>NC_141151.1:1409166-2728333 GCF_053477565.2 Lygodium microphyllum | reverse complement strand
AAACAATGTATACTAAAATCATAACCCTGATACATGAAATAAATACATGATCGCATAATAAGCGATTAGTACAATCATGACAAGATATCACTAATACATAGAAAATGTCTACATAGATCAGGTGACTCAAAAATAAAGGTCTGTGAGCTCCAGGGATCCAAGGGCGAGCTACATATC
Source organism: Lygodium microphyllum (assembly GCF_053477565.2). Classification (NCBI taxonomy): domain Eukaryota; kingdom Viridiplantae; phylum Streptophyta; class Polypodiopsida; order Schizaeales; family Lygodiaceae; genus Lygodium; species Lygodium microphyllum. The sequence goes on along the minus strand of NC_141151.1, from coordinate 2,728,156 downwards.
CTCGTCCCCCGAAAGCTCGTCCCGCCGCAAAGGAGCATCGAACGGACTCTGCAGAAAAAGAAACAACACATCAGTCCACCATACAATAATGCATTCAAATATCTCATGGTAACTACGGACAAGAAAGATGAGTGACTTACAGGGCCGCCGCGTCTATACAATCAGTCGATCAATGAAGTGAGACTATGCCTCTCTACATATCGGGTCTCAAGGCCAGTCGGATCACGATTTGTAATGGAGTGCTGCAAAGAAAACAAAATGCTAACTGTTAGAAACATGATTGTCAATACAAAGAATATTTCAAAAAAGTAAACAAGAAAAACAAAAGAAAAACTTACAAAGTCCTCCAAATATGTCCTGTGGCTGCCACTTCCAAGATGATGGACCACTCCGGCCTCGAGTCGTGCCCTCGTCGGCTCGCGTTGCTAACTCCAACGTCCTAGAGAATCTGTAGCCTCCTCCCTTAGTTGGCACCAGTTGTCTGCATCTAACCACTCGGGCTTTGCAAGCCCACTCTTGATTGCCTTGTGTGCGTCGGATCGTCTATGTGACATGTATGCACGCATGCAATCCATAATCCAGCCCGTAGAGAATCTATCTACTGAGGCTGGCACCGGAAACTCCTTGTGCAAGGATGCTACTATGTAATCCTTGCTCCCCTCCGGTATGTTCTTCCAATGATCCAAGATGTTGTGCCAAAAAACTTGTTGGCACAACTCTCTCATGCGAGCCATCACCCTCCTCCCCTCATCATTAATGATGATGGCTCCTGACCTACTATCGACTAGATATCCATAACCCCCTGGAGTCTACCTAAGATGGGTCCTCTCCCATCTGTGTCCACGCTCCTGGGCATATCTAGGAGACCCCTGTACATCCGGTGTACCGACCGGGGTAATATCTCTCGGAGTAGCACCCACAGGGGTGCCACCTGCTGACGGCGGAGTAACTGGAGTAGACATCACCATAGGTGTGACAAATCCCTGAGGTGACGCACCTCCAGTTGAATGATGAGATGGAGACACCGCGTCCGTGCCTCCACAGCATCCACCTAAGCTTGAGCCACACTCCCTGGAAGGGCCACGAGAGCAAGGAGGCACACTTGTATCCCGTATCGACCGTGGGCTTACTGCCTCTGTATCTCTGCATCATCCCCTTGATCTCGATACACTCTCTGCCTCTGGCCCAAGTCGTGAGCGTCGAGCTCGTCTGCTTAGACAAAGCATCCGATCGCGCTGAAGTAGATCTAGCAGAGCGCCTTGACAAAGACTGAGACAACTCCTGGTTTTCCATCTCTTTGAATCTCGCTATCTGGTCTGGAGACATGCGTGTAAAGATGTCCTGTAACTCCTCATTGCTCATCCCTCGACTCATCTAGAAAATGTCATCTGCACAGACAAAAAATGATGTTAGAATAATCAATTTAAATCATACAAAGCACAATAATATAAATCATTTAAAAAAAATCTCACTTAAAATGCATATCTTATGTACCCTTATAAGCGATTGGTCAACGAATTGAGTAAGTGGATGCTCCAAGTATGAAGTATCCTATGGTCCCATGTTAATCTCTTGACACAACTCCGCATACACTAGAAGGTCGATAGACATGTCACCACAAAAGAATGAGTCCATCTCGTTCTCAAAGAATTCTTAGACTCCTATATTTCCATCATTGTTAGCCGATGCTGGCTCCAAGCTTTCGATGGCCTCGACTCCTTGCAATATCGACCCCTCTATTTGCATATTATCTTTATCTATGCTCGGAACATCTCTTTGATCATATACTCTCGCACTTCGGGGAGTTGAAGGTATAACATACCACCATCGAGGTTGTCGGGGGTTTGGATAGAAGATTACCTATTCACAAACACGTACAAGAGAGTTCAAACAATTGTGACATAAACCATGTCGTAATACAATTAGCAAGCAAATGAGTCCATGCACCTGTTCACAATGGGCCGGCAACACAAAGGTGTCGTGCAAATCTATCCATTTTTTTTCGGAATTTATTTGGAGAAATCTAGATGGACCTCGTCAAACTATTGCTCCAGCTTCTCCAAGTACCACTTTGAACCACTGCACATCAAATAGTATCATGGAGAAGCTACAGTAATCCACCGTAACAATACTTTGCAAGTTCCCAAAATACTCCATCTCATCTACAATAGTGTTTGGATCCATTGCTCGTCACCGGCTCTCTTGCTCGAACCTTGCCATGATACCACAGTCCATTGTGGAGCGCATTTTGTCAATACGCTCCACGCAAAAATGCCGTCCGCACGACCATGCTGCACTATATATTTTTTACTGTACATTGAAACACTCACATTAGATGTCGTATATAAAATTTAGATACGACAGATTCTAAATCCCTCATCACCTTTGGACTACATCCCCTCGAGAATTCTCACTCCTCCATTGAGACCTCTGTCCCTTCGCGAGATGTTGTGGTCAAAGCTCCATGCAACCATCGTGTTGACATGAACCGCGGCATCTCCTTCATGGCTTCAGGATATCGAATTGGTCGATGACGCGTACTACGTCGGAACTCAGCTCGTGCTTCCTCTCGATCTAGTACTTGGCGAGCCACGTCTCCATAGAGGCATGGTGCAACATACAAAAGCGATTCACCTTCTCTTCCATTAAGGCATCCATTCTTTTTTCTACCCTATTTCCAACAACTACATCTCCAGTTAGTCTATCATCGTCTTTTAGTGACCATAGCATTTCATTGTCTGGCTCCACCATTGGTAGCCATTGTGAAATATGCACTAGTACCTCAGACACCAACCAACCTTCAGCCATGCTACCTTCTGGCCGAGCTCGTTGTCGTACAAAGCCTTTCTGGGTTTTCATGAAGTGCTCCAAGAAGAACATCCATCGCGTATGGATAGGTCCAGCAATCTCCACTTCATCTACAAGATGCATAAGAAGGTGGATTTGTATCGTGAGCATGCTGGTGGGCAGGTATTTCTCAAAGAGGCAGACCGTCTCCACTGCTCCCTGCCTCGTAGATTCAATAGAGGACGTCTTAATCTCCTTCTGTGAGATCCATTGCACCAAAGTCGACAATCTGTAAATGGCCCCATGTATTTTTGGAGTAAGACATCCTGCGAGATCACAATCGGTAGTACAAACTGCCACAAATGAGAAAGCATTATGAATAATGGCTACATTCCAAATAGCAAAATACCCATGCCAATTACAATCCATTCGTAGTACAAACCTGACATATCTTATGCCAGTCATGGGATTTTAGTCTTGATAATTGGTCGTCTTTAGAAAATGCGGACCTGAGAGAACGCATCATACCCATCGGAGTGCAGATAGACTTGATTGCTTGCTTCACAATGCGCTCTTCTTTAGTGGACAAAACCCAAGGAGCGCGAGGAAGCTGCACGCGACCATCAGCACTTGATTGGGGCCAAAGCGCCTCCATCTTACGTACCTCCTTCAAATCCATTCGTGCCCCTATAGTGTCTCTCTTTCCTATGATGTGGTTCCATAACAAGCTGCCCACATTCTTGAAAATATACATGGGATCCAATAAGTGGTTGACCTGTAAGTGGGTCCAATATGACAACTCCTAAAAAACTGAGAACCGTCGCATTCCATTTGGATGTGATTCCGCATGGACCATTTTCAGCTCGTACCAGCTTGCAACGTTCATATGTGTTGGAGGTCGTCCAAGGAAACCTTCCCTGAGTTCATGATCCTCTGGCAAGAAAGCAACGTATCCTTGATATACCATCTTCTTCATGGTTCATGACCTTCGGGAGTCTAACTGTGGCCCGCACAATGGACATGCATGATAACCTGAGGTAACCAGACCTGTTCCAACACCACGACCTAGTGAATACTTGCTTGAAGGAGATAAAATATAGATATTACCAGCGAGAATAGAGGCCTGCTCACCTGAGCACTCTCCCAATCCGAGAAATTCATGCATCGTCCAAATGAGAATGGCTCGAATATTGTCTGACTGCCAACCATCACGCCTGCTCATATCTTGCACGGTGACCCCCTCCTCCCACAAAATCTTAAGCTCATCGACTAATGGATGAAGATACACATCCATATTTTTTACTTTGTAGCGACCGGGGACGAGCAAGCTAAGGATGAGATGTCCTTTCTTCATAGAAATCCATGGAGGGATATTGTAGTTGACAAGGACTATAGACCACACACTGTAAGAAGTTGAGCGCAGACCGAATGGGTTCACGCCATCCATTGCAAGACCGAGCCGAAGATTCCTTGGCTCTCGGGCAAAGCCTGGGAAGGTAGAGGCAATGTGGCTCCATGCGCACGAATCTGCTGATATTCGTTGAACTCCATCCGTGGACCTATTCTGTGCATGCCACATTGTGAAGCTCACCATGCCAGAGGTACGAAACATGTGGTTTATGCGGGGGATAAGCGGAAAGTGTCTGAGAAGTTTTTGAGAGATGGTTTACCCTTACAAGTCCTATCGATACCTGTGAGCACCACACTTTGGGCATGTCTTCACAGTCTCGTATTCTCCTCGAAACAGTATGCAATCGTTGATACATGCATGGATGTTATTGTAGTCCATGCCAAGCTTTCGTAAAACATGTCGTACATCATCACGAGACTCAGGCATGGTATTTGCAGGTGGTAATATATGATATTTCAATAACCTTAAAAAAATCATAAAACACCTTGAAAAAGCACAAATGTTTGTAATAATAGTGTTGAAAAAAAAATCAATGAAGCGTATGTACAAGGTACCTGAACAACTTGGAATACCATATTAGAGAATTTGGGAACCTCCCAAGTCCCACTTTCAAATAAGGGGTAAAGATTTGGCCATGTGGCCAAATCTTAACCCATGCTTCAAAGTGGGACTTGGAATGACAACCTATATAGTAATTAGGGTAGACTCCACTTTCAAGTAAGGGGACAAGATTTGACCATATGGCCAAATATTAACTATATTGGGAATTCCCAAACTATATGAGAATTTCTAAATTCCCTAATATAGTGTTTCGGTCACACTCGTATCGCTCCACCCGTATTTTGCTTGCACACTTAAGAGTGCAAGTAGTATCTTCAGCCGAGATACTCGGGACCCATCATATAATGGTATGGATGCTTCCTCTCTAAGCGGATCAGAAGTCTCGACATCCATGGGAATCAATGCATCGATCATTGCCTCCATCTCAGGCTCCAAGATTGTAGGTAGGTCTGGAAGGTTGCCTGTCTCCTCTGGCATTGACAGTATAGATTGGCCTTGCGAGTGGTGGATTGGCTCCTGCACTCCATCCATCGCATGCCCACATACTCTTCTAATTGGCCGCAAAGGGTGCACTCCTCCTTGGGATGAGACATCACCTCCCTGGATAGAAAATTTGCCAGCGAGACCCAATCTTATTGTATATGGTATTCAATTAGCTTGCGAGTACAATGCATGATTGATATTAACTTCAAATTACCGTTTGTTGAAAATCCGCAATCGCCTGATCAATGATCTCATATTGAAACTCGCCAAATCGTCGTACGTGTTCTATAGACAATCGGCGTTTTTGTCTAATTGCCAGCTTGCATTGAGAGCAAGGACATGGGGCATGCTGATTAAGATACGCCTCGCGATCTTGAACAATACGACATTCTTCGTTTTCCATTTTGTCTATGTTACAACAAACAATTTGTTTTTGTTATCATTCTTTTCTTTTCTTAGATTGTTATCATCTCCTTACATATCTCTCTTTTTCTATGACCTAGCATATAGTATCATAGAACACTAGTATTTAGTACCTAGTACTCAGTACCTAGTACATAATATCATAGCATCTTAGTATCTAGCACCTAGCACTCTAGTATCATAGTGCCAAGTACCCAGTACTATGATACTATGTAGCAGGTGCCAGTGTACCCTCTCTTTCTCTCTTTCCCTACTAGGTTTAATGATTTTTTCTCTTTTTCTCTCTCCTCTCCTCTCCCTTATTTTTTTCTATCTCCTCTCCCTCTCTCATTTCCCTTTCTCTCTTTCTTCCGCTCTCTCATTTCCTCTCCCTCCCTCACCCTAACCCTGTCTTTCTCTCTTTCCCTATTAGGTTTAATGATTTTTCTCTTTTTCTCTCTCCTCTCTCTCTCTCTCTCATTTCCTTTTCTCTCTCCTCTCCCTCTCTCATTTTCCTTTCTCTCTTTCTCTCCCTCTCTCATTTCCTATCCCTCCCTCACCATGACCCTCTCTTTCTCCCTTTCTCAATTAGATTTAATGATTTTTTTCTCTTTTCCTCTCTTCTTTCCCTCTCTCTTTTTTTCTCTCTCCTCTCCCTCTCTCATTTTCCTTTCTCCCTTTCTCCCCCTCTCTCATTTCCTCTCCTTCCCTCACCCTAACCCTCTCTTTCTCTCTTTCCCTATTAGGTTTAATGTTTTTTTCTCTTTTTCTCTCTCCTCTCTCTCTCATTCCTTTTTCTCTCTCCTCTCCCTCTCTCATTTCTCTTTCTCTCTTTCTTTCCTCTCTCATTTCCTCTCCCTCCCTCACCCAGACCCTCTCTTTCTCTCTTTTCCCATTAGGTTTGATTATATTTCTCTCTTTTTCTCTCTCCTCTCTCTCATTCATTTTTCTCTCTCCTCTCCCTCTCTCATTTCCTCTCCCTCCCTCGCCCTCACCCTCTCTTTCTCTCTTTCCCTATTAGGTTTAATGATTTTTCTCTCTTTTTCTCTCTCCTCTTTCTCACTCATTTTTTTTCTCTCCTCTCCCTCTCTCATTTTGTTTTCTCTCTTCCTCTCCCTCTCTCATTTCCTCTCCCTCCCTCGCCCTCGCCCTCTCTTTCTCTCTTTCCCTATTAGGTTTAATGATTTTTCTATCTTTTTCTCTCTCCTCTCTCTCTCTCTCTCACATTTACCTTTCTCTCTTTCTCTCCCTCTCTCGTTTCCTATCCCTCCCTCACCCTGACCCTCTCTTTTTCTCTTTCTCTATTAGATTTAATAAATTTTTCTCTTTTTCTCTCTCCTCTCTCTCTCTCTCTCTCTCCTCTCCCTCCCTCTTTTTTTCTCTCTCCTCTCTCTCTCTCTCTCTTTCATTTCTTTTTCTCTCTCCTATCCCTCTCTCATTTCCTTTTCTCTCTTCCTCTCCCTTCCTCGCCCTCACCCTCACCCACACCCTCTCTTTCTCTCTTTGCCTATTATGTTTAACATCTTATCTCTTTTTCTCTCTCCTCTCATTCTCTCTTTTTTCTCTCTCCTCTTTCTCTCTCATTTCCTTTTGCTCTCTTCCTCTCCTTCTCTCATTTCTTCTCCCTCCCTCTCCCTCTCTCATTTCCCTATTATGTTTTCGTCTCCCACCCCCTCTCCCTCTCTCTCTTCCTCTCCCTCTCTCATTCCCTCTCCCTCTCCCTCTCTCGTTTTCTCTCTCTCTTCCTCCCCCTCCCTCTCTCATTGTCTCTCCCCCTCCCTCTTCCTCTCTTTAATTTCCCTCTCTTTCTCCCTCTCCCTCTCCCTCATTTCTTCTCCCTCTCTCATTATATACAAATTATACAAAAAATAAATAAATAAGAGAGAGAATACACTCTCCTTTCCTCTTGTTCTCTCATTTCATCCCCCTCTCTTTTCCATTTCCTCCCTCTCCCTCCCTCTCCCTCTCTCTCCTTCCCCCTCCCTCTCTTTCTCTCTCATTTCCTCTCCCTCTCTCAATATATATACACAAATCATATAAGCAAAAGTAAAAGAGAGAGAGATTGCACTCTCCCTCCCTCTCCCTCCCTCTCCCTCTCTCATTTCCTCCCCATCCCTCTCCCTCTCCCTCTCTTTCTCCTCCCCCCTCCCTCTCCCTCTCTTTCTCTTTCTCTTTCTCTCTCCCTCTCTCATTCCCTCTCCTTCTCTCATTTCCTCTCTCTCTTCCTCCCTCTCCCTCTCTCATTTCCTCCCTCTCCCTCTCCCTCTTCCTCATTTCTTCTCCCTCTCTCATTATATACAAATTATACAAAAAATAAATAAAAAAGAGAGAGAATACACTCTCCCTCCCTCTCGTTCTCTCATTTCATCCCCCTCCCTCTTCCATTTCCTCCCTCTCCCTCTCCCTCTCTTTCTCTCTCTCTCTCTCTCTCTCTTCCACCCTCCCCCTCCCTCTCTTTCTCTTTCTCTCCCCCCTCCCTCTCCCTCTCATTTCCTCCCCCCTCCTTCTCCCTCTCTTTCTCTTTCTCTCCCCCTCTCTTTCTCTTTCTCTCCCTCCCTCTCCCTCTCCCACTCCCTCTCTTTCTCTCTCATTTCCTCTCCTAAACAAGCAAAAGAAGGAGAGAATTAAACCATTAACAAGAAAAAGAAGGAGAGAATGGGCTCACTGATGAGATATGGCAAGGGTTTGGCGGCTCCTCTTTGCGATGAAGGCTCCTCCTCTCCTTCGCGAATGGCGGCGACGGCGGCGGCAAGCCTTCTTCCTCTCCCTTTCTCACCCTATGCAAGACAGTCGCTCTCCCTCTCGAAATGTTTCACGAAAATGCGCAAAATGAAACGCACTCGAGTTTTGGCCTGTTTTTTTTCCCTGTGGGGCAGCGACGCCACTATTCAGGATCTACTTCTTTGTGTAGCAAGATTACAACTTATCCTAATATTTATGGATCCAAACAAGGTATTTATTTTAGGCACATTGCTAAAGAAAAACAATGATAGCAAAAGGTTTGATGTTATGGACAAAAAATTCTTCATATACTTCTCAAAGCAAGTATATTTCAAATGAAGACCTTCATGAGATGCACTCTAAGGGATTATGCTTCAAGTGTGACGAAAAGTGGACAATTGATTAAGGAGAAATGTAAAGCCAAGAATGCAAATGTTGACTTGATTCTCATGGAAGAATTAAAGAATGAATATAATGAAGGTAATGTATGTCAAATGTTGTCAATTCCAAATAATAAAGACATACATATGCAGCTGTATAAGACTTATGAAGAGTATTATAGTGCTTTGAACATGTTTCCCTTTGACATGGATGGTAGGGAGAAGATAAATGTTGCTCTTATGGATGTCAATTTTCATTCCTATGACGGTTATAATGAAGGAATTCGTATGTTTCCTTTTGACTGATCAGGTGGTAGGAAGAACACACACACACACACACACACACACACACACACACACACACACACACACACACACACACACACACACACACACACACACACACACACACACACACACACACACACACACACACACACACACACACACACACACACACACAATGATAGCAAAGTTCAAACATCCTTATTTGATGGGAATCCTCAAACTCAAGAAGAACCATAAATTATGGAAGTACTTAAGGAAAAATATTGAATTCACTATGCAGATAGCTTGTTGTATTTAAATTTTGTCGCAACTTAAAGTGCCATAAGTTCATCAAAATCAAATTTTGATACCTTGACAATATGCCTAATGTTATCTACTTTGAAGCACACTTCATTTGCACAATTTGGAGCTATCTATGAGGAGTTATGGGCATTTTAGCACAACCAATCATGTTTCTTACTACGCATAGGAAATAATTTGGCCTTCTATTTGTGCTATTTTCCTCATGATATTCATCACAATTTTGTGCCTACTTCAACAAGGATCTAAAGTTGTAAAACTTCTTGCATCAGGTTTCTTATCAATTGCATTATAGTTTAGTTTTGAGGACAAAACTTTTTTGGGCATGAATGGAGTAAATTTAGCCCAAACCTTTGTAAAAAGGCCAATTAGAATGAGGGATGACTATAAAAGCCAATAATGTGCCCTTGTAAGCATCTTTTACAATTTGATAATTAAGACTTCACCTTGAGGCTCTCTTGGACCTCCCACCATACCATGAGGTGTGTATCATGTAGCTTGCATTGTATCTTTCTTATTTCTTAGCTATGGCTATATTGTGTCATATGCTTAATGAAAGTTAACTATGGCATGGTCATGGTTTTGAGAAATTTATTTTTTGTCTTGGAAGTATTTTCACATGTTTCTTGTGTAGGAGGAAGCTTCATTACCCCTTATAACTGGGTTAACCCTAAATAAAGCTCCAATTACACCAAAATTTATATTATTAACACATACATCCACCCACCTATTCCTCTTCTTGATGTCCATATGTTTCAAAAGGTATGGAATCAGAGTGACATGAATTGTGTGAGAGAGGCAAAGATATACCTAGGTGTGTGTACTTAGAGGTGTTTATACACCCTTCCCTTATCTTGTCACCATTTTTGGGCATCGGGTTCCTCCAATCCAATTGTGATTTAGAGAGAGAGAGAGAGAGAGAGAGAGAGAGAGAGAGAGAGAGAGAGAGAGAGAGAGAGAGAGAGAGAGAGCCAAATGCATGTGCATGTGTCTGCATGGATATAAGCGCGCGCACGCACGCGCGCGCGCACACACACACGTGCTCACACATGCGCATGCGCACACACGTGCATGCATGCACGCGCGCGCGCACGCGCGCGCGCACACACACACACACACACACACACACACACACACATCAACTTCAATTAGACCTTTTTTAAAATGTTTCTAGAAATTGTAGGTACACTATTTGATGGTGTTTAGGCCCCTTTGTATATTAGCATAAAGTTTCACACACACACACACACACACACACACACATTGTGTGTGTGGAATTATCACTAACCAATTCATCATTTGATTTTATTTTATGATTTGGATATGAGTACAAATCCCAAAGCAATTCAAGATAGAATTCTAGCAAAACATCTTGAAATGCAATAGTGATCTTTGTTGGATGGGTGCTCATGTGATACTTTGGTTAGTTGGATACCAAACTTGAGTAAAAATATTTGTTGGCAATGTATATATTGTGTTGCAAAATGAAGTTTTCATGTATGCACCTTGTATGCACCTATCATTATTTTAAAGCATATCTTTGGACATTACATTTTTATTTAGGATCCCATCATCGTTTTTAATGCTTATTTCAAACTTATAAATCTCAATGCTTCACAAATGTGGTGTAAATTCGTGATGTTGCATAAAGTCTAGTAATGAAAAACAACTCAAAGTATGGTAATAATTTTAGAGACTCTAAGTAGCTTTTTAGTACCATGTCTCTCCATAGGCATATATATCTTTTAGACATTTCTTCTTGCTCTCCTAAAATTGCATAATATTCATAAGAAGATGGATTGGATTAAATATCATGACTTATTTCCACTTGTACTTGAGAAGGAGTCACTCACATAAAACGCAATACAAATGGAAGCATGTTAAAAAAAAAGTTCTACTTATCTATTTTGAACCCTCATTATCTATGTTTTTTGTCTTATAACCCTAAGATACTCAACAACATTTACAACAAATGTCTCTTTCTAAACACAAATGTGCATTTCTTTACATGTTGAAATTTGTAAACCTTTTAGGTTTTAATAAGTTGATCTATTGGTGTTTCAAATCACTCTATATTGAGACACAATTGTTCTTTAGAAGCAAAGTGGCATACTTCCTTTTTTGCAAGAAGTGTCAAACAGGGTTTATACAAGTATACCCAAAAGCATGGTGTGCTTGAGAAACATTTTGTCAAATTTAAAGCCCTTACATGTTAAATTAGGATCAAGCCTTTTACAATATGCCATACTTGTTTTTGCATATTGGAAGGGGAGTTAGAACTCTAGCTACCCCTAAGGTAGTTGGGAAACCTTGTCCTCATTTCATAGAACTCAAAACTTGTACGTGTACTAGAAGCAGGCACATATAAGAAGTTGTTAATGTGAGGACGTGAAAAGTTTACAAAGAAACATTAGGAGTATGCATGTTTTCAAGTCTAAACGGACTCTTTATTTGAAAGTTGGGAGATCCTTTTCAAGTAAGAAAATTTCATGCCTAAATGTACATCAAAGAGAGTCACTTTTTCTCTTTATCAATCCATTGAAGGCAATGATGCTACCATATGCCCCTACCATTATCCCCATAAACACTAGGAATATGATCATAAATTTTGTAAGTGACTTCAACTCCTTCCAATAGAGCTTTAAGTAGAAAACACATGGGAAGATCATGCATATAGCAATGGTCATGGATGATCCAACCAATGCTATAACATACTCGAAGTAAGGAAGAACCATAGATAGGATTGCTATTAAAGCTAGCACAGTAGACCTCATGAGTGTTCCCATTCCAAATAGCATAGTCTTTGATGCCTTGCAACGACGATAGAGTCGAGCCTCCACTGCCGTTGTGATTGGGGATAGTTGAAGAGCGAATTTGAACATTGGTGTAAGAATTGTCATCCAAACCACTATCTTTGTGCTTATAAAATGGATAGGCATACTAAGAGTAACTTGGGATTTGGTGTTGTGTCCAAACATGTAGGCACCAGCTATACCCAACCCAACCATAGAAGCAGTGACAATAGAAAAGCTCACCAGCAAAGCCTGATACCATACATAATCATGGGTATTAGATATATAAACCTCAAAAGCTTTAGCAAGTTTTCATTGATATTTAATGTTAGCTTGTAAACAGATGATTCTTAAACAATCCACCTGAATTACTTTCTGAACTAGAATTTCTAGCTTGTTTTCAATTTGTTAAATGTACAATCTCATTTTTCATAGCATTAAACCTTACAAAGACCTATGGAGTATTGTAATCACAAAAATCTCCTCCTTGAAATCTTCATTGATTCCATAAGTACTCTTAGGGGTACATAGCCAACCGTAAAGGGATACACTTCGATGAATTACTATTAAGATTCTAGTAACCTCAATTCCATAAAAGTCAAGATGGAAAAAATCACGATCTCTTTTGAACTTGTCCACTAATGAAGCATACTATTTTGTCTAATCAAAGGAAGTATTTACAACTCCACAATTTGGAGTGCATTAATTATACTCAAAATGAAAGCATACCTGGGTGAATTTGGAGGGATCCTTCATGGACTTGTAAATGCTAGGGAAGACACTTGTGCCACCGTAAGAGAATGCGTATAATCCAGCTGCAACAGGGACACCCTTGATTCTTAACAAGGGGAGGGGATGGTGAAATCCAACATGGTTGATGGTGGCACAAAGTAAGATCGAGATGAGGAGTAGAACAGAACTGATGATGCACCATATGGAAGTGAAGGAGAGTGCACTAAGATCTCTAAGCCATACCGAAGGGAGCATGATGAGAGAGGCAACGAAGATCATGAAATTTCTATTATTCAATCCAGGGAGGCCAAATTTGGTATTGGGAAAAATGTGGTTAAGGTTGTCTCCTATGCTAATAGAATACCCAACCAGGGTTCCTGTAATTTCGATGTAAAAGAGGGCTGTTATTAGCTTTCGCATCCTCTTTCCTAAGGCAAACTTTGCCATGTCTTGATAGGTTCCACACTCAGGATGATAGTCCACACATTTTGCCATTAAATGGGCAGTGTAGGCGTAAGTGGATGATATTAGTAGGGATATTACAACCCCTGCCCACCCCGCCTCTGCCACTGCATATGGAGATGATAATATGCCTAACCCTACAAAATTGAGCAAGAACAGTTGTTAGTATGCATTCACTTACCTGAAACTCAAAGAAGAAATGTAAGTTTCAAGTTCTAGACCATTTCAATAACCATTTTCATATGGAGGAGCAAGGCTAGTTTTAAGCTTCAATGAGCACTTATAACTTTAGACCCTATATGTTGCATTGAGTTATAGCTTTGAGATAAGGGGGCGATGTCTTCATGTTTAACATTGCCTAATCTACCTAACACACACAAAAGTAGAATGTGAAATGTTAGCTAGCGTAATGATCTAGAAAATATATCATATCAATGTGATATATTTCAAGCCTATATTGTATGACTATACATATGTAGTTTAGTTAAATGGGGATGACAAGAAAAGAATTGGAGTGCAACAATGGAACTATTGTAGTAAACGATTTTAATGTTCAAGTAGATTAGATTAAGTATGTATAATACGATCTTAACTATATCCTAGATCGATATTGTCAGATTCAAGTTTAGATTGTAAAGGGGGCATGATATTGGTACAAGTAGTGTAGAAGAGCATAGTTGGCTTGGAGAGAATCATTCTTGTCTGAATAAAGCAAAATACGAGCCATTTGACAAAATATAAGTTTAAGAAGCGCCTTTGGGCTGACGGTCTTAATCACAACTTTAGAAGAACTACCTTATAATATGCACACTTAATGGATTGCCTAAAGTGTGAGAACACCCTAATAGTAGTATAATAAGAGAAGCTACTTTGCATACGGATGGGGTCGGCCAAGCACCACCGAAGAACATTACCACTATCACAAGGGTATCACAAGCTCTACATATCAAGCGATCCCACTACAGTACTTATGTTGTGATGAAACGACATTAATGGAGAATTGAGTGTGGTTGAGAATATACTGACCAAAAAGCAGGCTGACACAGTTGAGAGTTGCTTGGAAGAACGTGGATGTGCCGTGATGACAAGGCATGTCGGAGGGCTCAAGGTGGAAGACCTTAAGCTTGTCAGAATTACTGGTAATGGTATGATCAGCCCCATTGATGATCATGTTGCTGATAGCGGACTTCTCGATCTCTGCGCCACCATGGATGAAGGTGTCAGTGATGTGAGTGCAGGGAGCTGCAGCGCCGGCAGCTGCAGGGAGGCCATGGGGGGGTGGTTTGATGAAAGCAAACTCAGGGTGGGGGAGGATGAAGGGGGGCTGCTGGCCGGGCGCTTTGATGATGGGAGTCGGGTAATGATCATCGACAATACTATGAGGATGCATGGCCTTGTCTTGATGATGATGCTGATGACGATAATGAAGGTGATTATGATTATGATGATGATCTTCTGCTGCTGCTGCAGCTGCTGCAGCTTCTTCTTCTTCATGATCTTCTGCTGGCGCTGCTTTAGCTGCTGCAGCAGCAGCTGCTTCTTCTGCTGAGACTGAGACTGAGACTGTGCCAGTGCCTGCACTTACCTTTTCGGGCAAACCTTTCTGGGCTTCCCCCCCATCATGGAACCCGTGCAGCAACTGCTGCACTAGCTCACGCTGGCCCTCCCCCGCTCCTCCGCCATATCCCGCCAAAGCAGGCGAAACGTTGTACCTCCCCGGACGGCTGTTACTCTCACCGTTAGTGGAATGGCAGCCCTCGGCGCGTGACGGCCCGCTTAACAGAACCAACGGCTCCGATGCCCTCCCACCCAACGGGGCTCGTATCCCGACGATAGTTGGAATCGCTGGCGCCGCCTGCTGCTCCCCACGCACGCTTAGTGCTTCCTTAGTGGCCATCTCCCCAATGAGGCGCGTGAACCGCTTCTTACAAGCACCAAGGACACAATTCTAAAAACAAAAGGCTTTATAAAAACCTAGAAGACCCCTTCAACAAGCACACTCACAAAATTCCTTGCAGGGCAAAATTCCAATTCTAAAATGTCCTCTTCCACCCCTTGGTACACAACCTCATGATGATAAATCCGCACTCGAGGCACAAAGCTCTACATACAACACCTACCCCCCCTTCTCTCTCTCTCTCTCTCTCAAAACCCTTCTTGTCCGCTTAGTCTCTCCTCCTCACAACACACCCTACAATTGATTCAATAGGTGCACCCCCCTCTCAAGTACACATACCACTAAGTGTGCATTTGCAAAAGAGAGTTTGTGCTTTGAAGGCATGCCTTCTTCTTCCCTTTCCTCGAATAAATAGCCATCAAGGCGAGCATGACAATCACTCTCTCACACACAATGCACAAGCTTATGGGTATAAGATTCTCACACCTGAGCCGGTAGGTCCATCCAACACCCCACACATGTCAATGGGACCCCCATCCAGTCTCCATCTCTCTATAAGGACCTCCTTTTACCTCCTCATGCTTCACTTTAAGTTCATGTACCACTAATAGTGGAAGTAGGTTTTGATGTGGTGGCACTAGTCAAATTGGGCTTATCATGGAAAATCCTCTAATGCCTCTCATTTTGTTCTATAACCCTTTTTCCTTTTGCCCTCAAAACTACAAGGGATTCCTCTTCCTCTTTTCCCTTTTTCTTTGTAGGCCTTTTAAGCCAACACAAGCCTGAATCTAGTCAATCCTATGATACTACACTAAATCCCTAAACTTCTCGTCCGTGCTAGACCATTTTTAAACCTTTATAGCCAACACTTACTTATCTCTCACCCTCTTGCCACTACATGTTTCACTTTTTAATATCAAAAGTTTATTCGACTTACTACCTTGTCCTTCCCCTTAGACTCAAATTGTGAATAATATGGAGCTTAGTGCAGCATATAAGTTTAGCCTCTCCTTTTTCCCAGCTTCATGGTAAGATACCCTCTTGCAAATAGCAAGGCAATTATTCGAATTTATTATATTGTCCTTCCCCTCACTCTCAAATTGCAAATAACATGGAGCCTACTGTAGCCTACAAGTTTAACCCCTCCTTTTCCTTAGTTTCATGGCATGAAACGCTCTTGGAAATAGCAACAAAAGAATATAATTCTTTTTGTAACCCATCAACATCAAGTATTTCTCATCAAACCAAATTGACAACATTATAGCCATAGGAAATAGGGATGACCTTAGGAACCTACATACACTCTTAAGTTATAGAATACATTTAGCTTAGACGAGGCGAATTGTTTTCTAAACCAGGAAAATCTTGTAATTGATTGGGGGAATACTTTTTATAAGACACATAAACATATAGAACCGAAATTTCTATTTTCAAACTCATAATGGTATAATTTTCTTTTCAATAATGTTACAAAAGCATACAATAAAGGAAGTTCAAGCATGTTAATGGTGAGAAATAATTATGATTGAAGTAAAGTAAATCATCAAATACACAATCATGAAAGCTTGATATTTTTGGGATGAAAAATCCATGGAACACATATTGATTTCATTGGCTTACATTGTCTATACAAACCTAGACTATGTCTATTTGCATTTGAATTCTTACTATGAAGCTCCTATGAAGGTAATCACTATAAGAGTGCTAAATTATCCCTTACCTTTTAATTGATAGAGCTACATTTATGTTAATATTTGATGTGATATTCCAAATTGTCCCTTACCTTTTCATGAATAAAAACATAAAATCTTATCATTATAATTCAACCTACTCAATATTTGAGCTCAAAATTTGAAATATATGGAATTTTAGCCAATTGGTGAATAATATCCATAAATCCATCCGTAAAAGTAAGCTTAAGAATGTTCATCAACTTCTTAAATACTATGACAAAGGTTGTTGAAATTTTATTTAGCCGTATCAACTCTCTAAGAATATAGAGTGGCTAAAAGTCACAATATCTATTTATGAATGATATCATTTTCTTAGTGATTATTTATCCGTCAATCATCAAAATTAAGAGCTTGTGATCCTGATGATAATCTAAGTAGCATACTTGGTTCCTTCCAAAAAAATACATGTTTCATTATAGCACATGGGAGCACACAAACATGTGCATGCACACATGCACATAAACACACATATCCCCCCTCCCCCCCCCCCCCCCCCCCCCCCCCCCCCCCCCAAAACCCAACACACACACACACACACACAAAAGCCATCTAATAAAATGATCGAACTTATATTTTACATTTTGGATAAGCATGATAGGCATCTTCTAGTGAAGTGAATTTTGCAGTAGATACACACTCACAAAAGCTCTTGTTTTGTAATATAAGTCCTTTCATTATTTGCTACAACAACTTGTTTGACCACTTAAAATGAGCTTGTCTCCATTAAGATAGATCAGTCACAATCTATCTTTATTGAAGTTCCCTTGTATTATAGCAAATATATAGCTTTTATAGAAAGCAACCTAGTGAATGGGACCATTTATCACCCTTTATCCATTGACTTTAACTATAGATAATGCACTCATTTTGGATTTTCTAGTTTAGAATTTACAAGAGCTAGTGAAATATACATAGAAAATTTGATTGTATTTATTGGAGAACTAGGTTTCGAGTTGAGAAAATATATTATGTAAGAAGAACCATAAAAAATTAAAAATAGCTTCCTACGAAGTTGTTCAAAACCGCACACAAAGCTATTGTTATTACTATTCATCTTAATAATGAAAGCATATATTACTAAAGGAGGAGGCTTCACTTTGATTACAATTATTTGCATAAGCACTCTCAACAATAGCTTAATGGTGGATGAAGTTATCAAGATTCTTTGGAATTCTTCTAGTCCCCCATTACTTTGTTCAAAGTTTTAAGGTACATATTCTTTTTCATTTCAACAAGATAGTTTGAAAGGACAAGTTTTTCTTAAGCATCTTCATAAGATACATTTCTAGGTACAACAAGTGATAACCAACAATGTGCTTTTAAATTAGTAAAGTTTGCAATTTTCATACTAAATAGAATGAAGGACAATGCACACTTTTTTCATTATATTTAAAAATGTCATCTATAAGATAGTGGCTAGAGATATGGAAAATCAAGTGGGTTAAAACATGCTTGTAAGCTTGCTTGAACAATTCTAAAGAGGGATAGTGCTTTCAATATTTTAATGTGGTGACTAAAGCACTAAGTTTACAAGTCAATAAAATCTCCTCTACACAAATTACCTTAAGAACTATTTGCTATCTTTTTTATCATAGTGTTTGTGAATTCTCAACCATATCATATTAATAGTTTAATATGATGATTAATCTATTATTGAACATGCTACCATATTTAAACTTAATATGCTTAAAAAAGTCCCAAAGAAATGCAAAATAAAGTGTTTAATTAACTCCATTACAGCGAAATTGCAGCGAACGAATATTTATAGAAATAAGCAAGGTGAGACATTTTGATATATCATTGTAAGCTCTTATTCAAAAACCAGTCTAGCTTTTAGCAAATATAATATTGTGGATCATGCACTCTAATAATATCTTAATAGCTTAAAAGTACAAATTATTTCTTGATGTTATTGTTATCAACTATTTTTGGTTCCCAAGTCAACTTTTACTGAAAGAGGTAAATTTCTCTCGAGTTGCCACAATGCTAGGAACAATATCTTAGGAGGCTCTAATTGCTAATTATCTTCTTTGGTAGAGGTTTTAGTTGTCTAACAAGATTATGTTGAGTATTGTACTTCATGATGAAATGTCAAAAAGTGAGAAGACAAACATCATTATCATTAATAACATTATGTAAACCCTTAAGTCAAATCTCTACCTTAATACATTCTACAATCTTAATTAGGAACTTTAGAAAGGAAACACTAATTGAGGATCCAATAATAAAGATCATTTTGCAAAGACATTTGAATTTTTATCTAAATACCTTGAACTTATATACTTACAAGCATCAATGAGAAGAACTAGTGTGAGAAACAAGAGGCCTACAACAATTATAGTGTTTTTGGTATAATGTTTTCCTTATGAGGCATGATCCAACACTTTCTAGAGTGACTTTTGATAGTGAGCATTTATCAGTCAAGTTTAGATCCTAGGGTGCACACTTGTAAGAAATCATCTATATAACATGTGTTCAAAGGATATTAAGAAATAACCTTTCTTTACATAGTATAAGGCCTTAAAATGACCCCTTTTACTTTACTAAACTTATAGAATTTTCTCAAATTGTAATTAAAAATACATTTTGTAAATATAATCTCATAAATTTTACTATATATAATACCCTTTCTTTTGAACTCACGTGGTATCTTACATGTTTTATAAGGTGGAACCCCTGAGGTTCAGACATCTAAAGGATGGAAAGCTAAATTTTTTTCATAAAGAGACCAAACAAAAAATTCCAAAGCTTATTATTAACACCCCTCTCACTCATAAGAGCACTTAAAAAGTTAAGGGATGGCATGTAATGACAATGGCCAATTTTGGAGTAGCCACCCAAAATTGTGCCTATAGAGGTTTACATAATCTTTTATGCATATGAATGACCTAACATGGTAGGGATTGTAAAAAGTGAGAAGGCTAACCCTAAAATGCAAGAATGTTATAGAGATAATGGTAGGGTTGTCACATCTATTTCACAAGCATCCACAACAAGTCTATTTTCTCTTCTCTCTAACTCATAGCTAAGTGAAGTACCTCTCTTTCTAGACCTACTACTTGGTTCTTGCAAAGGGCAAATGGCCTCCTAATAAATGATACCTCCTAATAAATGACTCTTGCTCTATTATATACCATCACATAAACAAAAATTAGAAGTTCATTGATAATGGCACCAATTTTGAGGAGGCATCCTTGTTATTATTAAAGTGGAGAGGAAAGAAAAGACAAGAGAGGTTTTGTAACATTAAAGCTACTTGATTCCATTGTTGTAAAGTAAGAGAATAGAAGAGAATATAAGAAGATAGCACAAAACCCATAAACCAAGAAAAGAAGCTTGTATCCCTCTAAAAGTCTATATAATCATGTACTAGACTTAACATTCAACACTGTGAAGTGAAATTTTAAAGATCTTCTTAGGCCTCTAGTCTTAAATGTGGCAAAGCTAATTAGCATGAGTACTTTGTTTCTTTTTAAATGTGAATAATCTATTGATATTTTTATCAAAAGTACTCACATGTGCACCTTAGAGGTGCACCAGGTAAGAAATATTCCCAAAAAATGAGTAAAACACATGTTCTCCTAAGGAGCATGTAGTAAGTAACTTTATACACATGCTCTTGTTTCCTTTGAGTTCTAAGCAAGATAAGGATCACCCTAGCACAACAAATTTCTAGTTTTCTAGATACTCCTAATTACTATCATCCTAATGAAATTCTACATCTTCAGAGTTTCTTCATTAACTTTAAGGCATTGCCTTTGAGAGTGCAAGTCTCAAGTCGAGCTAAGTGGATCCACTTCTTTACTCTCTCCTACACTATTTGTGCAACAAGGTGGTGCCAAAGCACTTGTGGTGTGGTTTCTTTTCTCCTCAAACACATGGGACACTACAAATATTCTTTCATAAAATCCCCTACTTTATCCTTAGAGCTAGTTTATTGCTTAGCCATTCGGTTGGCTTGATTTATTTTCCAACCTCCATAGTCTCTAGATCCATGGTTTCTCTCATACTACCATAGATAGTTGAAGGTTAGATTAAGCTTATCCTCTAATCCATGATTTCTCTCATATTATCATAGCTTAGTGTTTGATTTCTTAAATTCTCTCTATGTCCACATTCTCAACTAGTCTGTCATGGAGAGGACCGGGGAGAGAGAAAGAGGAGAGAGAAGATTGCAGAAGGGGGAGAAGAAGTGCATAAGAGAGAGAAAGAGAGTGACGAGGAGAGAGAAAGATAGAACACCATATTGGGGAATATGGGAATTTCCCATAAGTTTGGGACACGTGGTCAAATATTTGGATTTCTCATATCTTAAACACTATAACTCCAAATTGAGTGCTCTATAGCTCAATAGATTCCATTTTTCAAGCGCTTTCCAATGATAGGTCACGTCATATGGTTTTGAGAAACTTATGGGCATGTTATTCGGGAGCCACCTTTTTAGTATTTAAAAAATGGGAATTGGGAGATTCCCAAACTCACTAATATTGTGTTATAGGATGAGAGAGAAGACAACCATGAAAGTTGGAGAGAGGGAGAAGATGAAGGAGATTTGTATTATTATAATCTGGAGTGAAAAATCCAGTCCCTTACACCTTTTATACTGGCTAGTGTGGCTGGTATTTTATCCTCATTATTTTATTTCCTCTCTTTTACATTCCATCCCCACCCAAAGTTTTTTTCCCTCAAAAACAAGTTGGGCACTTATTACAAAAAGATCAGGGTAGGAGCAGACAAGAGTACTACTCTGTTGCAGACATTACAAGGGTTATTTGATGGAATGATGGGTAATCATTGATGTATAAAGGGTCATTGATCAAGTATGATATATAGGTATGATTGGGGAATGATAAAATTTAAATCTTGACCCATATTCTCTAAGAAGCTGAAGCCTGCAGGGAGTGGACAACGTGCTATCTACTACAGGACCTTGCTGTAGTAAATTTGAGATAACTTTTTGTAGAGAACTCTGATCAAGGCATGCTACACATCAAAATG
This sequence comes from Lygodium microphyllum, assembly GCF_053477565.2. Taxonomy (NCBI): domain Eukaryota; kingdom Viridiplantae; phylum Streptophyta; class Polypodiopsida; order Schizaeales; family Lygodiaceae; genus Lygodium; species Lygodium microphyllum. The sequence goes on along the minus strand of NC_141151.1, from coordinate 2,706,209 downwards.
GAGCTCTTGGTAAGTGCTTTCATCCATGTAGATTGGCTTTGGCTGTTCAGAGTTTAGAGTAAAATCTGGTGTAAAACAGTGAGCTATTTGCAATCTTCCCTACACTAAAATTTGGCCATAGATAACCCATCTTCAGCCAAAAGAGTCTACCAAAAAGAAATTGCCCGCAAGATGGATGGTGGTCTAAATGAGATCCCAAGCAATCCATTAACCTCCTGGATCAAAAGGTATTCCATCATAATGATTGTCCAAGAGAAGAGAATGGCCATCAACCACATACTCCAATCCACTCGAGTCAAATGGATGCAATGAAGTATCCCCATAATCAAGTCCATAATCATATCCATAGTCTCCCAGATCATAGGGAAGCACAATGCCATCTTCATCTTCATGTATGCCCAAATCATGTATTACATCATCATTAGACATATACCAGTCATCGTAACCATGATCAAGGTACTCATTATCAAATGCATTCAATGGTTGCTATAAATCTTGATTAAGTGTAAATTGATGCTCAAAAAGGTCACCATGAGGTTTCTCCAAGAGTCTAAAACCTTCAGCATAACCATCTACTTCTATGAGTGTTTCATGTGATTCTTCAACTAATATGTCATGAGCTTGTACATATTTCTCTTCAATGCTCCCTTCTTGTACATCTTCTTGGTCTTCTTGCTCTTTTCCATTTAGTTGAATCGCCAACCACTTAGAGAAATTGGCATTAAGTGTGTCCATGGTGGCTCTCATGTGACACATTTCCTTCATCATCTCAGCATGATTTTCCTTCATCATCTCAACATGATTTTCTATATTGTGTACATCTTCTTGTTGATCATGTTGCTCATTATCCCTTCTTGCTATTCAACTTGCTCACTGCTCCCTTCTTCATCATCAGCACCTTGAAAAGAACGCATCATTACATTTGGGTGATCATGAGGTATAAACTGATTGGGATATAGGATACCATGGTAGTTATGAACTTGTTGCTCATCAAAGCTAGAAGAGTACTGATAAGCATGACCATTATTGTCATGTCCATAAGAATTGGGCTACTTAATTAAGGAAGGTTCACATGTATAAACATGACTATGTTGCTGAAAAGGTGGATGCTCATAAGCATAAGCATGTTGCCCATAATAGCCATTTTGCTGCCAAGGTTCAATGGAATGATACTCTGCATTATAACATGGTACATCATATCTATAAGCATTAACATGTTGTCCAGATGTACTTGCATACTGCTCATGTTCATTTGCATGTTGTTGTTGTCCATATTCATAAGATGCATGCAAATCATAGTGTGTACCATTAGCATATGCATGTTGGCGATAAGCATAAGCATATGAGAATACTCATCATGACCATAATACTCATCATGCTGTTGATAATACTTAGGGTGATGAGAATCCATACTTGATTCAAGTCTTGCTCCTTTTTCTTTGTCTGCCTTCATAAGAGCAATATACCAATCAATTAAAGCTCCAACTTTATCAATATTAGCCTGTGTTTGAAGCCAACTCTGTTCAGTAGAGTTGGAGCTATTTATCTCAGTTGCCATTGTAGTCAAGTTGCTTTCAGAATATTCCAACGCATGGCAGAAGCCAGTTATAGCAATATCATGTGATCACGAATCCTCAAAGAATGCATAGGTATCTCATGGTTTTGCAATTGATTGTAGGCCTTGTGTTCTCATGAGCCATATGAACAATCAGTAATTTGCTACCCTAGTAGCAAATCAAGGAAGGCATGTACTGTTCAAGTAGACCAATGCGTATCAACGTTGCAACTCCACACAAAGCATTGGCTATTTCCCAACATACAACTACCAAGGTTTCATATCCATCACAAGTGTACAACACTCCTCCATTTGATCAAAGTTGCAAAGTTGGGCTCTGATTCAAAAGCTCAATGTGAAGCCTTAGGAGCTCTTGCTATTACATGATTTGTAGGCTCGGAGATGGTGGAAGGTAGAACTGGGAAGAACTTGGCCAGGACTATGTTAATTTTTGAAAGGAACTAACAGAAATCAAGGTAAAAGTAGATAAATCCAAGACTCAAGAGGAGGTGTTTGATGCACATATGGGCATAGGGTGAACTCTATACGATCATGCATTGTACACAGAGGCTTTGACTAGCTTTAGGTGAGTTAGCGAGGTGAAGCGTATTGATCCTAGACCACATTTCTGCCTTGGAAATGCTTTGTATTCTCTTGGCCAACATGTTGAAGTAAGAGATTGCTACACCTCAGCTTTGGATGCTGCAGAGATTTCAGGTAACCAAGGGAATGGCCTTCTACCTCACATCCATGTGAAGCTTGGAATTGCATTTGAAGTTGAAGGCATGCTCCTCGGTGCAAGTGAAAATCACAAGGAAGGTGCTATCAGAGAACCCAAACATTACAGGGCCTTGAAATTGCTTGGGAGTGCACTCTATGGTGTTGGAGAATACTAGGGCTGCAGAGAAAGCACTTAAGGAGGAAATATTTCTTAAAAGTGATTACTCAAATGCACATTGTGACCTTGGATCAACTTTGCATGCTATGGGAGATGACAAATGGGCAGTTCGTGAATTTTAGAAGGCAATCGATTTGAAGCCTGACCATATGGACACACTTTACAATTTGGGTGGCCTGCTAAGGGACATGGGCAGGTTTCAACGAGTAGCAGAGATGTACTTGAAGGTGTTGGCTTTGCAACCTAGACATTGGAGAGCCCAGCTTTGGCTTAACAGATCCTCTTCATCCCCACTGGTGTATGTGGATGGAAGACTAGTTAACTACTCAAAGCTTGATGTTGGAGCAACTCATGATGGAATATGTAGGTCTTAATCTTTTGGCTACAAAATCCAAGACCAAGAAAACAAGAATATGATAGTGTTTCTGCAGCACTACCATCCATCTCCTCAATCATACATCATTGTATGCATACCCACCACACAAGCACAGTAATTCAACATCTTCCATATCCCACCTGAGCATTTGACATGGCTCACTATGAACTGCTTTTGATTGACATAATACCCTCACTAACAGAAGACTCATCACTGCTTTGAGATGTGACTATAGAAATCTTGGCCATGTCTACACATTTAGAACCACTTTAGAATGTAAAGAAACCAACTGTGCCAGTCACTAGCAAGATTCCAAACACCATCAAGATGGAGTATCCCAGGTATAGTGTAGGTGAAATAGGCCCACTAAGACTTCGAAGATCAAACACCAAAGAGTTGATCGCATACAAGAAGGCATATAATGCCACAAAGCCAGAGGAAAAAAAAGATTTCCACCACCAATGCCAATCCTCCAAGAGGATATAACAAATGCAGTAGCTTAGGAAGGAAGCAGGTTGAGCACAGAGGTAGTGATCCCACGGATGTGAAGGATTCAGGATTCCATCTTGATTTGGTCCTGTGAAATCTTCATTCGTGTAGGATTCAAGATTTCATCTTGATTCCGTCATGTGAAATCTTCCTTCCCTCAGTGAGCTTCGTAAGGAGTCTTACAAATTGGCACTCTCTACATTTCAAGCTAGCACTGGCTCACTGCACGTCTCTTGCTAAAGAGGAGTGAGAAACATGTGGAGTTGTCCCCTTCAGTCAAGGAAAATGGACTCACCAAGGAAAAGAAATGTCATGTTGTCGCTCCCATTGCTAGAAAAGGCATCCCTCTTGCTAAGGACCGGAGCATGAAAACTCATGCACAACATTTGTGTTCTAGGTTGCACCTTCAGAAGGTAGCAAATGAAGCAAGTGCTTTTGTACAACAACCTAGTGTATGACTTGTTGCCCCGTCTTCTTCCCCTTCTCTTTGTTATTGTTGTTGTAGGTTATCCTTGAAGGTCAACAAGTAAATTCCCTTCTTGGTCCAGATGCAACTCCATTTGAAGCCCTCATTGCTCAACTTATGAGTCCTGGCAATGAAGATCATGGTCAGGCAACCTTTGCCAAACTTGTCACCTTGACACCTTCTTTCTCAAGCGTGCTTACACTGTTCATGTCTCATCCAACCAACTTGTGCAAGCTAAGCATAATGAGAAGGGTTAGAGAAGAAGATGAGGATGGAAGAAGCCATCTGATCAATGGGGGTGGGAGAGAAAAGATCTAGGGTGGTTTTCCTCCATGGAAGCTTGGCTGAAGCTTGAGAATAAAGAGAGAGAAGACTGTTCCTGAATTCCATTTACCCCTGTCTTTTAAGAAAATACCTTCAAAATTGGCCAAAAATGATTGGCGAGTTGCTAAATCTGGTGTTCCAGCCTCCAAACTTTGTCCAAGACTTCATTAATGCTCCAGACCTGCAGTCCTTGTGGTCCAAAACTCCTTGATAATTGCATTCTTGCTCCATGTCATGTCTGTATCTGTGTACCTATGGCTCTTAAATCTGTGTGACTAGAAAAAAGATAACTGAATGGAATGCTGGCCAACTAGATCAAGAACTTATGGCTCTGATACCAATTGTCATGGAGAGGATTGGGGAGAGCGAAAGAAGAGAGAGAAGATTGCAGAAGAGAGAAGAAGAAGTGTAGAAGAGAGAGAAAGAGAGTGATGAGGAGAGAGAAATACTAGAAATGGAGAGAGAAAGACAAGAAGAGAGAGAAGACAGCCATGAAAGTTGGAGAGAGGGAGAAGATGAAGGAGACTTGTATTATTATAATATGATCGTCAAAAATCCAATCCCTTACACCTTTTATACCAGCTAGTGTGGCTGGTATTTTATCCTAATTATTTTATTTCCCCTCTCTTACATAGTCATTTAAGTAAAACCTAGCCCAAGTACCAATTATGAATGCTTGACTTATACATTCCATGAATATCATTATAGGCAATTTGGGAATCTCCCAAGTCCCACTTTCAAATAAGGGGTAAAGATTTGGCCATGTGGATAAATCTTAACCTATGCTTCAAAGTGGGACTTGGAAAGACAACCTATATAGTAATTAGGGTGGACTCCACTTTCAAGTAAGGGGACAATATTTGATCATGTGGTCAAATATTAACTATATTGGGAATTCCCAAAACTATATGAGAACTCCCAAATTCTCTAATATAGTGTTCATGGGCTTCATGTGCTTGCATTGAACATTTTGGAGGGTGCTTGAGTGGATAGCTAGGTAACGTATTTTGACTAGTTGGAGCCACTTTGGTTGTCAACTATAGCCAATGTGGTTTGTACACATCTCTTCATGCTTTGGTGTATGGGTTCCATGGCCCATTTCTTGATTCATTGAGGTCATGTATTCTTACTTTTCTTGTTTGTCTCTGTCAATGTTCAATTTTTTTTGTTGTCTTTGCTTAGATGTAATATTCTCACATGGTAACAACTACCAAAGTACTTAGTCCATGTTCCCATTTGGTTATTCTTCATGGTATTACGAACTTGTTGTAAGTGTCATTTTTTGGTCTAGGGACTACTTGTTTCTAGCTATTGACATGCGTGTCGAGAAACTTGGTTTCTATTGTAGCCTTCATTATACAATGACCATTACTTCGTTGAAAATTGAGAGAACACAAGTTGTACAAGAGTGCAAGAAGCTAGGAAGAAGAGATGTTTAGTGTTTAAATAATAATAATACCTTGTCACACTGACATAGGTATAAAAGGGAGAGACATGTAAATTTTTACATCTTTTTGGAACACTAATACATTATTGTCTCTTACCTCACCTCTTTGTTCACAACTTCTATGGCTTCTCTTCTTTTTCTATATTTCCCTCTCCTTTTCTAATCTTTCTCTCTTCTCATCACTCTCTTTCTCTCTCTTTTGCACCTCTTCTTCTCTCTTTTCTACAGTCTTCTCTCCCTTTTCTCTCTCTCTAGTCCTCTCCTTGACAAGTGGTATCAGAGCTTTGGTCTTTGATCTATTTCTCTTTTTTTTTCTTCATATTTATTCCTAATTTTCATCATAAAAACCAATTTCAAACAAGCACTACAGGTACAAGACATGGATAGTGACTTGAAGGACATCTACAGTTGGAAGAACACTAAATCTGGAGATTTTTGAAGATGGAAGGGACAAATATGGTGGTGGATGGACAAAATAGCAGGTCATCATCAAAATTTCATGTAATTTTGAAAGTAACATGGTTAAATAGGAGTTAATGGGACTTGGAAGAGAAATAAACTATGGTTACTTTTCAAAGAGAGGGTTCTCTTTCCCCTTTCTTGGAGTTGAACCTGCAGGTTTCATGGAGTTTTCAGTCAAGATCTCCTTCTACCTCTCACGACATGAAGTTTTCCAGCCATTATATACTTGAACCTTCTTCCACTCTTCATTCTCAACAAGAGGAGTACCAAATTGAACAAGAGAGCTGAACTATGGACTGTAATAAATAGCCCCAAACATTGCAGCACAATTTTGAGGCTGATTTGTGGTTGATATCTCTTGCTCTTGGTCAACACTCGGCTTGAGGCTTGGTTGTTGGTCTTTAGCATGTAAAAGCTTCAACAAATTGCTGACAAAGTTGGCATTCTCTTCTTCTCCCATTTCTGAGAAACCCTAGCCATGGGCAGTCATGAAAGCTTCAATTCAAGCTTCAAGTTCTCATCAATTTCTTGAAGATTCTTCATCATTCCAACCTTGGGACTTATTTCAGTAAAGATTCTTGAAGAAAGTGCAAGGATTGAGCAATAATGGTCAAGGATTCATCTTCAAGAGCTTCTATGGAATCATATTTTAGGGGAAACGGGCTTAATGCTTCAATCTTAAGCTTCTGAAGCTTCAAGAAAATCCTTGGGCAAGAGAAGTTGAGGGTGCCTAGGGGGATTTGGGCTGACAAATTTTTAGGCTCATAGAAACCACCCAAAACCCTATGTGACTCAAGATGGTTTTCTTGGGTTCCGATACTAGTTAGGGGCAAAAAATCTTGGAGAAATAAAGGTCTTCATGCTGTTCTTCCATATGGGTGAAAGGTGAACACTTGTATAAGAAATATTAAATAGAGAAGTTGTCTTTCAAAAGTTTTTTTTTCATTATTTGTATATTATAATTTTAAATTATGTAAATGAACATTGTGATTAAAAGGATTAATTAAGGAAGGTGCTTTTATGGGTACAAATTAAACGTGTTAGGTAACTAGATAACTAAAACCACCCAATTGAGAGAAGTGAGAGGGCATGATCCCTGGTGGTTGGCAAGCTGAAAGTCTCTCATAAATTCATTATGTTAGAATATATAATAAAAATTGACCCTAGAATCATTCAAGACCTGACTTCGTATCATTTTAGGGGAATGGAGTGAGACTTTGCCTTATAATAGAGTGGTTGACATAATCATACTCCCCTTCATTTCTCACTCTCCTTCAACCAAGTGCGATATGCATCAGCTTTGATTTGGGCAATCTAGCACAAGAAGTTGCTTGAAGATCGATGCTAGTTAACTCTAAGTCAGAGATCTTAGCTTGCTTCAAAATTGAAATTTAAGTTGATTCTTGTGGGAACGTCTAGAATTATTTTGTTGCAAAGTGGACTCGAGAGAGTCTAGATAGCAAACCTCAATGCTATTTAGAAGAGTACCGAGTGATATTGCCTAAGAAAAATAATCTCAATGGACCACTAAGTCATGCTACTAAGGACATCTTAAGCGAGCACGTCACACGTGATATGAGGGCAAAATAACACTAATGTATAGAAAGATTTGTTTGTAACCTTGTTAAATAGGTATTCAATGTAAGAATGACTCGCCTTTAACAAATCGATGGAATCACTTTCAGAATAATGAATATTGGAAAAAAAATTGGATTCCCAAATTTTCCCTAAAAACATATTTTCTAAGGATGGCTTCCCAAATCTTCCCTAGAAGTACGTCTTAAAAGTATTTGATGAACCATCAACTTACAAAACCATTGATGTATTTGAATTTCACAATTAGAATTGTTGTAACCCAAAAGTTTCCCTATCTTAATTCCAACTATCTTATTAATATAATAAAGAGATCTGATTAGCCCTATCGAAAACTATGAATAATAAAAAAGTCTCAACTTTTTGCAAAATGTGTACTTCATATTAACATCATTTTATAAATCTAAGATTTGTGGATTCAAGTGTTAAAGAGACCTTAAAGAGAAGTGATTATTGTAAGCATTCAAGAATTGCAAATAATGTTGTGAATATTAATAAAATTAGGATATTGCACCTTTCATGTCTATGCTTATCCCAAGCGAAGCCCAAGAGAAGAAATTCCTTCTCAAGCAAATCAAACTGCCTGAGTTTGATGGTAGAGGAAAGGATTTGAATTGGAAGTAGAAATTTGGATTGAATCTATGGAGGATTACTTTGGTGCTATAGGAACTAATCATCCAAATCAGATAATGATAGTTAAATTGAAGTTGATGGCCACCGACTTTGGTGGAAGCAATAGTGCAAGGACCAAGGGGTTGCAAAAGTGACCATTACTTGGGACAAGCTGAAGGAAGCTATACATGGGTGCTACCTCCCTCATGCTTACCATACATTGAAAATGAACAAATTCCTTAGCTTGAAGTAGTTTGGACTAACCTTGGAGGCTTGTTATTCCAGATTTGTGTCTGTTCTAAAGTACGCTCTACTCATGGATATTACAAAATGGGTATCAATTTTTTCACAGGCTAAACTCTCCATTGGATACTCATCTTGAAACGATGCACCCGTCTAACCTATAAGATGCATTAGTTCAAGCAAGACTTGTGATGATATAGGAACTTCAATCAACATCCAAGAGTGGTAGATTTTGGAAACAAAGTATTCCATATAAAGGGCTATGAGGATATGTCAAGAGGATCCAAGGACAATACCGAATCGGACAAAGGAAGAAATCCAAGCCAAGTGTAGCTGGAAAATTCATACCCATAATTGGCAACAAGGAGTTACCAAGATGTTTTCATTGCCCAAATACTTTAAAAGACAATGTTCAAAGCTAGGGCAACCAATCTACCAAGGGAAAATTTGTGGCCAAAATCAAGCAATTTTAGCCCCACCAAAGGGAAATTTACCGAGAAAACCTTCAAGGGAAGGAACAAAAGGGATGGAAGAGGAAGAAGATCCCATTTTAGAAGTAAACATGGAAAGAGAAATGGTACATAATGCTCTCAACAAGAAAGGCCCTAATTGTCAATTCTTAGTAATTTAGATGCTAGCAACCTACCAAGCTAAAACCTCTAAGATTTTGATACATTGTGGAAGTACTGACTCATTTATCTCACTGAAGTGTGCAAAGAGACTAGGAGTAAGCACTGATCTTGCATTTGAGTTATTAGTGGAATTAACAAATGGAAAAAATGCAATTTCTACTCAACAGGCTAGAAGAGCAGATTTTGACTTGGGAGGCAATATTTTCAACATGGGGTTCAGAGTCATGAATTTAGGAGCTTACAAGTTCTTATTAGGAATGGCTTGGCTAATCCCCAATGATGCTTAAATATATTGTAGGAAAGGCCAAATCACGTTCCTGGTTCAAAAATGAGAGTTAGTGACCACTCAAGGCAAAGATGGAAATCCTAGAATTCAGCTAACAAAAGATTCTCAGATTGTAAAGGGGTTGAGAAAAGGACTGCCTATCTACCCAATCAAACTTAATAAGATTGAGCAAGGAAAGGAAGCCAAGAAAGAGTCATCCTAGCTAAAGGAATATGTATATGTATTCTCCTTGAAGAGTTGACAAAACTTCCCCCAACAAGAGAAGTTGATCATGAGATCAAGCTAATACCAGGAGTCATACCAGTAGCAAAGTGACTCTATCGTATGTCCATTCAGAAGCCATTGAGTTCAAAGAACAACCCAAGCAACTTTAAGGTCAACAAGGATACATTCGACCAAGTAATTCACCATGGAGAGCACTAGTGTGATGTTCCAAAAGAAGAAAGTTGGAACCCTTCGTCTCTACATTGACCATTGTGGACTAAACCAAGTGACGATCAAGAACAAATATCCAATTCCAAAGATAGATAAATTACTTGAACATCTTCAAGGTGAATTTATTGTAATGCCTTTTGGGTTAACCAATGCACCCACAACCTTTAACAGGTTGATACAAGACATTATTTGGCCCTAACTTGATGACTTTGTTCTTTTCTTCTTTGACGGCATCCTGACCTACTCAAGGAAGGATAAGATCATGAGTCACAACTTTGAGTTGTCCTTAAAACAATGAGGACATACAAGCTTTATGCCAAGAGGAAGAAATGTGCATTCTATAAGACAAATTGAGTACCTTGGGTTTACAATCTCTAACAAAGGAATTGTTGTAGACCTTGCCAAGGTTAAAGATGCATAAGAATGAGCACCCCTAATGACAATGACAGATGATTTTTGATGCCGAGAAGTGCTTAAAAATAGCCAAAAATTACGAATATCAGGGAAAAAATAGACTTCGTCGAAGGCGGAGGTGGCAATCAGTACGATTTTAAGCGGCAAGTCCCTAAAGCGCTAATGTTAATTTTCATGGGAAATCAAACGGTGGTGGATGGCCGAGTTGGAGTTTACCTAGATGCAAAATGACGTCAGGAATCCAACGCAAGTCTTGGATCTCCATTCCGAGGTCGTTTGATCCCCCATTTAATCCTCGCAAGGTTCGGGGTTGTGAAGTGGCTACTGGATCTGGAAGTCGAGAAGAGCGTAACAGAGCCCAGCTTTGTAGATTTCGATGCTACAGAGCGAGCCATCCAATCGGATCACGAATCGGAGTTCGTTTGCACCCCCAAACAGGCTGAAAACCCTTCCATAGTAGTGTGAAAGTGGTTTTTTTTGAAGTGGACATTTTATAAATGAAATGAAATGAAACTCTAAATGAAGAAAACATGCAAAAACATGTCGTGGTGCAGGGAGGGGCATTTTTTAATTGACGCCCCATTTTTTGGGGATGTATGTGCCTCTTGGATACTCAATCATGTAGAGAGAGAAGAGAAGATCCCTGATCCATGCAGAGAGGGCAAGATTTTGATGGTAACCACGTGCAATATGATGAAGGGAATGAAATTTTGATTTTGTCTTTCTCTCTCCTCCCTCTCTCTCCTGCATAGAGGCAATTCATGTGCAAAAAATCAAGAAGAAGAGGGGCTGAAGAATGCTTGTTCGGCGCTGATCGAATTGCTTCAAGATGAAGAGGAGGTTGAGGAAAGAGGTTCAACATTGAAGAATGGTTACTGATCGATTTGTGGGCTGCCCAGAATAATTATTAAAAAACCCGCAACATGCAAGACACGCAATATGCTCCAATTTTATAAAGAAATTTGCTTGTTTTTGTTGTTTCATGGTTCAAATGTTGTTCATATGCAATGAATTTTTGTTTGAACCTTGTTTCCATCATGTTTGAGGGCTGTAACTATAGAAATGCAGAACCCGCAATAATTTAGAGCCGCTATTAATTCTTTAAAACCTGCAAAATGTCATTTTTAATGGAAATTAGTGGTTTTTCCGTCTTTGAGTTGGGAAAAAGGAGTGGAAATGGGATAAACTCAGAGAAAATGTTAAGTTTCAGTCAAAATAATAAGTCAATACAAATAAATCAAAAAATATCTAATTTTCGTAAATAATTAATAGAAAAAAATAGTGAAAAATAATTAATATGAAAAAATAAGATTCATGTATGTGAATGTTTGGCGAGGTTAAAGCCTGAGGTCAAGCCTCAGTTTGGTCTCGTTCTTTGTGTTATACTACATGTTTATTGTTTTTTACATACAAAAATGACACAAAACAACCATTTCCACCTATGCACCACAGCAACACCTAAACGGTAAGGGGGAGGGGGGGGGAGGGGGGGGAGAAGTTTGTGCGATGATCTAATTGCTGAAAAGATACAAATTCTAATTTCCCTATTTGTGCATAGCATTTAGGGATCGTTCCATAATTAAATATAGGTGACTAGTAGCACGGAAGTTTTAGTGCTAGTCCCTAAAGCAGCGCATCACGTAATGCTTAGTTAAAATTCAAGAAAGGGTTGTTTTCTGCACTTCACATGGCTGGTTTTTTTAATCATAAAATGGTTGTGCACAATCGTCATACACCTTGCATCAAGCATGCCATGTGGTATCTCTTGGAATGCATTGCAATTGATTGATAAACTTTGACCAACGTTGAGAGGACAGGAAACCTAAGCTGTAGGTTTAGATAGGTGCTTTCGTTGGGGAAAGTTTTGTGAGGAAAATCAAAATCTCCTGGAACACTGAATTGTGAAAGAGTGGAGTTTTGTGCATTATGTTTTATATGTTGGAGCGACGCATCTTGGGGCCAATCCTCGAGGTGTAGGAGAGTCGCAGTGGAGCCGTGGCAATCAATCAAGAGGTGCTTCCCTATGTGTGTATTATGAGGTATTATGTCTATATGTTATGGGATCTCCCTCTGAGGAGAAGGGAAGGTGAACGTTGGACTACATATTGGATATAAACGCAAAATTGTCATAAGCATTTAGTGCAAAGTGAGTTTTAGATGCTCCTGGCCCGTGAGGTCGCGTGGTGGGGTTGTTTGTCGTATGCATGAGGTCAGGCTAGTGCCATAGCCAGTGCCGGCCCATCTGAGGTCCCATTACTGGTGCGTTTGCCAAGAGCTACCTATAAGTGGTGGTTTTCGAATCTTGGTTTTATAAGGGACATGTTAGCTTTATTATATAGTTGATAGCTGCCTTGAAGCGGTGGATGCTAAAATAGGCGGATTAAAGTTTTAGCCATGAGCATGATGATGAAACCAAGGAATCCTCGTAATCCTAAAGATACCTTGTCCATTCTAGATGGTTTAATGGGATCTTTGGCTAGAAATGTGGCCGATTACTTTACCCTTTTCCCTGAGAGTGACATCATGCTAGAGTTTGGGCCACTATGGGGAAATACCCATGGAGTAATCATGAGAGAGAGTCCATGGGAGCTAGAGGAAAGATTAGGGAGCAAAAGTGATGTTAGGATGGCACAGTCGTTTGTGATCCTCAAAAGCGATAAGTTTTTGAAGGAAAAGACCATGATGCCATTAGTCAAAGTAATATATGCCTATGAGCAGGAGATACCTCCGATGCTAGGGCCTGATGCAATTGGGTTCCAAAGTGCAATTTTGTAGATCCATAAAGCATTGGATGATATCTACATATGTGGAAAACCCTTATCAGAAAGGAAGGTTCTATTAGGACCTACTCCGATTCTAGGGAAACAATAGCAAATGAGGATAGAATTACTAAAACACCAACATCAAGCGATGGAGTAGACTTCTTAGTGCATAGCATAGGACTCCCTAGACCACTCTATGAGTTGGCAGAAAGGGATAGCAAGGATGATATTAACCTTCCTACACCAGTAAAGGTGGAAATGGAAGAGGTTGGAGACCCCAAGTCACTAGAGTTAGGTCATGAATATGAGGATTTTAATGGCCTAGTGTTGATCCCGAAGGAAAGGACTAAATGCCCTCCTCCTTATAGGGATCTCCCATTGTTTCATGGGCTGGTTAATGAGGATCTGATGGTGCATTTACGAGAATACGGCCTAACTTGCCTTGCAAGTGGATTCAATGATATTCATCAGATGCTCGTATTCTCAAGTACCCTAAAGGGAGAGGCTAGAAAATGGTATTAGAGCTTCCCAAGGGGGTTTATTAAATCCTTTGAGGAGTTGAGTGATCGATTTTTAGATGAATATGAGAAGAAGGTGCCTATGATCCAAGTTTTAGGGCAGCTAATGCAGATTAGGCAAGAGTCCTATCCTTCTGTTAAAGAATACGCTAGAGCCTTTGATGATATTCTGATGCTTTGGCCAAGAAGAGCTACTGCATTGCTAGGTGATGTGCTATGTGAGCTCTTTTTGAGTGGCTTAGAGATTAACATGCAAATCCAAGTGGGACACCGGAATCCTAAGTCGTTAAGGGAAGCAAAGCATGCCATTGATTATGAGGGACATATTCAGAGATGTTGGGAAAACTTTTGGAGTTTTTCCCGCTCAGTACAAGTGCATCTTAGCTTCCAACCATTTCTACAAGGAGATAGCTCACTTGTTGATACCAAGGTAGCCTATGAGAGGAACCTTGGTAGCCAAAATCTCCAAGCAGAAAATGGCAATAGTAGGGATAATATACCCCCTGGGGATAAAAAGATTCCAAGCCCAGTAAGTCCCATCAAGGCATGCAACACTTCCATGAGAGGTAGTTGTGACGGTGGAATTGATAGAACCATTAGGTCTACAAACTTAGATGAGCATTCTATGAGTGGTTCTAGTTGTGCTCCTAGTAAGGCTCTTGAGAGACCTTTCCAATTTATAGATGAATCATGCTTTCAAGTAGATGCTATTCCTTTTAGTAAAAGCATGGTTCCTATGGGTAAGTAGTTGTTGCAGAGTGGACAAATGCAAGTAAAGACATCTCGTGTAGAGAAGATGCGGCATGCCAAAGGTCCACCTGTACTAAATAGAAGCCATAAGGTTGTGAGGCCATCTAGTAATGGTAATAAATCCACAGTGAGTCCACTGGACCAATGTGGGTAGATGAGGCAGTCTAAGAATATGAAAAGGAATATGAGATGGGTTTAAAACCCCTAAAAATATTGTTGGTGTGTCTGATGAAGAGCCAGGAATTGCATGTGGACATACTTTGATGGATTCCCAAGAGGATGCGACTAAAGGCCATAATGCAACATCTAACAATAGGGATTGCCGCCCTGAGATGCAACTATGTGATGGGTCTAGGCTTAAAGCTCTGTCTAGTTTGGATCGTATCATTGACATATGGAATGGTCCAATTAAAGAAGAGTTGAATGATCATAAATCCATGATTCTCCCTATAGGAGGAGTTATTGGAAAGTTGGGACAAGCGATCCGTTGAATGACGACCAAGGGGATGAGATATATCAACCTAATGATGTCATTCATTCAACTCATAGTACCCAAGAAGAGATGGCCATTATTACTCAGATATCAGTAGAAAGACTTGGGCTAGTGGATCTACAAAGAGCGTAGATCAAGCTTTTAGCTGACTCACATGAGTAGCATGAGGCTAGTCCTCCTATTTTATGCTATCCTGATTAGTTTGATAGGATGTGCTGTATATGCCAAGGAGATCATATATTGCATGGATTAGAATGAACTATTCATTTTAGGCCAAGAGAGCCAGTTAGTTTTTGTAGTGAAATGCTTTATTTCCTTAGGCCAAGAGGGCCAGTTGTTTGTTTAGTACGGGTGTAGTTAATGGTTTCTTGTTTTAGTCCTGTGCTGTTGTTCAAAGAAGCGCTTGGAAGGAGTCTTTGTCGTGTGGAAGCTTCTCGTGGCCCTATCCAAGTGATATCTCTCCTTTACGAGTGCCTATTCTTTCACATTATATATATCTATGTACTTGAAGGGGGTTTTCTTTCTTGTTGGGGACTGGCAATCAAGGCATGAAGTCCCAGGTTTAGGTTAGGTATGTCTGGGGAAGGTCTGAGTAGTCATTGTCTCCTGCAAGACATTGCCAGGCATGTTAAGACCTGTTTTCGATGGGAGTTCTAGTGACCCTGTTCTGCTAACCTGCTAGGCGGCCATTCTAGGAGTTCCTGCTAGTTGTGAGGCAGTTAGAGAAGGCTATTAAAATAATGATGGAAATAGACAAAACCCTAAAGATCTGAAAGACAATATATGAATATACGGAGGTGTGTAAAAAGGGTTTTAACCCCTATAAAAATAGAAAATGAAAGAAAGAAAAATCCTTGAGCTGTTGTTTATTACCTTGCGAGGGCTTGGTAGGTTCTTGGGGGTGAGACAAGACCCGGGGCCGATGCCTTGTCTTCCTAGGGGTGGCAACTAGCTAAAAAGCAAAGAAAATAAAAGAAGGATGGAGTGAAAATAGAAGTGAGCATTAGAAAAGGATTAAGTGTCACCTTGAGAGGGCTTGGTAGGTTCTTGGGTACCAAGACAGGACCTGAGACCGATGCCCTGTTCTCCTTGGATCACTACGCTCAGCTCCCTCCTTTTTACACGCATGAGTATGGACAATAAAACACTAAAAGGGAAAAACTGTGCTAAAAGAGATAATATTTATTGATCAGGCTATAGGAGTTCCCACCTAGGATGAGCTCTTGGTTGAGTTGTCCTTAGTTAGGTAGGTAGTTCAGACCACCACTTAGGATGGCCTCTTTGATAGTTCTTTTAGTTTGGCTATGTTGTAGCAGTTGGTTAGTGACTAGTTTGGGTCTTCTAGCAGATTATGCTAGGCCTACTCCTTGTGGATTTCATGCCTTGGTTTTGTCAGGGGGTAGGGTATGAGCTGTGATGTGTTGTGTTGTGTATTTTTTGTATCAGCTTGATGCTTCTTTTTGTTGTTTATGTGCAGATCTATTTGTGGGATTCGATGGGCTGAGTCACCCTATCCCGTGGTCACCAATGACAGATGGTTTTTGATGCCGATAAGTGCTTAAAAATAGCCAAAAATTGCGAATATCAGGAAAAAATAGACTTCGTCGAAGGCGGTGGCGGCAATTAGTACGATTTTAAGCGGCAAGTCCCTAAAGCACTAATGTTAATTTTCATGGGAAATCAAACGATGGTAGATGGCCGAGTTGGAGTTTTCCTAGATGCAAAATGATGTCAGGAATCCAACGCAAGTCTCGTATCTCCATTCTTAGGTCGTTTGATCCCCCATTTAATCCCTGCAAGGTTTGGGATTGTGAAGTGGCTATTGGATCTGGAAGTCGAGAAGAGCGTGACGGAGCCCAACTTTGTAGATTTTGATGCCACGGAGCAAGCCGTCCAATCAGATTGCGAATCGGAGTCCATTTGCATCCCCAAACAGGCTGAAAACCCTTTCATAGTAGTGTGAAAGTGTTTTTTTTAAAAAGTGGACATTTTATAAATGAAATGAAATGAAACTCTAAATGAAGAAAACATGCAAAACCATGTCGTGATGTAGAGAGGGGCGTTTTTTGATTGACGCCCCATTTTTTGGGGATGTATGTGCCTCTTGGATACTCAATCATGTAGAGAGAGAAGGGAAGATCCCTGATCCATGCAGAGAGAGCAAGATTTTGATGGTAACCACGTGCAATATGATGAAGGGAATGAAATTTTGATTTTAATATTTCTCTCTCCTCCCTCTCTCTCCTGAATAGAGGCAATTCATGTGCAAGAAATCAAAAAGAAGAGGGGCTGAAGAATGCTTGTCCGGCGGTGATCAGATTGCTTCAAGATGAAGAGGCTCAGGAAAGAGGTTCAGCACTGAAGAATGGTTACTAGTCGGCCTGTGGGCTACCCAGAATAATTATTAAAAAGCCCGCAACACGCAAGATACGCGGTATGCTCCAATTTTATGAAGAAATTTGCTTGTTTTTGTTGTTTCAAGGTTCAAATGTTATTCATATGCAATGAATTTTTGTTTGAACCTTTTTTGCATCATGTTTGAGGGCTGTAACTACAGAAATGCAAAACCCGTAATAATTTAGAGCCGTTATTAATTCTTTAAAATCCATAAAATGTCATTTTTAATGGAAATTAGTGGTTTTTCCGTTTTTGAGTTGGGAAAAAGGAGTGAAAATGGGATAAACTCAGAGAAAATGTTAAATTTTAGTCAAAATAATAATCCAATACAAATAAATTAGAAAATATATATTTTTCATAAATAATAAATACGAAAAAATAATAAAAAATAGAGAAAATTGGGATTTTTGCGCTGAAAAAATATGAAAAAATAAGATTCATGTGTATGAATGTTTGGTGAGGTTAAAGCATGAGGTCAAGCCTGAGTTTGGCCTCATTCTTTGTGTTATAGTATATGTTTATTGTTTTTTACATACAAAATGACACAAAACAACCATTTACACCTATGCACTGCAGCAACACCTAAACGGTAAGGGGGGGAAGAAGTTTGTGCGACGATCTAATTGCTGAAAAGATACAAATTCTAATTTCCCTATTTGTGCATAGCATTTAGGGATCGTTCCATAATTAAATATAGGTGACTACTAGCACGGAAGTTTCAATGCTAGTCCCTAAAGCAGCGCATCACGTAATGCTTAGTTAAAATTCATGAAAGGGTTGTTTTTTGCACTTCACATGGCTGGTTTTTTAAATCATAAAATGGTTGTGCACAATCGTCATACACTTTGCATCAAGCATGCCATGTGGTATCTCTTGGAATGCATTGCAATTGATTGATAAACTTTGACCAACGCTGAGAGGACAGGAAACCTAAGCTATAGGTTTAGACGAGTGCTTCCGTTGGGGAAAGTTTTATGAGGCAAATCAAAATCTCCTGGAATGTTGAATTATGAAAGAGTGGAGTTTTGTGCGTTATGTTTTACATGTTGGAGCGACGCATCTTGGGGCCAATCCTCAAGGTGTAGGAGAGTCGCAGTAGAGCCACAGCAATCAACCAAGAGGTGCTTCCCTATGTGTGTATTACGAGGCATTATGCCTATATGTTATGGGATCTCCCTCTGAGGAGAAGGGAAGGTGAACGGTGGACTACATATTGGATGTAAACGCAAAATCATCATAAGCATTTAGTGCAAAGTGAGTTTTAGACACTCTTGGCCCGCGAGGACGTGTGATGGGGTTGTCTATCGTATGCATGAGGTCCGGCTAGTGCCATAGCTAGTGCTGGCCCATTTTAGGTCCCATAAAAAGACTAAGGAAGTTTGAAGTTCTCCGGGTGAGATGAGAGACAATAATTGTATTATGATCAAAGATGTTAAAAATTACATGTCTTACACCTTTTATACCTATGTCAACATGACAAGGTATTCTTAATAACTCTCTCTTACTAACACTTATAGTCCTCACTTCTTGCAATCTATCCATGATCAAAGCTTTTTTCCATAAAAATAAAGTTAAAATGGCAAAGAAGGATGGATGAAATAGAGTACTACAATGATTTTAGCTATAGAAAAGATGTGATGGGAATAAAATAGTGAAGAGTTAGTTGCTGAAATGAAGACATTAAGGAAAGCCTCTGCCATATACATAATTTAGATGTCTTCAAAAAGAATTTAAGCCTTCGAATATTCAAAAAATAACCTCTATAAAGAGTAGAGAGATTGTTGTATAAAAGGGCATGCGGAAGAAAATTGCCATAAATTCTGATAGAAGTATCCGAATAGGGTGTGCCACATATCAAAATGTAGCTATTGAAGAGTATTTGACTTATATAGGTGACTAAATTCTAAAAATTAGGCATAGTAAAATCTGTTTAAAAATAGATTGCTATTTAGACCTTGTTTAGAGTGCAACTAGCTTCCCTAAGACTATGTCTCAGCCATCATCAATTCATCCCGTAGGTAGGGAAACTCATCCAATATGAAATCTAGCCTCCAAGAAGCTTCCTCAAGTGGTAAACCCTTCCACTTAATCAAATAATCAATGATGGAGCGAGAGTGAAGTTTCTTTTCATGCTGAACTATGACCCCCTCAAGAATATACTGAATAAGTCATTCTTTAAGCAACTCATCAACTATTTCCACCTGAGTATCATAAAAGGATTTGAGCTAACTAACATGGAATAAATTATGAATCTTAGTGGAAGAGGAAGTTCCAACCAATATTCCAAGTCTCCAATATCCTTCAAGATCGTATAGGGCCCATAGAACCTGTGAGCAAGTTTGTTGCTAAAGCCATCCTTTAGAGTAGAACATTGAGACTTGAGTATTTTCAAGAGAACTAACTCTCTCTCTTAGAACTCCAAAGGTCACCTCTTCTCATCATCATACAGCTTCATCTGATCTTGAGTGTTTTAAATATCCACCTTACATTATTGAAAAAGGATATGCATTCTTTCCAATTCCTCCTTCCATGAAGGTTAATCTTCTCATTGAAAATAACTGTGGGTAAGGGTGCCTTCTAGCCATACATAGTCTCAAAGGGTGAAACTCCAATGCTAGCATGAGTGGAGTTATTATAGGTGAATTGAGCCAAATGTAACTATGAATCCCACGCATGCTATACATCATGATAGAAATGGCAAAGGTAAGTCTCCAACCACTTATTAACCCTTTCTATTTGACCATTAGTTGGTAGAAGGATAGGATGTAGCAGGAGCCAATTTAATTTCCATGGGGCTTGATATCGCTTGCCAAAAGTTTCCCATGAACTTGGTATCTCTATCATGCATAATCACATGTGATAATCCATGTAATCTTAAGATCTACTCCATGAATTGACTAGCCACTTGTGAAGTAGTGAACTGTGTCTTGGTAGGAATAAAATGGGCTACCTTAGTGAGTGTGTCCACTACCAGATAAATGATATTCTAACCCTTTTTGGTAATAAATAGACCAATAATGAAGTCCATGGTAATATGTGTCCACATTCCTTCTAGAATAGGCAATGGTTGCAATAAACCACCTGGCTTATGAGTATTATTCTTATTTTGCTGACAAGGCATACATTTCATAACATAATCCTTAACATCTTTCCACAATCCTTTCTAGTGAAAGATCTTGCTAATTTTGTCATAGGTCTTAAACACTCCAAAGTGTCCACTGTGGGCAAAGAATGTAACTCATTAATAATTTTCAGCTTGAAAGAAGAAGTAGAGGGAATAACAATCTTGCATTAAGCCAAATGAGGCCATTTTTAAGTTGATAATGGGAGTTTTCCTCCATAAGAGCTTACTATAATTTCTGAAGTACATGGCTGAGCTCATCATCCAAAAGATGGGCTTCCTGTAACTCATCAATCTAGTCACCATGTAACTCAGTCATAGCTGAAACGTGACATGCCCACATTCTAGAGAGAGAATCAGCTACCACATTGACTTTGCACCTTGTATGGGTGATGTTGAAATCATAGTTTTGCAAGTTAGCTACCCACCTACATTGCTTAGGGGTAAGACTTGATTGAGTGAGAAAGTACTTCAGGACCATATGATCACTTTGAGCTCTAAATCGATTGCCATACAAATAATGGTGCCATTTCTTTATCACATGTAGAATAGTTAACATCTCTTGTTTTTAGACATTCATAGTTATCTCTTTATCTGTAAGCTTATGGCTTTCGAATCCATGCTCCTATAGCAAAACAATCCATATGCCATAGCCACTATTCTTGCACTATGGTAAACTCTCTAGAGAAGTTCGGGCATACTAGAATAAGAGGAGAAGTAAGTAATTCCTTTAATTGGTTGATTCTACTGTCTACAAGTGTATCCAAAGAGAAAGCTTTCTTCTTCAACTTGTCAATCAAAGGAGGTGCTATAGCCACATAATGCTTAATGAATCTGCGGTAGAATGACGATAGAATAAGAAACTCTTGAAGGAAAGTAGGGCTGGTAGATGTTTGCCAATATCTAACACATTGCACCTTCTTAGGGTTAGCATTTATCCCTAGTTTACTGATAATATGGTCCGAGTACTCCACTTCAGTCTACGCATGAAAGAGCACTTCTTCTCCTTAGCAAAGAGCCTGTGATGTCTCAACACATCAAAAACCTTCCTCATATGTGATAAATGGTCCTATAGAGTCTTGCTATAAATCAATATGTCATCAAAGAAGACTAGGGAAAATTGAAAGAGGATTTAAGGCTAAAAAATCTTATTCATTAGATTCTAGAAGGTAGTTGGAGCATTAGTAAGCCCAAATGGTATCATTAGGAAATGGTATATAGTCCTAAAGAGAGCCTTCAACTCATCACCCTCTTGCATATGAATCTGATGATATCTAGATCTCAAATCAATCTTGGTAAAGAATCTAGCCCCCTTGAACTCATCAAGTAAATCCTCAACTTTAGGTGTTGGATACTTGTTCTTCACTGTGATCTTGTTTAGATCCCTGTAGTCAATAAAAATCCTGAATAAGATTGAAATGAACACTGAAATTCAATGTAATAGGCTTTGATCAATGAGGGAGAAGAGTACTAATCTCTGATCTATTGATCAATTCAGAGAATTAATTGACCAATACCAATAATCTCCCATCAACAACAAGTGGAAAAGCTTACAAGTAAGTGGATATTGAGAGATTTTAGAGATTAAGTAAGTAGTAGTGAAATACCTTGATCAAGCTTGAAGAAAATTTCAGAGATTAAGTAAGTAGTAGTGAAATACCTTGATCAAGCTTGAAGAAGATGATTGATGGAAGCTTCAGTCCAATATTTGAAGAATCTTCTATAATCCACTATGAATCTATCCTGAAGCTCTAACAATCCATGAAATTTTCCCATACATGCTTGAATAAGATTGAATCCATAATGAATCAGTAACCCAAGCTTTCTTGAACACTTTTGAATATTCAAGCTTCTTAAAGAAAAGCCTCAAAATAAATCTTCAATATGAGCTTCAAGAGGCTCAATATGATGAAATGCCTTCAATCTTGAAGTCTGCCCTGCTCCAAAATGATGGTAGAGAAGCCTTCAAGGTCAGAAAGAGCCATATATTGAAGAATTTGAAGCTTCTAGGTCTATGGCTATGGATGCCTTGCTATATATTAGGGTTTTAGAGAAGAAACATGAAGATCAAAGGCTTCAAAAGACTAATCCTTGCTGAGTATAATGCCAAGTAGGCAAAATGGAGATGAATGATTGTTGAGTGTCAGGGTCTAGAGAAGATGAGAAACATTTATCACAATTCATGGCACATTTTTCAGGCCTGATCTTGATGAGATTTCTTGTGTGGCCCTCAAGTTTGGTTGTTGAAATGGTCAACAAGAGATGAAGTTTCATTGCCACATGCTTTTAGAAGGAGATAGGATGATTATTGGTCAAGAGAAGTAAATCTTTGCTATCCACCATAAGAGCTTTAGCCAAAAGCTTAAAAAAGGAGGAAAAAGAAAGGCTATATTGAAAAGTAATTGAAGTTCTAACCAAAACTAACACTATTCACTATGTCTTTAACCATTTTATCTCCAAAATAGCCTGTTATTGATGCACGACTTGTCATTTTGTCCATGATGCCTCCAACTCTTGCCTTCAAGTACTCTAGTTAACTTTGACTAACTATCCTTGGTCTCCTTAGTCACTGCACTTGTCCATTTTCCCAACTAACACCTTGTCCTTAAGTAACCATGAAGTAACAAGATTGTGGAAGGTAATCCAAGAAAGAATTGTACCAAATATATCAAAGACTAATGATCTGATATCACTTTTCAAGGAGAGGGATGAGAGGTGATAGAAAGAATAGCAAAAGAGAGAGAAAAGAGGAAAGCGAATCAATGCGAAGGAGAGAGAAAGAAAGATAGAAAAGAAGAGAGAGAAGCCATGAAAGCTGAGTACAGGCAAGTGAGATGAGAGAAAATAATTGTATTATGATCAAAGATGCCAAAAATTACATGGCTCGTACATTTTATACCTATGTTAGTGTGACAAGGTACTATTAATAGCTTTCTCTCACTAACACTTATAGTCCTAGCTTCTTATAGATTGAAGTCTTGCAGAAGTATGCCTTTGAGATTAAGTACAAGCTAGGTAAGGACAATGCTATTGTGGATGCTCTAAGCCGCAAAGAATTTCTCAATGCCCTTATCTTAGAAGGACCCTCCAAGGCAAGATCTCTATCAACAACAATGATGTCAATGCCTAGTAACCCAATCATAGAAATGACTAAGGAAGAAGTAGGTAAAGACCCAAGATACCAACAGATGATAAAAGAAGTAGGTAAGGACCAAAAGTACCAACAAATGATAAAAGAAATCCTATCTAAAGAAATAGACCATAAGTTTAGATTCAAGTGTTTGAACTTCTCTATAGAAGGAGGACTTATCTACTTCAAAAGGAGAGTGTGCATTCCAAGAAGTTAAGATCTCAAGAAGAAGATACTTTGGGGAAGCCCATTATTCTCCTTTCTTAGGACATCTGGGCTATGCAAAGTCTCTCAACATGGTAAGGAGAAGATTTCATTGGGAAAAGCTCATAGAAGATGTGCTCAAATATGTTGTTTGATGGTTGAGTCTCCAACAAGTCAAGAGGCTGAGTGCGTCAAAATGCCAAGGAAGCTCCAACCACTTGACATCCCACAAATGAAGTGGTTATGGGCAAGAGTGCCTAACCCCACTAAACTTTTCAGACCCTATCTTAAAGGTAGAAGCTTTCAAGAAGATATTGGAAGAAATGGATGAGCAATTTAAGGCTACCAGATAAGATATCTAGGTTTGCAAGGATCAATAGAAAACATATGCCGATCTAGGAGACAAGGATGGATATTTAAGGAAGGAGACACGGTTTGCATTCATGTTTATCCTATTAAGAAGAGCTCTTTTTCCTTAGGGAAATACAAGAAGATAATCCCAATATGTTGTAAACTATATCAAATTCTTAAGTGTCTAGGACTCATTACTTATAAAAAACAACTTCTAGAACACCTAAAAGTTCATAATGTATTTCATGTTAGCCTTCTAAAAAGGTACGTACCTAACTGTGATCATGTTCTTGACGATCAATAATTTTTAATGCCAAGACAAGGAGTCCTTGATCTTCGACCTAAAAATATACTTGATGTAAGAGAATGTATCCTTAGAAGCAGGACCATTAGGGAATATATTATCCAATGGAGAGACTATCTTGAGGAGGATGCCACTTGGGTGGATGAGGATACCCTATGTAAACAACATCCCTAGTTTCTTTCATAATAAAGGACTAGGGAAAGACCTTTCTCAAATGTAATAAAACTTACACTTGAAATGAGAGATATTCTACCTTGTCCATATAATTTTGGATTTCAATGTAGCACTACGAAAACATGAAGAGTCCTATCCTACAATCTTGAAGTCTAACCTATCTTCTAACTTCTAGATGAGGATATCTCGATTCCCCTAAGGGGGAAAGGATATAATAACCCGATACCCCGTGTGTGAAGGGGACGTTAAGGGAGGTGTGGCTTAAAGGTTTTAAAACCTTTAAGCCACACCCCCCTTAACCTCCCTTCACACACAGACTATCACATTGCCATGCTATCAAAGACATCACCACCTCATCTCCCTTATAGTTATCAACCCCTCTCACACCATAAATTTGTTGTGAATTGCATCGTATCACTAGTACGAAATACCTTGTTAAGCCAAAGAAGAGCTAAGTCTACAAAAGCTAACCTTAGCTTAAGGCTAAGGAAAATTTACTTTGGTGTGTCAATTGCTGCCAGAGAGAGAGAGAGAGAGAGAGAGAGAGAGAGAGAGAGAGAGAGAGAGAGAGAGAGAGAGAGAGAGAGAGAGAGAGAGAGAGAGAAGAGATGAAGAGATGAAGAAGAGGAGAAGAGAAGGGAGAAGAAGAAAAGAAGAGAGGAGAAGAAGACAAGAAGAGGACAAGAGAAGCGAAGAAGAGAGGAGCAGAGTCAAATAAGTGAAGGGGGAAGAAAAGAGAAGAAGAGAGGAGAGAAGAAGAGGTGAAGTAGAGGAGGAGAGAAGGGAGAAGAGAAGAGAAGAATAGAAGAGGTAAAGGAGAAGAGAAGAGGAGGGAAAGAGAGAAAGTAGAGAGGAAGAAGGGAAGAGAAGAGATAAGAAGGAGGGAAGATTAGAGAGGGAGAGAGTGAAGAAAGAAAGGGAGCAAGACAAAGGAGCACAAAGATATAATCTCCATTCACAAAGAGAAGCACCACTCCAACTCTTAAGAATCTCACCTACCTTCATATCCTTCGTACTTCAACACAAATCCTGTCTCTCCTAGCGAAGCCTCAAGTTGCAAGGAACCACTAGACTCTCTAGAGTTCAAGATCGTTAGAGCTTAAAGCTAGTGCTATGCACATCTTCTCACTGGCCCCGAAGAGGAGCTATTTGGGAGGGAGAAGCACATGAGCTACCAAAGTGGTCGCAAACGTGGTTGACACGCCATCATACACAGCACAAGACCGAGTTCCTTCACAAGTAATGCGCTTATTCAATACGTGGCTAGGAAGATAACAATAGAGCAAGTAAAGATTATTAAATTAAAATTGTATAATTCAAAGTTAAGATCAATTTTATAATATCGCATTGAGTAAATGATCTTAAGTTTCTTATATGCAAATAAGTTGCATTAAGTTTTTTTTTTTGCATTTACAAATTATGTAAAACATTGAAAAGATGGAAGTTGTATTAAGAATAATTTATTTTTGTATTTATAAATTATACAAATGTTGAAAGATGGAAGTTGTACTTAAAATAATTTCTTTTTGTATCGATAAATTATGTAAACTTTGAAAAGATAAAAATTGTGTTAAGAATAAATTTTTACAATTTTAAATTATGTAAACATTGGAAAGATAAAAAGTTACATTAAGAATGATTTCTTTTTTACATTTATACATTATATAAATATTAGGATAAGTGAAGTTGCATTAATAATAGTTCCTTCAATTTTCACATATTATGTGAGTGTAAGAAATGGTGAAAATCATATCAAAGATATTTCTCTTTGTGCTTATAAAATTTTTAAATACCAAGAAATATTCTCTTAGTATTTATAAATATAGAAAATAGCTTTATCTTGTTATTAAGCAAATTGAGAATGTTAAAATAAATGATCAAGATTATTAATTAGGGGTACTTCTTAAGGGAGAAGAATCCCACAATAAATTTAAAAAATTTGATAAATTCTCCCAATTTAGGTTAATCTCTAGATTTTTAGTGAGGTTAATGACCAATCCTTGAGAATAATTATGAACGAAAGATCACAAACGAAGACCAACAACAACTAAGAAAATGACCTAAAAGAGAAAAGTTAATCGAAGTTTAAAGAGGAAAAATCTAAAAAAAACAATTCTAAAGAAAAAGTAGGAAAAACCCAAGAGTTAGAAGAGAACTGAGTTAAAAAGGGTTGCCTCTAAACTAGGATCTTTCTCAATTGTCGAGTCTTTATTTGTTAGAAATATTGCTTTAAAGAAATTGCTTATGCTTGTTGCAATGCGCATACAAGTTTGACTTGATGCACTTAGGAAACTCATTGGATAATCAAAGATCCTCATATACTAAGTCTGCAATAGGATAAAAAGTAAAGCACACTAGACCTCCCCCACGGCTAGTTGCATGTCCCTTTCCAAGGGGGGAATTCATTACCACCTTGGAGAGTTTTTGGACTAATCTCAATTGGCGAGAGGTCACTTCGTAGAAAGTCCTTGGGCAAGAGCAGTTGAGGGTGCCAGGGGGGCTCTGGTGGCTGGCAAACTCTTAGGCTCCTAGAAACAACCCAAAACCCTATGTGACTTACGATGGATTTTTTGAGGACCTAGTACTAGTTAGGGGCAGGAAATCTTGGAGAAATAAAGGCCTTCATGCCATTCTTCTATATGGACAAAAGGTGCACACTTGTATAAGAAACTCCTACTAAATAAAGAAGTTGTCTTTCAAAAGGTTTATTTTCATTGTTTGTGTATTGTAACTTTAAATTACATAAACAAACATTGCAATTAAAAGGATTACTTAAGTAAGGTGATTTTATGTGTACAACTTAAATGTGTTAGATAAGTAGATAACTAAGGGAAGCAAGAGGGCATGATCCTTGATGGATCCACCCTAAGGTAGGATAGTCTCGGTAAGCCGAGTGCTTCTGACAAATTGGTTATGTCAGAATATGATATAAAAATTGACCCTAAAATTGTTTAATACCTTGACTTTGTATCCTTTTAGGAAAATATAGTGAGACTTTGCCTTATGGACAAAGAGATCAACATAGTCATACTCCCCATCATTTCTCAATCTCATTGAACCAAGTGCTATATGAGTGCTAGCTTTAATTCGGGCAATCTAGCACAAGCAATTGCTCAAAGACCGATGCTAGTTAACTCTAAGTAGGAGACCTTAGCTTTCTTCAAAATTGAAATTCGGGTCGATGATTCTCGGCCATGATCCTTCCCTTACAAAGTGGACTCGAGAGAGTCTAGATAGCAAACCTCGTGCTATTCAAAGGAGTACTGAGTGACATTGCCTGGAAAAATCATATCGATGGACCACTAAGTCATGCCACCAAGGATGTCTCAGGCAAGCGTGTCACATCTATTCTACCATCTTGCTTCCATTGTTGGGAGTGAGGGAGAGAGAGAGAAGTGTGATGAGTAAGGGACTAAAGGAAAGTAAAGCTCTACTTCTTCTTCCTCCTTTTCTTCTTCTTCTTCTTCTTCTTCTTTCCATCCATAGTAAGAAGATTGAGTTTGGAGTATACAAATTGTGAGATTATGAGAGAGTGTGAGATTTATTATGGTGAAGCTCTACTCCATCTTCTTTCTCTCCTTATTCTTTTCATATCATTGGTATGCCTGGTGGTGGATGCAAGGGGAAACGACATCAAATTACGTTGGTTGGATCATGGAACTATCTTTAAGCCTTCAAGCTTTCAGACTGCAATGTAGGAAGGTAAGATAGGTGAGTTTAGTACACCTCAATGCTAGTCTTGTATTCTTGATTTCTTGGGTTGAATAGAAGGATGCATGGTTAGTTATAGCAAAGTGTTGAGAAAGACTATGTAAGAGATTGTCATCAAAGTGAACTATATCCGCTAAAAGAATAGAAGTCCATCCAATGTCCCGACTATTTTGCATTTAGCCCAACAATTGCTCTTTATGAGTGGAACTAGTATTATAAATATCAAGGCAAATATTTTGGGAAATAAAAAATTACTCATCTTTGTAAACATATATTTAATAAAGATGTGAAGCAAGTGTTGTGCTAAGGGATAATTAATGAAGGAATTTTATATGTCATAAACAAAGTATGGAGTATACTCTAATTGGAAAAGTAAAGAATCATATGTCTACAAATGGAAAGCAAGGTCAATTGTCTTGACAAAGACACTCAATGGCTTGGTGGACCCAATTAGTGGGTTCTTTCTAGCTATGTAAAATAGTACTAGAGAAGAATGAAGACTTCCTAACCTTGAGTCTTAGATCCCAATGAATCGTTGTTTTAAGGGGGGGGGTCAGAGTTAAGATTTTGTCTCATTAGTAGAGGTAGGAGTGAGGAGAATTAGGGGGTCAAAGCTAAGATTTTGTCTTATGGATAGAGAGTTGAGCAGCTCTCCCTCATCTCTCACTCTCTTCAAACAAGTGTGGTGATTAGTTTGCTCTCAACCTTGCTGATTACAAAGTGATCAAAGTCTAAATGCTTCCTTACAATTTAGACTTAGAGCTATCTATTTAGCAAAGTCTAAGAATTTCAATGGAGTCTAGATGGTGATGGATGAGAGTGGATCTTGAGCAATGAGAGCTAATTGTAAGGTAGAATTTAAAGCGCAAAAGTGGTCCGAGAACTAATAAGTGGCAATTTTGGTGGAAAATGTGTCGATCAAGGATCAAGGAGTTCATTTTAAGGCAATGATATGATTTTAAAGAAATACGGGAGTGGAACTTGAGCAATGAGAGTTGATTTTAAGGTGGAATTTAAAGCACAAAAGTGACCGGAGAACTAATAAGTGGCGATTTTGGTGGAAAATGTGTTGATCACAGATCAAGGAGTTGGAGTTTTCTTAGGTGCTTTTGGACGTCAGAAATCCATTGTAAGTGTTCATTTGTTGATCTTGTTTGACCCCCCATTTAATGGCCACAATGTTTGGTGTTATAAAGTAGCTACTTGATCAAGAAGCCGGAAAGCAAGTGATGGAGGCTAAGGTGATAGTTTTCGATGCTGCCAAAAAGCCATTGTTTAGTCAGATGGTAAATCTGAGGTTGTTTTCCCCTCTATTTGGCCTAAAACCACTGGTAGCAGTGCAAACACAATGAAGTTGAACCATTTATTTGGCAAGTTAGAGGTTAGTAAGGCTTAAAAGAGCCCAATTCCATAAAACTCAATCGAGGAGGGGGGAGTGCATGTTTTTCGGTGCCCTCATGTTGCATTTCAAAATGGAGATTTGTAACCCTCGGTATCATGCCTCTTCCTCGTGGCTATGAGATCCCTAAATTCTTCACTCCATATCTTAGAAAATAATAGGAGAATTGATGGATTCTATGAAAATATCAAAATCTAGTGTTTCTCTCTTGCCATAATTGTTGTTCTTATGGGCTGAGAGGATGGGGAATGGGTACCGATTCATGATAAGATGCAAGAAATAGAGTGAGAAAGTGCGGAGGTTAGCGTCAATGATTGTGTAGTGGCATTAATGGCTTTGTTTTTTGAAATACAATGCGTCACATATGCGGGATTTATTGTAAGTACAAATTTATATCGTATCTCTTGGGTCTATTGTGGAACATGATTGGAAATGCTTGATTTATGTTTGATGATGTATGAAATGATAAAAAAAATCAATTGCTTTCAGTCATTTACATAAAAAAGATTAAATTCACAAAATTAGAGATGCAAGAATTAACGCAAAAATGGAGATTTTGTTGGATTTTGAGGATTCAATGTCATTCACATGGAATAATAATTTATATAATGATGTATTGTAGTCCATACTAGTCACATAAATTAAATTTTTTTAAAAAGTGTTAATTTATATTAAAATTAATAAAAATAATTAAAAATAATCTTTTTGAAAAAAAAGGAAGAAAACTTAGTTTTAATATGCAACAAATGATCAAAAATCAAGAGAGAGTGTATGGATATATAATGAGAACAAGACATGAGGATTTGCCTCACGTTACCTCCATTTATATAGGAAAAGTGTATATTTATTTCTTTATCATACAAAAAATGATGACAAAACTCTTTTACACCTATGCACAAAAGTAAAACCTAAGTGGTAGGAAAAGGAGGGTAAAAAAGAGATCAGATTTGAATAAGTTCTGATTTCATTGCATATTATGGTATATAGGGTTCAGTTTATTTAAGTTTGAAGAGGAATAGTAGCAAGGGTTAGCTTGGTATTTTCCATTTGCAATACAACATAACGTTAGAGAAAGGAAACAATGGAAAGACTGTTTTTGCACAACACTTGGCTTGTTTATAGTTAACATTGTTTGAGCACAATGAGTCATACATGGTGCATTTGCATTTAAGCATGGTATCAAAAGAAAAGATCCTAGATACATAGCACGTGTATGCCTAGTTGTAAGCAATGCTGAGTGTGTGAGGTTCCTTTGCTGTAGGGTAGCACATGGATCTTTGGAGAGGTGCTATGTGAGGTTGAAATATTCATGAATTGTTATATATATCGTGAGAGGATTTTGTCATGTTTGTTATTTTATATTTGAGATGGCCAATCCTTGGGATGTAGCATAACTGTAGAGCCACAAAAATTAGCTAGGGGATGCTCTATTTGTGTGTATAATGAGGTGGTAGTCACCTATATATATGGGATACTCCCTCTGCTTAGAGTCAGGATGGATAGTACATTGGTTTGAAACGAATGTCTACGAATGCATTTGTTAGATAAATTATTTTGTAGCATCTAGATGCTCCTACTACAAGGCCATAAGGATTGTTTGATGTGTATAGGAGCTAGGGTAGAACCTTAGAGCTAGTGTCGAGCTCGTTTTTGGTCCCGTGACAAGCAAATACTAACGCTATGCTAGGCTCTGGTGGATATATTATATATGGTGTATACATTACCCTAGGCTTAGAGTGGTGGGTCAAGTGTTCCGTTTTCAAAATATGATGCATCATGTGTGCCCTATTTAGTGTAAGTGTCAATTTATTACATATTATGTCATATCTCTTAGGTTTATCATGGAACATAGTTGAAAATACTTGAGTTATGTTTATTGATATGTGAATTTATAAAAACTCAATTGCTTCTCAATCATTTACATAAGAAATATTAAAATCATAAAATTGGAGATGCAAAATTTAATACAAAAATAGTAATTTTGTTGGATTTTGAGGGTTCAATGTTGTTCACATGGAATAATAATTGATATGCTAATGGATCATAGTCCATACTAGTCACATAAAGCAAAAAATTAGGAAAAATTAGTAATTTACGTCCAAATAAATTAAACACTCATTAAAATAGTTTTTTTGAAGAAAAGAAATTAGTTTTAATGCACAAAAAAATAAAAAATTAAGAGAGTGTGTATGGAAGTATAATGAGGGTAGAACATGAGGATTTGTCTCACTCTACCTCCATTCATGTATAAAAAGTTTATATCTATTGCTCGTTCATACAAAAAATTATGACAAAAGCCTTTTATACCTATGCACGAAAGTAAAACCTAAGCAGTAGGAGAAAGAGAAGTGAAAAGAGATAAGATTTGAATAAGTTTTAATTTTCTTATATATTATGGCATATATGCTTTGGTTTACTTAAGTTTGAAGAGAAATAATAGCAAGGTTAGCCCAAAACTGTCCCTTTGCAACACATCATAATGTTAGAGAAAAGAAATCATGGAAAGACTCTTTTTGCACAACACTTGGCTGATTTATAGTTAAATTTTTTTGGAAACAATAAGTCATACACATTGCATTTGCATTTAATCATGGTATCAAAATGAAAAATCCTGGATGCATAATACATGTATGCCTAGTTGTGACCAATGCTGAGTATGTGAGGTTTTTTTACTATAGGGTAGCATGGTGATCTTTGGGAAGATGCTATGTAAGGTTGACATATTCCTGGATTGTTATATACATCATGAGAGGACTTTGTCATGTTTGTTCTTTATGCTTGAGATCACACATCATCCTGTGGCCAATCCCTGGGGTGGTGTAGGAGCCCCATAAGAGCCACAATAACTAGTTAAAGGTGCTCTATTTGTGTGTATAATGAGATGTTAGTCACCTATGTATATGGGATATTCCCTGTGCTGCTTGGAGGGTAGTTCATTGTACTATAGTTTGAAACTCTGGGGTGGTGTAGGAGCCCCATAAGAGCCACAATAATTAGTTAAAGGTGCTCTATTTGTGTGTATAATGAGATGTTAGTCACCTATGTATATAGGATATTCCCTGTGCTACTTGGAGGGTAGTTCATTGTACTATAGTTTGAAACTCATATCTACAAACATATTTGTTAGATAAATTATTTTGTAGCATCTAGATGTTCTTGGCCGTAAGGCCATGGGGGTTTTTTGGTGTGTATATGAGCTCGACTAGAGCCTTAAAGCTAGTATTGGGCTTGTTTTTTATCTCGACTAGTGGCACAGTTGTTAGGAGCCCCTACTTTAAGTGGCATTTTTTTAAAGCTTGGCTAATAGTGGCCTAGTTAGTGTTTGCCAAAAAGTGACGAGATAGATTCAATATATCCTGATAGAAACCATCCTGTTGAGATTCAACATAAAAAAAGAGCCGAAAGGACTAGATAAAGAGAAAAGATCCTTAGGAGGAATTCTCCTAAGTGCAGCAATCCAATATCACTAAGAGTGAGAGGTCTTATTGACCCAATTAATATCCCAGTTAGTCCATGAGAGGGAGGAGCAAGCTCTTATGTTTCCCTTTCCCCAAAAAATCAGTCTACTCTGAGTGGGAGTGTAACCCCTCTCGAATACAAACCCCTAGAGCAAACCCAATTATTATGACACAACCAGTTGTGATACATGTGAGGACGGTGGATTTTCTCATGCTTGGTTTTTTCCTATGCATTTTTAATGGGTTAGCAAAAGAGAATGTGGAACTCCATATTAGCGAGTTCCAAAAGTTAATGTTTAATTGTTGGATTTAGGATGAAGGACATCTTATGATATTCTTTAATATGACTTTTGTTGGGGGTAAAGGCGCCTCCGCCGTGCCGCCCCGTGTATTACTACACTGACAGTACCCGCCACTGCACACTGCAGGTGGCGGGCGCCTGTCACGTCACTTTATTCTTTATTCTTTTAGTGACAGTTTGAATAAAGGAAGGCCCGGTCACACATTGTGACTGTTGGAGTTCCCATTTCTTGTCTCTCTCTTTCTTGCTCTTGCTCTCCCGCCATAGCTCGCGTGCAAGCTTCGATCCTTCTCACCTTTCAACTGGTATCAGAGCTTGGCATTCTCTTGCTCGAGCTCGACTCGGTGCTTCCCGACCTTCGCATCGACTCGCTTCACGCATTGGGTCTCCATCCCGGCAGCCATAGCCGACCTCTTGAGCTCCCGACTCTCCCCGGCTTCCCGAGCTCCATCCTGGCCTTCTTGAGCTTCATCAGGGCCTTGCCCTTGAGGTATTGCTTCAGCATTTGCAGGCATTTGAGTGTATTCTCAGATTGAAACAGGGCAGGAACAAAGGGTAGCCACTCTTCTTGAGCTCCATAGCTCATATCTTCCCTCCCCTTTGCATTGGGCCTTCATGGCTTGGTATGTGCCTACCTTGGGCCATCATTGAGCCCCCCATTACCCCCTTTTCAGCCCATGTGGAGCAGCAGCAAGTTCAGCACCAACAGGGTAGATTGCATCATTTTTTCCAGGCTGTGAGCACTCATCTACTTCAGCTCCACACTTGGCCATTGCTTCTTGCTCTCTACCTTGATCAAGAGGGCTATAGACTTCATGTTTGATGTCATTCAAGCTTTGGGTATTGGTCTTGATCTTTCGGGGCTGATTTCTTCAGATTTGGGACTGTCATAAACTGTCATAACAGGCTGAAAATAGGGCAGCACTGTTGGCATTAGCATTTGTTGCTTATACTCCATTCCGGTTGTGCTATTTGATGTCCGTATGCGGTCTACATGATGCCTAGTGCCTTGGGAATGTATGCACATGATTATGCCATGATTTTGGCTTGAAATATTGGCTGATTTGGGACTGTTATTTACTGTTATATAGTGTTGGAAACAGGGCAGCCACACTTGGCATTGGCATTTAATGCTTATACTCTACTCCGGTTACCTTGTTTGATGCCCGTATGCGGTCTACTTCCTACCCGGATGTATTGGGGATGTATGCATTTGGTTTGACCATGATTTTGGCTTGAATTTGGGGCTGAAATCTACTATTTAGAACAGTAAATACATGCTGGAATAACAGTGGGCTGAAGGTACTTTACATGCTTTGGCACTTACCTACCGATACCGGATGTATGCTTTGAGCTTTGGCATGATATCTCTGACAGTTGGGGACGACTTGGAGCATATGTATGAGATTATGGGATGCTTTTGAGCTTCGCATTAGCTCCGTCTTCACTGGCATTTGGACCGACTCGGCATGCTCGTGGACCGCCTATGCCTCATGTCTCTGCTTGACAGTTAGGCTTTTGCATTACATGCTTTGGTTCGTGACATATGCTATTTGGTTCATGTATGCCATACCGACATTTGGAGCTTGGATTTGGATGTATTTGAGCATTCCCGGCTTACTTGATCACTGATCTTGGTTGCTATTTGGATGTCATTGAGTTGACCGAGAGCTTATTTGGGCTTATGTATTGCTTCATGGTTAATACGACCGGTGCTTCATGTATGTCATGCTCTCTCGGATGCGCTTGATGCATTGACAGGGTCACTTATCACTGGTGCTTTCTCTTGGGTTGTTTGAGCTTCTGAGCTCGCTTTGTACTCCTTTTGTGCCAGTGGGAGCATTTTACATGCTTGCTTGACCTTTGACAGTTGCATGCTATTGGAGCACTTACATGTATTTGGAGCAGTTTATGTCTTGAGCAACTACATACGCATTGAGACTTTGGGATCATACTCCGATCTTTATGGATATGCATTGATGTACTCTTGGTTCACAGGATGCTTATGAGCTGAGTCTCATATTTGGATCTTTCTCTTTGAGCAGATACCTATTTGTGTCAGGTTTTGGCAGTTACAGGAACACTTTGCCTAGAGTGTCTGGGGGTGTGCCTTTCACTGGCAGATGTTATTTTGACATGCTTGGTGTTGAGCTCATGTTCTTTTCACTGTCATTGTCCTTGCTTATGTCCATTTCATGCCGGCTTTGGACCTAGCATTGTTTGCTTGACATTGGATCCTATTTTGGGACAGTTTGCTCTCTAGACTGCATACCTGCAATTTATTACAGCAAGCAGTTATTGGTGAACTGAGGTGTACTTTTCATGCTGAAATATCCTGATTTGGTGTACCGCACCTAGTACTAAGTGGGCAGCCACTTTTGGCACACTTTGCTCGCCCTTTGGACCCCGTTTTGGTCATTTTTGGGCAGTTTCTGCAGTAAAACAGCAAGCAGTTTTGGACTGTTTGGGCATTTCCAGCCTGCATAATGGCGTCATCTTCGCATGATAGTGCCATCTTTAACATTACAAAGTTGGATAGTACCAACTAATCTTACTGGAAGAGTCAAATATGGCAAGTTTTGGTGCAGAAATCTCAGATTAAGCCACTTCGGTTGAGTGAGGAGCAGCCTGAAACTATGGACAATGACGACTGGCTTGAACTTGATGAGCTATGCAAGTCCACGATTGTATTGTCTCTCACTGAACAGGTACATTATAATGTATTTGAGGAAGTACAGAGTGCATGGGATCTATGGAATAAGATCAAGAATCTTTATGATAAGAAAAGTCCGGCGAGTCAGATGTACTGGTTGAAGCAGCTTATGGATCTGCGCATGAAGGATAATGCGACTATGTCTGCTCACTTGAGCCAGTTCCATGCTATACTGAAGAACCTGACTTCGCAGGATATCACCTTTGGAGAGGAAGTAACTCCTCTTTTCTTGCTTGGAACTCTGAATGAGTCATGGGATGTATTCCGCACTGCTCTTTGTACCTCTAGTGCTACTCTAAAATTGGCAGATGTTGAGAGTGCTCTTCTTCAGGAAGAGGTGAATCGCAAAAACTTGGATGCCTCTCGTGGTAGTCATGCTTTGACAGTTAGAGGCAGGAATGACAGGTATGACCGTGGTAATGGCCGAGGCCGTGACTCGCAGAAGGGTCGGTCTAAATCTCGTGGTGGCAAGTCGCGTAGTAAGTCGCGTGGACGCAATGCAAATGTCACTTGTCATCATTGTGGGAAAAAGGGCCATATTAGACCACAGTGTCATGAGTTGCGCAATGAGAAGCGCAAGGATAAGGGGAAAGATAAAGTGCAGGAGAAGTCCTCTGATCGCAGCATAGTACCTGCGAAGTCCAACGTCAAGATTGAGGAAATTAATGTCACGCAGACTGAAGAGTCCGATGGTGGTGATGAGTTTATACTTGCAGCTAGTTCTTCTGATGCTTCACACTTGACTGAGACACCTAGTATGTATGCACAGTGCTGGTTATTGGATTCAGGTGCGTCCTTCCATGTGACGCCTTACCGTGAGTGGTTTCACTCTTACCATACTGTGTCTGGATCAGTCAGACTTGGAGATGACAGGTCTCTTGATATTGTGGGCTGTGGAGATATTCAGTTGCAGTTTTCCATTGGCAGTTCCTTTTTGCTCAGGGATGTACGTCATGTACCTGCGCTTACGCGTAGTCTTATGTCTGCAGGACAGTTGGATGATGCAGGATTTCATGTCTGTTTTGGGGATTCTGCCTGGAAGATTACCAAAGGCAGACTTGTGCTTGCTAGAGGCGCCAAGGCTGGCAGCCTCTATCCTCTTGTTGTATCTGGGTCTTCTATAGACCATGTTTTGGCAGTGGGCTCTATCCCACATGTATCACTTTGGCATGCCCGTTTGGGGCATATGTCTTTGAAAGGAATGAAAATGTTATCTGGTTTGCAGTATCTTCCGCCTTTGGATTATGCATGTTTTGACTCGTGTGATCATTGTCTTTATGGTAAGCAGAATAGGTCTACGCATAAGAAATCGGGTAGGCCACGCATGAGTGAGCCCTTGGCATTGGTGCATTCCGATGTTTGTGGGCCTATGCCTTGCATGTCTATGG
Source organism: Lygodium microphyllum (assembly GCF_053477565.2). NCBI lineage: Eukaryota > Viridiplantae > Streptophyta > Polypodiopsida > Schizaeales > Lygodiaceae > Lygodium > Lygodium microphyllum. The sequence goes on along the minus strand of NC_141151.1, from coordinate 2,668,803 downwards.
GTGGCGCGAAGTACTTCGTTACCTTCATTGATGATTTTTCTAGGAAAGTCTGGGCTTATCCCATAAAGCAGAAGTCCGATGTCTTGGCAATTTTTCAGAGATGGCTTGCTCTTGTTGAGAACCAGACTGGGTATAGGCTGAAATGCCTTAGGACAGATAATGGGGGAGAATATGTCTCGCATGCTTTTGAGCAGTTTTGTGATGACAGGGGTATTAAGCGTCAGTTGACCGCCCCTTACACCCCACCCCAGAATGGTTTGGCTGAGCACATGAACAGGACTATTCAGGAGCGTGTGCGCTCTATGCTTAGCCATGCAGGCCTACCCCCGAGTTTTTGGGCTGAGGCAGTTAGTACGTCAGTGCATGTCATAAACCGATCGCCTTCCAGTGGATTGGATTTCCAGGTTGCAGAGGAAGTTTGCGCTGGTAAGCCACCCTCTTATGCGCATCTCCGTGTCTTTGGATGTGAGGCATTCTGCCATGTGCCCAAGGACAAGAGGAGTAAATTGGATCCAAAGAGCATTAAATGCATATTCCTTGGCTATGGTGAGTCAGGAGAGATGGGCTATCGCCTATGGGATCCGCAGGCGCGGAAAATAGTACGCAGCCATGATGTTGTCTTCCATGAAGACAAGATGCACAGGCAGCCTGAGAAGGTGGTTGAGATCCGCAGAGTGATCTTTCAGGAGGAGCCTAAAGCTCCAGCACAGCCAGTAGTACAGCCTGCAGCAGTTCCTCCACAGGGCCAGGATGTTGGACAGGTAGTTAGACAGGCAGCAGAGCCTGCGGTGAGACGGTCTGCTAGAGATAGACGTCCACCTGACAGATTTCAGCCCTCTATGCATTATGTTTTGGTTACAGATGCAGGAGAGCCTTTCACTTATGATGAGGCTATGCGCAGGGGTGACAGTCACTCCTGGGAGAGGGCTATGCAGTCTGAGATAGACTCCCTGCATAAGAATGAGACTTGGGATTTGGTTGCCTTGCCTAAGGGCAAGAAGGCTTTGCCATGCAAGTGGGTGTACAAGCTGAAAAGTACCCCTGGACACCCCAAGCCGGCATACAAGGCTAGATTGGTAGCAAAGGGTTTTAAGCAGGAACATGGTGTGGACTTTGATGAGATCTTCTCTCCTGTGGTTAAGATGACCACCCTGCGCTTAGTCTTGGCTTTGGTTGCACAGCTTGACTTAGATCTATATCAGATGGATGTCAAGACGGCTTTTCTACATGGGGACTTGCATGATGAGATCTATATGGATCAGCCTAAGGGCTTTGCAGAACCTGGCAGGGAGCACCTAGTGTGCAAGTTGAAGAAGAGCTTGTATGGCTTGAAGCAGGCACCTAGGGAATGGTATCATAAGTTTGATGCCTTTATGCAGTCACAGGGCTACAGCAGGAGTGCTATGGATCCGTGTCTTTACACGAAGAAAGCCCGTGATGGCAGTTTGCTTATCTTGGTACTCTATGTTGATGATATGCTGATAGTAGGGAAAGCTCATGATGAGCTAGATGCTCTTAAATCTCAGCTAAAGAAGAGCTTTGAGATGAAGGATTTGGGATAGGCCTCACATATACTTGGGATGCGCATTAAGCGCGATAGGCATCAGGGACTTTTGTATCTCTCACAGCGGGAGTACATTCATAAAGTCCTTGAGCGCTTCCGCATGCAGGACGTAAAGCCTATTGGCTGTCCATTACCTTCTTATGTGAAGGTATCACAGGCTGATTGTCCGCAGACAGATGAGCAGAGGGCCGAGATGGCCAAGATCCCTTATGCATCAGCCGTGGGCAGTTTGATGTATGCCATGATAGCCACTCGTCCAGATATTGCACATGCAGTTGGTGTTGTGGCACGCTATATGGCTACACCTGGCAGCAGACATTGGGATGCCGTGAAGGGTATCATGAGGTACCTGAAGGGCACAGCAGATATGTGTATTTGCTATGGCAGCCAGGATAGAGGGGTCGTGGGGTACACTGACTCCGATTATGCAGGACATGCAGATAGTAGGAAGTCCACTTCTGGCTATGTATTCACCTATGCTGGAGGGGCTATCTCTTGGATGTCCAGGGTTCAGAAGTGTACGGCTTTGTCTACCACTGAGGCCGAGTATGTTGCAGCCACTGAGGCTTGCAAGGAGGCCATATGGTTAGGCCGTCTAGTTGCTGACCTTGGGATTGATGCTACACCTACACTGCATTCGGATTCTATGAGTGCCATTCAGTTGGCTAAGAATCCGGTCTTCCATGCGAAGACGAAACACATTGAGGTGAGGTATCACTTCATACGTGGTGTCGTGGAGGACAGGTCTGTTGACCTTGTCAAGATCTCCACTGACGAGAATCCTGCAGATTTGCTCACGAAGAGCCTCACTACTGAGCGCTTTGCCTTCCTCAGGAGGTTGATGGGCGTTGGATGAGATGTCACCTTTCCTCACCTATGTACATTTGTACTGTCTTTTCTTTTTCTTTTCTCTCTCACTAGGGCAGATTCGCCTTTAAGTGGGAGGTTGTTGGGGGTAAAGGCGCCTTCGCCGTGCCGCCCCGTGTATTACTACACTGACAGTACCCGCCACTGCACACTGCAGGTGGCGGGCGCCCGTCACGTCACTTTATTCTTTATTCTTTTAGTGACAGTTTGAATAAAGGAAGGCCCGGTCACACATTGTGACTGTTGGAGTTCCCATTTCTTGTCTCTCTCTTTCTTGCTCTTGCTCTCCCGCCATAGCTCGCGTGCAAGCTTCGATCCTTCTCACCTTTCAACTTTGAAAGCAAGAGTGCAATATGGTATCATGGCTTGGAAGCCTAAACCATAAATACAATCAATCTATTTTATGCGGCCTTTCGAAGAGAGTTTTCCCTTGAGAGAGGTGGTCAATATTGGCTATGGGTTTTAAATGTAACATGTCAAGAGCCTCATGAGAATGCGTGAGCTTATGCCAAGAAATTGAAGGAGGTGTTCCGAAAATTGCTAGCCTCTATTTCCACTCCACCTATTGTCCAACTACAATACTTCCTGCATGGATTGGATTTCAACATCCAAGTGCTGTTGAGTAATGTTCCTCTTGCTAATATAGATACTGACACTACCCAAGTGGAGAAGATAAAATCGTGATTACAATTGCCTATGCATCTAGGGCAAATATCTATTCGAGTATAGGTCATAATAACAATAATCTATAGCTAATGCAGGTCAAGGTGAAATAAGTCTATCCATAACAAACCCTAATGTAAGAGGAGGTGGTAAGTAAAATATACATATGCTGCTAGCTCCTCCTAATGCTATTGTGCCAATGACTAGCCAAATGGGCTCGTTAAATAGCAGAAGCAAAATGACAAATCCTAACGTAATGCCAACTAATCAGCCACCAATACCTAACTAGGTGGTTAAGCCATTTGAACATGTCAGGACTAAAAATGGGCTTGACACTAGCTCTAGAGATCTAATCGGCCTCCTAAACTCACTTAAAAAACCCTATGGCCTCGTAGCCAAGAGCACATAGACACTATGAACTTATTTATCCAAAGAATGTGTTTGTAGATAAAATCTTTAAATCATAGTCCAACGTGATGCCCTTCCCGACTCCAAGCACAAGGAGTATCTAAACATATTAGTGACCAGCACCTCGTAACACAAACAAAGGGAGCACCCTCTAGTTTATCATTGTGGCCCCACTATGAATCTCCTATACCCCAGGGATTAGCCCCAGGATGCACCATTTCAACATAAAACACATACACAACATAGTCATCTCTTTTAATGAAACATTCCAAGATATAATTTTATCCTTACCACATCAATACCCAAAGGAAATGGTAACACTAGACCTACGGCTTAGAGAACCTCGCACTCAATGTGGGTCAATCATTCGAAATCAAGTGCTATGCATCCAAGAGATGATTCTCTTGATACCACATATGAAAATGCAGATGCAAGGTGAATGACATATGTGCTCAAACAAGTAACCTTATAAATCAATGAGTGTGGATATGTAGAAATAGCCCTATTCATGATTTTACTCTAGTGCATTGCTTCGTTTGCTAGGGCAACATCAAGATAACCCATGCCACTGCCATTTTTTTGACTTAAATAAAAAAATCATATGTATTAGAATATGCATAAAATCAAAATTCAAATGATACTTAACTCCCACAATTCCCTTCCCCCTACCATTTATTATTTTTCATTCGATGGGTAGGTTAAAAGGGTATTTCATGTATGTTTCTTTATGTAAGAAGTGATAAACACGCACTAAAACATATAAGCAAGGATAAATTGAGGCTAAACCTCATGCTTTACTTTTGTTATACTTGCAAAAATATATTTCTAGTTTTTCATAAATTTTCGGATACAAAACCTATTTTTTTCATATTTTCTTTACCTAAAACCACATTTTTAAATATTGTTTATTTTATTTATATAAAACACTATGTTTTTTTATTATTATATGTTAAGAAATTAATTGACACTCTAATCCATCATCATATTTTATTTTATCCCACATGAACATGATTTGATTTTCCAAAACCAAGAAAAACATCATTTTTTCCCTGAAAATATGCATTTTAGGTTTTTAAAAATTAATAACTCATAATTATAGACATGGGTTCTATATTTTATGATACATAGCCGTCAAACACATTGCAACCAAGTCTCAAACCAATTTTCATCACATATGAACAAGATTTGCATCATGAAATGCCAAAAATAATCTGAATTTCTATTAAAAAGAGGCTTACTAGCATTTTTTGGGTTTCGAGTTTCAAGAATTGAATTTTGAGACAACCATCAAACCTGCCATTGATCCCTAAACAGTTTTGGTCATCACTCCTCACAACAATGGCGTCATCTCATATCAATATGGTTCAAGACAGACAACTAATCTTCATCTCATTTCTCTCCAAAGAATATCGACATGAAGAGCCCATTGAAGAGAAAGGAAGGAGAGAGAAAGATTGAAATCAAAGATTTTGGTTTAGTGCATAATTTTTTGTGTGGTTTTTTGTGATTGATGGTAAAGAATATAGATATCTCTTTCCCTAGAGGATGCCTCTTAATTCCAACAAGTGCCAAATGCATTTTTAAAATGAAAAATTGGGGTTCTGAAAAAATGACACCCCCCTCCTCCCACTTTTTTTTTTGAGAAGCTTTAAGCTTCTTAAGCTTCTTTTAATCTTGAATAAAAAAACCGGTTCACTTTTGAGTGTTCACACTTGATTGCAAGTGGATTTTGGCCGAACGGAGGAGCAAAGGACCTCAGATTCACAAACGGATTGGACGTTGGCTTCATGGCATAAAAAACTATCAATCTAGCCTTTGTCGCTTGCTTTTCAGCTTTTGGATCCAATAGCTACTTCATAATGCCAAACCTTGTGGCCATTAAATGGGGGCTCAAACAAACGTTTGTGTTGGATTCTCGGTGCATTGAAATGCATCTAGGAAAACTCCAGCCCCTTATTGTAATTGCAATTGGCATTGTAAGCAGTGATCTTGAGAAAGTAGTAGTAATTGTGGCCATGAGCTGACCAAAGAGGCCTAGGAAGGTTCACATCTTTGTTTCATCTATGGACTATTATCATCCGTTTAATGATCCTGAGAAAGTAACAGTAATTGTGGCCATGAGGCCACACACCAACCCTAGCGAGGTTCACAGCTTCGTTTCATATGTGGGCGATTATCATCAATTCATTAATGCATTGGCCGAGCACTCATTACCTTTGACGAATCTCCTAGTGCACAGCCATGTTTTCAGATGGACTGAACCGTGTGTAGTGGTGTTTGAGGATGTTAAGATGGAATTATCTAAAATGTCAGTGTGTTAAAATCTCCAAAAAAGGGTGAAGTTTTCTATATCTTTATAGTTGCAACAAGGGTGAAGTATCAGTTGTGCCTATCACAAATTTGGGAGGCACAACTTTATCATCTGATCACTTTTGTAAGCCAAAAATTAGGTGTTTTGGAGCTTCATTGTTATAGTTATTTAGAAGAATTATGTTTGGCTGTGGTGTTTGCCACCAAGAAGTTTAGCCATTACATTCTTTATGGAAGATAGTATTTTTCACCAAGATTGAGGATCTCCACTTATTATTGAACAAGCTTCAATCCCATGATCACCTAGCCAAGTGGTTAATCTCTTTTCCAGAGTTTGACTATGAGTTTTGAAGTAAGCCGCTAAAATTGCAAGGAATTTTGAATGTTTAGTAGACTTTGATGAGCCTAAGGAAGAGTGGGCTGATATTAGTGACTACAAGAATCTATGCAAGATTGATGCAGCCTCAATCCCATCATGATATGTGTCTATTATGCATTCTTTATCCACAAGTAACATGGCAAAAGCTCTTTCCAAATCTGAGAAGTGGAAGATTAAGCAATAAGCACTTTGCGTTTCTATTATAGTTGGTGTCTTGTACAAAAGGAGAGTGGATGAGGTGTATCTTCGTTGCGTGGGGCTTGATTCATCATGTGGGAGTCATTTTTCTCTTAATGCCTAGAAGGCTTTATGTGTTGGCTATTGGTGGCTGACGATTTTCCATGATGCTTTTGCATATGTTAAGCATTGCAACATTTGTCAGAGACACGATATTAAGGGAAATTGTAAGAGGCTTCTAGATCCCATTCTCATGACTTTGCCCTTTGAGAAGTGGGGTATTGACTTTGTTAGACCTGTGCATTCTTCATCTACTATACAAAAACATTATATCATTGTGGCAATAGGCTATTTTACGAAGTGGTCTGAAGCTCACGCTACAATAAAGGATGATGAGATTGCTAGTTTCATTTTGGAGAAAATTGTTTGCCCATTTTAGTCCATCTAAAGGCTTGTGCCTAACCATGAGATATATTTTTTAAATAAAGTGATTGAGGCTTTGATGGAAGCTCTAAAGATTAAACATAATAAGACCATACCTTACAACCCCCAAGCAAATGGGCATTGTGATAAGAAGTTGTATGTGTTTGTTTGGGCTTATAATACAGCATTTAAAAGAGCTATAGACCACACCCCTTTCAAACTAGTATATGGGAAAGAGTGTGTTTTACCTTTGGAGGTTGAGTTGCTTACAATAAGGTTCACTCTAAATCATTATTTGGGTGAAGAGGAAGTGTTGCAAGAAAGGTTCACTTCCCTTGTGCATCTTCATGAGATTAGATTACAAGCCTTGTTACATCATGAAGTAGAAAAGAAGCAGATGAACGTCCTTCATGGCCTTCATGCTAGGAAGTATAAATTTGCTAACGGTCAATTGGTCCTATATTATAATTCCCATTGTGAGCTATTCCCAGGCAAGTTATAACCCAAGTGGGATGGTGATGGAACCTAGAACGGGCCGGCACTGGCTCGTGCACTAGCCGGACCTCTATCTCACGCGCTCAACAACCCCACGGCCTCGCGGCCAGGAGCGTTGATGACACATACATTGCCTTCCTAAATATCTTGCGTTTGTATTACGTCGTTTGTAGTCCACTCTTCTCTCACCCACTACTTCTCAGAGGGAGTCCCTTACACATTGCCTAATGGCACGAAGCACAGACATAGGGGTCCTCCAATGGCTGAATGCCGCCACCCCTCTGCGACTCTCCTACACCTTGGGGATTGGCCCCTCAGTGCGTCGCTCAACATATAAACATTTCGTACAAAATCCACTCAAGGTACCATTTAATTGTGTACAGGAATGTACCATTGTCCTTACTTCTCTTTCCCCTAGACCCCACGACTAGCCTATGGCTTAGGGTGTCCTGTCTCTCACTCAACGTGGGTCAAGGTCCTAATGAAAGCAATTGCTGTGCATCCGGGATTTCTGATACCTTTAAATATTTTCATGATTTATGCATATTGTGGATGCCAAGTGCTCAAACAATTGTAAAATCAATATTGTGCACATGTGGAAAACATCCTTTCAATGATTTTCAACTACCGTTCTTATGCGGCGTTGCACGAACCTAGCACCGAGGAAACCCTCGTGCTACTAGGCTCTCATTCTATAATTATTTACCAACCTATATGGCATGCAAACATAAACCAGCAATCTTTTCATCATTTTACTCCGCATTTAAACACATTTTAACCACTCTACCCTCCCATCGATCAAATGTTGCATTATTGTATAGATTTATAAGACATTTTGCCATCATTTTATGTGTAAAAAACGGAAAAAGACACACTAAAACAAGAAGGTGGAGTTGAACTGAGGCAAATCCTCATGCTTCGGTCCCCACAAACATTCACGAACATTGTTCTTAATTTTCATTAATTTTTCGCACCCAAAATGCATTTTTCCCTATTTTTTAGTGGTTTTTCTCTATTTTCCTTGTATTTTTCCTTATTTTTTGCATTATTTTATTACTAAAAATTCAAAATAAGTTATGGGCTGTGGCCCTTAGTTCCTTCTTGCAACAAAAATGAAAATTTAGTTGGTGTTCCTATTTATTCTTCCATTTTTATGCCCAAAAACATCATTTTTCCTTGATTTTCCATATTTTACGTGTTTTAGTGTATTATTTTGGGCCACAAGACGCATGTTTTTCTGATTTTCTGATTATGATCAACAAATACTCATGGAAAACAGCAACATAAACAATTTTTAGCCCACATGAACAACATTTTATCAATCAAAAGCCATGAAATCTCAAATTTCCTTTGAAAAAATTGAATTACCGCTTATTTACGTGTTTCGGGTTTCATGTCCATGGCTGCAAATCTGAAAATCAGCAGCACTTCATGCTCATGACGATCACAAGTCACCATTTCCAGCCCGTGGAGCAATCCGATCAATGCCGGACAAGCCTCCACCATTCATTCTTCTTCTTTTCTCTTCCCACATGAACCTGCCTTTAGAGGAGAGAGAGAGAGGAGAGAGAAAGACTGATTTTCTCTCTCCCTCTACAGGCTGCCATTTCTTGCGTGGACTGGAGCGATGCGGAGCGCGGGATGAATGTAGTGGCCTGCTGTGATTACTTCCATGGCTTACTTTCAAGCCAACATCTCCATTTTGAGGGGGGGGGCGCCATTTTTTTCGGCGCCTGCAGCACGCCGCCTCCCCTCAATCACGTTTTTTTTGGAAGGGGGGGTGCCCCTTCACAAAGGCACCCCTTCACTTTTCTTTTTTGGGCACCTCCCAATTTTTGACCGGCCTTTTGGCCCTTTTCCCGTCTCTCTCGCATACGGTGTTTGAATCACGATCTGAAAATTTCTGTGAGCTCATCTCGGCATCCCGCACTGACTGATAGCTCCACTGACCACCACAGGCGCATGGAAAAATTACTAAAAATCTGCAAGTGTTGCCCGGGCGTCCTTAGAGCACTTTGACGCTTAAAATCGTCCTAGGTCGAGCCGCCGCCTTTGACGTTGGATATTTTCCCCTTGATATTCATAATTTTTAGCTATTTTTAAGCAATTCCCGGCACCAAAATTCCGCTCTCATTGGCGACCACGGGATAGGGCGACTCAGCCCGTCGAATCCACGAACATATCTGCACATAAACAACCAAAGAAGCATCAAACTGATACAAAACAAATATATAATAAAACTCAGCACAATGCTCCCCCTACCCCTGGACAGAACCAAGGCATGACATCCATAAGGAGTAGGCCTAGTATCATCTAATAGAAGATCCGAAGTGAGTCGCTAACCAATTGCTCCAACACATCCAAACTAAAAAACCTATCAAAGAGGTTGCCCTAAGTGGTAGTCTGAACTACTTACCAACTAAAGACAACACAACTAGGAGCTCCTACAAGGCGAGGACTCCTATAGCCTGATCAAGGAGTATTTTCTTTCAGTATATTTCTTTTTTTAGGGTTTTTATTTTATCAACATACTTGGGCATGTAAAAAGGAGGGAGCTGAGCGTAGTGACCCAAGGAGAACAGGGCATCGGTCTCAGGACCTGTCTCGGCACCCAAGAACCTACCAAGCCCTCGCAGGACGACACTTAATCCTTTTCTAACGCTCATTTTTATTTTCGCTCCAACCTTCCTTGTTTTGTCATTTTTTTTTTCCAGCAAGAAGCCACCCCTAGGAAGACAAGGTATCGGCCCCGGGTCTGATTCGTCCCCAGGAACCTACCAGGCCTTCGCAAGGCGATGATCAACTGCCTATACATTTTCATTCCTTTTCTTTTCTTTGATAGGGGTTAGAACCCCTTTTTACACACCTTCGTATTTATATTCATCTTGTCGGATGTACAGGGTTTCTTGCCATCATCATTATTATCTTCTGGCAAGCTTCTCTAACTACCTCACTACTAACAAGAACTCCTAGAACGGCTGTCTAGCAGGCTAGCATAACAGGGCCACTAGGACTTCCTTCTAAAATAGGTCTTTCGATGCCTGACAATGTCTTTACAGGAGGCAATGACTACTCCGACCTCCTTCAAACATACTTAGCCTAAACCTGGGACTTCATGCCTTGGTTGCTGGTCCCCAACAAAAAATATATCCCCTCGACAAGTACAAATACACATATAATAGGAAAGAAAGGTACTCATAAAGGAGAGGTATCACATGGATTGGCCACAAGAAGCTTCCATCGCAGCAAAGGCTCCTCCGGGCTCCATCAAATTCCACGAATCACAAAACCTGTCCAGCACAATACTTAAAACAAAAACCCAATTAAACGCACCCGCACTAGACAGGGAAATGGCCCTCTTGGCCTAATGAAATAAAACACTTCACTACAAAACTGAATCGGCCCTCTTGGCCTAATGAAATCAAACAATACTACGCATAACATCCTCCTGGAAGCAACTATGATAGACATCAAAACATACCATTCCCAGGGGAACAGAGGCTTGTAGCCCTAAACTAGGTGCATTAAATTATGACCCATCCCTCCTGCGTATATCGCAAGAGGTGTTCGCATCACGTGTCGTCTAATCAGTCTGTGGGTCCAAGATAATAAAGGCAGATGAGTCTCGCCTACCCTCTGCATCACCCAGATCAACCATTGTCTGCCAAAGAGGGCATGTTCAGAAAGCATACCCCACAAACGACCAGGTCCTGTCTCACCATCAATAGATATATCGGGACAAGGGCCACAATTAAAGAAGAGGTCTTCTTCATACACAAAATTAGCCAATGAATTGGCAAACTGATTCCAATTCCGTGGAATCAGCTGAAAAGACACTCTATCAAATTCGTCTAGCAGGGCTATGGCAGTATGATGGTACATGCAAAGGATGGGGTTTCGTACCATGTACGTCCCATTGAGTTGATTTAAAACCAACTGAGAGTCCCCTTTCACCAATAACTGGCGGATACCACCCTTCTTTGCAATATTCAAACCCATAATCAGGGCTTTGTATTCTGCCATATTATTGGTAAAATTCACCCCGAGATAAGCAGCTAACTTCATGACAATGCATCGTCGGGGGTCTCGGATGACAACTCCTACACTTCCTTTTTTGCATGCACCCCTGGATGCCCCATCAAAGTACAAGGTGTACGTCCATAAAGGGTTTACATACCCCGCCATCCTGAACTCTACTCGTAATTATGGTAATCGAAATTCAGCATATTCAACGGGTGGACCGTAGGTTCCATCCCTCCATCATCATTGAATTCAACAGGGATGCTTGTCAAAATTTGTAGGCAGTGATGGCAGAAGACCTTGATCTCCCAAATAAATGTCCCGCCTTCTTGCTCAATCACCTTATATCTTTTGCTCCACCAAATGAGCTTTCCCTGATGATATCTCTGTTCTAAATATGGGTGTTCTAAATAAGGGATCAGATGACCCATCAACCTCTATCACAATGTCCTTGCAGATATTTGATCGATCTCTCCTAGACCTGCAAGGCAGTCATAGTATTAGTACAATCAAAAATAACAAGGTTTAATCTTATTAAGATTAACCTTATTTTTAAATTCTATCCCCTCAAGGCTAGCTAACAAGACTGTGGACTTATTCTTTCCTATTCTAATGATCCTATAGGGCCCATTCCATTTGGGCTCTAGCTTGCCTGGAAATAATTCACGTCGTGCGTCATAATACAGAACAAGCTGTCCTTTCTTAAAGGTGTATTTCTTGGCTTTGAGGTCATGTAACTGCTTCATTTGGCGCTTCGCCACTTCTTGGTGCAATAAGCTCTACAACTTAAGCTCATCTAAATGTGCTAGTGTCGTCAAGCGCTCAAAAAGTGTGTCTTTATTACTCAAAGAATGATTGATGGCAAACCGAATAGTCGGCAGCTCAATCTCTAAAGGCAAGACACACTCCTCCCCATATACTAACTTGAACGGGGTATGGCCAGTGGCTCGTTTGAAAGTCGTATTATAGGCCCACACTGCCACGTATAACTTTTTATCCCAATCCCGTTTCTTTTCCGACACAATTTTGGACAAGATGCCCACAAGCTGCTTGTTGGTGCTTTCAACTTGCCCATTGGCTTGCGCTTTATATGGGGTTGTCTTGTTATGCTTGATTTGCCAAGTCTCTGTCAAGCATTTGATCACCTTATTCAGGAAATGGGTTCCGCGGTCCGACACTAATTCTTTCGGCGGAGCAAAACGGCATATTATCTGCTCTAAAAGGAAACTAGCAGTTTCTTTAGCATCATCTTTCCTTGTTGCACGTGCTTCTGACCACTTTGTGAAGTAGTCAGTTGCTACAATGATATACCTCTTTTGCGCAGTCGACGACGGAGTAATAGGACCCACAAAGTCTATTCCCCACTTCTCAAATGGAAGTATCGCCATAATAGGGGTGAGTGGACGTTTCCTATTCTCTCGACTATCATGTCGTTGACAAATATCGCATCTCTTAACATATGCAAACGCATCCTGGAAGATGGCAGGCCACCAATAACCTTCTCTTAAAGCCTTTTGTGCTGTAAGCCGTCCAGCAAAATGGCCTCCGCAAGCAGAATCATGGCACTCTTCCAAAATGAATGGCACCTCATCAGGCATCACACATCGGCGATAGATGTCATCAACCTCTTGCCGATATAATGTACCTGTGATCAAGGCAAACTTTAACACTTGCTGCCTAATTTTCCGTTTCTCAGCTTTAGATAATTCGGATCCCGCCTCTCCCGTCGATAAATAATGCGTTATTGCAGCATACCAGGAGGGAATAGATGCCGTATCTATTTTAAATAACAACTCCATGTCACTACCTTCAGCCACAGATTCTTTCGGCTCCCCAAAGTCCACAAGACATTCCACGATGCCTTGCAACCTTGGTGGCTTACTCCTGATTTCATAATCAAATTCCTGCAAAGTGATCAACCACTTTGCTAGACGATCAGGCGGTTGTAGCTTATTCATCAATAATCGAAGTCCCTCTGCCTTCGTATAAAGCACGACTTTCTCATAGAGAATATAATGCCTGAATTTCTTGGTTCCAAAGACCATCGCTAGACACAACTTCTCCATGTAGGTATAATTGATTTTGGATACCCCCAGCTTCCGGCTAGCAAAAGCAATCGGGTGGTACCACTTCTCTTCCCAAATTTGGGCTAAACAGCAGCTGATACTATACATGGTGGCTGCCGAAAATATATAGAACACCTCACCTCTTTTAGGTGCTTTTAAAACAGGCGCTCTTGCTAGCTCCTGTTTCACATCCTTGAATGCTACCTTACAAGGGTCACCCCATTCAAACAAACAACTAAAGGACAATAAATTTGTAAGCGGCAACGTTCTTTCTGCCAAGGCGTTTATGAATCTACGGTAATAACCAACCGAAGACAGAAAGCTATGAACTTCCTTCGGAGTGCGTGGTGGACCCATGGCAACTATAACTTTGACCTTCTTGGGGTCTATCGCAATTCCTACCGAACTGACCACATGACCCAGCAATAGCCCATAAGCTACTCCAAAAACACACTTCCGTGGGTTTAGGGCGATGCAAAATTGTCTACAGCGCTCAAAACATTTTCTTAAAATGATCAACTGCCTTCCTCTCATGGTGGCAGCCCCTAAGTCATCAATAAACACCTTCAACTCTTCAGGGGATATGTCACCGAATGTCTTATCTGCTGTTCGTTGCCATGAACCAAGCGCATTGCATAAACCAAAGGCCATCACATGGTACGCAAAAGTACCAAATACAGTAATAAAAGTTGTTTTCAACTTGTCCTCTTCTGCAATTGCCATCTGGTTATATCCTGCAAAGCAATCCATAAACGAATATATCTCCCTACCTGCTAATTGATCCAAAATCTGGTCAATAAATAGCAATGGGTAGTAGTCCTTAACTGTCTGCTTATTCAGCTCTCTAAAGTCTACACATAATCGAATTTGATTATTTTTCTTCTTTCTGATCACAACTGGCGAACACCATTCCGTGTGTTGCACAGGAAAAATCAAACCTGCTTTCCAAAGCTTCTGTAACTCTTCAAACAGCCTGTCCCTCAGTTCGAAAGGCATACACCTTACTTTCTGTCGTATAGGACGACTGCCCTCTTTCAATGGAATTGTATGAACAGCAAGAATAGGAGGAATGCCTCTCAGCTCATCATAACTCCAGGCAAAGATATCACGGAATTCCAGAATCAAGGCCACATAGTCCTCCCTTTCTGTTGTGCTGAGCATAGAATCTAATCTGATTGGCCGCGAATCATCAGGCGTACCAAGGTCTAGCTCAATAACATCTGCATCTCTTATACGATCTTGGCCCTCTATTGGCTCGTTCAAAGTGATTTGATAGATGTCTTCTGTGGTGGATCCCTCTTTGGACTCATCACTCAATGATGTCTCACTGGCAGATAAATCTTCTAATGTCTCCAATTCTGTAGAAGATAGAGGAGCTCTCTCACTCTGCGGGGACTCAGGGTAAGCATCAGCCACCACACGCTGGGCCCCTCTACCGAATATTAGTCGACCGGCGGGTATATCTACTTGGCAGTCCGCTTGCAAGATCCAAGGTCGTCCGAGTAATACTTGGTAACTTGGGCGCCCTGCAAAACGAATCACCCTAAAGTCCAACAGGCATTCTACATTTGCAACAGTGACATGGACCTTAGTAATGTAGCCTTCCGGCTACCTCAAACTATCATCTGCCATTCTGAGAATTGTGGAGGTGTCTTTTTGGATCGCAAGACCCAACCTTTCCATCAGTTCAGAACTCATAATGTTAACAGATGATCCCGTGTCAACAATGGCATAATCTACTAATATCCCATCGACATAGGCTGCAACCCTTGGGCAATGCTTCTCAGCATGCTCAAACCAGTCATCACCAACTCGCGCAATACCCAAAGGTTCTACGATATACCCAGTACGTAGGATCTTTCTAAATTCCTTGCGTACTCCTGGGGAAAGCTTAATAAGCTGTAAAAGATTCACATCCGGCTTGACTTCGCAAAGAGAGCTCGCCAAATTGAATTCATGATAGTTCGATAGAGCTCGCTTTTCATGCCAAACCATCCGCTCTTTAGGTCACTGAACCAGCTTTATTGCCTTTTTTTAAACTTTCACCTTCTTCTTTGGTGATTCCTTATCGGCTTTACTTTCCACAGGCTTCAAAGGTCCCCCTTCCATGGCAGGATCCAAAACTTGCATTCCTTTATTGCCTTGTTTAGGGTTTTCGTCGTCGGCTTCTCTACCCTTTTGACCTCTTGTAAGAACAGCTCGCAGATTAGAGGTTTCAGCATCATTAACGCGTACAGCCTCAATCAAACTAACCCCATTACCACTGGGTAGCTCCTCCACTGTAGTCTTTGGTCGTTGAAGTATTTGTTTAGGCCCGTCTTCTCGCTGGGAATCATTTCCTTGGGCACGATGATTAACAGGCCCTGGTTGCCGACTACCTCGCTGGAGGGAACTGATCTTACTCCAGCAAGTAGCTGCTAAATGGCCGGATTTTCCACAGATGTTGCACTTAACATTTGGGCAATTTCTTGGATAGTGTTGCCCACCACACCATTTGCAACTAAACCTCGAAGGTGCACCCTCATCTGGGTATCTACTTCCTATCAAATTTTGTTGTTTTTTAAGGAAGTTGACATCAACGGCTATTTGCCGATACTGCTCCGTTATCATGTCGGTATAATGCTTCATCATGTCCTTAACCTCGCCAAGAACATTGGAAGCGCTCGACTCATAGCCTTGGTCATTACCATGTCGTTCCATCGGCCTAACTATTCGATTAGGCACTGGTTGTTGAGCCACAGGCATGGTGTTAGAATTGACCGCCTGGCCTCCACCATTTGGAGCCATTTGACTGCCCGTAGGCATCGACATGCTAGGGCGAGCTGGTAATAAAGGGACATTCTGCATCATGTTCCCTCTCCCATTAGGGTTAGCCATCGCTATCCCTTGGCCACTACTGCCATTGGCCATCGCCACATTGTTTCCCAATACTAAACCCATATTCAAATTGCCTCGAGAAGCATAGGCTGCTTGTAGTCGGGATTCCACCTCTTGTGCTCTTGTAATGGCAGTATCTATATCCCCCAAGGGGACACTACTCAACTGCAATTGGATATTAAAGTCCAAACCATGTAGGAAATATTGCAGTTGGGCAGCTGCGGGGATAGGAATAGAGGTGTCCAACTTACGAAAAACCTCTTTTATTTTCTTTGCATAAGCACGAATATCCTCGTGTGGTTCTTGGCGGGTCACGTTGAGTATATGCAATTAATATTGCCCACCCCTTTCAAGGGCAAACTCCCTTCGAAAAGCTCCATAAAATGAATCAATATTCAATATGGTTCCGGCTTCTAAACCATGATACCATGTAGCGGCTCTTCCTTTGAGAGTCATGTTGAAGAACATCATTAAATGTCCTTCTTCTTGAATGCGACAGTTAAACATCAGCTTTTGAAACTCCCTAATGTGGAGTTCCGCATCTTCCTCAACTAGCCCATTAAAAATGGGTAGCGGGTAACCTAGAGCTGGCAAATCCATCGTTCCTGCTGGAATTGCAATAGGCTACGCCATGACGAGAATTGGATTTGCACTAGGAATAGGGGACGGTGGGGTTGCACCTCCCACACTTGATGTAGACTGGCTTATGGAAGAAAGGGGAGAACTAGAGCTTCCACCTTCTCCTAACTTACTGCTTGTGGCCCCAAGACCACTAGATCCACTCCCTCGTAAGGGTTTAGCACCGCTATGCTTAGGGGAATATCTCCTAAAAATTTCAGCACATCGCCTAGCTCTTTCGTCTCTCTCTTGCTTTTGGATTTCTGTTAGACGATGCTTATCGATAATAACGGATCAATCACTGTGTCCTTTGGCATAAACTACTAGTTGGTCCCTAGACAACCAAGATTCGAGGACCGCCACTTTTAAGCGGCTCCCGGCAGACGCACCACTGATGGAACCTAGAACGGGCCGGCACTGGCTCATGCACTAGCCGGACCTCTATCTCACGCGCTCAACAACCCCACGGCCTCGCGGCCAGGAGCGTTGATGACACATACATTGCCTTCCTAAATATCTTGCGTTTGTATTACGTCGTTTGTAGTCCACTCTTCTCTCACCCACTACTCCTCAGAGGGAGTCCCTTACACATTGCCTAATGGCACGAAGCATATACATAGGGGTCCTCCAACGGCTGAATGCCGCCACCCCTCTGCGACTCTCCTACACCTGGGGATTGGCCCCTCGGTGCGTTGCTCAACATATAAACATTTCGTACAAAATCCACTCAAGGTACCATTTAATTGTATACAGGAATGTACCATTGTCCTTACTTCTCTTTCCCCTAGACCCCACGACTAGCCTATGGCTTAGGGTGTCCTGTCTCTCACTCAACGTGGGTCAAGGTCCTAATGAAAGCAATTGCTGTGCATCTAGGATTTCTGATACCTTTAAATATTTTCATGATTTATGCATATTGTGGATGCCAAGTGCTCAAACAATTGTAAAATCAATATTGTGCACATGTGAAAAACATCCTTTCAATGATTTTCAACTACTGTTCTTATGCGGCGTTGCATGAACCTAGCACCGAGGAAACCCTCGTGCTACTAGGCTCTCATTCTATAATTATTCACCGACCTATATGGCATGCAAACAAAAACCAGCAATCTTTTCATCATTTTACTCCGCATTTAAACACATTTTAACCACTCTACCCTCCCATCGATCAAATGTTGCATTGTTGTATAGATTTATAAGGCATTTTACCATCATTTTATGTGTAAAAAACGGAAAAAGACACACTAGAACAGGAAGGTGGGGTTTAATTGAGGCAAATCCTCATGCTTCGGTCCCCACAAACATTCACGAACATTGTTCTTAATTTTCATTAATTTTTCACACCCAAAATGCATTTTTTCCCTATTTTTAGTGGTTTTTCTCTATTTTCCTTGTATTTTCCCTTACTTTCTGCATTATTTTATTACTAAAAATTCAAAATAGATTATGGGCTATGGCCCTTAGTTCCTTCTTGCAACAAAAATGAAAATTTAGTTGGTGTTCCTATTTATTCTTCCATTTTTATGCCCAAAAACATCATTTTCCCTTGATTTTCCATATTTTATGTGTTTTAGTGTATTATTTTGGGCCACAAGATGCATGTTTTTCTGATTTTCTGATTATGATCAACAAATAATCATGGAAAATAGCAACATAAACAATTTTTAGCCCACATGAACAACATTTTATCAATCAAAAGCCATGAAATCTCAAATTTCCTTTGAAAAAATTGAATTACCGCTTATTTGCGTGTTTCGGGTTTCATGTCCATGGCTGCAAATCTGAAAATCAGTAGCACTTCATGCTCATGACGATCACAAGTCACCATTTCCAGCCCGTGGAGCAATCCGGGACAAGCCTCCACCATTCTTTCTTCTTCTTTTCTCTTCCCACATGAACCTGCCTTTAGAGGAGAGAGAGGGAGGAGAGAGAAAGACTGATTTTCTCTCTCCCTCTAGAGGCTGCCATTTCTTCTGTGGACCAGAGCGATGCAGAGCGCAGGATGAATGTAGTGGCCTGTTGTGATTACTTCCATGGCTTACTTTCAAGCCAACATCTCCATTTTGAGGGGGGGGGCGCCGTTTTTTTCGGCGCCTGCAGCACGCCGCCTCCCCTCAATCACGTTTTTTTTGGAAGGGGGGGGTGCCCCTTCACAAAGGCACCCCTTCACTTCTCTATTTTGGGCACCTCCCAATTTTTGACGGCCTTTTGGCCCTTTTCCCGTCTCTCTCACATACGGTGTTTGAATCGCGATCTGAAAATTTCTGTGAGCTCGTCTCGGCATCCCGCACTGACTGATAGCTCCACTGACCGCCACAGGCGCATGGAAAAATTACTAAAAATCCGCAAGTGTTGCCCGGGCGTCCTTAGAGCACTTTGACACTTAAAATCGTCCTAGGTCGAGCCGCCGCCTTTGACATTGGATATTTTCCCCTTGATATTCATAATTTTTAGCTATTTTTAAGCAATTCCCGGCACCAAAATTCCGCTCTTAGATGGCCCTTATAAGATTGTTCATATAAGAAAGAATGGCTCTATAACTCTTTTATTGGATTGAATATAGAAGACGTACTTTGAGGGCTTTTTTATCTTAGCCTCTTCCTCTGAGTCATTTTCAGCAAGCTAGTCAGAACCCTCCTTGTATAAAGGGAGGCACAGTTGAAGATAGAGGCATAGATTAAACTAAGGTGTCCCTCTGTGCAGCTGGAGTAATTTTTGACTAGATTACTATCACCTAAAGGGATTCCTACAACATTTATCATCCACTCGTGTCACATGTTTGTTGCCATGTGACCTGTGCCACATGTATGATGCCATGTGACAATCTACTGTCAATTGTAGGACCATGAGATACCTCTGCATTCTTTGAGTATTTGTGATCACATGATACTACTGTAGCTAGCTTTTGCCATGCTTTGGAATATTTTGAAAGCAACTTGATTGCAATTGGAATTTGATATAAATAGCTCCAGCTCTACTGAACAAGGTTGGCTTCAAACACATGCTAATATTGATAAACTTGGAGCTTTAATTGATCAGCATATATCTCTTATGAAGGCAGACAAAGAAAATAGAGCAAGACTTGAATCAAGTATGGATTCTCATCACCCTGAGTATTATCAACCGCATGATGAGTATTATGGTTATGATGAGTATTCTCATGGGTATTATGCACTCGATGCTTATGCTTATGGCCAACATGTATATGCTAATGGTACACACTATGATCTACATGCATATTATGAATATGGACAATAGCAACATGCAAATGAACATGAGCAATATGCAAGTACTTCTAGATAGCATGTTAATGCTTATAGATATGATGTACCATGTCATAATGTAGAGTACCATTCCATTGAACCTTGGTAGCAAAATGGCTATTATGGGCAACATGCTTATGCTTTCGGCATCCATCTTTTCAACAACATAGTCATGATTATACCTATGAGCCTTCCTTGATTCAGCAGCCTAGTTCTTATGGATGTGATGATAATGGTCATGCTTATCAGTACTCTTTTAGCTTTGATCATTAGCAAGTTCATAACTACCATGGTATCTTATATCCCAATCAATTTATACCTCATGATTACCCAAATGTAATGATGAGTTCTTTTCAAGGTGCTGATGAAGAAGAAGATAGCAATGAGCAAGCTTAACAACAAGAAGGGGATAATGGTCAACAAGAAGATGAACAAGAAGAAGACAATAACCAAGAAGATGTACAAGAAGGGAACAATGAAGAGCAAGATGTACAAGCTTACGACATTAGTTGAAGAATCACATGAGGCACTCACAGATGTAGATGGCTATGTTGAAGGTTTGAGACTCTTGGAGAAACCTCATGATGATCTTCTTGAGCATTAGTTTACACTTAATCAAGGTTTACAACAACCATTGAGTGCATTTATAATGAGTACCTTGATCATGGTTTGAATGATTGGTATATGTTTTGATGATGATGTAACACATGATTTGGGTATACATGAAGATGAAGATGGCATTGTGCTTCCCTATGATCCGAGAGATTATGGACTTGATTATGGGGATACTTCCTTGTATCCATTTGATCCGAGTGTATTGAGTATGTGGTTTTTATGGCCATTCTCTTCTCTTGGATAATCATTATTATGACGGAATACCTTTTGATCCAGGAGGTTAATGGATTGCTTAGGGACCTCATTTAGACCAACATCCATATTGTGGGAAGTTTTTTTCCTCTTTGGTAGGCTCTTTTGGTTGATTGGTCATCTATGGCTATATTTTAGTGCAAAGAAGATTGTAGACAACTCATTGTTTTACACTAGATTTTACTCTGAACTCTAAAAAGCCAAACCCAACCTATATGGGCTAAAATCACTTACCAAGAGCTCCATTCTGATGTGTAGCATGCCTTGATTGGTGTTCTCTATAGAAAGTTATCTCTGATTTACTACAACAAGGTCCTTTAGTAGACAACATGTTGTCCATTGCCTGCAACCTTCATTTTCTTAGAGAATATGGGTCAAGTTTTAAATTTTATCATTCCTCAATCATACCTAATCATACTTGAACAATGGCCCTTTATACATCAATGATTACCCATCATTCCATCAGATAACACTTGTAATGTCTGCAAACTAGTACTCTGGTGTGCATCTACCCTGTCTTTTTATAATAAGTGCTCAACTTGTTTTTGAGGGCAAAAACCTTTGGATGGGGATAGAATGTAAGAGAGGGGATATAAAATAATGAGGATAAAATACCAACTACACTAGCTAGTATAAAAGGTGTAAGGGACTTGATTTTTGGACCATTATTATTATAATATAAGTTTCCTTCATCTTCTCCCTTTCTCAACATTCATGGCTAACTTCTCTCTCTTTCTGTCTTTCTCTCTCATTTCCTAGTATTTCTCTCTCCTCTTCACGTACACTCTCTCTCTTCTGCACCTCATCTTCTCACTCTTCTCTTCTCTTTCTTCCTCTCTAGTAGTCCACTCCTTGACATCCGTGACTAAAATTAGGACATGTCAACAAGTAGCCCCCATATTATCCCTGGGCTGATATCAAGAGTCAATTGTAAAAGCCCCTCAAGTCCACAGTTGAGAAAGACATATTCAATAAAGGCATAATTAGCTAGGGAGACTACAAAGTGATTCCAGTGATGAGGAATTTTTGGGCAAGTCACTGTCTCAAGATCTCAAGTATATCCAAGGCTGCATGATGGTGCATCCTTAGAATGGGATCCCTCACACTATAGGTCCCGTTCAATTAGTTGAGAACTAACTGCGAGTTGCCTTTTACCAATAACTGGAAAATACCACCACATTTGGCTAAATTTAGCCCCATAAGCAAATCCCTATATTCTGCCATGTTATTAGTAAAAGGGATGCCTAAATACACTCTCATTTTCAAAACCACTCGATGACAAGGTTATTTTATGGAAACCCCTACACTTGCATGCTTAGTAGGTCCTTGAGAAGCTCCATTGAAATATAATGTATAAACCAAGGCTTCATTGATACAATCTGCCATAGTGATCAACCTACTCGTACTTATGATAGTCAAAGTCTAACCTAGAGAGGGTGTGTAAGATAGGTACAATCTCTCCTTCCTCACTAAACTCAATGGAGATGCTAGTAAGAACTCAATAACAATGATAACAATAGACTTGAATGTCCCATGTGAAAGATCCGTCTTGCCACTCAATAATGCGATAACCCTTACTCCACAAAATCACTTTTCCTTGGTGGTAACTCTACTCTAAATATAGATGCTCAAGATAAGGAATGAATTTTCTCATCCAATAGCCTTGGTACTGTCTACAAGTTTAAGCTAGATCCTAAAGGACCTATAAAGGCAATAAGTCCAACGTCAATTCCTATACATATTAGGTGCAACTCATCAATATTCATTGCATCATATGTAATAGTTAAATGGTGGAGACATCTTAGCACAACTTGTCCATCATCAACTGTCTATATCTAGTTGTGAGGATTTACAGATACTTGGATTACAATCACCTTCATCTCAATATATTGCCATTCTGGACTTGAATCAAAAGAATGGATCAAGTAGCCAAGTCACTCAAAATGTAATGTCTGCAACATCGCAACATGCCTCATTTGCTGTTAGAAACACAAAGGTTGCCGAGCCTGTTCTTTTGGATTAAAATTCCCTCTGGAAACTTTGATGCCTTAGTCTCTACAACCCCCTCAAACACAATCATGACACACACCTTCATTATTGTCCATGGCTTCTCAGCAACAGTCTCTGCTTCCACAATCACAAACCACTCAGTGGAAGCAACAAATGCAACAACAAGCTGCACAACCTCAACTAGATCATGGACTGGAGAGGAAGAAAGATAAGAGAGAGACTATAGAAGAGAGAGAAGATGAGGTGTAGAAAAGATGGAAAGAGAGTGATGAGGAGAGAGAAAGACTAGGAAAGGAGAGAGAGGAAGAAAGAGAAGAGAGAGACTATAGAAGAGAGAGAAGATGAGGTGTAGAAGAGAGAGAGAGAGTAATGAGGAGAGAGAAATACTAGGAAAGGAGAGAGAGATAGAAAGAGAGAGGAGACAGCCATGAAAGTTGAGAAAGAGAGAAGATGAAGGAGACTTGTATTATAATAATGATGGTCCAAAAATCAAGTCCCTTACACCTTTTCTATCGGCTAGTGTAGCTGGTATTTTATCCTCATTATTTTATCACCCCTCTCTTATAGCCGATGGTTAGCATGGATTATGAGTTAGGTGGTGATGGACCATCTTCTTATTTTTTCATAGATGCATCAGATCATTCAATGGCATATTCATGGGACTCCCCTTGCCATTTATGCAAGGGGCTCAGCTAATAATTTGATACATTTAGTGTAGGGCATAAGAAGCCCATCCTCTTGGTCTAGTTTTGTGCTTTAATAGAGTTGTGGGACCAATGGTTTTCTTTTAGCAGAAGCAGGCTGTTGAATGGTGTGCTTTAGGGTTGATCCCATTAGGCCAAGAGGGTCATGTGTCTATTTGTTGCATGTGCATTTAATGGTTCATTGTTTCAATGTTGTGCACTAGATAGGTTTGAAGTAGCACTTGGAGGGAGAGAATTGCTATGTGGAAACTCTTTACAACCAATCCAAGTGATATCTTTCCTTTCCAAGTTATTTTCCCTTAAGCAAAATGTATTGTGTATTTTGGGGATTTTTCTTTCTTATGTCAGGGGTTGGTAGTCAAGGCATGAAGTCCTAGAATTAGGCTACGTACGTTTGGGGAGGTTTTGAGTAGTTGTTCACCTCCTATGAAGATATTATTGGGCATGCAAAGATCTTTCTTAGAGGGAAGTCCTAGTGACCTTGTCCTTCTAGTCTACTAGGAAGGGGGTTTTAGAAATGCTTGCTAGTTGTGAGGCAACTAGGAAAGGCTGCCAATAAAAGAGAAAAATGATAAATGTGTCTAAAATATATATAATATGGAGCTATGTAAAAATGGATTCTAACCTCTATAGTAATTAAAAGTAAAGAAAGAAAAATTTCAAAGAGTTGATATTCATCGCCTTGTGATAACTTGGTAGCTTGTTGGGGACGAGTCAATCAATGCCTTGTCTTCTTGGGGATGGCATTTCACTGAAAAGGAAATAAGGATGGTTGGAGAGAAAATAAAAATGAGCAAAAATTTAAAAAAAAATTGTGTTGCCTCATGAGAGCTTAGTAGATTCTTGGATGCTAAGACTGTGGACCTGAGGCCGATGCCTTATTCTCCTTGGGCCACAATATGCTCAGCTCCCTCCTTTTTACACATCCAGGTACCAAATCTCAAAGCATAGTGAATGTGATAAATGGAAAACTATATAAATGAGACATGAGTACTCGCTTAGTAGGAGTTATTGGTTCAATTGTCCTAGGTAAGGTAGACGGATCATACCACCACTTTGGATGACTTCTTTTGATATCTCTTTTAGTTGCTTTGTATTGGAGTAGTTGGTTAGCAACTAGCTTTTGACTTCTTTTGCGGATTATGCTTTTCCTATTCCTTGTGGAATTCATGCCTTAATTTTGTTAGGGGGTACGGTGAGAGCTGTGTTGTACTATGTTGTGCATTTTATTTAAAGCGACTTGATACTCTTTACATTTTATGTGTGTGCAAATTAGTTTGTGGGTTCAAGGAGCTGAGTCACCGTATCCCATGGTTGCCAATGAGAGTTGATTTTAAGGTGAAATTTAAAGTGCAAAAATGGCCTGAGAGCTAATAAGTAGCGATTTTGGCAAAAAATGTATCATCACGGATCAAGGAGCTAGAGTTTTCCTAGGTGCAATTCAATACTAGGAGATAAGAACTAGTACATATTAACAAATTTAAAACATAAAATTTTTAGTCCAATCTTTGTGACTCACCTATCCATTCATGCACCCTATCTCAAGTTGCAAGTGATCTATAGATTCAACTTTGACCCTATTTAACCCTATAGACTCATTGATAGAGTTAAGGACACATTATAGGATACCAAGACACCAATCTATGATCTATGGAAAGCAATCAAAGCCCTATACTAGCCATTTAATGACTGTAATGAGTGATAATGTCATGAAATTATTGTATGGATTGAATCACTGCCAAAATGAATCAACCATTTCCAACATGAATATTTACATTTTCAGTATGATCATTTGCATTTCAACATGAGCATCATCTTATCACCACTGCCAACATGAATCAACCATTTCCAACATGAATATTTACATTTTCAATATGATCATTTGCATTCCAACATGAGCATCACCTTATCATCACTGCCAACATAAGCAAGACATTACATCATAACCATAGATATTGCTATGAGCCCACTACCATAGACATATCAACACAAGCATTTGAGTTATCTCATTTGGGTTACTTGCCTTCTCTTATTTTTTAATGATCTTTCTAGTTTTGAGCATTGTATATAAAAATGTATATGCTAAAATAGCATAAAGTCTATCATTCTTTTCACCAACTCTTGTGCATGCCTAGAACCATGGTCTCTTCTAGCTGTAACAGACTTACAAGTCACAATCCATGACTTGTACTACCTGCATCACTTATCTGGAATAGGTTTACATGATGAAGATTAAGACTAAATATGAAGAAAATGAGGAGAAAATGGATCAAAGACCAATGCTCTGATACCACTTGTCACCATGAAGTGAACTGGGAGAGAGAAGGATTGTTGAATGAGAGAGAAAGATTGAAAGAAGAGAGAGAAAGAAGGAAGAGGTGTGAGAAACATTAGAAGAAGAGAGAGAAACATAGAAAAGGAAAGAAGATGACAACCATGAGATATGTGAGGAGAGAGCTAAAGCAAGAAATACTTGTACGATGTTAAAAATAGATACAAAATTGTTAGTACCTTCACCTTTTATACTTGTACCTTATGTACTCTATTTCCCATCCCTTATAGTTCTGAACCAAGCAAACATATACTATAGAAAAGGACAATTAACTTTCAAAAATCTCTTTAGGGAAGTGATTGAATTTGCAAGCGAAATAAAGTAAACCTAGAATTCAAGTGGACAAGGAAAGTGAAATTCTAAAAGGAATAAGAAAAGGATTTCTTATCCATGTAATCAAACTCAATAAAGTCAAATACACTAAGGATGAGGACGAGCCTTCTTGATTAAATAATCCATTCCTTGAGTATAAAGTAGACCGTGAAAAAAAATGTATATCCATGAGGTAATAGAGCTAAAGGAGCAGTTAAAAAAACTATTGAACTAGGGATTCATACATCCTAGTAACTCTCTGGGATACTCCTATCCTTTTCTAGAAGAAGAAAGATGGAATGGTCATGTTGTGCATCGATTATATGGGATTGAATTAGATGACTATCAAGAATAAGTATCCCATTCTCTAGATCAATGAGTTCTCATATAGATTGCAAGGTGCTACAAACTTTTCAAAGATCAAATTAAAATCTTATATTACCAAATCTAGATTTAAAAAAAGATAGCCCCAAAAATAGCCTTTAATACCAAATATGGCCCTTATGGACTCATTGTAATGGCCTTTGGCCTAATCAATGCTCCTACTACCTTTAGTAGGTTTGCATAGGATATTTTAAAGCCATACCTTGATGAGTTTTTTATCGCTTTCTTTAATGATATTTTGACCTATTCCAAAATATAAGAAGATCATGTAGTCCATCTTTAGATTGTCCTGGAGACTCCATGCAAGCAAGCTCTTTGGTAAAAAATCTAAATGTTCATTCTTCAAACAGATGGTCAAGTATCTTTGTTCTATCATCTCAATAAAAGGAATATAAATTGATTCCTACAAAGGTCAAAGATGTTTAGGATTGGCTAATATCCTAGAGTATCAAAGAAATCAGAGGACCCACAATGGTATTGCAAAGTACATAAACATGACTATTCAGAAAGAGTCCATAGTATGCTTAGTCAGGCAGACTTATTGTAGTGCTTTTGGGCTAAGACAACCATGCATCTCATTAACAGATCCTTGTACACTACTCTTGGTTGTTAGGCTATAAATGAGGTATGGTTTGGGAAAACCCCATCATATGCTCATTTGAGGTCCTTTAAATGTGAGGCTTTCTACCATATTTTGAAAGACAAGTGTAATACACTAAATGAGCATATGATGGAAAAACCCCATCATATGCTCATTTGAGGGTCTTTAAATGTGAGGCTTTCTGCCATATTTTGAAAGACAAGTGTAATACGTTAGATCCAAAGTCTGTCAAATACATCTTTCTTAGATATGGGGATGCAAGTAAGATGGAATATTGCCTTTGAGATTTGTAGGCTTGAAAGGTTATCTAAAGCAACCATGATGTCATTTTCCATGAAGAGAAGATGCATAACTAGCTTGAGTAGGTAGTTGAAGTATGCATTGTGGTTTTTCAAGAGGAGCCTCATGTTACAATACAACTGACTATATAGCATATAGTTGATGATATAGTGGCACATAATCTACCTATGGTATAGAATCATGCTATTAGATAGAGAGGATATGCCATATAGGCCCCATAGTCACCTTTGAGGTGCTCTACTAGAGCTTTTCATCCTCTTGATCGCTATGAATGCTCTATGGATTATGTCATGGAGATAGACTCTACTGAGCCACTTATCTATGAGGGGGCTATGGGCAAAGATGATCCTCATTCTTGGGATAAGGCTATGCAATTTGAGTTTGATTCATTGCAAAAGAACCATACATGGACTTAATTTCCTTTCTTTTTGATGGGAAATGTGCATTGCCATGCAAGTGCGTATACATGTCGAAAAGTAGCCCTAGTCACCCAAAGCCAACATATAAGGCTAGATTGGTTGTTAAGGGTTTTAAGCAGGAGTGGGGCCCCAAGAGGAACACCAAGGAAAAGGGAATTCTCTTGCAAGAAAATCTATCTTGTAACATCAACAAGCTTGTTTATCATGTTTCATATGATCACAATGAAGAAAAGAACACCAAGCACAACAAATCTTCATACAGCATCATGTAGATCTCCCACGGATTTGATAGAATCAGCCATATTCTTCAATATCTTCATAGAATCCATCAACAGAACAAAGAAAGCAAAGGAATACACCATCTTTAAATGGAAATACATCACATAGTATTCATCTTCAATATCTTCATAGTCTTCTCTCTCAATCTCTCATATACAATCACTCTGTTTCAGTAGAATTGGCTATCTCTGACTCTCTCTCTCTCTCTCTCTCTATCAATAATACATCATATCCTCACTACAATCTCTCAAAATCACTCTCAATAATCCTTCTTAGGTCGTGGATACCCCTCCCAAGAGGTATGTCTGATATGAAGAGTCACCAAAGCCACTACAGTGTCTTTTCATAGCTCACTACTATCACTTCACTCTAGTCTTCACTTGAGTCTTCAGCAGCTACTTCTTTCAGCTCTTTTGCACTTGTATTCACCTCTTTCCAAGGCTAGAAAACTTTCCCAAGCTACACTCTCATCCATCAGAACACATACAGAAGCATACAGAACAGTCACAGAACAGCTACAGTACAGAACAGAACAGAGACAGAAGCTCTACAGAAGACCTACAGAAGGTTACAGAAGGTCATCAAAACCACATAACTCATACTCAAACCATTCCAAACTCTCACAAACCATTCAATAAGCTTTATCAATATCTCAATCTTCATCAATCAATACTCCATCCCTCCTTACAGAAGATAATCAGAACAAAACAGACCAAAACAGAACAAAACAGAAGGTATACAGAACCAATTAGAACCTATCAGAACATCACAGAACCACCATTAAACATCATGAACTTCCAAAACACAATCAATATCATCCAAAACACTCTCAAACCACTTCCAAATCAATCAATCATCTCATAAAATCAACCATTCAGCTCTCAAAAACAACAAAAATCAGCCAAAAAACAAGTCATTTCAACACTCAACATATCCCCACACTTAATAAGGAAGCGTCCTCCCGACCTAGGAAAAAGGGAATACAAGTGCTTGTAAAATCGCAACTTTAATCTTCAATTATCTTTTCAAAAAGAATCCATCCACCACGACCCCAACTTTTAACCTGTTTCTGATATAAAAATATAAAGAAAGGAAAACCCATTTTACCGTAACACTTCTTATCAAACTAAAAATCACAACAAATTTGTAAAGGATATAAGAGGTTTCTTCTTCTTCATCAGCATCGGCTTCAACTCTCCATCCACGACCTCAACACCACAATTCTCCAAAATGTAGCTCGCACACGACCACCAATCCAATAGGAAACCACCACGTTCGTTTGACATAAATGAACTCACAACACAAACACTAATACAACACAACCATCTGAATAACTCCTCCAAAAAGAGAGATTTTCATTAAAAAGCTTCCACCATACATTGGAAAGGTATCAATGAAGATGATCCCTCTTGAAAGATTGATGTTGGCGGAAACGATCCATAGACAAGGATTCATCTACAAAGGTTTTGGGAGGATTTTGAAAAAACTGAAGACAGCACATCCTTTCCAACAGGACCAGGTATCTGCTAGGCAAACAAAGGGCATGAAAATACAAAATATCCAGCTGTTGGGAATCAATGCTCACATTGGCATTCATGCACAACTTTGGAATAGGCTTGGAATCATTATGAGAGTGCCTATGCATATACGCCAAGTACCAAGCAAAGTGAGCAGTTAATCTCACTGAGGGATCTGCAGACTGTGAATACTGCTGAGCAAAATGAACATAGTTCTGATAAGCTTGACTGGAAGCTGTCCATTCTCCTGGAATTACTGGCCAATTGATCTGAGGTCCTGTAAGGGAATCATCCGAACTCCATCCCCTTCTTCTGGAAATCTGATTATCAAACCCGTCACAGTCACTAACCAACTGAGGTGGTTGAGATATAGAAGTGTTAGGAGAGGGTAATGGAATAAGAAAAAGTGGATGAAGTGAGGGATAGGAAAAATCATAAAAGGAAGAAAAGGTCAAAGAAGGAGTGGCAGAAATTTGGAGGGAATCACTAAGGAAGGGTGTTAACTGATAAATAGGAAATGTGGAGGGTACATGAATGGATGGAGAAGGACAGGGTGGAGAAGGGGAAAATACCCTATCCTCAATAAAGGAACAGTATGTAAAAATGGGAATTTGAGGAAAAGATGAAGGTTGGAAAAGAAGGGGTAAAATAATTGTGGAATTAGATTGACAAAGGGAAAGATATATAGCATAGCGGTGAGCCATTTGTTGGTAATAGAGGAGGGTAGGAACAGAAGGTCCTAAGAGAGATCGTCTATGATAGGCATCAAAGAAGGAAGAATCAAACGGATTATGTTTTGAAAGATAGGCTAAGAGATCCATCCTCAGTTGATTAGTACTCTGGGCAGAGGTAGGAGTTGTGTTTTGTCTTTGATTCAGGACCACAGAATCAATCATGGAATGCCAGGAATTATCATGGCAATCAGCCACTTTGGAGGAGTAACTCTGGAACATGTCAGCTATGTGCAACTCCAAATGGTTGACATACAAAACAGCTTGTAATACCACATCCCCCACATACCATGCCATATCCACCTCATCTAGAATTAACAAGTCTCCTCGGAGATACATGTATGACATCAACATGGTATCTGGCATGACAGAATCTTCAAACACCACCTTACTACCTCTGTCAACAACTCAGCAGACCAAGCCCCACTCCATCCATCCTCTGGAAGAGGTAAATCCATCGTGGAAAGCTTCATGTAGAAGACCAACTTCTGTAAGTGGTAGTGGACAAAGAAAGAATGGTCTGGTGAAACATATTCCTGAAACTGCTCAAATGTAGACCATAACAAGTCCATTCTGGACTGCAATCTTTCCACTTTATCCTGGAATAGAGGACACAAAGTGGCCTGTCTCTGAAGAGCAGCCAAGTCCTGCTGTGAAAGAGAAGGAATCAAGGAAACATTAGGGCTTGGAAGAACAGAGCGTGACTTGGCCAGTTGATCTTGCAGCTGCTGGATTTGAGAGGCTTGGGATGCCACTGTGTCATTAGCAATCTGTAAAGCGGAAAGTTTGTCATCTAAGATAGCTTGGAACTCATGCGCTTATCTGGATATCCGTTCTTTCTCCTCTGAAAGGCTAGTAACCTGTGATTTAGCCTCTAGTAACTGAATCTTCAAAGAAGAGATCTCATCGCTTTGGGTGGCAACCAGTTGGGTTTGTTGTTCCATTTGCTTAAATAAATCTGCTAGGGTATCCTTAGTAGATGCTAACTCAAATGTTGCCTTATGCAACTGGTCCTTAGACTGCATGAGTTCTTCATAAAAAGACGCTACAGCTGTTGAACACAGGCTGTCACTGACAACTCAATGGAACTCTGAATATCTTTACAGAGGAAAGGAATTGCATCTCCTAAGACTAGACTGTTCAGGGAGGGAGCTGATATGTCCAATGATCCTTCTCGATGTGCTCTGAACAGGTTATTACAAGTGAGATACCCAGGGAGATCACTGCCAGAGGTAGCAGGAATGGGCACTGAAGGAAGTACTAAAGGAGCTTTATCCGCTACCCTCTTCAAGCGTTTGCGTTGGATGACCAGGGGAGGTGGAGAATCATCATCCTCTATGTCAATGGGTTCTGACTCATCTGAAGGTGGAGGAGGAGGTACTGGATCAGATGGAGGAGGTGGAGGCACAGTCTTCTGTAAACCTGAATAGGTCAAGAAGGCAGACAAATATGATCCATATGTGACATTGGTAACATTACCCCTGGTGACTTTGACGAAATGTTGATCCATTTTAGTGAGGAGGTAAGTGCTCCAATCAATAGCAACTCCTTTCAACACCATCCTAGAAGCTGTAAAAAGCTCTTTGGACAAGTACTGGGATGGCGTTTTGGCAGGCATAAACCTGTCCTGGAGAAACTGACAGATCATCTTCCATACGGGATCAGTGATCATGGAAAAGGAAACTCCTGAAGAGTTGATCACCTTCTTAACATCCAGCAGTTCCCTTGTTTGCTTTTGCAACAGCTTCAGAATCTCTTCATTAGAGAAAAGCTGATGAGTGGTAACAAAAGGTTCACCTCTGGAGGGAAGAGACAGAGCCTTCCCTAGGCCTCGAGGTGTTAAAGTCATAGAAATTCCCTGGACGAGGCCTGTCTTCTTGCTATAAGAGGCCAGAAACTCATCACATAACGACGGATCCTCGGGAAGCAATGGAAAAGAAGTAGCCACAAAAGCAGCGAGTTCCGCCTTCGTGAGAGGCTCAAAAGTAAGTAGGGAAGAGTAATCCCTACTGACTAATGGGACGTACTGGATAGGGGGAGGAGCGTGAGAAGGCGCCATTCAGATGGTTACACACACACCACAAACACAGACAATCAAGGAGAATGCCTGCAAAGCAACAGACAAAAATCCAAGGATAAGAGAACAACCAAAACAATAAAATGTGACTCAACCAACTAACCCCAAGCAAACCACAGCCTAGAAAAATTTCGACATGACCTTGAGACATATGCGACCGAAAGCTTCATGCTATGCATCATACAAACACCCAGAACCCCATATTAAGCAATAAAAGAAAAAACTGCATACCGTACCCTTAACCGTAACAAAGACAGTAAACCAAAACAATACCACATCCGACACATATCAAGACGACATCGTTGATAAACCAGTGATTGACCATGGAAATAACTCGAATGACGGCGCATACCCATCCCACGAAACGGTTCAGTAAAAAGGGGAATTAAGTGCAGTGAGGGGGAATTAATTGACTAAAGGGTTTATTTTAAGAAATTATTAAGAAATGGGTGAATTTTTATTAAGTGATAAACCTTAGCAAGAAAACGGTGGTTCCTTATTATAAATTTAATTACCAATTATTAGGTGAAAAATGTGCTTTAATTCGAATCCCGGACTTCGATACCCAGATTGGGTCTCTAAATGCAAGTTCATTGATTACAAATTAAGGTGATGTGGAGCGCTTTTTTGCCAGCGCGTGCTCTTGTGACGGCTGGTTCATTTTAATTAAAAATTAAAGTGCCTCTTTAGCGCACGTAGCGCGTGCTAAGTGAACGGCGGGTTTATTTTAATTAAAAAGTATGTGTGTGTAGTGCGAATGCGCGTGGAAACTGTGGATGAATAAAGAGTTCATTTTAACAATTAATTTGTGATTAAGGGGGAAATGAAAATAAATAAAGCACATAAAATAAATACCTGGAAGGGGTGTGTATGTAATGCCTAAATGTGCACGGAAGAGTCCCCCAAAAGAAGTGAATCCAGTAAAGGAAAAGTAAAGACCACTGATGAAACAACAAAGAGAACACCTTAGCGGGTGTGTTGATTTTGTTTTTGTTGGTTTTTTAATTTTTGTAATTTGTGATTATTTATGGTTGGTTTTTGTTTGGGAGGTTGTTTTGTTGTTTGGTTTTGTTTTGTGTTTTTTGTTTGTTTGGTTTGTTGTTTGTTTGTTTTAACAAAAATAAAAATAATAATAAGAATAATAATGAAATCAAGATATATAACACATGAATATGTGATGAAGAAAAAAAATGAAAATGCAGCCATGGAGGAAATATCCACAATTGAGTGTATGAAAATAAAATAGAGAGTTTTATGGTTAATTTCCGTTTGTTGGTTTTTTTTTTTTGTTTATAACAATAGGGGTACCATGTATGATAATATTTTAAAGTGAAAACTAAATGGAAAATGGTCAAGGGGGGTAAGGGGAAATTTTTTGAATTTTTTTAAGAATTGTTCACTAATTGTAAATGAATTTTTGACATTTGTTGGTAATTTTTGGGATAAATTAGGAAATATTTAATTGTCAGAAATTTTGGGGGTGGAAATTTCCAGTTGACAAATTTCCAAAAATTGGCAAAAAGCGAAGGGAATTTTTAGAAATTTTGCTGAATTTTTATGAGGTGGAAATTAATTTATAAATTAAGTAAATCAGTTAAATCAGGAAAATCAGCTTAGTCTGGTAAGTAAGGTCAAATTAAGTCAGTTAAGTCATGTTAGTATGTGTAAGTCATGTAAGGCTGACTAAGTCAAGTCAGGTTAGTCAATTGGAACTAGGTTAGTCTAGGTGAAGTCAGATAAGTCAGTTAGGGGGACTAAGTCAGTGGAGACTAACCTAAAGGGGGTTAGTCAACCTAAGTAGGGTTAGGGTTAGGGTTAGGGGAAACTAACCTAACTAGGGTTAGTTAGGTGGGGGTTAGGTTAGGTTTACTAACCTAACTAGGGTTAGTTAGGACTAACCTAACTAAGGTTAGATAGGACAGTGAATTAAGTGCATTAAATTAAATCAAGTTAGGTTAACTGGATAGAAGTTAGTGTAACTAACCTAATAGTTAGTTAGGAGGAGGAGGAGGAGGGTGGCAACGGCGGCGGGGGGTGCTCGGCGGTGACGGCGGCAGTGGTGCGACGTCTGGGACTGGAGGCGGCGGCGGCGGGTGCCGATCCTGCGAACGCGGCGGCATCGGGCAGCCGTTCGGCGGCGACGGCGGCGACTGCGAATGGGGCGGCGTCGGGCAGCCGTTTGGCGGCCACCTGGCGACGGGCGAGGGGCGGCCTGCTGGTGACCTCCTGGCGACGGGCGACCTCGGCGGCACACTGGCGACGGGCGACGGGTGACGTGCGAGGGGCGGCCTGCTGGCGACCTCCTGGCGACGGGCGACCTCGGCGGCACGCTGGCGACGGGCGACGGCAGGGATGCAGGCAGCAGGAGGAGGAGCGGGAGGATGAAGGAAGGAGAAAGGGGGAGGGGAAAGGGGAAGGGGGCAGGAGGTGAAGGAAGGCGGGGGAAGTGGAGAAGGGCGGGGGAAGAAGGCAGGGGAGAGGTGGGGGAAGGAAGAGGGAAGGAGGAGAAAGGGGAGGGCGAAGCAGGCAGAAGGAGGAGAGAGGGAGGGCGAATGAAGGAAGAAGAAGGGGAGGGGATGGAGGAAGAAGGGGAGGGGATGGACGAGGGAAGGAGGACGGTTGCAAGCGGGAGGACCGGGGAGAGAGAAAGAGGGGAGAGGAAGAAGAAGAGAGAGAGAGAGGGAGAGAGAGAGAGAGAGAGGGTAGTTGGGAGGGGAGGGGTCCGTTGGGGGAAAGGGAGGGTGAGGAAAAAAAAGAGAGTTAAAAATAAATAAATTAATTAATTGAATAATGAATTTGTAAAAAAAAAAAGAAAAACAAAAGAAGAGGTGAGACGCCCTTGTCCCGCGCGCAGGCGCGGGGCAGGGGTAAAAAAAAAATTTGCGGTGACGGAAGGGAAAAGACGCCGAGATGCAGGGACGGAGCACGCGGACACGACCGGGGCGCATTAAGATGCGTAAAATGGAAAAAAGGCGCGTTCACGCGCGGGACGGAGCGCATAAATACTCATAAAAATAAAGAAAAATTAATAACTCCCAATCCGGACGTCAAAACGAAATAGCGTAAAAACAAAAAGTGGGCAAGACGACAGGGGAAAAACAAGGAAAATATGTGACGAAGGTTCCGGGAGGGGTAAAGGGTGGTCACGTGCAAAAAACACAAAAAACGAACCAAAAAACACAATTAAAAATTAATATCGAAAGATCCGTGCATCGGAACGAGGGACAAGAAAAAGGAAAACTGTGCAAAAAGATGTGCCCAACAATCCTATCACATCAAAACATAGTTCCGACTGAGATAAGATGCGTTCACGTAGAAAAAACCCAAAAAACAAACCCGAAAATGGGATCGGAAATTAATATTGGACGAACCGTTCACCGGAATGACATGTAGGAAGAAGGAAAAATGTCTGTAGGAAGGAGTGGCACAGGGTTATCATGTTAAACCGCAGTTCCGGTGGAAGTAGGAAGGGTTCACATGCGAAAAACTCCAAAAATACACCCGAAAACTCATTTAAAAATTAATAAGTAAAAATCCAGAAGTTGAAAGAGGATGGAGGAAAAAGGAAAAAGGTAGGGGAAGACACAGGGGACACGACTATCAAATCAAATTGGAATTCCGAGGCAAACAGGGCAGGTTCACATGGAAAAATGTCAAAAAGACGTACGAAAAAGTCTTTAAAAAAACCAGAAAATTAATAGTGGACAAACCGTGCATCAAAATGACATGGAGTAAAAAGGAAAAATGTCAGGGGATAAGGGCTTGGTAGGGCTATGGCATCAGATCACAGTTTCGAAGCAAGAAAAGCACGTTCACATGGAAAACTGGCTAATTTGCGCAAAATGCTTCAAAAATTAATAACGCGAAAATCGTGCACTAGAACAGGGGTAGGTAAAAATGAAAAATGGTCAGGTCAAAGGGAGGAACAGGGCTATAAGGTTGGATTTGTACTTTGGTAAACATAGGATGCATTCACATGGCAGATCCTCAAAATCAGGGAATGAAGGAAAACTGCAAGGGAACAGCCCCAAGGGTGGGTGGAACATAAACGGGTGGGTGGGAAGGGACCCCATAAGGGTAACAGCAAGGCATGGCATACATGCATGAGCAGGTTAAGGCATATGCAGAGGATATACAATGTAGACGCGCAGGGACGCGTCCCCACACTTAAGACCTCAACAGATAGGGTTAACTGAGCAACAGGAACCTAGGACCATGCCACAGACCATCCACTAATGTCCCCACACTTAAAACATGAACGTCACTGAGAAACAGAAGTTGTAGGGTTAGAAAAACTTGGCCCATTTCGTCAAGAAGCAAGGTTGAGTGTCGATGGCACGTCCAGTGTTGTTGTCGGCTTCTGGAGGTACCAAGGCATCTTCGCTGTACATGTCCTTCATAGCAGAGACTGCGCGGCAGCACCCAGGGAGGTAGCTGATGGAAGGAAGCGCAGGAAATTTATCGATGACGAGGGATATTGCACTCCACTCACAATCACTCAAATGGAATGAAAGAACAGTCACTCGCCCCATGACTAATATCACTCGAGGAATAAAGATGGAAACCCATATCTCGTACCCGGTTGAGAAATCAACAGGGGAATGGTGCAGAAGGAGTATGCCAGGGTGCACAGTTGATGGTGCGTTAGTGCGTCCAGCCCGTCTGGCATAAGTGCAAGAAGGAAGGCAAGGGAGCCTTACAATGCAGTGTACAGAACAGGGTGATGTGTCTTGTGATGACGGCAAAGACCCATCCTGTGGGTGCATAGGAAAACAGGAACATACTTGACTCCAAGTGTCGTAACATCCCTCAATCTCACCTCTCGGTAATTGATTAAAGAAACTCCAATCACACTCAACCCACCCTCTGTCTCATGCTCTGTTGATAGATACATGAGGGCAGCCTTTTCCTGAAACCCGTTGATGTAATCCTCACAGTCACTTGTGCAAAGATTATATGCCTTGTGCGCATTTGATGGTGCAACGGTGCATCCCTCCCTGTGCCGGCATACGGTGCGAGAAGGAAGGCTAGGGAGCCTTATAGTGCAGTGCACAGAACAAATTGTGCTTTGTGCATTGAGAGGCCCATCCCGTGCGTGCAACACTTCAGTCACACTACTCACCTCTCATTTGATTTGAAGGGAAAAGACTGGTCTCTCACCCCACCCTCTGTCTCACGCTCTATTGATAATTATAGAGGGCAACCATACTCACTTCCCCATCCGATTAGGATGAAAGCTCACATCACTCAAGGGGTTGTCGATGAAGATCGCGTCGTCAGTTGTTGAAGAGGCGTACCCAGGGAGGTAGCCATCAAATCGAACGTTGTGTTAGATAGGACATGTCGTCTGCGAGAGGACAGGTAGACACTCTGCAGAAAGACCCAGGACACAGCGTACCAAGGGAGGCAGCTTCGGAACTGGAACCTGAGGATGTCAATTAATGAATCCACTTTCTGGACTGCTGGGTGTTGCCACCTTTTCCACAGCCAGCTTCTCGCCCAAGGGTGTTTATCACCTTTTCTTGGAACGAGACCTGCTATGACAGGGAATTGCTTCCGTTTCTCTCATAACAGATTTGTTTTTCTTATTATTTTTTTGTCTTTTTTTTTTCTTTTTAATATATATATATATATATATATATATTGTTTTTCCCTATTCCTAAGGGTGTTTCCACCTTTTCTCGAAGAATAGGTCGGCATGACAGGGACCTAAGTCCTTTTCTCCCATGACCGACATGTATATTTTTTTTCATTTTTTTTTCTTTGTTTTGTTTTTTTCGAATTAAGCAAGGGAATGGTAGAGAGACCATTTATCAGAACCAACCTCGCCACTGTCGCTGGTGGAAAATAGAAGATAAGAGATCAAGGCTGGAAGGGGGGTTTGAGGGGACAGAGGGTTACGTCCACTTCATCAGGAGTGACTGAAGAATGGCTATCAAAAGTAGCATCATAAGAAGTACAGTGCCGTGCCAATGAGGGAAAAGATCAAGTGACCGTAATTGTCAAGATCCCCAAGGAGGGAAGTACTTCTTCAGGCGATATCCATTGATCAGAAAGGGATCATCAGAGGCATCAACGGTCTGCACTTGGACAGAGCCATTAGGGTTGATGGCAAGTACCTTATAGGGGCCCATCCACCGCTGTTGGAGCTTGCCAGGAAACTTGCCAAATCGTGAATCATAGGCTAGGACCAAATCATCTTCTTTGAACTCCTTGTGCTTGATGAAGCTATCATGGTAAGCCTTGCGTCAAGCTTGTGTGGCTTCCGTGCACTGTAGAGCCATCCTATGAATTTCGTCCAAATACTCCAGGTGCAGGAGACGGCGTTGCAGTGAATCATCATCCCCCAAACGCTCTTTGATAGCCACTCTCAAAGAGGGTAATTCTAGTTCAACAGGAAAAACAGCTTCTGTACCATACACCAGTTGGAAAGGTGTCGTCCTGTTGCTGCTTTATGGGAGGTTCTGTATGCCCAGAGGGCCTCTGTAAGTCGATCATCCCAATCACGACGATGTGCGGCAATCGTTCTTGTCAGAATCGAGCAGAGGATGTGATTGGTGACTTCGACTTGGCCGTTGGCTCTAGGGTAATAAGGAGTGGACTTGCGATGGCGGATCTTATACAACTCTGTCAATTCTTCCATGACTTTATTAAGGAAATAAGTGCCTCTGTCACTTACCAGCTCTAAGGGACTGCCAAAACGGGTGATGATATTCTCGTACATGAACAGGGCCACGTTGTTACCATCGTCCCGCTTGAGGGCTTTAGCTTCACACCACTTTGTGACATAATCCGTACATACGAGGATGTATCGGTTCTGTTTCCTTCTGGTAGGAGGATCGATCGGACCTACGAAGTCGATGCCCCACTTCTCAAAAGGCTTCAAAGGAAGGATAGGTTGCAGTGGCATGGCACTTGTCTTCGTGGGTTTCCCCATTCTGTGACAAGCATCACATCTTTTACAATAATCATAGGCATCCTTGTGGATGGTAGGCCACCAATAACCTGCTAGCAGAGCCTTCCTGGCTGTAGCTTCTCTTGCAAAGTGGCCTCCACATGGCTCCTCATGGCAAGCCTTCAAAACAATCCCAATCTCATTTCCTACAACACATCTTTTGAGCACTTCATCTTTGCCTTTCTTGTACAGTGCACCGTCTAACAAGGTGTAGGGGGTTGATTCCAGCATAAGCTTCTTCCTCTCCCGACTAGAAATACCAGGAGGATACTGTTGGGTTGCCAGCAGATTGGCAATGTCTGCATACCAGGGAGTTACAGTTTCTACCAAGAATAGGGAAGCATCAGGGAGGTCTGGGTCATCCTGCTCCTCGTCTGCAGTTTGTGGGATACGCGACAGATGATCAGCCAAAACATGGGAACGACCAGGCTTAGTAATCACCTCAAAGTCGAACTCCTGAAATAGAAGGAGCCATCTCATCATTCG
The DNA here is from genome assembly GCF_053477565.2 of Lygodium microphyllum. NCBI lineage: Eukaryota > Viridiplantae > Streptophyta > Polypodiopsida > Schizaeales > Lygodiaceae > Lygodium > Lygodium microphyllum. The sequence goes on along the minus strand of NC_141151.1, from coordinate 2,628,699 downwards.
TCCTTTCACATCTACTTTGTTCATCAAGAAGGATAGGGCCTCATGATCCGCATAAAATTTAAAGTGGGTGGATAGGAGGTAATGGCGGAACTTCTCTAGGGCAAACACCATTGCCAAGCACTCCAGCTCTGTCACTGTGTAGTTTCGTTCCCTATTAGTGACTTTTCGACTTGCATAATAGATCGGTTGATCCAACTTTGAGGAGCTCTTCTGGCAAAGGACAGCACCTAAGCCTTCAATTGATGCATCAGTGTGTACATGGAACTCTTTCATCCAATCAGGAGGTTGCAGAATGGGTGCCTCAATCAGACACTGCTTCAGAGTGTGGAAGGCTTTGTCACATTCTTCCGTCCAAGTAAACTCTGCATCTTTCCTCAGAAGCTTGTGCAAGGAGGTTGCCTTTGTTGCAAAATGGGCTATGAACCTTCTGTAGTAACCCACATGGCCTAGGAATCCCCTCAACTGTTTGAGATTGGTGGGTGTTGTCAGAGCTGCAATCTTTTCGATCTTTGCAGGGTCTGTTGATATCCCTTGTGCAGAGACAATGTGGCCCAACAGGACTCCAAAAGAGACCCCAAAGATGCATTTGTCGGGGTTAAGGGAAATCCCATACTCCCAAAGCATTGTTCCAAGTGTCCCCAATGTTCTCGGATCAAACTATAGACACAGAAGTCATCCAAATATACCTCAATAAAATCGTGCAGATGATTTTGAAATGCAGCCATCATGACTCGTTGGAAAGTAGTAGGGGCATTGCAGAGCCCAAATGGCATCACTCGGTAAGCGTAGGTCCCCCATTCTGTGGTGAAGGTTATTTTGGACTGTTCTTCTTCTGCGATTCGGACTTGGTTGTATCCGCTAAATCCATCCAAAAGGGAATAAAGCTCATGTCCTGCCACTGTGTCCAACAGTTGGTCTATGAAAGGGATAGGAAAGTGATCCTTCTTTGTTTTAGAATTGAGCTTTCGGAAGTCAACACATATTCGCAATTTGCCATTCTTCTTGGGTACAACCACGATGGGTGAAACCCATTCACTATTTGCCACTGGATAGATGAACTCGGCTTCCAGAAGCTTCAGCAGCTCCGCTTTCACCAATGTGGAATAATTCGGGTTCATTCGCCTCTGTCGTTGCCGTACGGGCTTGGCATCAGGTTCCAAGTCAATATGATGTTGACATATTGTGGGATCAATCCCCTTTAAGTCTTTGTAAGACCATGCAAACACGTCCAAATTTTCTTTCAATAAGTTGTACAAGGTTGATAACTCCTCTTCTGGGAGACTGCTACCCACCTTCAAGTGGTGTTCAGTGCCTTCTGCATCCACAAAAGTTAACTGCCTTTCACCTTCTACTTCACAGATGAAGGTCCCACGGACTGCTTCTGGATACAGATCCGACTCCTTCAAGGGAGTGGTGTCCTCTTCTAATGTCCCACTAGAACCAACTTCTTCTTTTGGTGGAGACTTAGGTTGCTCCTTAAGATGTTGAAATGGGATTAGGGCCGTTTCGGGTTTGGTTTCTAAATTAATTACCTCTTGGCTTGAAGACTCCTCTTCTGAAGATGACACATCCAAGAACGTCACATAACAGGGACCCTCTGATGCCTGTTGGGTTTGTGGGACTGGTGCTCGTTGGCACGGTGCATCATCATCATCTTTCTTTGGCAAGGATGGGTGAGGGCGGCATGAGCCACTGCTGAAAAATGGCTTGTTCTTCGTAATCCATTCCTTATAAAGGTTTTGCATATGAGAAGATCCATTTACCAGACCAAATGGTACCATCACCATTCTGTCCCATAGCATGAGCTCGTCTGCTTCTGATGCTTCTGAAACTTCTTCTCCAAATGTATCCTCTGCAGGTGGGATAGATTCTTCTGGCTCACTTTCATAACCTTCTTCGTCCATATCATCTTCATCCTCTTCTGTCTCTGTCTCTGTCTCTGTCTCTGTTTCTGTCTCTGTCTCTGTCTTTGTCTCTGTCTCTGTCTCTGCTTCTGTCTCTATCTCTACTTCTGTCACTGTAGGAGCTCTGTAAGAGAAGAACAGGTTCTCTGTTTCATCTTCTGCCTCTGTCTCTGGCTCTGCTATGGCCATATAACAGGGAGAGCAGTATATCCATGCTTCTATCTCACTGTCAGAAGTGATTTCGAAAATCATTCCTAGTTCAGGCAGGAAGTATTCACCCATTGATAATGGTTTTGCATCTTTTGGGATTTGGCTTACAGTATCCATTGTTAAGGAACGTGCCACTGTTTTCTTAGGAAGGATCTGTTTGACAGCATCTTCGTCTGCTGATGTTCCATCTGTAGCCTCATTAGGGGAGTCAGAAGATAATTCCAAGGAGGTGGATCCATGTCCTTTTTGAGAACCATACAGTTTCAGTACCACTTTGTTGGGTCCTCTACCCAAGGTCAAGGTTCCTTTGAACCAATCCGTCCTTGCTCTGGCTTCAAAAAGCCATGGTCTGCCCAGTAACAGAGGATAGGATGTGCCATAAGAGTTTGGCTTCACCACCAGATAGGTTAGCCAATAATCCTTTCCAGCCACTGTAGTCTTCACATATGGGAGAATGCCCAAAGGCTTGATCCTACTCTGATCCGCCAGTCTGATGAGCCATTGGGTGGGTTGCACACCTTGTAGGCCTAGATCCTTCATTGTCACATCTGTCATAATGTTCACTGATGAACCACCATCAATCAGTGCATTTGTAATGAAGCAGCCTTCTATCCACACGCCAGTCTCTGGAGTACCCGGACCTAAGAAAACATTAGCCACATCCACTTCTTTTACAGGCTCTGGAGCCTTGTTGGACTTTGTTGCTGTTGAGGGAGCAATCCTTAAGCCACGTCTTCTTGTCAATATACTTTTGAATCTTTTTCGACAACTGGGAGACAACATCAATAATTGTCAGAATGTGAGGTTTGGTTTAAAGGTATCTAGATCTCTGACCAGATCATATTCCTTAATAGGATCCACTGGCTTCTCTAACCGGTTAGGGAATGGGGCAACACCCATTTTCATTTTCCCTCTTTCTTTCAACAGAGGAATTACAGGAACTTCTTCTGCCACTTGTGGCACGTCCTCCTCTTCTGTATCTTGGACCTCTGGTCCTGTCTCTGTAACTGTCTCTGTAACTCTCCGTGGCACTGTAGTGCTCTATACGTCACTGTTAGGCTCTGTTCTATTCTGTTCTTCTGGTGGAAGATTGAACTTCACTGTTCTGGCTGGAGGGTTATTTTCTTTCTGGATAGGTGGTTCCTTCTGCTTTGCACGCGTGATGGCAGCAACTTCCAATTCCACTAAATTGGAGGTAGGCTCTTGAGCCTTGGCCGGACTGTCAGTAGCACTATTTTTCACTGGGGTTGGGCTTGGATAGTCTTTTGCAGTGTGGCCTTCTCCTTTGCATCGACTGCATAAGGGCTTGTAATCCACTGACCTTCTACGATTTGGACAATTTGGTGAGATGTGTCCCTTTTCTCCGCATCTGTAACACTCCACTTCTGATCTCTGACCATCGCCAGACTGTCTTCCTCTGTAACTTTGGGAGGGAAATCTTCTGGGTCCGAAATTAGGACCAAACTCTCTAGGCTTGGGTCCAATATCCTGTGTTGTCATTTTGGATTCCAGCAAGTTAAATCTTGTGTCTTCTTCCTTCCTTCTCCTGTCATGCATCTCCTTCAGAGAGCAAATGTCCTCTGTATGGTTCTTTCGCAAACAGTAGGAACAGAAAGCTCCAGGAATGGTCGGTTTTCGTGTACATTCAGTGGCTAAATGGCCTGCTTGATGACACTTACCACACCAAGTATTTGACAGTATCACATCTCTTCCTGCTCCTGCAACATTGGATATGCTAGCGGTATTCACTTTCAACGTCTGTAATTGTTCTGTAATCACATCCATCAACTCCTTTTTGATGTTTGCAACTGAGTTGGATAAGTAATCCTTCAAGCTTTCTCCTCCGGAGGTACTAGCAGGAGGGTTTTGAGGAGTCTCTGTAATCACTGCATAAACGGGTTGGGCTGGTACAGAGGGGTCTCTGTTCTGGTTTTGATTCAGGGCTCCTGTTTGCACTGTTGGTTGTTGGCTCCAGTTGGTAGGATTCCACTGTTACTGTTGATTTGCCATGGAGGAAATTGGTTGGGACCATTGTTGTTGTGGTTGCACCATCATGTGAGGCATGGATTGTGGCCACTGTGGATTTGGTACAATGTACTGTGATACCGGGGGCATCTGTTGGTAGGGATAGGGAATAGTCCCTGGGACTGCATTTGGTGGGTACATCATTCCTGGCATCAGAGGAGGTAGGACTCCTCTTCCTGTATTCATCGCCAATCTAGCTTCCACTTCATCGTACAGTCTTGCACCTTTTGTTGCAGCTTGCAGGGTGGCTGGTCTTTGTAGCTCCACAAACTTACGGACTTCTGGTTGTAATCCCCTGAGAAACACCCCCTTCTGAATGCCATCATCTAGATTATGGTTAGTCCATCTCTTCAGGATGGATTCCATTCATGAGACATAGGCTTCTACTCTTTCTCCAGAGGACTGACTTAGGTTCATGAATTCCTCTCTCATCCGCTCTTCAAAACCTTCACACCTGAATTTAGTGAGGAAGGCCAACTTCAGGTCGTCCCATGTGCCAAAAGTTCCTGCTGCTTGTCTCTCATACCACTGAAACGCCGCGCCCTTGAAAGTGGTGGGGAATATTGCTAACCAATGCTCAGGGGGTTCTGGCATTGTTGGCCACACATGCTACCATAAACTCTGCTACATGAAGATCGGGGTCTTCATTGTACTCTCCCTTAAAAACTGGCAATGGGACTACATTCGCTGGCCTGTCATCAATATTTCCAGGACGGATTTGGCTTGGAAGTGGACCTCCAGCAGGAGGAGGAAGGGCTTGATGTGCCATTGGGACTTCTGTAAAGAGTTCCGCAAGGGCGTCAAAGGTGGCTTATGCCGCAAGCTCGTTTTCGGCTCTGATTTTTTCTTTCTCTCTTCTCACGTACCTCTGGACTCGTTCTAACGCTTGCCTCTTTATTGCATCATTCATCAGGGGGTTGGCTCCACTATGTTGTTAGTGCTCCACAGAGGGTTAACAGAAGGCTTCAGTCTCTGAAGGACTCTCTTGCCAACATTTCTTCTACTTCTTTCTTTTCAACGTCCCTAAATTCTGCTTTCATGCCACTGCACAGAGGAAGGTATTCGGTTCTAAAGGTGTCAAAATGCATCCGTCTAAGCATTGTGGTGGTGCCATCATCATAGTAATGCCAGCTTCTGATGGTTTCAACAGTGTATGTTGTGAAAAACACTCTGTCTATCAACTTCCAGTGGGTTGCTAATTGAACAAACAGAAGATTATCAGTACACCAAGCATCCCATGTATCTTGCTGTTGAGCATCCACGAACAAATTCCAACTCTTTTCCTTCTTGTCTTTGTGAACCTGTATAGACCAAGACTCCTGAAGCTTCTTCACAATCTCCCACTTGATGCTGTCTGGAAACTTCTCAATGAATGCCAAATCTTCCATGGATGGTCATTCTCTCTGTTTCTGCTCTTCAGTTTATTCTCAAACAGTTTGCCACCAAGATGCAAGTTTCTGCTGCTTCAATAGGAAGAGGAAACTGTCCACCACATAGAGCATGCATCATGATGGTGATGTGTTTCCGGCCATTGTGGGATGAACTTCTTGTGGAAGGTGGCTTTGATTATGAGAAATTCCAACTCTTCAGCGGAAGAAGGAACTTTACAAACATCCATTGAATTCTTCTCTTCTTGGCAATGCCATTTCCTTCATTTTCGGCCTCTTCTAGTGCTTGTTGATGGCAAGTTTCCCCGGCTGCGCACCAAAAACATGGAGCCCCAAGAGGAACACCAATGAAAAGGGAATTCTCTTGCAAGAAAATCTATCTTGTAACATCAACAAGCTTGTTTATCATGTTTCATATGATCACAATGAAGAAAAGAACACCAGGCACAACAAATCTTCATACAGCATCATGTAGATCTCCCACGGATTTGATAGAATCAACCATATTCTTCAATATCTTCATAGAATCCATCAATAGAACAAAGAAAGCAAAGGAATACACCATCTCTAAATGGAAATACATCACATAGTATTCATCTTCAATATCTTCATAGTCTTCTCTCTCAATCTCTCATATGCAATCACTCTGTTTCAGTAGAATTGGCTATCTCTGACTCTCTCTCTCTCTCTCTCCATCAATAATACATCATATCCTCACTACAATCTCTCAAAATCACTCTCAATAATCCTTCTTAGGTCGTGGATACCCCTCCTAAGAGGTATGTCTCATATGAAGAGTCACCAGAGTCACTACAGTGTCTTTTCATAGCTCACTACTGTCACTTCACTCTAGTCTTCACTTGAGTCTTCAGCAGCTACTTCTTTCACTTCTTTCAGCTCTTTTGCACTTGTATTCACCTCTTTCCAAGGCTAGAAAACTTTCCCAAGCTACACTCTCATCCATCAGAACACATACAGAAGCATACAGAACAGTCACAGAACAGCTACAGTACAGAACAGAACAGAGACAGAAGCTCTACAGAAGACCTACAGAAGGTTACAGAAGGTCATCAAAACCACATAACTCATACTCAAACCATTCCAAACTCTCACAAACCATTCAATAAGCTTTCTCAATATCTCAATCTTCATCAATCAATACTCCATCCCTTCTTACAGAAGATAATCAGAACAAAACAGACCAAAACAGAACAAAACAGAAGGTATACAGAACCAATCAGAACCTATCAGAACATCACAGAACCACCATTAAACATCATGAACTTCCAAAACACAATCAATATTATCCAAAACACTCTCAAACCACTTCCAAATCAATCAATCATCTCATAAAATCAACAATTCAGCTCTCAAAAACAACAAAAATCAGCCAAAAAACAAGTCATTTCAACACTCAACAAGGAGCATGGTGTTGATTTTGATGGATTCTTTTCTTTTGTAATCAAGATAAATACCCTATTCTTAGTCTTAGTCTTGGTTTCTCAATTGGATTTGGATCTTTATCAAATGGATGTCAAGATAACTTTCTTATATGGGGACTTACATGATAAGATTTATATGCTGCAGCCTAAGGGCTTTACGGAGAAAGGTAGGAAATACCTAGTACCTAAATTGAAGAAGAGTCTTTCTGGGCTTAAGTAGACACCTAGGGAGTGGCACCATAAGTTTGATGCTTTCATACATTTCTAGGGGTATTCTCATAGTGATATGGATTTGTGTTTATACACAAAGAAGGCCATGATGGTAGCCTTATTATTTTGGTACTTTATGCTGATGATATGCTTGTAGTTGGGAGTGCTTATGCTGAGGTGGATTCTCTAAAGTGCTTAAGAAGAGATTTGAGATGAAGGATATGGGATAGGCCTCAGACATGGTATGTGCATTATACACAATCGCTCTAAGGGACTTCTCTACTTATCCCAAAAGGAGTACATACATAGAGTACTTGAGCAGTTTCATATGGAAGATGGTAAGTCTATTGGATGTCCTTTACCTTCTCATGTGAAGGTTAATCAATTCAATTGTCTACAATTAGATGATGACAGGGTTGATATGGCCAAGGTTCTATAAGTATATGTAGTGGGCAGCTTGATGTATGCCATGATAATAGTCACTTGTCTTGACATAGCGGTATATTATATGGCTACACTTGGTAGGGAACATTCGGACACCATGAAGGGTATCATGAGGTACTTAAAAGAAACTAAAGATAATACATTTGCTATGGTCGCTAGGATACTATGGTTGTGGTTTACATTGACTTCAACTATGCAAGACATGTAGATACTAGGAAGTCCACCTCTAGGAATGTCTCCACTTTTGCTAGAGGTACTATTGAGAGTCTTGGATGTCCAAGTGTAGAAATGTGGGGCCTTATCTACTTCTAATATATAGTATATTGCATTCACTAAGGCTTGCAAGGAGTCCCTATGGTTAGGCTGTCTGGTTTTGCAGACCTTGATAATATTGTTACTTCCACACTGCATTTAGATTCTATGAGTGCCATTCAATTAGCTTGTAATATGATATTCCATGAAAAGACTAAGCATATTGAGGTGCACTATCACTTCACAAAGAGGTGGTAGAGGAAAGCCTATTGAGCATGTCAAGATCTTGATTAACGAGAATCCTATAGATCTACTTACTAAAAGTCTCTCATAGAGATTATAAGTTGCAAGGCAAGTTAGAGATGGAGGGAGAGATTCGAGCTCTTCTAGGGACAGTCACTAGTGCACTTAGGGAGTTGATACATGTGTTTAAAGAATGATCTCGAGAGGACATAAAAATTCTAGGCCGTAAGAACTCTCAGTGCAAGTTCTATCCATCAAGTAGAACTAAGGAAATCTCAATAGTTATCATGAGTAAAGGTATATTTGTTATAAACATAATGTTGAGGAGATATATTCCATACATGGATAGGTGACATGCCTCTATATTGGACACTCAAAAATGTCATCTATACTTGTATAAAAGACCTACAACCTTCCCTTACCCGGACATTGAGTCTTTTGGTTGCTTGGAAGGCTATAGTGGATTCATCTTATTTCAATGAAAAATATCTCTTTGTAAATGCTTTTGGCAATTTTAGTGAGTTTGCAATTGTAAGCCAAAGCATAAAATCTCTCTCTTGTTTTGGAAAGTGAAGCCATAGTACATGTACTTACATAAAAATCCTATGCCTAAGGTTGCAATTTATGTAATACCTTTACAAATTTCAATAAAGAAAAAGAAATGTGGGGAGTCATGTGAACTTGAGAGGATATGGGAGGTTGTAACCATCTCTTCCTATATCTACTCATGTATGAGCTCTTCTCAAAGGCTCTTGATTGGCATGTATCTTGGAAGAGGAATGAAAAAAAAAAACCCCAATTGATAGTGAGGGTGATGAGAGAGGGTGCCTTTTTAGGGGCCATCAGAATCTCACAGAGAGAGAGAGAGAGAGAGAGAGAGAGAGAGAGAGAGAGAGAGAGAGAGAGAGAGAGAGAGAGAGAGAGAGAGAGAGAGAGAGAGAGAGAGAGAGAGAGAGAGAGAGAGAGAGAGAGAGAATTTAAATTTTTGCACCATCCAGTATGATTTTCTTCCCATGAGTTTGAGAGAGAGAGGGGGCTTCTAAAGAATCAATCATCCTTCATATTCCTCACCACCTTCTTTCATTTGCTGGTAGCATTATGAGCATGTCGATTTAGATAGAATCGAGGAGACTCAATGTAGATTTTTGTCAAACAACAAGAAGATTTCTCCAGTAATTTGCGATATGAGAATGAGAGAGGATGAATGACAAGCACACGCACACGCACACACATAGAAGAAAGGTGCCATCTTCTCAAGGTGACATTTCGGAAGGAGAGAAAGAGAGGGAGGGCGCCATTTTTGACCATTCGATGGGTAATGGGTAGAAATGAAGTCCACGACAGTAGAAAGAAGACAATTCAATTCAATTGATATCCAAAATGATACCAATTTCTCTTCTTCTCCTCCATCGCCACCATGATATTTCTCCAATCATCAATCTAGAGCTTCCACTACAAGATATAGACCTTATACCGACGTTTAAAGCGATGAAAATACAAACAACAAAATTTGCCCCCGTCATCGCAAAAAGCGTCGTTATTGACGACGCCATAGAAACGTCACTATCTGCGTCGCAAATGCGACGCAGATAACGACTCAAATAGCGACGCATATAGCGACGCAACCAGTAAAGTTGTGACACTCATAGCGACGCGAGCAGTAAATTTGCGATGCAAATAGCGATGGTAACAGGGAAAAAAAAATTTTGTGGCAGGGCAACAAGCTGCCCTGCCACATATAGTACTGTGTGCTGTATGAGAGCCATACAAAATAGTTTCTGCACTGCTGCATACAAAGCGCTTGCAAACAAAAAGAATGTATACTGAAATCATAAAACTGATACATGAAATAAATACATGATCACATAAAATGCGATTGGTACAATCATGAAAGGATATCACTAATACATAGAAAATGTCTACATAGATCAGGAGACTAAAAACTAATGGTGTGTGAGCTCTAAGGATCCAAGGGCGAGCTAGAAATCCTCATCCCCCGAAAGCTCGTCCCGCCGCAAAGGAGCATCAAACGGATTCTATGGTCCCATGTTAATCTCCTGACACAACTCTGCATACACTGGAAGGTCGATAGACATGTCACCACAAAAGAACGAGTCTGCCTCGTTCTCAAAAAATTCTAGGACTTCTGTATTTCCATCATTGTTAGCCGATGTGGGCTCCAAGCTTGCGATGGCCTCCACCCCTTGTAATATCGACCCCTCTATTTGCATATTTTCTTCATGTATGCCTGGAACATCGCTTTGATCATATACTCTCGCACCTCGAGGAGTTGAAGGTATAACATACCACCATCGAGGTTGTCGGGGGTTTGGATAGAAGATTACCTGTTCACAAACACTTACAAAGCGAGTTCAAACCATTGTGACATAAACCATGTCGTATTACAATTAGCAAGCAAATGACTATTTGCACCTGTTCACAATGGGCCGGCAACACAAAGGTGTTCACAATGGGCCGGCAACACAAAGGTGTTGCACAAAGTCGACAACTTGTAAATGGCCCCGCGAATTTCTGGAGTAAGGCATCCTGCGATCGCGATCGGTAGGATAAACTGCCACAAATGAGAAAGCATTATGAATAATGGCCACTTTTCAAATTGCAAAATGTCCACGCTAATTAAAATCCATACTGTTCACAAACCTGACATATCTTATGCCAATCATGGGATTTTAGCCCAGACATTTGGTCATCTTTAGAAAATGCGGACCTGAGAGAACGCATCATACCCATCGGAGTGCGGATAGACTTGATTAGTTGCTTCACAATGCGCTCTTCTTTGGTAGACAAAACCCAAGGAGCGCGAGGAAGCTGCACTCCCCCTTCAGCACTCGACTGTGGCCAAAGCACCTCCATCTTACCTACCTCCTTTAAATCCATTCGTGACCCTATAGTGTCTCTCTTTCCTGTGATGTGGTCCCATAGCAAGCTGCCCACATTCTTGAAAATATGCATGGGATCCAACAAGTGGTTGACCTGTAAGTGGGTCCAATATGACAACTCGTAGAAAACTGAGAACCGTCGCATTCCATTTGGATGTGATTTCGGGTTTACCATTTTCACCAGCTTGCAGCATTCATACGTGCTGGAGGTCGTCCAAGAAAACCTTCCTTGAGTTCATGATCCTCCGGCAAGAAAGCGGCGTGTCCTTGATATACCATCTTCTTCATGGTTCGTGACCTTTGGGAGTCTAACTGTGGCCCACACAATGGACATGCATGATAACCTGAGGTAACCAGACCTGTAAGGCAAGCCACGACCTAGTGAATACTTGATTGAATGAAATAAAATATAGATATTACTAGTGAGAAAAAAGGTATGCTCACCTGAGCACTCTCCCAATCCCGGAAAGTCATGCATCGTCCACATGAGAATGGCTCGAATGTTGGCTGACCGCCGACCATCGCGCCTGCTCATATCTTGCACAGTGACCCCCTCCTCCCACAAAATCTTAAGCTCATCGACTAATGGACAAAGATACACGTCCATATTTTTTACTTTGTAGCGGCCCGGGACGAGCAAGCTAAGGATGAGATGTCCTTTCTTCGTAGAAAGCCATGGAGGGATGTTGTAGTTGACAAGCACTATAGGCCACACATTGTAAGAAGTCGAGCGCAGACCGAATGGGTTCACACCATCCATGGCGAGACCGAGCCGAAGATTCCTTGGCTCTCGCGCAAAGCCTGGGAAGGTAGAGTCAATGTGGCTCCATGCGTGCGAATCCACTGATATTCGTTGAACTCCATTCGTGGAACTATTCTGCACATGCCACGTTGTCAAGCTTGCCATGGCAGACATGGAAACATGTGGTTTATGCGGGGGATGAGTAGAAAGTGTCTGAGAACTTTTTGAGGGATGGTTTTCCCTTGCAAGTCCTGTCGATACCTGTGAGCACCACACTTTGGACATGTCTCCATAGTCTCGTATTCATCTTGAAACAATATGCAGTCGTTGATACATGCATGGATGTTATTGTAGTCCATGCCAAGCTTCCGTAAAACATGTCGTGCATCATCACGAGACTCAAGCATGGTATTTGCAAGTGGTAATATATGATATTTCAATAACCTGAAAAAAATCATAAAACACCTTGAAAAAACACAAATGTTTGCAATAATACTGTTTAAAAAAAAATCAATGAAGCATACGTGCAAGATACCTGAATAACTCAGTCATACTCGTATCGCTCCAATCGTATTTTGCTTGCACACTTAAGAGTGCAAGCAATGTCTTCAACCGAGATACTCGACACCCATCATATAATGGTATGGATGCTTCCTCTCTAAGCGGGTCAGATGTCTCAACATCCATGGGAATCAATGCATTGATCATTGCCTCCATCTCAGGCTCCAAGATTGTAGGTAGGTCGGGAAGGTTGTCTGTCTCCTTTGGCATTGACGGTATAGATGGGCCTTGAGAGTGGTCGATTGGCTCCTGCAATCCATCCATCGCACGTCCACGAACTCTTCTAATTGGCCGCAAAGGGTGCACTCCCCCTTGGGTCGAGACATCACCCCCTGGATAGAAAATTTGCCAACAAGACCTAATCTTATTGTGTATGGTTTTCAATTAGCTTGAGAGTACAATGCATGATTAATATTAACTTCAAATTACCGTTTGCTGAAAATCCGCAATCGCCTGATCAATGATCTCAGATTGAAACTCGCCAAATCGTCGTAGGTGTTCTATAGACAATCGGTGTTTTCGTCTAATTGCCAACTTGCATTGAGAGCAAGGACATGGGACACGCTGATTAAGATACGTCTCGCGGTCTTGAACAATAAGACCTTCTTCGTTTTCCATCTTATCTACATTACAGCAAACGAGGTTTAAATGGATAGCTTTATGGAGATGTACGTCAAGTTGCAAGTTGACCATAAATCTTGCATTGTATATAGTAGTTGAGAGATTTTCCGATGTTATATCTCGGCCTTGTATCATGCTCAAGGATTTGTTTGTCCCGATAGATAATTATTTGTTATATCTCGGCTTTGAGTATAAGTAATCCATTTTGAGCATCATTGAGGATCTCTTAGTCTAATAATAAATCAGTCTCAACAAAAAACATCTTAGAAATGTGGTTTTTTTGTCCTAGGATAGCGTATTAAAATTAATGCGCGCCATCTATAAAATTTAATAACTATAGTAATGAAATTTATTTCAATCAATTCTACTCATAGTCATAAGACCTGAGACAAAATATCCTATACTCAATTTAAGGGTTTCTTCTTCTATAACAATACTTTTGGGTTCATTTTGATGAAGTACCGTAATGACCATTAGCTAGGGTATCATTTTCTTTTAGTCCTTCCGTTGACTAGTTGGCATGATTTCTAATTTGTTATGCCTATAAAGTTAATACAAAAACAATGAATATGCATATCACAATTAGATCCCCTACTTGGACATTATGAAGGAATTGACCATTTTTAAGCCATCTTAAAGTCACCAATGTACGTGGCCCATGGCAAAGCACATTGCATACCATTATCGATAAGTCTATTATCTTAAATTTCCTTCCCCTCCCTCTCCCTCTCTCTCTCTCTTTCTCTCTTTCTCTCTTTCTCTCTCATTTCCTCTCCTAAACAAGCAAAAAAGAAAGTGATTCAAACAACAAATAACCAAACCCGTCGTGAGAGAGAGAATGCACTCTCTCTCTCACCCTCTCCCTCTCCCTCTCCCTCTCGTTCTCTTTCTCTCCCTCTCTCATTTCCTTCCCCTCCCTCTCCCTCTCCCTCTCTTTCTCTTTCTCTCCCTCTCCCTCTCTTTCTCTTTCTCTCCCTCTCTATCTCTCTTTCTCTCTCATTTCCTAAACAAGCAAAAAATAAAGTGGTTTAAACATTAAACAAGCAAAAGGGAGAAGGAGAGAGACAATGCACTCTCCCTCTCTTTCTCTTTCTCTCCCTCTCTCATTTCCTTCCCCTCCCTCTCCCTCTCCCTCTCCCTCTCTTTCTCTCTCATTTCCTCTCCTAAACAAGCAAAAAAAAAGTGATTTAAACATTAAACAAGCAAAAGGGAGAGGGAGAGAGAGAATGCACTCTCCCTCCTTCTCCCTCTCTTTCTCTTTCTCTCCCTCTCTCATTTCCTCCCCCTCTCTCTCCCTCTCCCTCTCTTTCTCTTTCTCTTCCTCTCCCTCTCCCTCTCCCTCTCCCTCTCTTTCTGTCTTAATCTCTCGTTTCCTCTCCTAAACAAGCAAAAAAGAAAGTGATTTAAACATTAAACAAGCAAAAGGGAGAGGGAGAGAGAGAATGCACTCTCCCTCTCTTTCTCTTTCTCTCCCTCTCCCTCTCCCTCTCTTTCTCTTTCTCTCCCTCTCTATCTCTCTTTCTCTCTCATTTCCTAAACAAGCAAAAAATAAAGTGATTTAAACATTAAAGAAATAAAAGGGAGAGGGAGAGAGACAATGCACTCTCCCTCTCTTTTTCTTTCTCTCCCTCTCTCATTTCCTTCCCCTCCCTCTCCCTCTCCCTCTCTTTCTCTCTCATTTCCTCTCCTAAACAAGCAAAAAAAAAAGTGATTTAAACATTAAACAATCAAAAGGGAGAGGGAGAGAGAGAATGCACTCTCCCTCCCTCTCCCTCTCTTTCTCTTTCTCTCCCTCTCTCATTTCCTCCCCCTCCCTCTCCCTCTCCCTCTCTTTCTCTCTTACTCTCTCATTTCTCTCTCCTAAACAAGCAAAAAAGAAAGTGATTTAAACATTAAACAAGCAAAAGGGAGAGGGAGAGAGAGAATGCACTCTCCCTCTCTTTCTCTTTCTCTCCCTCTCCCTCTCCCTCTCTCTCTCCCTCTCTTTCTCTCCCTCTCTCTCCCTCTCCCTCTCTTTCTCTTTCATATCCTCTCCTAAACAAGCAAAAGAGAGTGATTTAAACCTTGAACAAGCAAAAGAAAGAGAGAGGGAGACTCACCAATGAGATATGGCGAGCGTGGGGCGGCTTCTCTTTGCGATGAAGGCTCCTCCTCTCCTTCGCGAACAACGGCGGAAGCGGCGGCGGCGGCGGCAAGTCTTCTTCCTCTTCTTCTCTCATGACGGTCGCTCTCTCCCTTGCTCTCGCTCTCAAAACTCTCAATGAAGCAAAAGAAATGAAAACCGCGCTTGGGTTTCGGCCGCGTTTTTTCCCTGCGGCCCATCGCTATTGGCATCGCTATTTGCATCACAAATAGCGACGCCGCTATCCGCCATCGCTAATCGGCGTCGCTAATGGCCCAAATCCTTGTAGTGTTCAATGTACTTGGGTCAAGTGAGATTGTAGGCATGTAGAAGAATTTTCTAACTTCAAATCGCTCTACTTTACGTGTAGTTTGGTGGACCAATTTTCAAGATATCAAATTAGCCTCCTCCCCCTTCATTCATCACCATGTTTGATAGGAAGAAGCCATAGTCATTAAGCTTTTAAGTAAAGCTTAAGCTTTAAGCTCAAATAAAGACTATTCATATTGCAACAAAGCAATTGTCAAGTGAGTAGTTCTCTTGGGAATAGGGATCAAAGTGAAGAGCTTGTGTTTGAGATGACTGGGTGGACCTCACTCCCTAGCTAGACTACGGGATGTGCTTCCAAAAAGACACAATTATGACACACGTGTTTCCAAAGTAAGCCCATTTCCGTTTAACAAAAATAAGTAGTGTGATGTTATAATATTCTTGGCGTAGAATTTTTATCTAATGCCTTAAAGTCTTTTCTCCTACTATAAAGGGTTGTTACTATTTATTTATGATTTATTTTATTTTTAAAAATTCAAAAATGATTTAAAAAAGCTTAAAATGGCTCTAAAACTACATATATAAATTTTTATAAACTTTATGAGTATTTATTTATTTTAAATAATATTTTTATTATATATTTTATACTATTAAAATTTCACTAAAAGTTTTTACTAATTTTTAAAGAATATTTAATATGCTTTAAAATTCAAAATTGAATATTTTGAGTGAAAATTATAATCTTTATTAATAGAAAATTATGTTTTATATCAACAAAAATTATGATATCTCATGGAGAAGTTGAGAGTACAATTTTTGATGTTTTAGTGAATATTTTTAAATTTTAGAGAAAGAAAAAATTAATTTTATTTTTTTAAAGAAATATTCATATAAAATATGGTGCTTCTAATTTTATGCAAACTAAGAGTGTACACATTACGTTGATTTATGTTATATGGGTATGAGGGAAATGTAAGAGTATTCTCAATTTTTGTTAAGGTTGGTAAATTTTTATGCTTTATTAAACAATAATTAATAGGGAATAACTACAATCGTAAAAATTCATCAACAACACCGAAATTTATAGTGTGTTAACACGATGGCATGAGGGAAAGCTTCAACATCTATGTTGAAACCCTACATTTTATTTATATAAATATTTCATAGGTGTTCAAGAAAATAAAAGTAGAGGGCCATTAGCTGAAAAATGGGGGAAACCATAGCTATCCTAGGTTTAGTATTCTAGTGCCCAATCTAGAGATCTACCTGTGAAGTGATTAGTGAAAAGAGAAAAAAGAGAATTGAGTAGATTTGCTTAGTTCGTAGGCATTGAATAGTATTAGTTGGACTACTATGATAAAATAGTATCATAAATACTTGAAAAGTTAGATGGAGCTATTGAAATTAATGACACTTATCACCTATTTGGTGCAACAACTCTTAGGAGTTGGTTTGGCAATCCAGTTAAAAGTGGCTTGGTCTTTGGCCCCGGTCACAGGGGCAAAGTTGGGTTGAGATTTAAGCGACCTACTTAGGAAGGACCAACTTAGCATATAGCTTTTTAAGTTAACCCTCATGCTCAGAGGTGTAGTGGACAAAAGTGGGTTGTTAGACCTCATGAACCCACTATTGCTCATGTCCTCTAGGAGGTTCGCATAAAAATTCGGCAATAAGATAGCTCTCATCATGAGCCTCTAGTCATAGCAAAACTATTTATACCCGTGTTTATATAAAAAAAGAGGGGCATTAGTCACTCTTCCTCTACTACTGGCTTTTTCTTAAAAAGTATCCTTTAGGAGACATAAATAGTTAAAGTGGTGATAAATGCTAGATCTAGACATAAAAAGAATTCCTTGAGGAAGTGTGCAATGTATGGGAAAAGTTTTTTTTCAGTGAAGATCATACACTCCTCAAGGGTCGCGGCATTAACATTGTAAATTTAAGGGAAATCATACCTACCATGTGCCTCCAAATCAAAATCTACCTTGTATCTCCTTGGGTAGGGCATGTAGGTCGGATTATCCCTTTCATATGGCAATGTATTGCAGAAGGCCATCCATGCATCCATACTGGTATCCCATATGTTCCTTCTCCATTTTGGCTCGGGCTCGGATTCATGCATGCTCTGGACTCCTCCATCAGTTTTTCCTTCCAATGTTTGGCAAGTTCCCTCTACCAGTACATTGGGTGTCTTACTCTTTCCTCTAGCTGTTTTCCCAATTGAATTGAGAGCTTGATTACCTCCTCCACCACCCTTGGTGATAGCACTCGATCAAGTGATCAGGGTAGGAGAAGGTGAACTCGAAAGGATTGCAATGGCTTTCATGCTACTCTCATAGGGACAATTCTCATGCCCAATTAACCAGTAAGCATTCTTCACATTGAGGGATAGGGACTTTAGGCACTAGGATGAGGCTTGGAAATAAGCTTTCTCTATGACAACTCCACCAACTCCCTTCTTCTATGCCTCATTTTCACAATCCTCTCTAGGGCAGAAGGGACTTTGTCATGCACTTCTGCTTATGATTCAGGTTGTGGAGGTGGGCTTGGCACATTGGGATGCTCTTCCTCATCCTTTTGCCACTCAAAATCAAGCCCTTCTTCCAGATTTGACTCTACATGCTCCTGAGTGGGGGGATGTGCTTATTTCTCTCGTTCTTCAAAACCCAACAAGTTGAGCTCTTACTTAGACAACTGTGCCTTGACCAAATATTCCCTTTGCTCTTCTATGCTTAGGTTGCTATTGGCTCTAGGTGTCCTTTCATGGAGGCTGTATCTCAATGCTCTCCTTGTGAGATGCCAACATCACTGTCTCTAGCACCTCCACTTTTCCTTCAACCATTATGTGCTCACTTTTTGGTAATGCCAAATCTTTGATTCAAGTCTCGTTTCTTTTTTCCTATCCTTCAACTCTTTCTCGTGAGATGGTAGTTACCATCTACTCTTGCTCCTTCCATATATTGCAAGCATCCTTTCTTTGTCTTGGCCCTATCATTCCACCTACTCCCTTAGGATGCCCTACTCATGGAGTGTTGCATGGAGTTGATTATGTAGCTCTGCCATCTTCTTCATGGCCTCTTTATCTTTTTGTGTCTTTATAGCATGCATCTCTTATCTCAACTCCTCTTGTCTCAACTCTTTATCTTTTTTTGTGTCTTTGTAGCATGCATCTCTTGTCTCAACTCCTCTCCTTGCCTCTTCAACTCCTTGTTTTCTAACTCTTGATGTTTGTTTTCCTTGGAGTTTAAGGCACATAGTTGCACTGAAGCCATGCGTCTTTCCCTTTCTTCTTCGTACAAGTCCTTAAGATTTTCTTCACCCTCTCTAGCCCTCAAGGCCTCTTTCAGCATTGTCACTTCCTTGGTTTATATCTCATTTGTCTTGTTTTTTTCAATTGGAAGGCTACAAAAGCCTCCTTTTTTGCTTCTATCTTAGCAAGCATAGCTTTTCTTTCCTCATTCATTCTCTATACTAGCTCTAGAGGTCTTTCACTAGCTCATCATATTCTTTTATGTTGCACGCTGCCAATGGTACCGAAGTGGTGGATACCTCAAGTTATAGCACCTTCATATGTTGGCGAGATTTCACATCGGTAGTAGCTGCTGCTAGTCTTTTGGCTCCTATCATTGGGGCCCCTTCTGATGCCATTGTTGGTGCTAGCTCATGCACTTTGCCTAGTAGGTATTGCACCCAGGCCATCACGTAACTTTCATTGATCACCACTGTAAGAAGCTAGGAATAACAAATAAGTGTTAATAATGTTGATATTATGCCATGTCACACTGACATTGGTATAAAAGGAGAGAAGATGTAAATTTTCACATCTTTTTGACACATTAATACAATTACAGTCTTTCTCTCCCTTCTTGCTCACAGCTTCTATGGCTTCCCCTTCTTTCTTGTCTTTCTCTCTCTAAATCTAGTCTTTCTCTCTCCTCGTCACTCTTCTTCTCTCTCTTCCTGCAGTATTTCTCTCTCCTCTCCAGTCTTCTCTCTCCTCTTTCTCTCTCCCTGGTTCTCTCTCTGACAAGTGGTATCAAAGCTTGAGTCTTTGATCCATTATTTTCTTTCATTTTCAGTCCCATTTTTCTATTTCAAAATCAAATTCAGACAAAAATGGTACAAGACAGTGACTAGTGGAGTGCTGCAGGACATCTACAGTTAGTAAGAGACTACATCTGGAGATATCCAAGGTCAGATATGGCGGGTAAAGGCTTAAATGGCTAGACGTCATCAAATTTCATGCAAAAATGGAGGTAACTAGGGTAAAGGATGGTTAACCGGGCTTAGTTAGAGACTAAACTACAGTTACTTTTCAAAAGAGGTCTTCCTTTCCTCTTTCTTCAAGCTCTGCCCAAGCTTCCATGGAGTTTTCTGGCTGAGATCTCTTCTTTTCTCACTGATCCTTGCTCTCCATCAACAATGGCCTGCATAATGGCACTCTAGACATCAAATGCAACAGGTGGAGCACCATTTTATGGCCTGTAGGAGCTGCCACGTGGCCTGGACAGCAGCCTGAAATTTGCGCTGATTTTTTTTCCAGTCTGTTCTTCATCTCTCCTCAGTCAATCTTCAGCTATGGTGCTTCTAAATGATCCTTGGCAATGATTTCTTCAACTTCCTGGTGTGTTTACTCCAAAATAGGGCTATATTCCTCATCCTTTCACTCTCTTAAAACCCTACATGAACAGTCCATGGGCAGCCATGAAAGCTTCAGCCCAAGCTTTCATTTCTTAACAATTTCTTGAAGATTCTTCATCCTTTTAGCCCGTGGAATCATCTCAGCAAGGATTCTTCAACAAATTGCAAGGATTAAGCACGGAATGGTTAAAGATTGAAGATCAAGAGCTTCTATGGAGCAAAAATTTGGGGGAAACGGGTTTAGTGCTTCAATTTCAAGAATTTGAGGTTCCAAGTTTGTTCTTAAGTACCGGATAAGCAAGCCTTATGGATTATTTTACCAACATTGGACAACCGGGGGCTCTATCAACCATATGAGATTGATCAAGTCATCTTCAGCCATGTCAAATGTACTCTTCTTCAATTCTTAATCTCTCTCATTAATCCAATTGCTGAGCTTAATCCATTTGATTGAGAGATTAAAGAATTGAACATTATTCATCAAATTCTCAGCCAACCTTTGCGTGAATCCATCTATTCATGAATGCAATGCTTACTTTATGCATATTAGTTCCAATCAGTGAATTAGAGGCTTCAACCTGAAATTTCAGCATGATACTTGAATCCTATTGACTGAATCCATTGATTGATGAATTTGTTTACTCTAATCCAATTGATTGGCTGAATTTCTTTTGCCCAAGTTAAAATATTGTAAAAGGGTAAGTACTAGCAATCAGTGAGTCATTGAATTGCATCGGTAAGACCCTTCTCCTATCCCAATTTTTCTAATCTCATTCAATTGCATCTCATGAAAGGCTGAATGAATATTTCTGAAATGCATATCATCCTAATTGCTTAGAACACTAGCCTCTACCATGTTGATATTCCCACCGAGGAAAAAGGTGGATGACAGGGGAGATAGTGGGACAAAAGAGAGGTGACCCTCCCTCACTATCGAAGATCCCGAAGGGGTGCAACCAACCGACCCAGGGGGAACTTTGCCCACCTCCCGGTGATTCAAAGCCTGTGCAGGGAGCCTGTCATACCGTTTTATCCCTCACACAGGTACAGCGAGTGGAGGATTGAAGATTGAAGACTTTCCAAGGACTCAAGTACCTACAGGACCAAAACATGGTAAAACAGGAAATTTACAGGTCACTTACAGGGTATTTACAGGTGGTTACAGGTACACCATTCATTGCTGAAGCACAGGTGCAGGTACTACAGGGTACCCACAGGTCCTATAGACCCTTTTGCAGGGTTTGGTAGCCATTTGGGGTTACTATCTTGCATTACAGGGTCAAAACAGGGCACTTACAGGTCTAGACAGGGTGCAGGACTGGACAGTTTGACTCTGAAATCCAGCTACAGAATTTTCTATCATAAACCTGTTATAGCGTGCTATAGCTCATCTCGAAGAGGGCATTCTTAGCTTCGATTCGCACAAAAAATTTCTGAAATCGAAGTTTCCTAGCCAAAGTTATAGCCATTTTTCTGACAGGGGGTACTGCAGGACTGCACTAATATGGCAGGACATAAAGGCAAAAATAAGGTCCAGGAGGATTATGCTCAGCAAATCAGGAATTCCATGATGGATAGCACACTTCAAGAGAACCCTGAAGAGCTTCAACAACAAGGAGAAGTCAGTTTACTCAATGATACCTTGTGTGCCAATGAACAAAGACATAGGGAACGACATGAGGCCATTTTGTCAAGAATGGAGCATATGGTTTTATCTACTGATGAAACGAAGTCTTCCATTGATAAGTTGGTGGATTCAACTACTCAAACCAAGGCTTCCATTGATAAGTTAGTGGAATCTAATGCTCAACTTATGGCACAATTTTCTCAACTCATGCAATTGCAAATGGAATTAAGAGAAGCTAATGAGAGGGATTGTTCAAACAGTGGCCTTCCAGTCCCACTTCAGCCATCTAACCAAAATGGTCATGGAAATGGGATTATTGGAAGAAGAGGCATTCCAAATAGTCAGTATGAAGTAGGAGAAGCTTCACAAAGGCATGATGACTATTTGGGCAGTTTGAATGGGGCCAATACTCAAGCTTTTGGACTGCATACTCAAAATTCCAGGGGTACTTTACCAACAGGAAGATTACATAGTAATTCTCAGCCACCTGTTGGAAGATTTCAGTCTCAATTTGGAGGTTCTGTACTTGGTAATCCTGATCAGCCAATTTTGGGACAGCAACCCTTTCATGAAAGAGAGTTCAAGGACAGAATTGTTTTAGCCAAATTTAATGGCCAGTCATCTTCACCATCAGACTTAGAGGAATGGACCTCTAAGATGGAGTCCTATTTTGATATATACCCTAAAACTGATGATATGAAGATTCACTTTGCTTCCTTGCATCTAGAAGGATTTTCCCATACTTGGTGGAGGTATATCAAGAAAGAGAATATACTTGTAGAGAATTGGGAAGCTTTCAAGGCACTTATGGCTGAAGTCTTTGTTTCGCCTCTTGAGAAAGAGAAGTTAGCACGGAGATGGTATGGTTTGGAACAAAGGGGCCTAAGTGTAAGAGAGTATACAAACCAATTCCTCAACTTGACCATGTATGTGGAAAGCATCAGCGATGAGGCTAAGCTTCACAAGTTTATGTATGGTTTGGAGCCATCTTTGTCGACTGATGTTATGGCACAAAATCCTACTTCACTTTTCAAGGCTATTGAGCTTGCGGAGCGCTATGCAAGAAAGTATAGGAAATAATCTTCATTTCAGCCTAGTTATGGACAGCCAATGACTGTTTTAAAGCAGGGACAAGTTGGTAATACTTATGGCAGCAATCATGTGCCTAATGGGAGCTTACGGGTACCAACTTATCCTCCATTTAATGTTTCTAGGCCTCAAAGTAATTTCAGGACAGCAAACAGTCCAAAGGTTGAATTCAAATAGGGGGACAACAAGCCTGTCTATTTTAGCTAATACAAATCCCAAATCTATTCCCATGGATCTTTACAAGGAAAGGAAGGACAAGGGCTTATGCTTCAAGTGTGGAGAAAAGTATACACCTGATCATGCTTCAAAGTGTGTATACAAAAATGCCAAGCCAAAGCTTCAGAGTATGCTAGTTTTTGAGGACCTTGAAGATGACATAGATGAAGCTAATGCAATGGCAATCAATACTGAAAATGAAGATCTTGAGGAGGACGTTGGACAGGAGTACTTTTATGATCCAGCCGACTCTTTTCCTTTTGATCCAGGTGGAAATGTTCTGTTTGACCCTGGTGGATTTTGTGATGAGTCGCTTGCTGCCACTAATTGTTCTATCTCTATGGATGCTTGGACGGGATCTAAGAGCCCTAATACACTTCGTATGAAGGGAAGCATATGTGGAAAGCCAGTGTTCATCCTGATAGACAGTGGCAGTACTCACAGTTTTGTCAATAAGTCCATCATGGACAAGTTAAATTGTGTTCCCATAGACTTACAGCAGCCCATTAGAGTACAAGTGGCTAATGGTGAAGAGGAAATCAGCACACAAATTTGCCCACAGGTTTCTTTGCAGTTGGCTGAAAATTTTAAAGCCAAAGTAAACCTGATCACTCTGGAAATGGGGCCCATAGATATTGTACTTGGTTGTGATTGGTTGATGACATTAGGCAGGATCACTATGGATTTCTCACAGTTATATATGGAGTTTATCTCCAATGGACAGCTCATCCATTTACAGGGAATTCCTAGTAGATCTGATTTTTAGCTTATCACCATTCAACAACTCAAAAGAGAGTACAAGAAGTGCTCACAAAGATTTGTTTTGCATTTGAACAAAGAAATACAGGATCAGCCCAATAATTCAGCAAACCATCCAGCCTTGACAGCTCTTCTTGAGGAGTATAGAGATTTGTTTGAAGTACCTACTTCATTGCCTCCTAAGAGAGTGGTGGATCACCCCATTGATTTGGAGCCCAACTCAAAGACAATCAATAAGCCACCTTACAGATTATCAAAGTGTGAATGAGAAGAAGTAGCCAAGCAAATCAAAGAGCTTCTTGAAATGGGATTCATTAAACCAAGTTCTTCACCTTATGCATCTCCAGTCCTGTTAGTAAAAAAGAAAGATGGATCTTTCAGAATGTGCATTGACTACAGGGATCTCAATAAGATAATAGTGAAGAACAGGTATCCTATACCCAGGATTGATGATTTGCTTGATGAGCTTAAGGGGGCTCGATTCTTCATGAAGATTGATTTGAGATCAGGGTATCATCAGATTTGCATGCAAGAGGGTGATGAAGTCAAGACTGCTTTCAGGACTGATCATGGGCTCTATCATTTCTTGGTGATGCCATTTGGGCTTACAAACGCTCCAGCTACCTTTCAAAGCCTAATGAATAAGATCTTGCAACTTTTCCTCTTTCAGTTTGTCTTGGTGTTCTTTGATGACATTTTGATCTATAGCAAGACTTTACAGGATCACTTGGCACATATGAGGAGGGTTTTTGATGTATTAAGATATCATAGGCTTTTTGCTAAGGAAAAGAAGTGTTCTTTCATGCAGACTGAAGTGGAATACTTGGGACATATAGTCAGTGAAAAAGGAATACAGGCTGATCCCAAGAAGGTGCAATGCATAAGAGATTGGCCAACGCCTACTACTACTACCTCTCTTAGAGGATTCCTTGGTCTATCTTCATTTTATCGCCGATTTATAAAGCATTATATGGCAATTGCAGCTCCTTTGACTGACAGGTTGAAGAAGGAGGCTTTCTTTTGGGATGCTCTTGCAGATAGCAGCTTCAACCAGTTAAAGGAACTACTTACTTCTGCTCCTATCTTAGTATGCCCGGATTTCTCCAAAGAGTTTACTATACAGTGTGATGCTAGTGGCCGTGGCATTGGGGCTGTTTTGCTTCAGGAGCATGGAGTAATTGCATTTGAGAGCCGTAAGCTTACAGATAAGGAGATGGCCATGAATGTTTATGACCAAGAGATGTTGGCTATCCTGCATGCAATCAAGAAGTGGTGCCATTACTTATATGGCAGCCGATTTAGAGTACATAGTGATCACCGGGTACTCAAATATTTCCTTACTCAGTCAAATCTCACTCCAAAGCAACGCTGCTAGGTAGCTACATTACAGAATTATGACTTTGACATCACTCATACAAGGGGCAAAGATAACATAGTGGATGATTCTCTTTCTCGTATGTGGGCCTGCAAAGTGTCAGCCATGGGCAGAATTACATAATGATTGGATTGAAGAACTACAGGAGGCCTATCTTTTAGATGAGGAATTTAGCCAAATCTTTCAAAAATTATAGCAAGGTCTTATGGAAGAAAACTCGCATTACCAGTTTAAAAATGATCTTATTTGGTGGAAAGGCAAGATTGTTATTCCCTCTACTTCTTCTTTTAAGTGGAAAATTATGGAGGAGTTACATTCTTCGCCTTTAGCTGGAAATTTGGGAGTTTTCAAGACTTATGACAAGATCAGCAAAAGCTTTTATTGGAAAGGACTGTGGAAAGATGTCAAGGACTTCGTTATGAAGTGTATACCTTGTCAGCAAAATAAGGATAGCACCCATAAGCCAGGAGGTTTGTTACAGCCATTGCCTATTCCTACAAGTAAATGGACTCATATTACTATGGACTTTATCACTGGCTTACCTACTACTAAGAAGGGGTGGAATAGTATTTATGTGGTGGTTGACAGACTCACCAAAGTAGCTCATTTTATCCCAACAAAAATTCAGTTTACTGCTTCTCAAGTGGCCAACCAATTTATGGAGCATATTTTCAGACTACGTGGATTACCGCAGGTGATTGTCCATGATAGGGGCTCAAAGTTTATGAGTAACTTCTGGCAAGCGGTATTTACATCTATGGGCACTAAGTTGGCTCCATCAATGGCTTATCATCCCCAAACTGGTGGATAGACAGAGAGAGTTAATAAATGGTTGGAGACTTATCTTCGCCATTTTTGCTATGATATCCAAACCTCATGGGATTCCTGGTTACACCTGGTTGAGTTTGCTTACAACAATTCCACTCATGCGAGCATAGGAGTTTCACCCTTTGAGGCTTTGTATGGTTACAAGGTGCCCTTACCCACAGTCATCTTTAATGAAAAGATCAATCCTCATGGGAAGGAGGAGTTGGAAAGAATGCAGACCCTTCTTCAGCAATGCAAGGTGAATCTAAGGAAGGCTCAAGATCAAATGAAAATGTATGCTGATGAGAAGAGGAGGCCTTTAGAGTTCCAAGAAGGAGAGCTGGTTTTGTTGAAGGTGCCCAAATCCAAGTACTCTACGTTAAAAGGTGGATCCAGTAATAAGCTTGCCCACAAGTTTTATGGCCCTTATAGGATCCTTAAGCGGATTGGAGATTTGGCATACAAACTAGAGCTTCCCTCTTCTACAAAGATTCATAACGTCTTCCATGTTAGTCAGCTCAAGCCCTATTATGGTGATCCAGTGGATATAGTTGATGAGCTGCCACCTATTAATGAAGATGGTCTTGTTCAATACATCCCAGAGGCTGTTATAGGTTAGCGTGAAAAGAAGCTTCGATCACGTTCTATTGTGGAATATTTGATCAAATGGGGAGGTTTACCATCTGAAGAGGCTTCTTGGAGACCTGATTCTATATTGGATGAGTATCCATACTTGAGGGAGACATTGGTGGCTGAAGTCTATTGCTTATGGAGCTAGTAATGATGCAAACTGGTTCAGGACAGCACACTGTTTTAGAACAGTTTTTATCGTACCTAATTTTCAGAATTAAGCTATCTATATGGACTTAAAGTACTCTTCAAGAGCTTCGTTTTGATATATGGTACATCTCATTTGGACACTTCTACCAAAAGTTATGGCAAATTTGGTCCAGCAGGGACAATTTATTCAGCAAGCTGTCTACTTTGTTCTAGGACTATTTGTTGAAGACTTTATGGCTCCATTTGCTTCTGAAGTATTTCAAATCATGTATATAGTTGGGCCTTACTTCCGTTCTTCAAATTCAGCTCTTGTAATGGTCATTCTTCATTCATTTCCCATTTGTAAAGCTGTAAAACAGAGTAGTACTCTGTTCCATCCATCTCCTTTCTAGTTGTTTCTAGGCTTGTTTTTTAGGACAAAAACTTTAGGGAAGGGATGGA
The DNA here is from genome assembly GCF_053477565.2 of Lygodium microphyllum. Lineage (NCBI taxonomy): Eukaryota > Viridiplantae > Streptophyta > Polypodiopsida > Schizaeales > Lygodiaceae > Lygodium > Lygodium microphyllum. The sequence goes on along the minus strand of NC_141151.1, from coordinate 2,601,630 downwards.
TTGTAAGAAGCTGGGAATAACAAATAAGTATTAATAATGTTGATATTATGCCATATCACACTGACATTGGTATAAAAGGAGAGAAGATGTAATTTTTCACATCTTTTTGACACATTAATACAATTACAGTCTTTCTCTCCCTTCTTGCTCACAGCTTCTATGGCTTCCCCTTCTTTCTTGTCTTTCTCTCTCCTCATCACTCTTCTTCTCTCTCTTCGTGCAATCTTTCTCTCTCCTCTTTCTCTCTCCCTGGTTCTCTCTCTGACAACCACTTTTGTGGCTCCTTGTGTTGGGGTGGTTGTGGTAGCCATGATTGGTGGTATTGCATCTCAGGTAAGTTATTCATGAATATATGTGTGCATCACGTGGGTTCAAAATAAGGTATTTTTATAATAGCATTTTTATACATTTTTTACATACAGAAGGGTGTAATATAAAGGAATCATTTACAGATTGAATAGAAAAGGGTTATATTTTATTCATTAAAAAATTCATAGATAAGGATATTTATAAATAGGCATTGAATGCATGTGATGTAAAGGATATACATATAGTAACTTCCTCGAGTATTGCATGTATGGGGGCCTTTCCATTGCCTTCTACCACTGGTCTTCGTTCAACCTCCTTTGCAGAGAAACACTTCTGTTAGGTATATCTTCATGAGTCACATGCTCATCATGGCTTGCTCCTGGGATCAAGAGGGTTGTTTTAATAATCTTTTGATGGCAAGAGCCATATGCTCCTCCTCCTCTCATCTCAACCTTTCTTTCTCCTCTTCCTGCCTCTTTTTATGTTCCTCTTTGTGCTTCGTTGACTCTTCTTCAACCCTCTGTAAAGCTCTACTTTTTTCATTGGTGGATCTAGTTTTCCTTGTGGGAATATTCAATATAATCCTTCACATGTCCCCTTGACTGGATGGCATTGAGCCTTATTGCCCCTACTTGCTCATCGTTCTCTCACTTGAGGTCCCTAGTTGTTGAGTTTGATGGTCATCTTTTCTCTTCTTAGCCACTTGTTCTACTTCTTCTTGCTGAACCCTATTAGCTTCTTCTTCCCCAAGGTTCCCTGTAGAGTAAGAGATGGGAGGGCTCACTGGAATGGGTGAGTAGTGCTCATGGATTGACGTCTTTGAAATGTCTTCTTCTTTGATCCTTATCTCATAATAGCTTGATCTCATATCAATTTTTGAGAATATATTTGCTCCCTAAAGACATTCAAGTAGTTTTTTTATCCTTGGAATCAAATACCTTATTCTTGATTGCCAATTGGTTCAACCCATTGTAGTCAATACAAAGGTGGAGGATTCCATCCTTCTTCTTCTGGAACAACACTAGGACTCCCCACGATGAGTTACTTGACCTAGTTTATCATTGATTCAAGAGCTTCTTAAGTTTCTCTTTTAGCGTGATTACTTTTGGAATAGAAATTTGAGAGGGTCTCTTTGCTATTGGAGTAGCTCTTGGTGTTAACTTAATTTCATGATCAACTTTTGTAAGAAGCTAAGAATACATGTGTTAGTGAGAGAGAGTTATTAATAATACCTTGTTACACTAACATAGATAGAAAAGGTGTGAGACATGTGATTTTTGGCATCTTTTGATCATAATACAATTACTATGTCTCATCTCACTTGCTTGTACTCAACTTTCCTGGCTTCTCTCTTCTTTCATATCATTCTAGCCTCTCTCTCTCTCTCTCCATATCCCTCTTTCTCTCTCCTCTTTTCTCTGTCTTCTACACTTCTTTCTCTCACCTCTCAACCCTCTCTTTGACAATTGGTATCAAAGCATTGGTCTTTTATCCATTTGGTACAATCCTTTCTTAGATTTCCTTCTCAGTATTGCTACTTCCTAGTTTCTCAAGGACAATGTGCCAGCTTGGAAAATAGACAAGTACAGTGACCAAGGAGACCAAGGACACCTAGTCAAAGCTAACTTGAGTACTTGAAGGCAAAGTTGGAGGCATCTTGGACAAAATGGAAAATCTTGCATCCGTAACATGCTATTTTGGAGGTAAAATGGTTAAAGATAGGGAAAATAGAGTAAGTCTTGGGCAATTACTTTTCAGGACATGCTTTCTCTTTCTTCTCTCTTTCAAGCTTTGGCTGAAGCTTTCATGGTGGTTGCCAAGAAATCTCATTTCTTACTTCTCAATAATCTTATCATTCTTCTTGAGCATAGAGTATGCATTGATTCCTTACTTTCTACTAATCATGACCATTACCAATATGAAGTATGGCAACCAATGAAGTAGACATACACCTAAAAATTGCATTGCATTTTGTGTTAAATTTTGTACTCTACTTCTCTAGCAAATGCTAGTCATCAATCTCTTTCCTATTGCTTGCCTATAGTTTGGACAAGTTCCTTATGTCATTCTATCCCTCAGCAGAGCAGAGGGATACACTCTTCTAAGCCTCTAATCTTCATTTCCTTTACTCAGAACCCTAATACACATTAGAATAGCATTATTCCTCCTTAGAACCATAACAAAAACACAAGAATTCAACACAACCCATAACTTGTACACGAATTCCAACAAACAAGGCATATCACTAGTAAATGTCTAAACTCTATTGAAGTACCCAAAGTGTTATGCCTCTCCCAGTGATTCGGAGCTTGTGTAGGGAGCCTGTCATGCCATTATATCCCTCACCATAGGTACTGCGAGTGGAGTCATTGAAAATTTAAAGATTTTAGCTAGATAGCATTGCTTGGGACTCCATTGATTAGTTATAGGGATTATGCAAGTTATTGCAGGTTTACTAAAGGTCTTACACAAAGTATTGCACTCAAATAGTGAATTGGGACCACTCTTGAAAGGCTTTTTACTTGGTTACAGGTGTTATAGAGTAATTTAGAGAATTTCTAAGACCTCTACAATGTATTGCAGGTCGTATTAAGCTCCTATAAGTCATACATAGGGCATCATAGGGTTGGAAGTCCTTGTCTTGGACTTAGGGGAGGTGGATATACTAAAGTAATGCTTTTATAGGGTGTAAGACTGTTCTGGACAGCATTAAAAGAATATTTCGAGAATATTTTGTTTTGATTTTGAACTTAAGTGTTATAGCTCATCTTGAAGAGATATTCATGGGCCTCAATTTCTATCAAAAAGTTCTTGATATATATATATGTGTATATATATATATATATATATATATGTATATATATATATATATGTATGTATATATATATGTGTGTGTATATATATATATATGTATATGTATGTATGTATGTATGTATGTATGTATATAATGTGGGTTCAACATAAGGGATTTAAAAAATACTATTTTTACACATTTATTACATATAAAAGAGTCCCATATAAAGGGGCTACTTACAAATTGAATAGAAAAGGGTTATATTTTATCAAGGAAAAAATTACAAATGATGATATTTATAAATAGGCCTTAAACATACATGATATAGAGGGTATATATATAGTGAATTCCTCGGGGTATAAAAGGTGTGAGACATGTAATATTTGGCTTCTTTTGATCATAATACAATTATTGTCTCTCATCTCACCTGCTTACACTCAAGTTTCATGGCTTCTCTCTCTTCTTTTCTATCATTCTAGTATTTCTCTCTTCTCATCACTCTTTCATTCTCCTCTTTTCTCTCTCTTCTACTCTTCTTTCTCTTACCTCTCAGCCCTTTCCTTGACAACTTCTCTTTGAGGTGGAAGTTTGATTAGGTAGATACATGGAGGATATATAGCTCTTTTCTTGGACCCTTCACAATTCGAGAAGCTTTTGCCAGTTGGGTCCTAGGTTTTTCAGCTTCTCCCTAAGTGGTTACTAGCTCTCCTTTTCTATTTTGGAATGTGATTTAGCCTCTCTTGTATGAATATGAGCATCAATGGGGATCAACCACTCCACTTTTAACAAACACTTGTGTAAGCTTCCAAGTTTATAACTTTGAATCCCAAAATAACACGTGGATTTTAAAGCCAAAATTCAAGTGCCAAAGAAGCCCGAGACTCATAAAAGAGGCATTTTTGGTGCAAAATGAAATGGTTACAAATCAAGGAGCTGGAGTTTTCCTAAGTGCATTTCAACACTAGGAATCCAATGCAAGTGTCCATTCATCAATCCAAGTCTGTTTGGCCTCCCATTGAATAGCCGCAAGGGTATTATGAAGCAGCTACTCGATTTGGAAGCCGAAAAGCACGTAATAGAGGCCAAGGATTTTGATACTAGAAAGTCACCTATCTCATCAGATTGCAATTCCAAGGCAGTTTGCCCCTCCAACGGGGTCGAAACCATTTATACGCAAGTGTGAACATGGAAAAATAGAACTAGTTACTTTCTAAGTTATACCTTAAGCTTAATTAACAGGCAAAACATAAAAGTTCATCAAGAGATGGGGGCATTTTTTGTGCCCCTTTCTCTCTCTAAAATTTTTCTTTTTTATGATTGTACTCATCTCCCTCCTGGTCTTGGCTTGAGATCCATCATTTTTTCGCTCTCCAAAGCTCCGATTCTCATGAAGAATGATGTAGTAATCAAAAAGATCAAAATTCAGTATTTCTCTCTCCTATTTCTCTCTCCTCTTTGTCCCTTGTTCATATAGTTGTTTATGAGAGAGAGAGAGAGAGAGAGAGAGAGAGAGAGAGAGGAGGAAGGGCTGATTCGACAAATCGATCATGGACGATGGTTTGAAAGCATAATGGCACATAGATTGGGTATTTTTTATGTATAATGGCATGCATATATGTAAATTTTCGAGTAAATAATCTTTATTTAGTTTTTTATGATGAATCATTAGTGCATATGATGGACAAATTATTAGAAATTATTGGAATATGTCTGTTAATATCTACAATTCTAGAAACTCATTCATTTTCCTTTTTGTATGTTAAAAATAATAAACCCACAAAATCCAAAACACAAGATTTAATAAAAATGGGTGTTGTTTTTGGATTTTGGGGCACAAATGATATTTCCATGGTATAAAAATGAGTATGCTGATGGATCATACTTCATATAAGACATACTAATCAAATGTCTTAAAAAATCAATAGTTTATGCTAAAATAAATGAAAACGTTTATGAAAAATGGTCAAATAAAGGGAGAAAATTAAGAAAAAATAGTTTCTATACATTAAAAGCTATGAAAATTTATGAGAATATTTAGGAATATATAATGAAGGTGAAGCATGAGGGTTTGCCTCAATTTACTTTTATTTATATGTTAAAGTGTGTGTTTAGGATTTGTTTCTATAAAAAATTGTTGTGAAATCTCCTTACATTTTTGCAAGTAATATAAATTTGAATTATAAGGGATATGGGGCTGAAATGGAAAGACATTTGATTAAGTTGCTAATTTCTTTATATATCTTAGCATATAGGCCATGGTTCATATAAGTTTTAAAAGGTTCAATGATGAGGTTAGCCCAATGCTATTCCTTAGCAATAGCACAATGCGAGTAGAAAAAAAATCATGAAATTTTTGTTTGTGCACTTCATGTTGGCTAGTTTTTAGTTAAGTTATTTGAGTATGGAGTGCCATACACTTTGCATGTGTAATTTAAATATGGTATCAAAAGATAAATTCCTAGATGCATAGCAATTGTATGTCTAGGAGATGACCAACGTTGAGAGTGTAAGATTCCCGTTTGTGTAAATTAGTACAATATCTTGGGGAAACTAATTAAGTGAGAAATATATACAATCTTCTAGATCGTTATGTTTATATTATGAGACAACTCTCTTCAGTTTGTGTTTTATGTGTAAGATGGTGTATCCTAGGGGATGGTGTATCCTAGGGGGACAATCCTCAAGGTGTAAGAGAGCCGTAGGAGCCACAACATTCCACAGGGGGGAGCTCTTTGTGTATGTGAATTGAGGTGTTGATCACCTATATGTTTGGATACTCCCTCTGTTGGAGTTGGGAAGGGAAAATGTTGGATTGCAATCGATACAAACACATTATTTATTAGTAGTGTATAGCCATTCAATGCTCTTGACCACGAGGCCATGAGGGTGGTTTGGTGAGCATAGAAGGCCCTCAGCTAAAGCCCTAGAGCCATTGTCGATCTCATTTTAGGTCTCAACAGATTGTGACCGACAGCCACTAATAATTTTCCATTTTCAAATATTGGCTAATTAGGGACCAATTAGTTAATGTATGCCAAAGAGCATTGAGATAGATTTTTTGATAGACACCATCAAGCCGAGATGATTCAACATCAAGAAAGAGCTGAAAGAGTGAGAAAATGAGCTAAAATCATTAAGAGATATTCTCCTAAGCATAATAGTCTGATATTGCTAAGAAAGTGAGGTCTTGTTGACCCAATTAATATCCCAATTAGTTCCTCAACAAGGAAAGGAGCTCTAGCATTCCCCTTTCCCCGAAAAGTGAATCTACCTCGAGTGGGATATAACCCTGCTGATACAAACTCCAAGAGCAACCCCAATCATCATGATGGTGAACTCATTTACAACTCTTGCAAGAATGCTGAATTTGCTAGCCCTAGGTTTCCCTCTACCCATCTTTAATGGGTTAGTATAGGAAGATGTGGAGCTTCACATCAATGAGTTTCAAAAATTAATATTCAAATTTTGAGAAAAAGAAGAGAGGAGAAAATGGAGAGATCCTCCACCATAGTCCCTCACCCTCATACACTCACTCCCTTACACTCCCTCTCTCAAGCGTAAGCACAAGCAAGAATAAAAGAAGAAGAAGAAGAAGAGGAGGAGAGCTAGTTTTGCCCATACACAAGAATGAGCTTCTTCATTCACTTTTTGCCTTTTTATACATGCCCCTATCCTCTTGGGCACCCATCCCTTTTTTACATGACTAGCCATTTTAGCTATGTCCTCTTTCCCTATTCCCTTCCTATTCACATTGTTCCTTCACCCATGTCCACCTAAGTTTACAAATTATACAAGAGGAACCTTGAGGCTCTTTTACAAGTATTTAGGGTGTGCTTTTATCTTTAAAATGTGTCTTTCTTCTTTTGCACTTTCCTTGGACTTTTGAATTTGCTTCTTGTGCTTTTGGCCCTTTTCCTCTTATTTTTCCATTGGGCCACCTTTTTTGCTTTGTCCTGCATCTTTTTTATTGTCTTTTGCTTTCTTTTTTCTTTCTTTGCATCAAGGTTAACATTACCCCCTTCTAGCTGAGTGCCAATCCCACGGAACTTATTGGTGAGGACTCAGGTGGTTGAACGTTTATCATGAGGATCGATAATGGGGTTTTGGGACATAATAAAATGGACGAGAGGTTGTGAGAGCCGAGGATAGATTGACTAGGTGATGGGGGCCTCCAATGTTGGTGGTTGGATTGTGGGTTGTCAAATGTACTTGAAAAGGAAAAGGAAGCACACTATATGGGGGTATATCTATCGCACCATCATGCAGTGTCTGGTGTTTGTGCCAATGGAATTGGGAGTTGGGTCAAGAACAAGCACATGGTATTGTCCCACACTTGAGGACCCAATTTGTGTATAAGAGGAGCTACTATGGGTGTGACTTAGGGAGACGGGTGGGAGCTCCCTAAATGTGTCATGTCCCCTTGATGTGCCCTAAGTATATGAAGTGGGGAAAGGGGCTAATATTGTTACTAGGTGTAGTGTTTGTGATGCTCGTAGAGTACAAATGGGCTGATTTCATTGTTGTGTTTATTTTCTTTCAAGTTCTTTTCTTCTTGTCCTTTTCCTTTTTCTTTTCCTTTTTCTTTTTTCTATTTTTCTTTATTTTTTTCTCTTTTTTTTAAACATTATAAAGGGAGCATACTAAAAGCATCTCATGTTGATGAGCCGGCAGGGCCAAGTTGTGTGGCGTTTTGAAGGCTTTGCTTAGGAAGGCCTGCTCTCAAGATACCCCTTCAAGTTAGCTCTTACATAAAGTGGAGTAGATGATAAAAATGAGTGATTACACTCACAATGAATCTACTATTGCTCATGTCTTCTAAGAGGTTCATACAAAATGCTAGCAAGAGAGTGGCTCTCATCATGAGGTGCACCATTGTACAACTATATATCCCAGTATTAATTTCAAAAAAGAGGGGCAGTAAATGCTCTTCCTCTATAGTAGGTTTTTGTTTTAATGATAATCGCAATAGGTGGAGATAGCTACATGTGGTTATGAAGGTGGGATCAAGTCATGAGGAGAAGTCTTTGAGGAAACTTGCCATAGATGGCAGAGGTCCCTTTTAGTGAAGATCAAGCTTTCTTTAGGGGTTGAGGCATTTACATTATAGATTAGAGGGAATTCGTCTCTACCATGCACCTCATGGTTGAAGTCAACTCCAATCCTTCTTGGGTAGAGCATGTAGGTAGGATCATCCCGTTCATATGGTAGGGTGTTGTAGAAAGCAATCAAGGCATCTAAGCTAGAGTCCCACATGTTCCTGCGCACCACCTACAATGTGCCTCATATCCCTCCACTCCCCGAGGCACCTCCACCACCTTACTTTCCTAAAATATTCTGTAGGTTCCTGCTACCACCTCATGGGGTTTCTCATTTTTTCCTTTAGCCATCTCCTTTCTAGCCTTGCTAAAAGCTTAATGACATACTCAAAGGGGCGGCCATGGTTTTCCCATTGCTCCCACACTACAAGTTCCTGGCCCCAATTTTGACAGGGCTGCAGTCCTTGCTTGCAAGATGGCCACCTGTGGAACTTGCAGTGTCTTGGCTTGAAACTTTTTACATGTGAGTTTCACCTATTCTCTGCATTTGTGCCTCATTTCCACCATCCATTCACATGGCCCAGCTTCCTCTCCTTGCTCTTCTAGTTGTACTAGTGGCTGCAAAGGGGGGCTTGGTTCCTATACTTATTCTTCCTCTTGTTGGTCTGGTTCAAAATGAGGCCCTTCTTCCTGGACCGACTCCATTGGCTCTTGTTGAGATGGTTGCACTTGTTGTTTTAGCTCCCCAAGCCCTAGAAAGGAGAGTTCCTATGAGGTTAAGCTAGGTGAGATTAGGTGGGTGCGTTGCTCCTCTACTCCCAAGTTGGTGCTAGGCTTGGGTGCCTTGGCATGGAATCCATATTGCACTGTCCTTGCCAATTCTAGTTTTCCTCTTACTTGTTCCAATGGTTCTTCTTCTCCTAACTGCACGATATTTAACACTGTGCTAAAAAATGTGTGTTGTTGCTCCATCATTCCTGTCTTGACAACCACAACTTTGCTTTTCACCAGGAGATGTTCACTCTTGGAATGGGCCAGCTTGTAAGCTAAGCCTTTGACTCTGTCTTCATTCCTGGCTGCCCATTCCTCTACTTTCTCCTTCACCTGCTCTAGCCTTTGATTTTGGTACCAAGCTAGGGTGGCAATCACTTGCTCCTATTCGTACCATAAGATGTGCATTTGTTGCTACTTCTGGTTTTTGCATTCTACTTGTTTCCTTAGTATGGCTTATTCGTGGAGAGCTGGTTGAAGCTAGTTGTGGAGCTCCGTCAGCTTCTTCATGGTCTCCTTATCTGTTTGGGTCCTTGCCTCTTACAGCTTTGTCCTTGCCTCTTCTCTTTGCCTCTCAACTCCTTTATTCCCAACTCTAGACTCCTATTTTCCTTAGAGTTGAAGGCACATATGTTTTCTAGGGAAATGTGGTTCTCTCTTTCTTCATCGTACAATTCCTTTAGACTCTCTTCTCCTTCCCTTGCCTTTAAGGCCTCTTTTAGTGTGATTATCTCCTTGTTTATTATGGTTATCACCCTTGCTTGTTCTACGCTACAGGCTGTGAAGGTGACCTTCTCTTCTTTGAGCTTTGCAACAAGTGCAACCTTTTTTCTCCTCTGTCGCCTTATTGAGTTGGCTTTGAAGCTCCTTTCCTAGTTTGTCTTGATCTTTAGTGTTGCACATGGTTGAAGGCACTGAAGTGGTTGACACTTCTAAGAGGGGTACCTTTGGCCCTTTGTGTGATTTTGCATTGCCTGTTGTGTTGCTGGACTCTTTGTTCTTGCAAGGGGGGCTCCTTTGCTAGGTGCATGTGCAATCTCTTGTACTTTTCTTACTAAGTATTGCATCTAGGCCATGATGTTTCTTTCATTGACCACCTCTTCCATAGTTCCTTATGTTAGGGTGATTGTAGGGATGGCCATGATTGGTGGGGTTGGGTGTAGAGGGGCTTTACCCTTGCCTTCCACCACCGGTCTTAGTTCTACCTCTTCATCTATTGCGCTCATGCTTGGCACATCATCTTGTGCTTGGCTCATCATTGCCCATTCCTAAGATTGACAGGGCTACTCCACTGATCTTTGAATATCCAGGGTAATCTCATCCTCCTCCTTTTTCCTCAATCATTATTCCTCCTCTTCTTGTTTCTCCATGCGCTCTTCTTCAAGTCTTTTTGATTCCTCCTCTACCCTTTGCAGTGCTCTATTCTCCTCATAGGTGGACCGAGTTCTTCTTATGGAGATTTTAAGAGTGATCTTTTTCCTCCCCCCTTGGCTCAATAACTCTAAACCTTGTTGTTCATTGACTATCCTCTCACTCGAGGCTTCTTCCTATTAAGAGGGATGGTCAATCTCCTTTTAATTAGAAACTTTTTTCGTATTGTTCTAATGTTCCTTGTGGAATTATTCCTCTCCTAGTTCTCCTACTAAAAGCGAGACACTCAGGCTTGCTGGGGTGGGGGAGTAATGCTCCTCTTGGATAGGTGATGGCTATGGGATCTCCTCTACTACTTCTCTTTCCACCTCCCCCAAAGCTTCTTGAATGATGGCCATTAGTACTCCTCCAAAGCCTATGGTTGAAGCCTTAGAGGCAGGTTTTTTCCTCTCTAACTCGACTATGCTAGTTAGAGACTCCCCTCCCGCTATCCTTGGTATTGTGGTTAGTACATTTGTTGATGCTCGTAGTGTCTTCCGGATGTAGGTATTCCAATTCACTTCATCAACAAGGGCATTTGCTGCAAGGCTCTCCAACAATGGTATGCCTATTCTATTCATGAGAGCATTATATCTCTAGCTTGAGAAAAGGGTATGTACCATTTTTGCATACAGTCAGATGGGTTAGGAATGTCAGCCAAATTGATTCCATCATTTGTGTGGACCTTCTTTTTTCTATCCCTAGCATCCCATACACATCCCTCTTTGGCCTCTTCTTTAGCTTCTCTGCTAATCCTAGGATCTTCTCCACGATTTCTAGATTAAGGGAAACTTCCACCCTTCTAGAGGTTTCTCCTTTCCTAATGGTTACCATGATGTTGTTCCTTTGGGAATCAAAAGTTCTCACAAACTCTGTACAATTGATGTGATTGATGTCTTGCCCCACCTTTTCTAGGTACTTTGCAAGATTACATCATTCTATCATTTGTGCCACTGCCTCTTCAAATGTCACCACTCCTTCCAGATTGTGAATGCTATGGTATTTTAATTGATTGAACACTCGGATCTCCATGGCTAATCCATATCTTCTATGGTTCTCCTTCGAGAAGGGGAGCCTGTTGGCTTTATCCTATTGACCTACCATTTGGGTTCCTACTTCCACACAATATCCCACAATCAGTTCTCTTTAAAGGGTATCTGTTGCACAGAAAGTAAAATAACTAGAAAGATTAGTGTCTATGATGATGAGGAATACGACCCACAAAATGCCAATTCTTATACCAATCAATCCACACATTTTTACACATTCAAAATTCAATTTCTATTTTGAGTTTTCATCCATTTTTCCACTTTAATCCCCTTCCCCTTGGAGAAGATGGAAATCCTTCCTAGAATTGTGGAAATCAAGGTGTATGGACATTCAATGCATCCGTGGTGTACCTCACTTTCTCAAAAGCCAATTGTAAAACTTGAGTTTATACTCTAGAGTCACATAATCATCCATATCCTTTGGGTAAATGCCTACTTGTGTGATATAAGTTAATATATTAGTCAAGAGGTCACCGGAGTTGAGTCGACTTGTAGTGTGGAGTTCCACCTCCATTAGAATCTTATCCAAGTGTATCATGATATTGTCTTCTAATGGCCGATTCCTAGTTATGGTCATTACTCTAAATGAGGTTGGGACCACACAGGTCTGGTTTTACTCGGGAGTCTTGATGTCACATCATTGCCCTGCATTGGTCATGATTTGGTAACCCTCTTGAGTCCATGAAAGGCGCAAATCATACCACTTGCGCAAGAAATTGAACTCAGACTCAACTAGTCATTGGAGTTCAAAAAGTTCTTGTGGTGGCATGGAAATTTCACTTTTCTTGTAGGAGGTGATTAAACATTGGCTTACGACATTTTCTCGTGAAATTTCATTGCCAATCATTTCATCTAGATGCAATAGTAGAAACCTTAGTAGGAATTAATTTGTATTCTTCCCAAGAACATGGCAAGGAATGTACATTGTTTGTTATGGGCTTGTCAAGTAAGCCTAGGTCCAAAAGTTTGTAACTTCTAGCAAACAACATGAAAGTTGAGTCCACTTTTCAGACGCATTTTTCATATGCATGTTACCAAGTCATCCCCTGTGTTCAAGGCCATGTTGAAAGCCACTTCAACAATGGAATGTCATAGCAATGGTGGCCTAAGGTCTACTGGTGGTTTGGGTTTAGTTGAACAAGACAAGTTGTTGCATGGTACTTCCACCACTTGAAGATTCTCAGTGGGTATGGCATGCTTGGTTTGAGAGTTTTGGAGTACGATTGAGGCTACGCCATCATGTTTTGTAGTGATGATCTCCTTAGAGTCACTAGACTTTGGCTCACTCATGAGCGGTTGCTTGTGGACTCTTGGTTGAGCTCTGGGTCAATAGGACATTTGAGCACTCAAGGATTGACCACCCTTTCTTTTGGTTTTTCTCCTCCCCTTGTTTGATTGACGTTTTTGAACCTTGGTTTTTAGGTCATGAGATTGAGGATCATACATAGCAGTCAAGAGCTTAGGCAACCACAGTAGGGTGTACCCTCATAGTATCCTTGGGATCATGCAAGGCTTTTGAACCTAGCGTTGCTCAATCACATGTGAACTGTAGGAGTGCCAACTCCACCATTTGGGCCTAGAGTTTGAGGCATAGAGACTATGTATCCCCAATGATTGACATTTGTGAGACTGTGGTCTATGCTTAGGGATCCACTTGAGCATTTGGACCGTAGTTTGGGTTGTGGTTCCCATATGTAGCTATGAAGGTTTAGGGAAGTACATTGTGATGTACTATCCCTCTCCTTACGGTCAACACTAGGTTTAGCCACCACTGGCACTACAAGATTTGGGGCAACCATGGTGCCCTTGTTGAAAGCCATGACTATCTAACATGACCAATGGCAAGGTGGATGCGATACAAGTCATAGTCAACATTACAATGAGATTATTTTTTGAACATGCACCCTACCAGTGATTCCTTACCAACACTTTTCATGTTAGATAGCACATAAAAGACTATGGTAGGCTCTCAGTCTCAATAGAAACCATTAGTTTGCATTTTCCTAAGAGTGGATAGGACTGTCTCCCAAATGAGCTAAGTTTTTCATCGGTTGGTTACAATTGGGGTTGTCCCATGGTGGTCCAATATTCGTGTGTTAAGATATTTGCATTGGCTCCCTCATCAATTAGCACATCAAGGATATATGGTTTTTGGGAGGTTATAGTGATTCCTTACTGGTCCTACTGCTTTCTCATTCTCCTCCTTGAGTCTTGTGATGGTTGCAACTTTCACGTTTGTCAATGGTTCTTTCATCAGAGGTTCATGAAGTGGATGTGATGGAAGGTAATACTTTCTGATGCAACTTCCATTGAAGAAACCTATGCCCTCTCCTTCTAGGGTTTCAAGTTCCACATTCCCTGTTCCACTGATATTGCAAACCTTGAAAGGTCTCAATCCCCTAAACTTCATTTTCCGCTTGTGTCTCTTGATAGAGTATAGCAAGACTAAGTCTCCTTGCCCAAAGTCTCATTGTTTGACATATTTGTCAAACCAACTCTTATATCATGTTTTTTCATAGCTTATGAGCGACGGTGGAATTCTAAGGAGAAGTGGTAAAGCTGCTTCCACGTTCAACGGACCACACTTGCGATGCCTCCTAAGAAAGTCCAAGGCGTAGCTGCGGGAGGATCATCTCCCGGTATCCATGTGGATATCTCACCCCAAAACCAGGTTTTTTTCTTCTTGGCTTTAATTCGGGTTTAAGTCGATCATGCAAAGAGAAATTGTTAGGGATAGGATATATTTATCCGAGTTATTTGTAATAAAGAAGTTTAGCTTATTTGAATGAATGATAATGAATAGAACCTAGTTTCCTTCGAGTTGCGTCAAGCATTATAAATTACGAGCGAGATTATCCATTTGCTATAGTAGTATATTTTAGTTAAATCCTAAAGGTGTAGAAATTATATCTTGCACCATTAGTCTTATTCCTTTCGCAATGAATCATTGTAAATGGTTAAATTCATGAAAGGTTTCTTTCGATTGCAAGGACACGAGTCTCAAATCGGCATTCCAACTCTACTAATCAATTTGTCCATGTTTCTTGACCCTCCCATCTCTCTTGGCTTGCTATTCTCAAGCTTGAAACGAAGAATTCCATTGGCAAAATAGTCTTGGTTCCATAGGTCAATCTGAATGGAATCTTTCCTATGGTTGTTTTGTAGGCCATCCTATATGCCCATAAAGTTGCCATGAGCCTATTGTCCTAGTCACTGCATGAGGCAGAGACAACTTTTGTTAGAATGCCCGCCAAGATTTTGTTCATGGATTCGGGTTGAGCATTGGCTTGAGGATAATATGGAGAGGACTTGTTCTGGATTATTAAGAAGGTGGATAATAAGTGAGTGATCACTTCATTGATGAAGTGTGTGCCTTGGTCACTAACCAACTTTATGGGGCAACCAAATCATAAGATTAGTTACTCCCAAAGGAACTTCGCTAAGGTCCTATCATCATTTTTGTGAGTTTCTCGAGCATCTGCCCACTTGGTGAGGTAGTTTATGGCAACAATGATGTACTTGGCTTGGGAGCATTGTGCTACATGGCTAATTGAACCAATGAAGTTGATTCTCCACTTCTCAAATGGTTAGCAGTGCGATCATTGGGGTAAACTCTATTTTTCCATTATGAGTAGGGGCTTTGGTCCATTGGCACTCATCATAATGCTTCACAAACTTAGTTGCATCGTAGAATAGAGTTGGCCACCACAATTGGGAGTGGAGCACCTTGGGTGCTGCAATGTCTCACATTGAAGTGTCCTCCAGCTATCCTGTCATGTGCTTCCTTGAGCACATCATACATTTCATGTTAGTAGACACATCTCCTTAAGACTCCATCCTATCCTACCCCACTGATGTAGTTGACTTGCAATCAAATGATGGGGTTGGATCTTCAAGATTAGTCTAGTGGTTGATTGATTCAACCCTCTGTAGTCAATGCATAGATGAAGCGTTCCATCTTTCTTCTTTTGGAACAGCACTGGAGCTCCCCATGGTGAATTGCTAGGACGGATGTAGCCTTGGTCTAACAGTTGCTTGAGTTGCTCTTTCAGTTTGATAGCTTCTAGAATGGACATCTTATACGGCCTCTTTGCGCGACTGGTATAGCTCCTGGCACAAGTTTCATTTCGTGGTCGATTTCCCTTTGAGGAGGAAGTTCTGTCAGATCTTCAAGAAATGCGTCTGCGTATTCCTTTAACCATGAAGGTTCTTCCCTAGATTCCTAATTCTGGTCTAGCTTATTCAGTTTAATCAGATAGATAGGTAGGCCCTTTCTAACACCTTTTATTATCCGTGTTGCTTTTGCCAACTGTATTTTTGGCTTACCAACCTCTCCTTGAGTCGTGACTAGTTCCCCTTCAGAATTTCGAAAGAAGACTTGGCCCTTCCCATAGTGGATGTGGGCATCATTGGGTATTAGCCAATCCATTCCGAGGAAACATTCGTGGACACTTAGGTTCATTACCCTGAATCTCACCGAAGTTGGCTTCCCACCCAGTAGGAATTTCACCTTAGCAGTTTGCCTAGCACAAGAGACCTCATGACCGTTTGCTAATTCCACAAGTAAAGTAGGTGCATCTATTGTGGCTATCCCTAATATTTTTGCACAGATTGGTGAAATGAAGAAATGGGTACTGCCACAATCAATCAGGGTTTTGAAGCTTTTACCTTGATAATCTGATGGAGTTTGAATCACCGAGAATTGGCGATTTGGACCCTTCTTGTGAAGAGTAGCATGAACCGTTGCCCTCTCAATGTCAGCATCCATGGATGGATCTTCTTCATCGTCTAGCTCATTGTTGGAAACACTGGAGGTTCTCCCTCTGGCCATGATGGTGGTTTCTTGGCCATGAGTGGCTCTATTTTGACCTTGGAATTTCCCTTGGCGATGTCCTCTGCTAAGCTTGGGACACTCCCTCTTGAAGTGTCCGGCCTCATTGCAATGGAAGAAACGTGGGTTGTGGTCATTACTTTGTGTAGGAACAAAGTTGTTGACAACATTGGCCCTGATTCTGACCCTGTGCTCTCTTAGTCTAAGCCTTAGACATACCCTTATTATGATCTTTGTAAGGCTAAATTATGTTGTTCCTTGGTTTGGTCTGCACCTCTTGTATTATTGGAGCAGCTTGAATGAGTGCATCTTGTGGGTCCATTGGGCACATTGATTCCAATCGAGTGTTTATGGGTGGATTCAACCCAGCACAGAATTTTGACACCTGTTGTGTCATATCCATTGGAGGCGCGTACTTTAGGAGTGAAAAGAACTTTGAATAATATGCTTCAAGGGATAATCCTAGTTGCTTCAAGTCGTAGAATTCATTCATCTTTTGTGTGCGGTAGGCAGGTGGCAGATACCTCCCTTGCACAGCTTCCTTAAGCTTCTCCCAAGTGATTATCCCCTCCGAGATCGCTTGGTCTCTGCACCACTATTTCCACCAAAGTCTTGCTTTGCCTGTAAGCTTAAGTTTGGCGAGCATGGCTTGGTTAGCAGGTGCAGTTCCTACTGCCTCAAAATAGTCCTCCATGGACTAAATCCAGATCTCGGCATCGGCTTGAACAATCCTTCCCTTGCCGTCAAACTCGGGTGGCTTAATTTGTTTGAGAATGAACTTTTTCTCTTGAACCACAACTGTACTTAGTGCAAGAGTCAAACTTGGAACCTGCACTTGGGGTTGCATCTAGACAATAAGATTCTTTATGTTAAAAACGTTCCCCATATTACGTTAATACGACTAGCGCAGGTTTTAGCCAAGTGATTTAATCACTTAACACCTTAGCTAACATTTACAATCAAGATAGACGATAGAAAAAAGTCTTATTCATTCATGAGGGCATAACCCTTTGAGTACATTTATTTTGGGTAAGTAGGATAAGCTGATTGATACATCAGTTTGGGAAAAATAGGATGGTGTTACAATCGGCTACAGGGACGAAATAATAATATGGAGTGGGGTCATGGATTTTCAGGAAACGATTCCAAAATCATAACCATACCATCCAGGCACCAAAATAGCATCCCTGAAGCATCAAACGTATCCCTTCCTTTGATCTTGTTAGCAGAAATCACCCGGGTCACTTCTTCATAGACATACTTGTTCTGCTTGACTTGCTGACCGCTAGCATGCAAAGTTGTGTTTGCATGAGCTTTGATAAAGATGAACAGCTTTTAAATCCTCCATCCATTTGATTCTCTTCAAGTTGGTCCGAAGGTATGTGAGTTGGTGGGCCGCTATGTAGTATATTCCTGAATCTCCCGTCCATCTCCGCTCCACATACAGAGGCGAAGGATTATAGATGCAGTCTAGAATATTCATCATGCCAAGCCTCTAGCAATAATTGGAAGCATTCTTTGCAGTCATGAACATGACTTGGAACACCAAGAACTTGATCCATGCTTCGTGACTCTGCAACCTAGCATCCATAAGTGAGTAAAGAAATTTTTTCAACAGAAAACACTGCTCTATTCCACTCACCTTCCCCTGACTATCCCCTTATTCCCTTTATTTTCCTCCATTAAGTTCCCTTGTAATCTTAGATCCCGTTGGTTTGCTCTGATACCAACTATAACGTGTCCGCTCGTCCACTTGTGGGACACGTCTTAGCAGCCCATCGGGAAGAGGGTCTAGAAAACTCCACCTGGTACTCGCAAGGAATGTCACACGATTTGCAATCTAGGTCTTCCCGAGTCTGCCCTAAGCAGAAGTGTCTGATCGTTCCCACTTAGGATCGACTTGAAGTCAGGGTTCCTTTCCTACTATCAGCAAGGTCTCTAGGAAGTAGCTAGCGTCGAGCTCCAGATGACCCACATTGAGTAGGAGCAACAGAGTCAAAGCAGATTTATGCTGCACTTGGTTCATAGAGAATGGGAAACAAGAGGGATGCGAAGCTCAACCTCTTTGCCATAGGGCATAGTCCCATTCCTTTCCCCTAAAACAACATAGATCAGGATTCTAAATCTACTGATACTAGATCTTCATAGTCTCGATATCTCATCGTTTGAGAAAAGTTTCCAGCTAACCGAGACCACCCTTCCGTAGGACCTAAGTCACGTCCACCGCACTTTCCTTAGTTTGCTTTAGTTATCTAATTACCTACCACATTACGTTTGATATGCAAAAGCAGCTTCCTTAATTAATCAATTTAATCACTAGTTCCTTCACGTAACTTAGGCACTGACACAAAAACAATGTCAAGCAAGTTCCTTTTTCTCAAATATCTATTCTTTATTTATCATAATCCTGGAGCACATCAAGTATCATGCCTGAAGGCTATCCCAGCAATCTACAGGATTTTTGCTCCAAGTTCCGCCTGTCGACTAGTATATGGTCCTCGAGATCCCATCTCGAGTCACGTCGGCCTCTTGTGTGGGATCCGAAGGCAAGAAATTTACAGCCAGAGCCTCCCCTGACACCCAAGCGTCCTCCCGCTCCAAGAAGCACCCACAGAGAGACCTCTCGCAGTGGGTTAGGTCCATGTACTCGGCGCGACTAACAGCCCCCTTGGATAGGGCCAGGCAGATAGTCGGAGGTAACTGTTCCTGCCTCTCACTCCAAGATTTTAACCTCAAGCATTAAGTGTTTTTCCTTGAATTAGTTCCTTGAACAAATGAGGTCAAATAATGTACCTAAGTGTACAATCACGAACATTTTGGAGGCAGTTTGTACGACCAACTGCTAAGATGTGATTCCTTTTTCCCGGATGCTCCTAGCATCTGATCTTGGATCTTTTTCCCAAATGCTCCCAGCATCTGATCCTGGATCGTTCACAACTTGGTGAGATCCCAATAATCTCAAACAAGATCATGCGAGAAAATGTTCTTGGTAAGTTAACTTATTTTGACTTGCTCTTCCCCTTCGGTTTTACCTTATGGTATCTTAACCCTAACCCAAAGCATTAACTGGTCAACCAAGGCAACGGTCATGCCTTATTCGCAACCCAACCACGGGTCTTTTATTCTTCCAATTCTTTACTCATATTCCTCTAACCAAGTTCAGTTAACCCACTTGGCAACACAAGACTTTTCATCTAGGCCTTCAGGATATAGTCTAGATGCATGCGTCCCTTCCATCTCTCTTAGTGCGGTACTATGCAGAGTTTTCCAATCAAACTTACCCATCATGCACATGATGCGTTTAATATATTTGTACATCCTAAAAGACCTTTAACTCTCTTCATACCTGGCAACCAATACTTATTCCTAATGCACCGGATCTCATGTGACTTGCATATATGAAAGTCTAGGTTTCTATCCATCAGTGCAATTGCTTCCTATGAACGCAAACTAACATTTCATGTGTTTATTTTAATCATGATTGTGAAGCATGAATTCTAGATGGCTATTCATGCACTGAACTGGTTTAAAAACTATTGTTTTATGTGAAATAATGAGAAAACCTTATCATTCCATGTGTGTAAAAGCTATCATTCTATGCACATAAACTTATGCAAACTCCATGCTCTACCATTTCATGCATGCAACCTACCACTTGGAGTAAACAAAAATCCTAAGGCTTGTTCTTGTTCCATGCATGTAGTTACCCCTTTATTTCTTCTTCTTGAAATAATATAGAATATGCTTAATCAACATTGATTATAAAACCTAGGATATTCAAAAGAGCATGGGTTTGATTCGTGATCATAGGGGCATTTGTTGCGTTGGTCGCTCCGCTCGCCTCTCCCGCATTACCAGTACCATTGGTTGCTTTGGCACTTACACTTCCTGCAACTCTCTTTTTGGGAGCCGTTACCACGTTGAGTTTGGATAGTCCTGACCTTAACGGGCCTTCAAGATGACAGGCTCAGGAAGGAAAGGTCGTGAGAAGGTGACCTTCGCTGATGCGGGGGCTTGAAAGGTGGCTTCTTGAACACAGCCCTCGACACCTTCTCTACTCACCAACTCTCTCTCTCTCTCTCTCTCTCTCTCTCTTTCTCTCTCTCTCTCTCTCTCTATCTCCTTATTCTTCTTCTTCTTCTCTTTTCCTTCTCTCTCTCTCCCTCTTCTTCTTCTTTTCTTCTCTCCTTCTCCTACTCTCTCTCTCCCTCTTCTTCTTCTTCTTCTCCTCTTCTCCTTTTCTCTCTCTCTCCCTCTTCTTCTTCTTTTCACTTCTTCTTCTCCTTCTCTCTCTCCCTCTCCTTCTCTTCTTCTCTCTCTCTCTTCTTCCTCTTCTTCTTCTTTTTCTCTTCTTCTCCTTCTCTCTCTCTCTCTTCTTATTTTCTTCTCTTCTTCTTCTTCTTCTTCCCTTCTTCTTTCTCTTCTTCTTCTCCTTCTTTTTCTTCTCTTCTTCTCCTCTCTCTCTTCCTCTTCTTCTCCTCTCTCTCTTCCTCTCCTTCTTCTTCTCTTCTTCTCCTTCTCTCCCTCTTCTTCCTCTCTTCTTCTCTTTCTCTCTCTCTCCCTCTTTCTCTCCTTCTTCTTCTCTTCTTCTCCTTCTCTCCCTCTTCTTCCTCTCTTCTTCTCCTTCTCTCTCCCTACCTCTTTTTCTCCTTCTTTCTCCTCACTTTCTCCTTCGTTGAGCGGGGGGGAGGGGGGGTTTCTAGTGCTGTTGGAAACTTTGTTGAGCGGGGGGGGGGGGGGGGGGAGAGGATCTCTAACAGAAGCCCCAGGGGGGCTATGCTGTGCGCCGTGAGCTGGAGGGGGTGGGGGGTACTACTGTGTCGGAAGCCCAGGAGGGCGTAACTTCTGCCACAAAGAGGGGGGGAAAGGTGGCAAGCACAAGGGGGGAGGATCTATTGCGGATGACCAGGGGGGAGGCGCTCTGTGGAGGGAGGGGGGAAGCTCCCCTTTATAGGAGGGGGAGAAGGGTGGCATGGCCACCACCCCTCCCACCTGGGGGGCTGCATGCCCCCCTTCTACTTCAGTTCACTTCCTCTCTCTCTCTCCCCGACGTCCTATCAACGGGGAGAGAGAGGAGGAGTTAAAAATTTTTGCACTAAACTCAATATTTTTTTTAAATTAAGGGAGGGGAGTTCTTATGGGGGGGAGGCACCGGGGGGAGCATGGGAATATTACAAAAACCATCTTGGCAACCTTGTAGTGCACATACTGCACATGAGGTTGTTCTAGCCTTTGTATTGATTCTTGCAATCTGGCTAGCTCCAATTTTAGGTCAGCTATAGCTTGGGTCTAGTCAACACTCTTCCCTTTTTCTTGTTCACTAGCAGCTGCTGGTTCACTAGTTGTTGTAGCTCTCTCAACGTTCCTAAATGCATTGCTACCTTGCTACGCAGCCCAACAGCTTCTCTCCCTAAGCAAGTCATCTACCTATATGGCCCCCTCAAAGACTCTTGCAAGCATATCCCTTTGCATGTTCCAGTTGCTTGCAAGGGCCTTATAGAGTTCTTCATTGGGGATCCCATTAATGAACACGGTAGAGGCCGCTCTCTCATCAAATTGCTCAGTTATAGGTATCCTCTTATAGAACTCCTCACATGTATGATGTGGTCTCATATGTCCTCTTTGTCTTTCTCGTTGACATTCATTAGCTTTACAATGAGGTTATCGAAGTATCCTACCTCTAAGAATCTCTTGATGAAGAGATCCTTCAACTGAGTGAAGTTATTACATTCAATGTTGTCTAGACTGGTGAACCACATCCACGTCCCTTATCCCCCAGGCAAAGACCAAATGCTTGCGCTCATTGAGCAAGGTCCATGAGGTCATAAGTCTCACACACATGCTTAAACTGCTTGATGAACCTATAGAGGTAATTTCCTACCTAGTATTTATCAAGTTTCTTTGCAACTATGGGTATTTTAATTTGGCTCATGGCATTTGGGGTAACTCCCAGTCTCTAGCTAGCAATGATGCTACCAAGGTTGCCGCACTTTGCTCAGTGCTAGTATTATCTAGCAATATTTTTTGTGAGTAGCTCGCTTACTGCAATGTCAACTTCCAAGGCTCTCTCCCTATCAGTATTGCCTCATGTTCTATTCCTACATGAGATGGCTAGGATCCTATGAATTTCATTGAGTTCTCTCTCCTTGCACAACCTTTGAGCCCTTTGCTCCTCACTATAACTCACAATGCACTGCAATGCTATCCTTGCCAGCCTCCTCTCTTCCTTAAGGTCAGAAATACTACTGGTCTTCCATGGTGTGGTATCCTCATTTGCTGGTTGTATTGTGTAACAAGTCGTCGAATGTCATCTGAGTGCTCTGCCATGTTAAGATCGAGGTCGAGGTCAAGATTGTTCTCATTCGAGCTAGTGCCTACCATAATAATTGCCTTCTAACCCACTAGTGTATCTATGAGATCAACTAAGCTAGCTAAAGATGTATCTCTAATCTTGGCAAGCCTTTCCTTCTCTCCGTAGTGTGATGGTTCTATCCCCTCTACGTCTTTGTTCCTCATGTTTTGGATCACTTGTCTAATCCTTGGGGTTGTACTTCTACTAGTGGATTCATTTTTAGCTTGATCTCCCCAGCATATTCCTTGTTAATCTAATAGTTTACAAATGTGCAACCCTTGTATATAGCAGCAGTGCAACTCTATGTGTGCTATATGAAATCAGGTTTTTCAGCTTTGACATGTGCTTAAATGCCTACACTGCCTAGTGTGACCTTTGAAAGAGTCAACTACAT
The DNA here is from genome assembly GCF_053477565.2 of Lygodium microphyllum. NCBI lineage: Eukaryota > Viridiplantae > Streptophyta > Polypodiopsida > Schizaeales > Lygodiaceae > Lygodium > Lygodium microphyllum. The sequence goes on along the minus strand of NC_141151.1, from coordinate 2,578,684 downwards.
CAATCAGTTTCATGTTCTTGCTAGTTTTGGAAGGGGGTTTTGATTACTCCTAATAGTTGAAATTGGGTTATTTACGAGTCGTGGCACGTGTCTGACAGCCAAGTGAGTCAACTTGGATCTCTATCCAGGTAGTAGCCAATGGTCGGTTCTTTTAGTCCCCCCATGGACTGCTAGGTCGACGTTTTTGAGTGTAAACAATCCTATAGTTTCTACCAGTCCCCGACTTCAACTTGGTTATTACTACTCAGTTGAAAATAGGCCCTAACAAGCCCTAGAATTGTCAAAAATCAGTCAAAATAGGGTTTTGGGCAATTGGTTTGAGTCCTAGACTCAGCCATCCGAGTCGTAGATTCGGACATCCAAGTGGATTCCTCAAGGTATTCAGCCATCCAAGTGATTAGGCTCAGACTCAAACGAGGGATGCCCATCCGAGCATCCAAGTGGCCAACTTGGTTGTTTCAATAGTTAGACCCATCCGAGTTGGACACCCAAGTGGTCACTTAAGTGGCTTGGACATCCAAGCCAGGTCACGTGGCAATTTGATACATGTGATTGTCATCTGAGAAGCACCCAAAAACCCATCCAATGGCACAATTATCATTTTTTACAACTTAATGCTCACTATTGCATGCACCCAAGATTCGAAAACAATGCAACAATTAGTAGCAAGGATTCATAGCATACCTAGAAGGGCTGAATGCATCAAAGGCTAGGATTGTAGGTGTTGTAGTCTATAGACCTGTCACTCCCTATCTCTCTCTCACTAGCTCTCTCTCAATCTCATTGAATGCAAATGAGCTCTCTCTTCCCCTTTTTTCACCTTTCGTGTTCTCTCTTTCTCCCCTCACACTCTGTTTTCCTTCAAGGACATTAAAAATCTTTCCTTTCTTCCCCATTTCCCTTATTTCTTGGTTATATAGAGTGTTATCTTTTCCTTCTTTTTCCTTATTTTCCAAACCTAAATGTCTTAAATCTAATAAAAAATGCACAACTCCTACTCTAACCAATGCACAAAAAGCTTCTTAAACCTAAACTAATCCACACAAAAAATTGAATAGCCTCCGACTCCCTTGCTTCCTCCCTAAAAGCAAGTGTCGGTTTGGATATGAGCTCTTACTTCGTCACTCAATTTGGAGTGTGCAAGCACTCAAGCTTGAATCTTTTGGTCATGGCAAATGGAACCAAAATGTGAGAGCTCTTGATCAACCACCAAGAACCACGAACTTATTGCTTCAAGCATTTCAAGATAAGTGCAATGGCTACCTCTCACATAGTTGTTGAGATGACAAGCTCAACACATGCGGACATTGATGATGGACTGCTTGGTTAGATGGGTCCACACTTCTACACTTAGCATGTCAGTGGTCATTATGACTCTCACATGGCCACTGACTCATTACTTATTATATTCAGGTTGTTGCACCTATTTACAAGCTGGCATAGTTATAGCGCTAGTCGACTAGTGTAGTCGATTATGCATTGTTTAACTTAATAGGCCACTTTCCTTTATGTTGTATCTTATCTATACTTTGTGTACATTGTAAAGTGTGTGTAAGAAGAAGAAAAACCCAGCAAGAAAACGTTTTGCCCTCCATCTTTCTTCTTATCTCTTGAGTGAGCTTCTTCTTGTGGATTATGTGTGTGTTCGGCGCAGCATCTTGAGCAAGTCCCCCCCACCGTGCGATTCTTGACATGGTATCAGAGCCGCGCCACTAAGAGAGGCTAATTTTGAAGGCTGAAGTAAAGGAGAAGAAGCAAGGTCGAGCAAGCAAGCCACGGGTAAGAAGCTATCCCATCCTTCCACTCTCTCTCTTGGATAGTGCCTGTGGAGGCACCGGAAGCAGGGCAGAGCAAAAATCTCAGATTGCAGTGAGATTTGGTGTGCACAAAGAGTGCTGTGTATTCTGTGGATAAACCCTTAAGGGCTATCCCGCAGTCATTTTGGGCATCTAAGGCCGTTTCAGGCCCCGTTTTAGAGCCGTAAGGTTGCGGACAACAGTTCGAGATACCCTGCAATTTCAGTTGTGTCTGCCGTATACAGGTGCACAAGTTACAGATTTCAGATCTGTAAGTTCAAAGGTGTTTACCAATTAATAAACACAAGGTTTATCTGTAAACTGGTTGCAGATTGCATTTATTGTTGAGCAAATAGCAAAAAAGGTTGTCTGCTGTATTGTTGTGCACTACAAGTCGAGGGTTGCAGAAGATTTGCTTGCTCTTTGGTATTAGTTTTGTGATAATGGCAGAGAACAGTGGAAACCCCATCATTGAGAAGCTCGACAAAAACAACTACCCTTCATGGAAGTTCCATGTCACAAACTTCCTTATTGGAAAAGGCCTCTACGAGTTTGTTTCAGGTGAAGAAAAGGAGCCGGAGGTGAGTGATCCTCCAACTGCAGAAGAGAAAAAGGCACGAAAGGAATGGAATGCAAAAGACAAAAAGGTCATGTATTGGTTGTCTGCAGTAATTGACAATAATATGCTAGGACATATTAGAAATGCAGAGAATTCATATGCAGCTTGGACCATACTTGAAAGTATATTTTCCATAAATACAAAAGCACGAAAGATTCAACTCAAGCAAGAGTTGAATACATTGAAGAAAGGGAAGATGTCTATCAATGAGTATGCACTGAAGGTAAGGAGCATTGCAAATGCCTTGGCAATGATTGATGCAATGCCCGATGATGATGATTTGGTGTCATCTACCTTGGGTGGACTTAACAACGAAAAGGCTTGGAAGTCTTTTGTAACTTTTGTATATGTCAGAAAGCCATTTCTAGATTTTGATGAGTTGGTCTCCCTTATGATCACTAAAGAGATCAACATGCAGAGTGAGACATCTGAAAGAAGTGGTGAACAGGCCCAAGATTTCAACTCCAATTCAGGAAGGAGACGTGGCAGGTTCTCTTCAAGAGGCCGTGGTATAGGACGTGGTAGTGACAACCAACAAAACAGATTGAATCAGCAATTTGGCGATATGCAGGTTTCAGGAGGTTGTGGTAACTTTAGAGGCAGGGGGAGCTTTAGAGGAAGAGGTGGATGGCAGAACAGAGATTCTAACAACTCTGGTATTGTGTGTCACTACTGTGGCAAAACAGGTCATATTGCAACCCAATGTTATGCTAAGAAAGATTATATTCGCAGTGGTAAGTTGCAGCAAGGAAACTATGCATCGTCTTCACGACAGAATGAAGACAAACATGAACGTCCGTTTATTATGCAGCATATGCTTAATGCTGTTACAGGAAAGGGAACACATGATGATGTTTGATATGTTGATTCAGGTGCATCCAATCATATGACCAGCCATGCAGAATGGACTGGAGAGATGCAAGATTTGCAAAATGTAGTTTATGTGTAGACAGGTGATGATTCATGCCACCCAATTTCACACATTGAAAAAGTTCCCTTATCCTTGCATGATGGTAAGACAAAGAGTCTTTTAGATGTATTACATGTGCCATCTATTACAAAGAATTTGGTGTCAGTCGGTCAAATGGTAGTAGAGCAAGGGTTGCAAGTCAGATTTAATGCAAAGGGCTGCTTTGTACAAGACTTCAATGACAAGTGCAGGTTGGTAGCAAAGGGAAATAGAGTTGGACGTATGTTTACTCTGGATGCTGAAATTCCTACTATGAATGCTGTTATGTATGCTAAACGAAAAGGTGTTGTTGTAGATATTGAAATTTGGCACAAACGCATTGGACATGAAAATGTACAAAGGCTAAAATTAATGTAGTCCAAGGGGTTGGTTGCCTACATTTAGAGTTGCAGACATAAGGTATATGAAGCATGTCAGTTTGATAAGCAGGCAAGACAACCCTTTTCACATGACAGAGATGTAAGCAGAAATATCCTTGATGTTGTGCATACAGATATTTGGGGGCCTACACAAAATGTATCTCTTGGAGGCAGTTCATACTTTGTCACATTCATTGATGATTGTTCTAGAAAGCTGTGGGTATATTTTATGAAGGAAAAGAGTGAAGTGTTTGAGCACTTTAGAACTTTCAAGGCTGCAGTTGAAAGAGAAACATGCTTGAAAGTAAAGTGCTTGAGGTCAGATGGAGGGGGAGAGTACCTCTCGAATGAGTTCAGTGATTTTTTGAGGTCTCATGGGATAAAGAGACAGTTCACATGTAGGTATACCCCACAGCAAAATGGTGTTGCAGAAAGGAAAAACAGGCATATTGCAGAAGTTGCACGTGCCTTGATGGTTGAAAAGAATATGCCTAAGCATTTTTGGTTTGAGGCTGTTCATACTGCTGTTTATATTATGAACAGAACTCCCACAGCTGTAGTTCATGGGATGACTCCTGAAGAATGCTTTACTGGCAAGAAGCTTGATGTATCACACTTGAAGGTATTTGGATGTGTTGCATATGTTCATGTGCCAAATGAGCTACGGAAGAAGCTTGATCCAAAGACAAAAAAATGTGTCTTTATTGGATACTCTTTAGAGCACAAAGGGTATCGCTGTTATAACCCTATCACATGTAAGTTCAGAGTGAGCAGGGATGTCATCTTTGATGAAATGAGCAGTTGGTATGCATCTAGTGGTGATGCATTGGATGATGATGATGATAATGACACTCATGTGCAGACTGAAAAGCAAGAATCACGGACTCTTAGTGGACCAGAGACATCATCTGGTAGTCCATGGTTTGGGAGACTAAGGAGTAGCTCTATATCTTCAGGTGCATCTAGTAGCACTACAAGTAAAGACAAAGGAAAGAATAAAGTGTCAGATTGCATTGATGCAGTTCTTGATGGAGACTCCAGTGGCTCAGAGAGCTTAGATGATGAGCTTGGTATTCCTTCTATCAGGACACCAGGTTTACATAAGCTCATAATAATGTAAAGGCTCCATTGAGTGATCCGGTGGCACGCAGATCTAGTAGGGTCAGATACCCTGTTAAAAGATTTGGTTTTGCAGGTTATGCAACTCACCATTATGCTTATATGGTGAAACTAGTTGAGGATGTTGAGCCCACTTGTTTTGAGGATGCTGTTGGTCATACTCATTGGGATGCAGCAATGGATGAGGAGATGGCGACATTAGAGGCCAATAAGACTTGGGATCTAGTATCATTGCCGAAGGGCAAGAAAGCTATTGGATGTAAGTGGGTTTATAAGATTAAGAACAATGTAGATGGTTCTATTATTAGGTACAAAGCTAGGCTGGTTGCAAAAGGCTATGCCCAGACATATGGCATAGATTATGAAGAAACCTTCAGTCCAGTTGCTAGGATGGCAACTGTCAGATGTGTGATTTCTTTGGCAGCAGCCAAAGGTTGGAGGTTGCAACAAATGAATATGAAGAATGCCTTCTTGCATGGTGATTTGTAGGAAGAAGTGTATATGGATCAACCAGCAGGTTATGAAGATTTAGAGCATCCCATGTATGTATGCAGGTTGAAGAAGGTGCTCTATGGGCTCAAGCAAGCACCTAGAGCATGGTCTAACAAGATCAGAGAGTATCTTGTTAATATTGGCTTTTATGTTTCTGATGCTGATCACTCACTTTATGTGAGAAAGGGAGATGCAGATTTGGTCATCATAGTCATCTATGTGGATGACTTGATTATTACAGGTGATAATGATAGTGGGATTGCTGAAGTCAAGGGTTTTTTGAAGAAGTTTGAGATGAAGGATTTAGGTGAGCTAAGGTACTTCCTTGTCATTGAGGTGATCAGATGTGATGATGGTATATGGCTGTCCCAAAGACAGTATGGCTTGGATATGTTGTCCAAGTATGGTATGACAGCATGCAAACCACTTTCAGTCCCATTGGAGCAAAATGTAAAGTTGAGTGCTGATGTTGGGGATGAGATAGAAGACTCTACTATGTTCAGAAGGATAGTGGGGAGTTTGATCTACATGACCATTACAAGGCCAGACTTGAGCTACGTTGTTGGTCTTATGAGTCAGTTTATGCAAGTACCTAGAAAGCCACATTTGGATGCAGTCAGACGCATATTGAGATATGTGAAGTCCACATTACATTATGGACTTTTCTATGAGGCAGGTACAGATGTACAGGTGTTTGGATACACAAATGTAGATTGGGCTGGTAGTATGTCTGATAGAAGATCTACCAGCGGATACATGTTCTCTCTTGGTAGTGCAGCAGTTACTTGGAGCAGTAAAAAGCAACCTACAGTTGCTTTGTCGAGTATAGAGGCTGAGTATAGAGGTGCTGTTGTAGTAGCATGTGAGATAGTATGGCTACAAAAGTTATTGGCTAATTTAGATGTGCAGGTGGAAGGTCCAGTTGTCATTTATTGTGACAACATGAGCAGTATACAGTTGGCTAGGAACCCTGTGTTCCATGCCAGGACAAAACATATTGAGTTACACTACCACTTTGTGAGAGAGAAGGTACTAATAGGTGAGATTGACTTGGTGTGTCAGCACACAGGATCAGATACCTGACATATTCACGAAGGCATTGGGTACAAAGAAGCTTCAAAAGTTTCGAAGCTTACTTGGAGTTGCAGAGATGCAATTGAGCTTGAGGGGGAGTGTTGAGATGACAAGCTCAACACATGCAGACATTGATGATGGAACGCTTAGTTAGATGGGTCCACACGTCTACACTTAGCACGTCGGTGGTCATTATGACTCTCACATGGCCACTGACTCATTACTTATTATATTCAGGTTGTTACACCTATTTACAGCTGGCATAGTTATAGCGCCAGTTGACTAGTGTAGTCGGTTATGCATTGTTTGACTTAGTAGGCCACTTTCCTTTATGTTGTATCTTATCTATACTTTGTGTACATTGTAAAGTGTGTGGAAGAAAAAGGAAAAACCAGCAAGAAAACGTTTTTCCCTCCATCTCTCTTCTTATCTCTTGAGTGAGCTTCTCCTTGTGCATTCTGTGTGTGTTTGGCGCAACATCTTGAGCAAGTCCCCCCACCACGCGATTCTTGACAATAGTCATGCGCACTCTCACACCTATGAGTGTAGTGATCTTACCTTCATGCCCGATTAAGTTGCCTGCTCCCACAAGCTCTCTGGTAGCTCCACGATCCAAGGTACAAGCTCAATCCTCAATCTCTAAGCTCCAAGCTCCATTGCCATGTGCAAGACAAGTGAAGAGAAGAAGAAGAAGAAGAAGAAGAAGAAGAAGAAGAAGAAGAGAAGATGGAGAGCTTCTCCACCATGGTCCCTCACCCTCGCACACTCACTCCCTCACACTCCCTCTCTCAAGCACAAGTACAAGCAAGAAGAAGAAGAAGAAGAGGAGAGCTAGTTTTGGCCACATACAAGAATGAGCTTCTTCATTCACTTTTCCTCTTGGCCCCCCATCCCTTTTTTACATGATTGACCATTTAAGCCTAGGTTCTCTTTTCCTATTTCATTTCTATTTACATTGTTCATTCACCCATGCTTGTCTACCTTTACAAATTGCATAGGAGGGAGCCTGGCACTCTTTTACAAGGATTTAGGGTTATATTTAAAATATGCATTTCCCTTTTTTCACTTGCCTTGGACTTTTGAGTTTGATTCTTGAAATTTTGGCCCTTTTTCTCCTATTTTTTCTTTGTTTCACTTTTTTTTGCTTTGTCTTTGCATCTTTTTTATTTAATTTTTCTTCACACAGGGTATATCTTTGAGCCCTTAGAAATGGGCTGGGTGGGAGATGACTGGTTTGAGCATGCTAAAAAGCATTGTCCAAGGGTGGCAACACATGTTGATGGCATATTAGTGGATTATGTCATTATGGATATAGGATCCCCTACCAACATTATGAGTTCATAATTGATGGAAATGCTAGGACTAGAAATTCAAAAGGATACTTTCCACAATTTTGTGAATGGTTGATGATAGCTTAAGACAACCGAAAGGTTGCATTATCAAAGTCCATGTGACTATTTTTAATGTGGAATGTATTCTTCTAGACTTTAGGGTTATTAGATTTGTAGAATGGCCAAGATATCAAGTACTATTAGGAAGGCCATGGATCTTGCAATCCGACTATCAAGTTGATATGCCCGCTGGTCATTTGATTTTTGGCAAAGGTGCCATACATGTAATAGTGGATGTATATCGTGAATCTCTTAAAAGTGAGAGAGTAACTTTATCTTCAATAGAATTAGATGCATTAGAGGATCCTTCTGACAGTGAGACTTTGTCAAGCAATGAATCAAGAGAGGGGTCCATTATAGTCATTGTCTACCAAGTGATGTTGAATGATTCGATAGAAGCTCAAGATAGAACTAGAGATTCAGATGTGATTGAGCTAGATATCAATACATTGGATGAGCCATGACCAATTAAATTAGGATATTTTCTTAGTCTGGAAGAGAGAAAGGACTATGTGTCCTTGATCCAAGAATTCTATGACATTTTTGCCTAGAGTTATGATGAGCTAAGGGATATTCCTCCTAGTCTAGCTGTGCATGCTATTCCCTTGAAGGAAGGTAGCTGTCCTATTGCTCAACAAAAAGTGAGGCACATGCCTTTTGAGCTAAGGGATGAACTATTTGAGGAGCTACAAAAATTACGTAAGGCTAGCCTGATATTCCCCGTACAACACAAGAGTGGTGTTTGCCAGTGGTTATCAAGAAAAAGAAAAATAATCCAATTTGGCTTTGCATAGATTTTAGAGAGCTCAATAAACATACAATTAAAGATTACTATCCCACTGTCATTCATTGATCATATTCTAGATCAATTAGAAATGGATAGGGATATTTATTCGTTTATGGAATCCTTTGCTGTTATAATCGAATGGCTATCACAGAGGAAGAAAAATTGAAAATGATATTTATCACTGTATTTGGTACCTTTGTGTATCATATGATGGCTCTTGGCTTGTGCAATGTGCTAGGGTCTTGGCAACATATGGCTATAAAAATTTTAGTGATATTTTTCTCGAGAAGCTGAAAGTATTTATTGATGACTTGGGGGTAGCCACCACAAAAGAGAGATAGCTAATTATCCTAAGAAAATATTTTGAGCTGTGTAGGCTGTTTTGCATTGCTTTTAACCCAAGGAAATACGTATTTGGAGTGTCCTATGGATTGTTGTTGGGCCATGTGGTTAGCTCGATTGGTATTGCAACTGATCTTGAAAAGATAAATATCATTGTCATTATGAGTCTACCACATACTCCTAAAGAAGCACATAGCTTCCTATCATCATTCAGATATTATCGATTATTTATTAGTGCACTAGCTAAGAGGACATTTCCATTGATGAATTTACTATCCTTTAACTGATTGTTTGTTTGGAGTGATCCATGTCAAGCATCCTTTGAGGATGTGAAGCAAGAATCAGTACTTAAAAGGGATGAGATATTTTATATATTTTTAGTATCTACAATATATAATATGCTACTGTTTAGCCTAGATTTGGGAGGATAAGTGGTATCATCTTATTACATTTACCAATTGCAAACCAGGAGCATATAAGATTAATTATACTTACGAGGAGAATTTTTATTTTGGGATGGTCTTTGCAACAAAGAAATTCAAGCACTACATCCTATATGAAAAGATAGTACTTTATATGAAGGCAAAGGGGCTGAGATTATAGTTGAATAAGTTGCAACTACCTAACCACCTAAGTAAGGTGGTTGATCACTTTGCAAGATTTTGACTATGAAATTAGGAGTAAGCCACCAAAGTTACAGGGCATTGTTAAATGTCTTGTGGATTTCAGAGATCAAAGGATGAAGGTAGTGACCTCTCGAGGTCTATTCAAAATTGATATGGTCTCCATTCCATCGTGGTATACTGGCATAAGGTACTATCTATCCATAGGAGCTATTGGAGCAGCTTTATCAAAGGCTGAAAAATGAAAAATTAGGCAGCAAGCCTTGAAATTTTCCCTGATTGCAAGAACACTATATCAACAAAAGGGATTGATGCTTATCATTAATGTGTTATGCTTGATGAGGTTCAGCTTATCTTGGAAGAGTGTCATGATAAAACTTCAAGTAAAGGAAGACCAAGATGGAGCAAGTAGAGGTCAGGAGCTACGTGCTCTCCTCCCCTTCATTATTCTTCTCATTCTATCTTCTCTTCAGTGTTTTCTTTTGAGTCTCTCACACACACTTAATATAACCATGGATAAAGCTTAGGCTTTTGCCTTATCTCTCAACACTCTAAACTTGGTTATTTGTTTTGACGTGGACCAAGTCAACCTCTCCATCAATGACCTTCTCTCTAATGAAGTGATAGTGCACTTCTATGTGTTTTGTCATGGGATGGTAGTCTTGGTTCTTTGCCAACATAATGCTATTAATGTTGTCACAATATATAATGACTCCACCATCAATTTCAATACCCATGTCACATAAAACCAATCTCAGTCATAGCTGCTCACATGCTGCCAATGCAATACCTTGATACTCAGTTTCTATACTTGATAAAGCAACTGTAGGTTGCTTTTTGTTGCTCCAATTTACCATGGCTGATCCCAATGAAAATTCATAACCACTAGTGGATCTCCTATCCATAAAATTACATGCCCAATCTGCATCAGTATACCAAACAAGGTAGGATTTATTCCCTTCTCATAGAATAAGCCAAATCTAGATGTCTACCTTAGAACTCTCCTCATTGCATCCAAATGTGATTTACATGGTCTTTGCATAAATTGGCTAATCAATCCAACAACATAACTCAAATCTGGCCTTGTAATGGTTAGGTAGATAAGACTACCAACCATATTTCTAAACATAGTCACATCTTCCACATATTGCCCATCATCAATCATTTTGATGTTTTGATCCAAGGGAGTATCCACTGGCTTACATCGTGTCATACCATACTTCTCCAACATCTCCAAGGAATACTTTCTTTGTACAAACCAAATGCCATGAGGTGTATCAATGACCTAAATGCCCAAAAAATATCTCAAGAGACCAAGTTCCTTTATGTCGAATCCTTACGATGAAAACCATGCTTAACTTCAGCAATCTCCCTCTCAAGTATACTTGTAATGAGGTCATCAACATATATGACAATCATAACCATAACATCCTCTGTATGTCTCACATAGAGTGAGTAATCAGTCATACTCTATTAAAATTTCATGTTGCACAAGAATTTTCTAATCCTCTCACACCAAGCTCTTGGTGCTTGTAATGTGCCCAGTCCAAGCATGTTTTAACACTCCATCGAGAAACGAATCTAAGCATTGCCGCCCGGCACTCCCAGGGAATGTTCTCGGGTTTGTCGCCTAGGTTTTACCAAGTCCGCCTCGCAATGGAACGTTCACGGCCAAACCCACTAGGATCGACCTGAAATCAGGGTTCCTAAGGCCAAGGTCTCCTAACAACACTCTAGCATCGGGTTTTGGATATCCTACTTTACACAGAGATACCCAATCCAAAGCAAATCCATACTGCAGTTGGTTCAAAGAGAATGGGAAACAAGAGGGATGTGTACTCAACCTCTCTGCCCGTAGGGCATAGTCCCATTCCAGTCCCCTAAAACGGCATGAATCGGATTCTAACTTAACAATATCTAAAGTTGAATGGCAATAAATCCTTGTGAGAAGCCTCCCAGTTCTCTGGGACCACCCTGCGAACCCGTCAGGGATTCTGTCCACCTACTTCCCTTGATAGCTTTAGTTTTCTAATTAGGTCCTACCACATTTATGTGTGACATTTGAAATCAGCTTCATTAATTAAGCCTTTTAAGGCATAAGTTTTGTTCGTGTAATTTACAACACAGACACAAAAACAAAACAAGCAGTCCTTTTGACAAACAGGTTCCTTAACTTATCTTCAAGTTAATATTTGTCTCCTACCCATACAAGAGAATTATGTATCCCTTCTGTCCAACAGAAGTACCCAGTCCAAATCACATGGCACCATAATTTCCATCCTTTATCTAGAATAGGATCTTCCAACACCACAAACGTTGGGCTCACTGCAGTCTACAGCTTCGTCCGACTCGGTAAGGGGTGTCCAGAGCTCCACTAACCACAAGCGACCTAGGAGTGAGACACACTTTCCGTGGTTGACCTTTTCACCACTCGACCTTCGGCCCATGAATCGAGTAGTGCTCTCTCAGGATAATCCGTGGTGGGATCTTGGAGATGATCCACCCGTGCAAAATATCCTTACTTAATTAATCCAATTAAGAATCAAGCATAATCAAGGCAATCAGCCTAATATCATCTTTCAGTGAAACATTCCTTTATTTCCCATGGCTACTTGTCATTACTGACCTTTGCCATGCTTTTACTATCAAACACAAGCACTTGAAGTATTTATCCAAATCACAATGCAACAATCAGTTGATTGTAAAAAGAATTTAGGATGTTGTTCAATCAACCAACAAAATTAATTGTATTTTTTCCCAAACAATACAAGAATAGATGCGATAGTAATTCCATCCCATATTCACTCTCCCCCTTGGGATCAAAGAGCGATTCTATGCAAAATTTACTTAATACTTGTATACACAATTCCTAATAATATTCTTTTTATGATTATGCTATTCATAACCCCTGACCGATTGCTCTATCAACAAATAAGCCATACACAACTAAGTGCAATTAACTTCCCTTAATACATGCACTTTGCAAACTCCATCTTTCGAATATGTGAGAGGAGGCCTATCCCTTCTCATGACCTATTCTCGTACATCATAGTCTTGAGCCTAATGTATCTCATGCGAGAATCAAAACAAGCATCTATCAATTTTTCGCTCTACATCACTCTAATCTACATGAGAAATGATGTAGTATTTAGCAATATCAAATTTCAATCTTTCTCTCTCACCAAGGAAGTGTCACTGGTGGCAATAAACCAATGTCAACGGCTTCTCATTCTCGAAATATGACTAATGCATATGTGATTTTATGTGTAAATGGGCTTTCTCTTCATTTTATGATGTATATTGGTTTCCTATTATTGGAATTGATTTCTAGTGTTTGAAAATGGTTCATTCTATCAGAAATATCAACATGAATAGCAAGTCTTAATAGTTTATACACTTTATTTAAAACACTCAAAAAATGTAAAAGTGTGATTTTATGCTAAATTGTCAATTTTATGAGTTCGATCATGGTTGATTGTGTTTTCATGGAGAAAAATGGGGAGTAATAATGAATCTAAGTATTCTTAAGTGTTTCACATAAGAAAATCTAAAAATTCAAAATTTTAATTACAAATAATTATAAAAAATAAAGAAATTTGAGTTTTAATTGAGAAAAAATTAGATATCACGCGTGGAAATTATGAAAAATTAGGGCTATGTTTGTGCAAGTATGGAGGTAGGGCATGAGGATTTGTCTCAGCTCATCTCCATTTGTATGTTTTAGTGCATATTTATTGCTTATACTATGAAAAACATACATGAAAACACCTCTTAACCTACCCATCGCAAGCAAAACCCTAATTAGTAGGGAGAGAGGGGGTTTTATGTGCTGAATATGGTTCAAAATTAAGATTTTTTAACTGCACTTTTTATATAGGTTTTGATCTTATTTTAAGTATTAAGAGGTATAGTGGCACGAAGTAGTCTGGCACACTACCTTATCATAGAAGCAAAGTCATTAGTGAAAAAAAATCATGAAAAGAATGTTTGAGTACATTCACATTGCATTGCATTGATATGGTATAAAGAGAACTTTCTCCTAGATGAATATCACTTGGTTTCAAACTATTAACCCACAATGAGTGTGAGGCTCCCTATGCTATAGATTTAGTATAATTATTTTCTTGGGGACAAATTTTGTGAGAAATATACCATCTCTTGGAACAAATATTGTGAGGAGTGGACTTTGTACATATGTGTTATATGTTGAGATGGTGCATCCTCGGGCCAATCCCTAGGATGTAGGAGAGCTGTAGTGGGACCATAGTGATAAGCTAGGGGGTGCTCCCTTTGTTTGTGTTACGAGTTGCTAGCCACTTATATGTCTGGGTACTCTCCTTGCTTGGGGTTGGGAAGAGCATCACATTAGACTACGATCTAGAGATTGTATCTACAAACACGTTCTCTCGATAAATCAGTTCATAGTGTCTATACATTCTTGGCTACAAGACGGTAGGGTTATTTGGGTGAACATAGGAGGCCCAACTCAACTAGAGCCTTAGAGCTAGTGTTGGGCAAAATTTTTCCCAAATAAGAGTATATACATAGCTTTCACCCTATCCCCTGATAAAATCAAGATATGAAGTCCACGAGGGATATGCTAAATATAATCTAACAGAGATCTGGAGCTAGTTGCTAACCGACTACTCCAACACAGACTAGATACAAACAACTATCAAAGAATTCATCCTAAGTGGTGGTATGACTCACCTATCTCACCTAGGACATTTGGACTAGGAAGTTCTGCTAGATGAGGAACTCCTATAGCTTGGTCTATAAAAATTCACATATATTTTATTTTATCACATTTTTCTTCAATAATTTATACTCATGCGTGTAAAAAGGAGGGAGTTGAGTGTATTATGTGACCCAAGGAAAATAGGGCATTAGCCTTAGGCCCTGTCTTAGTAGCCAAGAACCTACCTAGCTCTAATGAGACGACACTAAATCCTTTTCTTCTTGCACTCACTTTTGTTTTTACTCCAACTATCCTTATTTGTTTTTCAGCTACATGTCACCCCCAGGAAGATAAGGCATCTAACTCGTCCCTAGGAACCTACTAGGCTTTTGCAAGGCAATGATCATTTGCTCTTGGAAAAATTTCACCTTTATTTTCTTATTTTAGAGATTACAAGCCCTTTTTACACACCTCTTTTGTTGTTTGGTCTCTTTCTTTTAATTAGTAGGCTTCTCTATCTACCTCACGACTAATAGAAATTCCTAGAAACAACTGCTTAGTAGGCTAGCAGAAAAGGATCACTAGGACTACCCTAAAAATTAACTCTTAGAGTACCTAACAATGTCACAATTGCTCAAACCTCCCTAGACACAGCTAATCTAATCTTGGAACTTCATGCCTTAAATGCCGATCCCTAACAAAAAAGAATCCCCACATACATATACACATACAACATAAAGGGAAAGAAGTCGTAAAGGAAGGACATCACATGGACTTGGCCAAAAGAAGCTTCTTCACAGCAAGAGGTGTAACGTGTCCGCTCGTCCACTTGTGGGATACGTCTTAGCAGACCATCAGGAAGTGAGTTTAGAAAGCGCCACCTGGCACTTGCAAGGAATGTCACAAGGCTTGCGATCTAGGTCTTCCCGAGTCTATCCCGAGCGGAAGTATCCGACCGTTCCCACTTACGACCAACCTGAAGTCGGGGTTTCTTTCCTATCAACAAAGTCTCTAGGAAGTAGCTAGCGTCGAGCTCTAGATGAGCCATTTTGCGTAGGAACAACAGAGTCGAAGCGGATTTATGTTGTACTTGGTTCATGGAGAATGGGAAACAAGAGGGATGCACAGCTCAACCTCTCTGCCCATAAGGCATAGTCCCATTCCGCTCCCCTAAAACAGCACAAATCAGGATTCTAAGTCTACCGACTCTAGGTCTTCACAATTTTGTTATCACGTCTTTTGAGAAAATTTCCCAGCTAATTAGGACCACCCTTCCGTAGGACGGACCCAAGTCACGTCCACCGCACTTTCCTTGGGTCGCTTAGTTATCTAATTACCTACCACATTATGTTTGACATGCAAAAGCAGCTTCCTTAATTAATCAATTTAAACACAAGTTCCTTCACGTAACTTAGGCATTGACACAAAAACAATGTCAAGCAAGTTCCTTTTTCAAATATCTAATCTTTATTTATTATAGTCCCCCGAAATACATCAGGTATCATGCCCGAAGGCTATCCCAGCAATCAACAGGATTACTGCTCCAAGCTTCGCCCGTAGACTAGTACACGGGCCTCAAGATCCCATCTTGAGTCACGTCGACCTCTTGTGCAGGATCTGAAGGCAAGAAATTTATAGCCAGAGCCTCCCTTGGCACCCAAGTGTCCTCCCGCTCCAAGCAGCACCCACAGAGAGACCTCTTGCGGCGGGTTCGGTCCATATACCCGGCGCAGCTAACAACCCCCTTGGATAGGGCCAGGCAAGCAGTTGGAGGTAGCTGAACCTACCTCTTCCTCTAGGCTTTTAACCTGAAGCATTAAGTGTTTTTCCTTGAATTAGTTCCTTGAGAAAAGAAGTTCAAACAATGTACTTAAGTATACAATCATGATCATTTCAGAGGTCGTTTGTACGACCAACTGCTAAGGTGTGATCCCTTCTTCCGAATACTCCCAGCATTCGATCGTGGATCATTCGTGACTTGGCGAGATTCCAAGGGCTTGGCAAGCTAGGTTGCTTGTTTCCCCTTTTTCTTTGGGTTAGGGTTTGTACCCTACCGACCCTAATTATCCTTACCTTAGGTCTCCTTGTAAAATAGATTATGGACAACCACGTCATCCTCAGTTGGTCAACTTGCTGGTTATCTCCTAGATCCCTTGAAGTACCTATGTACCTTTATCTTTGATCTTAATTGATCAAGATTGTCTATCCCCTTGACCATGGTTGGTCAAGATGGTTCTGTTTAGAACAGTTCCTACTCTATCTTAAGTATAATCTTCTTAAGCCCTCTTAATAATGCTCACATGCATTAAGCTTTTACCTATCCCTCTTGAAGTCACCAAGGACCTTGACATGGGACTCATGGATCTCAGTCCCATTTGGTAAATTACAAACAACGTTGAATTTCCCAACAACTTTAATGCATGCAACGTAATGCCATGCCTTCATTTCAATGCTTACAATTTTGATATAATCCATACGATATTTTATGCCACACATGCAAAGGTATTTTCTATGCCTGCAATCTTAACATTATCCTCTATGTAATTATTTCCACGATCTATAACCTTCTTGAATGATCTAATCTTTATAACTTTATGTGATTATTGTATGAGTCTAGCTGCACTTTAATCTTTTCTGCAGTTTATTACATGTACCTTAGAATCCATCTTGCGATACAGAGATGCACTTTTGTTTCTTTCAATGTCCTCTGAAATGCATTTTAAGCAAGAACTTGTGCAAGGAGCAATGCACTTTATGCAAGAATTCATGCAATACGTTTTTTGGTAATTTACGGTGCAATTATCTAATCAATTTCACCTATTATGATGTCATCTTACAACGAAAATTATCTTGTTTGTTACATACATCACAAGTAAGTTCATACCAAGGCAATTACCCACATCAATCACGCAATCAATGTGATGCATGTGAATATGATTTTCATCATGATAATTATAATCTATGATTTAATAATAGAGCAACCTGGGTTTGGAGTGAAGTCTTGATTCCAGTGGTGTTTACGTCTGATGATAGACCATTCGTGGTTGCAGTGCCGTCATGATTCGAACCACCATCCACACTTGCAGGGTTTCTGGCTATCCTTGTGGATCTACGCTTCTTTCGGGGCCATACTCGAAGACACGTGTACGAGTGATAGAATTCTTGCACTCTCCTATGCAACTATAAGTAAATTCTTGCAGCCTCTCCTTGAGTGGAGAAAAGATCATGAAAGGGGGGTGTATTTTCGGCAATATTAGAGGGGGCGTATGGCCTCTCTTTAAGGGCGGGAAAGAAAAACCGTCCAAAAGCTTCCTCTCTCTCTCTCTCTCTCTCTCTCTCTCTCTCTCTCTCTCTGCGATGATGATGATGATGAGGGGGGCTGAAATCACGGAAAAGGGGGGTGCGGTGCTGCAGACGACGAGGGGGGACTGCTATCCACGAGGGAGGGGAGGGCTCCCCTTTTAAAGTGGGGGGAGGGGTGGTTTATGGGGGGGGAGATGCCCATTAGTAGCCGCCCCCCTCCACCTGGGGGTTGCATGCCCCCCTTCTCTTTACTCCCTCTCTCTCTCTCTCTGTGTCTCTCTGTGTCTCTCTCTCTCTCTCTCTCTCTCTCTCTCTCTCTCTCTCTCCGACATGCTGTCGACGGGGAGAGAGAGGGAGAGTAAAAAATTTTAAGTTAATTTTTAACAAATTTAAGAAGGGGGGAGGGGGGGCGTTCTTATGCACAGGGGTGGGGGGGGAAAGATATTACAAGAGGCTCTCTCTAGGTGCTCCATCAAATTTGTTTAGTGCAGTACTAAAACAAAAACCCATTAAGCGCACTTGCACCAAATAAACAAATGGCCCTCTTGGCCTAGCAAAATTAACCAATAAAGCACACCATTCAACATCCTACTGTGTTGAAAACAAACCCTTTACTATCACAGAAACCATATTGAAGCACAAAACTAGACCAAGGGAGTGGGGTACTCATGCCCTACACTAAATGCATTAAATTATTAGGCATCCCTGCATAAATAGCAAGGAGTGTCCTACAAATATATTGTTGAACTATCCCATGCGTCCATGATAGAATAGAAATATAGTCAATCACTACCTAGCTCATAACCCATACTAACCATTGACAACCAAAACAAGACATGTCAACAAGTAGTCCCCATAGTAGCCCTGGACTAACATCGAGGCAATTGTAAAAGCCCCTTAGGACCACAGTTAAGAAAGACATATTCAACAAAATCATAATTAGTCATGGAATCTATAAAGTGATTCCACTATTGGGGAATCAGCTAGCATGTTACTATCTCAAATATCTTATGTAATGCGCCCACCTATTGGCTATCCAAGCATGTTTTAGCGGTCAATCGAGAAACGAATCTAAGCATCACTACCTGGAACTCCCATGGAATGTTACGGGTTTATTGCCTAGGGTTTCTCGAGTCTGCCTCGCAACTGAACATTCGCGGTCGAACCCACTAGGATCGACTTGAAATCTAGGTTCCTGGTGGTCAAGGTCTCCTGACAGCATTCTAGCATCGGGTCATGGACATCCTACTTTACGCAGAGATATCCAAGCCGAAGCATATCCATGCCGCACTTGGTTCAAAGAGAATGGAAAATGAGAGGGATGTGCCACTCAACCTCTTTGCCTGTAGGGCATAGTTCCATTCTGGTCCCCTAAAATGGTATGAATCGAGGTTTAACTTAACAATACCTAAAGGTCGAACAGTGATAAAACCTTGTGAGAAGCCTCCCAATTCTCTGGAACCACCCTACCATAGGATAAACTCGTCAAGGGTTTCGCCCACCCGCTTCCCTTGATAGCTTTAGTTTTCTAATTAGGTCCTATCACATTTATGTGTGAGAATCAAAATTAGCTGCTTTAATTAGGTCTTTTAGGGAACGGGGTTCATTTATGTAATTTATGGCACAAACACAAATACAAAGCAAGAAATCCTTTGACAAACAAGTTCAAACAAATTCCTTAACTTATCTTAACGTTAATCTTTGTTTCCTGTCCATACAGGAGAAATTAGGTATCCCTTATGTGTCCAACTGAAGTACCTGGTCCAAATCACATGGCACCATAATTTCCATCCTCTATCTAGAATAGGATCTTGCAATGCCCTAGGCGTTGGGCTCAAGGTAGTGTACAACTCCATTCCAGACTCGGCCGACCCCAAGCGACCTAGGAGTGGGCCACAACTTTTCGTGGTTGGCCTTTTCACCACTCGACCTTCGGCCTGTGAATCGAGCAGTGCCCTCTTGGGATAATTCGTGGTGTGATCTTGGAGATGATCCACCTGCACAAAATATCCTTCCTTAATTAATCCAATTAAGCACAATCAATGCAATCAGCCTAGGATCATCTTCCAAGAAAACACTCATTTATTTTTCCATGGTAACTTGTCATCACTCACCCTTGCCATGCATTTACCATCAAGCACAAGCACTTGGAATATGTAATATTTTTACCAAAAATATTTATTGAGGCCATGTGAATTCTCGACATTGGATCCCGCACGGTACGAACTCAAATGTGATGTGGCATTATCTCCTTTCGCAAAAACCAAGACTCTGAAGCCGCAGATGTCGCATGAATCCCCTCTTGGGAAGGGGTCATGGGGATAATAATATTTGATTGGAAAATTAATAGGATAATGGCAAAAAAAAAATTCCCTTCCTCCTCCAGCCAACTGTCATGCTGGAGGAGAAGAGAATAGAAATACCCACATAGCTGCTTGTTGGATGCTAGAGGATGAAGAAATACATGCTCGTTGCTGCATAGGGGAGGGAGGAACCTCTCCCTCTCCCTATAAAACTAGTGGCTATGGGAGCCTTGAGGGGGGGAAAGAGCCGTGACTCTGGGCAAGAGAGAGAGAGAGGTGGTCGTCGCTGCCATAAGAGCAAGGGAGACACCGTGAGCTGCCGCATCATTGCCAATTGCTGCCTGGATCGCAGGCTGCCACAGCCACTCTGCGCTATCGAAGAGCTGGGGCTGGGAGAGAGCCATGAACCCCAGCAACAATAGAAGGCCTATCGCCAGTAAGGATATCGACATCACTGCCACCTGCCGCTGCAGTCCGCCTCCACGTGGCTTTTGCAGAAGCTTCAAAAGGGGGTTGACATAAGCCCCCTTTCATATAACCCCCCCCTCTCAAAAAAATTCCCTCCTAAGGGCTCCCTTAGGCCCTCCCCCCCCCCCCCCCCCCCCCCCTCTGATTTGCCATTGAAGGACCTTTAAGTGGTCCTTAAGCCCCTTTCCCCCCCATGAAAAAGATTCCTTCTTAGCCCTTTTATACCTTTCTTTCCCCCCTTTTTCCTTTCCACCAAGAGTTATTTTCCTTTTTCCCCCCTGGGATTCAAAGCCCCTTCTCGTACCCATTCGTAATACCTTTCAAGTGGGTTGAAAGCCCAGTTACTCCATGATTTAATCCCTCACTAGCGGGTTATACATTCTCCTTCCTTCCTTTTCCGATCCACTAAGACCGTTTAAAACCCTTCCAAGGTTTAAGCACCCCCTTTTTCGTGAAATCCCTACTTCAGGGAGGAAGCCTTCTAAAACCGTTTCCGGCGGACGATGCAAGTTATCACAAAGGGAGCTACTGTGGAATTCCAAAAAGGAGTTCGCAAAGCCGCATCCAAGTCAGAAAGGCTACATTCGCGATGGCTCCTAAGAAAGCCCAAGGCGTAGCCCCAGGAGGATCGTCTCCTAGCATCCACGTGGACATCTCACCACAAGTCCAAGTTTTCCTTCCTAATTTTTATTTGGTATTGTTATAATTCAATCGTGCGAGGATAATTGTTGGAGATAGGATGCATTTTTCATACTTAGGATAACTCTGAAAGAATTAGCTCATGAGACAGAAAAGTTCGGTCATTAGTATTTTCAATAAAACGAACAAAATAAAGTGAGTAGAAAAATTGATATACATTTCTAGCAAGTAGTTTTTGTGCATTTCAATGAACTGGACTTTGATTAATGTCCATATTTACGAAACACAATTAAGATAGTGCACTCCGCTTAGGCATGGATGTATGAATTGCATGTCGCGTTATTAGGACATATCTTCTTCGCAAATGAGTCATTATAGAAAGTGCTAATAACCCATAGGGAATTGCAAGGCATGAAATGATTCTTACGTTGATAACTCTAGTCAATTATCGTTTTTTCAACTGCATAATTATTAGAAAAAGAATGCTTGTTTAGCATGAATCTTATTCGCAAGTTATAGGATGATTAGTTGGAATTAACCTAACATATGCTTGATCTTAAATCAAAAAGTTAGGGTTGAAAATCAACTTATATGTAGACAATGAGTCATGTGTTTATGGAAATGATAGCGTAATTGTCTCCAAGAATTAAACAAGTTGGCTTAAACCTAAACACCTAAAAACCGCGAAGGGACTCGTTTAGGAAGAGTTAATTCAATTCCAAAGAACTAAGTAGGATTTAACACGTGACCTAGCTGCTCGTATTGCCAAGGCTGGAACTCCTATGCCCTAATGACTTGCCCACATTCACGGAATGTAGGGACATTGGAACATACTTGAGAAATGAGTCCCTAAGAATCTTTCGCTAAAAAGGATGGAACTTGGAACCCTAGGATTGACAACATCAGCCTAATGTAATCAGGAACAGATTGTTTCGTGACTCCATTTGATGGGTAGAATAGTCCCATAGTTCGATGCGACACTTGTGCAACAAGTGCAGAGTCGTATGATCTTGTGATTGGATCACAAGGGAATGGCCAATTCTCAGAATGAGGGTGGTAGATTCCTACGCAAGTTATCTCACAAGAGGATGAATAATCGTCCTAATATAGTATCTTTCTGGGATAAAGATAATCGCTTGGAGCAAAGGACAAACCAATAAATTGGAATAACATATGAACTTAAGGTATTGACCAAGTCGGGTTAATAGGATACGGCCCTAACCCAGGATATAGGGGATCTTGCCAAGTCGCAAGTCATCCCGGATCGAGTGCCAAATGCATTCGAAAAGAAGGATTCACTCCTTAGCAGTTGGCCAACAATAAATGACCAAAGGAAATGTTTGTGCTTGTTACAGATTTAAGAGCATTGTTTTGCTTTGTTTGATCAATGAATTAAAGGATAAATGGATATTTAATGCTTCAAGTTGAAGTCCTGAAGGGAGAGGCAACTTTAGTTACCCCCGACTGCTTGCCTGACCCTAACCAAGGGGATTGTTAACCGCGCCGAGAAGGTGGACCGAACCTACCGCGAGAGGTCTCTCCGTTAAGTGTACGTGGAGCAGGAGGACGCTTGGGTGCCAGGGGGCTCTGGCTATAAATCCCTAGCCTTCCAGGCCCTACACAAGAGGCTAATGTGACTCGAGATTGGATCTCGAGGCCTGCATACTAGTCTACAGGCAGAATCTTGGATTAGTGATCCATGTGGATTGTTGGATAGCCTTGGGGCGGATTGTGGATAAGCCTATGGGCTGGACTTTATGTATTTCAAAGATAAATATAATAACCTATTGAAAAGGAACTTGTTTGACATTGCTTTTCTATGTCAAGTGCTATAGTTACGTGAAGGAACCAGTGCCTAACGGGCTAATTAAGGGAGCTGATTGATACATGTCCAACTAAATGTGTTAGGTAATTAAATAACTTAAAAAACCTGAGGAAAGTGCGGTGGATGTGGCCATAGGTCCATCCTACGGATGGGTGGTCCCAGTTGGCTGGGAACTTTTCTCAAATCACGATGGACAGCCTGAAGATCGTCATAGAACAGAACAACAAGAGCATTACCTAGAGTTAAAATTGATCCCGATTTACGCTATTTTAGGGGAGCGGAATGGGACTATGCCTTATGGCAAAGAGGTTGAGCTTCGCATCCCTCTCGTTTCCCATTCTCCTTGAACCAAGTGCAGTGTGAATCTGCTTCGGACCTGTCGTTTCTACGTAAAGTAGTTCGCTTGGGTTCAACGCTATGCCATTACGAAATGACCAATAGGGAAACCCTAATTCAGGTTGGTCCTAAGTGGGAATGGCCAGAATACTTCCGCTATGTGGCAGACGCGAAAAGTTCAAGATCGCAAACCCCATAACATTCCATGGGAGTGCTCGGCGAAGCTTTCTAGACATCCTTTCCGATGGACTGCTAAGAGGTGTCCTGAAGATAACTGGTGGACACGTTACAGTTGGTATCAGAGCGAACCAACAATGGATTTGTTTTTATGAAATCTTAATGAGATGAAGTAAAGCAAATGTTGCTGTTCCAAACATTTCCTTACTTTCAATGCTGTCTTGCACAATTATGAAGCATGGAATAAGTTCTTGGTATTTCGAGTCATGTTTGTGACTGCGATGCATTCCCCTGATTATCGACAAAGGGTTGAGATGATGAACATCCTAGAGCGAATCTATAATCCATCGCCTTTGTACATGGAACGAAGATGGACGGGTGCCTCAGGAATCTACTATATAGCTGCCCATCGGTTTGCATACCTACAGACCAACCTAAAGAGGATCAAGTGGTTGGAAGAGCTAAAAGTCGTGAAGCTGTTCATTTTTGTGGAAGCTCACGGAAATTCAACTTTATATATTCGAGGTCGGAGGGTTGAGCTAAACTCATATGTATATGAGGAAGTAACCCGTGTAATCCCCGCCGACAGGATTAAAGTGTTGGGGTGCCATGAGAAGAATGGGTTCCAAAGGAAAGGATACCCTGAACTTCCAATGACTTACCAATTCCTGAAGATCCATGACTCGAAACCACACTATTATACAGTTCCTGTAGATAAATGTAATACAACATTATTCTCCCCAAACTAAATGTAAACAGTTGGCTTATCATCCCAAGACATGTTGTATTCCAAAAGGGCTATGCCCATATAAATACAATAAGACTTCTTTTTATCAATGTCTGTTCCGTCGTTGAGAATTGATAAGAAGTTAAGTGGTTAGATTGCTTGATTGATAGCTGAAATCGAAATGAAATATGAATCGTAACGATTATCGATTAATAAAGAAACCTTTATCCAGGCACAACCCCAGGTACAGGTTCCCAGCTCGCCTCCTACATCAAGTACTACTGTAATCCAGGAGAAGAAGTTTCTTCTCAAGCAGATTAAGCCGCCCGAGTTTGATGGGAGAGGCAATTCTGTCCAAGCAGATGCTGAAATTTGGATTGAATCCATGGAGGATTACTTTGAAGAAACCTGTACTACACCCGCCAATCAGGCTATGCTTGCCAAGCTAAAGCTCACCGGCGAAGCCAGGCTTTGGTGGAAGCAATGGTGCAGGGATCAAGGGATCGCGGAAGGATCCGTTACCTAAAAGAAGCTTAACAAAGCCATGCAAGGAAGATACTTACCACCTGCATATCGCACGCAGAAAATGAATGAGTTCTACGAGCTAAAACAGTTAGGACTCACTCTTGGCGCATACTACTCCAAATTTGTCTCACTTCTTAAGTATGCGCCATAGATGGGCATGACACAGCAGGTGCCAAAATTTTGTGCTGGTTTAAATCCACCAGTAAATACCCGTCTTGAATCGATGCACCCATCAGATCTTCAAGACACACTCATTTGAGCTGTCCCTATAATTCAAGAGATGCAGGCTAGACCAAGAGGTAACAGAACTTGGTCTTACAATGACCCGAACAGAGGAGCATTCAGGCCTCAAATGAAGAGAGTTCAAGGTCATAATCAGGGACAAAGAAAAAAAGCAAGGACTAATAATGTCAACAACTTTGTTCCTACTCAAAGCAATGGCCGAAACCTCCGCCATTTCCACTGCAATGAGCCCGGTCACTTCAAGAGGCAATGTCCCAAACTTGGAGGAGGACATCGCCAAGCACCTTTCCAAGGAACGGGCCGTGGTCAGGGAGCCGCTACCTGAGGCAGAGGAAGAACCGCCTGCTTTGCCAATAGGCAAATGTGCAAAGAAGAAGAAGATCCGACTATGGAAGCAGAATTTGAAAGGGCGACAGTCCATGCCGCTCTTCACAAGAAAGGCCCAAATCATCAGTTCTCGGTGATTCAGACACCGTCGGACTATCAAGGTAAAAATTTCAAGACCTTGATTGATTGTGGCAGTACACATTCCTTTATCTCACCAGCTTGTGCAAAAAGATTAGGAATAGCCACAGTAGAAGCACCTATCCTGCTTATGGAATTGGCAAATGGTCATGAGGTTACTTGTACCAGGCAAACTGCTAAGGTGGGATTCTTTCTGGGAGGGAAAACGACTTCGGTCAAATTCAGAGTCATGAATTTAGGTATCCATGAGTGTCTACTCGGAATGGATTGGATTAAGCCTAACGACGCCCACATTCATTGTGGGAAGGGCCAAATTTCCTTTCAAAACTTTGAAGGGGAATTGGTTACAACTCAAGGAGAAGCAGGGAAGCCAAAAATTCAATTGGCCAAAGCATCTCGGATCATAAAAGGAGTCAGAAAAAGACTACCTGTCTACTTGATTAAGCTCAATAAGTTAGATCAGAAGCAGGAATCTAGTGAAGGACCTTCTTGGCTAAAGGAATACGCGGACGTATTTCCTGAAGAGTTGACAGAACTCCCACCTCAAAGAGAAGTGGATCATGAGATCAAGCTAGTACTAAGAGCTGCGCCAATTGCAAAGAGACCTTATAGAATGTCCATACCAAAAGCAATTGAGCTGAAGGAACAACTCAAGCAACTGCTAGATCAGGCTACATCCATCCTAGTAGTTCACCATGGGGAGCTCTAGTACCGTTCCAGAAAAGAAAGATGGAACACTTTGACTATGTATTGATTACAGAGGGTTGAATCAATCAACTGTCAAAAACAAGTACCCTATTCCTAGAATAGATGAGCTTCTTGATCGTCTTCAAGGTGCAAAGATCTTCTCCAAAATTGATCTCAGGTCGGGTTACTATCGGATAAGGATCAAGGAAGAAGATATCCCCAAGACAGCCTTCAACACAAGATATGGGCACTTTGAGTTCCTAGTTATGTCATTCGGGCTTACAAATGCACCTGCCACCTTCAACAAGTTAATGCAAGATATCTTTAGGCCATATCTTGATGATTTTGTGCTCGTCTTCTTCAACGACACTCTAGTCTATTCTAAACAGGAAGAAGATCATGAACCCCAACTTTGGATTGTCCTTGAGACAATGAGAGCACATAAGCTGTATGCTAAGATGAAGAAGTGTGCATTCTTCAAACGTCAGATTGAATATCTAGGATTCATCGTATCACAGAAGGAATCTCAATGGACCCAGCCAAGGTCAGAGATGTGCTCGAATGGCCAAAACCAACAACTGTCAAAGAAATATGCAGCTTTCTTGGATTGACAGGATGGTATAGGGTCTTCATCAAAAACTATGCTTTGATTGTAGCACCTCTGACGGATTTACTGAAGAAGCAAACATCCATTGCATGGTCAACTCCCGAACAAACTAGCTTTGATAGATTGAAGCAAAGTTTGGTATCAGCACCTATCCTAAAACTTCCAGACCTCAATAAGGAGTTTGAGGTAGTAACAGATGCTAGCACGCTTGCCTTAGATTGTGTACTCATGCAGGAAGGTCATCCTGTAGCATACTCTTCAAGGAAATTTAAGAGTTGTGAGAAGAATTATGCTACGCATGATCTGGAATTGTTAGCTATCATCCATGCTCTAAAGCTTTGGAGACACTACCTGTTGGGTAACAAGTTTACTCTAGTGACTGATCA
Source organism: Lygodium microphyllum (assembly GCF_053477565.2). Classification (NCBI taxonomy): domain Eukaryota; kingdom Viridiplantae; phylum Streptophyta; class Polypodiopsida; order Schizaeales; family Lygodiaceae; genus Lygodium; species Lygodium microphyllum. The sequence continues at coordinate 2,551,743 of NC_141151.1, read as the reverse complement.
TAAGAGTCTCAAGTGGATCTTTACCCAGAACGAGCTCAACATGAGGCAACGTCGGTGGATTGAAGTGCTGGAGGAGTATGACTTTGAAATCAAGTACCGACCAGGGAAAGAGAATGTAGTTGCCGATGCACTCAGTCGTAAGGCATTCCTTAATTTCCTAATCTTGCAGAATCCATCAATAGCTAGATCTATAGCTACAAAAGTATCCATGCCAAACAATCCAATACTTGAGTTAGCTAGAGAGGATGCATGCCATGATCCAGCCTACCAAACGATGCTAAGGGAGATCTCTATCAAGGATCAGGACCAAAAGCTGCAGGCTAAGAATCATGAATTCTCTATCAATAATGGACTTGTCTACTATAGAACAAGGCTATGTATACTAGCAAGCCAGTCACTTAAGCAAAAGATATTGTGGGAAGCTCATGATTCCCCTTTCTTAGGACATCCTGGCTATGCCAAGACTCTCAATGCAGTTAGGAAAAGCTACCATTGGGAGAGGCTTAAAAGTGACGTTCTCAAATATGTCACCGAGTGTTTGTCTTGTCAACGTATCAAAGCCAAATATGTCAAAATACCAGGGAAGTTACAACCACTTAACATTCCCCAAATGAAATGGGAATTCATCAGTATGGATTTTGTTGTTGGCCTACCCCAAGTTCAGGGAGGATACAACTCCATCATGGTTGTGGTTGACATGCTTACTAAGGTTGCACACCTTATTCCAGTGAAGACAAACTATAAAGCCTCAGACATTGCAAGATTATTTATCAAGGAGATATTCAAGCTACATGGGCTACCTAGAAGAATCATCAGTCATCGTGATTCTCTCTTCAGATCACACTTCTAGAGAGCTATCTTTGAAGCCATTGGGACTCAACTCTGCTTTAGCACAACTTACCATCCCCAAACAGATGGCCAAACAGAGCGAGTCAATCAAATCATCGAGGACATGCTTAGGGAATACTGCTATCATGAGCCAAAAAGGTGGATTCAATACTTGCCTTTGGTTTAATTTGCCTACAATGCTTCTTACCAACAAAGCATTCAGATGACCCCTTTCCAAGCATTGTATGGTCATGACTGTCGAAGTCCCCTAAACTTCTCAGATCCAACCTTAAGGGTTGAAGCTTCAAGGCAGATGTTGGAAGAGATGGATGACCAAATAAAGTCAATAAGGCAGGACATCCAAGCTGCCAAGGATAGACAGAAGGCATATGTGGATTTGAAGCGTCAAGATAGAGTCTTCGGAGAAGGAGACATGGTCTTCATTCACGTACGCCCAAAGAAGAATCCCCTGTCCTTAGGAGATTGCAAGAAGCTAATTCCAAGGTATTGTGGACCATACAAGATCCTCAAATTCCTAGGACCTAATGCTTATAGATTGCAACTCCCCGAGTACCTAAAAGTTCATAATGTATTCCATATCAGCCTATTGAAGAAGTATGTACCTAATCCTAACCATGTACTTGATGGCCAACAAGTTGTAATACCTAGTCAAGGAGTCCTTGAACTAAGGCCTGACAGGATCTTAGATGTTAGGGAGAGACAATTGAGATCCAGAACCCTGAAAGAATGCCTCGTCCAGTGGAAAGATTATCCCGAAGAGGATGCCACTTGGATAGATGGAAGCACTCTCAACCATCAATATCCCCAGTTTGTCTCGAGATGAGGACATCTCGATTCCTCCAAGGGGGAGAGAATGTAATATTTCTACCAAAAATATTTATTGAGGCCACGTGAATTCTTGGCATTGGATCCCGGATGGTACGAACTCAGATGTGATGCAGTATTATCTCCTTTTGCAAAAACCGGGACTCCAAAACTGCAGATGTCACATGAATCCCCTCTTGGGAAGGGGTCATGGGGATAATAATATTTGATTGGAAAATTAATAGGATAATGGCAATTTTATTTTTTTTTCCCTTCCTCCTCTAGCCGATTGTCATGCTGGAGGAGAAGAGAATAGAAATACCCACCTAGCTGCTTGCTGGATGCCAGAGGATGAAGGAATACATGCTCGTTGCCGCGTAGGGGAGGGAGGAACCTCTCCCTCTCCCTATAAAACTAGTGGCTATGGGAGCCTTGAGGGGGGGAAGATCCGTGACTCTGGGCAAGAGAGAGAGAGGTGGTCGTCGCTGCCATAAGAGCAAGGGAGACACCCTAAGTTGCGGCATCATCGCCAATTGCCGCCTGGATCGCAGGCTGCGCCGCCACTCTGCGTTGTCGAAGAGCTGGGGCTCGGAGAGAGCCGTGAACCCCAGCAACAACGAAAGGCCTGTCGCCAGAAAGGAGATCGATATCACCGCCACCTGCCGCTGCAGTCCGCCTCCACGTGGCCTTTGTAGAAGCTTCTGGCCTTTGTAGAAGCTTCAAAAGGGGGCTGACATAAGCCCCCTTTCATATAACCCCCCCCCCCCTCAAAAAAAATCCCTCCTAAGGGCTCCCTTAGGCCCTTTCCCCCCCCCCCCTCCCGATTTGCTATTGAAGGACCTTTAAGTGGTCCTTAAGCCCCTTTCCCCCCCATGAAAAAGATTCCTTCTTAGCCCTTTTATACCTTTGTTTCCCCCCTTTTTCCTTTCCACCAAGAGTTATTTTCCTTTTTTTCCCCCCGGGATTCAAAGCCCCTTCTCGTACCCATTCATAATACCTTTCAAGTGGGTTGAAAGCCCAGTTACTTCGTGATTTAATCCCTCACTAGCGGGTTATATATTCTCCTTCCTTCCTTTTCCGATCCACTAAGACCGTTTAAAACCCTTCCGAGGTTTAAGCAACCCCTTTTTCGTGAAATCCCTACTTCAGGGAGGAAGCCTTCTAAAACCGTTTCCGACGAACTGTGCAAGTTATCACAAAGGGAGCTACGGTGGAATTTCAAAAAGGAGTTCGCAAAGCCGCATCCAAGTCAGAAAGGCTACATTCGCGATGGCTCCTAAGAAAGCCCAAGGCACACCACAGGAGGATCGTCTCCTAGCATCCACGTGGACATCTCACCACAAGTCCAGGTTTTCCTTCCTAATTTTTATTTGGTATTGTTATAATTCAATCGTGCGAGGATCATTGTTGGAGATAGGATGCATTTTTCATACTTAGGATAACTCTGAAAGAATTAGCTCATGAGACAGAAAAGTTCGGTCATTAGTATTTTCAATAAAACGAACAAAATAAAGTGAGAAGAAAAATTAATATACATTTCTAGCAAGTAGTTTTTGTGCATTTCAATGAACTGGACTTTGATTAATGTCCATATTTACGAAACACAATTAAGATAGTGCACTCCGCTTAGGCATGGATGTATGAATTGCATGTCGCGTTATTAGGACATATCTTCTTCGCAAATGAGTCATTATAGAAAGTGCTAATAACCCATAGGGAATTGCAAGGCATGAAATGATTCTTACGTTGATAACTCTAGTCAATTATCATTTTTTCAATTGCATAATTATTAGAAAAAGAATGCTTGTTTAGCATGAATCTTATTCGCAAGTTATAGGATGATTAGTTGGAATTAACCTAACATATGCTTGATCTTAAATCAAAAAGTTAGGGTTGAAAATCAACTTACGTGTAGACAATGAGTCATGTGTTTATGGAAATGATAGCGTAATTGTCTCCAAGAATTAAACAAGTTGGCTTAAACCTAAACACCTAAAAACCGCGAAGGGACTCGTTTAGGAAGAGTTAATTCAATTCCAAAGAACTAAGTAGGATTTAACACATGACCTAGCTGCTCTTATTGCCAAGGCTGGAACTCCTATGCCCTAATGACTTGCCCACATTCACGGAATGTAGGGACATTGGAACATACTTGAGAAATGAGTCCCTAAGAATCTTTTGCTAAAAAGGATGGAACTTGGAACCCTAGGACTGACAACATCAGTCTAATGTAATCAGGAATAGATTGTTTCGTGACTCCATTTGATGGGTAGAATAGTCCCATAGTTTGATGCGACACTTGTGCAACAAGTGCAGAGTCGTATGGTCTTGTGATTGGATCACAAGGGAATGGCCAATTCTCAGAATGAGGGTGGCAGATTCCTACGCAAGTTATCTCACAAGAGGATGAATAATCGTCCTAATATAGTATCTTTATGGGATAAAGATAATCGCTTGGAGCAAAGGACAAACCAATAAATTGGAATAACATATGAACTTAAGGTATTGACCAAGTCAGGTTAATAGGGTACGGCCCTAACCCAGGATATAGCGGATCTTGCCAAGTCGCAAGTCATCCCGGATCGAGTGCCAAATGCATTCGAAAAGAAGGATTCACTCCTTAGAAGTTGGCCAACAATAAACGACCAATGGAAATGTTTGTGCTTGTTACAGATTTAAGAGCACCGTTTTGCTTTGTTTGATCAATGAATTAAAGGATAAATGGATATCTAATGCTTCAGGTTGAAGTCCTGAAGGGAGAGGCAGCTTCAGTTACCCCCAATTGCCTGCCTGACCCTAACCAAGGGGTTTGTTAACCGCGCCGGGAAGGTGGACCGAACCCGCCACGAGAGGTCTCTCCGTTAAGTGCTACTTGGAGCAGGAGGACGCTTGGGTGCCAGGGGGGCTCTGGCTGTAAATCCCTCGCCTTTCGGGCCCTGCACAAGAGTTTAACGTGACTCCGGATTGGATCTCGAGACCCGCATACTAGTCTACGGGTGGAATCTTGGATTAGTGATCCCTGTGGATTGCTGGATAGCCTTCGGCCGGATTGTGGATAAGCCTACAGGCTGGAATTTATGTATTTCAAAGATAAATATGATAATCTGTTAAAAAGGAACTTGTTTGACATTGCTTTTCTATGTCAAGTGCTATGGTTACATGAAGGAACCAGTGCCTAACGGGCTTATTAAGGGAGCTAATTGATACATGTCCAACTAAATGTGTTAGGTAATTAAATAACTAAAACAACTTGAGGAAAGTGCAGTGGATGTGGCCATAGGTCCGTCCTACGGATGGGTGGTCCCGGTTGGCCGGGAACTTTTCTCAAATCACGATGGACAAAGGACATGAACAACAAGAGCATTGACCTAGAGTTATAATCGATCCCGATTTACATTGTTTTAGGGGAACGGAATGGGACTATGCCTTATAGCAGAGAGGTTGAGCTTCGCATCCCTCTCATTTCCCATTCTCCTTGAACCAAGTGCAGCATGAATCTGCTTCAGACCTGTCGTTTCTGCGTAAAGTAGTTCGCTTGGGTTCGACGCTATGCCGTTAGGAAATGACCAATAGGGAAACCCTAATTCAGGTTGGTCCTAAGTGGGAATGGCCGGAATACTTCCGCTACGTGGCAGACGTGGAAAGTCCTAGATCGCGAACCCCGTAATATTCCACAGGAGTGCCAGGCAAAGCTTTCTAGACATCCTTTCCGATGGACTGCTAAGACGTGTCCTGAAGATAATAGGTGGGCACGTTACAGAATAATCATCCAGATCACATTCCAATAATCAGTTTAATGCAAAAAAACATTTAGGACAATGTTAGATCAATCAACAAAATAGTGATCTCTTTTTCCAACATTGCAGGAATAATTGTGATAACCTTGCCATCGCATATCTACTCTCCCCCTTGGGATCAAAGAGCAATTCTACGTAAAATTTACCTAACACTCCTTTCTTCGGATAAGGCATATATTAGGGTTTCAAACACTAAACATGAAATAAGTTTTATTATTCACTTTCATTTATCGATAACCTAATCTCTCTCTCTCTCTCTCTCTCTCTCTCTCTCTCTCCTTTGACTTAGGGTTTCCTAATCCTTAGAGTTCTTTCCTTTGAGGCCTAGAGATGTTGCTTGCATCTAGCCCAATTCTCGAATAGGATTGGCAAACATAGTTGCTATCAGACGAATCTCAAGGTATTATAGTTTCAATTCTAATGATTGTATTCGGATACAAGGGTTTGTGCAAACTTTAATGCATCATATGAGTAAATCTATGCTCGGTCATCTATGGATACAGGAAGAATTTCCTAAAATCCCCTACGAGTTCATTAACTATCGAAAAATAATTCAGGTTACTTGTTAAAAAGAACTCATGCGCATGCCAAGCGTCATACCCTATGTCTCAATGAATAGCGGAGATGGAAATTAATACATGGATATTCGGATATGAATTATCCATATCCGACGTTGTATTCATATTCGCAGAGATGCCCTGACCGCCGGTGGCTCCATTGTCGGATGCAGGATTACGTTGCCGCAAGTCTCCCTCCATTTGGGGGCCATACTTTTGGATTATGAACCTCTCTCTCCCTCCTCCTCTTCTTATCCCCCCTCTCTCTCTCTCTTCTTCTTCTTCTCCTCCCCTCTCTCTCCCTCTTCTTCTTCTTCTTCTTCTTCTTCTTCTTCTTCTTCTTCTTCTTCTTCTTCTTCTTCTTCTTCTTCTCTCTCTCTCTCCCTCTTCTTCTTCTTCTTCTTCTCTTCTTCTTCTCCTCCTCTTCTTCTCCTCTCTCTCTCTCTCCTCCTCTCTCTCTCTCCTTCCCTCCCTCCCTCCCCCCCCCTCTCTCTCTCTCTCTCTCTCTCTCTCTCTCTCTCTCTCTCTCTCTCTCTCTCTCTCTCTCTCTCTCTCTCTCTCTCTCTCTCTCTCTCTCTCTCTCTCTCTCTCTCTTTGTGTAGCAACACGTGGCAGTCTTCAAGGCTTCCTATCCCCTTCTATGATAGGGAGGGGGTTTATTATGGGGGGGGGGGGGGGGGGGAACCGATAATGGGGGTGGGAGTGAGGTGGCACACGTGTGCCCCCCCATCGATTTGATCGTCGACACCTTGATCATGCTCGTCATCATCATTTGCAGCTCTGCAGTCATCCTTTGGTACTCCAGCTTTGTCAACTATGCCAATGTCATCCTCTTCCCCTTTGCCACATTGCTGATGGTGCCGTCTTTTGCCTTTCGTCCCTTGCCACCTATCGTCGACGACGATAGGAGGGGAAATTTTTTCAATTAATTTTAAAGGGGGGGTTGGTTCCTACGCGTTGCGAGTGGGGACATTAAATCTTAAGGGCATCCAAGGTTGCATGATGGTACATGCTTAGAATGGGATCTCTCACACTATAGGTCCCATTCAATTGGTTGATCACTAATTGCGAATTGTCTTTCACCAATAACTAGCAAATACCATTATGTTTGGCTAGATTCAATTCCATAAGCGAGGTCTTATATTTTGCCATGTTATTCATAAAAGCATGCCTAAATGCACTCCCATTTTTAAAACCACTCAATGATGGGGATCTTTAATGACAACCCCTACACTTACATCCTTAACAGGTCCTCAAGAAGCTCCATCAAAATACAATGTGTAAAGCTAGGCTTCATTGATATAACCATCCACCATGGCAATCAACCTACTTATAATCTAATCAAGAGAGAGGGTATAAGACATGTACAATCCCTCCTTCCTCATCACTGAACTCGATAGGGACGCCTAATAAGAACCCAATGACAATGGTGGCAATAGACTTTAATATCCCACGTAAAACATCCATCTTGCCACAATGTGATAATCCTTATTCCACTAGATCACTTTGCCGTGGTGGTAACACTGCTCTAAAATTGGATGCTCAAGATAAGGAATGGTTTTCCCCATCTAATAGTCTTGGTACCCTCTACAAGTTTAAGCTAGATCTTTAAGGACCTACAAAGGCACCAACTCCAACATCAGACCCTATACATAATAGGGCTTTAATTTATTGAATTTACTTTAGTTTTGAACTCTTCCCCTTGAAATTTTGCTAAAAAGACTGTAGAGCAATTCTTCCCTATACGAATAATTTTATAAGGACCATCCCATTTGTGTTCCAACTTGCCGAGGAAAAGCTCACAACGTGCATTATAATATAAAACCAATTGACCCTTAGCAAAGTTATAATTCTTAGCCCAAGGTCATGAAGAATTTTCATCCACTTCTTTCCTACTTCCTGATGTAACAAGGCTTGTAACCGAATCTTGTCAAGATGTGCAAGGTAAATGAACCTTTATTGTAATACTTCCTCTTCACCCAAAGAATGATTTAGAGCAATCCTTATTGTAGGCAACTCAATCTCCAAAGGTAAAATACAATCTTTCCCATATACTAATTTAAAAGGGGTGTGATATGTAGCTATTGTGAATGTCTTATTATAAGCCCAAATAGCCATATACAACTTATTTTCCCAATCACTCTTACCTTCGGATATAGTCTTGGATAAAATCTCCACAAGCAACTTATTAGTACTCTCTACTTGCCCATTACCTTTGGGGATTATAAGGTGTCACCTTATTGTGTTTAATCTTTGTCAAAATCTCAATCACTTTGTTAAAAGAATGTGTCCCATGATTAGACACATTCTTAGCTGGACCAAAATGGCAAACAATTTGTTCCAAAATAAAACTAGTTGTTTTCTTAGCATTATCCTTCATCAGAGTATGGGCTTTAGTCACTTCGTGAAATAGTCTATTGCCACAATAATATAACATTGTCGTGTAGCTGACAAAGGATGTATAGTTCCAACAAAATCAAGACTACACTTCTCAAAATATAGTATAGCCATGATAGGAGTCAATGGGTGCTTCCTATTTTCCCTATTATCATGTCTCTGACATGTATAACATCTCTTAACATATGCAAATGTATCTTGGAAATGTACAGCCTCAAATATCTAGCTCTGACAGGTATAACATCTCTTAACATATGCAAATGTATCTTGGAAATGTAGGGCCACAAATGTCTAGCTCCCAACACTTTTTATGCAGTCAACTATCCAAAAAAGTGCCCTCCACAAGTGAAGTCGTGACATGTTGAGAAATAAGGCAAAAGCCTAAGCTTTATCCATGGTTGTATTAAGTGTGTGTGAAAGACTTGTAATAAAAGATTGAAGAGAAGATAGAATGAGAAGAATAATGAAGGGGAGGAGAGCATGTAGCTATTGACCTCCACTTGCTCCATCCTGATCTTCCTCTACTTGAAGTTTTATTAGTTGGTATCAAAGTATAGGAGGAATATTAGAACCGAGGGTGACTACTACTGAATACAACTTTCCATCTCCAAGTCTTTGCAATTGGGGCCACCATCTTGGGTTCAAAAAGGAGGGTATGTGGACAGCTATGGAGAACATCTCTGAAATTGTGGTACCAACACGTTAGAAGCATAACAATTGTGGAAGATTGTAAGGAGAGAGGTCATCTATGGCAATAGAATAAAGCCTGAAGGAAGCTATTGGAGACAATTAGGGGAGCATCCAAGGAGTGCAGAACCTGCTAAAGGGGGAAGGTTAAAAGCTAAATCTAGAGGAGGCGATTTGGTGGATAGGGTAGCTATAGCTAACAAGAGGATCTAAAGTGATCTCACTGGGGGAGCTTGATCTGAGACAAAAGGCTCTTTGCTGCTGAGGCAAGCAGCCTTGCAGTGATTCAAAAAAAAAGGATAGTAAAACGTTGTGAGTTGTAGCAGGTAGCTAATCAAAGGGAGAGAGCTTGATAACCATGATTTTCTTGAATGGAGGGAAGCTTCAGCAACATTCACAATTTGGGAATGAGACAATTAGAGGCAGAGACCCACGGGCACAATTTATTGTGCTATGTCAGGAATATCAAGATGAGGCTTTTGGTGATAACTTGTCCTAGATTGGGATCACATATTGATTCTGTGTTCATGCTTCTCCTCTATTAATGATGTTAAACCATTAATGCTTATGAAGTTTTGTTTGAGATATGTTCATAGATTTGCATTATGTATATTCTTCTTGGAAGGACTTCAAAATAAACACAATTCCTTTGATGAAAGAATATTGGTTCCCCCCCCCCCCCCCCCCATTACCACATGCTATCTTGTACCATGAAAATGAGATGAAATGGAAGAGAAAAACAAACTTCTGGGTGAAGCCATTGCAAATCAAAAACTGCTATTGTTACTTGATATGGAGGTCATATAAAGAGTGCACCATGAATTTGTGTCTCTTTTAACTGAAAATGTAACTAGTAACTCAGATTTATTGCCACAATGGCATGTTAAATAAGTGTCCAGAGTTGAGCATTCTTGCTGGTAATACCGATTTTATGCCATTTTCGGGTCCCATTTTGGAGGCAAAGAAATGCATAAATTTTCCCAAAAAATTGTATAGCTTGAGCTTGACTCATGGCACAAAAAGTTGCAAAAGAACATCAATGAAATTGGTCTATTTTTAGCCCGTATTTTGATATTTTTTGGGTCGTATGAGCATCGTTTGAGCTCCATTTTGCATGTTTCTTGCTAGACAATCAATCTATGATGTATGGGCATCATGTATGAATGTATACGACAGCCACAATCAACTTCTACAGAATTTGTCACTCGTCACAACATCAATCACCATCTACCACAGTATGAGCAACACCATTTGTAGGTGTAGGAAGAAGCAAATCATCCTCTTGCATCGTGACAAATTCTTCCCTAGTAGCATTCACATCTCGTCATCAAGACTGCTTCTTCAATCAATTGTTCCTAACATTCCACAACTTCAATGCAAGCTATATCATACTGTCAACAACATGAGTACCATGGGATTGGCACTTGTCCAGGGGGAAATAATGTTAGCAGCAATTTGAGAAGGCTGCAAAAAGCACAAGCGTCAACTACCATTTGGGGGATTGTGGATATCACCACATTATCATGGATGTATTACTTTGTGAGAGCCGGAATCACTCCCATGCAGATTGTATCTATCGCTTGCAATTATATTTATTGCATTCACAATTGTCGTGTAGGTTGCACACATGTATTTGTGATTAGAATATCTAAGACTCGGTCTAATTAGGCTAAGTTTGAAACATACAATGATGATTGGCTAGCATAGACCCCCCCATAAAGTGGGTAGGATGCCCGAGAGAGGACGCAAACCCAAAACGCAAAAGGGATGGGAACCCCTGTATAGTAGCCATTCTCTTGGAAGGGAATTTACATGAAATTTTTGGGCTATCTTGGTGCATTTTTTGTCTCAGATTGACCATTTGAGGCAGCGAATTGGTTCATGTTGCTGAATGCTTGATTGGGACAGCACACATCTCTAATTTTTCTAAAATTGCAGCCCGTCAAAATGTCAGACACAGCTCAAATTACCCAAATTGTTGGAGATAAATTGACCAAGGACAACTATAGTGTCTGGTCATACATGATGGAGAACTTTCTGATGGGGAGAGATCTTTGGGACCTCATTATTGGTGATGATGCATGTCCATATCTTCTTGAGGAGCCCATAAAAGAGCAAAAGAAGGCATACAAGGATTGGACTGGAAAAAACACAAAATTTTTGCATTGGATCTCTATATGCATATCGGAGACTTTGATTCCTCATATCAAGAAGGCAAACACTTGTAAAAAGGCATGGGAAATCATTGAGAAAATGTGTGGGACATGTACAAAGGCAAGGAAGATACAACTTAAGCAAAGATTGCATGGAGCATGGAGAGGAAACCGCACAATTAGTGACTATGTTGCATAGATCAAACAGGTTGCAAAAGATTTTGCATCTATAAATGCACTAGTGGATGATGATGACTTGGTTTCAGCTACACTTAATGGAATTTTACCCACATATAAATCTTTGGATACCTCTATTTCAGTTAGAGGAGGCTCTATGCCAGACTTTGAAGAATTGATTGCTTTGCTACTTACATAAGAAATCAAGTTGGGTTTGAATGCATCTAGCAGCAACAAGAATACAAGTGGAGAGAGTGTCGTTTATCATTAGAGAGGGCATATCAACCCATCTAGAGCTAGAGGCTCATCTTATGGTCATGGTGGTGATAGCCTTGCATGTGGTTGAGGTATCTTTGGTCGTGGTGGTTTCACACCTAGAGGGAGGGGTAGAGATTATTCTAGAGGTAGAGGATGATCTACTCCTACACATAGAGATGGTGCATGTAATTATTGTGGGTAGTATAGACATTTTGAAAGGGAATGTTATCACAAGAAAAATGCTATGCCTAGGGGTCAAGGAAGGACTCAATATAACCATTATGTAGGTGGCTATGGAGGTGCAAGTTATGGACCTAGAGGTGGCTATGCTAGAGGCCATTTATTTGCCATGGAACATTTATTAGGGAGCATAACACACCCTCCCAGTGAGGATGATTGGTTTTTGGACTCAGGGGCTACAAATCACATGACTCATCATGTTGAGTGGTTTGACACAAAGCAACAAATGCAGAATGAAGAATATGTGGCTACTGGGGATGATATTTTGCATAAAATTACTCATATTGGTAGTGTGCCACTTGTCACTAGAGATGGAGTTGAAAATAAGCTTGGGGATGTACTTTATGTACCTATAATCACTAAGAACTTAGCATCAGTCAGTCAAATGGCGACCAAGGAATGCAGGTGAGATTAAATAGATATGGATGTTTCATTGAGGAATTTTGAAATGGAAGGCCTAGCAAATTGATTGCAAAAGACAAGAAGAAAGGATGGTTATTTGCATTAGATGCGGGTACTCCCGTCGTTCTGAATTCTACTACAACATTGACTCATCATGTATCATCGTATGAGAAGATGTATGGTAGGACACCCATTGTTGCCTACTTCAAGGCTTTTGGATGTGTTTGCTATGCTCATGTTCATGTTCATGATTATTTGAAGAAGAAGATGGAGCCAAAGGCTATAAAATACATCTTTCTTGGATATCCTAATGAGAAGAAGGGTTACAAATGCTATGATCTAGTAACTAAGGAAGTTTACATTAGCAAGGATGTCAGATTCAGTGAGAATGAATCATGGTACAAGCCCAAGATTGCAGTGGACTTGGATTCTTATGAGAGTAGTGATGATGATGCTCATGGGAAGAAAATTTCAGCAAATGGTAAGCTTGGAAATCAGCACTTATTAGAAGATATGTTTGGACCTCAGGAGAATGCAGAAAGAAATGGCATCTATAGTCCATGGAGTGGCAGGTTGAGGAATTCACAAAAGATTGTGAAAATTGCAAAAGGAAAGAGGCCTATGGCTGAAAGTCCAGAGGATGAATCTATCAATGATGAGTATGGCATTCCTCATGTAAAAACTCTAGGTACTAGAAGTGAAGGAAAATATGTGCCACCACAAGCAAGAGCAGTTGAGACTCCAAGTAGTGCACCTCAGTTGAGGACTTAGTTGAGGAGATCAGAAAGGGTTAGATATCCTGTTGATAGAACGGGTTCATGAAGATGCATTATGCTTATATGGTTTCTTATGTACATCATATGGAACCTACTTGCTTTGAGGAAGCAGTGGAAAGCAAAGAATGAAGACAAGCTATGGATGAGGAGATGGATGCATTGAAGAAAAATAAGAATTGGGATTTAGTGTAGTTACCTCATGGAAAGAAATCAATTGGTTGCAAATGGGTATACAAAGTCAAGTGCAAATCGGATGGTTCTCTAGAAAGGTATAAAGCAAGGTTGGTTGCAAAGGGTTATGCACAAACATATGGATTGGATTATGAGGAGACATTCAACCCAATGGCAAAGATGACTACAGTGAGATCAATGATTACTTTGGCTTCTATATATGGCTGGAAATTGTATTAAATTGATGTGAGAAATGCATTCTTGAATGAGAATTTAGAAGAGGAAGTATACATGGATTAGTATGAAGGGTATGTGAATCCTAAATACCCACGTTATGTATGCAAGTTGAAGAAGGCATTGTATGGAGGACTGAAGCAAGCACTATAATATTTCCACGTAATAAAAGTTAGTTGGTTAGTTCGAAAGTCAATTATTCAATTAATAAGTTAGTAAGATTACTAACTAAAGACTAACTAAGGTAAAAACTAACTAACGTTAATAGCTAATATTTTTATTTAATTAAAAATATATTATTTTTTAAATGAGAGTCATAAATTTGATATTTTTCTTGGATTGATAAGGACCCTAGCCACCCTTCATGGAAGTTACAACGTGAACAAGACTTATGAGCCATATTAATCACTAGTATTAATATGTATAGTATAGACAGTCCAAAAATATTAGATTTTGGACAAAACTAGCATATTCTAGATATTTTAGATATTATCCTAAAAAGATAGAATTGGATGCCATTTAAAAGAAAAGAGAAGTGATGTTTTAGTTAGTTTTGAAAATTTTATAATTAAAAAAAAAGTGATTGGCGAAATCGCGCGCGTCGCGATTGCAGTCTACAGGTAGTAGATAGAACTTCATACAGGGAGAGAAAGAAGGAGCGATCTGAAAGCTTTCTAAGCAAGTGTTTTAGGGTTTTACCCCCCTTTTGGAGCCAATGGAACCATCTGATTTATGAGTTAAGCATCAGATCACTAAGTTTTCCAAGAGTCCCTCCACCAAGAACTCTTATTCTCAGCCTCATCCCCTCCTCTCTAATTCATTATAAATATGAGGCATAGGGAGGCACAATAGAGCATAAGGAGACCCCGACCCGAGAGGCTGCAAGAGAGAGGTAGAGAGAAGGATACCCCTCCAAGTATTTCTGAGGGAGAGCGAGAGAGAGAGAGAGAGAGAGAGAGAGAGAGAGAGAGAGAGAGAGAGAGAGAGAGAGAGAGAGAGAGAGAGAGAGAGAGAGAGAAGAGAGAGAGAGAGAGAAGAGTTACCCCGAGAGGCTACACAATTCCCTCTATCTCGATCCTCGACTTAGCCATCTCCTCCTACACTCTCCCATCTCGAATCTATTCCGCCTTCTTAATCTCTTGAGTCTACTTGTGGAAGATGGCCTCCAAGCAAAGAATGTCGCATGCGCATGGCAATCCTACAACCAGCAACAAAGATTCAAGCGAAGGCATCACTATCAATCCAATTGCGGTATCGATCGTAAGTAATGTATTTCCAAATTAATAGATGCTTGTTTTGATTTTTGCATGAGATACATTAGGCTCCAAACTATGATGTATGAGAATAGGTCATGGGAAGGGATAGACCTCCTCTCACATATTCAAAAGATGGATTTGCAAAGTGCATGTATTAAGGGAAGTTGATTGCACTTAGTTGCGTATGGCTTATTTGTTGATAGAGCAATCGGTCAGGGGTTATGAATAGCATAATCATAAAAAGAATAACATTAGGAATTGTGCATACAAGTATTAAGTAAATTTTGCATAGAATCGCTCTTTGATCCCAAGGGGGAGAGCGAATATGCGATGGAATTATTATCGCATCTATTCTTGTATTGTTTGGGAAAAGAATACAATTATTTTCGTTGGTTGATTGAACAACACCCTAAATTCTTTTTACAATCAACTAATTGTTGCATTGTGATTTGGATAAATACTCCAAGTGACCATGTTTGATGGTAAAAGCATGGCAAAAATCAGTAATGATAAGTAGCCATGGGAAGTAAAGGAATGTTTCACTAGAAGATGATATTAGACTGATTGCCTTGATTATGCTTAATTCTTAATTGGATTAATTATGGAAGGATATTTTGTACAGGTGGATCATCTCCAAGATCGCACCACGGATTACCCCGAGAGGGCAGTGCTCGATTCACGGGTCAAAGGTCAAGTGGTGAAAAGGCCAACCACGAAAAGTGTGTCTCGCTCCTAGGTGGCTTGGGTCAGTGGAGCTCTGGACACCCCTTGTCGAGTCCGAAATGGAGCTGTAGACTATTGTGAGCCCAATCTTTATGGTGTTGGAAGATCCTATTCTAGATAAAGGATGGAAATTATGGTGCCATGTGATTTGGACCGGATACTTCTGTTGGACAGAAGGGATACATAATTCTCCTATATGGGCAGAAGACAAAGATTAACTTAAAGATAAGTTAAGGAACTTGTTTGTCAAAAGGACTACTTGTTTTTTTTGTTTTCGTGTCTGTGCCGTAAATTACACGAACAAAACATGTGCCGTAAAAGGCTTAATTAAGGAAGTTGATTTTAAATGTCGCACATAAATGTGGTAGGACCTAATTAGAAAACTAAAGTTATCAAGGGAAGCTAGTGGATGGAATCCTCGATGGGTGGTGGTCCCAGAGAACTGGGAGGCTTCTCACAAGGATTTATCGCCATTCAACTTTAGGTATTGTTAAGTTAGAACCCGGTTCATTCCATTTTTGGGGACCAAAATGGGACTATGCCCTATGGGTAGAGAGGTTGAGCACGCATCCCTCTCATTTCCCATTCTCTTTGAACCAAGTGTGGTATGGATCTGCTTCGGATTGGGTATCTCTGCGTAAAGTAGGATGTCCAAAACCCGATGCTAGAATGCTGTTAGGAGACCTTGGCCCTAGAAACCTTCATTTTAGGTCGACCCTAGTGGGTTTGACCGTGTTCTATTGCGAGGGGGGCTCGGAAAACCCTAGGTAACAAACTCCAAAATATTCCCTGTGAGTGCCAGGCCGCGACGCTTAGATTTGTTTCTTGGTGGACCGCTAGAACGTGCTTGGACAAGGCACATTACAGTTGGTATCAGAGCAAAACTTTATAATTATGCATGATTGATTAATGTATAGTTCATAGATATATCCTAAACATAATAACCTAAGCGGTGTGGACTTGATTGCCAGCAGGCACGTTCTGCACCCACAAATGCTAACATGCAAGAGAAGAAATTTCTTCTCAAGAAAATTAAGGCACCCGAGTTTGATGGAGAAGGAATAGACATCGAAGGAGAGGCAGAGATATGGATTGAGTCAATGGATGATTATTTCTCTACCTTGGGAACTGATGCTACCAATCAAGCAATAATAGCCAAAACTTAAGTTAGTTGACCATACTCGAATATATCAAATACAATAGGTTGTTGTTTCAAAAGACCACATGCTTATGAGTGATTAGAGTAGCGCAGCAGCGAAAGTGTGGTAGGTCCTAACCCACAGGCCCTAAGCCCCATTAATGCTTGTATTCCCTGATTTCTCTCGAGATGAGAACATCTCGATTTCTCTAAGGGGGGAGGATGTAATATTTCCATGCAATAAAAGTTAGTTGGTTAGTTCGAAAGTTAGTTATTCAATTAATAAGTTAGTAAGATTACTTACTAAAGACTAACTAAGGTAAAAACTAACTAACGTTAATAGCTAATATTTTTATTTAATATAAAATATATATTTTCTAAAAAATGAGTCATAAATCTAATATTTTTCTCAAATTGACAAGGACCGTAGCCACCCTTCACAAAAGTTACACATGAACAAGACTTATGAGCCATATTAATCACTTGTATCAATATGTATAGTATGGACAGTCCAAAAATATTAGATTTTGGGCAAAACTATCATATTCTGAATATTTTAGATATTATCCTAAAAAGATAGAACTAGATGTCATTTAAAAGAAAATACAAGTGATATTTTAGTTAGTTTTGAAAATTTTATAAAAAGAAAAGTGATTGGTGAAATCGTACGCACCGCGATCGCAGTCTACAGGCAGTAGACAGAACTTCGAACAGGGAGAGAAAGAAGGAGTGATCTAAAAGCTTTCTAAGCAAGTGTCTTAGGGTTTTACCCCCCCCTTTTGGAGCCAATGGAACCATCAGATTTATGAGTTAAGCATCAGATCATTGAGTTTTCCAAGAGTCCCTCCACCAAGAACTCTTGTTCTCAGCCTCATCCTCTCCTCTCTAATTCATTATAAATATGAGGCACAGGGAGGCACAATAGAGCATAAGGAGACCCTGAGAGGCTGCAAGAGAGAGGTAGAGAGAGGATACCCCTCCAAGTTATTGTGAGGGAGAGCGAGAGAGAGAGAGAGAGAGAGAGAGAGAGACAGAGAGAGAGAGAAGAGTTACCCCGAGAGGCTGCACAATTCCCTCTATCTCGATCCTCGACTTAGCCATCTTCTCCTACACTCTCCCATCTCGAATCTATTCCGCCTTCTTAATCTCTTGAGTCTACTTTGCAGACAATGGCCACCAAGCGAAGCATGTCCCATGCGGATGGCAATCCTACAACCAACAACGAAGCTTCATGCAAAGGCATCACTATCAATCCAATTGTGGTACCGATCGTAAGTAATGTATTTCCAAATTGATAAATGCTTGTCTTGATTCTGGCATGAGATACATTAGGCTCCAGACTATGATGTACGAGAATAGGTCATGGGAAGGGATAGGCCTCCTCTCACATATTCAAAAGATGGAGTTTGCAAAGTGCATGTATTAAGGGAAGTTAATTGCACTTAGTTACGTATGGCTTATTTGTTGATAGAGCAATCGGTCAGGGGTTATGAATAGCATAATCATAAAAAGAATAGCATTAGGAATTGTGCATACAAGTATTAAGTAAATTTTACATAGAATCGCTATTTGATCCCAAGGGAGAGAGCAAATATATGATAGAATTATTATCGCGTCTATTCTTGTATTGTTTGGGAAAAAATACAATTAGTTTTGTTGGTTGATTGAACAACACCCTAAATTATTTTTACAATCAACTGATTGTTGCATTGTGATTTGGATAAATACTCCAAGTGCTTGTGTTTGATGGTAAAAGCATGGCAAAGGTCAGTAATGACAAGTAGCCATGGGAAATAAAGGAATGTTTCACTGGAAGATGATATTAGGTTGATTGCATTATGCTTGATTCTTAATTGGATTAATTAATGAAGGATATTTGCATGGGTGGATCATCTCCAAGATCACACCGCGGATTACCCCGAGAGGACACTTCTCGATTCACGAGCTGAAGGTCGAGTGATGAAAAGGCCAACCACGGAAAGTTTGTCTCGCTCCTAGGTCGCTTGGGGTCAGTGGAGCTCTAGACACCCCTTGCCAAGTCCGAAACGCAGCTGTAAACTACCATGAGCCCAACATTTGTGGCGTTGGAAGATCCTATTCTAGATAAAGGATATTGGACCAAGTACTTATGTTGGACAGAAGGGATACATAATTCTCCTGTATGGGCAAGAGACAAAGATTAACTTGAAGATAAGTTAAGGAACTTTTTTGTCAAAAGGACTGCTTATTTTGTTTTCGTATATGTGCTGTAAATTACACGAACGAAACTTGTGCCCTGAAAGGCCTAATTAATGAAGCTGATTTTAAATGTCGCACATAAATGTGGTAGGACCTAATTAGAAAACTAAAGCTATCAAGGGAAGTCGGTGAATGGAATCCCCGATGGATTCGCAGGGTGGTCCCAGAGAACTGGGAGGCTTCTCACAAGGATTTATCACCATTCAACTTTACGTATTATTAAGTTAGAACCCAGTTCATGCTGTTTTAGGGGACCGAAATGAGACTATGCCCTATGGGGAAAGAGGTTGAGCGCGCATCCCTTTCATTTTCCATTCTTCTAAGATCCTGTAATTTTTACCCTTCAAGTTTTTTTTAAAATTATACTAAAATAAGAACCAACTGAGAATTTTGATTTTTCAAGCAATGGAATTATATTCGATCATTTTAAACTATTTTCCATAATATACACAAAAGAATCATCGTGAAACGTCAAAATTGAGAGCTTACATGATTAATTTCATACAAATCCATATGCATTTCAAAGTTGGGTAGTCATTGATGCTCTTCTATAGCCATTGAGGCATCCTCAACCTTTGATATATGCTTCATAACACTTTAGCATCATCACACATCCAAAACCTTTCATCTCAGCCCAACCCCTCTCTCTCACATAGAGTAGTCATGGGAACAAGATGCAAAGAGGAGAGAGAAATACTAAAAATTGAGAATTCCATTCCTTCCATCATTTGTCGAATGCATATAGCAAAAATGGAGAGCCCTGCACATGGGTTGAAGCCTTGCCTTCCATCTCTATAATGATCTTGGTCGACGGAGAGAGCCACCATGACAAAATCCAAGAGGCACAAAAAAAAATGCACCTCACCCTTCTTTTCATGCTAATTTGTAGTTTTAATTAAGCCTCTAAGGCCTAAATATTAAATATTAAATTAAGTAGTTTGATTTTTGCATGTTTACACTTCTCGACAAGTGGTTTTCTCATTGGTTGAGGAGATAAATAGCCTCAGAATTCCAATCAGAGACTAGACAACTAGCTTCGTGGTATTGAAATCTATCAATCTAGCCTTCATCACACACTTTTTGGCTCTTGAATCTGATACCCACTTCATTATACCATATTTTGAGATCATTAAATACAAGCTCAAATGATCTCCAATTGACGAACTGAGAAATGCATTGGATTCCTAGCATCAAAATGCATCTAGGAAAACTCTAGCTCCTTAATCTGTAATCGATTCATTTTTCATGAAAATTAATTGTATTCATCATTTCATAGTCAAGTACAATGCTTTATAGAGTTTGGGTTGTTCCAATTTCCTCATTGTGCATATGGGATTCAGGATAGCTCTTCTTGGAGCATACATCATTTGTTTATTTTTCAACATCACCTAGATATGACTATTTGTGGATATGGCCTGAAAGAGAACTATCACTATTGTTGTGATAAGATTATTGTGAAATTGATATCAACATGTACCTTCCCTGAGTTTTACCATTACTACTTCTACCAGATTAGTTAATATCATCTATAGTATAGACCACCACCTAGATGATAGGTCAAATGTATGAAAACTAGTGGGGCTTTGGTCAATTAGGTAATACTCATAACCAATCCTTTGATAGGAAATAGATCCTCCACCGGTAGGTGTGTGGATGATGGTGATGGGCTTAAGAAACTCTAATAAGAGAGGGATCAAGGGTGTGTTTAGATTGTTCTAGTACCAAGATATCCATGATGGATATTGAGAGGAATGAGAAATTTGGAATGAAGTTGAAGTATTGCGAGACTCTCGATCGTTTTAGTTATGTGTTAATGATAATATATTAATCACTAGTATTAATGTTTATAGTTTGGATGGTCCAAAAATATTAGATTTTGGGCAAAACTAATATATTTTAGATATTTTAGATATTATCCTAAAAAGGTATGGAGACTTGTAGAACTGAATGTCATTTAAAAGAAAAGACAAGTGATTTTTTAGTTATATTTGGAGAGTATATAAAAAGAAACAAATAAAGAGAGAGATTTGTAAAAGTGCGCGCGTCGTGATTGCAGTCCACAGACAAAAAACAACACTTCAAACAGAGAAAATAAGGAGTGAACTAAGAGATTTTTCAACAAGTGTCTTGGAGTTTTACCCCCCTTTCACAGCCAATGGAACCATCAGATTTATGATCTGAGCATCAGATCACTGATCTTTCCAAGATCCCCCTCCACAAAGAGCTCCACTTCTCAATCACAAGCCCTCTTCTCTAATTCACTATAAATATGAGGCATGGGGAGGCACAAGGGAGAATAAGGAGACCCCGAGAGGCTGCGAGAGAGAGGTAGAGAAAAGGATGCCCCTCCAAGAGATTATGAGGAAGAGCTTGAAAGAGAGCTTGAGAGAGAGAGAGAGAGAGAGAGAGAGAAGAGTTACCCCGAGAGGCTACACAATTCTCTCTATTTCGATCCTCGACTTACCCATCTTCTCTTACACTCCCCTATCTCGAATCTATTCTGTCATCTTAATCTCTTGAGTCTACTTGTGGACGATGGCCTCCAAGCAAAGAATGTTGCATGTGGATGGCAATCCCATTACCAACAATGAAGCTTCAGGTGAAGGCATCACTGTCAATCCAACTGCGGTACCGGTCGTAAGTAATGTATTTTCAAATTGATAGATGCTTGCATTGATTCTCGTATGAGATACGTTAGGCCCATACTATGGTGCACGAGTATAGATCATTTCATCTCACGTATTCAAAAGATGGAGTTTGTGAAGTGCATGTATCAAAGGAAGTTAATTGCACCTAGTTACATATGGCTTATTTGTCGGTAAAGCAATTACAAGAAAGAATTAGTCAAGGGTTATGAATGGTATAGTCATTAAAATCACGACATTAAAAGATTGTGCATACAAGTGCTAGGTTAAAGCATAGTCAAGGGTTACAAATAGCATAATTACTAAAAGAATATGACATTAAGAATCATGAATGGAAAGTACTAGTTTAAAGTCTAGATACTTCAAAGGTACTTAACCTAAGAGCCCAAATATTAAGAAGAACTAGATTCTAGCTCAATGCAAGGCCTGTTGGAGTTTAGTTGAGATCATCTCGCACTTATATTATCAAGTATTTACACGTTATGCCTATAACATGTTTGATATATGAGGATAATTTCCTATTTGCCTCATGGTTTGACTATGAGCTAGTACAAGAAATTAATCATAAGGATTAAAACGAAGATGTCTTGAGATCCGTTGGATAACTACGCCTTTTGCCAGTCCAACTTAGGGTTGGGTTATCAATCAATGTAAGTGACCTATAGAACTTACATCATGAATAGTGTTTGAATACGTAACATGTGCCCTAGCCGAAGGAAGTGTTAAGAAACATTTTGCATAGTATTACTCTTAGATCCCAAGGGGGAGAGCAAATATACGATGGAAATGTTATATCGTCTATTCTTGCATTATTTGGAAAGAATGCAATTGGTTTTGTTAGTTGATCGAACAACATCCTAAATGCTTTTACATTCAACTGGTTGTTAGTTGTTGTTTGGATTATTATTCCAAGTGCTTGTGATTTATGGTAAATGCATAGCAAGGGTCTGTGATGACAAGTCGCCATGGGAATAAAGGAATGTTTTCCTAGAAAATGATATTAGGGCTTAATGCCTTATTTGTGCTTGATTCTTAAAGGATTTAATTAAGGAATGATATTTTGCACAAGTGGATCACCTCCATGATGGCACCACCATAGATTAACCCAAAGAGGGCACTGCTCGATTCCTGGGCCGAAGCTCAAGTGGTGAAAAGGCCAACCACCGGAATGATGTTTTGCTCTTAGATAGCTTGCAGGTCAGGTGGAGCTCTAGACACCCCTTTCTAGGTCTAAAATGGAGTTGAAGACCTCCATGGGCCCCAACATCTGGGCATGTTGGGAGATCCTATTCTAGATAAAGGATTGAGTTTGTGGTGCCATGAGATTTGGACCAGTTACTTTTGCAGGGCAGAAGGGATACTTCTGTTGGACAAAAGGGATACATGATTTCTCCTATATGGGCAGGAGACAAAGATTAACTTGAAGATAAGTTAAGGAACTTGTTTGAACTTGTTTGTTGATAGATTGCTTGCTTTGTTTCGTGTCTGTGCTATAAATTACGCGAACGAACCCTGTTCCCTAAAAGGCTTAATTAATGAAGCTGATTTTAAATGTTGCACATAAATGTGGTAGGACCTAATTAGAAAACTAAAGCTATCAAGGGAAGCAGGTGGGTGGAATCCCCAATAGGTCCATCCTACGGTAGGGTGGTCCCAGAGATTGGGAGGCTTCTCACAAGGTTTTACCGTCTTTGACCTTAGAAAATGTTAGGATAGAACCCCAATTCATGCCCGTTTTAGGGGACCGGAATGGAACTATGCCCTACGGGCAAAGAGGTCAAGTAGCACATCCCTCTCGTTTCCCATTCTCTTTGAACCAAATGAGGCAATGGTTTGCTTAGGCTTCGGTATCTCTGTGTAAAGTAGGATGTCCAGGATCTGACGCTGGAATGCTGTTAGGAAACCTTGGCCACTAGGAGCCCAAATTTCAGGTCGATCCTAGTGGGTTCAGTTGTGAACGTTCCGTTGCGAGGCGGGTTCGGGAAACCCTAGGCAACAAAACTCGAAACATTCCCTAAGAGTGCTGGGCAACGACGCTTAGATTCGTTTCTCGATAGACCGCTAAAAGCATGCCTGGATAGCCAATGGGTGGGCACCTTACAAAGCTTCTCTTTCCTTCATGGAGATCTCTTCTTCTATCTCTTTTCCATGATCATTATTCTTCATGTGACCTACTGAGGATGATTGTATAGGTCCTGAGCAACCTATAGAGTACCTATATGCTTCATCTTCAACTCAACTTCACCATGTGATGCAAGAGGAGGCTCTAGGATAGTGTACACCATTTTTCAACATCCTCTTGAATCAGTCCACATTTTCATCTTCAAGCTATGCCCTCATTTACTTGATCAAATGTAGCCCTGACATGGAGTATTAATGATCTCTCACTTAATCTTTTACTCTTCTTGAACCTTTGAGCTCTCATTATAACCCTAGCTATTCCAGAACTTGGATAGCATGAAAAATTCAGAGATTACTTGAAGATTTGAGTCTATTTTGGTGCCTTTTAGCTTCAAGAAGTGAAAGGCAAGCATCTACAATAGACATTGGGCCTTGGAGCTTTAAAGCAAGATTGGAAGCATTTTCTCCATTTCAAATTGGGGTAAAATAGGGCAACCATCAATTTTTATCAAATTTTTTCTTATTGAAGCTTCAAATCATGGGGCTTTTGTTGTCTACAACCTGAGGAATAGATTGAAGCTACTCCATCAAGGATTGGCTTACATTGAAGAATTCCATCAAGATTGATCGTGCTTTCATCCTCTTGAATATGGAAATGTATGGAAATTCTTGATTCTATCAAGAATTTGGATTCTTCATGCCTCAAAGGACCTTCTCCAACAATCATTGTGGACTTCTACTCAAGCATGGGATTCTCTTGATTCATTGGAGCAATCTTTATGATTTGAAGTTGAAGTTACATGGAAGCAATCACAAGTGTCGACTACTATTTTGGATTATGGACACCATCAAATCATCATGGTTGTATTACTTTTTGAGAGCCGAGCTCACTCCCGCACACATTGTATTTATCTCCCGTAGTTGTATTTAGGTTAAGGTTGAAGCGTGCTTCAAGGCCCGGCCTAGAGCCCATTAAGTGGGTAGGATGACCAAGAGAGGCTACAAACCCTAATTCAGAGTTGTGGAAACCCTAAATGCAAACCACAAAAGAGGTGTAAACCGTAAACGCAAAACGCAAACCTTACCGTAACCCTAATTCTTGGTCTATATAAGGGTGGGAGGTCTCAGTTGTATTCACCCTTTTGGCACATCCATGCTGCGGAAGCTCTATCAGTGTGACTACTCAATCTTTCTATTTTATCTTTCCATTCTATCATCTTGCTTCCGTTGCATTGAGAGTGACTAAGAGGGAGAGAGTGAGAGATGTGTTGAGTGAGGGATTGAGAGAAGGAAAATCTCTTCGTCATCTTCTTGCTTTTCTCTTCTTCTCTACTAGCTCGTCAACTCATTGGTGTACTTGGTGGTGGATGCAAAGGAGCGATGGCATTGGATCTTGTTGATCATGGTCATGGAACCATCTTCGAGTCTTCGAGTCATCAAATGCAAGAAGGTAAGTTAGGTGAGTTCACTATAACTCGAGCTAGTCTTGTGTTCTTGCTTTCTTAGGTTGGAGAGGAGGATGCTTGGCTAGTTAGAGCAGAGTGGTGAGAGACAAGGTGAGAGATTGTCAACTGAAGTGAGTTGCAACTTCTGAAACAATAGAAGTCTAGCCAAAGTCCCAATTTTTGGTGTGTTTGGCTCAACATTGAAGCTAGCCTTATGTTCTTCAATCTTGATCCATTTGATAATGGATTGTGTTGAGAATTAATTGGTTATGGTTCACCCTCTACTCTTCATCAAAAATTAAGAGGTAATCCTATTGCTTTCAACTAAATCTCTCTTTTCATCCTATTGTTGAACCAATCCTACTATTGATAAATAGAGATTGAGTATAATAGATCCTCTGAAATTACCACTGAAGAGCATATAGAATTCAACCTAAGACTGATTGTGATTACTTTATTATTTTCCTTTTCTTGCCCATTCATAAATTGACACCAAATTAATTGCATAGTGCTATTCACTACCTACCTAACGTGGAATTTGATTGGATGATTGAACATTGATGCTATAGGACTAAGATAATGATGAAAATGGTAAGTGGGATATTTGTAAAAGTAGTGAGTCGCTACAAAAGGGTAATGACCTATCCTTAGCCCTTTCAATTCAGTCATTTTCTAATCTTCACTTGCATTTCATTAAAGAATCCAAAGAATTTTTTAGTCAATGCATAGCATCCTTGTCTAGATTAGCCATTAGAATGTACTTTTCATGTTGATTCCCACAAGGAAAAAGTGGATGCCAAGCAAGTTGGGAAGACAATAGTGAGGTGATCCTCCCTTCTTGATTATGACCGTGAAGGGGTGCATAGCCCAGCTTCAAGAGGAACTTTACACATTCATCAAGTCTCGAAGCCCATCAAATTTTTATGTTTAGGTGTAGATACATATCCATTGAGAGAGCTTGATAGTAGTATAATAGTGATCAACCCGATTCAGAGAGCTACAAGTGATTAAAGTTCCATAGGAACAATATTGAAAGAGGTGCAGGGCATCTCATGTTCTCTAGATATCTACAGGTGCACATCATTTGATAGGTCATTCTTGAGTATTGAAGATCCTATTACAAAAAATTATGTACTTATTCATATTGAAAACTTGATAGTGCCTTATTGAAGAGGGAACCTAAGCTTCAATTTGAATCAAAAATTTTGTTGATCCAATATCTAGAGCTCAAGTTATTGCTAATTTACCGATAGTAGGTATAGTGAGACAACTTCCAAATAGCATACAAGGTGACACTGCTTATCATTGTTTCACCTAAAGTCTTCAACCCAAGTTGAAATATTCTTAAATTTGGTATATTCACATATAATGAGATTTTTATTGATCTATTAAGCATCAAGATTGGAGCTATATTCCAAGAGAAACAAGGGATTTATTAACAAACAGTCTATTACTATAGTATTATTCCAATGGCTACGAATAAGAAGAAAGACTGTGTTACAGAAGCAATGAATGAAGGTGTCAAAAAATTTCAAGAGGATCAAAAGTACACAAATGAAGCCAATAATTTTGAGCAAGTAGATGAAGACTTAAGCATTGGAGTTACCTACAACACACACTAAGAAATGGAGGATGCACATGAAGTACATGCAATTATGAATGATTAGTTGTTATTATCTAAAGAGCTGGGACATTTGAGTGATGTTATTTCCAAAGATTTGAAGACATTGAATGAAGGTTTAATATATATAAATCAAGGTTTTTGTAAGGCATGGCACAAGTAAAGAAGGGTATCACTGATCTGCAGGCAAAGCAACTAATCTTTATTTCAAGAACTCATTTCAGCCATAAGAGAAATTGATAACAAGCCACAAAGGGAACCTCAACCTATTGAAGACCCACGTGAAATCCCTCTTATTGGCAATTTATCCCATCCAAACAAAGAAATTTCTCAGCCAGTTATGCATACTTTTGAAAGAGGTGAACCGTCAAGGGTGAGGGGTAACTACCACTCTTCACAAATTCATGGCAATCATACCACAAGGCCTCAATTCAACAGCCCAAAAGATAGTCTTAGATATGAAGGGGAACAAGATAAAAATTGATGGGATGATGATTACCATGGATGTGAGCCCTTCTACAAGTGTTTTTTTTGTCAACTCTCTAATGTGCAAAAAGGGAATGCAGTTGACAATCAAGTTCATGAAGGTGGAAGGAATGATGGGAGAAGATCAGACCATGATCTATCAAATAAAGAGCATGTTTAAAATGTTAAACCCTCATCTCATGGTTTTGGGTAGCCTACTTGTAGGCAACACTCTAGAAACAAAGATTCATGGAAGCAACATTCTTATGGACAACCATCTTACAATGAAAAGGAGTATAAGGAAAAGATCAACATCACTAATTTCAAAGGGAATAACGCTTCACCTTTAGAATGGGAGGAATGGATTAACAAGCTTGAATTGTTTTTGCTTTATCTTTGGAAAAAGAAAGACTTCAAAGAAGATGGTATGCATGTTCTCAAAGAGAGATATCCATTAGAGACTACTCAAACGCCTACTTGAATTTCTCTATGTATATTGAAGGCATTTCAAATTTTGCTAAGCTAAATAAATATATTTTTGGTCTTGACCTTGCCCTATCATTGGAGGTGGGATCTCAACAACTAAAACCTTGCATGAGGCCATACAATTGGTTGAAAGATATTCTTTGAAGTACAAGAGAGATGCATGAAATTCCTAGCAAAGGAGTTCGGGCAATAGCTTTTCCAAACAACCTATAAAATATGGATAAGTTCTTAGTGTAAGGGGCATAGGAACCTCCCCATTATATTAAAGGAAAAGGGAAAGTTTTCTATTTCAACTCAAATTTTTTTATTTCCCCTCTCTCCCCACCAACAGCAGTCAGGGAAGGAGAGCGGGAGTGGAAGTGGTGGGGGAAGCATGCACCCTCCAAGTGGAGGGTGGCCATGCCAGCTATTCCTTCCCCTCCCCTATATAGGGGAGGGCTTCTCCCCTCTCGAGGACAGAAGACTACGCCGTCCTCATCACCCGGCCGCTATCCTGTTGCACAATCCCCCTCCCTGGCCGTCTGCGACGCTCAGCCTCATCCCATGACTCCTGGACCACAACGCTCACATCTCGCCCAAGCCACCGTGATGCTGTTGCTCTCCATCACCTTCCTGAGTGCCACGTCCAACAGTGAGGAGGAAGGGAGAAGGAGAGTCGGTCTCTTCCAAAAACACCGCCTCCCTCCCTCATTGATACCTCCAGGCCCCATACATGTCACCTTCCTCCCCCTAGATTCCGTCCTGACCTGCCGTGAGCCCCTGGATTCCGTGCTGACCTGCCGTGAGCCCCTGGATTCCATCCTGACCAGCCGTGAGCCCCTTGGATTCCGTCCTAACCAGTCGTGAAGGAGAGAGAGAAGAGAAAGAAGTAGAGGAAGGAGTGGGAGAAGAGAAATAAGGTGAGAGAGAGAGAAGAGCAGGAAGAGAGAGAAGGAGGAGGAGGTGAAAAGGAGAAGAGAAAGAAGGTGAGAGAGAGAGAAGAGGAGGAAGAGAGAGAAGGAGGAGGTGAAAAGAAGGAGAAGAGAAAGAAGGTGAGAGAGAGAAGAGAGAAGTAGAGTAAGGAGTGGGAGAAGGGAAAGAAGGTGAGAGAGAGAAGAGAAAGAAGGTGAGAGAGAGAGAAGAGGAGGAAGAGAGAGAAGAAGGAGGAGGTGAAAAGAAGGAGAAGAGAAAGAAGGTAGGAGGAGGTGAAAAGAAGGAGTAAGAGAAGGGAGGAGAGAGAGAGAAGAAGAAGGAGAGGATAAGAAGAAGAGGGTGAGAGAGTGAGAGAGAAGAGGAGGAAGAGGATAAAGAGAAGAAGGTGAGAGGAAGGAGTGGAAGAAATGGAAGAGCAAGAAGGGGGGAGAAGTAAAGAGAGAGAAGAGGGAGGAGAGGGTAAGAAGTAGAGGAAGGAAAGGTTAAGAGGTAGAAGGAGGAGAGAAGTAGGAGGGAAGAAAAAGAAGAGGGAAGAAGAAGTGGGTAGAGAAGGAGAAGGAGGTAGAAGAGCAAGAAGGAGGAGAGGAGAAGAAGAAGGGAAAGGAGAGAGGAAGAGGAACAAAAGAGGTAGAGGAACAAGAAGAAGAGGTGGAGGAAGAGAGGTGAGAAGTGGAAGAGGAAGGAAAAGAGAAAGGAGTAGAACGAGCCGTCCGAACCACTCCCTCGCCAATGAACCCCATTTAGTGGGTTTTTCTCAAACCAAACATATCTACCAAAACCCGTCAAGGACCGGGACTGCCCAATCTCCGCGAGGCGAATGGCTCCCAAGAAGAAAGTCGTGGGAAGCATAGGCGCCCAAGCCACCGCAAATGCTAGAGGGACAAGCGGAACGACCAACGCAACACGCACGAATCAAGCCCTAGTTTCAAGCAATTTAAAAATAATAATTTAGGACTTAGTTCTCGTGGAGGGGATAATGTCGTGCATAAGGTTTTGTTTATGCTAAGTTGCATGCAACGGTAGGATTGAACTCGCATAAGTTTCCTCGTCTAAAATGATAAGGTTATCACCTTACCTCACATAAAATGATAACTTCTACACACATAAAATGATAGGATTATCACCTTATTTCACATAAAATGATAGCTTTTTAACCAATTCAGTGCATGAATAGTCCTTTGGATTTCATGTTTCGCGATCATGGTTAAAAGAAACACATGAAATGTTAACTTCTGTTCATAAGTTAAACTCACATCATTGGGAAATAAAACCCTAGACTTCCATGGACGCAAGTCACATGTGATCCGGTGCATTGGAAATAAGTACTCATTGCTAGGAATAAAGGGAGATAAAAGCTGCTTACGGGAAAACTATACTAAACGCACAACCTGCATGATGGTTGGGAAATCCTGCATAAAACTGCCCTAAGAGAATTGGAAGAATCGCATGCATCTAAACCGCAACTTGAAAGTATAAATGAGGAATCATGTGTTGCCATGTGTGTTAACTAAGCTTGGTTGGAATTAGAGATTATAAGACCCTTGGTTGGGTTGTGAATAAGGCATATCCATTGCCTTGATTGATCCGCTAGTGCTTCATTTAGGGACTAGGATACCCTAAGAAAGTGTAAGTCAACTTACCAAGACCATTTGCTCTTGTTGAAATTATTGGGATTTCACCAAGTCGCGGAAAGACCCAAGATCAAGTGATGGGCATCCAAGAAGAAGGAGTCACACCTTAGCAGTCGGTCGTGCATACGATCTCTGAAATGTTCGTGCTTGTACTTAGATATAGTATTTGATTTCTTTGCTCAAGGAACTAATTCAAGGGAAACACTTAAATGCTTCAGGTTGAAAGCCTGGAGGGAGAGGCAGGAACAGTTACCTCCAACTATCTGCATGGCCCTATCCAAGGGGGTTGTTAGCCGTGTCAGGTATATGGACCTAACCCGCCGCGCAAGAGGTCTCTCTGTGGGTACTACTTGGAGCGGGAGGATGCTTGGGTGCTAGGGGAGGCTTTGGCCGTAAATCCCTTGCCTCCGGATCCTGTACAAGAGATCGATGTGACTCGAGATGGGATCTCGAGGCCCGTGTACTAGTCTACAGGTGGAACTTGGAATAGTGATCTTGTAGATTGTTGGGATGGCCTTCGGCATGATGTTGGATGTAATCCAAAATTATGATAAATAAAGAATAGATGCTTGAGAAAAAGGAACTTGCTTGACATTGTTTTTTTGTCAATGCCTAAGTTACGTGAAGGAACCCGTGATTAAAATTGTTTAATTAAGGGAGCTGATTTTGCATGTCAAAATGTAAGGTGTTAGGTAATTAGATAACTAAAGCAAACTAAGGAAAGTGCGGTGGACATGACTCAGGTCCATCCTACAGAAGGGTGGTCCCGGTTAGCTGGAAACTTTTCTCAAAAAATGAGGTGATAAGACAATGAGGACCTAGAGACTTGCCGGTAGGAAAGGAACCCTGACCTTAGGTTGGATCCCACGTGGGAACGGCTGGACTCTTCCACTCGGGGCAGATTCGGAAGGACTTAGATCGCAAACCCTGTGTCATTCCCTGCGAGTGCCAAGCGGAGCCTTCTAGACCCTCCTCCTGATGGGCTGCTAAGACGTGTCCCGCAATCGGACATACGGGCACGTTACAGTTGGTATCAAAGCGAACCAACAGAATCTAATATTTACAAAGGAACTTAATGGAGGAAGGAAAATAGAGCAATGCTTGCTATTGAGAACATTTCCTTACTTACTTATGGATGCTGGGCTGCAGAGTCGCGAAGCATGGAACAAATTCTTGGTGTTCCAAGTTATGTTTATGACTGCAATGCGTGCTTCGGATTATCGATGGAGGCTAGGCATGATGAATATTCTAGACCGCATCTACAACCCTTCACCCCTGTACGTGGAACGGAGATGGATGGGTGAATCAGGAATATATTACATAGCAGCCCACTGACTTGTGTACCTTCAGACCAACTTGAAGAGAATCAAGTGGATGGAGGATTTAAAGATCATGAAGCTGTTCATGTTTGTCGAGGCTCACGCAAACGCAACCCTGCATGTCGGTGGTCGGCAAGTCAAGTAGAACAAGCATGTGTACGAAGAAGTGACTCGGATGATCCCTACCGATAGAATCAAAGTGCTGGGGCGTTATGAGAACAACGGGTACCAAAGGAAGGAATACCCCAAGCTTCCTATGACTTATTGATTCCTGAAAATCCATGACCCCTCTCCATATTATTACTCAGTCCCTATAATCGAATGTAACACAATCCTATTTTCCCTAAACTGATGTGCCAATCACCTTGTTCTACTTTCCCAAAATAAATGTACTCAAAAGGGTTATGCCCTCATGAATGAATAAGATTTTTTATTGTCTATCCTGGCTGTTAATGTTGGCAAGAGAGTTAAGTGATTAGGTTAATTGGCTACTGTACGAGTCATAACAATGTAATGTGAGAGACGTTTGGTAAGTTTTAACATAAAAAATCTTATTGCCCAGGTGCAACCCCAAGTGCAGATTCCAAGTTCGACCCCTGCACTAAGTACAGTTGTGATTCAAGAGAAGAAGTTCCTTCTCAAACAAATCAAGCCACCTGAACTCGATGGTAAGGGAAGGACTATTCAAACTGACGCTAAGGTCTGGATCGAGTCCATGGAGGACTATTTTGAGGCAACAGGAACTGCACCCACTAACTAAGCTATGCTCGCCAAACTGAAGCTTACCGGCAAAGCAAGACTTTGGTGGAAACAATGGTACAGAGACCAAGGGATCTCGGAAGGGACAGTCACTTGGGAGAAGCTTAAAGAAGCTGTGTGAGGGAGGTATCTGCCACCTACCTACCGCACATAGAAGATGAACGAATTCTATGAATTGAAGCAGCTTGGACTATCCCTTGATGCATATTATTCAAAGTTCGTCTCTCTCTTAAAGTACGTGCCACAAATGGATATGACACAACAGGTGTCAAAGTTTTGTGATGGGTTAAATCCACCCATAAACACCCGCTTGGAATCAATGCGCCCAACGGACCTACAAGACGCACATATTCGAGCTCCACCAATAATACAGGAGGTGCAAACCAAGCCAAGGAACAACAGGACTTGGTCTTACATGGATCAGAACAAGGGAATGTATAGGTCTCAAGCTAAGAGAGCGCAGGGCCAAAATCAAGGACAAAGGAAGAAAGCTAGGACCAACGTTGTCAACAACTTTGTTCCTACACAAGGTAATGGCCGCAACCTCCGTTGCTTCCATTGCAATGAGCTTGGACACTTCAAGAGGCAGTATCCCAAGTTTAGCCGAGGACAACGCCAAGGGCCATTCCAAGGAGCTGCCCATGGCCAAGGAGCCACCATCATGGCTAGAGGGAGAACCTTCAGTGTTTCCAACAAGGACTTGGGTGATGAAGAAGATCCATCCATGGATGCTGGCATTGAGAGGGCAATAGTTCATGCCGCTCTTCACAAGAAGGGTCCAAATCACCAATTCTCGGTGATCCAAACTCCATCGAATTATGAAGGTAAAAGCTTCAAAACCCTAATCGATTGTGGTAGTACACATTCCTTCATTTCACCGATCTGTGCAAAAAGACTAGGGATAGCCACAATAGACGCACCTACTTTACTTGTGGAATTGGCAAATGTTCGTGAGGTCTCTTGTACCAGGCAAACTGCTAAGGTGAAATTCCTACTGGGTGGGAAGCCGACTTCGGTGAGATTCAGGGTAATGAACCTAGGTGTCCACGAATGTTTGCTCAGAATGGATTGGCTAATACCCAATGATGCCCACATACACTGTGAAAAGGGCCAAGTCTCCTTTCGAAATTCTGAAGGAAAACTAGTTACAACTCAAGGAGAGGCTAGTAAGCCAAAAATTCAGCTGGCAAAAGCAACATGGATAATAAAAGGAGTTAGAAAGGGTCTACCTGTCTATCTGATTAAACTAAATAAGCTAGATCAGAATCAGCAATTCTATGGAAGAACCTTCATGGTTAAGAGAATACACATACGTATTTCCTGAAGAGCTGACAGAACTTCCTCCTCAAAGGGGAGTCAATCACGAAATCAAGTTGGCGCCAGGAACTGCACCAGTCGCAAAGAGACCATATAGGATGTCCCTCCCGGAAGTGATTGAACTGAAGGAGCAACTCAAGCAACTGTTACACTAAGGCTACATCCATCCTAGTAGCTCGCCATGGGGAGCTCTAGTGCTGTTTTAGAAGAAAAAAGATGGAATGCTTGGGCTATGCATTGACTACAGAAGGTTGAATCAATCAACCATTAAAAACAAATATCCCATTCCTAGAATAGATGAACTTCTTGACCCTCTTTAAGGTGCAAAGATCTTCTCTAAGATAGATCTCAGGTCTGGATATTATCAAATAAGGATCAACGAAGAAGATATCTCGAAGACTGCATTCAGCACAAGGTATGGACACTTTGAATTCCTAGTGATGTCATTCGGGCTGACAAATGCTCCTACTACCTTCAATAGGTTAATGCAGGATATCTTTAGGCCCTATCTTGATGACTTCGTACTCGTCTTCTTTGACGATACCCTAGTCTACTCTAAGCAGGAAAAAGATCATGAACCCCAGCTTCGCATTGTTCTTGAAACAATGAGAGCACATAAGCTTTATGCCAAGAAGAAAAAGTACGCATTTTTCAAGCGACAGATTGAATATCTGGGATTCATTGTATCAGCAGAAGGAATTTCAGTTGATCTGGCCAAGGTCAGAGACGTTCTAGAATGGCCAACTCCAACTTCTATCAAAGAAATATGTAGTTTCCTTGGATTGACGGGATGGTACATGATCTTTATCAAAAACTATGCTTTGATTGCAGTGCCTCTGACTGATCTACTAAAGAAGCAAGTAGCAATTGTATGGTCACCTGCTGAATAGACCAGCTTTGACAAACTAAAGCAAAGCTTGGTATCAGCACCCATCCTGAAACTTCCTGATCTTAGTAAGGAGTTTGAAGTGGTAACTGATGCTAGCGCACTTGCCTTGGGATGTGCTTATAGAAGAAGGTCATCCCGTAGCATACTCTTCAAGGAAACTGAAGAGCCATGAAAGGAATTATGCCACCCATGATCTATAGCTGTTGGTTGTCATCCATGCTCTCAAACTGTGGAGACACTACTTGCTAGGTAACAAATTTTCCCTAGTGACGGACCACAAGAGTCTTAAATGGATCTTCACCCAGAATGAGCTCAATATGAGGCAACGTCGATGGATGGGAGTGCTGGAACAATATGATTTTAAAATCAAATACCGGCTGGGAAAAGAGAATGTAGTTGCCGATGCAC
This sequence comes from Lygodium microphyllum, assembly GCF_053477565.2. Taxonomy (NCBI): domain Eukaryota; kingdom Viridiplantae; phylum Streptophyta; class Polypodiopsida; order Schizaeales; family Lygodiaceae; genus Lygodium; species Lygodium microphyllum. Next base: position 2,516,868 of record NC_141151.1, on the reverse strand, counting down.
TCAGTCGCATCGCAAGGCATTTCTAAATTCTCTGATTTTGCAAGATCCATCAACAGCAAGATCTCTAGCCACAAAGATATCAATGCCAAACAACCCAATTCTTGAGCTAGCTAGAGAAGAGGCATGTCATGACCCAGTCTATCAGAAATTGCTAAGGGAGATCCCCATCAAAGATCAAGACCCAAAGCTAAAGATGAAATATCAAGAATTCTCTGTCAGTAGTGGACTTGTCTACTTTAGGGCGAGATTATGTATCACCGCAAGCCAATCTCTCAAGCAGAAGATACTTTGGGAAGCCCATGACTCCCCTTTCTCAGGACATCCTGGCTATACCAAGACCCTTAATGCGGTCAGGAAGAGCTATTATTGGGATAGGCTCAAAGGTAGTGTTCTCAAATATGTCACGGAATGTTTGTCTTGTCAACGCATTAAGGCAGAACATGTCAAAATGCTAGGGAAATTGCAACCACTTGACATTCCCCAAATGAAATGGGAATTCATTAGCATGGACTTTGTTGTTGGCCTACCCCAAGTTCAAGGAGGATACAACTCTATTATGGTTGTAGTAGATATGCTCACCAAGGTTGCACATCTTATCCCTGTTAAGACAAACTATAAAGCCTCAGACATCACAAGATTATTCATCAAGGAGATATTCAAACTGCATGGGTTACCCAGAAGGATCATTAGTGATCGTGACTCTCTCTTCACATCACACTTCTGGAGGGCTATCTTCGAGGCCATTGGGACTCAGCTCTATTTCAGTGCGGCTTACCATCCCCAAACTAATGGTCAAACGGAACGAGTCAACCAAGTCATTGAAGATATACTCAGGGCACACTGTTGTTGCGAACCCAAAAAGTGGATTCAATATTTGCCACTGGTTGAGTTTGCCCACAATGCTTCTTACCAACAAAGTATTCAGATGACCCCTTTCCAAGCATTGTATGGGCACGATTGTTGCACTCCTTTGAGCTTCTTGGATCCAACCTTGAGGGTTGAGGCTTCAAAGCAGATGCTGGAAGAAATGGATGACCAAATCAAATCAATAAGACAAGACATCCAAGCCGCCAAGGACAGACAGAAGGCTTACGCAGACTTGAAAAGGCAAGACAGATCCTTCATTGAAGGTGATATGGTCTTCATCCGCGTACGCCCTAAAAAGAGTTCACTATCCTTGGGAGAATAGCCTATTGAAAAAGTATCTACCTAATCCAAATCATGTACTTGATTATCAGCAAGTTGTAATGCCTAGCCAAGGAGTCCTTGAGCTATGGCTTGATAGAGTCCTGGATGTCAGGGAGAGGCATTTGAGGTCAAGGACCTTGAGAGAATACCTTGTCCAGTGGAAAGATTATCCCAAAGAGGATGCCACCTAGATGGACGAAGATACTCTCAATCAACACCACCCCCAGGTTCTCTCAAGATGAGGACATCTCGATTCCTCTAAGGGGGAGAGAATGTAAGGGGCATAGAAACCTCCCCATTATATTAAAGGAAAAGGGAAATTTTTCTATTTCAACTCAAATTTTTTTATTTTCCCTCTCTCCCCGCCAACAACAGTGGGGAAAGGAGAGAGGGAGTGGGAGTGGTGGGGGAAGCATGCACCCTCCAGGTGGAGGGTGGCCATGCCAGCTATTCCCTCCCCTCCGGCTTCTCCCCTCCCGAGGACAGAAGACTACGCTATCGTCATCACCCGGCCGTCGTCTTGTTGCACAACCCCCCTCCCTGGCCATCTGTGACACTCAGCCTCATCCCTCGACTCCTGGACCATGGCACTCACATCTCGCCCACGCCACCGTACTGCTGTTCCTCTCCATCACCTTCCTAAGTGCCACATCCAGCAATGAGGAGGAAGGGAGAAGGAGAGTTGGTCTCTCCCAAAAATGCTGCCTCCCTCCCTCATTGATACCTCCGAGCCCCATACATGTTGCCTTCCTCCCCCTGGATTCCGTCCTGACCTGTCGTGAGCCACTGGATTCCGTCCTAACCTGCCGTAAGCCCCTAGATTCTGTCCTGACCAGCCGTGAGCCCCCCGGATTCCATCTTGACCAGCCGTGAAGGAGAGAGAGAAGAGAAAGAAGTAGAGGAAGGAGTGGGAGAAGAGAAAGGTGAGAGAGAGAAGAGAAAGAAGGTGAGAGAGAGAGAAGAAAGAGAGAGAAGAAGGAGGAGGTGAAAAGGAGAAGAGAAAGAAGGTGAGAGAGAGAGAGAGAAGAGAAGGAAGAGAGAGGAGGAGGTGAAAAGAAGGAGAAGAGAAAGAAGGTGAGAGAGAGAAGAGAAAGAAGTAGAGGAAGGAGTGGGAGAAGAGAAAGAAGGTGAGAGAGAGAAGAGAAAGAAGGTGAGAGAGAGAGAAGAGGAGGAAGAGAGAGAAGAAGGAGGTGAAAAGAAGGAGAAGAGAAAGAAGGTAGGAGGAGGTGAAAAGAAGGAGTAAGAGAAGGGAGGAGAGAGAGAAGAAGAAGGAGAGGATAAGAAGAAGAGAGTGAGAGAAGAAAAACAAGGTGAGAGAGTGAGAGAGAAGAGGAGGAAGAGGATAAAGAGAAGAAGGTGAGAGGAAGGAGTGGAAGAAGTGGAAGAGCAAGTAGGAGGAAGTGGAAGAGCGAGAAGGGGGGAAGAAGTAAAGAGAGAGAAGAGGGAGGAGAGGGTAAGAAGTAGAGGAAGGAAAGGTTAAGAGGTAGAAGGAGGAGAGAAGTAGGAGGGAAGAAAAAGAAGAGGGAAGTAGAATTGGGTAGAGAAGGAGAAGGAGGTAGAAGAGCAAGAAGGAGGAGAGAAGAAGAAGAAGGGAAAGGAGAGAGGAAGAGGAACAAGAAGGAGAGGTAGAGCAACAAGAAAAAGAGGTGGAGGAAGAGAGGTGAGAAGTGGTAGAGGAAGAAAAAGAGGAAGGAGCGAAACGAGCCACCCGAACCACTCCCTCGACAACGAACCCCATTTAGTGGGTTTTTCTCAAACCAAACATATCTACCTGAAACCCATTCACGGACTGCCCAATCTCCGCGAGGCGAATGGCTCCCAAGAAAGTTGTGGGAAGCATAGGCACCCAAGCCACCACAAATGCTGGAGGGACGAGCGGAACGACCAATGCAACACACACGAATCAAACCTAGGTTCCAAGCAATTAAAAAAATTTAATTTAGGACTTAGTTCTTATGGAGGGGATAATGTCGTGCATAAGGTTTTGTTTATACTAAGTTGCATGCAATGGTAGGGTTGAACTCGCATAAGTTTACTCATCTAAAATGATAAGGTTATCACCTTATCTCACATAAAATGATAACTTCTACACACATAAAATGATAGGGTTATCGCCTTATTTCACATAAAATAATAGCTTTTTAACCAGTTCAGTGCATGAATAGTCCTTTGGATTTCACGTTTCGTGATCATTGTTAAAAGAAACACATGAAATGTTACTTCTGTTCATAAGTTACACTCGCATCATTGGAAAATAAAACCCTAGACTTCCATGGACGCAAGTCACATGTGATCCGGTGCATTGGAAATAAGTACTCATTGGTAGGAATAAAGGGAGATAAAAGCTGCTTAGGGGAAAACTATACTAAACGCACAACGTGCATGATGGTTGGGAAATCCTGCATAAAACCGCCCTAAGAGAATTGAAAGAATCGCATGCATCTAAACCGCATCTTGAAAGTTTAAATGAGGAATCATGTATTGCCATGTGTTAACTAAGCTTGGCTGGAATTAGAGATTATAAGACCCTTGGTTGGGTTGTGAATAGGGCATATCCATTGCCTTGACTGATCCGCTAGTGCTTTAGTTAGGGACTAGGATACCCTAAGAAAGTGTAAGTCAACTAACCAAGACCATTTGCTCTTGTTGAAATTATTGGGATTTCACCAAGTCATGGAAAGACCCAAGATCGTGGGCATCCAGGAAAAAGGAGTCACACCTTAGCAGTTGGTCGTGTATACACCTCCGAAATGTTCATGCTTGTACTTAGATACAGTATTTGATTTCTTTGCTCAAGGAACTAATTCAAGGGAAACACTTAAATGCTTCAAGTTGAAAGCTTGGAGGGAGAGGCAGGAACAGTTACCTCCGACTATCTGCATGGCCCTATACAAGGGGGTTGTTAGCTGCGTCGGGTATATGGACCTAACCCACCACGAGAGGTCTATCCGTGGGTACTGCTTGGAGCGGGAGGACGCTTGGGTGTTAGGGGAGGATCTGACCGTAAATCCCTTGCCTCTGGATCTTGTAAAAGAGACCGACGTGACTTGAGATGGGATCTCGAGCCCGTGTACTAGTCTACGGGTGAAACTTGGAACAGCGATCTTGTAGATTGCTAGGATGGACTTCGGCATGATGTTCGATGTAATCCGGAATTATGATAAATAAAGAACAGATGCTTGAGAAAAAAAAACTTGCTTGACATTGTTTTTGTGTCAGTGCCTAAGTTACGTGAAGGAACCCGTGATTAAAATTGTTTAATTAAGGGAGCTGATTTCGCATGTCAAAACGTAAGGTGTTAGGTAATTAGATAACTAAAGCAAACTGAGGAAAGTGCGGTGGACGTGACTCAGGTCCGTCCTACAAAAGGGTGGTCCTGGTTAGCTAGGAACTTTTCTCAAAAGTTGAGATGATAAGACAATGAGGACCTAGAGACTTGCCGGTGTAGGAAAGTAACCTTGACCTCAGGTCGATCCCACGTGGGAATGGCTGGACTCTTCTGCTCGGGGCACGGCAAACTCGGGAGGACTTAGATCGCAAACCCTGTGTCATTCCCTACGAGTGCCAGGCGGAGCCTTCTAGACCCTCCTCCCGATGGGCTGCTAAGACGTGTCCTACAATCGGACATATGGGCACATTACACTTAGCTAGAGAGACACTTTTAAGCAAGAAAATAGGGGTTATAACAATCATAATAGTTATAACAGCAAAGTGTCAATTTTTCCTACTATTTATGCCTTTAAACAAGATGAAAATTATACACAAAAGCAATGAAATTTTTTTAGAAATATGATGAAATAAAAGGCAATTTCTCAAGGGTTGAAAGTGCTTCTAAACTATCCCAAAAGAGTTCTAACAACAACTTTCCTCCTTATATAAGCTTAGAAAAATGCATGCCAAAAGGATCATATTTCAAATGTGGGAAGAAGTGGTCCCAAGACCATAAGTTGAAGTGTAAAGCCAAAACTTTCAAAATCAATATAGTAATCACTCAATATGTGGAAGTTGAAGAAGAAGAGGAACAAGGGGGCAATTTACTGCATATTGATGCTTATCCAATGGTGGAAGAAATTGATGAAGAAGAAGATGTCACTAATGAAGGATTCTATGATCCTATGGATGGGTTTCCATTCGATCCAGGTGGCACCCATGCTTCTTTTTCTTCCTTATGTTCTATTCACATGATGCATGGACAGGATGCAAAGGGAAAAGTACACTTTATCTCAAAGGTATCATTAATGGCAAGTTTATATATATTCTAGTTGATATGAGCAGCACTCATAGATTTGTCAACACCAAATCTTTGAGCGGGCTAAAGTTGCTACCCATTGACATGGAATCATCCTTGTGGATACAAATTTCCAATGGTGCATATGAGTCTAGTAAAGAAGTGTGTCCATGTACTCCAATAAAATATTGCCCTCTTGTATACTACAAGTGGATTTGATCACTTTGGATATGGGGCCTATTGATGTTGTTGTAGGTTGTAATTGGTTGAAGACCCTTGGCAAATTTACTTTGTATTTGGAACAAATACAAATGGAATTTAGCTGCTAAGGAAAACACATTGAATTGAAAAGCATAGACCACAAACATGTAGAGCTCATCTCTATGAAGAAATTGCATAAGGAAATCAATGCCAAGTCATGCATCTTCACTCTTTTGCTTGTAAAAGTAGATGAATAGTAGCCACCAAATCAACTATCTTCTTCTCCAAAGCAAAGGGATCCAAGATTGGAAGAGCTATTGGAGGAATACAAGGATTTGTTTTAGCCGCCATCATCCTTGCCTCCAAAGCAAGAGGTTGACCATCCTATCGACTTATTGCCCAACACAAAGCCCATAAACAAACCTCGCTATCACTTGTCCAAGTTTGAGAGGTAAAAGGTAGAGTGGCAAGTCAAAGAGTTGCTACAAATGGGCTTAATTCAGCCAAGTTAATCCCCATTCATCTCTCCCATGCTCTTAGTCAAGAAGAAGGGGATCATTCCGCATGTGCACTGGTTATCAAGTTTTAAACAAGTCAATGGTCAAGAATAGGTATCATATTCCCCGAATTGATGATCTCTTGGAAAAACTTAAAGATACAAAGGTCTTTACCAAAATAGATCTTCATTCCAGTTATCATCAAATTAAAATGAAGGAAGGAGAGGGTTTATCTATGGAAGAGTCTTCTTGGCAACATGCTTTGTATTTGGAACAATTTCCATGGGTTCTTCAAGAGGATAATTCACTCACTGAGCAATAACCAACTTGCTATAATAAATTTATGTGCCAAAATTAATTGCTTTATCTTTATCAAAATTCAATTTTGATAAGATGGTTGGATACTACACATTTTCCTCTATATTTCTATAGCTCTTGCACATGGAAATTGGACACTTCTACTTCAAGATATAACCAAATTTGTACTACAACTTGTTTTGGACAGCGTGCAACAGTTTGCTCCACTTACATGGTCCTTCTTCATCGACTTATTTGGTCTTCTTCAACATGGATTTTTATTTCAGCATGACTTCATCTATTTCAAGCTATCGTCCTTGTATCATGTCCCAAATTCAGCTTTGAGGACAAAGCTCTTCTACTCCAGGATGGCTTGTAATAGAGTAAAAGTGCATTAATGCCTTAGCTAATATTTAGCCTACTAGGGTTAAGTATAAAAGGCTAAGTTGTAACTTGTCAAGGATCTTTTTTCCTATTCTAACCTTTCATGTTTGAGGTCTCGACCTCCCACCATCTAAGAGGGTGTATACCCTTAGCCACCATGGCATTGGGGTGCATACCATGCTACAGCCTCTCATCAACTGATTCTCAACCATTAATGGTAACATTTTCTTGTATTTTCAATTTTATAGTTTGCTATGGGAATTAGCTTTTCTTTACAATGCTAGACTACTTTGTGCCACTATACCTCTTAATACTTAAAATAAGATCAAAATTTATATGAAAAGTGCAACAAAAAAATCAAATTTTGAACCATATTCAACACATAAAACCTCCTCTCTCCCTACAGTTTAGGGTTTTGCTTGCGATGGGTAGGTCAAGAGGTGTTTCCATGTATGTTCCTTCATAATGTAAGCAATAAATATGCACTAAAATATAAAAATGGGGATAAGCTAAGGTAAATCCTCATGACCTACTTCCATTATACTTGCACAAACATAGGCCTACTTTTTCATAATTTTCTATATGTGTTGTCTAATTTTTTCTCAATTAAAACTCATTTTTTCTCTATTTTTCACAATTATTTGTAATTCAAATTCTTTCTTTTCTTTACTTTCTAATGTGAAACACTTAAGAATACCAAGATTCATCATTATTCCCCATTTTCCTCTATGGGAACACAATTTGCAATGATGGAACTCATAAAATTGACGATTTAGCATAAAATTACACTTTTGCATGTTTTGAATAAAGTGTATAAACAATTCAGATTTGTTGTTCATGTTGATATTTCTAATAGAATGAACCATTTTCAAATACTAGAAACCAATTTCAACCATAGAAAACAAATATACATTGTAAAACCAAGAGGAAGCCTACTTACACGCAAAATCGTATACACATTCATTGTATTTCGAGAATGATAAGCCACTGATGCTCCTTTATAGCTAATGACACCTCCTTGGCATTTTCTTGATCTCTCCCTTGCATTTCATTACAAATCAGTACCCATTCCCTCTCATTCTCTCAGCCCATATGAACCATGTTTATGGTGAGAGAGAAAGAGGACATAGAACGATTGAATTTTGATATTGTTGAATACTACATCATTTCTTACACGGATCGAAGCAATGGAGAGCAAAAAATTGGTAGATCCAATGCCCAAGAGGGAGAAGAGAATTATCACCAAGATTGAAAATTTCCATTTTTGGGGGGATGAAGGAGGCTCTGAAAAAAATGTGTCCCCCACCCCCATGGCATTTCATTTCTTGAAGTTTTGGTCTTCTTTAGTCAAGATTACCACTAAGCTACCACTTATCTATTTCATTTTGGCCTTTTCACACTTGAGCAAAGTGGTTCCGACTCAATTGAGAGGGCAAACAATCTCAGAATTGTGATCGGACTAGACTGATGGCTTTCTGGCTTTTAAATTTGTCATCTTGGCCTCCATTATATGCTTTCTGACTTTTGAATCTGGTAGTTGCTTCATAATGCTAAACCTTGCAGCCATTAAATAGGGGGTCAAATGGACTTCGATTGAGGAACGGACACTTGTGTTGGATTCCTAGACTCAAAATGCATCTGGGGTGTGGTGGGGTGGGGGGGTGTGCCGTGTCGTGGGGGGCGACGCGGGGTGTCGCGACACCCCCTCCCCCCCACCATGCCACGACATGACGCGACGCGCTGAGAAGTGCATCTTTATTGGTTACTGTCTGCAGCAAAAAGGATATAGATGCTATAACCCTTCTACTCGTAAGTTTACAGTGAGCAGAGATATTGTTTTTGATGAGATGAGTAGCTAGTATAAACCAGTAAATGTGATTGATGATGTAGATGCACAAAGAAGCCCGAGACTTATAAAAAAATGCATTTTTGGTGCAAAATGAAATGGTTACAAATCAAGGAGCTACAATTTTCCTAGATGCATTTTGATGCCAAGAATCCAATACAAGTGTACAATCGTCAATCGGAGTCTATTTGCCCCCCATTTAATGGCCATAAGGTTTGGTGTTGTAAAGCAGCTGCTAGATCCATAAGCCAAAAAGTATGTGACGAAGGCTAGAGATGGATACAAGCATCTTAAGAACTAGCTACTTGGCCATTAACTTGTTAGTTTGTATATCCACAAGTATCTTAGTCCTTGACCTAGAGCTATGTTTAGGTATCTTTCTATTTCTCTTGGATTTTGATGGACCTTGGATAGTGGTCAATGGAGATGGCCTTGTAGGTGGATTTGGCAATCAAATCCAACAATTTTTTTACACAAAACCCTTGAGCCCACGGTAATGATTTGGGAACCCATTGTGGCTTTGTGCTAGCTCTCCATTTACGCTTCTAATCATATGCCCTCGGTCTTCTATTCCTACTAGATAAATTTCTCTTTTTAATAGCTTGAGAAGGTATTGCAATGGTCCTAGACACATTAGACTTTACTTTGGTGCCAAGAGGATTCACACTAAGTGGTTCTCTCTTGTCTACATGTGCCTTAAGTAGCTCCTTCAAAACTCTCTGGCCGTCCTCACTAGGTTTTTTATCTAACTCTAAGACAAGTTGCTTGCCCTTCCCTAGAGAAGAGACAAGGTTCCTTTTGTTGAAACTAGTGACAATCTCAACTTCTCATAAGCTCAAATGTATTTGATGCACTTCATAGTCCAAATACATCTGGTCACACAAGTGGTGGCAATGTACAATTCGATGGTGGCAAGTCCGAGAAGGTGGTGGTATCCATGGTTCGCTGAAATTTTTTCGTTAAAGAAAAATTTCCGTTAAGGTCATAAAATCTTGTAAACCCCCCCCCCCCCCCCCTTTCACATGTGGGGATTTTTTTTAGGGTCAAAATATTACATTCTCTCCCCTTAGAGGAATCGTGATGTCCTTGTCTCAAAGTTAAGGAATAAGTTGGATCGCATGACTTGTGGGTTAGGACCCATCAATGCTTCTACTACACTACTCTGACTACATACAACATTGAAAGTTTAAGACAATGTAATAATTACAAGGGTAAGGGAAAATAGCCATTACAAGGTAATTATTATTACAATTGTAGGGCTTATTACCTCTCATGAAGAGATTTCTAAGATTTCTAAATCATCCTCAAGATTTTAGTGGGATTTAGTCCTTCATTATAAAAGAGATTGGGGATGTTGTTTACATAGAGTATCTTCATCCATCCAAATGGCATCCTCTTTAAGAGAAAAAATCCAGTAAGGGTAGAGACTCATCATTTGAGGAGGGTGTTGAGAAATAACAAATGATGTATGCTCCAGAAAGAGGTGTCCTAAATCCCATATGCACAATGAGGAGAGTGGAGAAACTGAAAAGCTATAAAAGCATGTACTTGGTTCATCTTTTAAGACAATTATTATGATGCTTTGTACTTTCACTTAGTATCTTGTCTGTGTCAATTCATTACACAAGATTGTCTTTACGAGTCCAAGTTAAGCTATCTTGGAACCTAATTCACTTGTGTAATAGTGAATCTCTCTTGGTCTATGACAACACGAACATAGTCTTCATTTTCCAACCTCCATAGCTGCCATGCTCTAGATCCATGGTCTTTAACAATAGTTGGTTTTAATTAGCATAAGATGAGCAACCTTACTTAGCATATCCACAATCACTAGGATCGAATTTTATCCTCCTTGGACACAAGGTAATCTAACTACAAAATCCATTATAATAATTGTTCACTTCATTTGTGGAATGTCAATGCTTGGAGCTTCCCTAGCATCTTAACATGCTCAACCTTTACTCCCTTTACTTGTTGATAGCTCAAACTTTCAGTAACATAGTTAAGCACGTCTCCATTGAGCTTTTTCCAATGAAAGCTTCTTCTTACAGTGTTGAGAGTTTTGCATAGACTAGATGTCTTGAGAAAGGGGAATCGTGAGTTTCCCAAAGTATCTTCTTCTTGATATCTTGACTTCTTGGAATGCACAATCTTGTCTTGAAGTAGACAAGTTCTCCCTTTGTAGAGAAGTTTGGATATTTGAGTTTGTTCTTAGGAGTCATCTCATTATATAGGATCTCTTTTATCATCTATTGATACTATGGATCCTTACCTGCTTCTTCTTTGGCCATTTCTATGATTGGACTATTAGGCATTGTCACCATTGTTAATAGAGATCTTACCTTAGAGGGTTCCTCTGATATAAGTGCATTGAGAAAAGCATTGTGGCTTAAGGAATCTACAATGGCATTCTCCTTACCCAGTATGTACTTGATCTCAAAGTCATACTCTTGCAAGACTTCAATCCATTGTTGTTACCTCATGTTTAGGCCTAGCTAAATGAAGATCCATTTGAGACTCTTATGGCTAGTGACTAAGGTAAACTTGCTACCAAACAAATAGTACCTTCATAATTTGAGAGCATGAATTACAATAAGTAGCTCCAAATCATGGGTAGCATAATTCTTCTCATGAGCCTTTAGCTTTCTAGAAGAGTAGGCTATTGAATGGCCTTCTTGAATGAGTACACAACCTAATGCAAGAGAGCTTGCATCAGTGACAACTTCAAATTCTTGGCTCAAGTCAAGTAGTTTCAAGATAGGAACTGTGATCAAGCTTTGTTTAAGCTTTTCAAAGCTAGACTATTTAGTGGGAGTCCAAACAATAGCAACCTACTTCTTCTTAAGTAAATCAGTTAAGGGTGCAGGAATCAAGGCATAGTCCTTGATAAAAAACCATGTACCATCCTATCAAGCCCAAGAAATTTTGCACTTCCTTAATCATTGTTAGGGTGACCATTCTTTCATATCTTTAACCTTGGCAAGATCCACCACAATCCCTTCATCAAAGACTATAAATCCAAGATACTCAGTTTGCCTCTTAAAGAAGGCACATTTCTTCTTCTTGGTATAAAGCTTGCACATCCTCATTGTTTCAAGGACAACTCAAAGTTGTGCTTCATGATCTTCATACTTCTTTGAGAAGGTTAGGTCAATAAGAAGAAAAGAACAAAGTCATCAAGGTAGGGCCAAAAGATGTCTCACATTAGCATGTTAGAGATTGTAGGTGCATTGGTTAATCCAAAGGCATCACGATAAATTCGTAGTGGCTGTAGCTTTGTTTTGAATGCAATTTTTGAAATGTCTTTTTATTTGATCCTTATGTGATAATAACTTGATCTTAGATCAATTTTTTAGAAGATCTTTGGACCTTGGAGATGGTTAAGTAATTTGTCTATCCATGGAATTGGATACTTATTCTTGATTTATTATATGGTTTAGTCAACTATAGTTGATGCAGAGATGATGAGTTCCATCCTTCTTCTTTTGGAATAGCACTAGGGCTCCCATGGTGAATTACTTGGTCTAATGTATCAAATGGTCTAAGAGTCCATTTGCTAATTCTATTAAAAACTTAGATGTAGATACAATGTCTAGTCTTATCCTTTTTGCACACTTTGGTGAGATAAATGAGTGGGTGCTTCCACATCAATCAAAATCTTAAAGGCTTTACCTTGATAGGTTGCAGGAGTTTGGACCAGTGAGAACTGGCGATTGGGGCCCTTCTTGTTGAGAGCATCATGTGTCGTTTCTCTTTCCATGTTTGCTTCTAAAGTGGGATCTTCGCCTTTATCTATTCATTTCTCACTTCCCTTAAAGGTTACACCAGCAATTTTTCCTTTTGTGGTTGAAACTGCTATTTTGGTCACAAAATTGTCATGGGTAGATTGATTGGTCTAAGTTTGGACATTGTATTTTGAAGTGTTTGGGTTCATTGCAATGGAAACACATTGGTGCCTCTTTGTTGCCAACTATAAGTACAAACTTTCCAACTACACTTAACTTGGTATTCTTCCTTTGACCAATCTAGTACTGTGCCAGAATAACAATGCCACCTCATCAAAAATATGACAGCTATCAGTAGTAGTATATAAAGCATCACCAAATCGATGCTCAAGGGAGGAAATGGCTGTCGGCTATGATTGTCAAGATTCATAGGGAGGGAAGTACTTCTTTAGGCAGTAATAATTAATCAAAAAGGGATCATTCGAGGCATCAATGGCTTGCACTTGGATAATTAGGGTTGATAGAGATTACCTTGTAGAGGCCCATCCAACATTGTTGGAGCTTTCCTAGAAACTTTCAAAAGGGCGAATCATAGGCAAGGACTACATCACCTTCCTTAAATTCTTTATGCTTGATGAAGCTATGTCATGGTAAGCCTTTCATCAAGCCTATGTGGCTTCTATATATTGTAAGACCATTCAGCGTATTCCATCCAAACATTCCAAGTGTACGAGGCAATGTTGCAAGGACTTGGTATCTCCCCAGTGCTCAGTGATAGCCACTCACAAAGAGGATAGCTTTAACTCGACAAGGAAGAAGGTTCTATGCCATACACCAATAGTTTGAAAGGTTTCTATCATGTTGCAGCCTTATAAGAGGTTCTATATGTCCAAAGGGCCTCTATAAGTCCGATCATCCCAATCATGACGATATGCAGCAATCATCCTTGTGAGGATCAAGCAAAGGACATGATTAGTAAATTTGACTTGGCCACTAGATTTGGGTTAGTAGGATGTGGACTTGAATGGTAGATTTTGTATCAATTCTTCCATAATCTTGTTCAGAATATGAGTGCCTTTATCACACACTGACTAGCTCTAAGGAACTGCCAAAGCGAGTGATGACACTCTCATATAGAAATAGGGCTATGCGATTGCCATCATCTCATTTGAGAGCTTTGAATTTAATGCCACTTCATTTGATCCTCTTCTACTATCTAGACTTGGTTATACCCACTAAATCCATCTAATGGGGAATAGAGCTCATGTCAACCCACTGTGTCCAACAGATGGTCTCTAAAAGGAATAGGGAAATGATATTTCTTTGTCTTAGAGTTCATCTTGCAAAAGTCCACATATTCGCAGCTTCCCATTCTCCTTGGGTACTACCATGAGACAGGTGAAACCCATTCACTGTTGGCCCACTGGATAGATAAACTTAGCTTCAAGGAGCTTCAACAATTTAGCTTTCATTAGGTGTGGGAGCTTCTCACTCAACCACCAAGACCCACGAACTACTTATTGTTTCAAGCATTTCAAGCGATGTGCAATGGTAACCTCTCACATCAAGCCAAGTGCAATGGCTACCTCTCACATAGTCATACGCGCTCTCACAACACCTAGGAGTGTAGTGAACTTACCTCCATACTCGATCGAGTTGCCTCCTCCCTCAAGCACTCTGCTAGCTCCACAATCCAAGGTGCAAGCCCAAGCAAGCTTGATCCTCAAGCTCCAAGCTCCATGCTCCATTGCCGCACATGAGACAAGAGAAAAGAAGAAGAAGAGAGGAGAAGATGGAGAGCTTTTCTGCCTTGGTCCCTCATCCTCACACTCCCTCTCTCAAGCACAAGCTTAAACAAGCAAGAATAAGAAAAAGAAGAAGAAGAAGAGAGCTAGCTTTTGGCCATATATAAGAATGAGCTTCTTCATTCACTTTTTGTCTTTTATACAAAATCCTAACCCTATTTCTCTTTGTACACCCATCCCTTTTTTACATACTCGACCATTTTAGCCTAGGTCCTCTTTTCCCATTTCCTTCATGCATTGTGCCTTCACCCATGTCCGTCTACATTTACAAATTGCATAGGAGGGAGCTTGGTGCTCTTTTACAAGGATTTAGAGTGCGCTTTTATATTTAAAATGCACCTTTCCTCTTTTGTGCTTGCCTTGCACTTTTAAGGTTTTCCTTATGCTTTTGGCCTTTTTTCCTCCTATTTCTTCAATCCGGATGCCTTTTCTCTGCTTTGCCCTGTGTCTTTTAAATTTTATTTTTTCTTTCTTTGTACTAGGGTTAACATTACCCCCCTTCTAGTTGAGTGCCAGTCCCATAGCACTTGTTGCACTTGTAAATGAGGGCTCATGTGGTTTAAGGGATGCGATGTGGGTTGGTGATGGGGCTTTGTGGAGATTGGATGGGGAAAAGAAGCATCATAAAATTGGATGAGACATTGCAAAGGCCGAGAATAGATTTGATTGGGTAGCGGGGGCCTCTGATGTTGGTGGTTGATCACAATTGTTGAGTGTACCAGAAAAAGAAAAAGGAAGTGCACTACCTAGGGGTGTGTCTCCTTCACTGTGTAGTGCATGCTGTCCATGCCAATGAAACTAGGAGTTGGGTCCTCAGGGAAGCTTGTGTTGTTTCCCACACTTGAGGACCCAGTTTATGTACAAGGGAGGTGTTATTGGTGTGACTTAAGGACACATGTCTAACCATAGGTGAGCACAAACTCCCTAGGTGTGTCCTACCCTTGATGTGACCTAAGTGTGAAGTGGGGGGACAGGAAGGGCTAGGGGGTTAGGCATGGAGCTAGCCGATCGAGGCCACTGGACGCATCTAACTTGAGAACCCCAGGTGCACTGTTTGTGGCACTCTGATATACATGGGAAATCTCATTGTTCCTTTCCTTTTGCTTTGTGTGGGTCTTTTCTTTGTTTTCTCTTTTCTTTTCTTTTTCTTTTTCTTTCTTTTCATAATTTTGTTTTGGAGATACATTAGGAGAGGGAGCACACTAGACATCATCTTGATGCTCTTTATAGTTACATTTTGAGGGGCCTAAGGGACTTGGTAAGAAAGGATCTACTCTACAAACAAGTAGCCTTTTATATTAACCCTACATTTAGAGGTCATTGGTAGGAAGGGGTGGCTACACCTGGTGAAGTGGCTATCATTCATATGTTCCAAGATAGCCATGCAAAAAGAAGGTAGGAGCGCAGTCCTCATCATTAGATGGGCCATTTTGCAACTATCAATACCTGCATTTAGATCAAAAAAGAGTGGCAAGAGTTGGGCTTCTTCCATCGTGGGCTTTTGTATGAGAAAAATCCTAATAACCCTAAGATAATTACATGTGGTAATAAAGGCGAGGTTGATGAAGGATGAGAATTAGTCGAGGAAGTGCGTGATGGATGGGTGGATGTCCCACTTATTGAAGATTAGGCACTCCTAAGTGTGTGATGGATGGGTGGATGTCCCACTCATTGAAGATTAGGCACTCCTATGGGCTTTCTACATTCACATTGTAGATCCTTGAGAAATCATGCCTGCCATGCATTTCCAGGTTGTAATCTACCCCTATTCTCCATGGATATGGTATGTAGGTAGGGTCGTTGCCTCATCTAGTATGGTGTCGTAAAAGGCCATCCAAGCATCGAGGTTGGTGTCCCAGACGCATCACTGCTATTGTGGTTGGGCATCGTATCCACCACACTGACGGTATTCAGAATCTCCCAAACCTTGTCTTGCTAACAATCTCTGGGCTCTCTTTGCCACCTTGTTGGGTATCTTTTTCTCTCCTCTATCCACCTATTCCCTAGCCATTGCACGAGATTGATCACCTACTCCACCACCCTTAGAGATAGAACTCTGTCTAAAGAATGAGGATAGTGGAAAGACAACTCAAAGAGTCGACATTGATTTTTCCATTGCTCCCAAATAGCCAACTCCTCTCTTACATGCTCTCTTTATGGAACCTGGAGCTTACGAACTTGCTGCGACATTTCTCTCTTTATGAGACCAGGACCTCAGGAACTTATTGTGACCTTACTTGGAGTCTCCTTCGTGCCAGCTCTACATGCTCCCTCTGCCTACACTTTCTTTCCACAACCCTCTCAAGGGTGGCTTCCTCACCCTACTCTTCCATGTGTGCTTGCACCTGCTGTGATGGGCTTAGCACTTGTAGTTGTTCTTACTTGTCTTGGCCTTGTTCAAAGTTTGGCCCTTCTTCTCTTGGTGGTTCCTTTGGAGCTGCAGTAGGTGGTTGAGCTAGTTGTTCTAGCTCTCTGAACCCTAACTCCTCTAGCTCCTTCATCAAGAGCCCAATCTGCCTTAGGTATTCTAGTTGTTGCTCCATGCTTAGGCTGGTGCTCTCTTTCAGTACTCTTTCATGAAGGCCATATCTCAAGGCTCGTCTTATGAGTTCTAGCTTCCTCCCCAGCTGTAAAGAAGGCCTATTCTACTATGAAAATCAATAGAAAAACTAATGAACTGAACTAGAAAATAACAAGAAATCGCATGCAATGCTTCATTCTAGGGCATGCCATATCCATTATACCATAGCACATTGTAGCCATGGAAGCTGAAAACAAGATACAAGAAGAATAATTCTTGGTACCCACCCCAATATGGTGATGAACAAGAAATCTCTAACAAAATAGTGTAAGTGTCAAAAAAGTCCCCCACATTAGCTCTTCTTGCCTGCTTCATTACAAACCATCCCTTCCCAAAGATGGTTTTGTCCTCAAAGCTGAAGATAATGGGTTGATAGACAAGTCACTAATGAAGCGAAGCATGTCAATGAAGATCCAGAAGCATGTGGAAATACTTTCCATGAAGAAATCTCATAATGAACCTAAAACAATGAAATGGCTGCTTGTTGTCCAAATGAATTCATAAATCTGCCATAAGTTTTGACTAAAGTGTCCAAATTGAGTGTTTGTGGTAAAAAAATGAAGTACACATCCCAAGGCATCAACCCAAACCATCAAAACCACTACTTAATGTGCATGGGAAAGCATTCAACTATGAAGAGGGTTGCCAAGTGGACTCTTCCATATGTAGCCCCTTCCATTTAATCAAAAATTCAATAAGTGCTCAGTTCCTAAGAGCATTCTCACGCTTTCCAATGATTTTCTTAGGTTCATAGACAATAAGTCCTTCTTCATCAAGTGGTGAAAGCTCTTCAATAACCTATATATCTGGCCCAATATATTTCTTCAATTGTGATACATGAAAAACATTATGTATGTGGATAGTAGAAGGTAATTGCACCTTATATGCAAGCTCTCCAAACTTTTTCGACACCAATTATGGGCCATAAAACCTGTGAGCCAACTTGTTGTGCCCTCCTTTTAGGATAGCATAATGAGACTTTGGAACTTTCATAAAGACCCAATCTCCAACATCAAATTCTATGTGCCTCCTCCTATCATCAACATAGGATTTCATGAGATCTTGTGCCTTCCTTATATTCTCTTTACATTGCTTCATAAGCATCTCCATTCTCTCTAGCTTATCCTTTGCTTGTGGATTAACCTCTTCATGAAACATGGCTGAAGGAATTTGAACCTTGTATCCATAGAGTGCTTCAAATGGAGCCATCCCAATACTCATATGATATATATTGTTGTAACAAAATTCATCAAGATGCAACCAATTTTCCCAAGATGATAATTTGAGTGTCATGACAAAAAGGTCTCAAGTAGACTTCCATGGTTAACCCTCTTAGTTTGGCCATCAGTTTGAGGGTGGTATAAGCAGTACTTGGAGTGAGAGTAGTTCCCATGGAAGTAAATAAAATCTTCCAAAAATTTCCCATGAATCTAGTATCTCTATCCGACACAATACACAAAGGCATTCCATGTAGATTGAATACACCTTCCATTAATTGATTGACTTCTTGCTTGGCTGAAAACTACATCTTTGTAGAAATAAAATAAGCTGATTTGGTAACTCTGTCCACAATAAGAAAGATACTATTCCAACCATGCCTTGTGGTAGGAAGGCCCATAATGAAGTCCATAGAGATATTGGTCCACTTTCCTTATGGAATTGGCAAGGGATGAAGGACGCTAGCTGGTAATAAAGAAGAATATTTATTTTATTGGCATTCCAAACAATGAGAGACATACTCCTTCACATCCTATTGTCGAAGTGTTTGGGGTCAAAATTCTACCATGGGGGTAAGAGACAATAGGGTGAAGGGAGATTCATGGAGAGGACTAGATGAAAGAGAAGGGGTTTGAAGAAATAGAAGTTGTAGAAGAATACTCATAGAGGTGAAGCCTGTCAATTTATTTTTGCAACCTAAGAAGATAAATCTCTTGTAGACCAAAAGCGTGCATCAAACAATAGCTTCTTCTCTGTTGTCCAAACTGCCAATCTGATGCTTCCATTGGCTCCAAAAGGGGGGCAAAATGCCAGGACATCTCGTCAAAATTCTCCCAGATCACTCCTTATTCTTCTCCCAGTTTGAAGTGCTATTTGTTGCCTGTAAGCTACGATCACACATCGTGGGATTTCGCCAATCCTTATTTTTGAATAAAATCCCCCAACAATGGGTAAAAGCCAATTTCTTTTTTTTACATGTCATCCTATTCTAGAAGTTTTCTATAACTTTTGGATATTTAGAAGAAATAATATCCAAAATATCAAAAATAGGCTAAACTTGTCCAAAAATCTAGTATTTTTGAACCATCCATACTACACACACGAACACTAATGGCTAATATAGCATTGACTCTCTAGATCAATAAGAAAATTGAATGATGATTCATTCTAGAGTTTTTCACACTATGTCCGCGTAGTGGCACAACACTGCCATAATCCCTTCCAATAAAAACTCTTATGTACTTCGTCAAACGTCTTAAAGAGACCAAGATGACCAACCAAGGGGAAGAATACATTTCTTGAAGGACTTTTCGCTTGAAATTACCTTGAGGGATTAAGTAGACCTTCCCTTTATACTATAAAAGTCCATTATGCCATTTGAAGTTTGGGTCTTTTTCATTTTTCCTTGCTGTAATTTTTGCATAATTGTGGCAGCATGCTCCTCCATCAAATATTTTTCTTGTATGTCATTTATCCAATCCTTGTATAGATGGTAGATACATTACAAGCTCACATCTTAGAGAGCGCATCCACCACTATATTATCTTTTCCAGTCATATATGCAATCTCAAAATCATAAGATTGAAGCATTGCCAACCATCTTCTTTGTTTAGGAGATAAGTTGGGCTAAGAAAGAAAGTACTTCAACACCCTATGATCAGTTTTCACCTTAAAGCGACTCCCATAAAGATAATGATGCCACTTTTTCACTGCATGTAATATAGCCAACATCTCTTGCTCATATACATGCGTTTTCCTTTCTTTTTCATCAAATTTTCTACTTTCATAGGCTATGACACCATGTTCTTGGGCTAAAATAGCCTCCAATCCTCTTCCACTAGCATCCGCATAGATGGTAAAGACCCTAGAGAAGTCATCGGGAGACAAACCAATATAGGTGCTGAAATGAGGGGTTGCTTTAGCTCATTGAAGCTTTTGTCGACTATTTCATCCCAAAAGAAAGCTTCTTTCTTTAACTTATCAATCAATGGGGTAGCCACATGTACATAATTCTTTATGAACCTTCGGTAAAAGGAAGACAAGCCAAGAAAACCCCTCAATGATGTGGTATTTGTCGGTGTAGGCCAATCCTTAACACATTGGACCTTCTTCTAATCAACCTTGATACCATTTTCCCCAACAATATGCCCCAAATACTCTACTTCTTTGGTCATGAATGTGCATTTAGATGCTTTGGCAAACAATTTGGGCTTCCTCAAGATGTCAAACACTTCTTTAACATGTTGTAAATGATATTCTTCCCTCTTACTATATATCAATATATCATCAAAGAATACCAAGATTGTCTTAAACAAGAGTGGTTAAAGTATTTTATTCATCAATGCTTGAAATGTGGCTAGTGCATTTGAAAGACCAAAGGGCATAACCATAAAATGATATAGTCCCCTTTCAGTCCTAAAAGTTATTTTATATTCATCTCCCTCCTTCATATGTATTTGGTAGTATCCTGATCACAAATTGATTTTTGAAAAGACCCTGGCATCCTTCAACTCATCCAAGAGATCATCAATTCTTGGTATTGGATACCTATTCTTGATTGTGGCCTTATTCAAATCATGATAATCAATGCACATACGAAATGATCCATCCTTCTTCTTTACAAAAGAATGGGAGAAGCAAATGGAGATTGACTTGGTTGTATGAGACCCATCTTAAGTGATTCCTTTACTTGGTGCTCAGCTTCTTCTCGCTTCACCTTTGAGAGATGATACGAAGGCTTATTGATAGGCTTGATATTTGGAATCACATCAATGGGATGATCCACTTCACGTTTGGGAGGAAGAGAAGAGGGAGGCTGAAATAGATCATCATAATCTTCCAACAATTTGTAAAGGCAAGGATCCATATCCTTGGGAAGTATAGAGGGTTGATTTGAAGAGGGCTGATCCTCAACCATCTTAGACACGAGAAGAGTGAACATACAAGCCTTAGCATTGATTTCCCTCTTGATCTTCTTGGGAGACTGATCGCCTCTAACTTCTTCTTCTCAATACCTTGAAGAATAACTTGCTATCCATGCCATTGGAATTCCATTTGCAGCCTTTCCAAATCCATGCTAAATCTTTCAATACTCTTCAACCAATTGCAACCAAGTATCACATCAATAGGGCCCATCTCCAAGGCAATAAGACTCACCAAAGTGGTACATAATGAAGATAAAGTGATAGGAACATTAGAGCAAATCTTATTATTGCTCTCATAAGCTCCATTTGCCACTTGAATCCATAGAGAGGAAGGCATTTCTTGAGTGCTCAACTTCAGCCCACCAAGAGACTTTGTGTTTATGAAGCTATGAGTACTCCTAGTTTCAATAAGAATATGAGCCATTATTCCATTGATGTAGCTAAGGTGTAGGGTATTATCCCCTTTAGAACCATTCCATGTGTCATGGGAAATAGAGCATAACCTCAAGGAATCTTGATCAATCCAAGGATCATCCCTATAATATCCACCCAGGTCGAATGGAAAACCATCCATGGGATCATAAAACTCCTCATGGCTATCCTCTTCATGGTCATGCATCTCTTCAAGAGTGGATGGGCTCTCAAGCTGAAATACATTACCTTCATTTGCTTCAACATCTAAATCTTCCTCAAAGATCACACTTACCTTGACACTCTTGGCTTTGCATTTTGCCTTATGATTGGCATACCATTTCTCTCCACATTTGAAGCATAGTCCTTTTGCATACATGTCCTTCAGCTTGTCATTGGAAACATGTTTGCCTTGTGTTGGAAGAGAGGGAGAGAGACAGAGTGGAGTAGAAGATGAGCCTCAACTCATTGATGTTCTTCTTTCATTATTCTTCCATCATGCTAACTGAAAGAGACTTACACACATAGATATGACTAACCAACACTAACTGTGGTTCAGTCATTGACTACACCGACTTATTAAATGTCACACATGTGTACAGTTGTATCCAGCTAATGCCAGTCACACACATAAAGATAGACTGACTGAAGAGTAATGGGAGCTTGATATTCTAACACTCCCCCTCAAGCTCAAACCATCTGATAAACTCCAAGTAGCTATTTGAAATATATGATCTTTTCTTTACCAAGAGACTTGGTAAATATATATGCTACATAGTCTTCAGTCTTTAAATGAATCAACTCAATCTACCCTGTAAGAACCATTTCTCTGATGAGATGGTAGTGAGACTCAATATGTTTGGACTATCATGGTAGACAAGATTACTAGCCAACATAACACTACTCAGGTTATCACAATGCAATCTCACTCTGCTTTCCAGCTAATTCCAAGTCTTTCAGCAGTTTCATCAAGCAAACTGCTTCGCAAGCCACTGAGGCAACTCCTCTGTACTCAGCTTCTGTACTAGACAATGCAATAGTAGGTTGTTTCTTACTCTACCAACTGATCATACTGCTACCCAATCCAAATGCATAACCACCACTGGTTGACCTCCTGTCATAGGCACAACCAGCCCAATCAGCATCAATAAACCCTATCAAGTCAATAGATTTTCCATATACACAAAATAGCCCATAATCTATAGTACCCTTTATATATCTCATGATCCTCCTAACTGCATCTAAATGTGGTTTGCGAGGCTTCTGCATGAGCTGACTAATTAGCCCCACTGCATAACATAAGTTAGGACGAGTAATAGTCAAGTATATCAAGCTGCCCACCATCTATCGATACATGGTCACATTCTCTATGTCATTCCCAACATCAATCTGCAACTTGACATTCTGATCAAGAGGTGTCTCCATAAGCTTGCATTCAGCCATACCATACTTCTGTAACATGTCATGAGCATACTGCTTC
This sequence comes from Lygodium microphyllum, assembly GCF_053477565.2. NCBI lineage: Eukaryota > Viridiplantae > Streptophyta > Polypodiopsida > Schizaeales > Lygodiaceae > Lygodium > Lygodium microphyllum. Next base: position 2,494,083 of record NC_141151.1, on the reverse strand, counting down.
TGTAGCAGCCATATACTTTGAGGCATAGAGACTACCTCAATCCCAAGAAAATACTTTAGTTCACCAAGGTCTTTGACTCTGAATTCAGCTTGTAGACATGATTTAATTTCAGCAATGCCCTCTTCATCATCTCCAGTGATGATAAGATCATCTACATAAACCACTAGAAACACATATCCATGATATGTCTTCTTCATGAACAGACTGTGATCTGTATCACCCAATCTAAATCCATGTTGCTATATATAACTGTTGATCCGAGCATTCCATGCTCTAGGTGCATGTTTCAGTCCATATAAAGCCTTTTTCAGCTTATATACATGTGTAGGAAAGTCTGGGTGAACATAGCCTTCAGGTTGCTCCATATATACTTCCTCAACCAAATCACCATTCAAGAAAATATTCTTGACGTCCATTTGCTATAATTTCCAACCTTTGCATGCTGCCAAAGCAATGACAGTTTTGACTATTGTCATTTTAGCCACCAGACTGAAAGTCTCCTCATAGTCAAAGCCATATTGTTGTGCATACCCTTTTGCAACCAGCCTGGCCTTATAGCATTCTAGCAAACCATCTGACTTGCACTTAACCTTGTATACCCATTTGCATCCAATGGGGACTTTGCCTTCAGGCAACTCAACCAATTTCCATGTCTCATTTTCAGCCAGGTATGCATACTCCTCATCCATGGCAGCACACCGGTTATCATCTGTAGCTGCATCATCAAACTTTGTAGGTTCTTTGTAACCTGTCACACTAGCCACATATGCATAATGGTGGGCTGAATAACTAGTGTATGCAAACCTATCAACTGGTTTTTTGACTCTCTCATATCTCTATAACTATGGCTCACTTTGAGCTTGCCTCTCATGAGGTAGTACATAACGACTCACCTTACTCAAAGCGTCATAATAGACGGAATGCCCAACTCACTATCCAAACTATCACTGTTAGATGACTCATAACCTTATGTAAGTGGACCTGTCACATCCTCAAGCATCTTTTCTTTTCCCTTATCCAATCTCCCCTCACTGACATATCCGTGTCAATGGACGTAGGAGTACGAATCCGCAAGTATCCTGACCAAGGACTTACTGTAGGTGACCCATCACATGTAAGACCACTCATAGATGTACTCACTGTAGGTGTATTTTTAGCATTACCAATGCTAGCTGATCCATCAGTAGCCAGTGCAACAGGATTACCATACCATGATGCCAACTCATCAAAAACAACATCTCTACTAATCAATGTCTCATGTATAGATAGTACATAACACTTGTAAGCTTTCCGATCTTGTGCATAACCAAGGAACACACTCTTGACAGTTTTAGGATCCAATTTCTTCCTCTTTTCATCAGGAACATGCACATATGCAATGCTGTCAAATACCTTCAAGTGTGAAATATCAGGTTTATGACCGTACAACCTCTCATATGGAGTTACATCATGAATCCCTGCTTTAGGGGTTCTGCTCAGCACATAGACAGCAGTCACTACTGCTTCAACCCAATAACCATTTGGCAAACTCTTCTCATTCAGCATAGCTCTTGTCAATTCCATCATTACCCTATTTTTCCTTTCTGCTACACCATTTTGCTGTGGTGTATAGCTACAAGTTAACTGTCTTCTGATCCCATGTTTAGCAAGGTACCTGTCAAAGTAATTAAATACATATTCTCCACCTCCATCTGATCTAAGACATGAAATTTTACAACTCAACTCATTTTCAACATGCTTCTTGAAGTCCTTGAATGCATCAAACACATCATCCTTATGTTTCAATATGTAAAGCCAAGTACCTGCTAAAATCATCAATGAAGGATAGATAGTAACGAGCACCACCAAACGAAGCATTATGAGACGGACCCCGTACATCTGAATGTACCAACTGCAAGCATCGTGAGCTATTCCATACATGTCTCATAAATGGAAACCTTGCCTACTTTCCAAAGTGACATGCATCACATACATGTCCAAAGTCATGATACTTGAACTTAGGCAGTCCAAGCACAATCTCCTTCTGCTACATAGATTTTAGCTTTTGTACATTCACATGGCCAATCCACTTATGCCATATCTCAACATCCCGTATAGCACCATCATCATGTGCAAACATGGTTGTTTTCAATTCTAGAATTGACGCATCAAGAGTAAACATTATGCCATCTCTTTGGCCTCTAGCAATCAATTTACAACCATTACCATAGTCTTCAACAAAGCATCCATCTCTATTAAATCTCACCTGTAGATTTTGTTCTACCATTTGTCCAACTGACAAAAGATTCTTGGTTATTGTAGGTACATGTAGTACATCATGCAGGCTCTTTTTCTTGCCATTAGATATCAACAACGGAACAATTCCATAACCATATGAACCTGCAACCATCTCATCAAACCATTCTCCATGGGGTGTCATATGATTTGAAGCCCCTGAATCAATGCACCATCTCTCATCTCTATTCTACCTAGATGCATTCTTAGATACATGCTGCATGGCAAACAATCTGTCAACCTGCTCATCATGAGTACCGCTAGAAGATGCATAGTACCCATATTGTTTGCCCTTTGCCTTCATATCTCCCTACTTCTTGTAATAATCCTTTTGTAATGTGTCCATATCTGTTGCTGTAATGGCAATCCTTATCTCTGTTTGACTGATCATTTGACTGCCATGAACCAGATCCACCACCTCTACCATGGGGTGATCTCCCCCTGCTTCTAAAGCCACCAAATCCACGTTGGCCCTGTGTATTTGTGCCATTCCAAATATTTTGCTGATGTTGTCCATAAGTGTTTCGAGTGTCTCCTCGACCTCAAAAAGAGCCACGCCCTCTATCGCCTCTGCCACATTGGCTAGAGTAAAGAACAGTGTCTCTGCTTTGAGATGTACTAGAACCTATATTCGGCCTAAGCTTAACTTTCTCATGCAGTAGCAAATCAATCAGCTCATCCCAATTAGGGGATTCATCTCTCACAAAAATAGACGTATCAAATGCTTTATACTCTTTTCCAAGTCCATTCAATGTCACTGCAATCATATCATCCTCAAACACTGAAGATCCAATGGTGGCAAGCTGATTTGCTATGTTCTTGATCTCTATAGTATAGGCTTGAATGCTTCTGCCATTCCTAGATATGTTATTGAACTATTGCTTCAGTTGAATCTTTCTTTCATGTGTTATATTTCCATAATTCTTCATGAGTATGTCCCATGCATCCTTTGGGAAACTACATCCAGTAATCTATATAACCATAGCATCTGATATACATAAGGAAAACCAATGTAACACCTTGCATGCTCTCTCAGTCCATAGCTTATGAGTCATTTTCTGATCATTTGTCAAATTCCTTACATGCATTTCAGGTTCAGCCTCATCGCCTATACATAAGTCCCAATAACCTCTGTCAACCAAAAAATTCTTCATACAGAACTTTCATAAAGGAAAATTTTTGTTGTCCAGCTTTTCTCCCACAATTTGAGTGATATTTTCAGTGCCTTGAGCATTTTCCATAGTTGCAGCTTAGGTATTCATTGATGTATACAACCTATAACTATCTGACTCCTTTTTCCTATAGTTCAAGACCAGTTTCCTACTATTCATGACAATTTTCTACAATTCATGACAGTTTTCATGACAATTTGCTTGCTATAAACTGTATTCCAACAATGAAAAAACACAGTCAACTGAGCATAAACCAAGCTCAAATCAGTTCAAAACATTCTATGGTAGTGGCAAAACATCCCAGCAATAAACTATGTCCATACAAGTATCAATGTTTGTACTGTATACAAGTAGCAGTACCAAATACAGCCAACCCACTGCTATAACCAGCAGTATTTTCTCTATTAAAACAAGAGCATTCAGACCTCAAAATAGCCCCAAAACATCTCATTCAGTTGCCACTCTATGTAGGAGTTGATAATGTCCAACCGGTCAGAATATATTGCATGTATGTCAAGTGAAGATGATAGGTATCCTTCCTACAGACAATAACCAGTCAATACCCCGGTATAACCAGCAACAAATCAATCCAAACTTTGGACTTTCAGCACTCACAATATCCCAAAAAGCATCTACCACTCAAGTGGTATGATCCAAGCGTTTGTCACTAGCAAATAAGCATCACAGATACTTCAACCTTGTAGATATATTGTTTCCAAATTTAGGACAATAACCAATTCACTATTTGCAGCATGCAAATAAGCTCCAAAACTGAGCATTTAACCCTCCAATATCATGCTCAAATGCATGATAATAAGGGCATATACATTGTTAGGATGAAAGCCACCAGTTTCCTGGAATCACCTGTTGTTTACTACAGTAAATAGCCAATTTGCACAAGTCTGTGCTGAATATCTCAAAATCTGTGAGAAATTTGAAAAAAAATTCTTCTGTAAAGTTGTAGACCACATCGAAACGGTAGGAACCGTAAGGCGTTTCTCCAAAAACCATTTCTGTAGCAAGATATAGCTTCTGCAAAAAAATGGGTTGCATGCAAAGTCTCCTTTGATGATGTTTTCTTCATATCTAATGTCTTGATGTCAAATGGCCACTGCCAAGCCTTTAGGCTTCAGGCGTTCAGGCTCTGATACCATGTTGGAAGAGAGGGAGAGAGACAAAGTGGAGCGGAAGATGAGCCTCAGCTCATTGTTGTTCTTCTTTTATTATTCTTCCATCATACTAACTGAAAGAGACTTACACACATAGGTATGACTAACCAAGACTAACTATGGTTAAGTCACTGACTACACCGACTTATTGAATGTCACGCACGTGTATAGCTGTATCCAGATAATATCAGTCACACACATAAAGATAGACTGACCGAAGAGTAATGGGAGCTTGATATTCTAACACCTTGCACCAAAGGAGCTGAAGTTTTTCTACTAAATTCAACCCTTTTTCCATCTGATCTATTTTCAGCATTAAATCTAAAATTAGTGCCCTGTTTTGACCCATAAGCTGTAGAAAATGAAGGGATCTTATTGTAGGTATTTGATTGCTTTCCTCCATGCTAAGAATCAATCTTTGTCTACTCAAAATTAGCAGCTGTCATAGTGGTCTGGTTTGGCTGAAAATGATGCTCTATTCTTGGCAGAAATTTCTTGTACTTTTGACCATACCTTTCAGCTAATTGTATAGTTGCTTGTAAGGAAGAGGTTTCATGGCTCCTACTTGTGAAGATAGAGAAGATTCAAGCCCAAATATGTATTTATTCATCTTGGCATTGTTGGATACCCCATCCACATATCTAGAGAGGTTAAGGAACTAGTTAGAATATTCTCTAACTGATAATCCCCTTTGTTCAAGAGTATACCACTTCTTTTCCAGCCTCTCTTTTTTGATTGGAGATACAAATACTTCAATCAATATTTCTCTCTTTATTGCTTCCCATGTCAAGAACTCATGACCGATCCTTGACATGTACCTCCACCAAGTATGTGCATATCCTTTCAAGTGTAGGGCTACAAACTTGACCTTAGCATTTTCCAGTCTAGGATACAAAGAGAAATACATATCAAGTTTGTCAAACCATTCTTCTTATTCAATTGGGGATGGATTATTGCCCTTGAAATTAGAAATGGTAATATTCTCCTTGTATTCCCTCTCAAATTGATGAGGTTGGCTATGATAGTGTTGCTGCACATGAGTATTTGCACCAAATGAATTTTTTCTTTGAGTATCATCGCTCCACATTCCATGAGCATATGGTTGTTGTTGTCCATGAGGATTTCCAAATCCATGTGGCTAAGAGAAGGAATTACCCATGACATGTGGTTGTCCATATACTCCTTGATGTTGCCCATACTTAGAAGACTGAATATTTGTTGTGGCATTTAGTTGTGGTTGCTTCCCACTAATTTTATGAGGCCAAAACTAATTAGAATGAGGACTTTGCTTAGAAGGCTGATTGTAAGCAAGATTATTGTTGACATGCTATTGCGGCCCATAAAAATTTGGGGTTGAATTGACATAACCATGTCCATTATAATGGTGCTGCCCATGAGAAATATTGCCCCCACTTGCTTGACCATGCTATGATTTTTATTCTTCAAACTTCTCTTCATGGATTGGTTTTGGGATAGTTGATGGGGCTGAACATAGAAAGATTTGTAGAAAGGATCATACCCATGTGTGTCTTCATCATGCTTAGAGTTAGCATGGATCCTATCTTGTGGATCTAGGCTAAAATTGAGATAGTTGAGCTCTAGATGGGAGCTCTAGATGGCTCTACAACCTCATAGTGTCCCACCACCTTAGGTGTTGTGATCCTTGGCTGCTCCTCAACAATGGGAGGGCTTAGACCACTTGGGACTACTATAGGTAATATTCTCTCACTTAAGAGAGCCACAAGTTTGTCAATGCTCGACTTCATGTCCCTTATATAATTGGATAGTTGCTGAATGTTATTAGAATCTGTATAGATACATGAGTTGTGATAGCCCCATTCACTTGATTGTTGATTGCAGCATCCGTTGAACTCATTTCCACCTCCTCATTATCATGGTTCACATGGTAAATAGCTTCTTGAGGAGCTTCATGCTCTCTTTCCTATTGGTAATCCCTTAAACCTTCAATGATAGTATCCATAATGAGATCCTTGTTCTTGTTTTTGGCCATAGGTGATTATATGTCCTGAATATACAGCAACAATAAAAGTCACATATCTTGAGCTTCAATTATCCAAATGATGAACTTCTTGGCTCGGATCGAAACTAAGGATGTCTTCTTTCCAATGAGCTATCAAACGTTGAAAATGGTTTAGTACAGAAATTTATGTAAGCAATTTTCAATGGCTATCTGTGGTTCCCTATACCCTACAAGTACTGAGAATAATCTCTACAATTACCCAAAACAAGTTTACTAATCTTGCTGTGATTGTAGGAAAGTAATCCAACAATGAATTCCTGTTTGCATTTGCGGTCACATTCTTCAATGCTGAATTGAAGTACTTCAATGCATCAATAAGCATACATGTTGCTCTACATATCTCTATCCATATTTGTCAAGTGTTTCATGTTGTCATACATTTTCCCACATATCATACTGCCCATACATTTGTCAATACATCATGGAGTCATTTTTCCTAGCACATCATGCTATAGGCCAAGTACATCAATCCTTATGTCGATACCTGCACCTAAATTGAAAAATGTGTGGGATCTATGACTTGAGGGGTTTCCAAATTTTCTTCTCAAGCCGGTTTGTGCTCCCCTTCAGGGTCCTCATCAGTAGAGGGTAGGATCACCTCACTATTGTCCTACTAACTCACCTAGCATCCACTTTTCCTCATGGGAAATGACATGGTAGATCAATACTATGCTAATAAAACAGCATGAAATGCATGGATTAAAAGAAAATAGGTATTCATTTCATGATATGCTGGAATTTAGTGAAATGGGCTGGAAATTGAAATGGGAGTAGGTGGAAAATACCTTTAGTAGTGACTCACTGCATTACAAATTTATTTTTTTCTCCACTTACCATTGGGCACAAATTTTCTCATGGCATTTGAGACAATAATCAAACAAGTCAATGTCAAGGTTAGGGAGAAGTAGATGAGAAATTTAGAAGCTAAAGTATGGTTATGGCAATGAAATTAGTGTGGTTTGGTAATCATTACTATCTATGAAAGCTCTAGGGAAAGATTGTGTAATACATTTAGGAATATGGATAAATTTCTTATCAATTTAACCTCTCTTTCATCAATTGGGTAAGCTCAAAAATAGAATATTCACGAGAGATTAAAAGATGTTTGAAGATACCTCTTATACTTGGGCCACCTATCGAGGGTTTCTTGAAAACACTATTTCCATTTTTGGATATCTAAAGATTTACCTCGATCACAAAATTTTCCCCGTGTGGAGACCAATGTCTAAGGAAACCCTCTTAATATCCCTGATAGCACCATCCATGGCCTTTTGGGATTGCAATTTCCATGCAAATCCAACGTACAGATGCACAATTTTCTCAACTATTCTGCACAAGGTATGCAATGTGCACATATAGATGTTTGTTAAGGGGATATCTAGAACGGCTTGAAAGTTTGGATCTTTGGTGTGTTTGTCGAAAACCTGATCATTGCTCTTTGCAACGTCCTCAAGTCAAAGAATATGTTGTTATAGTTGTCATAGTTTAGCACTCTCTTCTTTCCATGATAGCTAGCTATGATGTGAAAAGGCTCACCAAGCACTTCTAAGACTTGCCGGTTGATGCTACGTCTTGTTTGTTGAGCTGAAGATGGCTTTGGAAGCAAATACCCCTTGACCCTTTTCTTCTTCAATGTCTCTTGCATAACTTTGAAGAGTTGGCTTTAGCTTTGTCTACTAATCCCCACTCTATCTAGGGTGCTTTGGATGTCCTCTTTGTCTAGGAGAGACCCTTACAAGAACTTTTCAACACACTGCTCCTTGGCCTTCTTAAACCTCTTCTCGGTCAACATGCTCCTTATAGCTTTGGGAGGAATGATGTTGTTGTAATATTTTGATGCTTTTTCCACATTTCTCATTGCTTTTTTTGGATGGAGAATGGCCCTATTGGTACAATAACAACGCCATACGGCAACGGTCTCCATTGGAACAGCAATTGGAACAACAAATGATTAATGACAATGTTCAAGACATGCTCAAAAAGGGAATCATTCAGCCTTCATGTAGTGATTGGGTTTTTGAGCCTCATTTAGTGAAGAAAGAAGATGGCACATATAGGTTTTGCATTGATTTTTGCCCCTTAAGTAAGGTAATCATCCACGACCTCTACCCATTACCTCGTATCGATGATGTTCTCGACCAGTTAGGCAAATCTAGATATTTCACCTCACTTGATTTAGCCTTTGGGTATTGATAGATTCCCCTTCCTAGAGACACTCACAAAATAGCCTTCAAAACCCCTACGGGCTTGTATAGATTCACATGCATACCTTTTAGCCTCTCAGATGCTGGCAATTCATTTCAATGAACTGCTAACTCAATTTTCCACGACCTCATCCTCAAGGGTGTTCTCCTCGTCTATTTGGATGATATCCTCATCCATACCCTAACTTGGGACAAACATCTACAAGTCTTGGAGGAAGTACTAAAGAAAGTGCAGAACTTTCATTTGCAGTGGTTTGGGCTTTTACCAAATTTCACCCATATCTTCATGGAACCACTGTCACTATAGAAACTAACCATCAACCCATCATCCCTCTTCTACAAAAATCCCACCCACCAAGATGGCTTTTTCGATGGACTTTGGCACTTCAAGAATACCAATTTACAATCAGATATAGGAAAGGATCAACCAACTACATCACTGATTAAGAAACCGCACTTGCCAAGAGCTTAAATCACCCAATCAGAAACCCGGATATCTCTCATCGATACAGGTGAATGAACCATTTGAGATGGTTGGCTGGGACCTCATAGGTCCATTTCCTACTTCTGTGGCAGGCAACAAATCTGTCCTTGTCATGACAGATTATCTAACTAGGTGGTGTGAAGCTCAAGCACTCCCGGATACAAAAGCATCTACAGTCGCATCAACTCTTCTCCATAACGTCATATTTTGTCATGTGGCTGCCCCCAACAACTATTGTATATACATAAAGATAGAACGAAAGAAAGAAAGAAAGAGATTATTGTGGACGTACCATCCGATAAATTGGCTTGCTAAATTATGAGCCAAAAAGAAAAACAAGAAAAATATAAATATTGAAAATTATAAGACATCAAATATCGTACCTAGGTTCAACCTTTTTGTCCTTATTTTGTACGACTTGGTACATGTCGGTGTAACTTTGCAATACCTTAACCAATAAACATGAAAACGAAGAAAACTTTTTAGTGTTAGATTTGGTACTTGGTACTTGATACTTGGTACTTGATTTGATATTATGTTCCATAATGAAACTTCATTTTTGCAATTGGTACATGGTACTTGGTACTAAATTTAGTACTTGGTGCTTGATTTGGTGCCTGGTACTTGATTCGGTACTTGGTATAGATTCAATGCTCAGTACTTGATTCGGTGCTTGGTACTTGATTGGTGGGTCTAACTTTGCGATACCTTAACCAATAAACATGGAAACAAAGAAACATTTTTAGTGTTAGATTTGGTACTTGGTACTTGGTACTTGGTACTTGATTTGGTATCAGGTTTCATAATGAAACCTTGTACTTGCAATCGGGTATTGTAACCATAATAGCTTATGGTGAGCTTGGTACTTTGAAATCATGTGCTTTGAAACTTCATAGTTTGGATCTTTGAGCTTGAAAGTTAGCTTGAGTTGATACATAGCGTAGAATCTGGGACCTTTGCAAAAACTAAGGAAATCAAAAGCTTGTTAATATTAGAGCCTAACATAGAAAAACACTGAACTGCGATAAAAATTCTAATTTGTCTCTATCTAGCTTTCCAAGAGACAATAGACAATAGACAAATAATTAATTGTTTGACAATAGACAAATTCAATGATGCAACAAACATACGTCAATATATATCATTAGTAAATATATGTACATGTGTCTAGAGTGTGTCATGATCAATCCTCAAATATACAAAACAAATGTCATTCTCACATGTGTCTATACAATGAATAGTAATGAATCCTCACATATACAATACAAGTCTTATCCTCAAATATACATAACAAATCCCTAAGTACGATCACTATATGAGTCATTACTATACGAGTCACTAGTATCGGACTCATGATCACCATCACCAGTGCCACCACCCCTACCCCCACCCACAACACCACCATTGCCCCCATCTCCACGATCGTCACCACCATGGCCAGCGATCTAGTTGTCGCTCCCCTCAGCCTCTCAATGTCGCCCCTTGGCCTCCTGTTGAGCCACCTCTATCATGTCATCCTCGCCATACTGCTCCTGCATTAGTTAGTGAAATCAAATAAGAATGTATTACCATTAACATGAAAATAAACTACAAAACAAAACAGTGATACTCACAAGTGATATGAGCGGTAGCCGTAGTATGTGGCATACTCTATCTCTTACATCATAGGTGTATGACCATAGTCTTTGGTCTGCATCAAGACAAAACCAAAGACTTATTGATTCCTTCATTCAATAATATTACCTTTGAAAGTTAAAATTTGAACGGTCTATACTCACAAATGTGGCCACAAATCCATCCTGTCCCATCCAATCTAGTCTAGATGTGTGACTAGCTATCACTCTCTTTTGTGCTGCCTCCTATGTAAATTTGATTTTTAAAAATAACATAGATTAGAGAATAGTTAGAATCAATCTAGCAAAGTTCATATTAATTCCAATATACGTTAGCAAAGGCACACACCTTCTACTGAGGAAAACTAATGCGTAGGTGTCTCTCCTTATTGTGAAAGTATTGCCATGTCTCCATGCACATATCAACCCTCCTCTTGTTTGTCTCCACCATAGAGTAGCGTCTGTTTATTTTTCATATTACAATAAGCATTAGAATATACCAAAGAACTTGTTAGATTTCAATGTTTTGTTACTTTTATTGATTTTTTAACTTTGATCATTTGATAAATGTCTCATGTTTTTATGGTATTTGAAAATTAGATTCAGACCAATCAGAAGGTACACTTCCACCTACTCCTACTGGTGGTGTTTGGGGTGCATAGAGTTCCAATACTACACATGAACCCGTTTACGATGATTTCTACTACAATGAGTCTATTATATGATGGTGCGCTCATTGTCATGGCACATATCAGAGGCCACGACGGGAGTGCTTTTCACATGAGATGACTCATGGTACTTTTGAGAAAGCGCCATCTCCTAAGGAGCGACATCGACCTATGGTATGTGACTATCCTATGGTATCGACAAGGAGCGACATCGACCTATGCTATTTATTAAATCAAAGGCTCATATATAATGCAACCATATTATATATGTAGGTATATTCACTTGATGATGAGGATAATTTCACTATCAGTGGTGCACATGTCCCTCGCACATGGCACGGACAGGTCTTTTTCAGTTGAGCTCAAGGTTTCTCGACATCCTCTACCTCCTACTTTGGAGTTTGAGATGGGTGGAGATCATCCATTGCCTACTCGTTTGCATTCTCTAGTACAGACATATGATTGAAGACAATACGGAGGATGGCAGAGAATATCACTTCCTTTAGATGGAGTGGTTTTTAGCTTTTGGGGCAATCTCTACATGATTGCTCCATCTACCATCAGTGGAGAAAGACAAGGCCTCTTTATTGCATAGGATTTGCATGTGCCCCCTCATATTCCTTGACCAAGGAACGTCATTGATGGGAGATTGATCCCACAAGTTTAGATGCGACTCCTATCCAACAAATTGCAATGTCGCATGGCCTTGTGATTTAATCACAAGATAGATTTGCCACTCCTTGGAATAAGGTTGGTAGGCTCTAGCGTAAATCTAACTTGCAAAAGGATGAGTAGTCATCCTGTTACATCACCCTTCTTGGGCTGATTTGCCAAGTTAAGGGAAGTAATGTATTGCCTAGTAAGCAAAGGATCAATCAAGTTAGAGCGACATTGTCTTTTTGTAGACCTATATATAGATGGGGTCCATAGAGGGATTACACATGCAGAAGGACAAAGACTCTATCTTGAAGGAAGACCTTACTCTCAAGAAAACATAGCAAGTTTAATCAATAGTAGTTGAGGGATGAGTGCAAGAACCAATTGCACATTTGGGGAGTGTGAGAATAGTCATGTACAAGGACATATGAGTGGGGATGTACAAAGATACATAGTTGTCAATGCTATTTGTTAACCGGTAGATGAACAAGGTGGAAAATCTGGAAAAGCTAAAGTAGAATACAAAGGCCAAGGCAAAGAGAAGTGGAAGACAAAGGCGCACAAGGAAAAGCTCAAGTCAATACTTTTGTAAAAGAGTGCAAGCGCATCATGATTTAATTTAAGGAGCGTCGGGCTCTCACCCGTGCAATTTGTAAAGGTAGATGGGCGGTAGGAAGGAAGCTAGGAAGATAGGAGGACAATGGGAAAAAGGGCCTCTAGGCCACGGTCGGCCATGTAAAAAAGGGGATAAGGGGATGACCGCCCAAAAGGGATTTAGGGTTTCATATATAAAGTTGAAAAGTGAATGAGAAGCTCATTCTTGTGTGTGGCCAAAAGTGGGTCTCCTCTTCTTCTTCTTCTTCTTCTTCTTCTTTGCTTGAGCTTGTACTTGAGAGAGGGAGTGTGAGAGTGTGAGGGAGTGAGTGTGTGAGGGTGAGGGACCGGGGAGGAGAAGCTCTCCATCTTCTCCTCTCTTCTTTTCTTCTCTTCTCTTCTCTTCTCTTCTCTTCTCTTGCTCACAGCAATGGAGCTTGGAGCGTGGAGCTTGAGGATGGAGCTTGCTTGAAGCTTGTACTTGGATCGTGGAACTATCGGAATGTGCAGGAGAGGATGTAACTTGATTGGCATGGAGGTAAGCTCACTACACCCATAGATATGGATGGCGTGTTGGCTATGTGAGAGGTAGCCATTAGTGCTCGACTTGGAACGCTTGAAACAATAAGTGGTCCGTGGGTCTTGGCGGTTGAGCGAAAGCTCCCACATTTTGGTTCTGTTGCCAGGACCAACTGATTCAAGCCTTGAGCGCTTGCACGCTTCGAATCGAGCATTGAAGTAGGGTTTTCCACGAACTGGTGCTTGATCTAGATAGGTAGGAAGCAAGGGAGTTTGAAGAGGTATTCGATCTCCTTACCAAGTAGGTTTTTGTTGTTTTGGACTTGGGAAAGCATGATGGAGAAGTGCAGGTATTTTTCTTATAGTATTTTCCTGCATTTGGAAAGGATAGGAGAAAAACGTTGGAGCAAACAATAGGGTTTTCTGTTGCTGTATAACAGGCTGAAACATGGAAAAGAAGGGCAAGAAATGAAATTTTGGGTTAAATGTTAGTAAGGAAAGCAAGATTAAGGTGAATGCAGGCCTGGACAAGGTGATAAGGGGCCAAGAGTGGCAAGAAAGGCCACATTGTGCATTGCAAGGTTTTAGGAGAGCAAGAGAGAGGAAGAAAGCTTCGTTGAGTGGATCCGCTTCGATCTAGCCATGCGGGAGTTATTTGCCCAGCCCAGGCAATTCCACACCTTCCACTGCATGAGTAGGTTGGATCTAGAGCTGCTTGATCAATAGGATGGCCTCCATCGCTCGATGCGACAAATTTTTTGAAGTTCGACGAAAAAATGCGTCGCGTTCGGCCCGTTCGAGTGATCGCAATTCTGGGCCAAGTCCCAGAATCGGCCCTCGGCCCTGCCAACTCGGCCCACCTGACTCAGCCCACTCGGCCACTTGGCCCTCGAACAACCAGACTCGAATTGACCGAATTTGACATTCGAACCAGTTACATTCGACCCTTTCTACTCGGCCCTCGGACGGGCCGAATAGAACACTCGGCCCCTGCAATTCAGACTTGTTGGGCCGAATTTAGAGTTTTTCAAATTTTAACCTAAAGATAGTGAAATTGACAGAGAGACCATATAAAGTTGAAACCGTATCATAGATCTATCACTAGGCTGAAACTTAGAGCAAGTAGTTCAAAATTTGGCTAAAAACGGTCTTTCAAATCACGAATAGCATTTACTGTAGCGGACCTATAGGCCGCAGGGGACTATCCCCCTCCCTCGGACCCCCGCAGAGGCCCCCTCTGCACCTCCCCCAAGTAGGTTGGAGAGAAAACGTGCACTGTGACAGCTCCTCCAAAATAGACCCTAGTGTAGTAATGGCTTTACACGAGCATGGATCTCACTTGCAAAAGAGCAACCAAAATCCCATACTCGAACAGAGACAAACAGAGACCCTAGAACCTCAATAGACCAATCTAGCTAACAAGGGCAAAAAGGCCACACTGCAAAAACACGTATGTGTTGCATTTGGACTGCATCTAGTCAAAGCGAAAATCAAGAACATCAAGCTACAACTGTGAGGATGACTAGATATGATAGTCCTAACGATAGATGCACCTTGAATACTACTGCACATACGATCCAAGACATTAGTGGAGAATCCACATCTGGTCGTGTAGTTAGGGACCCAAAGGCATATGTCAGAAGGCTTAAATTTATAAGCCAAGACCCGGAAGATGAAGACATAGTACCATCTGCTTATCTTAGGGTCAAACTCACCACAAAAAGAGAGCACACTATCGATGCTCTGATTGATGAAGGAGCAAATTTTAATATCTTGACCTATGAAGCATGGACCCTACTAGGCCAACCAGAGCTCACACCGACTAATGTAACTCTTAGCCCCTATGGGGGACACCCACAAGCACTCATAGGGAAGTGCAAAATCCTTGTGACAATTGAAATTGAAAACTTTCCTATCCTATTTCATGTTCCTCCAAATAGTGCTAATTGCGGGAAGGAAACCCTCCTTGGAAGACCCTTCAAAAGGGCGACCAAGTGTGAGGCTGACTATGTAGCACAGAGGATACACCTGACACTACTGGGAGTGAGGATAGTCACAACCTTTGGCAAGGGTGACCTCATCGAACCTCGAGGGAAAGGCAAGGAAGGTGCTGACATGATAGTCAAGCCTACTAACAAGAGCAAGGACTTGTTGGAAGAGTTGATGCAAGCACAGGTCGAACAATGAGAACCAGTGAGTGAGGCCATGCCTGAGACAGGAAGGTCAGGAGCCAATGCTAAGGGCAGGCTTTGGACTTATAAATATCGTAGAAGACCCCAAAAGAAGTCCAAGCCTTATAGACGAAGGCATCAATGGAGGGTCAGCACAATGCCATGATGGATATCCAAACCATTTACGCAGGTAACGATGGCTTTGGGTGCCAAAACTCCCTGCTAAACCTCCTATGTCGATTGAAAGCCAGATCGTATCAAGAGCAAAGAAGCATAGGAGGAGATCTAAACAAAAAACCAAGTCTCGAGTCAAAAACATTGGAGTGACCGAGCCCCTCACGGTCAAAATCAAGAAACCAAATGGGACTAATCGGAGGGTAGATCCTCAGCCTAGTGTGCTTGGCAAGCAAATATCATATGTAACCATTGAGGATACACAAAAGCCACTAGTGCCCAAGGAGCCTTTGATTTTCCAAGAGGATAACAGGCATCATAGGCACAACATTGCTCATGGCAAGGTTAAATGCTCAACAAAGCAAATGGTAAAATCATCTAACAGCCACGAGCAAATCTTCCAGCCAATGTCGGAGCCACTTAGGAGTCCCAAGTCTCCTACACCCTCTTTCCCTAAACGAACACAGGAAGCACAACAACAATCATCAAGTGCAGCTGCTCAATCCCAATCTTAATCTCCATCTAAGCTTCCAATGTCCAAGAGGTGGGACATGACACCATCCGTAGCTCTCGGCCCAAGGATATGCCTGTACAATCTATTGTGACTAGAACAGCCGAGGCTCGATCTACACAAGTGAATGCTCAAAGGGAAACAAAAGACACAGCCACTTCCGATCGCCTTAGGGACTTGGCACCGCAATCCACCAAGAGTAGCCAGCCCACTAGACTAGCTACTACTATTTCCAATCTGGGATCACAATAGTCACAGCCCTTGGCTGTGACAATGACCCTTGCGGAACATGTCCTTAGCAGTTCACCTATGGAGGAGGTGCTGCAACCAACATCCTTGACAACTCCAGTACTTCCAAAGCACCTAAAGCCTAGGCTTCAGGAGAAACCTCTCAAAGATGTGGCCGAGGAGATGGTGCATCTGACCAATCAACCTAGCAAGGTTGTCCATCAGGTCGCCGCTACATCCCATGAGGACACACTAGAGAAGGGGAAAGCGGGGGCCCCCAACCAAGCACATCAACGGCTGACCTAGTTCAGGTTCCTGAGTTATCAATTCATGCACCTTCACTGACAAAGAAAAAGAGGAGAAAACAACAAAAACAATAGCAGTTATTTACAGGTGGTTGTGGACCCCAAGAACATTGAGACCAAGAGCGCTGGAGAGCTGAGGAATAAAGCATCGAGTCCATCCACCAATGAACCCATTGATGTCTCTCCTAATAGCGGTGAAACCTGAGACTGTGTTCTGAAAAATCAAAGCAGCTGTTACAATCAACGGTTGCTTGCAACACTCAACCCACCGACAATAGAACTCACAGTGACCAATCAAGAATGGATACAACACTATCACAACAGGGTGACAAATCTATACCAGTCACATCCGAGAAGAACCATGACAAAATAGCAGCAAAACCTCAGGAAAAATGCACAAACCCCGAGAGCATAAGCAATCCTAGCATTGACCAATCTTGCTCATCTAGGCTTGAGCCCGCAGCTATGCTAAAGCCTAGGGAAACTCCTAGAACCTTGCATGAGATAGCAACAAACCAAGCCCTCGTTGAACATAGAAGTATCAGAGAATGCTTAACCGAGTTGGATGCTAAACTCAAGGTGTTTGCAGGTGTCTACATCCTTGCAGATATGGGCGCATTCCCTAAGGAGCACCTTGAAGAATACTTGCCATTTCCCCTATCCTGGGAAGAGCAAGAACATCTTCATGAGCACTATGACAGGCTCCTACATGAATGCATGTGACTCACCTCTGGCGAGGAAGCCGACGAACTACGCTTAACTGTAACATTCAATGATGTGCTCTGCCAACCAAATCTCTCAAAGATAGAGTAACTAAAGCGACAATCAAAGGGTCAAAGTCAATTTGAAAAATGTTGGGTTGAAAACCGTGTTGCAATGGCCAAACTAGGAGCCCAAATTATGACAGTCTCAGAGAAGCAATTGGCCAAATGGCGGTCTCAAAGAGACCCAGCCTATGTGGCACCAACTTCCTTTCGAGTGCTTACTACCATTCGGGGTATGGACTTAGCTAGAACTAGCCAAGAGAACTCTTTGGCTCATAAGTGGAGCCCCAAGAGGAACACCAAGGAAAAGGGAATTCTCTTGCAAGAAAATCTATCTTGTAACATCAACAAGCTTTTTTATTAGGTTTTATATGATCACAATGAAGAAAAGAACACCAGGCACAACAAATCTTCATGCAGCATCATGTAGATCTCCCACGGATTTGATAGAATCAACCATATTCTTCAATATCTTTACAAAATCCATCAATAGAACAAAGAAAGCAAAGGAATACACCATCTTTGAATGGAAATACATCACATAGTATTCATCTTCAATATCTTCATAGTCTTCTCTCTCAATCTCTCATATACAATCACTCTGTTTTGATAGAATTGGCTATCTCTGACTCTCTCTCTCTCTCTCCATCAATAGTACATCATATCCTCACTACAATCACTCATAATCACTCACAATAATCCTTCTTAGATCATGGATACCCATCCCAAGAGGTGTGTCTGATATGAAGAGGCACCAAAGCCACTACAGTGTCCTTTCGTAGCTCACCATTGTCACTTCACTCCAATCTTTACTTGAGTCTTTAGTAGCTACTTCTTTCACTTCTTTTAGCTCTTTTGCACTTGTATTCACCTCTTTCCAAGGCTAGAAAACTTTCCCAAGCTACACTCTCATCCATTAGAACACATACAGAAGCATACAGAAGGTCTACAGAAACTCACCAGAAGCTCATCAGAGAGTTACAGAAGGTCAACAGAAAGCATCAGAACCACATAACTCATACCAAAACCATTCCAAACCATCAAAAACTATTCAATAAGCTTTCAAACAATCTCAAACCCTTTTAATCAATACTCCATCCCTCCTTACAGAGAGAAAACAGAACAAAACAGAAGCTCATCAAAACCAATCAGAACATCATCAGAACTTCACATCTCTACTAATAAACATCATGAGCTTAATAAAACCATTCCAATCTATCCAAAACACTCTCAAACCACTTCCAAACCAATCAATCATCTCATAAAATCAACCATTCAACTCTCAAAAACAACAAAAATTAGCCAAAAAACAGGTCATTTCAACACTCAACATATCCCCACACTTAATAAGGAAGCATCCTCGCAACCCAGGAAAAAGGGAATACAATTTCATTCAAAAGCTCAACTTTGATCTTCAATATATCTTCAAAAACAGTCCATCCAACCACTACCCCAACTTATAACCTGTATCTGATATAAAAATACAACGAAAGGAAAACCCTTTATACATTAACACTTCTTATCAAACTAGAAATCACAACAAACTTGTAAAGGATATAAGTGGTTTTTTATTCTTCTGTATCATCTTCAACTATCCAACCAGCAACACCATCACCACAATTCTCCAAAAATGTAGCTCGCACGAAAGTAAATCGAATAGGCAACCACCACGATCTTATCACATAAATTAACCCACAACACAAACACTACACACAACACAACCATCTAAATGACTCCTCCAAAAAGAGAGATTTATCATTAAAAATCATCCACCATACATGGCAAAGGTATCAATGAAGATGATCCCTCTTGAAAGATTGGTGATTTCAGAAACGATCCGTAGACAAGGATTTATCTACAAATGTCTTGGGAGGATTCTGAAAAAACTGAAGGCAGTACATCCTTTCCAACAGAACAAGGTATCTGCTAGGCAAACAGAGGGCATGAAAGTACAATACATCCAATTGCTCGGAATCAATGCTCACATTGACATTCATGCACAACTTTGGAATAGGCTTTGAATCATTATGAGAATGCCTATGCACATACGCCAGGTACCAAGTAAAATGAGCAGTTAAGCGCACAGAAGGATCTACAGACTGAGAATACTGCTGAGTAAAATGCTGATAATTCTGATAAGTCTGACTAGCACTTATCCATTCTCCTAGGATAAATGGCCAATTGATTTGAGGTCCAGTAAGGGAATCATTTGAACTCCAGCCTCTTCTTCGAACAATCTTTTGATCAAATCCTGGATACCCACTAACCAACTGAGGAGGATTAGGGATAGAAGTGTTAGGAGACAGAAGAGGAACTAATGAAAGAGGATGAAGTGATGGATAGGCAAAATCATAAAAGGAAGAATGGATTAAAGATGGATTTGCTGAAAATTGAGGAGATTCTGTTAAGAAAGGTGTTAAAAGATAAGGAGGAAAAGTTGAGAGAATATCATGGGATGGGGAAGGACAAGGTTCAGGAGATAGAAAAACTCTATCTTCAATAAAAGAACAATGGGTAAAAATAGGAATTTGAGGAGATCCTTGAGGTTGGAAAAGAAGGGCTAAAATGACTTTTGGGTTAGATTGAAAAAGGGAAATATAAGCATCATACCTATGAGCCATTTGTTGATAATGAGTTAAGCATGGTAAGGATGGACCTAAAGCTTATCTACGATGATAGGCTTCAAAGAAAGAAGTATCAAATGGGGGTTGGTTGGAAAGATAGGCTAAAAGATCCACCCTCAGTTGGTTAGTGTTCTGGGCATGAGCTAAAGCTTTGACCTATCGGTGATTCAAAATGATAGAATCAACCATAGTGTGCCATGAAAACTCAGGACACTCAACCACCTTTGAAAAATATCCCTGGAACATCTCATCAATCCGCAACTCCAAATGTCGGACATACAAAGAAGCTTGCAATACCACATCTCCGACATACCAAACTAGATCTTCATCATCTGGAATCTGTAAATCACCCCTCAAATACATGTAGGACAGAAGCATGGTATCTAGAGTGACAGAGTCTTCAAAAACCATCTTTACGACTTCGATCAGCAAATCTAATGACCAAGCTCCACTCCATCCATCCTCTGGAATAGGTAAATCCATCGTGGAAAGCTTGATATAGAAGGCCAACTTCTGTTGTTGATAATGGACAAAAAAGGAATGATCTGGTGGAACATATTCTTGATACTGCTCAAAAAAAGACCATAACAAATCCATGCGAGATTGCAAACTTTCCACCTTGGCTTGAAATAAGGGACATAAGGTAGCCTATCTTTGAAGAGCTGCCAAGTCTGCAGGGGATAAAAGAGAAACTGGTTGTACAGGACTCTGTGTATTAGACCGAGACTGAGCCAACTGATCTTTGAGTTGCTGGATTTGAGCATTGCTCTGGTCTAAAATAGCTGTGGTGGATTTAAACTTCTTTGCTTAGGCAGCTATCACCTTCTTCATCTCTTGACTCTCCTTCTGTAACTTATCCCTCTCCTCTATTACAGCAACCACTTGAGACCTAGCTTCTGCCAACTCAGCTTTCAACTTAGAAATTTCAGCTTTCTGAGTATCTACGAGCTTAGTCTGCTGCTCCATTTGCATACAAAGATCAGAGAATTTCTCCTGAGCAGAGGCTAACTTAGTAGTGGTCTTATTTAGTTCCTCCTTAGACTGCTGAACTTCATCATAAAATGAAGAATATAATTGCTGGATATAGGCAGTCATTGAAAGTTCAATAGAACTCTGGATATCCTTGCACAGGAATGGAATAGCATCTCTTGTTATTACCAGGCGGTGAACAGAAGGAATATTAAGGTCGAGCATCCCATCTCTATGGGCTCTGAAAAGATTTGGCGTCTGAAGGAAAGCAGGCAAGCTGCTGCAAGACTGGGTAGGAATCGTCACTAGAACTGGAGGAATAGGCATTGAATCATCCACCCTCTTGAGGCGTTTTCTCTAAATGACCAGGGGAGGAGGAGAATCATCATCCTCAATTATCACTTCATCTTCTTCATTATGAGGCAGAGGAGGAACTTCTGGAGGATCAAATGGAGGTAAAGGAACTTCCTTTGCAGGGGCAGCATGTAGCAAGAAGACATAGAGGAATGACCCAAATGTAACATTAGTCACATTTCCTCGAGTAGCTCGGATAAAATGGTGATCCATCTTGGAGAGGAGGTAGGTACTCCAGTCAATGGTTATGCCTTTCAAAATCATTTGGGAAGCTGTAAACAACTCCTTGGAAAGATAATGAGATGGGGATTTTGCAGGCATGAACCTGTCCTGAAGGAATTGGCATATCTGTTTCCATAAGGGATTGGAAATCATGGAAACACCCACTCCTGACGTGGTAATGACCTTCTTCGGATCAAGAACATCTTGAGTCTGCTTCTGCAACAGCTTCAAAATATCATCATTGGTAAACAACTGTCTGGCAGTAGGGACAGACTCCCCACGATATGGCAAACCAAGAGCCTTGCCTAGACTCTTCGGTGTCAAAAGAACAGAAGTGCCACGGACTGAACCAGACCTCTTGCTGTAAGAGGTTAAAAACTCGTCACAAAGGAAAGGATCATCTGGAACCAGGGGGAAAGAAAGGCTTACGAACTTGGACAAGTCCACTTTAGCAACAACGTCCGAATCCAGTAACAAAGAATAATCATGGACAGCCAAAGGAACATACTGAATCGGGGGAGGAGTACGAGAGGGCGCCATTCAGATGATTACACACACACCACAAACACAGACAAACAAAGAGAATGCCTGCAAAGCAACAGACAAAAACCAATGATAAGATATCAACCAAGGTGGTAAAACGTGACTCGACCAACTATCCCCAAGCAAACCACAACCTAGAAAAAATTCGACATGACCTCTAGACATATGCGACCAAAAGCTTCATGCTATGCAACATGCAAACACCCAAATCCCCGTATCAGGCAATAAAGAAAAAAACTATACACCGTACGCTTAACGGTATCAAAGACACTGAACCAAAACATAACAACAACCCACACATATCATGACCACAACTTTGATAATCAGGTTTGACCATGGAGACAACTCCGAAGACTTCGCATACCCATCCCACAAAACGAGTTCATTAAAAAGGGAAAATAAGTGTAGTGAAGGGGAATTAATTTAATGAAAGGTTCATTTTAGGAATTATTAAGTGGGTGAATTTTTATTAAGTGATAAACCTTATCAAGGAATTTTTTTTTAAGTGGATGAATTTTTATTAAGTGATAAACCTTATCAAGAAAACGGCAGTTCCTTCGTAAAATTTTAATTACAAATTATTAGGTTAGAGCGGTGCTTTTAATCCGAATCCTGGACTTCGATACCTAGACTAGGTCTCTAAATGCAAATTCATTTATTAAAAATTAAGGTGATGTGGAGCACTTTTTTGCCAACGCGTGCTTTTGTGATGGCTGGTTCATTTTAATTAAAAATATTAAAGTGCCTCTTAAGCACACTTAGTGCGTGCTAAGTGAACGGCGGGTTAATTTTTATTATAAAATGGTGTGTTTGGCGCAAATGCGCATGCCATGGTGGTGTTTAGGGTTCATTTTAAAAATTAAACGTGGATTTTGGGGTAGCGAGAAAAAATAAAAATATAAAAGGGAAAAAATACCTGGAAGTGGGTGTATGTGAATGCAATGAATGCGCACTTCTCAATCCCAAAATATACGTCAGCAATCCAAAAAGAACTAAGGTATCTGGATTTTTCTAGAATTTTCAGTTTGTGTTTTGAATTAAAGATGATTTTTTTATGAATTTAGGTGTTTAATGAACTATTTTTACAGCTTAGAAAATATTCCAAAAATAAGTAAAAAAGTTAATGGAATTTTTAGGAATTTTTTTGCAATTAAATTGGAATTTTTGCCAATTTTAATGAATTGTTTTCATTTTTTGGGTATTTTTAAAAGAATATTTAATTTTAAAATGGTCTGAATTTTTTTCCTGAAATTTTCAGTTCAAAAAATATGGCAATTTACTGCAAAAATATTGGAAAATTTTCAAGATTTTTCTTTTTTTTTTTTGAATTTTAAGTGATTTTTAATTATTTTTGTTTAATTTTTCAATGTATTTTGAAGGTTTGCGGGTATTGGAATTAAAAATCCAGGAATATACCCAGGAAAAGACTGCGTGTCAGCTGCGTGTGAACAACTGGCTACACACCACCTCACGGACCAGCTAACGCGCGTCCCCGCGTGTGAACATCCGCGAACGAACTCCCGCACACGAACACGAACAATCACAATCACACGAACAGTCACGCGCGCGTGTGTCAAAGGGCGGAGAATAGGGCCTGCAAAAAGAGAGATGCAGGTTCTGCATGGTTTGGTGGGGTGCTGCTGGTTGCGTCCGGTGGTTTCTGCGGGTGGGAACAAGGGCTTGGAGGGGGGTTTTCTACGGGGTGTGACAATGGGCTTGGGTGGGGTTCTGTGGGTCTGCGGGGGGAACAGGGGCTTGGAGGGGGGTATGTGTGTGTGATTGTCCCGGGGGGGAAGGGGGGCTTAGAGGGGGGTTGTGTGTGATTGTGGGACTGTGGGGGGAAGGGGGGCTTAGAGGGGGGTTGTGTGTGATTGTGGGACTGTGGGGGGGAAGGGAGGCTTAGAGGGGGGTTGTGTGTGATTGTGGGACTGTGGGGGGGAAGGGGGGCTTAGAGGGGGGTTGTGTAGATGTGGGTGTGCCTTGGGGGGGAAAGGGGGCTTGCAGGGGCACGTGATGGGAAGGAGCCGTGGAGGGGAGGACAGGGCACAAGGCGGCACAACGAGGATGGGTGACGGGCCACGCGGCGGGAGGCAGGGCAGGGACATAGGGCGAAGGCGGGCGAGGACGGCGGCGAACAGGGCGGAAGGGGCGGCAGAGGCCACGGGGCGGCGGCACACGGCGGGGTCCAGGCCACAGGGCAGAGGCCAAGGCGTACAGGAGGCCACGGGCGCCACGAGGAGGGGGCGGTGGACAGAGGCCACGGGGCGAAGGACAGGTAGACGGGGCCCAGCGAGGAGAAGAGGGAGGAGGCGTCCGGGAGATGGCATCTAGGCAGGGGCGCAGGGGGTAGGAGAGGAGGGAGGGAGGAGAAGAGGAGGAGGAGGGAAATGAGGAGGTGGAAGAAGAGGGAGGTGGAGATGGAGAGGAGGAGCGTGCAGGACAGGGAGATGGAGGTGGAGATGGAGAGGGGGAGATAGCACGCAGGGAGAGGGAGAGGGAGAGAGGTGGTTGGGGGGGAAGGGGTCGGGGAGAGAGAAAGGTAGGGGGGATAGGGAAGGGTGCCCAGGGGGTTGGGTAGGGTTGAAAGAGCACCCGGGGGGTGGGGGTGGGGTACCCAGGGGTGTGGGTGAGGGTTGGGGAGGGGATAGGGTGACCTTTGGGTGCCCATGGGAGGAAATGGACGGGGTGCCCATGGGGGAAGGGTGGGGGTAAGGAAAACGGTGTAGATGAGGGGGAAGGGTGCCCGTGGGGTGTGGGTGGGGGTGCCAAGGGAGTGCCCATGGGAGAGAATGGGCGGGAGGGCCATAAAAGAAAGGCGTACCCCCGTCCCGCACGCGTGTGCGGGGCGGGGTAAAAACATTTGCCGTGACAGGATCGAAATAGTGCCGAGATGGCGGGACGGGGCACGCAGACGCGACCGGGGCACGTGGAGACGCGGGAAATTGAAAACGGGTGCATTCACGCGTGGGACAAGTCGCGCGAAAACACGGAAAAAGAAAGAAAAATAAATATCTCCCAATCCGGTCATCAAAACGAAATGTTGTAAAAACAAAAAGTGGGCAGGACGGCAGGGAGAAGACAGGGAAAAAACGCAACGGGGGTTCCGGGGAAAAGACAGGGCGTTCACATGCAAAAAACGTAAAAAACGGGTCCAAAAATGCAAATGAAAATTAATATCAGAAGATCCGTGCATCGGAACGAGGTGCAAGAAGAAGGAAAAATGTGTAGAAAGACATGCCCGGGATTAGAGCCATTTTGGGTTTGGTTTCATGATTAGTTACCTCTTGGCTTGAAGACTCATCTTCTGATGACACATCCAGCAACATCACATAACAGGGACCCTCTAATTTCTGTTGGGTTTGTGGGATTTGTGCTTGTTGGCACGGTGCATCATCATCATCTTTTCTTGGCAAAGGTGGGTGAGGGCGGCATGAGCCACTGCTGAAAGACGGCTTGGTTTTCTTTAACCATTTCTTATAAAGATTTTGCATATGAGAAGATCCATTTACCAGACCAAATGGTACCATCGTCATTCTGTCCCACAGCATGAGCTCGTCTGCTTCTGGAACTTCTTCTTCATATATAACCTCTTCGGGTGGGATAGACTCTTCCATCTCGCTTTCATAACCGTCTTCTTCAATATCATCTCCATCCTCCTCTGTCTCTGTCTCTGTCTTTGTAGGAGCTCTGTAAGGGAAGAACAGGTTCTCTGTTTCATCTTCTGCCTCTGTCTCTGGCTCTGCTATGGCCATGTAACAGGGAGAGCAGTACATCCATGCTTCTATCTCACTGTCAGAAGTGATTTCGGAAATCGTTCCTGGTTCAAGTAGGAAGTATTCACCCATTGTCAAGGGCTTTGCATCTTTTGGAAGTTGGCGTACAGTATTCACTGTTAAGGAACGTGCCACTGTTTTCTTGGGAAGGATCTGTTTGACAGCATCTTCCTCTGCTGATGTTCCATCTGTAGCCTCATTAGGGGAGTCAGAAGATAATTCCAAGGAGGTGGATCCATGTCCTTTTTGAGCACCATATAACTTTAGCACCACTTTATTAGGTCCTCTACCCAAGGTCAAGGTTCCTTTGAACCGATCCGTCCTTGCTCTGGCTTCAAAAAGCCATGGTCTGCCCAATAACAGAGGATAAGATGTACCATAAGAGTTTGGTTTCACCACCAAATAGGTTAGCCAATAATCTTTTCTGGCTACTGTAGTCTTCACATATGGGAGAATGCCCAAAGGCTTGATTCTGCTCTGATCCGCCAGTCTGATGAGCCATTGGGTGGGTTGCACACCTTGTAGGCCTAGATCCTTCATTGTCACATCTGTCATAATGTTCACTGATGAACCACCATCAATCAGTGCATTTGCAATAAAGCAGCCTTCTATCCACACGCCAGTCTCTGGGGTACCCGGATCTAGGAAGGCATTAGCCACATCCACTTCTTTTACAGGCTCTGGAGCTTTGTTGGACTTTGTTGCTATTGAGGGAGCAATACTTTTGAACCTTTTTCGGCAACTAGGAGACAACATCAATAATTGTCGGAATGTGAGGTTTGGTTTAAAGGTATCTAGATCTCTGACCAGATCGTATTCCTTAATAGGATCCACTGGCTTCTCTAACCGGTTAGGGAATGGGGCAACACCCATTTTCATTTTCCGTTTTTCTTCCAACAGGGGCATCATGGGAACTTCTTCTGCCACTTGTGGCACCTCCTCCTCTTCTATCTCCTGGACCTCTGGTCCTGTCTCTGGAACTGTCTCTGTAACTCTCTATGGCACTGTGGTGCTCTGTACGGCACTGTAAGGCTCTATTCTATTATGTTCTTCTGGTGGAAGATTGAACTTCACTGTTCTAGCAGGAGGATTATTTTCTTTCTGGATAGGTGGTTTCTTCTTCTTTGCATGCGTGATGGCAGCAACTTCCAATTCCACTAAATTGGAGGTAGGCTCTTGGGCCTTGGCCGGACTATCCGTAGCACTGTTTTTCACTGGGGCTAGACTTGGACAGTCTTTTGCAGTGTGCCCTTCTCCTTTGCATCGACTGCATAAGGGCTTGTAATCCACTGACCTTCTGGGATTTGGAAAATTTGGTGAAATGTGTCCCTTTTCTCCGCATCTGTAACACTCCACTTCTAATCTCTGACCACCGCCAGTCTGTCTTCCTCTGTAACTTTGTGAGGGAAACCTCCTTGGACCGAAATTAGGACCAAACTCTCTAGGCTTGGGTCCAATATCCTATGTTGTCATTTTGGATTCCAACAAGTTGAATCTTGCGTCTTCTTCCTTTCTTCTCCTATCATGCATCTCCTTCAGAGAGCAAATATTCTCTGTATGGTTCTTCCGTAAACAGTAGGAACAGAAAGCTCCAGGGATGGTTGGTTTTCGTGTACATTTAGTGGCTAAATGGCCTGCTTGATGACACTTACCACACCAAGTATTTGACCGCATCACATCTCTTCTTGCTCCTGCCACATTGGATATGCTAGTAGTATTCACCTTCAGCGTCTGTAGCTGCTCTGTAATCACATCCATCAACTCCTTTTTGATATTTGCAACTGAGTTGGATAAATAATCCTTCAAGCTTTCTCCTCTTGAGGTACTGGCAGTAGGGTTTTGAGGAGTCTCTGTAATCACTGCATAAACAAGTTGGGCTGGTACAGAGGGATCTCTATTCTGATTCTGATTCAGAGCTCCTGTTTGAACTGTTGGCTGTTGGCTCCAGTTGGTAGGGTTCCACTATTGCTGCTGATTTGGCATTGGGGAAATTGGTTGGGACCATTGTTGTTGTGGTTGAACCATCATTTGAGGCATGGATTGTGGCCACTGTGGATTTGGTGCACTGTACTGTGATACTGGGGGCATCTATTGGTAGGGGTAGGGGACTGTCCCTGGGACTACATTTGTTGGGTACACCATTCCTGGCATCAGAGGAGGCAGGACTCCTCTTCCTGGATTCATCACCAATCTAGCTTCCACTTCATCGTAGAGTCTTGCACCTTTTGTTGCAGCTTGCAATGTGGCTGGTCTTTGCAGCTTCACAAACTTACGGACTTCTGGTTGTAATCCTCTGAGAAACACCCCCTTCTGAATGCCATCATCTAAATTATGGTTAGTCCATCTCTTCAAGATGGATTCCATTCGTGAGACATAAGCTTCTACTCTTTCTCCAGAGGACTGACTTAAATTCATAAATTCCTCTCACATCTGCTCTTCAAAACCTTCACGCCTGAATTTAGTGAGGAAAGCCAACTTCAAGTCGTCCCATGTGCCAAAAGTTCCTACTGCTTGTCTCTCATACCACTGAAACGCCGCGCCCTTGAAAGTGGTGGGGAATATTGCTAACCAATGCTTAGGGGTTCTGGCATTGTTAGCCACACATGCTACCATAAACTCTGCTACATGAAGATCGGGGTCTTCATTGTACTCTCCCTTAAAAACTGGCAACGGGACTACATTCGCTGGCCTGTCACATCAATATTTCTAGGACGGATCTGGCTTGGAAGTGGACCTCCTGCAAGAGGAGGAAGGGCTTGATGTGCCATTGGGACTTCTGTAAAGAGTTCCGCAAGGGCATCAAAGGCGGCTTCTGCTGCGAGCTCGTTCTCAGCTTTGATTTTTGCTTTCTCTCTTCTCACGTACCTTTGGACTCGTTCTAACGCTTGCCTCTTTATTGCGGCATTCATCAGGGGGTTGGCTCCACTCTGTTGTTAGTGCTCCACAGAGGGATAACAGAAGGCTTCAGTCTTTGGAGGACTGTCTTGCCAACATTTCTTCTACTTCTTCCTTTTCAACGTCTCTGAATTCTGTTTTCATGCCACTGCACAGAGGAAGGTATTCGGTTTTGAAGGTGTCAAAATGCATACGTCTAAGCATTGTGGTGGTGCCATCATCATAGTAATGCCAGCTTCTGATGGTTTCAACAGTGTATGTTGTGAAAAACACTCTGTCTACCAACTTTCAGTGGGTTGCTAATTGGACAAACATAAGATTATCAAAACACCAAGCATCCCACATATCTTGCTGTTGAGCATCCACGAACAAATTCCAACTCTTTCCCTTCTTGTCTTTGTGAACCTCAACAAACCAAGACTTTTGAAGCTTCTTCACAATCTCCCATTTGATGATATCTGGAAACTTCTCAATGAATGCCAAATCTTCCATGTATGGTTATTCTCTCTGTTTCTGCTCTTCAGTTTGTTCCCAAACAGTTTGCCACCAAGATGCAAGTTTCTGCTGCTTCAACAGGAAGAGGAAACTGTCCACCACATAGAGCATGCATCATGATGGTGATGTGTTTCCATCATTGTGGGATGAACTTCTTGTGGAAAGTGGCTTTAATTATGAGAAATTCCAACTCTTCAGTGGAAGAAGGAACTTTACAAACATCCATTGAATTCTTCTCTTCTTGGCAATGCCATTTCCTTCATTTTCAGCCTCTTCTGGTACTTGTTGATGGCAAGTTTCCCCGGCTGCGCACCAAAAACATGGAGCCCCAAGAGGAACACCAAGGAAAAGGGAATTCTCTTGCAAGAAAATCTATCTTGTAACATCAACAAGCTTTTTTATTAGGTTTTATATGATCACAATGAAGAAAAGAACACCAGGCACAACAAATCTTCATGCAGCATCATGTAGATCTCCCACGGATTTGATAAAATCAACCATATTGTTCAATATCTTCACAAAATCTATCAGTAGAACAAAGAAAGCAAAGTAATACACCATCTTTGAATGGAAATACATCACATAGTATTCATCTTCAATATCTTCATAGTCTTCTCTCTCAATCTCTCATATACAATCACTCTGTTTTGATAGAATTGGCTATCTCTGACTCTCTCTCTCTCTCTCCATCAATAGTACATCATATCCCCACTACAATCACTCATAATCACTCACAATAATCCTTCTTAGGTCGTGGATACCCTTCCCAAGAGGTGTGTCTGATATGAAGAGGCACCAAAGTCACTACAGTGTCTTTTCGTAGCTCACCACTGTCACTTCACTCCAGTCTTTACTTGAGTCTTCAGCAGTTACTTCTTTCACTTCTTTTAGCTATTTTGCACTTGTATTCACCTCTTTCCAAGGCTAGAAAAATTTCCCAAGCTACACTCTCATCCATCAGAACACATACAGAAGCATATAGAATGTCTACAGAAACTCACCAGAAGCTCATCAGAGAGTTACAGAAGGTCAACAGAAAGCATCAGAACCACATAACTCATACCAAAACCATTCCAAACCATCAAAAACTATTCAATAAGCTTTCAAACAATCTCAAACCCTTTTAATCAATACTCCGTCCCTCCTTACAGAGAGAAAACAGAACAAAACAGAAGCTCATCAAAACCAATCAGAACATATCAGAACATCATCAGAACTTCACATCTCTACTAATAAACATCGTGAGCTTAATAAAACCATTTCAACCTATCCAAAACACTCTCAAACCACTTCCAAACCAATCAATCATCTCATAAAATCAACCATTCAACTCCCAAAAACAACAAAAATCAGCCAAAAAACAGGTCATTTCAACACTCAACAATAAGGTTCTCACTGAGGAGGAGCTACATGTTGCAAGTAGACTCGAACAAGGTACCATGATACTTGACGTTGCAAAATACCTGATGTTATTAATAAGGCTGCCACGAGTACTGGATGAGTGTGCCACACTCCAGTAAAATCATGAGTTCTACAATTGGTTTTTATCCTCGTGAAGTGACATGGATTCGTAAACATGTACATAAATAAACAATGAATTTTGTGACCTTGTATATATAATATCAACACACACAAGCAATGATAGTCAAGCGCAGGGAGAAGAGGTGGGTTTGACAGACTAAGCTCCTCAGGTCCTCCTCTCACCACACATTTAGAAGTCATGTGACCATTCCCGCCTCCAATTGGAGGGCATGCAACCCTCATTATCGCCATAGGAAGCCTTGACCAATATCTCTGATGGTGTAGATGGGGCACCATCCCTTTCTATACACCTTTCCCCTTTTTTGGTCTATCCTTCTAGGGATAAGCCCTGCTCCACTCCATGACAACCACTCTGTGCAACTTAGCATAAGCCAAGATCTGCTAATGGTTGGAGGCAAAATGAACATCAACAGGGGGCTGTCCCTCTACAACAAACGTTGCATACCTCACCTCACCCCTCCTCGTCATATGTGCTTGATAACCCATGGTATACTCCCTTCCATGCAAATAGTTTTATCCTGCCTCAAGGCCTAATCCTTGGTTCACATTTTGCAGGTCCCCCTACGGTAGCAGCCATGGACCACATAATGCAGTTGGCATGCAAGGAAGCTCTCCGTCGTCAGAAAGAGAATAAGCCACTAGCATCCCCACCAGAACGCCACGTGCCTACTCTAAAGAGGTACATGCCGAAAAGAGGCCCTAAATGACACCGCCTAGGATGCAGGCCGAAAACCCCCTAAGCCAAGAGGACGAGAGCTCAAGGGAGCACACGGGGTATGGCAACACCAACCGTGCACGCTCCCACCAGACACTCGGGCACTAGGTGCTCGAAAGAGGAGAGGGCAGCTCGAGACAAGTAGGAATTTGACACATTGTTTAAAAGCATTCTGGAAACAGTTGCGGCCAGGGACTACACCATCCAGGTCCCAATCGACATCTTCCCCGCCCAGCCTCACAAGAGCCCCTCACCGGCACAACCTCAGTCGCCCGACCACCCGGACTCGTCGCACAGCCTCAGTCGCTCGTGCAAATAGAGTAGCCCCTATGATATATAAGCAGCTTAACAAAGGCCATCCTGTCATAACTTTTTGTCTTTAAATGGTTAAAGGAGTAAGCTCCCCACCTGTATACACTTTCCTTACCTATTGCTAATATATGCCACATCTTTAACAAGCACCAGAATATGCATCGCAATCAGTATCATAGGATTTTGATAAAGTAATATCTTGACATGATTGCATCTGTTCATTGTACTTGATGCATGCAACTTGCATATACTCTCATGAAGTGATAAGTGGATGCAAGACGACGCAGGTCTTCGTGCAAACGTGTTCAATGCCCAAGTCAGCGCAAGACCACCAACCTCACAAAGAGCCGCAACAAAGCCACGTTGCCGAAAGCAAAAATCACCCTTGCGAGTGCCCATGTTGCATGGCCCAAAGCATGATCTTAACCACTTCCTCTTTCTGGGTTACACTCTATGCCAGGCACTCATGGCAACTGTTACCCCAATTGTACCAATATCGCACGTTCCAAAGAGGGTTGCAATATCTCAAGTGTATCTCCCCATCTCAACAATTGCTTCTCTAACAACGAAGCTAGGGCACAATCATCACTGTAATATCCATTTCCTGAGCCTTCGAAGCTTGACATTTCCCAACCCATTGAAAGAATGATAGCCTCAACATATTGCAATGGCTATACTCAGGCAAGTCCAAAAAAAAAAGGAAAAAAAAAAGAAGAAAGAAAGAAAGAAAAAAGAACAAGAAAAGGAAACGAAAAAGAAAACGGAAAAGGAAAAAAGAAAATAAAATAAAAGAAAAAAAACGAAAAGATACGAAGCACCCACGATTACAGCACAGCACCTAGGGGTCCTCAAATTAGATACGTCCAATGACCTTGGTCGACTGGCTCCATCCCTAGTCCCCTAGCCCTTTAGCATCACCCGCAATTGTTCAGGGCACATCAAGGGCAAGACATACCTAGGGAGCTTGTCTCGCCTATGGTTAGACCTGTCACCCTAACCCATTCGCACGATTCCCTCTTGCACTCTGCCTTAATACCATTGCAATCAATTGTGGTAAGCACCGCATGAATGGCCATGAAAAGTACACCGTCCTCATCAAGCAAGTCCAATAGCTCCTAGTTACTGAAAATGCGGTGTCCATGTGTTCAATTATGCTATGTCGTGCAGTCACAATGCAAAGGATGTCTCATACACCTTCACGTGTACTTCTTCTCAACATGGACAACTTTGCTTCATCCACACATTGTTACGAGAAACCTTCTAACTACGTAATATCTAAGTATGCACGAGCACTTGCATAATATCTGCACCAAAATATATACACAGTTTGGGTCCTCAAGTATAGGACAATACTCTCAACTTGCTTAGAGTTCAATCTGTCTCCCAAACTAATTGAACTATGCCTTGTGCACGATAGAGAAGACTAGCACTACCCCTAGGGAGAGACCACCTATGAGAGGTTTTCAATTGTAGGTATTGAAGACTCCAACGAAAGTGTCATTCGCTCTTCATCGACACCCAACTCTGAATTCTTATCCTTTATCATCCTACAAGCCTGCCAAGAATTGTCATGTGCAGAATCCCAAACAAGCCAACACGTGCTGGTCATCAGTGCAATCCCCAACAAAGAACAGCACGACCACCAACTCTAACAACCCTACCACCAACCACCTAGGCCACCAACGTTCCCCCAACGACCTTCCTCCACACCACCACCAACACTCCTCCACGGCAACTATCGATGTCCCTTCCACCCACGTCTTTAGTGCATACCAAAGCATGCTACCTACGCCGATGAGTGCCATGGGACTGGCACTCGTCTAGGAAGGGGGTAATGTTAATCGGTAGACGAACAAGGTGGAAGATCTGGAAAAGCTAAAGCAGAAGACAAAGGCCAAGGCAAAAGTGAAGCGGAAGACAAGGGCGCACAAGGAAAAGCGCAAGTCAATACTTTTGTAAAAGAGCGCAAGCGCATCATGGTTTAATTTAAGGAGCGCCACCGTGCAATTTATAAAGGTAGATGGGCGGTAGGAAGGAAGCCAGGAAGATAGGAGGACAATGGGAAAAAGGGCCTCAGGGTTTTGTATATAAAGTTCAAAAGTGAATGAGAAGCTCATTCTTGTGTGTGGCCAAAAGAGGGTCTCCTCTTCTTCTTCTTCTTCTTCTTCTTCTTCTTCTTCTTCTTCTTCTTCTTCTTCTTCTTCTTCTTCTTCTTCTTCTTCTTCTTCTTCTTCTTCTTCTTGCTTGCTTGCTTGAGCTTGTGCTTGAGAGAGGGAGTGTGAGAGTGTGAGGGAGTGAGTGTGTGAGGGTGAGGGACCGGGGAGGAGAAGCTCTCCATCTTCTCCTCTCTTCTTCTCTTCTCTTCTCTTTTCTTCTCTTCTCTTCTCTTCTCTTCTCTTCTCTTCTCTTCTCTTGCTCATGGCAATGGCCACCATGCAATTTATAAAGGTAGATGGGCGGTAGGAAGGAAGCCAGGAAGATAGGAGGACAATGGGAAAAAGGGCCTAGGCCACGGTCGGCCATGTAAAAAAGGGGATAAGGGGATGACCGCCCAAAAGGGATTTAGGGTTTTGTATATAAAGTTCAAAAGTGAATGAGAAGCTCATTCTTGTGTGTGGCCAAAAGAGGGTCTCCTCTTCTTCTTCTTCTTCTTCTTCTTCTTCTTCTTCTTCTTCTTCTTCTTCTTCTTCTTCTTGCTTGCTTGCTTGAGCTTGTGCTTGAGAGAGGGAGTGTGAGAGTGTGAGGGAGTGAGTGTGTGAGGGTGAGGGACCGGGGAGGAGAAGCTCTCCATCTTCTCCTCTCTTCTTCTCTTATCTTCTCTTCTCTTCTCTTCTCTTCTCTTGCTCACGGCAATGGAGCTTGGGGTGTGGAGCTTGAGGATGGAGCTTGCTTGAAGCTTGCACTTGGATCGTGGAGCTACCAAAGTGCGCGGGAGAGGAGGTAACTCGATCGGTATGGAGGTAAGCTCACTACACCCGTAGATATGGATGGCCCGTCGGCTATGTGAGAGGTAGCCATTAGTGCTCAGCTTGGAACGCTTGAAACAATAAGCGGTCCCTGGGTCTTGGCGGTTGAGCGAAAGCTCCCACACTATTAGATCATTACGTGCTGGTGATGAATTGCTAGTCAATTATGGATAGTGTAGACCTCCACGAGCACCCTTAACAGATGAGGGTTGAGAGCTTCATTGTATACAATTCCTAATGTTATTTTGGCCTCTTGTACTCTAATTCTACACTTTAATTTGCACCATGTTCTCTACGTCTCTAATTTAATTTGATCATTGTCTTTTATTGTCTCTAAATGTTTTGTATGTGTGATAATTATTGAATTCCATGCACATCTCTCTTTCCTTTTATATAGAAGCATGCTATTGATACAATCTTCTTTACCTTCAAATATGTAGATTCCGGATTATGACATCAATAATGTCACAAATCAACATTCACATGACATATCTCACATGTCAATAGAGTGCATGAGGATCCTATGCAGGAGTGATCCTAATGCGTATGCAAGACTAAAGAAACAATATTATAAGGACTTTAATGGGCGTGATGATATCTTTGATATTGACAATGGCATGTCTGATTTTATTGAGGATTGGTATCAAAAGGATAGTGTGAGTGATATTCCTAACAATGGCAAGTATCTTCGAGAAGAAGCTCTAAAGCGTATCTACGCAAGAAGCCAACTGACACGACTAAGTGAAGCTTACTTATTATTAATCTTCAAAACCATTTTGGATGGAGTCATCTATCCATTTCAACGCTTTCGAAGTATATAATAATCTAACATATTTTTTTGTTACATTCTAAACATGTTTGCTTGTTATTGATCATATTTTTAATGAACTTGTAGGCTACTCTCTCAGAAGTTCTTGCCGACAAGCAATTCCCTTCCTCCATCACGTGATGAGGTGAAGAAGATGATAAGTAGTCTTGGACTTAACTATTCTTGTATACATGCATGTCCCAATGATTGTATTTTATATAGAGGTTAGTACGAGGACAGTGTGACATGTCCAAAATGTCAAACGCCTCGTTATAAAGAGGAGAAAGGTAAGGTCCCTAGAAAGGTATTGAGACATTTTCCCCTGGCTCTGCGTATAAAATAAATGTTCCAAAGTCCTGAATTAGCTAAGCTTATGACATGGGGATCGGAGCACAAGAGCAAAGATGGAGCAATGCAAATTCTGTCAGATAGTCCTGCATTTGAGCATATTGATTTGTGATGGCCAGATTTTGCAAAAGAACCATGCAATTTAAAGATGGGTGTAGCATTAGATGGTGTGAATCCATTTTCAATGAAATCAAGCAAATGGTCTACATGGCTAGTGGTAGTTATTAATGGTAATCTACCCCCATATCCCAGCATTAAGAAAGAGCATTTAATGCTCTCACTCTTAATTCCAAGAAAATGACAAGTTAAAGACTTGAATGTTTATTTGGCCCCTCTCATCAACGATCTTCAAGATTTGTGGAGAGGGATTGATGTCATGGATATGTCCAGAAGCATCGGTCAAAGATAGTTCATTGTTCATGGAATTTTAGCATGGACTATCCACGACTTTCTAGGATATGGTTTTTGCTCAAGTACATGGTTTGAATATATATATTATCTCATACTTTTTTACAATGTTCATTACACTAATCATCTTTGTTATGTTTTCCATGCAGGGATATGTACCAAGGTTTATAAGTCTTGTCCAATTTGTGGTGACTGGTTGAGATCAACTTATAGCAAAAACCTCGACAAAAATATATATCTTCAACATAGATGATTTTTATCTAAAGATCGTTATCTATAAGACAAAAAGGCAAGCCATACATTTTAATGGAAAGGTAGAAGAAGGGAGATAACCAATACCAATGATACCGAAGGATTGGTATCTAAAGTGGACTGTTGGACCCACTATCAATCGGGAGTACCAATGACACCGAAGGATTGGTATCTAAAGTGGACTGTTGGACCCACTATCAATCCGGAGTCGGACATCATAGGTGGCAATGATGATGATGTTGTGAAGAAGTGAGTGAGAGGAAAACATGCTCTAGCTCAAAGTCCTTTGATATGGTATACTTTGGAATATTGGAAGGATTTGAAGATATGTCATCTTCTTGATCCTATGCATATATTCAAGAACGTTGGTCATTTGTTATGGCAACACCTCATTGGCTTGAAAGACACATCGATAGTAAGAAATGACTTAAAGGATCGAAACTCAAAGCCCAATTTATGGCCACTTTATGATGAAACTCAACATGAGACAACCTATGAGCCTGCCCCATGGGTGCTCACGACATAAGAGCTGGAGACTATCAACAGGAAGATTAAGTCGATTCGTACGCCTACAGGATATGGAGCATCTTGTCAAAACACGTTCACTCTAGATGACAAGAGCTAATTGTCTAGTTTAAAAACACATGATTGGCACAATTTTGTGAAGGTAAATATATCTAGATCTTTGTAAATATTTATTTTCTTGCATGTTTTATTGATCAGATTAATCATGTATGTAGCATGTTCTACCCCTTGTTATTGATGGATGTACTACAAGAGGAGTACGAGATGTAATATATCACCTTGGATCACTTGTAAGGTAATTATCTCTCATTAATTTTTAGTATAAAATTTATTTGATATCATCTTAATTAAAAAAAATCTCTAATATCTTCTTTATTTCACTGATAGATGGATTACATCTAAAGAGATTGCCAAAGGGTCAATTCCGCAAAAGAAGCGTGAATGTATAGAGCTTCTTTGTTTAATGGAAAAGGAACTTCCAACCTCCTTTTTTGATATCCAAATTCATCTTCTAATCCATCCAGTGGTCGAGATAGAGCTTGCTAGTGTGAGCCCTCGATGGATGTTTTGGGCCAAGAGATTTATGGGAGTATTGAAAGGTTATGTACGTCAAAAAGCAAGACTGGAGGGTTCTATGGTAGAGGGATGGATGCTTGAAGAATGCATGTATTACATTTGTGAATACCTTGAGAAAACCAATTCTGAAGCTCCATGTGTATGGACAAATGAGTCGTCTTCTACCATGCCAGATGAGGTATTGTCTGGTAAGGGAGTCCCTTTTTGACTTAAGGTCCAAGATAAATTGGATATTTCTACTTTCATTGTCTATAATAGCGAATGCATGCAACAATTTGTTGATGACTATGAGGAGGAACTTGCAAGCAAATGAGTTGGCAGATGTAAAAAGAGGAGATCCAGATGTCATACCCATGATGTAAATGACAACAGGAACATACCTACCTTCATGGATTGGTTATACACCCGTATGCAATGGGCGGTTAGTGATCATGAGCCAATCTCAATGGAATAGCGAGAGTTTATGATCAGGTGTGAAAGAGAAGTAACTTGTTGGGTTTTGAAAACTCTGAACTAAACAAGTGGAAATTTATTTATTGGTCTAGGCTCGAATGTATACCAACATGTGGGCTTATGGACAACATCTTCGAATAAAAGCTATTGACGACTTACATCTAACTCAAGATTCTTGCATAGTTGCCTCTTTCAAGCAATTATCACGTGCAAGTTCAAGAGACACAAATCTTGTCGGCAGTGAACTTGGTTACGTGGGAACTGTAATATCTCCGCACAATAAAAGTTAGTTGGTTGGTTCGAAAATTAGTTAAGTCAATTAATAAGTTAGTAAGATTACTAACTAAAGTCTAACTAAGGTAAAAACTAATTAACATTAATTATTAATAATTTTTATTTAATTAAAAATATTTTATTTAGAAAAATCAAGAGTCGTAAATTCGATATTTTTCTTGGATTGGCAAGGACCGTAGCCACCCTTCACGTAAATTACAATGTGAATGAAACTTATGAGTTATATTAATCACTAGGATAATGTGTATAGTTGGATGGTCTAAAAATATTAGATTTTGGGCAAAACTAGTATATTTTGGATCCTTTAGATATTATCCTAAAAAAAGATATGGAGATTTTTAGAACTGGATGTCATTTAAAAGAAAAGACAAGTGATATTTTAGTTAGTTTGGAGATTTTATAAAAATAGAAAAATAAAGAGAGGATTTGCGAAATCGCGCACGCCGCGATCGTAGTACATAGGCAGTGGACAGCACTTTGAACAGAGAAAAGAAGAAGGTGTGAACTAAAAGCTTTCTAATCAAGTCTCTTGGAGTTTTACCCCCCTTTTAGAGCCAATGGAACCATCAAATTTATGATGTGAGCATCAGATCACTGATCTTTCCAAGATCCCCCTCCACAAAGAGCTCCACTTCTCAACCACAAGCCCTCTTCTCTAATTCACTATAAATATGAGGCATGGGAGAGGCATAAAGAAACATAAGGAGACCCCGAGAGGCTGCAAGAGAGAGGTAGAGAGAAGGATACCCCTCCAAGTTATTGTGAGGAAGAGCTTGAAAGAGAGCTTGAAAGAGAGAGAGAAAAAGAAGAGTCTCCCCGAGAGGCTGCAAGGAAGAGAATTAGCTCAATTCCCTCTATCTCGATCCTCGACTTAACCATCTTCTCTTACGCTCTCCCATCTAGAATCTATTCCACCTTCTTAATCTCTTTAGTCTACCTACGGACGATGGCCTCCAAGCGAAGAATGTCGCGTGTGGATGACAATTCTGCAACCAGCAACAAGGCTTCGGGCAAAGGCATCACTGTCAATCCAACTACAGT
Source organism: Lygodium microphyllum (assembly GCF_053477565.2). Classification (NCBI taxonomy): domain Eukaryota; kingdom Viridiplantae; phylum Streptophyta; class Polypodiopsida; order Schizaeales; family Lygodiaceae; genus Lygodium; species Lygodium microphyllum. Next base: position 2,454,420 of record NC_141151.1, on the reverse strand, counting down.
TCCGGTCGTAAGTAATGTATTTTCAAATTGATAGATGCTTGCTTTGATTCTCGTATGAGATACCTTAGGCCCCATACTACGATGCACGAGTATAGGTCATGGGAAAGGATAAATTTCATCTCACCTACTCGGAAGATGGAGTTTGTGAAGTGTATCTATCAAGGGAAGATAATTGTACCTAGTTACATATGACTTATTTGCTAGTAGAGCAATTACAAGGAAGAATTAGTCAAGCGTTATGAATGGCATAGTCATCAAAAGAACGACATTAAAAGATTGTGCATACAAGTGCTAGATTAAAGTATAGTCAAGGGTTACAAATAGCATAATTACTAAAAGAATTTGACATTCAGAATCATGAATAGAAAGTACTAGTTTAAAGTTTAGATACTTCAAAAGTACTTAGCCTAAGAGCCCAAATATTAAGAAAAACTAGATTCTAGCTCAATGCAAGGCCTATTGGAGTCTAATTACTTGAGATCATCTCGCACTTATCTTATTAAGTATTCACACGTTATGCCTATAACATGTTTGATATATGAGGATAATTTTCTAGTTGCCTCATGACTTGACTAAGAGCTAGTACAAGAAATTGATCATAAGGGTTAAAACTAGGATGTCTTGAGATCCGTTGGATAACGATGACTTTTGCCAATCCAAATTCAGGTTTGGGTTATCAATCAAGGTAAGTGACCTATAGAACTTACATCATGAATAGTGTTTGAACCCTTAACATATGCCCTAGCCGAAGGAAGGAAGTGTTAATAAACATTTTTGCATAGTATTGCTCTTAGATCCCAAGGGGGAGAGCAAATATACAATGAAAATGTTATATCCTTTATTTTTGCATTGGTTGGAAAGAATGCAATTGGTTTTATTGATTGATCGAACAACATCCTAAATGCTTTTACATTCAACTGGTTGTTAGTTGTTGTTTGGATGATTATTGCAAGTGCTTGTGATTCATGGTAAATGCATGGCAAGGGTCTGTGATGACAAGTCGCCATAGGAATAAAGGAATGTTTTCTTGGAAAATGATATTAGGACTAAATGCCTTGTTTGTGCTTGATTCTTAAAGGATTTAATTAGGGAAGGATATATTGCACGGGTGGATCACCTCCATGATCGCACCGCATATTAACCCGAGAGGGCACTGCTCGATTCATGGGCCGAAGGTCGAGTGGTGAAAAGGCCAACCATGGGAATGATGTTTCGCTCCTAGACAGCTTGCGGGTCAGTTGGAGCTCTGGACACCCCTTTCTAGGTCTAGAATGGAGCTGAAGACCTCCATGGCCCCCAACATCTGGGCATGTTGGGAGATCCTATTCTAGATAAAGGATTGAGTTTGTGGTGCCATGTGAATTGGACCAATTACTTCTGCAGGGCAGAAGGGATACTTCTGTTGGACAGAAGCGATACATAATTTCTCCTGTATGGGCGAGAGACAAAGATTAATTTGAAGATATAAGTTAAGGAACTTGTTTGAACTTGTTTGTCAATAGATTGCTTTGCTCTGTTTTCATGTCTCTGCTATAAGTTATGCGAATGAATCCTATTCCCTAAAAGGCTTAATTGATGAAGCTGACTTTAAGTGTCACACATAAATGTGGTAGGACCTAATTAGAAAACTAAAGCTATTAAGGGAAGCGGGTGGGCGGAGCCCCCAACGGGTCCGTCCTACGGCAGGGTGGTCCCAGAGAACTGGGAGGCTTCTCAGAAGTTTTTATTGTCATTCGACCTTTAGGTATTGATAGGTTAGAACGCGATTCATGCCGTTTTAGGGGACCGGAATGGGACTATGCCCTATGGGCAGAGAGGTTGAGTAGTGCATCTCTCTCGTTTCCCATTCTCTTTGAACCAAGTGCGGCATGGGTCTGCTTCGGATTGGGTATCTCTGCGTAAAGTAGGATGTCCAAGATCTGACGCTAGAATGTTGTTAGGAGACCTTAACCATTAGGAGCCCAAATTTCAGGTCGATCCTAGTGGGTTCGATCGTAAATGTTCCGTTGCGAGGCGGATTTAGGAAACCCTAGGCAACAAAACCCGAAATATTCCATGGGAGTGTCGGCAACGATGCTTAGATTCGTTTCTTGATAGACCGCTAAATGCGTGCCTAGGCAGCCGATGGGCGGGCACCTCACAGTTGGTATCAGAGCAAAACTTTATGATGATACGTGATTGATTAATGTATGGTTTGTAGACATATCCTAAACAAAATAATCTAAGCAGTATGGCTTGATTGTTAGGCACCTTCTGCACCCACGAATGTTGACATACAAGAGAAGAAATTCCTTCTCAAGCAAATTAAGGCACCCGATTTTGATGGAGAAGGGATAGACATCGCAGCAGAGGCAGAGATATGGATTGAGTCGATGGATAACTATTTCTTTGCTTCGGGAACTACCTCTACCAATCAAGCAATGATAGCCAAACTTAAGTTAGTTGGCCAGGCTCGATTATGGTGGAAGCAATGGTGCAAAGATGAAGGTGATTCTGAAGCCGCTGTTACTTGGGTTCAGCTGAAAGATGCTGTATGCGGATGATACCTTTGGCCAACCTACCAGACTTTGAAGATGAATGAATTCTTCAAGCTAAAGCAACTAGAATTAACTTTGGAAGCTTACGACTCAAAGTTTGTAACCCTACTAAAATATGCACCACCTATGGATATTGCACAGCAAATATCCAAGTTTTGCCATGGCCTAAACACTCCTCTGAACCACCGTCTTGAAGCAATGCGTCCAACGGACTTGCAAGATGCATTATTCCGAGCGAATCCAATCGTCCAAGAATTTAAATCGGAAAATTGTAGTAAAAATGACTCCCGAGATCTGGGTAAGAGATGCCATACATGTGGAGAGATAGGGCACATCCGTAGGAGATGTCCCTACCGTCAATGTTTCCATTGCAATGAACTAGGACATGTCCAAGTAGACTGCCCTGACTTAAGTCCAAAAGATACGGAGCCTCCAAGAAAATGAAGCTACACAAGTGCAGTCTTTGGATATATAGAGGAATCAGATGAAGGCGAAGACTTAGAACCTACTACACCACTTCAGGATTATTAGAAATCCTAGAAATTTTATCGACATGAAATACAACTTGTATTGGAATAAACCTTACTCTTGTGACCACAGTTAACTTGAGTAATATGAGTTGCATCTATTTTGAGCCTAGAACTTGCAAATGATTAGATATACTCTGGCAAGGAATGATAGTTATAATGTGCAATGAATTTCTCTTAAGTCATTTCTTCTTAACTAATATAGATTGGGTCTTACCAAAATGTCGAAGCTTGGAAGTATTATTTAGTATTACAAGCAAAGCCAATTTTCCATGGAGCTCAGTCCCGAACTAAGGACAGGACAATCAGGGAATGTGGTTTCCAAGATAAAGGACCACTTCAATCTGCTAAAAGAATCCTAGGACAATTTGGTCTAAAGAATAAAATCCTACCAAGGACAACCAAGAATCTTGTGACCACAAGTGATAAAGCTCCGCGTTGTTTCTATTCCAGGGAGTTAGGTCATTTCAAAAGGGAATGTCCAAAGCACCCTAAACACCGATGCTCTGAGTGCCACAACATTGGACATAACTATATCAATTGTCCCAACGGAACTCAAAGAGAACTTGAGCTTACAAGAAATAAAGTTGTACAAGCTCCAGTGATCTAGAATATACCAAGTGCTTAGGAAGATATCCATGAGATGTAACTACAATAAATTTTCTCTTCTCATCAGACTCGGATATATCAAATACAATAGGTTGTTTTTTTTTTCAAAAGACCGTATGTCTGTGAGAGATCAAAGTAGCGCAATGAAAGCATGGTGGTCCATACCCCACAAGTTCCAAGATGATACCCCCCGTTTCTCTCGAGATGAGGACATCTCGGTTTCTCTAAGGGGAGGAGGATGTAATATCTCCGCACAATAAAAGTTAGTTGGTTGGTTCGAAAATTAGTTAAGTCAATTAATAAGTTAGTAAGATTACTAACTAAAGTCTAACTAAGGTAAAAACTAACTAACATTAATTATTAATAATTTTTATTTAATTAAAATATTTTATTTAGAAAAATCAAGAGTCGTAAATTCGATATTTTTCTTGGATTGGCAAGGACCGTAGCCACCCTTCACGTAAATTACAACGTGAACGAAACTTATGAGTTATATTAATCACTAGGATAATGTGTATAGTTGGATGGTCTAAAAATATTAGATTTTGGGCAAAACTAGTATATTTTGGATACTTTAGATATTGTCCTAAAAAAAGATATGGAGATTTTTAGAATTGGATGTCGTTTAAAAGAAAAGACAAGTGATATTTTAGTTAGTTTGGAGATTTTATAAAAATAAAAAAATAAAGAGAGGATTTGCGAAATCGCGCACGCCGCGATCGCAGTACATAGGCAGTGGACAGCACTTTGAACAGAGAAAAGAAGAATGAGTGAACTAAAAGCTTTCTAAACAAGTGTCTTGGGGTTTTACCCCCCTTTCAGAGACAATGGAACCATCAGATTTATGATGTGAGCATCAGATCACTGATCTTTCCAAGATCCCCCTCCACAAAGAGCTCCACTTCTCAACCACAAGCCCTCTTCTCTAATTCACTATAAATATGAGGCATGGGAGAGGCATAAAGAAACATAAGGAGACACCGCGAGGCTGCAAGAGAGAGGTAGAGAGAAGGATACCCCTCCAAGTGATTTGAGGAAGAGCTTGAAAGAGAGCTTGAGAGAGAGAGAGAAAGAAGAGTCTCCCCGAGAGGCTGCAAGGAAGAGAATTAGCTCAATTCCCTCTATCTCGATCCTCGACTTAACCATCTTCTATTACGCTCTCCCATATAGAATCTATTCCACCTTCTTAATCTCTTTAGTCTACCTACGGACGATGGCCTCCAAGCGAAGAATGTCGCGTGTGGATGACAATTCTGCAACCAGCAACAAGGCTTCGGGCAAAGGCATCACTGTCAATCCAACTACAGTTCCGGTCGTAAGTAATGTATTTTCAAATTGATAGATGCTTGCTTTGATTCTCGTATGAGATACCTTAGGCCCCATACTACGATGCACGAGTATAGGTCATGGGAAAGGATAAATTTCATCTCACCTACTCGGAAGATGGAGTTTGTGAAGCGTATCTATCAAGGGAAGATAATTGTGCCTAGTTACATATGACTTATTTGCTAGTAGAGCAATTACAAGGAAGAATTAGTCAAGCGTTATGAATGGCATAGTCATCAAAAGAACGACATTAAAAGATTGTGCATACAAGTGCTAGATTAAAGTATAGTCAAGGGTTACAAATAGCATAATTACTAAAAGAATTTGACATTCAGAATCATGAATAGAAAGTACTAGTTTAAAGTTTAGATACTTCAAAAGTACTTAGCCTAAGAGCCCAAATATTAAGAAAAACTAGATTCTAGCTCAATGCAAGGCCTATTGGAGTCTAATTACTTGAGATCATCTCGCACTTATCTTATTAAGTATTCACACGTTATGCCTATAACATGTTTGATATATGAGGACAATTTTCTAGTTGCCTCATGACTTGACTAAGAGCTAGTACAACAAATTGATCATAAGGGTTAAAACTAGGATGTCTTGAGATCCGTTGGATAACGATGACTTTTGCCAATCCAAATTCAGGTTTGGGTTATCAATCAAGGTAAGTGACCTATAGAACTTACATCATGAATAGTGTTTGAACCCTTAACATATGCCCTGGCCGAAGGAAGGAAGTGTTAATAAACATTTTTGCATAGTATTGCTCTTAGATCCCAAGGGGGAGAGCAAATGTACGATGAAAATGTTATATCGTTTATTTTTGCATTGGTTGGAAAGAATGCAATTGGTTTTGTTGATTGATCGAACAACATCCTAAATGCTTTTACATTCAACTGGTTGTTAGTTGTTGTTTGGATGATTATTGCAAGTGCTTGTGATTTATGGTAAACGCATGGCAAGGGTCTGTGATGACAAGTCGCCATGGGAATAAAGGAATGTTTTCTTGGAAAATGATATTAGGACTAAATGCCTTGTTTGTGCTTGATTCTTAAAGGATTTAATTAGGGAAGGATATATTGCACGGGTGGATCACCTCCATGATCGCACCGCATATTAACCCCAGAGGGCACTGCTCGATTCATGGGCCGAAGGTCGAGTGGTGAAAAGGCCAACCATGGGAATGATGTTTCGCTCCTAGACAGCTTGCGGGTCAGTTGGAGCTCGGGACACCCCTTTCTAGGTCTAGACTGGAGCTGAAGACCTCCATGGCCCCCAACATCTGGGCATGTTGGGAGATCCTATTCTAGATAAAGGATTGAGTTTGTGGTGCCATGTGAATTGGACCAATTACTTCTGCAGGGCAGAAGGGATACTTCTGTTGGACAGAAGCGATACATAATTTCTCCTGTATGGGCGGGAGACAAAGATTAATTTGAAGATAAGTTAAGGAACTTGTTTGAACTTGTTTGTCAATAGATTGCTTTGCTCTGTTTTCATGTCTCTGCTATAAGTTATGCGAATGAATCCTATTCCCTAAAAGGCTTAATTGATGAAGCTGACTTTAAGTGTCACACATAAATGTGGTAGGACCTAATTAGAAAACTAAAGCTATTAAGGGAAGCGGGTGGGCGGAGCCCCCAACGGGTCCGTCCTACGGCAGGGTGGTCCCAGAGAACTGGGAGGCTTCTCAGAAGTTTTTATTGTCATTCGACCTTTAGGTATTGATAGGTTAGAACGCGATTCATGCCGTTTTAGGGGACCGGAATGGGAGTATGCCCTATGGGCAGAGAGGTTGAGTAGTGCATCTCTCTCGTTTCCCATTCTCTTTGAACCAAGTGCGGCATGGGTCTGCTTCGGATTGGGTATCTCTGCGTAAAGTAGGATGTCCAAGATCTGACGCTAGAATGTTGTTAGGAGACCTTAACCATTAGGAGCCCAAATTTCAGGTCGATCCTAGTGGGTTCGATCGTAAATGTTCCGTTGCGAGGCGGATTTAGGAAACCCTAGGCAACAAAACCCGAAATATTCCATGGGAGTGTCGGCAACGATGCTTAGATTCGTTTCTTGATAGACCGCTAAATGCGTGCCTAGGCAGCCGATGGGCGGGCACCTCACAGTTGGTATCAGAGCAAAACTTTATGATGATACGTGATTGATTAATGTATGGTTTGTAGACATATCCTAAACAAAATAATCTAAGCAGTATGGCTTGATTGTTAGGCACCTTCTGCACCCACGAATGTTGACATACAAGAGAAGAAATTCCTTCTCAAGCAAATTAAGGCACCCGATTTTGATGGAGAAGGGATAGACATCGCAGCAGAGGCAGAGATATGGATTGAGTCGATGGATAACTATTTCTTTGCTTCGGGAACTACCTCTACCAATCAAGCAATGATAGCCAAACTTAAGTTAGTTGGCCAGGCTCGATTATGGTGGAAGCAATGGTGCAAAGATGAAGGTGATTCTGAAGCCGCTGTTACTTGGGTTCAGCTGAAAGATGCTGTATGCGGATGATACCTTTGGCCAACCTACCAGACTTTGAAGATGAATGAATTCTTCAAGCTAAAGCAACTAGAATTAACTTTGGAAGCTTACGACTCAAAGTTTGTAACCCTACTAAAATATGCACCACCTATGGATATTGCACAGCAAATATCCAAGTTTTGCCATGGCCTAAACACTCCTCTGAACCACCGTCTTGAAGCAATGCGTCCAACGGACTTGCAAGATGCATTATTCCGAGCGAATCCAATCGTCCAAGAATTTAAATCGGAAAATTGTAGTAAAAATGACTCCCGAGATCTGGGTAAGAGATGCCATACATGTGGAGAGATAGGGCACATCCGTAGGAGATGTCCCTACCGTCAATGTTTCCATTGCAATGAACTAGGACATGTCCAAGTAGACTGCCCTGACTTAAGTCCAAAAGATACGGAGCCTCCAAGAAAATGAAGCTACACAAGTGCAGTCTTTGGATATATAGAGGAATCAGATGAAGGCGAAGACTTAGAACCTACTACACCACTTCAGGATTATTAGAAATCCTAGAAATTTTATCGACATGAAATACAACTTGTATTGGAATAAACCTTACTCTTGTGACCACAGTTAACTTGAGTAATATGAGTTGCATCTATTTTGAGCCTAGAACTTGCAAATGATTAGAGATACTCTGGCAAGGAATGATAGTTATAATGTGCAATGAATTTCTCTTAAGTCATTTCTTCTTAACTAATATAGATTGGGTCTTACCAAAATGTCGAAGCTTGGAAGTATTATTTAGTATTACAAGCAAAGCCAATTTTCCATGGAGCTCAGTCCCGAACTAAGGACAGGACAATCAGGGAATGTGGTTTCCAAGATAAAGGACCACTTCAATCTGCTAAAAGAATCCTAGGACAATTTGGTCTAAAGAATAAAATCCTACCAAGGACAACCAAGAATCTTGTGACCACAAGTGATAAAGCTCCGCGTTGTTTCTATTCCAGGGAGTTAGGTCATTTCAAAAGGGAATGTCCAAAGCACCCTAAACACCGATGCTCTGAGTGCCACAACATTGGACATAACTATATCAATTGTCCCAACGGAACTCAAAGAGAACTTGAGCTTACAAGAAATAAAGTTGTACAAGCTCCAGTGATCTAGAATATACCAAGTGCTTAGGAAGATATCCATGAGATGTAACTACAATAAATTTTCTCTTCTCATCAAGACTCGGATATATCAAATACAATAGGTTGTTTTTTTTTTCAAAAGACCGTATGTCTGTGAGAGATCAAAGTACCGCAATGAAAGCATGGTGGTCCATACCCCACAAGTTCCAAGATGATACCCCCCGTTTCTCTCGAGATGAGGACATCTCGGTTTCTCTAAGGGGAGGAGGATGTAATATCTCCGCACAATAAAAGTTAGTTGGTTGGTTCGAAAATTAGTTAAGTCAATTAATAAGTTAGTAAGATTACTAACTAAAGTCTAACTAAGGTAAAAACTAACTAACATTAATTATTAATAATTTTTATTTAATTAAAATATTTTATTTAGAAAAATCAAGAGTCGTAAATTCGATATTTTTCTTGGATTGGCAAGGACCGTAGCCACCCTTCACGTAAATTACAACGTGAACGAAACTTATGAGTTATATTAATCACTAGGATAATGTGTATAGTTGGATGGTCTAAAAATATTAGATTTTGGGCAAAACTAGTATATTTTGGATACTTTAGATATTGTCCTAAAAAAAGATATGGAGATTTTTAGAATTGGATGTCGTTTAAAAGAAAAGACAAGTGATATTTTAGTTAGTTTGGAGATTTTATAAAAATAAAAAAATAAAGAGAGGATTTGCGAAATCGCGCACGCCGCGATCGCAGTACATAGGCAGTGGACAGCACTTTGAACAGAGAAAAGAAGAATGAGTGAACTAAAAGCTTTCTAAACAAGTGTCTTGGGGTTTTACCCCCCTTTCAGAGACAATGGAACCATCAGATTTATGATGTGAGCATCAGATCACTGATCTTTCCAAGATCCCCCTCCACAAAGAGCTCCACTTCTCAACCACAAGCCCTCTTCTCTAATTCACTATAAATATGAGGCATGGGAGAGGCATAAAGAAACATAAGGAGACACCGCGAGGCTGCAAGAGAGAGGTAGAGAGAAGGATACCCCTCCAAGTGATTTGAGGAAGAGCTTGAAAGAGAGCTTGAGAGAGAGAGAGAAAGAAGAGTCTCCCCGAGAGGCTGCAAGGAAGAGAATTAGCTCAATTCCCTCTATCTCGATCCTCGACTTAACCATCTTCTATTACGCTCTCCCATATAGAATCTATTCCACCTTCTTAATCTCTTTAGTCTACCTACGGACGATGGCCTCCAAGCGAAGAATGTCGCGTGTGGATGACAATTCTGCAACCAGCAACAAGGCTTCGGGCAAAGGCATCACTGTCAATCCAACTACAGTTCCGGTCGTAAGTAATGTATTTTCAAATTGATAGATGCTTGCTTTGATTCTCGTATGAGATACCTTAGGCCCCATACTACGATGCACGAGTATAGGTCATGGGAAAGGATAAATTTCATCTCACCTACTCGGAAGATGGAGTTTGTGAAGCGTATCTATCAAGGGAAGATAATTGTGCCTAGTTACATATGACTTATTTGCTAGTAGAGCAATTACAAGGAAGAATTAGTCAAGCGTTATGAATGGCATAGTCATCAAAAGAACGACATTAAAAGATTGTGCATACAAGTGCTAGATTAAAGTATAGTCAAGGGTTACAAATAGCATAATTACTAAAAGAATTTGACATTCAGAATCATGAATAGAAAGTACTAGTTTAAAGTTTAGATACTTCAAAAGTACTTAGCCTAAGAGCCCAAATATTAAGAAAAACTAGATTCTAGCTCAATGCAAGGCCTATTGGAGTCTAATTACTTGAGATCATCTCGCACTTATCTTATTAAGTATTCACACGTTATGCCTATAACATGTTTGATATATGAGGACAATTTTCTAGTTGCCTCATGACTTGACTAAGAGCTAGTACAAGAAATTGATCATAAGGGTTAAAACTAGGATGTCTTGAGATCCGTTGGATAACGATGACTTTTGCCAATCCAAATTCAGGTTTGGGTTATCAATCAAGGTAAGTGACCTATAGAACTTACATCATGAATAGTGTTTGAACCCTTAACATATGCCCTCGCCGAAGGAAGGAAGTGTTAATAAACATTTTTGCATAGTATTGCTCTTAGATCCCAAGGGGGAGAGCAAATATACGATGAAAATGTTATATCGTTTATTTTTGCATTGGTTGGAAAGAATGCAATTGGTTTTGTTGATTGATCGAACAACATCCTAAATGCTTTTACATTCAACTGGTTGTTAGTTGTTGTTTGGATGATTATTGCAAGTGCTTGTGATTTATGGTAAACGCATGGCAAGGGTCTGTGATGACAAGTCGCCATGGGAATAAAGGAATGTTTTCTTGGAAAATGATATTAGGACTAAATGCCTTGTTTGTGCTTGATTCTTAAAGGATTTAATTAGGGAAGGATATATTGCACGGGTGGATCACCTCCATGATCGCACCGCATATTAACCCCAGAGGGCACTGCTCGATTCATGGGCCGAAGGTCGAGTGGTGAAAAGGCCAACCATGGGAATGATGTTTCGCTCCTAGACAGCTTGCGGGTCAGTTGGAGCTCTGGACACCCCTTTCTAGGTCTAGAATGGAGCTGAAGACCTCCATGGCCCCCAACATCTGGGCATGTTGGGAGATCCTATTCTAGATAAAGGATTGAGTTTGTGGTGCCATGTGAATTGGACCAATTACTTCTGCAGGGCAGAAGGGATACTTCTGTTGGACAGAAGCGATACATAATTTCTCCTGTATGGGCGGGAGACAAAGATTAATTTGAAGATAAGTTAAGGAACTTGTTTGAACTTGTTTGTCAATAGATTGCTTTGCTCTGTTTTCATGTCTGTGCTTTAAGTTATGCGAATGAATCCTATTCCCTAAAAGGCTTAATTGATGAAGCTGACTTTAAGTGTCACACATAAATGTGGTAGGACCTAATTAGAAAACTAAAGCTATTAAGGGAAGCAGGTGGGCGGAACCCCCAACGGGTCCGTCCTACGGCACGGTGGTCCCAGAGAACTGGGAGGCTTCTCAGAAGTTTTTATTGTCATTCGACCTTTAGGTATTGATAGGTTAGAACGCGATTCATGCCGTTTTAGGGGACCGGAATGGGACTATGCCCTATGGGCAGAGAGGTTGAGTAGTGCATCTCTCTCGTTTCCCATTCTCTTTGAACCAAGTGCGGCATGGGTCTGCTTCGGATTGGGTATCTCTGCGTAAAGTAGGATGTCCAAGATCTGACGCTGGAATGTTGTTAGGAGACCTTAACCATTAGGAGCCCAAATTTCAGGTCGATCCTAGTGGGTTCGATCGTAAATGTTCCGTTGCGAGGCGGATTTAGGAAACCCTAGGCAACAAAACCCGAAATATTCCATGGGAGTGTCGGCAGCGATGCTTAGATTTGTTTCTTTATAGACCGCTAAATGCGTGCCTAGGCAGCCGATGGGCGGGCACCTCACAGTTGGTATCAGAGCAAAACTTTATGATGATACGTGATTGATTAATGTATGGTTTGTAGACATATCCTAAACAAAATAATCTAAGCAGTATGGCTTGATTGTTAGGCACCTTCTGCACCCACGAATGTTGACATACAAGAGAAGAAATTCCTTCTCAAGCAAATTAAGGCACCCGATTTTGATGGAGAAGGGATAGACATCGCAGCAGAGGCAGAGATATGGATTGAGTCGATGGATAACTATTTCTTTGCTTCGGGAACTACCTCTACCAATCAAGCAATGATAGCCAAACTTAAGTTAGTTGGCCAGGCTCGATTATGGTGGAAGCAATGGTGCAAAGATGAAGGTGATTCTGAAGCCGCTGTTACTTGGGTTCAGCTGAAAGATGCTGTATGCGGATGATACCTTTGGCCAACCTACCAGACTTTGAAGATGAATGAATTCTTCAAGCTAAAGCAACTAGAATTAACTTTGGAAGCTTACGACTCAAAGTTTGTAACCCTACTAAAATATGCACCACCTATGGATATTGCACAGCAAATATCCAAGTTTTGCCATGGCCTAAACACTCCTCTGAACCACCGTCTTGAAGCAATGCGTCCAACGGACTTGCAAGATGCATTACTCCGAGCGAATCCAATCGTCCAAGAATTTAAATCGGAAAATTGTAGTAAAAATGACTCCCGAGATCTAGGTAAGAGATGCCATACATGTGGAGAGATAGGGCACATCCGTAGGAGATGTCCCTACCGTCAATGTTTCCATTGCAATGAACTAGGACATGTCCAAGTAGACTGCCCTGACTTAAGTCCAAAAGATACGGAGCCTCCAAGAAAATGAAGCTACACAAGTGCAGTCTTTGGATATATATAGGAATCAGATGAAGGCGAAGACTTAGAACCTACTACACCACTTCAGGATTATTAGAAATCCTAGAAATTTTATCGACATGAAATACAACTTGTATTGGAATAAACCTTACTCTTGTGACCACAGTTAACTTGAGTAATATGAGTTGCATCTATTTTGAGCCTAGAACTTGCAAATGATTAGAGATACTCTGGCAAGGAATGATAGTTATAATGTGCAATGAATTTCTCTTAAGTCATTTCTTCTTAACTAATATAGATTGGGTCTTACCAAAATGTCGAAGCTTGGAAGTATTATTTAGTATTACAAGCAAAGCCAATTTTCCATGGAGCTCAGTCCCGAACTAAGGACAGGACAATCAGGGAATGTGGTTTCCAAGATAAAGGACCACTTCAATCTGCTAAAAGAATCCTAGGACAATTTGGTCTAAAGAATAAAATCCTACCAAGGACAACCAAGAATCTTGTGACCACAAGTGATAAAGCTCCGCGTTGTTTCTATTCCAGGGAGTTAGGTCATTTCAAAAGGGAATGTCCAAAGCACCCTAAACACCGATGCTCTGAGTGCCACAACATTGGACATAACTATATCAATTGTCCCAACGGAACTCAAAGAGAACTTGAGCTTACAAGAAATAAAGTTGTACAAGCTCCAGTGATCTAGAATATACCAAGTGCTTAGGAAGATATCCATGAGATGTAACTACAATAAATTTTCTCTTCTCATCAAGACTCGGATATATCAAATACAATAGGTTGTTTTTTTTTTCAAAAGACCGTATGTCTGTGAGAGATCAAAGTAGCGCAATGAAAGCATGGTGGTCCATACCCCACAAGTTCCAAGATGATACCCCCCGTTTCTCTCGAGATGAGGACATCTCGGTTTCTCTAAGGGGAGGAGGATGTAATATCTCCGCACAATAAAAGTTAGTTGGTTGGTTCGAAAATTAGTTAAGTCAATTAATAAGTTAGTAAGATTACTAACTAAAGTCTAACTAAGGTAAAAACTAACTAACATTAATTATTAATAATTTTTATTTAATTAAAATATTTTATTTAGAAAAATCAAGAGTCGTAAATTCGATATTTTTCTTGGATTGGCAAGGACCGTAGCCACCCTTCACGTAAATTACAACGTGAACGAAACTTATGAGTTATATTAATCACTAGGATAATGTGTATAGTTGGATGGTCTAAAAATATTAGATTTTGGGCAAAACTAGTATATTTTGGATACTTTAGATATTGTCCTAAAAAAAGATATGGAGATTTTTAGAATTGGATGTCGTTTAAAAGAAAAGACAAGTGATATTTTAGTTAGTTTGGAGATTTTATAAAAATAAAAAAATAAAGAGAGGATTTGCGAAATCGCGCACGCCGCGATTGCAGTACATAGGGAGTGGACAGCACTTTGAACAGAGAAAAGAAGAATGAGTGAACTAAAATCTTTCTAAACAAGTGTCTTGGGGTTTTACCCCCCTTTCAGAGACAATGGAACCATCAGATTTATGATGTGAGCATCAGATCACTGATCTTTCCAAGATCCCCCTCCACAAAGAGCTCCACTTCTCAACCACAAGCCCTCTTCTCTAATTCACTATAAATATGAGGCATGGGAGAGGCATAAAGAAACATAAGGAGACCCCGCGAGGCTGCAAGAGAGAGGTAGAGAGAAGGATACCCCTCCAAGTGATTTGAGGAAGAGCTTGAAAGAGAGCTTGAGAGAGAGAGAGAAAGAAGAGTCTCCCCGAGAGGCTGCAAGGAAGAGAATTAGCTCAATTCCCTCTATCTCGATCCTCGACTTAACCATCTTCTATTACGCTCTCCCATCTAGAATCTATTCCACCTTCTTAATCTCTTTAGTCTACCTACGGACGATGGCCTCCAAGCGAAGAATGTCGCGTGTGGATGACAATTCTGCAACCAGCAACAAGGCTTCGGGCAAAGGCATCACTGTCAATCCAACTACAGTTCCGGTCGTAAGTAATGTATTTTCAAATTGATAGATGCTTGCTTTGATTCTCGTATGAGATACCTTAGGCCCCATACTACGATGCACGAGTATAGGTCATGGGAAAGGATAAATTTCATCTCACCTACTCGGAAGATGGAGTTTGTGAAGTGTATCTATCAAGGGAAGATAATTGTGCCTAGTTACATATGACTTATTTGCTAGTAGAGCAATTACAAGGAAGAATTAGTCAAGCGTTATGAATGGCATAGTCATCAAAAGAACGACATTAAAAGATTGTGCATACAAGTGCTAGATTAAAGTGTAGTCAAGGGTTACAAATAGCATAATTACTAAAAGAATTTGACATTCAGAATCATGAATAGAAAGTACTAGTTTAAAGTTTAGATACTTCAAAAGTACTTAGCCTAAGAGCCCAAATATTAAGAAAAACTAGATTCTAGCTCAATGCAAGGCCTATTGGAGTCTAATTACTTGAGATCATCTCGCACTTATCTTATTAAGTATTCACACGTTATGCCTATAACATGTTTGATATATGAGGACAATTTTCTAGTTGCCTCATGACTTGACTAAGAGCTAGTACAAGAAATTGATCATAAGGGTTAAAACTAGGATGTCTTGAGATCCGTTGGATAACGATGACTTTTGCCAATCCAAATTCAGGTTTGGGTTATCAATCAAGGTAAGTGACCTATAGAACTTACATCATGAATAGTGTTTGAACCCTTAACATATGCCCTCGCCGAAGGAAGGAAGTGTTAATAAACATTTTTGCATAGTATTGCTCTTAGATCCCAAGGGGGAGAGCAAATATACGATGAAAATGTTATATCGTTTATTTTTGCATTGGTTGGAAAGAATGCAATTGGTTTTGTTGATTGATCGAACAACATCCTAAATGCTTTTACATTCAACTGGTTGTTAGTTGTTGTTTGGATGATTATTGCAAGTGCTTGTGATTTATGGTAAACGCATGGCAAGGGTCTGTGATGACAAGTCGCCATGGGAATAAAGGAATGTTTTCTTGGAAAATGATATTAGGACTAAATGCCTTGTTTGTGCTTGATTCTTAAAGGATTTAATTAGGGAAGGATATATTGCACGGGTGGATCACCTCCATGATCGCACCGCATATTAACCCCAGAGGGCACTGCTCGATTCATGGGCCGAAGGTCGAGTGGTGAAAAGGCCAACCATGGGAATGATGTTTCGCTCCTAGACAGCTTGCGGGTCAGTTGGAGCTCTGGACACCCCTTTCTAGGTCTAGAATGGAGCTGAAGACCTCCATGGCCCCCAACATCTGGGCATGTTGGGAGATCCTATTCTAGATAAAGGATTGAGTTTGTGGTGCCATGTGAATTGGACCAATTACTTCTGCAGGGCAGAAGGGATACTTTTGTTGGACAGAAGCGATACATAATTTCTCCTGTATGGGCGGGAGACAAAGATTAATTTGAAGATAAGTTAAGGAACTTGTTTGAACTTGTTTGTCAATAGATTGCTTTGCTCTGTTTTCATGTCTGTGCTTTAAGTTATGCGAATGAATCCTATTCCCTAAAAGGCTTAATTGATGAAGCTGACTTTAAGTGTCACACATAAATGTGGTAGGACCTAATTAGAAAACTAAAGCTATTAAGGGAAGCGGGTGGGCGGAACCCCCAACGGGTCCGTCCTACGGCAGGGTGGTCCCAGAGAACTGGGAGGCTTCTCAGAAGTTTTTATTGTCATTCGACCTTTAGGTATTGATAGGTTAGAACGCGATTCATGCCGTTTTAGGGGACCGGAATGGGACTATGCCCTATGGGCAGAGAGGTTGAGTAGTGCATCTCTCTCGTTTCCCATTCTCTTTGAACCAAGTGCGGCATGGGTCTGCTTCGGATTGGGTATCTCTGCGTAAAGTAGGATGTCCAAGATCTGACGCTAGAATGTTGTTAGGAGACCTTAACCATTAGGAGCCCAAATTTCAGGTCGATCCTAGTGGGTTCGATCGTAAATGTTCCGTTGCGAGGCGGATTTAGGAAACCCTAGGCAACAAAACCCGAAATATTCCATGGGAGTGTCGGCAGCGATGCTTAGATTCGTTTCTTGATAGACCGCTAAATGCGTGCCTAGGCAGCCGATGGGCGGGCACCTCACAGTTGGTATCAGAGCAAAACTTTATGATGATACGTGATTGATTAATGTATGGTTTGTAGACATATCCTAAACAAAATAATCTAAGCAGTATGGCTTGATTGTTAGGCACCTTCTGCACCCACGAATGTTGACATACAAGAGAAGAAATTCCTTCTCAAGCAAATTAAGGCACCCGATTTTGATGGAGAAGGGATAGACATCGCAGCAGAGGCAGAGATATGGATTGAGTCGATGGATAACTATTTCTTTGCTTCGGGAACTACCTCTACCAATCAAGCAATGATAGCCAAACTTAAGTTAGTTGGCCAGGCTCGATTATGGTGGAAGCAATGGTGCAAAGATGAAGGTGATTCTGAAGCCGCTGTTACTTGGGTTCAGCTGAAAGATGCTGTATGCGGATGATACCTTTGGCCAACCTACCAGACTTTGAAGATGAATGAATTCTTCAAGCTAAAGCAACTAGAATTAACTTTGGAAGCTTACGACTCAAAGTTTGTAACCCTACTAAAATATGCACCACCTATGGATATTGCACAGCAAATATCCAAGTTTTGCCATGGCCTAAACACTCCTCTGAACCACCGTCTTGAAGCAATGCGTCCAACGGACTTGCAAGATGCATTACTCCGAGCGAATCCAATCGTCCAAGAATTTAAATCGGAAAATTGTAGTAAAAATGACTCCCGAGATCTGGGTAAGAGATGCCATACATGTGGAGAGATAGGGCACATCCGTAGAAGATGTCCCTACCGTCAATGTTTCCATTGCAATGAACTAGGACATGTCCAAGTAGACTGCCCTGACTTAAGTCCAAAAGATACGGAGCCTCCAAGAAAATGAAGCTACACAAGTGCAGTCTTTGGATATATATAGGAATCAGATGAAGGCGAAGACTTAGAACCTACTACACCACTTCAGGATTATTAGAAATCCTAGAAATTTTATCGACATGAAATACAACTTGTATTGGAATAAACCTTACTCTTGTGACCACAGTTAACTTGAGTAATATGAGTTGCATCTATTTTGAGCCTAGAACTTGCAAATGATTAGAGATACTCTGGCAAGGAATGATAGTTATAATGTGCAATGAATTTCTCTTAAGTCATTTCTTCTTAACTAATATAGATTGGGTCTTACCAAAATGTCGAAGCTTGGAAGTATTATTTAGTATTACAAGCAAAGCCAATTTTCCATGGAGCTCAGTCCCGAACTAAGGACAGGACAATCTGGGAATGTGGTTTCCAAGATAAAGGACCACTTCAATCTGCTAAAAGAATCCTAGGACAATTTGGTCTAAAGAATAAAATCCTACCAAGGACAACCAAGAATCTTGTGACCACAAGTGATAAAGCTCCGCGTTGTTTCTATTCCAGGGAGTTAGGTCATTTCAAAAGGGAATGTCCAAAGCACCCTAAACACCGATGCTCTGAGTGCCACAACATTGGACATAACTATATCAATTGTCCCAACGGAACTCAAAGAGAACTTGAGCTTACAAGAAATAAAGTTGTACAAGCTCCAGTGATCTAGAATATACCAAGTGCTTAGGAAGATATCCATGAGATGTAACTACAATAAATTTTCTCTTCTCATCAAGACTCGGATACATCAAATACAATAGGTTGTTTTTTTTTTCAAAAGACCGTATGTCTGTGAGAGATCAAAGTAGCGCAATGAAAGCATGGTGGTCCATACCCCACAAGTTCCAAGATGATACCCCCCGTTTCTCTCGAGATGAGGACATCTCGATTTCTCTAAGGGGAGGAGGATGTAATATCTCCGCACAATAAAAGTTAGTTGGTTGGTTCCAAAATTAGTTAAGTCAATTAATAAGTTAGTAAGATTACTAACTAAAGCCTAACTAAGGTAAAAACTAACTAACATTAATTATTAATAATTTTTATTTAATTAAAATATTTTATTTAGAAAAATCAAGAGTCATAAATTCGATATTTTTCTTGGATTGGCAAGGACCGTAGCCACCCTTCACGTAAATTACAACGTGAACGAAACTTATGAGTTATATTAATCACTAGGATAATGTGTATAGTTGGATGGTCTAAAAATATTAGATTTTGGGCAAAACTAGTATATTTTGGATACTTTAGATATTGTCCTAAAAAAAGATATGGAGATTTTTAGAATTGGATGTCGTTTAAAAGAAAAGACAAGTGATATTTTAGTTAGTTTGGAGATTTTATAAAAATAAAAAAATAAAGAGAGGATTTGCGAAATCGCGCACGCCGCGATCGTAGTACATAGGCAGTGGACAGCACTTTGAACAGAGAAAAGAAGAATGAGTGAACTAAAAGCTTTCTAAACAAGTGTCTTGGGGTTTTACCCCCCTTTCAGAGACAATGTAACCATCAGATTTATGATGTGAGCATCAGATCACTGATCTTTCCAAGATCCCCCTCCACAAAGAGCTCCACTTCTCAACCACAAGCCCTCTTCTCTAATTCACTATAAATATGAGGCATGGGAGAGGCATAAAGAAACATAAGGAGACCCCGCGAGGCTGCAAGAGAGAGGTAGAGAGAAGGATACCCCTCCAAGTGATTTGAGGAAGAGCTTGAAAGAGAGCTTGAGAGAGAGAGAGAAAGAAGAGTCTCCCCGAGAGGCTGCAAGGAAGAGAATTAGCTCAATTCCCTCTATCTCGATCCTCGACTTAACCATCTTCTATTACGCTCTCCCATCTAGAATCTATTCCACCTTCTTAATCTCTTTAGTCTACCTACGGACGATGGCCTCCAAGCGAAGAATGTCGCGTGTGGATGACAATTCTGCAACCAGCAACAAGGCTTCGGGCAAAGGCATCACTGTCAATCCAACTACAGTTCCGGTCGTAAGTAATGTATTTTCAAATTGATAGATGCTTGCTTTGATTCTCGTATGAGATACCTTAGGCCCCATACTACGATGCACGAGTATAGGTCATGGGAAAGGATAAATTTCATCTCACCTACTCGGAAGATGGAGTTTGTGAAGGGTATCTATCAAGGGAAGATAATTGTGCCTAGTTACATATGACTTATTTGCTAGTAGAGCAATTACAAGGAAGAATTAGTCAAGCGTTATGAATGGCATAGTCATCAAAAGAACGACATTAAAAGATTGTGCATACAAGTGCTAGATTAAAGTGTAGTCAAGGGTTACAAATAGCATAATTACTAAAAGAATTTGACATTCAGAATCATGAATAGAAAGTACTAGTTTAAAGTTTAGATACTTCAAAAGTACTTAGCCTAAGAGCCCAAATATTAAGAAAAACTAGATTCTAGCTCAATGCAAGGCCTATTGGAGTCTAATTACTTGAGATCATCTCGCACTTATCTTATTAAGTATTCACACGTTATGCCTATAACATGTTTGATATATGAGGACAATTTTCTAGTTGCCTCATGACTTGACTAAGAGCTAGTACAAGAAATTGATCATAAGGGTTAAAACTAGGATGTCTTGAGATCCGTTGGATAACGATGACTTTTGCCAATCCAAATTCAGGTTTGGGTTATCAATCAAGGTAAGTGACCTATAGAACTTACATCATGAATAGTGTTTGAACCCTTAACATATGCCCTCGCCGAAGGAAGGAAGTGTTAATAAACATTTTTGCATAGTATTGCTCTTAGATCCCAAGGGGGAGAGCAAATATACGATGAAAATGTTATATCGTTTATTTTTGCATTGGTTGGAAAGAATGCAATTGGTTTTGTTGATTGATCGAACAACATCCTAAATGCTTTTACATTCAACTGGTTGTTAGTTGTTGTTTGGATGATTATTGCAAGTGCTTGTGATTTATGGTAAACGCATGGCAAGGGTCTGTGATGACAAGTCGCCATGGGAATAAAGGAATGTTTTCTTGGAAAATGATATTAGGACTAAATGCCTTGTTTGTGCTTGATTCTTAAAGGATTTAATTAGGGAAGGATATATTGCACGGGTGGATCACCTCCATGATCGCACCGCATATTAACCCCAGAGGGCACTGCTCGATTCATGGGCCGAAGGTCGAGTGGTGAAAAGGCCAACCATGGGAATGATGTTTCGCTCCTAGACAGCTTGCGGGTCAGTTGGAGCTCTGGACACCCCTTTCTAGGTCTAGAATGGAGCTGAAGACCTCCATGGCCCCCAACATCTGGGCATGTTGGGAGATCCTATTCTAGATAAAGGATTGAGTTTGTGGTGCCATGTGAATTGGACCAATTACTTCTGCAGGGCAGAAGGGATACTTCTGTTGGACAGAAGCGATACATAATTTCTCCTGTATGGGCGGGAGACAAAGATTAATTTGAAGATAAGTTAAGGAACTTGTTTGAACTTGTTTGTCAATAGATTGCTTTGCTCTGTTTTCATGTCTGTGCTTTAAGTTATGCGAATGAATCCTATTCCCTAAAAGGCTTAATTGATGAAGCTGACTTTAAGTGTCACACATAAATGTGGTAGGACCTAATTAGAAAACTAAAGCTATTAAGGGAAGCAGGTGGGCGGAACCCCCAACGGGTCCGTCCTACGGCACGGTGGTCCCAGAGAACTGGGAGGCTTCTCAGAAGTTTTTATTGTCATTCGACCTTTAGGTATTGATAGGTTAGAACGCGATTCATGCCGTTTTAGGGGACCGGAATGGGACTATGCCCTATGGGCAGAGAGGTTGAGTAGTGCATCTCTCTCGTTTCCCATTCTCTTTGAACCAAGTGCGGCATGGGTCTGCTTCGGATTGGGTATCTCTGCGTAAAGTAGGATGTCCAAGATCTGACGCTGGAATGTTGTTAGGAGACCTTAACCATTAGGAGCCCAAATTTCAGGTCGATCCTAGTGGGTTCGATCGTAAATGTTCCGTTGCGAGGCGGATTTAGGAAACCCTAGGCAACAAAACCCGAAATATTCCATGGGAGTGTCGGCAGCGATGCTTAGATTTGTTTCTTTATAGACCGCTAAATGCGTGCCTAGGCAGCCGATGGGCGGGCACCTCACAGTTGGTATCAGAGCAAAACTTTATGATGATACGTGATTGATTAATGTATGGTTTGTAGACATATCCTAAACAAAATAATCTAAGCAGTATGGCTTGATTGTTAGGCACCTTCTGCACCCACGAATGTTGACATACAAGAGAAGAAATTCCTTCTCAAGCAAATTAAGGCACCCGATTTTGATGGAGAAGGGATAGACATCGCAGCAGAGGCAGAGATATGGATTGAGTCGATGGATAACTATTTCTTTGCTTCGGGAACTACCTCTACCAATCAAGCAATGATAGCCAAACTTAAGTTAGTTGGCCAGGCTCGATTATGGTGGAAGCAATGGTGCAAAGATGAAGGTGATTCTGAAGCCGCTGTTACTTGGGTTCAGCTGAAAGATGCTGTATGCGGATGATACCTTTGGCCAACCTACCAGACTTTGAAGATGAATGAATTCTTCAAGCTAAAGCAACTAGAATTAACTTTGGAAGCTTACGACTCAAAGTTTGTAACCCTACTAAAATATGCACCACCTATGGATATTGCACAGCAAATATCCAAGTTTTGCCATGGCCTAAACACTCCTCTGAACCACCGTCTTGAAGCAATGCGTCCAACGGACTTGCAAGATGCATTACTCCGAGCGAATCCAATCGTCCAAGAATTTAAATCGGAAAATTGTAGTAAAAATGACTCCCGAGATCTAGGTAAGAGATGCCATACATGTGGAGAGATAGGGCACATCCGTAGAAGATGTCCCTACCGTCAATGTTTCCATTGCAATGAACTAGGACATGTCCAAGTAGACTGCCCTGACTTAAGTCCAAAAGATACGGAGCCTCCAAGAAAATGAAGCTACACAAGTGCAGTCTTTGGATATATATAGGAATCAGATGAAGGCGAAGACTTAGAACCTACTACACCACTTCAGGATTATTAGAAATCCTAGAAATTTTATCGACATGAAATACAACTTGTATTGGAATAAACCTTACTCTTGTGACCACAGTTAACTTGAGTAATATGAGTTGCATCTATTTTGAGCCTAGAACTTGCAAATGATTAGAGATACTCTGGCAAGGAATGATAGTTATAATGTGCAATGAATTTCTCTTAAGTCATTTCTTCTTAACTAATATAGATTGGGTCTTACCAAAATGTCGAAGCTTGGAAGTATTATTTAGTATTACAAGCAAAGCCAATTTTCCATGGAGCTCAGTCCCGAACTAAGGACAGGACAATCAGGGAATGTGGTTTCCAAGATAAAGGACCACTTCAATCTGCTAAAAGAATCCTAGGACAATTTGGTCTAAAGAATAAAATCCTACCAAGGACAACCAAGAATCTTGTGACCACAAGTGATAAAGCTCCGCGTTGTTTCTATTCCAGGGAGTTAGGTCATTTCAAAAGGGAATGTCCAAAGCACCCTAAACACCGATGCTCTGAGTGCCACAACATTGGACATAACTATATCAATTGTCCCAACGGAACTCAAAGAGAACTTGAGCTTACAAGAAATAAAGTTGTACAAGCTCCAGTGATCTAGAATATACCAAGTGCTTAGGAAGATATCCATGAGATGTAACTACAATAAATTTTCTCTTCTCATCAAGACTCGAATATATCAAATACAATAGGTTGTTTTTTTTTTCAAAAGACCGTATGTCTGTGAGAGATCAAAGTAGCGCAATGAAAGCATGGTGGTCCATACCCCACAAGTTCCAAGATGATACCCCCCGTTTCTCTCGAGATGAGGACATCTCGGTTTCTCTAAGGGGAGGAGGATGTAATATCTCCGCACAATAAAAGTTAGTTGGTTGGTTCGAAAATTAGTTAAGTCAATTAATAAGTTAGTAAGATTACTAACTAAAGTCTAACTAAGGTAAAAACTAACTAACATTAATTATTAATAATTTTTATTTAATTAAAATATTTTATTTAGAAAAATCAAGAGTCGTAAATTCGATATTTTTCTTGGATTGGCAAGGACCGTAGCCACCCTTCACGTAAATTACAACGTGAACGAAACTTATGAGTTATATTAATCACTAGGATAATGTGTATAGTTGGATGGTCTAAAAATATTAGATTTTGGGCAAAACTAGTATATTTTGGATACTTTAGATATTGTCCTAAAAAAAGATATGGAGATTTTTAGAATTGGATGTCGTTTAAAAGAAAAGACAAGTGATATTTTAGTTAGTTTGGAGATTTTATAAAAATAAAAAAATAAAGAGAGGATTTGCGAAATCGCGCACGCCGCGATTGCAGTACATAGGGAGTGGACAGCACTTTGAACAGAGAAAAGAAGAATGAGTGAACTAAAATCTTTCTAAACAAGTGTCTTGGGGTTTTACCCCCCTTTCAGAGACAATGGAACCATCAGATTTATGATGTGAGCATCAGATCACTGATCTTTCCAAGATCCCCCTCCACAAAGAGCTCCACTTCTCAACCACAAGCCCTCTTCTCTAATTCACTATAAATATGAGGCATGGGAGAGGCATAAAGAAACATAAGGAGACCCCGCGAGGCTGCAAGAGAGAGGTAGAGAGAAGGATACCCCTCCAAGTGATTTGAGGAAGAGCTTGAAAGAGAGCTTGAGAGAGAGAGAGAAAGAAGAGTCTCCCCGAGAGGCTGCAAGGAAGAGAATTAGCTCAATTCCCTCTATCTCGATCCTCGACTTAACCATCTTCTATTACGCTCTCCCATCTAGAATCTATTCCACCTTCTTAATCTCTTTAGTCTACCTACGGACGATGGCCTCCAAGCGAAGAATGTCGCGTGTGGATGACAATTCTGCAACCAGCAACAAGGCTTCGGGCAAAGGCATCACTGTCAATCCAACTACAGTTCCGGTCGTAAGTAATGTATTTTCAAATTGATAGATGCTTGCTTTGATTCTCGTATGAGATACCTTAGGCCCCATACTACGATGCACGAGTATAGGTCATGGGAAAGGATAAATTTCATCTCACCTACTCGGAAGATGGAGTTTGTGAAGTGTATCTATCAAGGGAAGATAATTGTGCCTAGTTACATATGACTTATTTGCTAGTAGAGCAATTACAAGGAAGAATTAGTCAAGCGTTATGAATGGCATAGTCATCAAAAGAACGACATTAAAAGATTGTGCATACAAGTGCTAGATTAAAGTATAGTCAAGGGTTACAAATAGCATAATTACTAAAAGAATTTGACATTCAGAATCATGAATAGAAAGTACTAGTTTAAAGTTTAGATACTTCAAAAGTACTTAGCCTAAGAGCCCAAATATTAAGAAAAACTAGATTCTAGCTCAATGCAAGGCCTATTGGAGTCTAATTACTTGAGATCATCTCGCACTTATCTTATTAAGTATTCACACGTTATGCCTATAACATGTTTGATATATGAGGACAATTTTCTAGTTGCCTCATGACTTGACTAAGAGCTAGTACAAGAAATTGATCATAAGGGTTAAAACTAGGATGTCTTGAGATCCGTTGGATAACGATGACTTTTGCCAATCCAAATTCAGGTTTGGGTTATCAATCAAGGTAAGTGACCTATAGAACTTACATCATGAATAGTGTTTGAACCCTTAACATATGCCCTCGCCGAAGGAAGGAAGTGTTAATAAACATTTTTGCATAGTATTGCTCTTAGATCCCAAGGGGGAGAGCAAATATACGATGAAAATGTTATATCGTTTATTTTTGCATTGGTTGGAAAGAATGCAATTGGTTTTGTTGATTGATCGAACAACATCCTAAATGCTTTTACATTCAACTGGTTGTTAGTTGTTGTTTGGATGATTATTGCAAGTGCTTGTGATTTATGGTAAACGCATGGCAAGGGTCTGTGATGACAAGTCGCCATGGGAATAAAGGAATGTTTTCTTGGAAAATGATATTAGGACTAAATGCCTTGTTTGTGCTTGATTCTTAAAGGATTTAATTAGGGAAGGATATATTGCACGGGTGGATCACCTCCATGATCGCACCGCATATTAACCCCAGAGGGCACTGCTCGATTCATGGGCCGAAGGTCGAGTGGTGAAAAGGCCAACCATGGGAATGATGTTTCGCTCCTAGACAGCTTGCGGGTCAGTTGGAGCTCTGGACACCCCTTTCTAGGTCTAGAATGGAGCTGAAGACCTCCATGGCCCCCAACATCTGGGCATGTTGGGAGATCCTATTCTAGATAAAGGATTGAGTTTGTGGTGCCATGTGAATTGGACCAATTACTTCTGCAGGGCAGAAGGGATACTTCTGTTGGACAGAAGCGATACATAATTTCTCCTGTATGGGCGGGAGACAAAGATTAATTTGAAGATAAGTTAAGGAACTTGTTTGAACTTGTTTGTCAATAGATTGCTTTGCTCTGTTTTCATGTCTGTGCTTTAAGTTATGCGAATGAATCCTATTCCCTAAAAGGCTTAATTGATGAAGCTGACTTTAAGTGTCACACATAAATGTGGTAGGACCTAATTAGAAAACTAAAGCTATTAAGGGAAGCAGGTGGGCGGAACCCCCAACGGGTCCGTCCTACGGCACGGTGGTCCCAGAGAACTGGGAGGCTTCTCAGAAGTTTTTATTGTCATTCGACCTTTAGGTATTGATAGGTTAGAACGCGATTCATGCCGTTTTAGGGGACCGGAATGGGACTATGCCCTATGGGCAGAGAGGTTGAGTAGTGCATCTCTCTCGTTTCCCATTCTCTTTGAACCAAGTGCGGCATGGGTCTGCTTCGGATTGGGTATCTCTGCGTAAAGTAGGATGTCCAAGATCTGACGCTGGAATGTTGTTAGGAGACCTTAACCATTAGGAGCCCAAATTTCAGGTCGATCCTAGTGGGTTCGATCGTAAATGTTCCGTTGCGAGGCGGATTTAGGAAACCCTAGGCAACAAAACCCGAAATATTCCATGGGAGTGTCGGCAGCGATGCTTAGATTTGTTTCTTTATAGACCGCTAAATGCGTGCCTAGGCAGCCGATGGGCGGGCACCTCACAGTTGGTATCAGAGCAAAACTTTATGATGATACGTGATTGATTAATGTATGGTTTGTAGACATATCCTAAACAAAATAATCTAAGCAGTATGGCTTGATTGTTAGGCACCTTCTGCACCCACGAATGTTGACATACAAGAGAAGAAATTCCTTCTCAAGCAAATTAAGGCACCCGATTTTGATGGAGAAGGGATAGACATCGCAGCAGAGGCAGAGATATGGATTGAGTCGATGGATAACTATTTCTTTGCTTCGGGAACTACCTCTACCAATCAAGCAATGATAGCCAAACTTAAGTTAGTTGGCCAGGCTCGATTATGGTGGAAGCAATGGTGCAAAGATGAAGGTGATTCTGAAGCCGCTGTTACTTGGGTTCAGCTGAAAGATGCTGTATGCGGATGATACCTTTGGCCAACCTACCAGACTTTGAAGATGAATGAATTCTTCAAGCTAAAGCAACTAGAATTAACTTTGGAAGCTTACGACTCAAAGTTTGTAACCCTACTAAAATATGCACCACCTATGGATATTGCACAGCAAATATCCAAGTTTTGCCATGGCCTAAACACTCCTCTGAACCACCGTCTTGAAGCAATGCGTCCAACGGACTTGCAAGATGCATTACTCCGAGCGAATCCAATCGTCCAAGAATTTAAATCGGAAAATTGTAGTAAAAATGACTCCCGAGATCTAGGTAAGAGATGCCATACATGTGGAGAGATAGGGCACATCCGTAGGAGATGTCCCTACCGTCAATGTTTCCATTGCAATGAACTAGGACATGTCCAAGTAGACTGCCCTGACTTAAGTCCAAAAGATACGGAGCCTCCAAGAAAATGAAGCTACACAAGTGCAGTCTTTGGATATATATAGGAATCAGATGAAGGCGAAGACTTAGAACCTACTACACCACTTCAGGATTATTAGAAATCCTAGAAATTTTATCGACATGAAATACAACTTGTATTGGAATAAACCTTACTCTTGTGACCACAGTTAACTTGAGTAATATGAGTTGCATCTATTTTGAGCCTAGAACTTGCAAATGATTAGAGATACTCTGGCAAGGAATGATAGTTATAATGTGCAATGAATTTCTCTTAAGTCATTTCTTCTTAACTAATATAGATTGGGTCTTACCAAAATGTCGAAGCTTGGAAGTATTATTTAGTATTACAAGCAAAGCCAATTTTCCATGGAGCTCAGTCCCGAACTAAGGACAGGACAATCAGGGAATGTGGTTTCCAAGATAAAGGACCACTTCAATCTGCTAAAAGAATCCTAGGACAATTTGGTCTAAAGAATAAAATCCTACCAAGGACAACCAAGAATCTTGTGACCACAAGTGATAAAGCTCCGCGTTGTTTCTATTCCAGGGAGTTAGGTCATTTCAAAAGGGAATGTCCAAAGCACCCTAAACACCGATGCTCTGAGTGCCACAACATTGGACATAACTATATCAATTGTCCCAACGGAACTCAAAGAGAACTTGAGCTTACAAGAAATAAAGTTGTACAAGCTCCAGTGATCTAGAATATACCAAGTGCTTAGGAAGATATCCATGAGATGTAACTACAATAAATTTTCTCTTCTCATCAAGACTCGGATATATCAAATACAATAGGTTGTTTTTTTTTTCAAAAGACCGTATGTCTGTGAGAGATCAAAGTAGCGCAATGAAAGCATGGTGGTCCATACCCCACAAGTTCCAAGATGATACCCCCCGTTTCTCTCGAGATGAGGACATCTCGGTTTCTCTAAGGGGAGGAGGATGTAATATCTCCGCACAATAAAAGTTAGTTGGTTGGTTCGAAAATTAGTTAAGTCAATTAATAAGTTAGTAAGATTACTAACTAAAGTCTAACTAAGGTAAAAACTAACTAACATTAATTATTAATAATTTTTATTTAATTAAAATATTTTATTTAGAAAAATCAAGAGTCGTAAATTCGATATTTTTCTTGGATTGGCAAGGACCGTAGCCACCCTTCACGTAAATTACAACGTGAACGAAACTTATGAGTTATATTAATCACTAGGATAATGTGTATAGTTGGATGGTCTAAAAATATTAGATTTTGGGCAAAACTAGTATATTTTGGATACTTTAGATATTGTCCTAAAAAAAGATATGGAGATTTTTAGAATTGGATGTCGTTTAAAAGAAAAGACAAGTGATATTTTAGTTAGTTTGGAGATTTTATAAAAATAAAAAAATAAAGAGAGGATTTGCGAAATCGCGCACGCCGCGATTGCAGTACATAGGGAGTGGACAGCACTTTGAACAGAGAAAAGAAGAATGAGTGAACTAAAATCTTTCTAAACAAGTGTCTTGGGGTTTTACCCCCCTTTCAGAGACAATGGAACCATCAGATTTATGATGTGAGCATCAGATCACTGATCTTTCCAAGATCCCCCTCCACAAAGAGCTCCACTTCTCAACCACAAGCCCTCTTCTCTAATTCACTATAAATATGAGGCATGGGAGAGGCATAAAGAAACATAAGGAGACCCCGCGAGGCTGCAAGAGAGAGGTAGAGAGAAGGATACCCCTCCAAGTGATTTGAGGAAGAGCTTGAAAGAGAGCTTGAGAGAGAGAGAGAAAGAAGAGTCTCCCCGAGAGGCTGCAAGGAAGAGAATTAGCTCAATTCCCTCTATCTCGATCCTCGACTTAACCATCTTCTATTACGCTCTCCCATCTAGAATCTATTCCACCTTCTTAATCTCTTTAGTCTACCTACGGACGATGGCCTCCAAGCGAAGAATGTCGCGTGTGGATGACAATTCTGCAACCAGCAACAAGGCTTCGGGCAAAGGCATCACTGTCAATCCAACTACAGTTCCGGTCGTAAGTAATGTATTTTCAAATTGATAGATGCTTGCTTTGATTCTCGTATGAGATACCTTAGGCCCCATACTACGATGCACGAGTATAGGTCATGGGAAAGGATAAATTTCATCTCACCTACTCGGAAGATGGAGTTTGTGAAGTGTATCTATCAAGGGAAGATAATTGTGCCTAGTTACATATGACTTATTTGCTAGTAGAGCAATTACAAGGAAGAATTAGTCAAGCGTTATGAATGGCATAGTCATCAAAAGAACGACATTAAAAGATTGTGCATACAAGTGCTAGATTAAAGTGTAGTCAAGGGTTACAAATAGCATAATTACTAAAAGAATTTGACATTCAGAATCATGAATAGAAAGTACTAGTTTAAAGTTTAGATACTTCAAAAGTACTTAGCCTAAGAGCCCAAATATTAAGAAAAACTAGATTCTAGCTCAATGCAAGGCCTATTGGAGTCTAATTACTTGAGATCATCTCGCACTTATCTTATTAAGTATTCACACGTTATGCCTATAACATGTTTGATATATGAGGACAATTTTCTAGTTGCCTCATGACTTGACTAAGAGCTAGTACAAGAAATTGATCATAAGGGTTAAAACTAGGATGTCTTGAGATCCGTTGGATAACGATGACTTTTGCCAATCCAAATTCAGGTTTGGGTTATCAATCAAGGTAAGTGACCTATAGAACTTACATCATGAATAGTGTTTGAACCCTTAACATATGCCCTCGCCGAAGGAAGGAAGTGTTAATAAACATTTTTGCATAGTATTGCTCTTAGATCCCAAGGGGGAGAGCAAATATACGATGAAAATGTTATATCGTTTATTTTTGCATTGGTTGGAAAGAATGCAATTGGTTTTGTTGATTGATCGAACAACATCCTAAATGCTTTTACATTCAACTGGTTGTTAGTTGTTGTTTGGATGATTATTGCAAGTGCTTGTGATTTATGGTAAACGCATGGCAAGGGTCTGTGATGACAAGTCGCCATGGGAATAAAGGAATGTTTTCTTGGAAAATGATATTAGGACTAAATGCCTTGTTTGTGCTTGATTCTTAAAGGATTTAATTAGGGAAGGATATATTGCACGGGTGGATCACCTCCATGATCGCACCGCATATTAACCCCAGAGGGCACTGCTCGATTCATGGGCCGAAGGTCGAGTGGTGAAAAGGCCAACCATGGGAATGATGTTTCGCTCCTAGACAGCTTGCGGGTCAGTTGGAGCTCTGGACACCCCTTTCTAGGTCTAGAATGGAGCTGAAGACCTCCATGGCCCCCAACATCTGGGCATGTTGGGAGATCCTATTCTAGATAAAGGATTGAGTTTGTGGTGCCATGTGAATTGGACCAATTACTTCTGCAGGGCAGAAGGGATACTTTTGTTGGACAGAAGCGATACATAATTTCTCCTGTATGGGCGGGAGACAAAGATTAATTTGAAGATAAGTTAAGGAACTTGTTTGAACTTGTTTGTCAATAGATTGCTTTGCTCTGTTTTCATGTCTGTGCTTTAAGTTATGCGAATGAATCCTATTCCCTAAAAGGCTTAATTGATGAAGCTGACTTTAAGTGTCACACATAAATGTGGTAGGACCTAATTAGAAAACTAAAGCTATTAAGGGAAGCGGGTGGGCGGAACCCCCAACGGGTCCGTCCTACGGCAGGGTGGTCCCAGAGAACTGGGAGGCTTCTCAGAAGTTTTTATTGTCATTCGACCTTTAGGTATTGATAGGTTAGAACGCGATTCATGCCGTTTTAGGGGACCGGAATGGGACTATGCCCTATGGGCAGAGAGGTTGAGTAGTGCATCTCTCTCGTTTCCCATTCTCTTTGAACCAAGTGCGGCATGGGTCTGCTTCGGATTGGGTATCTCTGCGTAAAGTAGGATGTCCAAGATCTGACGCTAGAATGTTGTTAGGAGACCTTAACCATTAGGAGCCCAAATTTCAGGTCGATCCTAGTGGGTTCGATCGTAAATGTTCCGTTGCGAGGCGGATTTAGGAAACCCTAGGCAACAAAACCCGAAATATTCCATGGGAGTGTCGGCAGCGATGCTTAGATTCGTTTCTTGATAGACCGCTAAATGCGTGCCTAGGCAGCCGATGGGCGGGCACCTCACAGTTGGTATCAGAGCAAAACTTTATGATGATACGTGATTGATTAATGTATGGTTTGTAGACATATCCTAAACAAAATAATCTAAGCAGTATGGCTTGATTGTTAGGCACCTTCTGCACCCACGAATGTTGACATACAAGAGAAGAAATTCCTTCTCAAGCAAATTAAGGCACCCGATTTTGATGGAGAAGGGATAGACATCGCAGCAGAGGCAGAGATATGGATTGAGTCGATGGATAACTATTTCTTTGCTTCGGGAACTACCTCTACCAATCAAGCAATGATAGCCAAACTTAAGTTAGTTGGCCAGGCTCGATTATGGTGGAAGCAATGGTGCAAAGATGAAGGTGATTCTGAAGCCGCTGTTACTTGGGTTCAGCTGAAAGATGCTGTATGCGGATGATACCTTTGGCCAACCTACCAGACTTTGAAGATGAATGAATTCTTCAAGCTAAAGCAACTAGAATTAACTTTGGAAGCTTACGACTCAAAGTTTGTAACCCTACTAAAATATGCACCACCTATGGATATTGCACAGCAAATATCCAAGTTTTGCCATGGCCTAAACACTCCTCTGAACCACCGTCTTGAAGCAATGCGTCCAACGGACTTGCAAGATGCATTACTCCGAGCGAATCCAATCGTCCAAGAATTTAAATCGGAAAATTGTAGTAAAAATGACTCCCGAGATCTGGGTAAGAGATGCCATACATGTGGAGAGATAGGGCACATCCGTAGAAGATGTCCCTACCGTCAATGTTTCCATTGCAATGAACTAGGACATGTCCAAGTAGACTGCCCTGACTTAAGTCCAAAAGATACGGAGCCTCCAAGAAAATGAAGCTACACAAGTGCAGTCTTTGGATATATATAGGAATCAGATGAAGGCGAAGACTTAGAACCTACTACACCACTTCAGGATTATTAGAAATCCTAGAAATTTTATCGACATGAAATACAACTTGTATTGGAATAAACCTTACTCTTGTGACCACAGTTAACTTGAGTAATATGAGTTGCATCTATTTTGAGCCTAGAACTTGCAAATGATTAGAGATACTCTGGCAAGGAATGATAGTTATAATGTGCAATGAATTTCTCTTAAGTCATTTCTTCTTAACTAATATAGATTGGGTCTTACCAAAATGTCGAAGCTTGGAAGTATTATTTAGTATTACAAGCAAAGCCAATTTTCCATGGAGCTCAGTCCCGAACTAAGGACAGGACAATCTGGGAATGTGGTTTCCAAGATAAAGGACCACTTCAATCTGCTAAAAGAATCCTAGGACAATTTGGTCTAAAGAATAAAATCCTACCAAGGACAACCAAGAATCTTGTGACCACAAGTGATAAAGCTCCGCGTTGTTTCTATTCCAGGGAGTTAGGTCATTTCAAAAGGGAATGTCCAAAGCACCCTAAACACCGATGCTCTGAGTGCCACAACATTGGACATAACTATATCAATTGTCCCAACGGAACTCAAAGAGAACTTGAGCTTACAAGAAATAAAGTTGTACAAGCTCCAGTGATCTAGAATATACCAAGTGCTTAGGAAGATATCCATGAGATGTAACTACAATAAATTTTCTCTTCTCATCAAGACTCGGATACATCAAATACAATAGGTTGTTTTTTTTTTTCAAAAGACCGTATGTCTGTGAGAGATCAAAGTAGCGCAATGAAAGCATGGTGGTCCATACCCCACAAGTTCCAAGATGATACCCCCCGTTTCTCTCGAGATGAGGACATCTCGATTTCTCTAAGGGGAGGAGGATGTAATATCTCCGCACAATAAAAGTTAGTTGGTTGGTTCCAAAATTAGTTAAGTCAATTAATAAGTTAGTAAGATTACTAACTAAAGCCTAACTAAGGTAAAAACTAACTAACATTAATTATTAATAATTTTTATTTAATTAAAATATTTTATTTAGAAAAATCAAGAGTCATAAATTCGATATTTTTCTTGGATTGGCAAGGACCGTAGCCACCCTTCACGTAAATTACAACGTGAACGAAACTTATGAGTTATATTAATCACTAGGATAATGTGTATAGTTGGATGGTCTAAAAATATTAGATTTTGGGCAAAACTAGTATATTTTGGATACTTTAGATATTGTCCTAAAAAAAGATATGGAGATTTTTAGAATTGGATGTCGTTTAAAAGAAAAGACAAGTGATATTTTAGTTAGTTTGGAGATTTTATAAAAATAAAAAAATAAAGAGAGGATTTGCGAAATCGCGCACGCCGCGATCGTAGTACATAGGCAGTGGACAGCACTTTGAACAGAGAAAAGAAGAATGAGTGAACTAAAAGCTTTCTAAACAAGTGTCTTGGGGTTTTACCCCCCTTTCAGAGACAATGTAACCATCAGATTTATGATGTGAGCATCAGATCACTGATCTTTCCAAGATCCCCCTCCACAAAGAGCTCCACTTCTCAACCACAAGCCCTCTTCTCTAATTCACTATAAATATGAGGCATGGGAGAGGCATAAAGAAACATAAGGAGACCCCGCGAGGCTGCAAGAGAGAGGTAGAGAGAAGGATACCCCTCCAAGTGATTTGAGGAAGAGCTTGAAAGAGAGCTTGAGAGAGAGAGAGAAAGAAGAGTCTCCCCGAGAGGCTGCAAGGAAGAGAATTAGCTCAATTCCCTCTATCTCGATCCTCGACTTAACCATCTTCTATTACGCTCTCCCATCTAGAATCTATTCCACCTTCTTAATCTCTTTAGTCTACCTACGGACGATGGCCTCCAAGCGAAGAATGTCGCGTGTGGATGACAATTCTGCAACCAGCAACAAGGCTTCGGGCAAAGGCATCACTGTCAATCCAACTACAGTTCCGGTCGTAAGTAATGTATTTTCAAATTGATAGATGCTTGCTTTGATTCTCGTATGAGATACCTTAGGCCCCATACTACGATGCACGAGTATAGGTCATGGGAAAGGATAAATTTCATCTCACCTACTCGGAAGATGGAGTTTGTGAAGGGTATCTATCAAGGGAAGATAATTGTGCCTAGTTACATATGACTTATTTGCTAGTAGAGCAATTACAAGGAAGAATTAGTCAAGCGTTATGAATGGCATAGTCATCAAAAGAACGACATTAAAAGATTGTGCATACAAGTGCTAGATTAAAGTGTAGTCAAGGGTTACAAATAGCATAATTACTAAAAGAATTTGACATTCAGAATCATGAATAGAAAGTACTAGTTTAAAGTTTAGATACTTCAAAAGTACTTAGCCTAAGAGCCCAAATATTAAGAAAAACTAGATTCTAGCTCAATGCAAGGCCTATTGGAGTCTAATTACTTGAGATCATCTCGCACTTATCTTATTAAGTATTCACACGTTATGCCTATAACATGTTTGATATATGAGGACAATTTTCTAGTTGCCTCATGACTTGACTAAGAGCTAGTACAAGAAATTGATCATAAGGGTTAAAACTAGGATGTCTTGAGATCCGTTGGATAACGATGACTTTTGCCAATCCAAATTCAGGTTTGGGTTATCAATCAAGGTAAGTGACCTATAGAACTTACATCATGAATAGTGTTTGAACCCTTAACATATGCCCTCGCCGAAGGAAGGAAGTGTTAATAAACATTTTTGCATAGTATTGCTCTTAGATCCCAAGGGGGAGAGCAAATATACGATGAAAATGTTATATCGTTTATTTTTGCATTGGTTGGAAAGAATGCAATTGGTTTTGTTGATTGATCGAACAACATCCTAAATGCTTTTACATTCAACTGGTTGTTAGTTGTTGTTTGGATGATTATTGCAAGTGCTTGTGATTTATGGTAAACGCATGGCAAGGGTCTGTGATGACAAGTCGCCATGGGAATAAAGGAATGTTTTCTTGGAAAATGATATTAGGACTAAATGCCTTGTTTGTGCTTGATTCTTAAAGGATTTAATTAGGGAAGGATATATTGCACGGGTGGATCACCTCCATGATCGCACCGCATATTAACCCCAGAGGGCACTGCTCGATTCATGGGCCGAAGGTCGAGTGGTGAAAAGGCCAACCATGGGAATGATGTTTCGCTCCTAGACAGCTTGCGGGTCAGTTGGAGCTCTGGACACCCCTTTCTAGGTCTAGAATGGAGCTGAAGACCTCCATGGCCCCCAACATCTGGGCATGTTGGGAGATCCTATTCTAGATAAAGGATTGAGTTTGTGGTGCCATGTGAATTGGACCAATTACTTCTGCAGGGCAGAAGGGATACTTCTGTTGGACAGAAGCGATACATAATTTCTCCTGTATGGGCGGGAGACAAAGATTAATTTGAAGATAAGTTAAGGAACTTGTTTGAACTTGTTTGTCAATAGATTGCTTTGCTCTGTTTTCATGTCTGTGCTTTAAGTTATGCGAATGAATCCTATTCCCTAAAAGGCTTAATTGATGAAGCTGACTTTAGGTGTCACACATAAATGTGGTAGGACCTAATTAGAAAACTAAAGCTATTAAGGGAAGCGGGTGGGCGGAACCCCCAACGGGTCCGTCCTACGGCAGGGTGGTCCCAGAGAACTGGGAGGCTTCTCAGAAGTTTTTATTGTCATTCGACCTTTAGGTATTGATAGGTTAGAACGCGATTCATGCCGTTTTAGGGGACCGGAATGGGACTATGCCCTATGGGCAGAGAGGTTGAGTAGTGCATCTCTCTCGTTTCCCATTCTCTTTGAAACAAGTGCGGCATGGGTCTGCTTCGGATTGGGTATCTCTGCGTAAAGTAGGATGTCCAAGATCTGACGCTGGAATGTTGTTAGGAGACCTTAACCATTAGGAGCCCAAATTTCAGGTCGATCCTAGTGGGTTCGATCGTAAATGTTCCGTTGCGAGGCGGATTTAGGAAACCCTAGGCAACAAAACCCGAAATATTCCATGGGAGTGTCGGCAGCGATGCTTAGATTTGTTTCTTTATAGACCGCTAAATGCGTGCCTAGGCAGCCGATGGGCGGGCACCTCACAGTTGGTATCAGAGCAAAACTTTATGATGATACGTGATTGATTAATGTATGGTTTGTAGACATATCCTAAACAAAATAATCTAAGCAGTATGGCTTGATTGTTAGGCACCTTCTGCACCCACGAATGTTGACATACAAGAGAAGAAATTCCTTCTCAAGCAAATTAAGGCACCCGATTTTGATGGAGAAGGGATAGACATCGCAGCAGAGGCAGAGATATGGATTGAGTCGATGGATAACTATTTCTTTGCTTCGGGAACTACCTCTACCAATCAAGCAATGATAGCCAAACTTAAGTTAGTTGGCCAGGCTCGATTATGGTGGAAGCAATGGTGCAAAGATGAAGGTGATTCTGAAGCCGCTGTTACTTGGGTTCAGCTGAAAGATGCTGTATGCGGATGATACCTTTGGCCAACCTACCAGACTTTGAAGATGAATGAATTCTTCAAGCTAAAGCAACTAGAATTAACTTTGGAAGCTTACGACTCAAAGTTTGTAACCCTACTAAAATATGCACCACCTATGGATATTGCACAGCAAATATCCAAGTTTTGCCATGGCCTAAACACTCCTCTGAACCACCGTCTTGAAGCAATGCGTCCAACGGACTTGCAAGATGCATTACTCCGAGCGAATCCAATCGTCCAAGAATTTAAATCGGAAAATTGTAGTAAAAATGACTCCCGAGATCTAGGTAAGAGATGCCATACATGTGGAGAGATAGGGCACATCCGTAGAAGATGTCCCTACCGTCAATGTTTCCATTGCAATGAACTAGGACATGTCCAAGTAGACTGCCCTGACTTAAGTCCAAAAGATACGGAGCCTCCAAGAAAATGAAGCTACACAAGTGCAGTCTTTGGATATATATAGGAATCAGATGAAGGCGAAGACTTAGAACCTACTACACCACTTCAGGATTATTAGAAATCCTAGAAATTTTATCGACATGAAATACAACTTGTATTGGAATAAACCTTACTCTTGTGACCACAGTTAACTTGAGTAATATGAGTTGCATCTATTTTGAGCCTAGAACTTGCAAATGATTAGAGATACTCTGGCAAGGAATGATAGTTATAATGTGCAATGAATTTCTCTTAAGTCATTTCTTCTTAACTAATATAGATTGGGTCTTACCAAAATGTCGAAGCTTGGAAGTATTATTTAGTATTACAAGCAAAGCCAATTTTCCATGGAGCTCAGTCCCGAACTAAGGACAGGACAATCTGGGAATGTGGTTTCCAAGATAAAGGACCACTTCAATCTGCTAAAAGAATCCTAGGACAATTTGGTCTAAAGAATAAAATCCTACCAAGGACAACCAAGAATCTTGTGACCACAAGTGATAAAGCTCCGCGTTGTTTCTATTCCAGGGAGTTAGGTCATTTCAAAAGGGAATGTCCAAAGCACCCTAAACACCGATGCTCTGAGTGCCACAACATTGGACATAACTATATCAATTGTCCCAACGGAACTCAAAGAGAACTTGAGCTTACAAGAAATAAAGTTGTACAAGCTCCAGTGATCTAGAATATACCAAGTGCTTAGGAAGATATCCATGAGATGTAACTACAATAAATTTTCTCTTCTCATCAAGACTCGAATATATCAAATACAATAGGTTGTTTTTTTTTTCAAAAGACCGTATGTCTGTGAGAGATCAAAGTAGCGCAATGAAAGCATGGTGGTCCATACCCCACAAGTTCCAAGATGATACCCCCCGTTTCTCTCGAGATGAGGACATCTCGGTTTCTCTAAGGGGAGGAGGATGTAATATCTCCGCACAATAAAAGTTAGTTGGTTGGTTCCAAAATTAGTTAAGTCAATTAATAAGTTAGTAAGATTACTAACTAAAGTCTAACTAAGGTAAAAACTAACTAACATTAATTATTAATAATTTTTATTTAATTAAAATATTTTATTTAGAAAAATCAAGAGTCGTAAATTCGATATTTTTCTTGGATTGGCAAGGACCGTAGCCACCCTTCACGTAAATTACAACGTGAACGAAACTTATGAGTTATATTAATCACTAGGATAATGTGTATAGTTGGATGGTCTAAAAATATTAGATTTTGGGCAAAACTAGTATATTTTGGATACTTTAGATATTGTCCTAAAAAAAGATATGGAGATTTTTAGAATTGGATGTCGTTTAAAAGAAAAGACAAGTGATATTTTAGTTAGTTTGGAGATTTTATAAAAATAAAAAAATAAAGAGAGGATTTGCGAAATCGCGCACGCCGCGATTGCAGTACATAGGGAGTGGACAGCACTTTGAACAGAGAAAAGAAGAATGAGTGAACTAAAATCTTTCTAAACAAGTGTCTTGGGGTTTTACCCCCCTTTCAGAGACAATGGAACCATCAGATTTATGATGTGAGCATCAGATCACTGATCTTTCCAAGATCCCCCTCCACAAAGAGCTCCACTTCTCAACCACAAGCCCTCTTCTCTAATTCACTATAAATATGAGGCATGGGAGAGGCATAAAGAAACATAAGGAGACCCCGCGAGGCTGCAAGAGAGAGGTAGAGAGAAGGATACCCCTCCAAGTGATTTGAGGAAGAGCTTGAAAGAGAGCTTGAGAGAGAGAGAGAAAGAAGAGTCTCCCCGAGAGGCTGCAAGGAAGAGAATTAGCTCAATTCCCTCTATCTCGATCCTCGACTTA
Source organism: Lygodium microphyllum (assembly GCF_053477565.2). NCBI lineage: Eukaryota > Viridiplantae > Streptophyta > Polypodiopsida > Schizaeales > Lygodiaceae > Lygodium > Lygodium microphyllum. The sequence continues at coordinate 2,414,745 of NC_141151.1, read as the reverse complement.
ACCATCTTCTATTACGCTCTCCCATCTAGAATCTATTCCACCTTCTTAATCTCTTTAGTCTACCTACGGACGATGGCCTCCAAGCGAAGAATGTCGCGTGTGGATGACAATTCTGCAACCAGCAACAAGGCTTCGGGCAAAGGCATCACTGTCAATCCAACTACAGTTCCGGTCGTAAGTAATGTATTTTCAAATTGATAGATGCTTGCTTTGATTCTCGTATGAGATACCTTAGGCCCCATACTACGATGCACGAGTATAGGTCATGGGAAAGGATAAATTTCATCTCACCTACTCGGAAGATGGAGTTTGTGAAGTGTATCTATCAAGGGAAGATAATTGTGCCTAGTTACATATGACTTATTTGCTAGTAGAGCAATTACAAGGAAGAATTAGTCAAGCGTTATGAATGGCATAGTCATCAAAAGAACGACATTAAAAGATTGTGCATACAAGTGCTAGATTAAAGTATAGTCAAGGGTTACAAATAGCATAATTACTAAAAGAATTTGACATTCAGAATCATGAATAGAAAGTACTAGTTTAAAGTTTAGATACTTCAAAAGTACTTAGCCTAAGAGCCCAAATATTAAGAAAAACTAGATTCTAGCTCAATGCAAGGCCTATTGGAGTCTAATTACTTGAGATCATCTCGCACTTATCTTATTAAGTATTCACACGTTATGCCTATAACATGTTTGATATATGAGGACAATTTTCTAGTTGCCTCATGACTTGACTAAGAGCTAGTACAAGAAATTGATCATAAGGGTTAAAACTAGGATGTCTTGAGATCCGTTGGATAACGATGACTTTTGCCAATCCAAATTCAGGTTTGGGTTATCAATCAAGGTAAGTGACCTATAGAACTTACATCATGAATAGTGTTTGAACCCTTAACATATGCCCTCGCCGAAGGAAGGAAGTGTTAATAAACATTTTTGCATAGTATTGCTCTTAGATCCCAAGGGGGAGAGCAAATATACGATGAAAATGTTATATCGTTTATTTTTGCATTGGTTGGAAAGAATGCAATTGGTTTTGTTGATTGATCGAACAACATCCTAAATGCTTTTACATTCAACTGGTTGTTAGTTGTTGTTTGGATGATTATTGCAAGTGCTTGTGATTTATGGTAAACGCATGGCAAGGGTCTGTGATGACAAGTCGCCATGGGAATAAAGGAATGTTTTCTTGGAAAATGATATTAGGACTAAATGCCTTGTTTGTGCTTGATTCTTAAAGGATTTAATTAGGGAAGGATATATTGCACGGGTGGATCACCTCCATGATCGCACCGCATATTAACCCCAGAGGGCACTGCTCGATTCATGGGCCGAAGGTCGAGTGGTGAAAAGGCCAACCATGGGAATGATGTTTCGCTCCTAGACAGCTTGCGGGTCAGTTGGAGCTCTGGACACCCCTTTCTAGGTCTAGAATGGAGCTGAAGACCTCCATGGCCCCCAACATCTGGGCATGTTGGGAGATCCTATTCTAGATAAAGGATTGAGTTTGTGGTGCCATGTGAATTGGACCAATTACTTCTGCAGGGCAGAAGGGATACTTTTGTTGGACAGAAGCGATACATAATTTCTCCTGTATGGGCGGGAGACAAAGATTAATTTGAAGATAAGTTAAGGAACTTGTTTGAACTTGTTTGTCAATAGATTGCTTTGCTCTGTTTTCATGTCTGTGCTTTAAGTTATGCGAATGAATCCTATTCCCTAAAAGGCTTAATTGATGAAGCTGACTTTAAGTGTCACACATAAATGTGGTAGGACCTAATTAGAAAACTAAAGCTATTAAGGGAAGCGGGTGGGCGGAACCCCCAACGGGTCCGTCCTACGGCAGGGTGGTCCCAGAGAACTGGGAGGCTTCTCAGAAGTTTTTATTGTCATTCGACCTTTAGGTATTGATAGGTTAGAACGCGATTCATGCCGTTTTAGGGGACCGGAATGGGACTATGCCCTATGGGCAGAGAGGTTGAGTAGTGCATCTCTCTCGTTTCCCATTCTCTTTGAACCAAGTGCGGCATGGGTCTGCTTCGGATTGGGTATCTCTGCGTAAAGTAGGATGTCCAAGATCTGACGCTAGAATGTTGTTAGGAGACCTTAACCATTAGGAGCCCAAATTTCAGGTCGATCCTAGTGGGTTCGATCGTAAATGTTCCGTTGCGAGGCGGATTTAGGAAACCCTAGGCAACAAAACCCGAAATATTCCATGGGAGTGTCGGCAGCGATGCTTAGATTCGTTTCTTGATAGACCGCTAAATGCGTGCCTAGGCAGCCGATGGGCGGGCACCTCACAGTTGGTATCAGAGCAAAACTTTATGATGATACGTGATTGATTAATGTATGGTTTGTAGACATATCCTAAACAAAATAATCTAAGCAGTATGGCTTGATTGTTAGGCACCTTCTGCACCCACGAATGTTGACATACAAGAGAAGAAATTCCTTCTCAAGCAAATTAAGGCACCCGATTTTGATGGAGAAGGGATAGACATCGCAGCAGAGGCAGAGATATGGATTGAGTCGATGGATAACTATTTCTTTGCTTCGGGAACTACCTCTACCAATCAAGCAATGATAGCCAAACTTAAGTTAGTTGGCCAGGCTCGATTATGGTGGAAGCAATGGTGCAAAGATGAAGGTGATTCTGAAGCCGCTGTTACTTGGGTTCAGCTGAAAGATGTTGTATGCGGATGATACCTTTGGCCAACCTACCAGACTTTGAAGATGAATGAATTCTTCAAGCTAAAGCAACTAGAATTAACTTTGGAAGCTTACGACTCAAAGTTTGTAACCCTACTAAAATATGCACCACCTATGGATATTGCACAGCAAATATCCAAGTTTTGCCATGGCCTAAACACTCCTCTGAACCACCGTCTTGAAGCAATGCGTCCAACGGACTTGCAAGATGCATTACTCCGAGCGAATCCAATCGTCCAAGAATTTAAATCGGAAAATTGTAGTAAAAATGACTCCCGAGATCTGGGTAAGAGATGCCATACATGTGGAGAGATAGGGCACATCCGTAGAAGATGTCCCTACCGTCAATGTTTCCATTGCAATGAACTAGGACATGTCCAAGTAGACTGCCCTGACTTAAGTCCAAAAGATACGGAGCCTCCAAGAAAATGAAGCTACACAAGTGCAGTCTTTGGATATATATAGGAATCAGATGAAGGCGAAGACTTAGAACCTACTACACCACTTCAGGATTATTAGAAATCCTAGAAATTTTATCGACATGAAATACAACTTGTATTGGAATAAACCTTACTCTTGTGACCACAGTTAACTTGAGTAATATGAGTTGCATCTATTTTGAGCCTAGAACTTGCAAATGATTAGAGATACTCTGGCAAGGAATGATAGTTATAATGTGCAATGAATTTCTCTTAAGTCATTTCTTCTTAACTAATATAGATTGGGTCTTACCAAAATGTCGAAGCTTGGAAGTATTATTTAGTATTACAAGCAAAGCCAATTTTCCATGGAGCTCAGTCCCGAACTAAGGACAGGACAATCTGGGAATGTGGTTTCCAAGATAAAGGACCACTTCAATCTGCTAAAAGAATCCTAGGACAATTTGGTCTAAAGAATAAAATCCTACCAAGGACAACCAAGAATCTTGTGACCACAAGTGATAAAGCTCCGCGTTGTTTCTATTCCAGGGAGTTAGGTCATTTCAAAAGGGAATGTCCAAAGCACCCTAAACACCGATGCTCTGAGTGCCACAACATTGGACATAACTATATCAATTGTCCCAACGGAACTCAAAGAGAACTTGAGCTTACAAGAAATAAAGTTGTACAAGCTCCAGTGATCTAGAATATACCAAGTGCTTAGGAAGATATCCATGAGATGTAACTACAATAAATTTTCTCTTCTCATCAAGACTCGGATATATCAAATACAATAGGTTGTTTTTTTTTTCAAAAGACCGTATGTCTGTGAGAGATCAAAGTAGCGCAATGAAAGCATGGTGGTCCATACCCCACAAGTTCCAAGATGATACCCCCCGTTTCTCTCGAGATGAGGACATCTCGATTTCTCTAAGGGGAGGAGGATGTAATATCTCCGCACAATAAAAGTTAGTTGGTTGGTTCCAAAATTAGTTAAGTCAATTAATAAGTTAGTAAGATTACTAACTAAAGCCTAACTAAGGTAAAAACTAACTAACATTAATTATTAATAATTTTTATTTAATTAAAATATTTTATTTAGAAAAATCAAGAGTCATAAATTCGATATTTTTCTTGGATTGGCAAGGACCGTAGCCACCCTTCACGTAAATTACAACGTGAACGAAACTTATGAGTTATATTAATCACTAGGATAATGTGTATAGTTGGATGGTCTAAAAATATTAGATTTTGGGCAAAACTAGTATATTTTGGATACTTTAGATATTGTCCTAAAAAAAGATATGGAGATTTTTAGAATTGGATGTCGTTTAAAAGAAAAGACAAGTGATATTTTAGTTAGTTTGGAGATTTTATAAAAATAAAAAAATAAAGAGAGGATTTGCGAAATCGCGCACGCCGCGATCGTAGTACATAGGCAGTGGACAGCACTTTGAACAGAGAAAAGAAGAATGAGTGAACTAAAAGCTTTCTAAACAAGTGTCTTGGGGTTTTACCCCCCTTTCAGAGACAATGTAACCATCAGATTTATGATGTGAGCATCAGATCACTGATCTTTCCAAGATCCCCCTCCACAAAGAGCTCCACTTCTCAACCACAAGCCCTCTTCTCTAATTCACTATAAATATGAGGCATGGGAGAGGCATAAAGAAACATAAGGAGACCCCGCGAGGCTGCAAGAGAGAGGTAGAGAGAAGGATACCCCTCCAAGTGATTTGAGGAAGAGCTTGAAAGAGAGCTTGAGAGAGAGAGAGAAAGAAGAGTCTCCCCGAGAGGCTGCAAGGAAGAGAATTAGCTCAATTCCCTCTATCTCGATCCTCGACTTAACCATCTTCTATTACGCTCTCCCATCTAGAATCTATTCCACCTTCTTAATCTCTTTAGTCTACCTACGGACGATGGCCTCCAAGCGAAGAATGTCGCGTGTGGATGACAATTCTGCAACCAGCAACAAGGCTTCGGGCAAAGGCATCACTGTCAATCCAACTACAGTTCCGGTCGTAAGTAATGTATTTTCAAATTGATAGATGCTTGCTTTGATTCTCGTATGAGATACCTTAGGCCCCATACTACGATGCACGAGTATAGGTCATGGGAAAGGATAAATTTCATCTCACCTACTCGGAAGATGGAGTTTGTGAAGGGTATCTATCAAGGGAAGATAATTGTGCCTAGTTACATATGACTTATTTGCTAGTAGAGCAATTACAAGGAAGAATTAGTCAAGCGTTATGAATGGCATAGTCATCAAAAGAACGACATTAAAAGATTGTGCATACAAGTGCTAGATTAAAGTGTAGTCAAGGGTTACAAATAGCATAATTACTAAAAGAATTTGACATTCAGAATCATGAATAGAAAGTACTAGTTTAAAGTTTAGATACTTCAAAAGTACTTAGCCTAAGAGCCCAAATATTAAGAAAAACTAGATTCTAGCTCAATGCAAGGCCTATTGGAGTCTAATTACTTGAGATCATCTCGCACTTATCTTATTAAGTATTCACACGTTATGCCTATAACATGTTTGATATATGAGGACAATTTTCTAGTTGCCTCATGACTTGACTAAGAGCTAGTACAAGAAATTGATCATAAGGGTTAAAACTAGGATGTCTTGAGATCCGTTGGATAACGATGACTTTTGCCAATCCAAATTCAGGTTTGGGTTATCAATCAAGGTAAGTGACCTATAGAACTTACATCATGAATAGTGTTTGAACCCTTAACATATGCCCTCGCCGAAGGAAGGAAGTGTTAATAAACATTTTTGCATAGTATTGCTCTTAGATCCCAAGGGGGAGAGCAAATATACGATGAAAATGTTATATCGTTTATTTTTGCATTGGTTGGAAAGAATGCAATTGGTTTTGTTGATTGATCGAACAACATCCTAAATGCTTTTACATTCAACTGGTTGTTAGTTGTTGTTTGGATGATTATTGCAAGTGCTTGTGATTTATGGTAAACGCATGGCAAGGGTCTGTGATGACAAGTCGCCATGGGAATAAAGGAATGTTTTCTTGGAAAATGATATTAGGACTAAATGCCTTGTTTGTGCTTGATTCTTAAAGGATTTAATTAGGGAAGGATATATTGCACGGGTGGATCACCTCCATGATCGCACCGCATATTAACCCCAGAGGGCACTGCTCGATTCATGGGCCGAAGGTCGAGTGGTGAAAAGGCCAACCATGGGAATGATGTTTCGCTCCTAGACAGCTTGCGGGTCAGTTGGAGCTCTGGACACCCCTTTCTAGGTCTAGAATGGAGCTGAAGACCTCCATGGCCCCCAACATCTGGGCATGTTGGGAGATCCTATTCTAGATAAAGGATTGAGTTTGTGGTGCCATGTGAATTGGACCAATTACTTCTGCAGGGCAGAAGGGATACTTCTGTTGGACAGAAGCGATACATAATTTCTCCTGTATGGGCGGGAGACAAAGATTAATTTGAAGATAAGTTAAGGAACTTGTTTGAACTTGTTTGTCAATAGATTGCTTTGCTCTGTTTTCATGTCTGTGCTTTAAGTTATGCGAATGAATCCTATTCCCTAAAAGGCTTAATTGATGAAGCTGACTTTAGGTGTCACACATAAATGTGGTAGGACCTAATTAGAAAACTAAAGCTATTAAGGGAAGCGGGTGGGCGGAACCCCCAACGGGTCCGTCCTACGGCAGGGTGGTCCCAGAGAACTGGGAGGCTTCTCAGAAGTTTTTATTGTCATTCGACCTTTAGGTATTGATAGGTTAGAACGCGATTCATGCCGTTTTAGGGGACCGGAATGGGACTATGCCCTATGGGCAGAGAGGTTGAGTAGTGCATCTCTCTCGTTTCCCATTCTCTTTGAAACAAGTGCGGCATGGGTCTGCTTCGGATTGGGTATCTCTGCGTAAAGTAGGATGTCCAAGATCTGACGCTAGAATGTTGTTAGGAGACCTTAACCATTAGGAGCCCAAATTTCAGGTCGATCCTAGTGGGTTCGATCGTAAATGTTCCGTTGCGAGGCGGATTTAGGAAACCCTAGGCAACAAAACCCGAAATATTCCATGGGAGTGTCGGCAGCGATGCTTAGATTCGTTTCTTGATAGACCGCTAAATGCGTGCCTAGGCAGCCGATGGGCGGGCACCTCACAGTTGGTATCAGAGCAAAACTTTATGATGATACGTGATTGATTAATGTATGGTTTGTAGACATATCCTAAACAAAATAATCTAAGCAGTATGGCTTGATTGTTAGGCACCTTCTGCACCCACGAATGTTGACATACAAGAGAAGAAATTCCTTCTCAAGCAAATTAAGGCACCCGATTTTGATGGAGAAGGGATAGACATCGCAGCAGAGGCAGAGATATGGATTGAGTCGATGGATAACTATTTCTTTGCTTCGGGAACTACCTCTACCAATCAAGCAATGATAGCCAAACTTAAGTTAGTTGGCCAGGCTCGATTATGGTGGAAGCAATGGTGCAAAGATGAAGGTGATTCTGAAGCCGCTGTTACTTGGGTTCAGCTGAAAGATGCTGTATGCGGATGATACCTTTGGCCAACCTACCAGACTTTGAAGATGAATGAATTCTTCAAGCTAAAGCAACTAGAATTAACTTTGGAAGCTTACGACTCAAAGTTTGTAACCCTACTAAAATATGCACCACCTATGGATATTGCACAGCAAATATCCAAGTTTTGCCATGGCCTAAACACTCCTCTGAACCACCGTCTTGAAGCAATGCGTCCAACGGACTTGCAAGATGCATTACTCCGAGCGAATCCAATCGTCCAAGAATTTAAATCGGAAAATTGTAGTAAAAATGACTCCCGAGATCTGGGTAAGAGATGCCATACATGTGGAGAGATAGGGCACATCCGTAGGAGATGTCCCTACCGTCAATGTTTCCATTGCAATGAACTAGGACATGTCCAAGTAGACTGCCCTGACTTAAGTCCAAAAGATACGGAGCCTCCAAGAAAATGAAGCTACACAAGTGCAGTCTTTGGATATATAGAGGAATCAGATGAAGGCGAAGACTTAGAACCTACTACACCACTTCAGGATTATTAGAAATCCTAGAAATTTTATCGACATGAAATACAACTTGTATTGGAATAAACCTTACTCTTGTGACCACAGTTAACTTGAGTAATATGAGTTGCATCTATTTTGAGCCTAGAACTTGCAAATGATTAGAGATACTCTGGCAAGGAATGATAGTTATAATGTGCAATGAATTTCTCTTAAGTCATTTCTTCTTAACTAATATAGATTGGGTCTTACCAAAATGTCGAAGCTTGGAAGTATTATTTAGTATTACAAGCAAAGCCAATTTTCCATGGAGCTCAGTCCCGAACTAAGGACAGGACAATCTGGGAATGTGGTTTCCAAGATAAAGGACCACTTCAATCTGCTAAAAGAATCCTAGGACAATTTGGTCTAAAGAATAAAATCCTACCAAGGACAACCAAGAATCTTGTGACCACAAGTGATAAAGCTCCGCGTTGTTTCTATTCCAGGGAGTTAGGTCATTTCAAAAGGGAATGTCCAAAGCACCCTAAACACCGATGCTCTGAGTGCCACAACATTGGACATAACTATATCAATTGTCCCAACGGAACTCAAAGAGAACTTGAGCTTACAAGAAATAAAGTTGTACAAGCTCCAGTGATCTAGAATATACCAAGTGCTTAGGAAGATATCCATGAGATGTAACTACAATAAATTTTCTCTTCTCATCAAGACTCGGATATATCAAATACAATAGGTTGTTTTTTTTTTCAAAAGACCGTATGTCTGTGAGAGATCAAAGTAGCGCAATGAAAGCATGGTGGTCCATACCCCACAAGTTCCAAGATGATACCCCCCGTTTCTCTCGAGATGAGGACATCTCGATTTCTCTAAGGGGAGGAGGATGTAATATCTCCGCACAATAAAAGTTAGTTGGTTGGTTCCAAAATTAGTTAAGTCAATTAATAAGTTAGTAAGATTACTAACTAAAGCCTAACTAAGGTAAAAACTAACTAACATTAATTATTAATAATTTTTATTTAATTAAAATATTTTATTTAGAAAAATCAAGAGTCGTAAATTCGATATTTTTCTTGGATTGGCAAGGACCGTAGCCACCCTTCACGTAAATTACAACGTGAACGAAACTTATGAGTTATATTAATCACTAGGATAATGTGTATAGTTGGATGGTCTAAAAATATTAGATTTTGGGCAAAACTAGTATATTTTGGATACTTTAGATATTGTCCTAAAAAAAGATATGGAGATTTTTAGAATTGGATGTTGTTTAAAAGAAAAGACAAGTGATATTTTAGTTATTTTGGAGATTTTATAAAAATAAAAAAATAAAGAGAGGATTTGCGAAATCGCGCACACCGCGATCGCAGTACATAGGCAGTGGACAGCACTTTGAACAGAGAAAAGAAGAATGAGTGAACTAAAAGCTTTCTAAACAAGTGTCTTGGGGTTTTACCCCCCTTTCAGAGACAATGGAACCATCAGATTTATGATGTGAGCATCAGATCACTGATCTTTCCAAGATCCCCCTCCACAAAGAGCTCCACTTCTCAACCACAAGCCCTCTTCTCTAATTCACTATAAATATGAGGCATGGGAGAGGCATAAAGAAACATAAGGAGACCCCGCGAGGCTGCAAGAGAGAGGTAGAGAGAAGGATACCCCTCCAAGTGATTTGAGGAAGAGCTTGAAAGAGAGCTTGAGAGAGAGAGAGAAAGAAGAGTCTCCCCGAGAGGCTGCAAGGAAGAGAATTAGCTCAATTCCCTCTATCTCGATCCTCGACTTAACCATCTTCTATTACGCTCTCCCATCTAGAATCTATTCCACCTTCTTAATCTCTTTAGTCTACCTACGGACGATGGCCTCCAAGCGAAGAATGTCGCGTGTGGATGACAATTCTGCAACCAGCAACAAGGCTTCGGGCAAAGGCATCACTGTCAATCCAACTACAGTTCCGGTCGTAAGTAATGTATTTTCAAATTGATAGATGCTTGCTTTGATTCTCGTATGAGATACCTTAGGCCCCATACTACGATGCACGAGTATAGGTCATGGGAAAGGATAAATTTCATCTCACCTACTCGGAAGATGGAGTTTGTGAAGTGTATCTATCAAGGGAAGATAATTGTGCCTAGTTACATATGACTTATTTGCTAGTAGAGCAATTACAAGGAAGAATTAGTCAAGCGTTATGAATGGCATAGTCATCAAAAGAACGACATTAAAAGATTGTGCATACAAGTGCTAGATTAAAGTATAGTCAAGGGTTACAAATAGCATAATTACTAAAAGAATTTGACATTCAGAATCATGAATAGAAAGTACTAGTTTAAAGTTTAGATACTTCAAAAGTACTTAGCCTAAGAGCCCAAATATTAAGAAAAACTAGATTCTAGCTCAATGCAAGGCCTATTGGAGTCTAATTACTTGAGATCATCTCGCACTTATCTTATTAAGTATTCACACGTTATGCCTATAACATGTTTGATATATGAGGACAATTTTCTAGTTGCCTCATGACTTGACTAAGAGCTAGTACAAGAAATTGATCATAAGGGTTAAAACTAGGATGTCTTGAGATCCGTTGGATAACGATGACTTTTGCCAATCCAAATTCAGGTTTGGGTTATCAATCAAGGTAAGTGACCTATAGAACTTACATCATGAATAGTGTTTGAACCCTTAACATATGCCCTCGCCGAAGGAAGGAAGTGTTAATAAACATTTTTGCATAGTATTGCTCTTAGATCCCAAGGGGGAGAGCAAATATACGATGAAAATGTTATATCGTTTATTTTTGCATTGGTTGGAAAGAATGCAATTGGTTTTGTTGATTGATCGAACAACATCCTAAATGCTTTTACATTCAACTGGTTGTTAGTTGTTGTTTGGATGATTATTGCAAGTGCTTGTGATTTATGGTAAACGCATGGCAAGGGTCTGTGATGACAAGTCGCCATGGGAATAAAGGAATGTTTTCTTGGAAAATGATATTAGGACTAAATGCCTTGTTTGTGCTTGATTCTTAAAGGATTTAATTAGGGAAGGATATATTGCACGGGTGGATCACCTCCATGATCGCACCGCATATTAACCCCAGAGGGCACTGCTCGATTCATGGGCCGAAGGTCGAGTGGTGAAAAGGCCAACCATGGGAATGATGTTTCGCTCCTAGACAGCTTGCGGGTCAGTTGGAGCTCTGGACACCCCTTTCTAGGTCTAGAATGGAGCTGAAGATCTCCATGGCCCCCAACATCTGGGCATGTTGGGATATCCTATTCTAGATAAAGGATTGAGTTTGTGGTGCCATGTGAATTGGACCAATTACTTCTGCAGGGCAGAAGGGATACTTCTGTTGGACAGAAGCGATACATAATTTCTCCTGTATGGGCGGGAGACAAAGATTAATTTGAAGATAAGTTAAGGAACTTGTTTGAACTTGTTTGTCAATAGATTGCTTTGCTCTGTTTTCATGTCTGTGCTTTAAGTTATGCGAATGAATCCTATTCCCTAAAAGGCTTAATTGATGAAGCTGACTTTAAGTGTCACACATAAATGTGGTAGGACCTAATTAGAAAACTAAAGCTATTAAGGGAAGCGGGTGGGCGGAACCCCCAACGGGTCCGTCCTACGGCAGGGTGGTCCCAGAGAACTGGGAGGCTTCTCAGAAGTTTTTATTGTCATTCGACCTTTAGGTATTGATAGGTTAGAACGCGATTCATGCCGTTTTAGGGGACCGGAATGGGACTATGCCCTATGGGCAGAGAGGTTGAGTAGTGCATCTCTCTCGTTTCCCATTCTCTTTGAACCAAGTGCGGCATGGGTCTGCTTCGGATTGGGTATCTCTGCGTAAAGTAGGATGTCCAAGATCTGACGCTAGAATGTTGTTAGGAGACCTTAACCATTAGGAGCCCAAATTTCAGGTCGATCCTAGTGGGTTCGATCGTAAATGTTCCGTTGCGAGGCGGATTTAGGAAACCCTAGGCAACAAAACCCGAAATATTCCATGGGAGTGTCGGTAGCGATGCTTAGATTCGTTTCTTGATAGACCGCTAAATGCGTGCCTAGGCAGCCGATGGGCGGGCACCTCACAGTTGGTATCAGAGCAAAACTTTATGATGATACGTGATTGATTAATGTATGGTTTGTAGACATATCCTAAACAAAATAATCTAAGCAGTATGGCTTGATTGTTAGGCACCTTCTGCACCCACGAATGTTGACATACAAGAGAAGAAATTCCTTCTCAAGCAAATTAAGGCACCCGATTTTGATGGAGAAGGGATAGACATCGCAGCAGAGGCAGAGATATGGATTGAGTCGATGGATAACTATTTCTTTGCTTCGGGAACTACCTCTACCAATCAAGCAATGATAGCCAAACTTAAGTTAGTTGGCCAGGCTCGATTATGGTGGAAGCAATGGTGCAAAGATGAAGGTGATTCTGAAGCCGCTGTTACTTGGGTTCAGCTGAAAGATGCTGTATGCGGATGATACCTTTGGCCAACCTACCAGACTTTGAAGATGAATGAATTCTTCAAGCTAAAGCAACTAGAATTAACTTTGGAAGCTTACGACTCAAAGTTTGTAACCCTACTAAAATATGCACCACCTATGGATATTGCACAGCAAATATCCAAGTTTTGCCATGGCCTAAACACTCCTCTGAACCACCGTCTTGAAGCAATGCGTCCAACGGACTTGCAAGATGCATTACTCCGAGCGAATCCAATCGTCCAAGAATTTAAATCGGAAAATTGTAGTAAAAATGACTCCCGAGATCTGGGTAAGAGATGCCATACATGTGGAGAGATAGGGCACATCCGTAGGAGATGTCCCTACCGTCAATGTTTCCATTGCAATGAACTAGGACATGTCCAAGTAGACTGCCCTGACTTAAGTCCAAAAGATACGGAGCCTCCAAGAAAATGAAGCTACACAAGTGCAGTCTTTGGATATATAGAGGAATCAGATGAAGGCGAAGACTTAGAACCTACTACACCACTTCAGGATTATTAGAAATCCTAGAAATTTTATCGACATGAAATACAACTTGTATTGGAATAAACCTTACTCTTGTGACCACAGTTAACTTGAGTAATATGAGTTGCATCTATTTTGAGCCTAGAACTTGCAAATGATTAGAGATACTCTGGCAAGGAATGATAGTTATAATGTGCAATGAATTTCTCTTAAGTCATTTCTTCTTAACTAATATAGATTGGGTCTTACCAAAATGTCGAAGCTTGGAAGTATTATTTAGTATTACAAGCAAAGCCAATTTTCCATGGAGCTCAGTCCCGAACTAAGGACAGGACAATCTGGGAATGTGGTTTCCAAGATAAAGGACCACTTCAATCTGCTAAAAGAATCCTAGGACAATTTGGTCTAAAGAATAAAATCCTACCAAGGACAACCAAGAATCTTGTGACCACAAGTGATAAAGCTCCGCGTTGTTTCTATTCCAGGGAGTTAGGTCATTTCAAAAGGGAATGTCCAAAGCACCCTAAACACCGATGCTCTGAGTGCCACAACATTGGACATAACTATATCAATTGTCCCAACGGAACTCAAAGAGAACTTGAGCTTACAAGAAATAAAGTTGTACAAGCTCCAGTGATCTAGAATATACCAAGTGCTTAGGAAGATATCCATGAGATGTAACTACAATAAATTTTCTCTTCTCATCAAGACTCGGATATATCAAATACAATAGGTTGTTTTTTTTTTCAAAAGACCGTATGTCTGTGAGAGATCAAAGTAGCGCAATGAAAGCATGGTGGTCCATACCCCACAAGTTCCAAGATGATACCCCCCGTTTCTCTCGAGATGAGGACATCTCGATTTCTCTAAGGGGAGGAGGATGTAATATCTCCGCACAATAAAAGTTAGTTGGTTGGTTCGAAAATTAGTTAAGTTAATTAATAAGTTAGTAAGATTACTAACTAAAGTCTAACTAAGGTAAAAACTAACTAACATTAATTATTAATAATTTTTATTTAATTAAAATATTTTATTTAGAAAAATCAAGAGTCGTAAATTCGATATTTTTCTTGGATTGGCAAGGACCGTAGCCACCCTTCACGTAAATTACAACGTGAACGAAACTTATGAGTTATATTAATCACTAGGATAATGTGTATAGTTGGATGGTCTAAAAATATTAGATTTTGGGCAAAACTAGTATATTTTGGATACTTTAGATATTGTCCTAAAAAAAGATATGGAGATTTTTAGAATTGGATGTCCTTTAAAAGAAAAGACAAGTGATATTTTAGTTAGTTTGGAGATTTTATAAAAATAAAAAAATAAAGAGAGGATTTGCGAAATCGCGCACGCCGCGATCGCAGTACATAGGCAGTGGACAGCACTTTGAACAGAGAAAAGAAGAATGAGTGAACTAAAAGCTTTCTAAACAAGTGTCTTGGGGTTTTACCCCCCTTTCAGAGACAATGGAACCATCGGATTTATGATGTGAGCATCAGATCACTGATCTTTCCAAGATCCCCCTCCACAAAGAGCTCCACTTCTCAACCACAAGCCCTCTTCTCTAATTCACTATAAATATGAGGCATGGGAGAGGCATAACGAAACATAAGGAGACCCCGCGAGGCTGCAAGAGAGAGGTAGAGAGAAGGATACCCCTCCAAGTGATTTGAGGAAGAGCTTGAAAGAGAGCTTGAGAGAGAGAGAGAAAGAAGAGTCTCCCCGAGAGGCTGCAAGGAAGAGAATTAGCTCAATTCCCTCTATCTCGATCCTCGACTTAACCATCTTCTATTACGCTCTCCCATCTAGAATCTATTCCACCTTCTTAATCTCTTTAGTCTACCTACGGACGATGGCCTCCAAGCGAAGAATGTCGCGTGTGGATGACAATTCTGCAACCAGCAACAAGGCTTCGGGCAAAGGCATCACTGTCAATCCAACTACAGTTCCGGTCGTAAGTAATGTATTTTCAAATTGATAGATGCTTGCTTTGATTCTCGTATGAGATACCTTAGGCCCCATACTACGATGCACGAGTATAGGTCATGGGAAAGGATAAATTTCATCTCACCTACTCGGAAGATGGAGTTTGTGAAGTGTATCTATCAAGGGAAGATAATTGTGCCTAGTTACATATGACTTATTTGCTAGTAGAGCAATTACAAGGAAGAATTAGTCAAGCGTTATGAATGGCATAGTCATCAAAAGAACGACATTAAAAGATTGTGCATACAAGTGCTAGATTAAAGTATAGTCAAGGGTTACAAATAGCATAATTACTAAAAGAATTTGACATTCAGAATCATGAATAGAAAGTACTAGTTTAAAGTTTAGATACTTCAAAAGTACTTAGCCTAAGAGCCCAAATATTAAGAAAAACTAGATTCTAGCTCAATGCAAGGCCTATTGGAGTCTAATTACTTGAGATCATCTCGCACTTATCTTATTAAGTATTCACACGTTATGCCTATAACATGTTTGATATATGAGGACAATTTTCTAGTTGCCTCATGACTTGACTAAGAGCTAGTACAAGAAATTGATCATAAGGGTTAAAACTAGGATGTCTTGAGATCCGTTGGATAACGATGACTTTTGCCAATCCAAATTCAGGTTTGGGTTATCAATCAAGGTAAGTGACCTATAGAACTTACATCATGAATAGTGTTTGAACCCTTAACATATGCCCTCGCCGAAGGAAGGAAGTGTTAATAAACATTTTTGCATAGTATTGCTCTTAGATCCCAAGGGGGAGAGCAAATATACGATGAAAATGTTATATCGTTTATTTTTGCATTGGTTGGAAAGAATGCAATTGGTTTTGTTGATTGATCGAACAACATCCTAAATGCTTTTACATTCAACTGGTTGTTAGTTGTTGTTTGGATGATTATTGCAAGTGCTTGTGATTTATGGTAAACGCATGGCAAGGGTCTGTGATGACAAGTCGCCATGGGAATAAAGGAATGTTTTCTTGGAAAATGATATTAGGACTAAATGCCTTGTTTGTGCTTGATTCTTAAAGGATTTAATTAGGGAAGGATATATTGCACGGGTGGATCACCTCCATGATCGCACCGCATATTAACCCCAGAGGGCACTGCTCGATTCATGGGCCGAAGGTCGAGTGGTGAAAAGGCCAACCATGGGAATGATGTTTCGCTCCTAGACAGCTTGCGGGTCAGTTGGAGCTCTGGACACCCCTTTCTAGGTCTAGAATGGAGCTGAAGACCTCCATGGCCCCCAACATCTGGGCATGTTGGGAGATCCTATTCTAGATAAAGGATTGAGTTTGTGGTGCCATGTGAATTGGACCAATTACTTCTGCAGGGCAGAAGGGATACTTCTGTTGGACAGAAGCGATACATAATTTCTCCTGTATGGGCGGGAGACAAAGATTAATTTGAAGATAAGTTAAGGAACTTGTTTGAACTTGTTTGTCAATAGATTGCTTTGCTCTGTTTTCATGTCTGTGCTATAAGTTATGCGAATGAATCCTATTCCCTAAAAGGCTTAATTGATGAAGCTGACTTTAAGTGTCACACATAAATGTGGTAGGACCTAATTAGAAAACTAAAGCTATTAAGGGAAGCGGGTGGGCGGAACCCCCAACGGGTCCGTCCTACGGCAGGGTGGTCCCAGAGAACTGGGAGGCTTCTCAGAAGTTTTTATTGTCATTCGACCTTTAGGTATTGATAGGTTAGAACGCGATTCATGCCGTTTTAGGGGACCGGAATGGGACTATGCCCTATGGGCAGAGAGGTTGAGTAGTGCATCTCTCTCGTTTCCCATTCTCTTTGAACCAAGTGCGGCATGGGTCTGCTTCGGATTGGGTATCTCTGCGTAAAGTAGGATGTCCAAGATCTGACGCTAGAATGTTGTTAGGAGACCTTAACCATTAGGAGCCCAAATTTCAGGTCGATCCTAGTGGGTTCGATCGTAAATGTTCCGTTGCGATGCGGATTTAGGAAACCCTAGGCAACAAAACCCAAAATATTCCATGGGAGTGTCGGCATCGATGCTTAGATTTATTTCTTGATAGACCGCTAAATGCGTGCCTAGACAGCCGATGGGCGGGCACCTCACAAGAACCATAGTCAGCATTTATGAAGTATCATATTGTATCTTCAAGCAGGTAAATGAAATCTCTCTTCATGCAACAATGATATGTAGATTTCTTGAAGCTATACATAATGATAAAGTTTTGATTCGTGTATTTTGATAGGTGGTTTTGAAGGTGTATTGGTTTCATGCCAAGTATAAAGGCAATAATGCCACAATGAAAAGAGAACCATCGGTCCGTCGACTCCTCAAAGTTATTACATGCAACAAAAGAGCCTTACATTCTGCCAACTCATGTTGAGCAAGCATTCTTTTACAAGAATATAGATGCTCATCCATGGTCGCATGTTGTGCATGTCCAACCTAGAGGTCGACACTTGTTTGATAGCATTGACCCTGAGGAAGCGGATTAGGATGGATTGATTATGTCCTCGAACCTAGACACATCGATGTCAAAGAGGTGTAGAATTCTTCTTTCTAATCGTGATGACATTGTAGATGATGAGAACGACAACGACACACTATAGACACCAAAGAGGAAGAAATAATGGATGTTGAGCCTACGGAGGAAATGAATGTCAACACAAATTTAATGACAGAGGAGTTTGAAGAAGTCAACAAGGATAATGAAGATGAAATTTTATTGATGGTTAATCTCAGAGATGATGATGAGGACTATTAGTCTTACATGTCAAATCATGGATATGTTCTGTAAGATTTAATCTCAAAATAATTCATTGTTGTGAAGTCATGATTTTTATTCTTTTGAAAACTTACTAACAAGGGTGGGTGGTGGGCAATCTCATGGTGATACCCTCATACGCTAGTGTCGGGGTTTGATTCCCCTCAGACTCGTTTCTCTTTCTCTAGCTATGTACAAGGTAATCTTAGCTTCAAGTTCACTGAAAGAAAGTTTGTATCAGGGTTTGATTCCCCTCCTCTACCACAGCTTCTATCTCACATTTCAACCCCAATATCAACATCTCAACCTTCAGTACCCGCATTCAAGAGTTGTTTCCTGGATCAACTTGGCCTAGCAGTAGACCATTGACGCTAGCAGTCTTCTATCAGTTTCAACAACACCCTCAGTGATTACCCACAGTACCCTTAGTGGCAGTACCCACCCCCCCCATGCTGCCCATTTGTTGCTCTATTCCTGCTCTCTCTCTCTCTCTATGACACTATGGGCACACTAGCTTTGATGTATGGTCACCCCAGCTTTGATGTATGTGGCAGTAGTATGGGCCCCATGCTTGTCAGCTTTGATGTATGTGGCAGTAGTATGGGCCCCATGCTTGTCAGCTTTGATCTATGTGGCAGTAGTATGGGCCCCATGCTTGTCAGCTGCCTCATGGATGCAGATTGAGAGACCACAAATATATATGATCTCACGCTTGTTCTGTAGCAAACCATTAGTACCATTGTTCTACTTGACATTGGTATCAGAGCTCTCTGGACGTAACTTTTTGGTCTCATAGGTCATTTTGGCCTTTTAAAGACGTAAACATAGCATTTCATTTTGTTTCTCTCTCTCTCTCTCTCTCTCTCTCTCTCTCTCTCTCTCTCTCTCTCTCTCTCTCTCTCTCTCTCTCTCTCTCTCTCTACTTACCATGCATTGTCGTGTCAATGACTCATCAGTTTGCACATTTTCTTGAGCGACCACTTCGTCCCAAACTCCATCTCCAATGTGTTGATGACATATTTCTTGTCATCCTCAAGTTGATCCCTACATTGAAAAATAAAGTCAATAAGTAATTTAAATTAAAAACTGTAATTCATATTCCTTATGTTAAATAGTACTTACTCCCATGGTACATGAACTCGCTGTAGATAAGACATGCAGATGTCTCTCATCCGACGTCTAAAGGTGATGCTAGCTCCGTGACCTGAAGGACACACCCATCAGGCATGATGACACATGTGGCACCTAAAGTGCCAGTGCACATGCACATCGATACTGGTGGGGGCATTGGTGGTGTCTCGTCGATCGATCGGGCTGGTGGTGTGCTAGTTTGTCACGCTGACACCTACATGCAATACAAACATATGATACATTGAGATATGAGTTCTTAAAATCTACTTGATATTTAATCTGTAATCGCCATAAAAGGTATACCTACGAGACTGACTGCCATTAGCCTATGAATCAAGTGTCACCGAGGTGTCACCTGAGTAGGACGAGGTACATCAGGAGTAAGCTACTGACTCTTATGATGTGATGTACTTGGGAGTGGAATCCTAAACAAACAAAGACATTAAAAGGATATACACTACAAGATATAGACCTTATACCAACGTTTAAAGCGATGAAAATGCAAATAACAAAATTTGCCCCCGTCATCGCAAAAAGCGTCATTATTGGCAACGCCATAGAACAGTCGGTATCACTGTCGCTATCAGCATCGATATTGGCGTCGGTATCAGCGTCGTGATAGCGACGGTTTGCCACGTATATAATGATGCCAATAACGACACGAGCAGTAAAATTTGCGACGCTAATAGCGACGCTAACAGGGGAAAAAAATTTGTGGCACAAAATAGTTTCTGCATTGTGTGCAATGCGCTTGCAAACAAAAACAATGTATACTGAAATCATAACACTGATACATGAAATAAATACATGATCACATAATAAGCGATTGGTACGATCATGACAAGATATCACTAATACATAGAAAATGTCTACATAGATCATGTGACTCAAAAATAAAGGTGTGTGAGCTCCATGGATCCAAGGGCGAGCTACATATCCTCATCCCCCGAAAGCTCGTCCCGCCACAAAGGAGCATCGAACGGACTCTGTAGAAAAAGAAATAACACATCAATCCACCATACAATAATGCATTCAAATATCTCATGGTAACTACGAACAAGAAAGATGAGTGACTTACAGGGCCGCCGCGTCTATACAATCGGTCGATCAATGAAGTGAGACCATGCCTCTCTGCATATCGAGTCTCAAGGCCAGTCGGATCATGATTTGTAATGGAGTGCTGCAAAGAAAACAAAATGCTAACTGTTAGAAACATGATTGTCAGTACAAAGAATATTTCAAAAAAAGAAACAAGCAAAACAAAAGAAAAACGTACAAAGTCCTCCAAATATGTCCTGTGGCCGCCACTCCCAAGATGATGGACCACTCCGGCCTTGAGTCGTGCCCTCGCCGCCTCACGTTGCTGACTCCAACGTCCTAAAGAATTTGTAGCCTCCTCCCTCAGTCAGCGCCAGTCATCTGCATCTAACCACTCGGGCTTTGCAGCCCCACTCTTGATTGTCTTGCGTGCGTCGGATCGTGTATGTGACATGTATGCATGCATGCAATCCATCATCCAGCCTGTAGAGAATCTATCTACTGAGGCTGGCACCGAAAACTCCTTGTGCAAGGATGCTACTATGTAGTCCTTGCTCCCCTCCGGTATGTTCTTCCAATGATCTAAGACATTGTGCCAGAATACTTATTGGCACAACTTTCTCATCCGAGCCATCACCCTCCTCCCCTCATCATTCATGATGATGGCTCCTGACCTACTATCGACTAGATATCCATAACCCCCTGGAGTCTGCCTAAGATGGGTCCTCTCCCATTTGCGTCCACGCTCCTGTGCATATCCAAGAGACCTCTGTGCATCCGGTGTACCGACCGGGGTAATATCTCTCGGAGTGGCACCCACAGGGGTGCCACATGCTGACAGCTGTGCAAAAGCTGAAGTAATTGGAGTAGACGTCCCCATAGGTGTGACAAATCCCTGAGGTGACACACCTCCAGCTAAACGATGAGAAGAAGACACCGCGTCTGTGCATCCACAGCATCCACCTGAGCCTAAGCCACGCTCCCTGGAAGGGCCACGAGAGCGAGGAGTCGCACCTGTATCCAGTGTCGACCGCGGACTCACTGCCTCTGTATCTCTGCAGTGTCCCCCTGATCCAGATGCACTCCCTCCCTCTAGCCCAAGTCGTGAGCATCGAGCTCATCTACTCAAAGCCGAAGCATCCGATCACGCTGAAGTAGATCTAGCAGAGCGCCCTGACGAAGACTGAGACAGCTCCTGGTCTGCCATCTCTCTGAATCTCGCAATCTAGTATGGAGACACGCGTGTGAAGATATCCTGTAACTCCTCATCGCTCATCCCTCGACTCATCCTGAAAATGTCATCTGCACAGACAAAAAATGATGTTAGAATAATCAATTTAAATCATACAAAGCACAGTAATATAAATCAGTTTAAAAAATATCACTTAAAATGCATATCTTATATACCCTTATAAGCGATTGGTCAACGAATTGAGTAAGTGGATGCTCCAAGTATGAAGTAACCTATGGTCCCATGTTAATCTCCTAACACAATTCCGCATACACTGGAAGGTCGATACACATGTCACCACCACCTCGTTCTCAAAGAATTCTTGGACTCCTATATTACCATCATTGTTAGCCAATGCTGGCTCCAAGCTTTCGACGGCCTCCACCCCTTACAATATCGACCCCTCTATTTGCATATTATCTTCATCTATGCTCGGAACATCGCTTTGATCATATACTCTCGCACTTCGGGGAGTTGAAGGTATAACATACTACCATCGAGGTTGTCGAGGGTTTGGATACAATTAGCAAGTAAATGAGTCCATGCACCTGTTCACAATGGGCCGGCAACACAAAGGTGTTGCGCAAATCCGTCCATTTTTTTTCGGAATCTATTTCGAGAAATCCAGACGGACCTCATCAAACTGTTGCTCCAGCTCCTCCAAGTACCACTTTGAACCACTGCACATCGAATAGTATCATGGAAAAGCTACGATAATCCACCGTAACAATACTTTGCAAGTTTCCAAAATACTCCATCTCATCCACAACCGTATTTGGATCTATTGCTCGTCGCCGGCTCTCTTGCTCGAACCTTGCCATGATACCATAGTCCATTGTGGAGCGCATTTTGTCAATACGCTCCACGCGAAAATGTCATCTGCGCGACCACGCTGCACTACATATTTTGTACTGTACATTGAAACACTCAAATTAGATGTCGCATATAAAATTTAGATACGACAGATTCTAAACCCCTCATCACCTTTGGACTACATCCCCTCGAGAATTCCCACTCCTCCAGTGAGACCTATGTCCGTTCGCGAGACGCTGCGGTCAAAGCTCCGTGCAACCATCGCGTTGACATGAACTGCGGCATCTCCTCCATGCCTTCGGGATATCGAATCGATCGATGACGCGTACTACATCGGAATTCAACTCGCACTTCCTCTCGATCTTGCTTAGCGATCTGGTACTTGGCGAGCCACGTCTCCATAAAGGCATGGTGCAACATACAAAAGCATTCACCTTCTCTTCCATTGAGGCATCCATTCTTTTTTCTATCCCATTTCCAACCACCACATCTCCAGTCAGTCTATCATCATCCTTCAGTGACCATAGCATTTCATTGTCTGGTTCCACCGTTGGTAGCCATTGTGAAATATGCACTAGCGCCTTAGACACCAACCAACCTTCAGCCATGCTACCTTCTAGCCGAGCTCATTGTCGCACAAAGCCTTTCAGGGTTTTCATGAAGCGCTCTAAGAAGAACATCCATCGCGTATGGACAGGTCCAGCAATCTCCACTTCATCTACAAGATGCACAAGAAGGTGGATTTGTATCGTGAGCATGCTGGTGGGCAGGTATTTCTCAAAGAGACAGACCGTCTCCACTGCTCCCCGCCTCACAGATTCAATAGAGGACATCTTAATCTCCTTCTGTGAGATCCATTGCACCAAAGTCGACAACCTGTAAATGGCCCCGCGTATTTCTGGAGTAAGACATCCTGCGATCGCGATCGGTAGTACAAACTGCCACAAATGAGAAAGCATTATGAATAATGGCTACATTCCAAATAGCAAAATGCCCACGCCAATTACAATCCATTCATAGTACAAACCTGACATATCTTATGTCAGTCATGGGATTTTAGCCCTGATAATTGGTTGTCTTTAGAAAATGCAGACCTAAGAGAACGCATCATACCCATCGGAGTGCGGATAGACTTGATTACTTGCTTCACAATGCGCTCTTCTTTAGTGGACAAAGCCCAAGGAGTGCGAGGAAGCTGCACGCGACCATCAGCACTTGACTGTGGCGCCTCCATCTTACACCTCCTTCAAATCCATTCATGCCCCTATAGTGTCTCTCTTTCCTGTGATGTAGTCCCATAACAAGCTGCCCACATTCTTGAAAATATGCATGGGATCCAACAAGTGGTTGACCTGTAAGTGGGTCCAATATGGCAACTCGTAGAAAACTGAGAACCACCACATTCCATTTGGATGTGATTCCGTGTGGACCATTTTCAGCTCATACCAGCTTGCGGTGTTCATACGTGTTGGAGATCGTCTAAGGAAACCTTCCCTGAGTTCATGATCCTCTGGCAAGAAAGCAGTGTGTCCTTGATATACCATATTCTTCATGGTTCGTGACCTTCGGGAGTCTAACTATGGCCTGCACAATGGATATGCATGATAACCTGAGGTAACCGGACCTGTTCCAACACCACGACCTAGTGAATACTTGCTTGAATGAGATAAAATATAGATATTACCAGCAAGAATGAAGGCCTGCTCACCTGAGCACTCTCCGAATCCCGAAAAGTCATGCATCGTCCACATGAGAATGGCTCGAATATTGGCTGACCGCCGACCATTGCGCCTGCTCATAACTTGCATGGTGACCACCTCCTCCCAGAAAATCTTAAGCTCATCGACTAATGGACGAAGATACACTTCCATATTTTTAACTTTGTAGCGGCCGAGCAAGCTAAGGATGAGATGTCCTTTCTTCGTAGAAAGCCATGGAGGGATATTGTAGTTGACAAGGACTATAGGCCACACACTATAAGAAGTTGAGTGCATACCGAATGGGTTCACGCCATCCATTGTAAGACCAAGCCGAAGATTCCTTGGCTCTCGGGCAAAGCCTGGGAAGGTAGAGTCAATGTGGCTCCATGTGCGTGAATCCGCTGGTATTCATTGAACTCCATCCGTGGACCTATTCTACGCATGCCACATTGTCAAGCTCGCCATGCCGAACGTACGGAACATGTGGTTTATGCGGGGGATAAGCGGAAAGTGTCTGAGAACTTTTTGAGGGATGGTTTGCCCTTGCAAGTCCTGTCGATACCTGTGAGTACCACACTTTGGATGTGTCACCATAGTCTCGTATTCTCCTCGAAACAGTATGCAATCGTTGATACATGCATGGATGTTATTGTATGCCAAGCTTCCGTAAAACATGTCGTGCATCATCACGAGACTCAGGCATGGTATTTGCAGGTGGTAATATATGATATTTCAATAACCTAAAAAAAACCATAAAACACCTTGAAAAAGCACAAATGTTTGTAATAATAGTGTCAAAAAAAAAATCAATGAAGCATATGTACAAGGTACCTGAACAACTCGATCACACTCGTATCGCTCCACCCGTATTTTGCTTGCACACTTAAGAGTGCAAGTAGTGTCTTCAGCCGAGATACTCGACACCCATCATATAATGGTATGGATGCTTCCTCTCTAAGCGGATCAGAAGTCTCGACATCCATGGGAATCAATGCATCGATCATTGCCTCCATCTTAGGCTCCAAGATTGTAGGTAGATCTGGAAGGTTGCCTGTCTTCTCTGGCATTGACGGTATAAATTGGCCTTGTGAGTGGTGGATTGGCTCCTGCACTTCATCCATCGCAGGCCCACGTACTCTTTTAATTGGTCGCAAAGGGTGCACTCCCCCTTGGGACGAGACATTACCTCCCTGGATAGAAAATTTGCCAGCGAGACCCAATCTTATTGTATATGGTATTCAATTAGCTTGCGAGTACAATGCATGATTGATATTAACTTCAAATTACCGTTTGCTAAAAATCCGCAATCGCCTGATCAATGATCTCAGATTAAAACTTGCCAAATCGTCGTACGTGTTCTATAGACAATTGGCGTTTTCGTCTAAT
Source organism: Lygodium microphyllum (assembly GCF_053477565.2). Taxonomy (NCBI): domain Eukaryota; kingdom Viridiplantae; phylum Streptophyta; class Polypodiopsida; order Schizaeales; family Lygodiaceae; genus Lygodium; species Lygodium microphyllum. The sequence goes on along the minus strand of NC_141151.1, from coordinate 2,389,542 downwards.
TGCCAGCTTTCATTGAGAGCAAGGACATGGGACACGCTGATTAAGATACGCCTCGCGATCTTGAACAACATGACCTTCTTCGTTTTCCATTTTGTCTACATTACAACAAACAATTTATTTTTGTTATTATTCTTTTCTTTTCTTAGATTGTTATCCTCTCCTTCCATCTCTCTCTTTTTCTATGACCTAGCATATAGTATCATAGAACACTATTATTTAGTACCTAGTACTCAGTATCTAGCACATGATATTTTGTTTTCTCTCTTTCTCTCCCTCTCTCATTTCCTCTCCCTCCCTCACCCTCACCCTCTCTTTCTCTCTTTCCCTATTAGGTTTAATGATTTTTCTCTATTTTTCTCTCTCCTCTCTCTCTCATTTCCTTTTCTCTCTCCTCTCCCTCTCTCTTTCTCTCCCTCTCTCATTTCCTGTCCCTCCCTCACCATGACCCTCTCTTTCTCCCTTTCTCTATTAGATTTAATGATTTTTTTCTCTTTTTCTCTCTCCTCTCCCTCTCTCATTTTTTCTCTCTCCTCTCTTTTTCTATTTCATTCATTTTCTCTCTCCTCTCTCTCTCTCATTCCTTTTTCTCTCTCCTTTCCCTCTCTCATTTCCTCTCCCTCCCTCGCCCTCACCCTCTCTTTCTCTCTTTCCCTATTAGATTTAATGATTTTTCTCTCTTTTTCTCTCTCCTCTCTCTCTCATTTTTTTCTCTCTCCTCTCCCTCTCTCATTTCGTTTTCTCTCTTCTTCTTCCTCTCTCATTTCCTCTCCCTCCCTGGCCCTCACCCTCTCTTTCTCTCTTTCCCTATTAGGTTTAATAATTTTTCTCTCTTTTTCTCTCTCCTCTCTCTCTCTATTTTTCTCTCTCCTCTCCCTCTCTCATTTACCTTTCTCTCCCTCTCTCATTTCATGTCCCTTCCTCACCCTGACCCTCTCTTTTTCTCTTTCTCTATTAGATTTAATATTTTTTTCTCTTTTTCTCTCACCTCTCCCTCTCTCATTTTTTCTCTCTCCTCTCCCTGTCTCATTTCCCTTTCTTTCTTTCTCTCCCTCTCTCATTTCCTCTCTCTCCCTTACCCTAACTCTCTCTTTCTCTATTTTTCCATTAGGTTTAATGATCTTTCTCTCTTTTTCTCTCTCCTCTCTCTCTCTCATTTCCTTTTCTCTCTTCCTCTCCCTCTCTCATTTCCTCTCCCTCCCTCGCCCTTACCCTCACCCACACCCTCTCTTTCTCTATTTGCCTATTATGTTTAACATCTTATCTCTTTTTCTCTCTCCTCTCATTCTCTCTTTTTTTCTCTCTCCTCTCCCTCTCTCATTTCCTTTTGCTCTCTTCCTCTCCTTCTCTCATTTCTTCTCCCTCCCTCTCCCTCTCTCATTCCCTCTCCCTCTCCCATTTTCTCTCTCTTCCTCCCCCTCCCTCTCTCATTTCCTCTCCCCCTCCTCCCTCTCCTATTTCCTCCCTCTCCCTCTCTTTAATTTCCCTCTCTTTCTCCCTCTCCCTCTCCCTCATTTCTTCTCCCTCTCTCATTATATACAAATTATACAAAAAAATAAATAAATAAGAGAGAGAATACACTCTCCCTTCCTCTCGTTCTCTCATTTCATCCCCCTCCCTCTTCCATTTCCTCCCTCTCCCTCTCCCTCTCCCTCCCCCTCCCTCTCCCTCTCCCTCTCTTTCTCTCTCTCTCCCTCCCTCTCCCATTTCCTCTCTCTCCCTCTCCCTCTCTTTCTCTCTCATTTCCTCTCCCTCTCTCAATATATATACACAAATCATATAAGCAAAAGTAAAAGAGAGAGAAAATGCACTCTCCCTCCCTCTCCCTCTCTCATTTCCTCTCCATCCCTCTCCCTCTCTTTCTCTTTCTCTCCCTCTCTCATTTCCTCCCCCCTCCCTCTCCCCCTCTTTCTCTTTCTCTTTCTCTTTCTCTTTCTCTTTCTCTCCCCCTCTCTTTCTCTTTCTCTCCCTCCCTCTCTCTCTCTCCCTCTCCCTCTCTTTCTCTCTCATTTCCTCTCCTAAACAAGCAAAAGAAGGAGCGAATTAAACCCTAAACAAGCAAAAGAAGGAGAGAATGGACTCATCGATGAGATATGGCGAGGGTTTGGTGGCTCCTCTTCGCGATGAAGGCTCCTCCTCTCCTTCGCAAACGGCGGTGGCGGTGGCAAGCCTTCTTCCTCTCCCTGTCACCTTCTCTCTCGCTCTCCCTCTCGAAATGTTTAAAGAAAATGTGCGAAATGAACCGCGCTCGAGTTTGGGCTTGTTTTTTTCCCTATGTGGCGTCGCTATTTGCGTCGCAAATAGCGACGCCGCTATTCCTGCGTCACTATCTGCCGCCGCTATACGTTACAATCCTTATAGTGATATATATTAAGAATTCTATCTATAAAAAAAGGATCGCATTACTATTTTATCAATCGAGAAGCTTAATGATGTGATGTAGTGTGCGCATGAGAAAAAGTCTCCACTCCTGCATGTGGCTGGGAGGATGTACCCTCTCCAGGATGTAGCAGCATACTGAATCTCCCAAGAATCTCGATGGCGCTTTCTAAACTGGCATCATCCATCTCCACATAATCTGCCATGGCCTCTGACAATGTATCTCCAGAAAGTCCAGTGCCTCAAAGCAAAGTCTTGATGATCTCTAACTTTACTTTATGGGTGTAGTCACTCATCGTATCTATATATTTAAAACAACTATATGTTAGACTAGAGATACATTGTTAGAGGAGAGCTCAATCTATCTAATCAGAAACATTGACCAAATAACTCCAAGCAAGATGCATCCAAATCTCCAAGCTGCTTTTAGCAAACGTAAAGCTTTGCGCTTCGGCTGAGTTTTCCATAACAATTCCATTGCTTGCGATATGAAGGTAGAGATGGCCACTTTAGTCCAAGATATCAATGGAAAATAAAATTTTATGTAGGCCATAACAGTGGATTGGAAAATGGTAAATGCAATCAATCAATTGGGAGTGGAAAACAAACTGAAAAGAATAAAGATTTTGTTCACATCATAGCAACAATCTATGGGTTACCTACTACATTTTTTGGCAAAGGAAGTATTCTTAGTGGTGGAGTAGTGTCTCTTGGACATTCTATCGATGCTACAAGAGTTCATATCATTATTAGTCTCATCACATGTCTTGCCTTGAATGACAAAAGGATTGGCATTGTTGCAATATGTAATGATGGGAAAGGCTCTTCGTGCTAGAAAATATGATTTTTGGAATGAATATCAAAATCATGGAACAAGTGTATTTGATTATTTCCATGTAAAACAAAGAGAGAGTGTGTAAAATCCCCGTGATCCGTAAGACCCCCCTTTTATAATTAAATGAAATTTTTTAAACACCCCTGTTGATGCCACTAGAGCAGGTGGACGGAGCAGGAGCTGCAGTGGCCGTCGACACCAAGAGAGGACGAGATGACATGGTAGGCAGTGAAGCTATGGAGGAAGGCAACAAACTGACAACAATCCCTTCTCTCCCCCTTAGCCATAGTTTTCATGGAGGTAGCCCACCTGGCCACCTAGATGGAGATAAGGGGCTCCATGCCACGCCATCTTCCCCCCCCCCCCCCTTGCGCTGCCAATAATACTATAAAATCCCCCCCCTTAGGCAAGAGAGCACACATTATTCATTTCCCCCTTGCTGTCGTACTGAAAAAGAGAGAGAGAGAAAGAAAGAGAGAGGGAGAGAGAGAGGGCACTAAGGGACAGAGAGAGAGGGGGAGAGAGAGAAAGGGGGAATCTTCCAAGCTTCCTCCCCCCATTTATGAGAGGGTTCCCACGGCCATTCTCCCGGGAGGAGTCAACTCCTTAGTAACCCATGTGCATATCCGTGAAGGAAAGGCTGAACTAAACGATGCCTCCCAAGCGAACCAAGGTCCAATCGAGCATGAATCCCACATCAAGTGATGGAGCTACGGATCAAGGAACCGCGACACTTGTTAACCAGGTGCATTCCATAAATCTTACTCGATACGAAACTTGTATAAACATAGATCGGCTACATTAGGTAGGAAGAAGTATTCATACAAAAATCTATGATAGCAAACCACCAATTAGGTTGTATTATCAATTCATGTTGGGAATTGTGTTTTATTGCACTAAGGCATGTTATAGAATGAACAGTTTGCACAAAAGACTTCGCATTGGTGCACACTGAAATCAACGATTCTATTGATTTTGTTCGTAGATCATTAGATTTATGTCCTAGCATTGGCATGCTTTAGAGGTAAAAGGAATTGAAAAATGGGTTATTGAGTATAAATGTCAATTCGTCACTCCAAAACCAGGTACCACTACGGTAACTTGTCCCATGAGTAGAATGACAAAGCATAGTTATCATAGAAAGTAGACATATTTTTTCCATCACGTGATTTGTATAACCGAAAATGTAGATGCGTATGAATTTAGTTCATGAAGGCCATGATAGGCCACGAGTTGATTAAGCATCTATGAGTTGTTGCAATACTAAAGTGATTATTAGGCACGAATTTTTGCGAGTGCATCTTAGGTTACCGATATGTATAATATGCAAGACTGTGTAAGACAATGGCATCCTATAAACCATTAGAGAGATGTGGCTTGCATTTACATTAGGCATGACGAATTCATGTACCTTGCACAAAGAAAAAAATATAAGTCACAATTTATGATTTGCATGAGTTCATTGAAATCAATTTCCAAGAATAGAAGCTCCACATTGCATCACCAACTCAAGAAAGACTTGCATCTAGATTTGCGTGGCATCGTGGATAGTTTTGATTGCATTACATGATAAAGATTCATCCTAAAATATAGATTTAAGATACGCATGTAAGTTTTTAAACTTACCTGCAAGAGACAATTCAGTAAATGAAACCTATATGATAAGTAGGGCTAGGGTTTAATCTAACTTATGTAGGGTTAATTGTAAATAAGCTAAATTATTGTTGTGATCATAGGTTGATTTAGAACCAAGTAAACATGCTCATTGGTCTCTACCCTAACAACTAGCCACGATAAGCCCAATAACACTCTTAGAGGTATCAATTTTGGCCAGATGTCAATACAAGTAAAACTCGAATGTCATATCCACAAGAAAGAACAACCGTTCACTACACGACATTCGATGCTCACAACTACTCAAGGATTGCAAAGGACTTAGTTTATTCTTGGCTTGCGGGAGGAATGAACGAAAGTTTCTGTTATGAAATCTTGAGGGCATGAAACCCTAGGGTAAACCTAGAAACCCCGATAAAGTTCTAAGGAGGGAAAATGGCTACCAAATGACCAAGTGAAATTCTAGTATTCTAAGACCTGTGATCTCAAGACAAGAACCTCGGACTAAAGGTTTGCAAATCAGGGCAACTACCATCCGAGAGGTATAAACGCAATGGCGTAATTGCTCGCTCCTATCGCATAAGAATGAGGGTATTCCCTATCCCTTAGAAGGTCATTGCAGTTGATACCAAGGCAAGAAAGAAACCCAAAAAAAGGGAGAACGCTAAGCGTTCAAAAATGGGAACTCCACCTAGCATATGTCCTAAGCACTCACCTTTATTGTTGTTTGTGCTTGTAAATTTAGGAACACCGTCTGTGAAAGAATTGTATGACCCAAGCTCACAAAAGAAATTGGAATAATGAATCAGGTTAAATTCATGGAGGGTGCACCAAACCACCCCCAACTGGCCACCAACCCTATCCAAGAGGGTTCTAAATAACCATGGTGAGAACATGGACCAAACCGCCACATGAGAGATTTCTCCATGGATTAGTTTGAACATAGGAGGACACTTGGATGCCAGGGGGACTTTGGCTATAAATTCCCTACCTCCAGATCCTACTCAAATGATCTATGTGACTCGAGATGGATTCTCAAGGCCCTGTTACTAGTGCAAGGACATAAACTTGGAGGAAATAAGATGCATCCTCACGATTTGCAAGAATCATCCTTTTTGGACAAGACTTGTATCTAAGTTCAAATGCTAATATAAAGTTTACTTCCAAGGAACCTGTCTTAATTGTTTTTGTGTCAATGCCATAAGTTACGCGAACGGACCCAATTCCTTAAAGGGCTTAATTAAAGAAGCTGATTTTAAATGTCACCCATAAATGTGGTATGACCTAATTAGATAACTAAATAATACCTATTGAGGGAAGTGGGTGGGCGGAACCCCCGATGGGTCTGTCCTATGGAAGGGTAGTCCCAAAGAACTGAGAGGCTTCTCATAAGGTTCTATAGACATACAACCTTTAGGTATTGCTAGGTTAGAACTTGATTCATGCCATTTTAGGGGACCGGAATGGGACTATGCCCTACGGGCAGAGAGGTTGAGTGACGCATCCCTCTCGTTTCCCATTCTCTTTGAACCAAGTGTGGCTTGGATCTACTTCGGCTTGGGTATTTATGTGTAAGGAAGAATGTCTAGGACCTGATGTTAGAATGCGGTCAAAAGACCTTGACCTCTAGGAACCTAGATTTCAGGTCGATCATAGTGGATGCTGACCTACTTGTCTGCTCCCTTGTCGAATGATCTCCCGCAGAGCTCCTAGCTTGTTGAATGAAGTTCCTTGTCCAATGATCTCCTGCGGAACTGATCCCTTGTCGAATGATCTCCTGCGGAACTGATCCCTTGTCAAATGATCTCCCGTTGTTAATACGATTTTGTAGCATCACTTAAGCGACGCAAAGCAGTGTGTAAACGTCGCTCTTTACATCGCTTTTAAAATTCGCTTAAGCGATGCCAACATTTTGTTGTCACTTATGCAACACAAAGTTTTTTTAATTTTTTTAATGTCGCTTATACTTCAACAAAGTTGCCTACATGACGATCTCGTCATCGTATAAGTGACGCTTGAATATTTGAACCCCCTCTCATAGCCCCCCAATGGATAGTAGTGAAATGTGATTGTAGATTCATTGTCAAACACACACACACACACAGAGGAGAGGAAGGTTAAATTTTACAAGCTCATTAATGACTTGCACTTCTGCGGGTCCTAGCGTGGCGTGCTAGTGTGTAGTAAAGAAAATAAATTTAATAAAGATCAAGACAAATATGCACAAAGAGAATCTGATCATGTAGACCTAGCCGCACGTATCTCACTGGCTTTTAATGTGGAGATCAATATTGAAATTACTATCAATAAGTAATAAAATTCCTTACTCGTTACATGTGCTGTTAAGGAAGACTTTATATTTTTTTCTATTTTTTGAATTAAAAGTCCTTATCTAATTAAATTTACAAGTGATTAATTCTATGGTGTTATTATCATAACACAAAAGTACTATTTTTACTTTTTCGAGTTCACAATTCAAGTAGAGCTATTCGTGTACTCTTTGCAATCGATTTATTAAGATACTGCTCATCTATTTGTTGAGGCACAACCCTCCTCCTTCTTGCTTTCCCTTCTACTTATCCTCCTCTTATGGTTGTGCAAACTCCATTGAGGACAAGGATTTGGATCCCTCTTAGATTCGAGGATAAGGCTCAATTCCTAGTTGAGGATGAGAGAAATATGCTTTTATCTTCATATGCAATACCCTCACAATTTGGCTTATTGGTTTTCATATGGGAGACACAATTGAAGATAGCAAGCTCGATATGATTATTGCATGCAATGAGATGTCCAACTAGCAAAAAACAATATTAAAAAATGGGAGTCTTCATGGGAGCTAATGCTGCCTTTTAAGATTAAAACAAAGGTTAACAATTTTGGTGAAACTCTTCTAAATAAGTTGTAATCCATAAGCAAGCCACATGAAAACATACAAAAAGTAAAACATATCGGCCTTACTTTTGTAATGGTGAATGCTAACTTTGAGCAAGCTATGAAGATAGAAAGTTCCATTGATTCAAGGCAATAAGAAGAGTTTGAGATCAGTGATGATGATGTTGGTAGTTTTGGAGAGAAAGGTGATGGTGATCTAGTTTTACATGTTTTGCATATAAATAGTAATGGAGAATTTGATTTAGTGGATTATATTACTGTGAATGTAGCACTACAAATGAGAAGTTCAAGCTTACTAAGGACAATGGCCACATGTCAAATAATCCCTTCAAACAAAGCTTAGAGCATATTGCTTATACAAGAGTAGATGCCATATAAGGAGGAGTTAAGGATGGTTGGAAGGTTGCCCGAGCATGGCTATGGACATTTGCATGGTAAATAAATTTATTTTATGAGGAAATTGAAGAATGGTCCCAAGTTGCCAAGCACAGGCTCTTGCAAGAGATTTTTACAATGCTGCAAGGTTTTTTTTTCATTTCTTGGTCTCTCAGCACTCAGCATGGGTGATAATTTGATTGTCTTGAAAGTTTTTTGGTAAGTTCAGATCAACATTCTAATTCATATCATTCCGATTCATATTAAGATCTTTTATAAAGATTCAAGTATGAATCAGTAATGGTAGAAGAAAAAGAAAAAAGTAGTGTTTAACTAATAATCTTTGATACAACTAATTAATAAGCTAAACCCATGCTGTGAGTCATTTCAACTCCAATATAAACACATACACTTAGGAAATCTATTGGAAAAGGGGATTCACATCTCTTACAATCCATGCAATCTTTTGTTCTAGGACCAGAAGTTATCCGATTTGCTTTGCATCCATCCTAGGGTATCATTTCTAATGCATCTATCGGACAGGCTCTAACACATTGTGTACAACCAATACAAGTGTCATCTACTAAATGTGCCATTGAATATTTCTACTTCTATTACATTAAAGTCTCATAAATATTATTTTTCCAATACAATGGGTTGTAAAAGCTTATTCCCTTCCCTTCACGTTTCCCAAGCAACTACCAAATTATGTGACATGTAGTATTGCCAACATGGGTACATTTAACCATATTAACTAATGGAAATTGAGATAGATGCATCATAATCTTTTAAATAGGAGAATCAGTTCACTAATAGAGGGTTTGACAAAGACTTCTTAGTTAAGTGTAACAAAAAATCTAAGATTAAGCCGGTAATTTCTTTCAATATATTGATGGATTCATCATCATTTCAATAAATTAGACTAATCAATACATATTAATCCTCTATTATGATAAATCACCGAAGCAATAGATAATCCAATGGTAACTTCGGCAGCTACTATAGCTATTATGAATAATAATACATCTTGTTTGTTGACATCTTGAATATACTTAGCCATTGTTAAAGCAATTAAACCGACTCTCATACAAGCTCCTAGGGTTCACTCATTTGACCATAAACTAAAGCTACTTTTGATTCTGATACATTTTACTCGTTAATTATTTTTGATTCCTTCATTTCCATATAAAGATCATTACCTTCACAAGTACATCTCCCCACTATGCCAAATATGAATATGCCTCCATGAGCTTTGGTGATATTATTGATTAGTTCTATGATAAGAATGGTTTTTCCTACTCTGTCTCCTCCGAACGAACTGATCTTTCCCCCCTGATAGTATGGAGCCAAAAGATACACAACCTTGATTCTCATCTCAAATGTCGATAATTTAGTATCCAACTATGTAAATCCAGAGCGGACCTATGAATCGAAAATGTTGTACCACCTTCTATAGGTCCTAAGTTATCCAGGAGTTCACCAAGAATATTAAATATTCTGCAAAGAGTGATCTCACCAATGGAAACACTAAGGGGAGCCCCCATATTGGTGACACCCATGCCCCTCGTCAAACCATTTGTAGCACTCATTGCTATAGCTTTGACTTTGTTATTTTCCAATAATTATTGCACTTCACAACTAACATTGTTCTCTTGACCCGCTACATTTTATCCTCTAACTACTTAGGAATTATAGATATTGGGCATTCTATCAAGGGGAAAAGCCACATCTAATACTAAGGAAGGGAGTGAGCCTTGAAGTGGAAGCACGAGAGAAAAAGCAAGAGCTATGGTGGAAGGAGCAAGAGCAAGAGAGAGAGAGGCACACATAAGATGTGGGAACTCCAACAATTATAATGTGTGATCGGCCTTTCCATTATTTAAATGTCATTGAAAGAATAAAGAATGAGGTGACTATGATGGGCGCCTGCCACCTGCAATGATCAGGTATGTGAGTATATGGGTACCGTTAGTGTAAATAATACATAGGCAGCTAAAGGCACATGTGCCTTTGCCCCCAACAACCTCCCACTTAAAGGCGAATGTGCCCCTAGTTAGAAGAGAAGAAAAAAAAAGTGGCAAAGTACAAATATACATAAGTACAACAGGATGAGGAAGTATGTCATCTCATTCAATGCCCATTAACTTCCTAAGGAAGGCAAACACTTTGCTGAGAGACTTTTAGTGACCATATTGCAAGATTTTGGTCAGTTGAAATCTCAATGGACTTGTCATCAATGACCTCTCAAATAAAGTAGTAATGCACCTCAATGTGCTTTGTCTTTGCATGGAATACCAAATTCTTGGCCAACTAAATAGTACACATAGAATTCAAATGTAGTGTAGGGACCACATCATTAATGCCGACTTGGCTAGAGAGCCTCCTTGCAAGCCTTAGTGACTACAATGTACTTTGCTTTTGTAGTAGATAGGGCTGTGTATTTATGCACCTTGGACATCCAAGAAACATCACCTCCAGTAAAGGTGAAGGCCTAGCCAGAGGTGGTTGGGGACTTCCTACTATCTACATGTCCTGCATAATCAAAGTCAGTGTATCCCACGACTCCTATATCCTGGCCACCATAACAGATGCACGTAGTTGCTATGCCCTTTAGGTACCTCATGATACCCTTGACAACATCCCAATGCCGGCGGCTAGGTGTAGCCATATAGCGTGCCACAACTGCCACTGCAAATGTTATGTCAAGACAAGTGGCTATCATGGCATACATCAAACTATCCACCATAGATACATAAAGGATCTTCACCAACTTGGCCTACTGCTCATTAGACTACAAATAGTCAACTTGACTAACCTTCATATGCAAAGGTAGAGGGCAACCAATAGGCTTAACATCATGTGGATGAAACCGCTCAAGGACCTTTTGAATATACTCCTTCTATGACAAGTAAAAAAGCCCCTTAAAGTAATCACACGTAATGCATATCCCAATAATAGGTGAGGCCTATCCCATGTCCTTCATCTCAAAGCTCTTTTTGAGCAGACTTTCACGAATCCATATCACTATAGGAATATCCTTGTGAATGCATAAAACCATCAAACTTGTGGTACCATTCCTTAGGTGCCTACTTAATGCCATAAAGGCCCTTTCTCAATATGCACACTAGGTGGTCCCTGCCATGTTTTGCAAAGGCCTTAGACTGCTCCATGTAAATCTCATCATGAAAGTTTTCAACATGAAGAAAAGCCATCTTGACATCCATCTGATAAAGATCCAAGTCAAGCTGAGCAACCAAAGCCAGTACCAAATGTAGGATAGTCATCTTCATAATAGGAGAAAAGACCTCATCAAAGTCCACACAATACTCCTGCTTCAAACCCTTAGCACAACTAATTTGACCTTGTAGGCTAGCTTGGGACATCCAAGTGTACTTTTCAACTTGTACACCCACTTGTATAGCAAAGCACGCTTTCCACTAGGCAAAGAAACCAAATCCCATATATGTTTGTTTTGTAGTGAGTTATACTCAAACTGCATGGTCCTCTCCCAAGAGTGACTATCACCTCTGTGCATGGCCTCATCATAAGTAAGAGGCTCACTAGCATCTGTTACCATAACATAATCCATAGAGAGCTCAAACTGCATAGGTTATTGTTCTATCTCTAGTAGACCGCCTTAAAATAGGCTAGGGGGCCTGGACATCCTGTGGAGTATCAGTGGACCTAGGCTATGGAGCATCAGTAGACTGCTGTAGGCTACTTAACTGGCTATATAGTAGTAGGAGGCTCCTCCTAAAATATCACCCTATGTACCTCAATTGTAAGGAATGTCAGATCTAGAGCATGGCTATGGAGGTTGAAAGAGGAAGAATGAGCTCATGAGGTAACAAACATCAAGACCAAATGTCACACAAGTGAATTACATTCCAAGATGGAATTTTGGACTCATAAATACAATCTTATGTGTTGACAATGACATAGACACTTTTTTGGAAGTACAAAAGTACTATGACATTGTATTCAAAATGAGAGCAAGTACAATGCTTTATAGGAATAGACAAGGCTGCACTTTCCACCACTATGCATATGGGATTCTGCATCATGAGCCCACACTGCTCCATACAAAGAGGCTAAGCTGGGTGTGATTGCCAATATCGCAACACCCCTTCTCAATCACAACTAAAGAAGTACAAAGTGTGTAGAGGCTTTAATGAGCAACCACCTACAAAGTATGGGCACACCACAAACATGGTAAACACCAAAGAGTGTTGTAGAAAAGACTAAGTGTGGATACCAAAGACATGGTGGGCATCCAAGGGCTGTAATGAGGGTCTCACAAATTATACAGAGGCTGTAATATAAGGTTACATTAGGAGTTTACAAGCTTATGTCAAAAGCATTAGGACTAGGCAATACAAGGCTAAAAAAGTCTATCAAAATAGGACTAATGAGGTTTGTCCTTCTCTTGGTGGTCTTCTTCTTTTGCTCCATGGTCTTCTTCTTCTATAATAACAACTACATAGGCCTTTTGGGACCTCTTCCTAGCACGACATAATTTCTTTGTGTGACCAATCCTTTTGCAGAAGTCACATACGAGTCAATCTTTCTTGCCCTTGTACCTGGTACTAACATATAATATTTTTTCATCTTTAGAAGTGCTTGCTTCTTCTTTGGATTTTACCTTCTTTTCTTCTTCTAGTAGGGAGGCCGTAATGTCAACCAGTTTAGGACTAGGCATGTTGATCAATGCAGTTGACACATTATTATAGTCAGGAGGCAGGCTTTTTAACAACACACCAATACAAATATCTTCATCCATCTTGAGATCAATTCCTGCAAGTTGAGTTAAGAGACTTTCCATGTAGTTTAAGTGAGTTGCAAGAGATGTGTTTGATTTCATATCTAGCATGAATAATTCAATCAGTAATCCATACTTAGATGACTTTGATTGTGGACCAAACAAAGTATCTAATCTCTTCCATGTATCATTAGAGGTTTCACAGGCATCCACATGGTGGATGTAGATGTCATCCAATTCTAGCTTAATGATGGCATGTGCTTTGTCATTATTCTTTTGCCATGTAGTTGCAAGGTCTACATTGTGGGGCTTCTTCTCCTTGCCATTGGTAATGGCCCAAAGACCCTTCTTCATCAGGATGAGCTTGATGCGGGTTTGCCATGTGTGGAACGACCCCTTTGAACTAAGCTGGAAAGTTTTTGCCCATGCTGGAGCAGCAAATAAGCACCAAAACTCTCAAATTTGAGAAGTAGAAGATTTAATTATGTCAAGAGATACAAGGAACATAGTGTCAAATAACACTTGATAAGTATCAATAGATACTATGCTTTTAGGCACTTGAGTTTGATGCTTTGATGCTTGGATTTCTCCCCTCCTTGCTGATTTGATGGGAAATGCTTGCTAAAAACTTCAATTTTTAGTGGATCAGAGTGGTAGAGGTTTGATTTGAGTGCCAGGAGAGAGAAAATGAAGGAAAGATGAAATTTCAAGTAAGTTGGCTATGGAGTTTTAGGGTTTGCAAGATAAAGGCCTAGTTTTTCTCTATGTGTTGCTCAGACAGTGAACCATTTTAGACAAGATTTGAGATGGGGTTTCCTTAGGTGATGGGCTTTCATTGCCCTATGAAAAGCATTAGCATTGTTGCACATGCAGGTGGAATTGTTAGTATGAATAGTAAGGGCATAAAGTCCTCCTCTTCCTTTCTTCTTAATTCCTCTTCCTCCTCCGCCACTCTTCTTTTTCTTTCCTTCTTGGCCTTTTTGTATTCTTCCTGTAGTTTCTCTTTTCTTCTTGTATTCTTCCTGTAGTTTCTCTTTTTCTTCTTGCTCTTCTCTTCTTCTCCTTTCAGCCTCTTGCTTTGATGCCTTTTTAGCCCTCTTGACTTACTCTATTGTTTCTTCTTCTTCCTGCTTCCTCTTCCTTTCTCTCTCCTCGGCCTCCCTGAGGGATTGTCTTTTTGCTTTTTCCAAGTCTTCCTTCTCCTTCCTGCGGCCTTCATCCTATTTCTTTTTCTTCTGCGCTGCCTTCTTCTTGGTTTCCTTGACCTGCTTTTTGCTTTTCTGTTCTTCCCCTTCTTCCTCGGTCTCAGTCCTATCATCACTGGACCTCTCTTGGTGTTGATGAGGGGATGACCTGTCAAGCGTTTCCCCTTCCCCCTCTTCTGCATCCTGCATCTCTTTCACGGCCTCCTGGATGAGCACTGTTAAGATGCTCCTATAGGCGATGAACGAGGCTTTGGAGGAGGCCTTCTTTCTTTCTGTGGCCTTAGACACTGGGTATTCTCCTCCTGTGGGCATGCTTCCTAAAGCCAGCGCCTTAGCTGCTTGGTCGATGGTTTTGCGCACATAGCTGTTCCAATCGACTTCATGTAGGGTACGAGCCGCCACATTCTCCAATACCGGCACATTGATTCGGTGCATCAATGCGTTGTAATGCTAGCTGGAAAAGAGCGCATGTATCAGTTTCGCCTGCATTCTGGTTTCTGCATCGGGGATATCTTGGATGCCGATACCGTCATTTGTCAATACGTCCTCCTTTCTCATCCCCAGCATGGCGTACACATCTCTCTTCTGCTTCTTTTCCATTTTTGGTTCTAGTCCAAGCACCTTTTCCACCAAGGCGGGGGTTAAGCGAACCAACACTTGCTTGGCATTCTGTCTCCTTCCTATTGTGACGGTGCCGCATTCGTTGTCGGGGTCATAAGACCTGAGAAATTCCACATAGCTTGTGTGGTCGGGTTCTTGTGCGAATCTTTCCAGGTACTTGTTGAAGTTGCAGCTTTCAACAACTCTCCTGGCCGCCTCTTCCTTGGCCACTAATCCTTCTATATTATGAATAGTTCGGAATTTTAATTGGTTGTAGGCGCGGCTCTCTAGGGTGATGTTGTACTGTGCTCTCTCCTCTTCCGTGAATGGAAGCCAGTGGGCACGGTCTTGTTACGACATTTTTCGTTCCTGTCATCAACCAAAATTTTCATTAGTTCTTTCCACATAGTAATTTGCTGATTGCTGAAAAAGAGAACTCTATGCTTTTTGAATGAATTCATTAAGAACCAGTGTAGATTTTCCTTTTCAGCCTCCTTTGACTTTTTGCCCGTTTTTCATAATATATGTTTATGTGTTTCACTAATTTTGATTTGGTTGGCCTGATTTGATTCACCTCACTCACCCCCTCTCCTTCTAGCTTGAGAATAATCCTTCCTAGGATTTAGGGTCAGAAGGGCAAGGGCATTTGGCATGGTGGCGTAGGAGTTACTTGTGAAGGATCCAATCATAGAACTGGGGGTTGTACTCTAAGTGAGCTTTGTAGTCTAGATCAGAGGGTTGAATCCCTACTTGTGTGATGTATGTGAGAACATCTGTTAGGAAGTCACTAGAGTTGACATGGCTAGCAATGTGTAACTCTTCCTCGGTCAACAAGCGATCGAGGTAGGAGTGTCCTTTGATATGTTCCTCCATGGGGCGGCCCCGAAGAGTGGTTAACACTCAATACGAGGTTGGCGCGACATATGTGAGGTCATATTCCGCTGTTTTGATAGCGTGGCGCTTTTCAGCGTTGGTCATTATGCGACACCCTTCGACTTCCCATTGCAGCCTAAGAGTGTACCAATGCCTCAAGAATGGGGAGTCATTAGCAGCGAGCTTTGATAACACTGTGATTTCTTGATCAGTGATAGCAGAAGTGGTTCGTTGATCGTATGACGTGATGAGGCGCTGTTTGATGGCTTGCTCCTTAGAGACCTCGCTGTTGAGCAATTCAGCAGCGGAGCAAGAAGCGTTTGCGAATGCGAATTCAAAGGTCTCCCAGGAGCAGGGCATGGTTTGAACTTCAGTTGCAAAGGGTTCCTCCAATAATCCTAAGTCCAAGCAGTCATAGCTTAGTGCTAACAACATGAAGGTGATGTCTAGTCATTTAATGCATTCCACCACATCATCCCCGGTGTCCTCAGTGAGGTTGGCGGTCAGCACTATAAAAAGGATTTGCATTCATAGGAGGGCGTAAGGCCGACGGGTGGTCGCGGTTTGCTAGAACTAGCGCTGGTGGCAACGAAGAGTTGCGGTTGGGTGTGTGCTTGAGTCTGTGGTTGAGCTACTTGGATTATGGGTGGATTAGGAGCAGTCATGATCGACGGGCTGCTGCATTCAGGGTGGATTTGGGGAGTCGGGTTGACTTGGTCGGGCGATGACTCATGTGACGGAGTCCGTGGTTTGGGCCGATAGGCTTGTGTGACTTTCTTGGGTTTAGGCGTGGATGAGTCGAATGGCTGTGGTTTTGGAGGGCACTGCGATGGCGAATGGTTTGGAGGGTTTATGGGACTTGGGTTGATTAAGCTTTAGGGCGGCGTATGAGTAGTGCCTTTGGCCGTGTAGGCCTTAGGGATCCACAGCCAGGTGTTGCCCATGTAGTAGCCTTGCGCATGCAAGAGGGTTTTAGGGACCCATCTTTGCTTGATCATGCGGCGCTTGTTGTGACTGCGTCCTGGCCTCTTAGATTTAGCATTTTTGGTTTTATGAGGATAGGAGTGGCGATTCCTAGGCGGCGGCTGTGGCTGCTTAGGCTGCCATTGAGATCTAGGCTGTTGGGCTTTAAGTTTTGCTGTTGTGGGCTGTGATTCATGAAATCTGGGCGGTGGCGGTCGCGCACTACCCCCTCCTTGGAGTTGGTTACGGATATTTCTACTGGTGGCATTGCAAACAGTGATGAGGTCACGCAGCCTTTGCTGAAGGCTGTGACAATGCGAACGTTGCCTATTGCGAGGTGGATGCGCTGCGACTCATAATCAATATTGCAGTGAGTCTACTTTTTGAAAGTTTGCCCCAGCAACGACTCTGTGCCTACATGTTTAGCATGTGGCAACACGTAAAAAACCATTGGAATAGTCTCAAACTCGATAGAAATGGCAGCTCTGCACTTACCGAGAAGTGCATATGAATGGGCCCCATATGGGCTTAGTTTCGCATTAGTGGATTGAAGTGGTGGTCTACCAAATTGAGTCCAATGATCATGGATTAAGACATTGAAGTCTACTCCCTCATCGATCAAGGCCTTGAAAGCGCATGTTTGTTTTGCAGTGACCGTGATATGGAGGTATGCGGGCTCTACGGTTTCCTCATCGTCATCGTCAATCTTTGTGATTGTGGCCACTCGTATCTTGACAGGTGGTTCTAACATCGGGAACTCGTGCAAAGGATGGGTGGGAGGGTAGTACTTCTTGACACGACTGCCATTGAAGAAGCCTATGCCTTCACCGTCTAAGGTCTCGAGCTCGACATTGCCTGTGCGGTTGATTGCACGAACTTTGAAAGGTCCAAGACCTCTAAATTTCATTTTCTGCTTATGCCCCTTAACTGAGTAGAGGAGCACTAAGTCACCCTGTTCAAAGTCGCGCTGCTTGACATGCTTGTCAAACCAACTTTTGCGTCGGGCCTTCTCACATATAAGCGCATGGGTGGCTAGAAGGCGAGTCTCTGAGAGGCGCTCGAGTTCAACCAGGCGTTGCATCCATGCCTCCTTCCCTTCCCTTCGTTTTTGAAGTGCTATTCTCAGGCTAGGAATGAATAATTCTAATGGTAGAACCACCTCAGTTCCATAGGTCAGCCTGAAGGGGGTTTGACCGACAGTCGTTTTATAAGTTGTGTGGTAAGCCCACAGAGCTACCCTAGGTTATTTTACTTTTTTCCACCTTAATTATCTACGCCTCAGGTGGACGAATAGATCCCCCTTGCTGTGTCTGGCCGTAGGCGGCCTAGGGATTTCTAGATCACTAACTAATCTCCGACTTAGAGTTGAACTCCCTGCCATCGCTAGAAGAGGTGGTCTCCCCTGGTGGGCGCAGTTCGGGCGCAGTTCGGACGGTGACTTTGTCCTAAGTATTGATGTCATTCCTGGCTGGGCTAGGCCTACTTGCTCAAGATCTATGGCCCCTACGTGTTCCAACTAGGCATGATCACATTCCATGCGCATGACTCCCCGCTCTATCCTGAATATACTTTTTTTCTGCGGCTTGGAGTCTGCTCGTATTTGCTCTATTTCTTGCCCTTCAATGTCATACTCACCCTCACTTTCGTCACCCTCACTTTCATCACTGAAGGATTGGCAATCTTCATATTCGTCATAAGAGTTCTCTTTGTCAGACTGCTCATCGTCTCCTAGGGCTTGGTATATCTCTTGTCATTGGTCGGGAACTAGGGCCCAGTTATACATGAGGTTTAAGTCATGCACTCTGGTCCATTGCCACTTGGATTCATCTAAGAGATCCTGGAGTGGTTTGAAGTTGGCAGCTGGATTGCCAGCTAGCTTGTCCGTTAAGTATTCTAGTATCTCCTGGAGTTCCCTTTTGTTGGTTGGGACTTGGAAGTTGACAGGTTTAGGTTTCCCCCGAAGGGTTCCTGCCATCATGCAAACTGGTGCGGAGGGTGTGTCGTTAGACTTGTCAATTGTTTTGATGGCTTGCTCATATGCCTCGTGATCAGAGAACGGTAGGTCGATTGTAGCGAGAATGTGCATCCAATCTCGCTCATCCTCTGGGCATGGGATATACTTGGTCAGGGGTCCATAGGGCTTCTTAACCTGGGAGTTACCCTTAAGCATAGCAAAGATGGCATCTAAGTCGACCGGTGAGGTCTCCCAAGTGTCCATCTCTATTCTCGCGGCGTCCATTCTATTGCCAAGGAAGATCAAGCCGTTACCCCAATCTTCGATGACTCTAGCGTTGCGCATCTAGGGTCGGCCTAATAGGATATTGTTGTCCACTCCCTTCATGACTATAAAGTCCACAGAGAATTGGACACCTGCGATCTTCACTGGCCAATTCTTAAGCACCCCGAATGGCTTGACTCTCATACCATTTGCTAATGTGACATTAAACCTAGCAGTTTTGACAGGCGGGTTTCCCCAAGTCTGAAGCACCGCGTGGCTAAGCACACTAACCCCAGCTCCTGTGTCCACAATTCCCTTTCTCGTTGTATCACCTAGGGCTAAAACCGGTAAGACCGCATGCATCTCAGAACCTTCCCAAAACGCATTGACGTGTAAGGATTTAGGCATAGAGTGCAACGTCAAACTCGATAATTGCATCTCTGCATCATGGTCACGAGGATCTGCCGTGACCTACTCTCGTGACCCTCCAACCCACTACTTAAGATCTTGCCATAGGGTGGGATGCTGCCTAAGCAGACCTCCCAAGCTAAGTGTTACAGGGATAGTCACCAACATGGTCAGGAGATCGTTGGGTGCTCGTCTCTAACCTGGATCGTCCTGACCAATGGCCGTGACTGATCCGCGGCCCTGTAGCACCAAGGCTTGGCCTTAGCGGCACTGCTTGTGGTGCGGTTGCTTCTCCCGACTTTGGTTGAGGAGGTGAGATTGGCGTGCTTATGCTGGAGAGATCATCGATCTCGTCTTCTATGATGGGCTCAGCGTCTTTTAGATGCTCTTGAGCCTCCTTCACCCATTCCTTCACTTTTTCTATGGTCTCTAACTATCGCTTTGGGTATTCCCCTACCTTAGCACTTCCCTTTTCAGCCGTCTTAGGGGCTGAAGTCTTTGCCTCTGCATCAAAGACCTTCCTTCCAGCAGGCAGAGTTGTAGCACTCTCCATTTTTAGTGAGATTTTAGCTTCCGATCTCTTCATCTTCTGCCTATGACTTTTCTTCCCTATTGAAGCTGCATCAAGGTTGCTAGGTCCTGGCAGTGATATGCCGGCCTGCTTTGTCTGGGCACAGGTCATGACCTGTAATGGAATAGGTGTCGCCTTCCCATCAAGGTTCTCGACTCCAAATAGTCCCAATGGGACAAATGGTATGTTGGCTGAGCTAGAACACGGCTTTTGCTTTGGGCAATCGACGAAGAGATGAGTGATTCCGCACTCAGCACACCTTTGCTCAACCTTGTCTTTGTTTTGCTGCTCCCTTTCAGGGCAGCATGATGAGACATGACCTAGGTGACCACAAGTCCAGCAGGTGATTGGCTCCTGCGTCTGCTCTCCTAGACCTCTACCTCGTCCTCTACCTAACGCTATCACCGGCACGGGGCGATAATCCATGAGGACAACGTTGCTCTCATCGTCATGCGAGACGAAAGGGCATATGTAAGTTTCTTCCTCATTTGGTTCTTCCACATAGTGGACTGGAGCATCGCTCGGTGGATGGGTCACATAAGGACCAGGTGGTCTGGGTATGCCAGTAGGGTTTATGTCCATCCTAGGAACAGCTGGCTTAATGTCGTTAGGCATAGAAAGGGCTAATGGGGCTCCCCTTCCGAAGAATGGCTGCGGCCTGTTCGCTAGAGGTAGGGCTGGCCGTAAGGTTGCGAGTATGGAAGTCTTCTTGGTAATCTACAATGTGCGACGTCATGACCGAACCTACCACAGTTAGCACAAGGTCTTGACACTCAGCTGGCAAGTGGTTTCCGCCACATACACGCATTGGATGTGTGGGCGCGTTGGTCGTCTCAACATATCTTGCAACCTGGCTAACTCCATCTTTACATCAGCCAACTCTTGGTTTGTCTCGGTGGCCTTTCCCTTATCTTGGGATGATGGGACCGATTGCTCACTAGAGGCTGACGCTCTCTCTGAGCTTCGCGAGTTGGTCTCTTCTAGGTTCGAGCTCCTGGAGCTCCACTCCTTCAGTTGATCATCGACTCTGATGGCTTCCTCAAACACTCTAGCTAGCACATCTCGCAGCAAGCTCGAATTGCCTACCAAAGCCTTATGTAACTCCTCGTCTCGAATTCCGCTGATGAATATTTTCGAAACTGCTCTTTCAGTCGGTCGCTCGCCCATAGGGATTCTCTTGAAGAGACTTCTCACATGGGTTACGTAGTCGCGAATGTCCTCCTTCTCTTTCTGCTTGACGTTCATCAAGTGTACCAGCAGATTGTCGGAGCATCCAGGCTCGACAAATCTCTTAATGAAGAGATCCTTGAGGCCACTGAAGTTAGCTCGTTCTGCGGCATCTAGGCTTGTATACCAAGTCCTTCCCTTGTCACCTAAGCAGAGCCCGAACGCTTGAGAGCGTTGAGTCAGGTCGTTGAGGCCGTTGGCTTTGTAGACTTGTTCAAACTGCTCTACAAAGCTGTATGGATTGTCGTGGGGTCAAGTTGCTTGGCAATGATAGGGATTTTAGACTGGCTCTTTGAGCCTTGGTTCGCTCCTAATCCTACGCAAGCAGAGATGTCACTAGTGCCGCAGCACTTTGCTCTGCTGTCGTGTTATCTAGCAGCCGCTTCATGAGAAGCTCGCTCAATGTCAAGTCTCCTTCTAGGGCTCTCTCGTGATCTATTCGATTTCTTCCTGCTAAGTTCAGCATTCCTTGTACCTCACGCAACTCTGTGCTTTGCCTTTGGCTCCTAGCCTACTGGTCCCTATTATATTTGACTATGCTTTGCAAAGCCTTGCGGGCTAATTTCCTCTCTTCTTCTAGGTCTGCGATGATAGCGTCTGCCACCCTACCGCGGTGCTCGCACCGGGCGAGTGCATCGTAGTCGCTGGCCAACTGCTGAATAGCCTCTGGGAAGACGTCTAAGTCGAGTTCTCCATTAGACCTATGGTCTGAGCCTTCTTCTGCCATAGTCGCGTTGTCGTGCTCCGCCAAGCTGTTGATCAAGTTGAGTGGATTTGTCAGATCCACGTCGTTGACACCACCTGCTTGGTCCTACTTCGCTCGTTGATGGTTTGTCTACGTCTTGGGTCCTCTCCTACTGATGGGTTCCTTGAGTGAGTTCCTTCAGTTATTGAATACAATCCTCAATTTATGGTCACTCAACGTGCGTGTCGCTCCTCGTGCACTTGTGCTCAACCAGGCTTTCCATTTCTTTAAGTGCATTCAAGTGCGAAAATTCAAGGTGAGTGCAGCAAACAAACTCGAAGCATCTTATGTACTCCCGCTTTGTTTCGAGCCTGATAGGTTTGTTGGTCAATTTTCTAGCCGCCTTGACAGGGTTCAGGGTCTTTCTAGTATGTTACCTCATTTGTTCTTGGCCAATCAGGTTTTAACTGCTCAGCACTTTGCGTCTAGGTCTCTGGGTCTTGCTGTTGCGTACTTCAAGCTGCCAAGTGCTGCTCCCTACAATTCCGTCTATTCCAAGTGTCAGAATCGAGTTCTGAGCGTCAGAAGGACTTTCGACAGTTTGCGCTGCTAAGCTCCAGCCAGGTCAAATTTCTGAGAATTTGATAAAAATTTTCACTCGGCCTAGCTGGACCGAATTACAGGGTCCGAGTGGGTCACTCGGACGGGCCGAGATACATGGGCCGAGGACCGAATTTGGGACTCGGATAGGATAGACTCGAACGGGCCGAGGCGTAGACTCGGACGAAGTCACTCGGATAGGTTGGCTCGGATGGGTCGAGTGGTCAATTCGGACGAGGTCACTTGGACAGTTGAGGCACTTGGCCCGAGGGCCGAACTTGACACATGGCAGAGGGCCGAATTGGTCAATGGTCCAAATGGTCGACTCGGACAGGCCGAGTAGGTCTGGGCCAAGAGTCGATTAGGGTTTCGGGCCGAGTGGGCCGAGTGAAAGAGGGTCGAGGGCTGATTCTGGGATTCGGCCCAGAAGCGACCGCTCGGACGGGCTGAAAGCGGTGCAACGTCGATAACGAGAGTTTGATTTCGCTCGTTTCTTGCGATTTACTCAATTGTAGCAAGCACAAACCTCCAGATCCTATCTAGGGGGATAGGGAAAGGGGTTCATATACCTGAATAGAGCAGTAGGCTCGCCGATGGTGCGATCGGATCGAATCGTGCGTGGCTCTCTCTCTCTCTCTCTCTCTCTCTCTCTCTCTCTCTCTCTCTCTCTCTCTCTCTCTCTCTCTCTCTCTCTCTCTCTCTCTCTCTCTCTCTCTCTCTCTCTCTCTCTCTCTCTCTCTCTCTCTCTCTTTGAAATGGTCACAAATGAGCTCTACCTTGGCCTCTTGGCTCTTATGCCCCTATCCGGGTATGGTGTTGATGCCCCCAATCACTCACTTGCCGATCTTAGGCATCACAAGTGAGCTTTTTGCCATGTTTTGCACAATTTTTACCCTGTTTTACCCTACTTTGCAACAATAAACCCTACCCTTCTCCGGTGTGATTTCCTAATCCTAACCTACTCTAAATGCAACAAGAATCGAAAGCACAAAACTGAAATAATTTCTCCATATTTTCCAATCATCAAACAAACAAAGGTGGAAAATGTTAACCCTCAAACAAACGAAGGTGGAAAATCCGAAAAAGCTAAAGCAGAAGACAAAGACAAAGGCCAAGGCAAAGAGAAACGGAAGACAAAGACGCACAAGGGGAAGAGTCCTAAACAAGGGAGAAAGACGCACAAGGAAAAGCGCAAGTTAAAACTTTTGTAAAAGAGTGCAAACGCATCATGGTTTAATTCAAGGAGCGCCGGGTTCTCACCCGTGCAATTTGTAAATGTAGACGGGCAGTGGAAAGGAAGCTAGGAAGATAGAAGGACAATGGGAAAAAGGGCCTAGGCTACGGCCGGCCATGTAAAAAATGGGAAAAGGGGATGACCGCCCAAAAGGGATTTAAGGTTTTGTATATAAAGTTGAAAAGTGAATGAGAAGCTCATTCTTGTGTGTGGCCAAAAGTAGTTCTCCTCTTCTTCTTCTTCTTCTTGTTCTAGCTTGCTTGAGCTTGTGCTTGAGAGAGGGAGTGTGAGAGTGTGAGGGAGTGAGTGTGTGAGGGTGAGGGATCGAGGAGGAGAAGCTCTCCATCTTCTCCTCTCTTCTTCTCTTCTCTTCTCTTCTCTTGTCTTGTCTTGCTCGCGGCAATGGAGCTTGGAGCGTGGAGCTTGAGGATGGAGCTTGCTTGAAGCTTGCACTTGGATCGTGGAGCTATCGGAGTGCGCATGAGAGGAGGTAACTCGAACGGCATGGAGGTAAGCTCACTACACCCGTAGGTATGGATGGCGCGTCGGTTATGTGAGAGGTAGCCATTAGTGCTCGGCTTGGAACGCTTGAAACAATAAGCGGTCCGTGGGTCTTCGCGGTTGAGTGAAAGCTCCCACATTTTGGTTTCGTTGTTGTCGGGACCAACGGATTCAAGCCTTGACGCTTGCACGCTTCGAATCGAGCATCAAAGTAAGGTTTTTCCCCCGAACCGGTGCTTGAGATAAGTAGGAAGTGAGGGGGGTTGAAGATGGTATTCGATCTCCTTGGCAAGTAGGTTTTTTGCTTTTTTGAGATTTATGTTGTGACATGGAGTAGTGTAGGTATTTACTTTGTGATTTGTATGCATTTAGGATAGGAAAAAACAAAGAAAAAGAAGCAAATAGTAGGGTTTTCTGTTGCTGTATAACAGGCTAAAACAGGGAAATAGGGGCACAGATCCTTGGAGTGCCATTTGATTCGAGCACCATAGTGATTCCAGGCATGTCTGGCATTCCCTTGTAGTGTCTTGCACCTATCTGGAAGGTGTTGGACGATTCGGTGTAGTAGACGTCAGCCTAGAGGCATCGCATGCAACTGGTGGGCCGTCGACCGCGTAGTCGGACCAACTCGTCCGAGTCCCAAAATCGGACCCATCCAAAATCGGACTAGTCCATAATCGGACACTCGTACAACCGTCTGATCGGACCATCCTGTCCGATCGGACCACTCGGACCAACCTGTCCGATTTTGGAAATCGGACCACTCGGACACTCGGACTTGGACCACTGGGTCGATCGGACCACTTCAAAAATCGAACCAGTAGGCCGATCGGACCAGTGCAAAATCGGACCAGTCCAGAATCGGACCACTAGGCCGATCGGACCAGTGCAAAATTGGACCACTAGGCCGATCGGACCAGTTCAAAATCGGACCAGTCCAGAATCGGACCAGGCCTTTCGAGTCCCAGAATTGGACCAGTTCAAAATCGGACCAGTCCCAGAATCGGACCCGTCCGACTACTAGAATCAGACCACCCTGTCCGATCCGATTCCCAGAATCAGACCACTTTGAAAATCAGACCACTTTTTCAATCCGATTCCCAGAATCGGACATGACTAAAATTGTACCACTGATCCGATCGGACCAACCCAAAATCGGACGTCCGATTCTGATAATCGGACTCCTGAAAATCAGACATCTGAGAATCGGACAGAAAACTGTCAAAATCGGACAGGTATCTAAAACACAAATTTTGACACATCTAAACCCCGAAATTGACCCCAAAGGCTACATAGAGCTAAAGGCACATCACAGATCCGTCACTCGGCTAAAATTTAGAGCACGTGATTCAAAATTTGGCTATAAACGGTCCTCCAAATTGCGTATGGCGTTTACTGTAATGGCCCTGCGGGCCGGGGGGACTGCCCCCCCTGGACCCCCGCAGAGGGGGCTCTGCCCCCTCCGCACCTCCCCCAAGTAGGATGGAGGAAAAATGCGCGTCGTGACAGGTCCTCCAAATTAGACCCTAGTGTAGTAATGGCTCTACACGAGCATGGATCCTCACTTGTAAAAGAGCAACCAAAAGCCCATACCCGAACAAAGAGCAGAGACCCTAGAACCTCAACGGGCCAATCTAGCCATCTAGGGCAAAAAGGCCACACCACAAGAACACATGTACATTGTGTTCAAACTGCATGTAGTCGAAGTAATATGCAACATCATCAAGCTATCAATGCGAGGATGACTAGACATGACAGTCCTGATGATAGATGTACCTTGATCAGCACTGCACAAACGACCCAAGACCTCAGTAGAGAATCCACGTCTGACTGTGCAGTTAGGGACTCAAAGGCATCTGTCAAAAGGCTTAAATTTACAAGCCAAGACCCGGAAGATGAAGACATAGTACCACCTACTTATCTTAGGGTCAAACTCACCGTGAAAAGAAAGCATACTATCGATGCTCTGATTGATGAAGGAGCAGATTTTAACATCTTGACCTATGAATCATGGACCCTACTAGGCCAACTAGAGCTCACACCGACTACTGCAACTCTTAGCCCTTATGGGGGACACCCACAAACACTCATGGGGAAGTGCAAAATCCTTGCGACAATTGAAACAGAAAGCTTGCCTATCCTATTTCATGTTCCTCTAAATAGTGCTAGCTGCGGGAAAGAAACCCTCCTAGGAAGACCCTTCAAGAGGGCGACTAAGTGTGAGGCCGACTATGTAGCACAGAGGATACACCTGACACTACCGAGTGTGAGGATAGTCACAACCTTTAGCAAGGGTGACCTCAGCAAACCTCGAGGGAAAGGCAAGGAAGGTACTGACGTAACAATCAAGCCTACTAACGAGAGCAAGGACTTGTCGGAAAAATTGATACAAGCACAGGTCGAACAGCGAGAACCAGTGAGTGAGGTCATGCCTGAAACAAGAAGGTTAAGAGATAATGCCAAGGACAGGCTTTGTACTTACAAATATCGTAGAAGACCCCAAAAGAAGCCCAAGCCTTATAGATGCAGGCATCGATGGAGGGTCAGCACAATGCCGCGATGGATATCCAAAACGTTGCTATGTGCTCAAGGGTACTACCCAGGTAACCAATGGATTTGGGTACCAAAATCCCTTGCTAAACCGCCTCCATCATGAAGGCCACAGTGCATCAAAAGCAATGAAGCACATGAGGAAATCTAAGAGAAACTCTAGGTCTCGAGGCAACAAACCAAACATGATTGTTCAAAAGAAAGAGCCTCATCCTAGCATGCTAAATAGACAGATGTCATATGTAGCCATTGAGCATGCACAAAAATCATTAGAGCCCAAAGAGCCTTTGATTTCCCAAGGGGAGAACAAGCATCATAGGCACAACATTGCTCAAGGCAAGGCTGATCGCTCAACAAAGCAAATGGCACAATCGTCTAATAGCCTCGAGCAAATCATTCAGCCACCAGTGCCAAGTCCACCTAAGAGTCCTAGATCTCCTACGCCCTCTTCTCCCAAACAGACACAGGAAGCACTACAACAGTTGTCAAGGGTGACTGCTCAATTCCAATCTCTATCTCCATCTAAGCTTCCAACCGTCCAAGAGGTGGGACATCACGCCATCTGTAGCTCTCGACCCAAGGATATGCCTGAGCCACCTAATGTGACTAGATCAACTCATGTTCAATCTACACAGATGAGTGCTCAAAGGCTAACAAAAGACACAACCACTTCTGATCACCCTAGGGACTTGACACCGCAATCCACCAAGGGTAGCTAGCCCACTAAACTAGCTACTACTACTTCCAATCAGGGATCACAGCAGTCACAGCCCTTGGTCGTGACAATGCCCCTTGTGGAACATGTCCTTAGAAGTTTACCTGTGGAGGAGGTGTCACAACCAACTTCCTCGACAACTCCAGTACTTTCAAAGTGCCTAAAGCCTAGGCTGGAGGAGTTACACACAAGGGAGTTGGCTGAAGAGCTAAACTCTCCGAAAAGGGAGGTAGTTGTGCTCTCACAACCTAGCGAGGCTATTCATCAGGCCACGGCTATGTCCCATAAGGACACACTAGAGAAAGAGAATGCTGAGGCCCAACCAAGTACATCAACGGTTGACCTAGTCCAGGGTCCTGAGTCGTTGAGAGATGCACCTTCACTGACCAGGAAAAAGAGGAGAAAACAACGAAGACAACAGCAATCAAAGGTGGTTGTGGACCCCATGAGCATTGAGACCAAGAGCGCTGGAGAGTTGGGGAATAAAGCATCGAGTCCATCCACCAATGAACCCATTGATGTCTCTCCTAATAGTGGTGAAACCTCAATCACATCTGTGTGCTCTGAAAAATCAAAGCAACTGTTGCCATCAACAGTTGCTTTCAACACTCAATCCACTGACAATAGAACTCACATCGACCAATCAAGAGTGGATACAATGCTATCACAATAGGATGACAAATCTTCACTAGTCACATCTGAGGAGAACCCTGATAAAATAGCAGCAAAACCTCAGGAAAAACGCACAATCCCTGAGAGCATAAGCAATCCTGGCGTTGATCAATCTTGCTCATCTAAGCCTGAGCCCCCAGCTATGCTAAGGCCTAGGCAAACTCCTAGAACCTTGCATGAGATGGCAACTGAGCAAGCCCACGCGGAACATAGAAGTGTCACAGAATGCTTAACCGAGTTAAATGCTAAGCTCAAAGTGTTTGCACGTGTCTATGTCCTGGCAGACATGGGCGCATTCCCTAAAGAGCAGCTTGAAGAGTACTTGCCATTTCCCTTATCCTGGGAAGAGCAGGAACATATTGACGAGCACTATAACAAGATCTTGCATGAACGCATGAGACTCATCTCTGACGAGGAAGCCGACGAACTACGCTTAACTGTAACATTCAATGATGTGCTCTGCCAACCAAATCTCTTAGAGATAGAGCAACTAAAGCGACTAACAGAGGGCCGAAGTCAATTTGAACAGCGTTGGTGTGAAAACCGCGTTGTAATGGCCGAACTAGGAGCCCAGATCATGACAGTCTCCGAGGAGCGATTGGCCAAATGGCAATCCCAAAGAGACCCAGCCTATGTGGCACCAACTTCCCTTCGAGTGATAACTGACATTCGGGGTACGGACTTAGTTGGAACTAGCCTAGAGAGCCCTTTGATGAACAAGGTTCTCACCGAGGAGGAGTTACACGTTGCCAGTAGACTTGGACAAGGTTCCATGCTGCTCGATGTGGCAAAATATCTATTGGTACTGAGTAAGCTGCCACGAGTGTTGGATGCGTGTGCCACACTCCAGTACAATCCTGAGTTCTACAATTGGTTTTTATCCTCATAAAGCGACATGGATTCATGGATATGTATATAAATAAACAATGACTTTTATGACCCTGTATAAACATCATCAACACACACAAGCAATAAAAACCCAAGCGCAGACAGAAGAATTGGGGCCAACAAGCTACGCTAAGCCGGTCCCCCTTTCACCAGATCATGTCCGCCTCCGAGCAAAGGGCATGCACTCGCATTGCCACCATGGAAAACCATGGCCAACGTCCCTTATGTTGTAAGCAGGGCGCAGTCCCTCTCTACACACTTTCCCTTTCCGGTCTATCCTTCTGAGGAGGAGCCCTGCCTAAATCCATGACCGCCAGCCGACGTAACTCGGCGTGAACCAAGAACTGCGGTCTTATCATGTAACAAATCCTAATCCTTGATTCGCATCTTACAGGCCCCCCGCAAGGAAAACATGGAGAACCAAGGGCAGTTAGCTTGCAAGGACGCTCTCCGCAGCCGATGAGAACATGCAGCACACGCCCCTTCGCCGGTGCGCTACGTGCCCACTCTAAAAGGTACGCCAAGAAACATGGCCCTAAGCGACACTGCCCCAGACGAAGGCCGAAGAAGCCGCGGGCCAGATGCTCAAGGGCAGAAAGGGTAGCTTGGGACAGGGAAGAATTCAATGAACTATTTAAAGGCATTTTGGAAACGATGGCAGCCCGGGACTACACCATTTATGTCCCGGCCGACATGTTCCCTGCCCAACCCCACGTGAGCCCTGCACCAGCACCAGCACAATCGCCTAGTCAACCGGACTCACCCCACCTAGTACCTATCGACTAAGCCCCTATCATGTACAAGTAGCTTGACAAGTCATCATGCCATAACTTTTTGTTCTTGATGAGTAAAGGGGCAAGATCCCCACTTTTACACACTTCCTTCACCTATCGCTAATGTATGCGATCTTAACAAGTAATGGGATAGGCATCATAGCATTCTGAAAAATTATGTCTTAACATGATTGCATTGGTTCAATGTACTTAATGCAAGTGAGCATATACTCTCACAAAGTGATAAGTGGATGCAGAATGACACAGGTCAAGGTCTAGAGGCGTTTAATATCCAAGTCACCACAAGACCACCAACCCCACAAAGAACCATTATGGAGGAAGTGATAGGAACACCAAGAAACAAAAGCCATGACGGTAACGCCACTGGATGAGAACCCAAGGACACCTCTGCACAAAGCACATATTGCAACTGAGCATGGCCAAAGCATAATCATCGATTACCTCCTCCTTCTTGGCCAAACTCTATGTTCAGGCAGGAGCCACGCTCTCAACAAGGGCGAAAGTCTCTTCATCATCCAGGATTCAATTCACAAGATGCTCTGCCCTTGTCCATGCACAGCTCACTTCAAGTGCTACCTCAATTGTTCGATGTCTCACATGTTACAAAGAGGTTTGCAAAATCTCAAGTGTATCTCTTCAGCTCAACAACAGTTCCTCTAGCATCAACGCTGGTGACACAATCGTCTCTATAATATCAATTCTTCATAGCCTTTGAACATCCCCAGAAGTTGCGGCAAGGTCCTTAGACAAGGAAAGGAAAGGTCATATTGCGTATGAAGGTTTAAGACCCGTTGGTGGGGGTGGTGCAACTAGACTGGATAGTGGTGACTCCCTCATCAGTGTCACGGGTTGGGCCTTGCACTCTGAAGCACGTTGAGGTGCTGTAGGAAGTTCCGGAGACATGGGGGTTGTGCTAGGTTCTAAGTGGGCAGTCATAGTGATTTTTAAGTTCTCTGGATTAGGTAGGTTTAAGGCATGTGGCATTTGCTTTGGTCGATAGATGAGCTGAGACTTGCTAGCCACAGCTAGCCATGGCCTGCTGACTATGTTCTGGGTGCCACTTGTGCAAGCCTCTCTCATTAGGGTAAGATTGCTTGTAGATGAGCTTCTTAGCCGGCCATTTTTAGGCACCCAAATCTAGGGATTGCCCTTGTAGTATCCTTGTGCCCGCAAGAGATCTTTGGGAATCCAGCGCGGCGTGGTTGTGTGTCTATGGCGATAGCGCCTAGACTGCCTCTTAGGTCGGGACGGTTGATAATTTTGATGTTTAGGATCATACTTGGGTGGTCTACCCGGATGTGGTTTTTGCCGTTTTGGCACCCATAGAAACTTGGACTCTTTGGCCTTGTGAGCGCTCTTGGTGGGTTTAGACCTGGGGTCGAGAGCTCGGCACGAGGCCGTAGTTTCCTTTTGTTCAGATTTGGGCTGAAGCGTGGTCGTAGGGGTTTCTACTGGTGGCTTCGTAAAGGTGGGGGAATTAAGACAGCCCTTGCTGAAGGTCGTTACTATACGCACATTGCCGATAGCAAGATGTATACGGTTTAGGTTGTAATCCACGTTACAGTTTGTTTGCTTCTTGAAAGTGCGACCCAATAGTGACACATTACCAGCTCCTTTAGTGTCAGGTAACACATGGAAGAAGGCTGGTAAACTTTCAGACTCGATGGAAATGACCACCTTGCACTTCCCTAGGAGTGAATAAGTGGTACCCCCAAATGGGGTGAGTTTAGCGTTAGTGGGCTGTAGTTTCGGTTGACCAATGCGTGTCCAATGGTCATGAGTCAAGATATTGTAGTCGGCACCTTCATCAATCAAGGCTTCGAAAGAATACACTGCTCCTGCTGCAACTGTGATTTGTAGGTACGCCGGTGCCACTACTTCTTCGTCCTGATCTATAAGGTCAGTTACAGTAGCCATGCGGACGTTTAGTGGGGGTTCTAGCATGGGTGGCTCATGTAATGGATGGGAAGGAGGATAGTACTTCTTAATGCGGCTACCGTTAAAAAAGCCTATTCCTTCACCGTCAAGTGTCTCCAACTCGACATTCCCGGTCCTACTGATCATGTGTACTCTGAAAGGCCCTAGCCCCCGAAACTTCATCTTCTGTTTATGTCCTTTTACCGAGTATAGCAGAACAAGGTCCCCTTGTTCGAAGTCTCGCTGCTTGACATGTTTGTCAAATCACATCTTTCGTCGAGCCTTTTCACAAATCAGAGAGTGAGTGGCGAGGAGTCAGGTCTCCGTTAAGCGCTCTAGCTCCACCAAGCGGTTGGTCCAAGCCTCTCTTCCCTCCCAACGCTCCTGGACTGCTAGCCTCAAGCTAGGGATGAAGAATTCTAAGGGAAAAATGGCTTCAGTTCTGTACGTCAGCCTAAAAGGCGTTTGTCCCACAGCCGTTTTATAAGCTGTGCGATAGGCCCACAAGGCCGCCATTAGCTTGTTGTCCCAGTCACTTCTTGAAGTAGACACGACTTTTGTAAGCACGTTGACTAAGATTTTATTTGTGGATTCGGCTTGGCCATTAGCCTGAGGGTAATAGGGGGAGGACTTCCGATGAATTATTAGGAAAGTAGAGAGCAAGTGGGCAATCACTTCATTAATGAAGTGTGTGCCTTGGTCGCTTACAAGTTCGATTGGACAGCCAAACTGTGAAATGACCTGCTCCCACAAGAACTTTGCGGTGGTCCTAGCATCATTCTTCCTCGTGGCTCGTGCCTCTTTCCATTTCGTTAAATAGTCGGTCGCCACTATGATGTATCGAGCTTGGGAATATTGTGCTACAGGACTGATAGGTCCAATAAAATCGATGCCTAATTTTTCAAAGGGTTGTCGGGCTATGACAGGGGTCAACTCCATCTTGTCCTTTCGCACAGGCACTTGGGTCCTTTGGCACTCATCGCAGTGCTTTACAAATTTAGCTGCATCATGAAAGAGGGTGGGCCACCATAGTTGGGATTGTAGCACCTTTCAGGCTGTTGTGTCCCCGCTAAAGTGTCCTCCAGATATTCCACCACGTGCTTCGTTCAATGCATCGTGCATCTCGTGCTCACATACACATCTGTGCAATAAACCGTCTTGTCCCAACCTGTAGAGTTGGCCAGCTACCAGTTGGTATGGTTGAATTTTCAAGATAAGTCTTTTCAGCATGGCCTTCTCAATGGGTCGCTTTGGTAGTCCATTTTCTAGCACTTGCACTATGTCATCAGCCCAATACGGTGTCAGATCAGCTTTAAATAATTCTGGTTCACTAGCTAGGTTAAAGAGATGGACATCCGGCAAATCGTCAGGCACGCCTTGCCCAGCGGCTTCTCCTGTGGTTATGCGGGACATGTGGTCAGCCATGTAGTGCTGCTTTTCTTTGCGTACAACCACAGATAAGTCAAACTCCAGTAAGAGGAGTAACCATCTAGCTATGTGCCCCGTAGCGCAAGGCTTGTTCACAAGATACAGCAAGGCTTGATGGTCAACAAAGGAGACAAAGGGAGTGGCCAACAGGTAATGCCTAAATTTATTTACCGCAAATACCATGGCCAACCCCTCCCTTTCTGTTATGGATAGTTCATCTTGGTCTCTATGAGCTGCCTGCTGGCAAAACTCACCGGGTAATCCAAGTTATGTTCACCAGGCTGGCATAGCACGGCTCCGATAGCGAACTTAGAGGCGTCTATGTGCACATGAAACGTTACGTTCCAGTCTGGGGCTCGCAAGATTGGTGCAGTCGTAAGAGCCTTTTTCAACTCCTCATATGCGCGTTGGCATTCCTCCGTCCACTCAAACACTATCAATAGCTTGTACAATGGTCTAGCTATTAGTGCGTAATTTAGCACAAATCGTCGATAATATCCAGTGTGTCCCAAGAAGCACTGAACTCCCTTGTAGTTATCAGGTGTGGTGGTAGGTCAACAATGACTCTGACTTTGGAAAAGTCAGTAGCAATGCCGTTCCTTGACACTATGTGCCCTAAGATGCATCTGTGTTTTACCCAGAACTGGCACTTTAAGGGGTTCAATGAGAGGTGGTACAGCCTACACCTTTCAAAGACAGCTCTCAATTTCTCCAAGTGTTCGGCCCAACTAGAGTGTAAACATAGGTCGTCTACGAACACTTCCAGTTCGCGCCTAAGCATGTCCTTAAAGATAGTGCACATTAGGCGTTGGAAAGTTGCAAGTGCGTTCATTAGCCCAAAAGCCATGACAATGTAGGCGAACATGCCCCATTCCGTGGCAAAGGCAGTCTTGTGCCTGTCATCAAGGTGCACTTGCACTTGATTGTAGCCCGAGAAACCATCCAGAAAACTGTAGGCTTCCTTTCCTGCTACCCTCTCAAGCATGTGCTCGGTGTAAGGTAAAGGACAGTTATCCCTTTTCGTAGCGACATTCACTTTTTTGTAGTTCACGCACACTCGAATTTTTTCATTTTTTTTCCTGACAATCACGATAGGTGATACCCAGTCTGTGTGCTCGATCTCATATATGAAGCCTGCCTTCATGAGTTTATCAATCTCCTCTTTCACTGCACGGGCATGCTTGGGATTTATGGGGTAAGGTCGTTGTTTCGTTGGCACTGCATCTGGGACCATTGGGATGTTATGAGTCACGACCCTAGGGTCGACTCCCTTAAGTTCGTCCAGGCAAATACGTCAATGTACTCTTGCAGGAGCACAACGAGTTTGGTCTCTTCATCCTCCACCAAGTCATCTGCAACGAACATTGGTCTTGGTTTTTCACCTTTCCCAGCCAAGTTAACCTCTTTGACTTTGGCGGGTCCCTCGATCGGTTCACTAGTCTGACCTTGTCTTTTTGCACCTAATAGAATCACCACTCTGTCACCCTTTTTAAATTTTGTAAACCGTTTGGGCAGATCCTGTGGTTTCCTCTGCCTTTCCACTTCTGAGTCCCTTGCTTGCTTCCTGGCCTCCTCTTTTAGCCTCCTGCGCCTCAGGTGGACTGGCAAGTCTCCCTTGGTGCATTTGACCTTAGAGGGTTGCGGTATCTCGGGATCACTCTCAGTACTAACTTTCGACTCTGAGTTGAACTCGCATCCCTCACTTAAGGAAGGTGTTTCCCCAGGGGGTCGTAGTTCCGTAGGTGCATCTGTCTTGAGCACTGGGATTACCCATGGTTGTGCTACTCCGGCTTGCTCGTAATCCACGGCTCCTATGCGTTCTAGCCAAAATCTATCACACTCCATTAGCATGACTCCTTTTTCGTTCCGACTGATCCCTTCTTTTCTAGGCCTCAAGTCTGCCCTGATTTGTTCTATCGCTTTTCCCTCCGTGTCGTACTCTATTGTGTCTATCTCTTCTTTACTTTCTTCTCTTGTAGAGTGACAGTCCTCATACTCCTCATCATCCGGGTCTTGTCCTTCTGACTACTCGTCATCCCCTAAGCTTCCCTCTTCAATCTCCTTGTCATCAGTAACTAAAGCCCAGTTATAAAGCAAGTTCAGGTCGTGGACCTTGGTCCATTTCCATTCCGGTTTAGCTAAAAGGTCACGTAGAGGTTTTAAGTTAGCAGCCAAATTGCTGTCCAATTTATTGGTCAGATACTCTACGATTTCCTGAAGCTCTAATTTGTTGTTGGGGATGCAGGATGAGGCCGGTTTGCCCGGGTTGAGTGAGCTTCCTGCCATCATGCAAAGCGGCACAACTGGCTCCTCAGTTGGCATGGTTGTAGCTTTAGCAGCTTGCTGATGTAGTCCTTTCACATCCAAGAATGGTAGGTCAATGGTTGCCAAAACGTGCATCCAATCCCTCACATCCTCAGGGCAAGGAATATATCTAGCGAGCGATCCATAGGGCTTGGTCGTTTGAGTATCGCCTTTTAGCATAGCTGAGATGGCAGCTAGGTCAACAGGTGTCGTCGTCCAAGTGTCCATCTCTACCCTCACTGCACTAGTTCTGTTCCCTAGGAAAATCAATCCATTGCCCCAGTTCTCTATGACTCATGCATTCCTCATCCAAGGTCGGCCTAATAGTATGTCGTAATCCACTCCCTTCATGACAATAAAGTTTACCAAAAATTGCACACCGGCAATCTTTACCGGCCAATTCTTTAAGACCCCAAATGGTCTTACCCTCATTCCATTTGCTAACGTGACATTGAATCTAGCAGTCTCTACAGGAGGGTTTCCCCATGCCTCTAGGACTGCATGGTTTAGCACACTAACACCAGCGCTTGTGTTTACAATTCCTTTTCGAGTCATGTCTCCTAAGGCTAGGATGGGCAAAACTGCGTGCATTTCAATGCCTTCCCAAAAAGCATTGATGTGCAAAGACTTAGGATTTGAGTGTAGAGTTAGACTTGGGATCTGTGTAACAGCATCATGATCTTGCGGATCAGCACCCGCAAGTCCTGTGTGTCCCTCGATCAAGTCTTTTAACTCCTGCCACAAAGAGTGATTTTGCCTAAGCAGATCCTCCAAGCTTAGAGTTACTGGAGTGGACAGCAAGGTTGTGAGGAGGCTACTAGACCCTTGTCTTCCTCTAAGGCTAGCAGTTCTAGGCCATGCATTTTGTCTGCCCTGGTAAGTTTTCCCCCGACCTTGCTGCTGAGTTGCTCCTAGTGGTGCAAGTATGCTCCCAGCCTGTGGTTTTAAGGGTGAGACTGGTGTGTTAACACTGGAGAAGTCATCCATAGGGTCTTCCAATATGGGTTCAGCATCCTCGAGGTGCTTTTGGGCGTCCTTGACCCACTCCTTGACCTTGGCTATAGCCTCGAGTTGCCATTTGGGGTGGGGGTATTCCCCTAACTTGGCACTCCCTAGCTCTGCTGTCTTAGGAGCCGAGGTCTCTGCATCTGCGTCTGTGACCTTCTTTCCCGCTACTAGCATAGTCGTTTCCTCGGTTTTAAGGGTTATCTTTGCATCAGTTCTCTTTTTCCGTCTCCTCCGGCTTTTCTTCTCCATTGAGGTTGCATCAAGGTTACTTGGCCCTGGCAAGGAGATGCCTGCTTGTTTCGTTTGAGCTCGCATCATAGCATGTAGTGGGATGGGCATATCCTCACTACCAAAAGTTTCCACTCCAAAGAGCCCCAAAGGGACCGACGGCATGTTGGCAGAGCTAGTTGATGGCTTCCGCCAAGGACAGTCAGGAAACAGATGTGTGATTCCACAGTCTGCGCATCGGAGATCCGCTTTGTCTTTGTTAGCTTGTTCTCGCTCTGGGCAGCGTGATGAAATGTGGCCTGGGTGGCCGCAAGCCCAGCATGTGACTGGATCCTGGCGGCCCTCCAAAGCCTCTGCCTCGTCCTCTTCCTAAAGCCATCACCGGCACTGGCCGATAGTCCATCAGGACTGGGTTTCCCTCCTCGTCGTAGGATATGTACGGATTGACAAATGTCTCTTCCTCATTAGGCTCCTCCACAAAGTGAAC
Source organism: Lygodium microphyllum (assembly GCF_053477565.2). Lineage (NCBI taxonomy): Eukaryota > Viridiplantae > Streptophyta > Polypodiopsida > Schizaeales > Lygodiaceae > Lygodium > Lygodium microphyllum. The sequence goes on along the minus strand of NC_141151.1, from coordinate 2,352,615 downwards.
AGGAGCATCGCTAGATGGGTGAGTCACAAAAGGTCCTGGTGGCCTGGGTATACCAGTTGGGTTCATCTCCAGCCTAGGCACGGCAGGTCTTGAGTCAATTGGTGCTGGAAAAGCTAACTGGGCTCCCCTGCCAAAGAAATTAGGTGGCCTATTACCTAAGTATGGAGGGTTGTACTGCTGCGTGTATGGGAATCTTCTCGGCATTCTGCAATGCGCTGCATCATGCCCGAATCTACCGCAATTTGAGCATGGCCGAGATCTAGGATCTTGGCACTCAACTGGGAGGTGATTGCCGTCGCAGTACACACATTGTACGTGAGATCTCACAGGCTTTCTAACGAGCTCTTGCAACCGTGCAATCTTCATTCTCATCTCTGCCATCCCTTGGTCATGGTCTACACTCTTTCCCTTATCCTGCACGCTAGCAATTGCTTTTCCCCCCAAGGTGGTTGATCTCTCAGGGTCCCTCTGGCTTGCACTATCTCTGTTGGTAGTCCTCATGCTATGTTCCCTGAGTTGATCATCTACGCATATTGCCTCCTCGAAGACTCGAGCTAGCACGTCTCGTTGTAATGTGGAGTTACTGGCCAAAGCCTTGTAGAGCTACTCACTCCGAATCTCGTTCATGAACACTATAGACACTGCCCTCTCGGTAGGTCGCTCATTGGCAGGGATTCTCTTGTAGAGGCTATGCACCTGAGTGACGTAATCCCTAACGTCCTCCTTCTCCCTTTGACCGATATTCATCAACCTAACAATGAGGTTATCCGAATACCCCGCCTCCGAAAAACTCTTGATGAAGAGGCCCTTAAGGTGAGCGAAGTTTGTACGTTCTGCGTCATCCAGACTAGAGTACCAGGTCCTCGCCTTGTCGCCTAAGCATAGGCCAAAGGCTTGAGCTCACTGCGCAGGGTCAGTAAGACCATTCGCCTCACATACTTGCTCGAACTACTCCATGAAGCTGTACGGGTCACTGCTAGGTTCGTATCGAGCTAGTTGTTTTGCTACTATGGGAATTCTAGCTTGCCCTTTAGCCCCTTGCGTGACTCCCAATCCTGACAGTAGCGCAGTGGCTAGGGCAATAGCACTCTGTTCCACGGATGTATTGTCCATGAGTCGCTTTGCCACCAGTTCACTCAACGTCATGCCAGCCTCTGCTGCCCGTTCCCTCTCTATGTTCGGTCCGGACTTGGCTGCCCCAGCTAGGTCTAGTACTCGTCTAGCCTCATACATATCCACGTCTTGCTGCAGCCTTCTAGCCCTTTGCTCATGGTTGTAGGCAATTATGCCTTCCAGCGCTCTCTTGATAGCTCTTCTCTCTTCTTCCAGGTTAGCTACCACTTCCTCTACAGATCTGCCTTGGATCACGGTCCTGGTGAGCAGATCGTAGTCGTGGACCAGTTCTTGGACTGAGGTTGGAAATTCTCCTAAGTCTAATTGGTCTTCCCCTTGTTCGCCTCTTGATCTCGACATTGTTTCTACTTCCAGCTCCATGAGGTTGTCAATGAATCCAATCAGCTCCGGTAGCTTCCACTCCTCTATCTTGTTGCTTCATGTGTCTTCGTGTCTTCTCCAGGTACTACTAGTAGGGCACTCAAACACCTGTCTAAGTCTTGGGGTCTTCTCCTACTAGTGGGTTCCTTAATGTTATTAGATATCCTGGTGTGTTCCTTGTTATTCGAAAGCAGCTGCGATCCTTACTCACACGTTGTGCTTAGTGCTTTCGTGGTGCTTGGTGCGAAAACATGCTTTTCTCTTTTCTTGCTAAGCAGACTTAGCGGAGCACAAGAGTGTAGTGCCGATGCAGGAAGCGTTTTATGCAAACTCCACCTTGTTTCTACCCACGTTCCCAGCCTAATTTGAGTTCTCAACTCAGTTCCCGGCTATTCTACGGTCTTTCCGCACCCTAACTTTGATTAGTCTCTGAGGTTCTAATGGTCAAACTAGGTCTTGGGGGTGTTCAGGGTTGCGTTCTGGGGTCAGGTCTGTGGCAAGGCCAACAAAAGATTCTTATCTTTTTCTTCTGGCAGGATGGTCCGACTCTGGGAATCGAATAGAGCTGGTCCGACTCTGGGAGCCGGATGGTCCGATTCTTACAATCGGACCAGTCTGGTCCGACTCTAACAGTCGGACAGGGTTGGTCCGATTCTGGGACTCGTCCGACCCTGGTGGTCTGGACCAGGAGGGTGGTCCTACTTTCAAAGTGGTCCGTTGGTCCGAGTCTGACTCCAATGGTCTGACTACGATGGTCCGATTCTAATGGGCAGTCCGAGTGCCACATGGCACATCCAATCGGGTTGGTCCGATTCCTACAATCGGATAGGTCTGGTCCGACTCTCTCAATCGGACGGTCTGATTCTGGGAATCGGACCACTGCGAGTTGGTCTGACTGTGTCGGCGACGGGTGCGATTCCGGCGCATTTGAATCCTTCTTAATGTCTGCTGCACACAATCACCACAAGCTTCCCATATCTGATTAGAGCACTATTGGAAAACACCAGACTCACCTGGAGCAGCACGAATCGATGGCGCCTAGAATCGGGGTAGCATTTCCTCGTCCTGTAAACCAGAAGCTCTCTCTCTCTCTCTCTCTCTCTCTCACACACACACACACACACACACACACACACACACAAGGCTAACCAAAGAAATGAGGTTTGTCCTGGCCTCCCAAGCCTCTTAAGGTCCTTTCCCAGCACTACAAAACCTTACAGCCAGTTCCATGTCCCTGTTTCACCTAGAAACTTGAATATGGTCCCCTGTTTTCCTATTTCCAGCAGCAGCCAGAACCTCTATTTTCTCTTTTCTTACCCTAATCTAACCTTAATCTAGTGCAGCCAATATGCAAAACAGAAATGCAGAACAGTAGTCCTAATCTAATGCTTCCAACAAACCCAAATACTTGTTTCACGGATTAAACCCTCCTAAATCTCCTAGTTATCTTGAGCACTGGTTCAGGTTGCAAACCCTACTTCCATGCTCGATCTGATGCGCGCGGCGCTCAATGCTCGATTCCGACGATCCCAGCAATGGAACCAAAATGGAGGGGAGCTTCGAGCTCTACCCTGAGACCTACGGACCACTTATTGCTCAAGTGTTTCAAAACGAGCGGCCATGGCTACCTCTCACATAGCCGACGCGCAATGCCTACCTTACGGGTGTAGTGAGCTTACCTTGATGCTTGATCGAGTACCCTCCTCCTCTTGCACACCGGTAGCTCCATGATCCTTGAGGCAAGCTCAAGCAACCTCAATCCCTCTCCCATGAGCTTCATCCTCCATAGCCACGCGCGACACAAGAGAAGAGAAGAGAGGAGGAGAAGATGAAGCGAGAAGATGGAGAGCTTCTTCCCCAAGATCCCTCACTCTCACACAATCACTCCCTCACACTCTCTCAATCCCTCTCTCAAGCACAAGCAAGAAGGCAAGAAACAAGAGAAGAAGAAGAAGAAGCTTTGGCCACACACAAGAATGAGCTTCGCATTCACTTTTCAACTTTATATACATGCCCTATTTTTCATGGGCGGTCATCCCCCTTTTTTACATGGCCGGCCATTAGCTTAGACCCATTTTCTCATTTCCCACCATTCTAGTCTATCCTATCCCCAACTAATGCATACAATTTGCACATGAGTGAGCCTGGCGCTCTCTTACAAGGTTTTGGAAGTGTTTTCGCACTTAATGGTGCGCTTTTTATTCTTTACCTCTCCTTGGGCGACTCTAAGACTTCTTGAGGATCGTGCCTGTGCATTTAATTTTTTCCAGGGTCTAGTTGCCAGTTAAGGCGCATTTTCCTTCTTTTCTCTTTTTTCCATTTCCCGCTCCTCTGTGCTGCGGTAAACATTTTTCCTTGAGCTAGTCTCTTTTACATCTTTGCTTTTAAATTTGCTTTCTCCATCAAGAAGTGAGTGCTCAATGTCTTTGGCTAAGAGACTAGGAACATTACTTAGTGTTGAAACAAGGTTCTCGTACGGTTCATGATCAATATTGGGGCAAGCAGCACTGCTATTGCCTCATTCTCATCAATGCTCTTTTTAAGAGTTACTAGCTGAGTTTTAAGGCTCTTGAACTTATTGATATATCATAGATGAACTGTCTTTTACATCCAACTTATAAAACTGCATAAGTAATTTTACCTTTGAGTTCTTTGCTTGTGTACCAAAGATTTCGTCAAGTTCTTCCCATGCCTTCTTTGCATCCCTAATGCTAGAAATATGAAGTAATACATCATCGGATAGACCCTATGCAATAATACCTAGAGCTTTGTTGTTCATCTTTTTCCATGTCTTTGTTTTAGGCTAGTCTTCTGCAATATCTTTCTCTGTAGCATTAACATCTGCATTATCTTCCTCAAAGAGATCCCAGAGGTCTTTCCTCATAAGATGGTACATGGTTTTCTCCTTCCAGGTGTGAAAACCTTCACCATTGAATTTAGCTATTTGTTCAAGCTCTGCCATGTTGATAAGCTTTAATTAACGAGCAAAAAAGTTGTATTTTAATGTATCAAGAGACACAAGAAGATCAGTATCAAATTGACACTAGTTCAGTATTAATGGATTGATCTACTTGCTCTCATGAACTTGTGGATGACATGTAGGTACTATGCTTGAACTTGATGTTGAGCTTAAATGTCTTGTTGCTTGCTCCAAATCTTTCAAGTCTACAAGATTTCCCCTCCTTACTAATTTGTTGGTCCGGTTATGCAGTAGACTTGAGTGGAAGGAGCTCTAGTGAGCTTGAGAAAGTGTAAAGGATGAAATTTGGAGCTTTGGCTATGGAGTCCACACTCTAGGGTTTGCAGCACGTCTGGTTTTTTTCATCACAGCCGCACATGGAGTGGACGATTCGGTCGAATATCTGGTATAGAGGTAGCTTAGGTAAGGGGCTATCAAAGCCCTATGGTTCCAGGATAGGGCACGTAGCAAGCGGAGCACACAACCATACAACCAATTCGTTAGGCGCAGAAATGGACAGCAAAGCGCAATCTCCAGAATGCCGGGTAGGATGATGACCAATATCATGTTGTTATGTGATAGGCAGTAGTGTCCAAAGCCAGGGGGCAATCCTCTAGAAGGAAGCAAGTGGAGTTATGCTCTGTAGGGGGAGATCAAGAAGCTCAATCAGAGGTAGGTGCAGATCTGGCTATGGCAGCCTCAAGGTCAGGTGAGGATGAAGTTGGAAATGGAGCCATACACTGATCCCGAGCTATCCAAAGATGAAGAGGAGCTCAAAGAGTAGAGAGGAGACCTGAGACATGCTAAGCCATGCTCAGCTACGCTTTAATACCGTGTCAAAAGACGCGGATCTAGAGCATGGCAAAAGCTATGGCGGATGGAAGATGAAGACCAAACTCATGATGACATAGAGAAGTAGAGACCAACTGTTAAACAAGTGAATTAGGTTCCAAGATGGCAGCTTGGACTCATAAACACAATCTTGTGTATTGGAGTGACAATGACACTAACTGATAAAGAAAAGCATCATCATGCATTCATTCATGTGAAAGTGATAGTCAAGTACAATGCTTTATAGAAGTTAGGTTGTTCCACTCTCCTCACTGTGCATATGGTATTCAGGACAACTCTTCCTAGAGCATACACCATTTGTCATTTTTCAACAAAAAACAGAGCAAGATATGATGAAATAAGAAGAAGAAAGCTAAGAAAAAGATGGAGCAAGTAGAAAAAGGTGAAGGAGCCAAGCTAGAAGAACGAGTGTGGAGAGGTAGGAAGCCAAAACAAGAATATAAGCTTGAACAAGAAGTGCAATAAAAGATAGATCAAGGCATGAAGGCCAAGGATAAGAACAAGAAGGAATAAGATAAGCAAAAGATAGGCCTAGGCAAAATAGATAGAAAAAAAGAGGGAAAGGTAGAGAATAAGAAGAAAAAGAAGGAGAAACCAAACACCAAGAAACGGAAGCATGCCACTAGAGCCAAGATGAGAGATGCGAATGAAGATGCCTCAAAAACCCCCCAAGCTAAACTCGTGGCTAAGGATGAAGCAAACCAAGATTTTGATCCATGGCAACATCCCATCCTAGCCAAATTGGATCAAAGTAGGAACCAAGTGCACTTTAGCAAATGGAGTCATTGGCTACACCTTTGAACCTGAGGAGGCAAATCCTTACAAGCTTAGACAAAATGAGTTAGACGATAAAGCCTTAAAGAAGGAAGAGCATGAGGGAGTGCTCACAATATGGTCTAATTAAGGTAACTCAGTGCCATGGAAGGGAACATTGCTAGTTGAGTCTTGGACAACTCTCCAACTCACTCTTAAGGTGCATGTCTTTGGACTATGGCACTAGTTGGGACCGTACTTAATGTTGGTAAAGATTGAGATCTTGGCATTTAGGCCAACAGTGCAAGGAGTTATTATTCCAATCATATGGGTCCATGATACACTAAGCACTCCACATATGGGCATCATCCCAAGAACTTCAATGATACCTCTACTTTTGCAACCCAAAATCTGGTCTAAGTGTGACAACTTAGTCCATTTTTCCCCAAGGACTTCAACTCCAAATAAGGCTAAGAAAGAGCCAAAGAGGTGCCATGTATCAAGACCACACCTTCTATGCAAAAAGGCAAGTTAAACCAACTAGTTTGTCTAAGTTCAAGGCAAAACAAGAAAGATTCGGCAAAAGGCCAAGGAATACAGTTCAAGTTCTTGACTTGGAGATGAGGGCAAAGTGTCTTGGCAAATGAACCAAGAGACCGAAGTCCCCAAGGCCCAAGGCAATGGCAATAAGAAAGGGAGGAATGGTGCAGTGAGCAACTCAATGGATTGCCTTTCTTAAAGTGTGGCAGCACATGGCTACTACTGTACCACCACACCTTGACCCCCAACAATGTGACAACTTGGGATTGCGCCTATAAAGCTTGGCATGCAAAGCTATAAGCACCAAGCCACATAAAGTCAAGACTCTGAAGCCTCCACCCCTCAAATGTTTGAGTCGAGGGTGGATTGTATAGGGGCTTTTTTATTAAAAAAAGGGGTAGTGGGGGATTTAAAAAGGGAGAATGAATAGTACACAAAATTTGAGTTTCTCTAATCTCGTATTTCCCCCCTTTTTTGGAGAATTTTCAATTTTGGTTTTTTTTCCTCTCACAGAATCAAATTGACCTAAAAGTTGAGAAACATACTACTTTTTCTCTCTTCTTTGTACTCGTGAATTTTCATCTCAATTGAAGCTCCCTGCTGAGAGTAATTGGGGTTTTGAGCGTTCTACTTACCTCTACACTTTCTTCTCCATGTAGCTCCAGATTTTGGGCAAAACATAACTCACATGTGCGGCATCATGAGGGTGGAGTTCTGAGATGTGCCTCAATGTTGTATCTCTCTATATCACGAATACAAAGGACTGCTTATCGATATATCTTATGTGCCTTTTTGCTATGCCATTTCTATGCCTCATGACAGGTTATGATTAGAAGTTGTGTGAAGGTTTATAACACCCCTCCTCCTTTGCGTACCAAAACATTGCACGTCGCGAAAGTCACCCGAGGAGGGGGGGGGTAGGCGGGTATGCGCAAAAGTCAGGGGATTGTTTCTGGGTGCATATCGGGAGGTTGTTAGTAGGTGCATGTTAGGTGGGGGTCACAATGCTGGTGGGTGGGTGGGTGCACCCAGCACTTCATGTGGCAATCTAGATAAATAGTGTGGGAGGGGCTCTTTATGTGCGACATGGCACCTCTTGTTAATATATAGTACAAATAGTACAATGCTACATTGACAAGGGAAGGGCACTCTTGCCCATAATTATAATTCTTGGAGAGTATTGTGCCAACTCTCCACCATGCTAGAATGGTTCCATGTTCCATGTGTGTGAAGTGCTTGTGCCTAGTCTCATCACTACATGCACACATTTCTTATTATTTTGACATTGTTTTCTTTCTTGTGCGAGGTGTTATGGATGTTGATTGTGCCTCTTCTTTATTTACTTGACCATGGCACTATGATTCGTCGGTCAATTGTAATAAGTTTGCTTCACCGTTTCTCACTTCATATTATGTGTAGAAAATTTAGATTACTTACAAGACATTATAACAACAAAATCACATTGTCAGTGTTATAAGCTAATGATGTTTGTGATGATGAATTGTTGCTTTTTCCTTGCAGTATCAAAAAAGTATAAACTACCTTACATATACATAAAGCTCATGAGATTCAACCTGCTCTTATATGACAACATCAGAATACTACATAAGCACCTGATGTGAAAGGCTTCATATTATGGTCTACTAGGAAAGACTAGAAAGGTAAGTCATTTGAAAGGCGCTGAGAGAGAGAGAGAGACGTTTCTTTGCGTCTTTGGCGCCAACAACCCTTAGCTCCTAGGAGATGGAGATGGAGATGGAAGGTTTCAAACGAGCCCCCTCCACGACATGCCTGGTCTGTGCTTCTTGCAGGCGCCGAGTCACGCCCTGCCTCCTGTGCGCCCGCCTCCTTCCATTCTGTGCGTCATCCTCCTCTTCCTGGTAAGTCCGTTTTCTCCTCCTTCCTCCTCTCTGTCTTTCCGTCTGTTTCCCTGACCCTTCCTTTTGTATCCCTTGTCCAGAGAAAATTTTGTTTCGTAGCATCAGAGTACTTGGTATACGTGTAGAATACTCTATAAAAGAAATGTTCAGGACATGTAACTTATCACTAGAAAGTTCAAATATCATGAGCTTTCAAAGAGTCCTAAGGCTACCAGCATAAGAGTCCAATCTCATCCGTCATAGTCTATCTCAAAGTCTTGTGTGAGAAGGTTCACACAGGCAAATTTCAACTTGCAGTTGAGACATAAACTCATCACACCATGGAAAAGAGTAGATACTAAAGGTGAAAGCCAATCATTAAATCATGTAGAGTCGAGTCTCTACGCTCACATATTTTACAAGGAAGAGAGTCCTCCTCACCAAAGAAAGTCTTAGCAGGCTTACCAAAATTACCATGACTATCGATATTCTTGTCTTGTTGTCATCACATTCTTCTCTCACCAATGTATCCTATTTAAATAAGAGCGAGCCCATCCTATGCTTGAGGAGCTCCAAGAGCCCTGCCTTGTAGAGATTGTGGTGGTTGGTGTGATGCTTGCAACTTGAGCAACATCTCAACATTCCTTACAAGCATGTGAAATTCAATGGTTAATCTCTTCTAGCTTCATGTGGAGGTCCTTGTTGAAGATGGTTTACCTTGCCTACATCCACTTAAAAGTTGCAAGATTGTACATTAAATCTTATTCACAATTATGCTAAAGTTTATTTAATAAGTACAATGCATTAAGCTATTCGTCTTGCCATGGATATCTCATGTGTAGTATGTATTATACACAAGTTAGAACAACAACAAGTAGTTGCTTTAAGTAGCGTATGCTAAGCCTATTGGGAATCTTAGTATGTTATATAGACTAGTTTCTCTCACATATTCTAAATGTGCAATCCTACATTAAGTTACATATTTTCATATTTCTAAACATATACGTCGCAACCAGGGTTGTCACGTTCGATGACGTCTGATTAGTATAGTTTGATGCTAGTACGGTACTAATCGGACCAATAAATCTTGGACTTGTACTTAGAGATTCAAGTCAAAAGTGCAAAAGAGAGTTGAAACAAGACTCGAGAGTACTATGTAGCATGAATAATGAAACCAATAACTTTATTATGAGCCAGATGTGCAATCTCATACAAAAAGTATACAAAAATGGATCGAGATAAAAGCCGTCATCTATGGCTTAATCTGAATCAAGATACATGATTACTCTAGGTGCTCATATCACTCTCCACATCGAAGGTGGGAGTATCCTCGTCTTCACTTGAGGAGCCATCATCCTCCTCAACAAAATTACCCTTACTAATGACATTGCTCTTGTCATCATACTCAGGCTCTCTAAGCTCTAGGTGCGAGGTAGTGATAAATATGTCCTTTAGGGTCAAACTAGGAGTACTTCTTGAGTCACTCCCATGTCTCGTGTAGCATCTAAGAGTTCCACAAGTATCATGGATAGTTGATGTTGATGCCAAAGTGAAAGCTTCAACGCTACCGGTGCGAGAGCGAATAACTGTTAGAGATTCATTTCTTGGACAGTAGAGTGTCATTGCAGCAGCACGGATAACGCGTAGGATATATCAGTAGCCACATCAATGATTTGTGCAGGTGCCACGTGGCAGCTTGCAACAATTGGATAGTTTTTATCATTATTTTATGCAGTCGGTTGTATTTATTGTATATGACTTGGTGTTAGACACTATTTTTTCCTAGCTATTTATAGTCAATTTGTGGCACTTTTTCAGATATTTTGATTTGACATCTGATAGAGTTGGTCTATTGAGACTAACAATGTGTGGGCTAACGGAGTTCTAGGTTCTCAAGACGAAAACACACGCAGATATTTTCTTTGCATCCGTGTATATTTCTACACTCCTATACAGTCTACTATACTGCAGATTTTTTGCATTACACTGTCTTCTTCTCTCTCTCTCTCTCTCTCTCTCTTCTCTTTGTATTTGCTCTCAGTCTTTGTCCTACACTTCCGCATTGTTGCACTCTGACATGGTATTAGAGCCGAAATGGACGGACTGATTGAAGAACCTACTTGAAGAGGAGATTTCAGTGTGACACAAGGTTGCATTTTCAGCATTTGAGGGCGAGTGGGAGGGCTGCGTATCAGAATAAGATTGAAGTAAGTGTGGGCTTGCAGGAAAGGAGTTCAGATGGTGAATTTGTTGGAGGTTATTGCTGTTCGAAGGAGAGGAAGGCTGTCCGACGGTTGAAGAAGGTTCGGGAAGCGGAGGAAATAGCCCTAACAGGCTGTGTTTACATAGTCAAAGGGGACTGATATTGTGTTTGTGCAAGCATTGTTGTTGAATATGTTTATAAAGATTGATTTGGAATTCCAAGCGACAGGAAGGTGCCTGTTCTACTGGCTTTTCCATCAGATCAGAAGCTTGATAATTACCGCATCTAGCGAGTGATGATGTTGGCCATTTTGGAGTCTTATGATTTAGCAGAGCTTGTGATGGAGGAGATTAATAGGCCCTAGATAAGAAATGAGTCCAAACTCTCTTCCAATGCTCATGCAGAGTTGACCAAGGCCCAGTCTCATTGGGACAAATTGAATGCCATGATTTGTTCTTTTCTTTATCTGTCTTGCACTATAGTCGTAATAGCTTACATTGAGCACTTGATGGTGGCTCTAAAGATATGATTGGAGCTTGATCAAATGTATAATCAGATAACCTTGATGAAGAGTTTCTTTGGAGGTGCAAATGCGGATCTTGTCCGTGAATAAGTCTTCTTCGCTTTGGAAACACATCAACAAGCTTTGGTAGCTTCAGATGCAGGTTTAAAATGCGGGGAAGTATATTTTCTCCGAAGACATGGCGATCACTTTATTGTCCCAGTTGCCGCCACGATTCGGTGTCTTTTATTCTGCTCTTATTGCATTAGGACGGGAGTTGACTCTTCGGTGGGAAGAGTTGGTTTCTATGATCTTGGACCAAGAGGAATAGTTGAAGGAACAGAATGCTTTTAAATCGGAGGCATTGGTTGGTCAAGCCTCTCAGAAAAAGGGAAAGGATCAAAAGGAGGACAACAAATCTAAGAAGGACAAGGAGAAGGAATCAACTTGCCATATTTGTGGTAAGACCGGTCATTGAAAGAAGGATTGCCTCGACAAAGACAAGGACACCAACAACACGAAGGATCTTGGAGCGGTGGCTGTATCCTCATCAATTGCTTTTCTACACTTAGCAATCATTGAAGACTCTACATTGAAGACTTTTGATGCTGCGATGCCAGCTCCCCAGACTCGAGAGTGGATCGTGGATAGTGGTGCCTCATGGCACATGGCTCCTCCCATTGGTGTTGCCCATTTGCGACCTTCGCATGGGCAAATTCTCATTGGAGACAGCTCTTTTGTGTCTATTGTTGCGCAGGGTGAGATACTTCTAGATGGACGTGGTCGTATCCACACTTCCGAGGTGTTGCATGTGCCAAGCTTGGGTTATCGTTTGCTTTCGGTCCATAAGATTTGTTCTCTTAATCTGTTGGTGGAGTTTGATAGTGATGCTGTTCGAGTCCTTGATCGTGGATTGAGAAAGGTTTTCTGTTTTAGATATGAGGAGAATGGCATCTATAAATTGAAGTCTTCTATAGCTCTTATCTCTTTTCTCCTCATCTCTTAAACACAGTCTGAGCTATAGCATGCTTGATTTAGCCACTTGAATTATGAGTACCTTCGGAAAGCATTGTGAGGATCGTTTGTTTGTGGTTTGCCGGACATAGTGGTGAGCCATCAACCATGTGTCTCCTGCATTCGTGGAAAATTGCATCGGGATGCGATTCCCAACAAAGCTTTGAGGCGGTCTACATCACCTTTGGAGCTTGTATCTACGGATCTTTGTGGCCTCCTGATGAGGACCGAGTCTCGGAAGGGGAGCTTATACTTCATCATTCATGTTGATCGTAGATGACTACAACAGGATGACTTGGGTCTATTTTTTGACATTGAAGTCGGAGGATTTCTCTCACTTCAAGGATTAACTAATCCCTTAGTCTTTTGACTTGTCCAAGATTTGAGGGGATGTTAGAGAGTCATTTTCTAGATAGCAGAGTACCACATTAGTAGTACGGACAGCGCACAGGACACGTCAGCATCCATGCTAGTAGTCTAAGCAGGTGCCACGTGGTAGCTTGCAGTTGGATAGTTTTTATCATTATTTTATGCAGTCGGCTGTATTTACTACAGCCGACTTGGTGCTGGGTACTATTTTTCTTGGCTATTTATAGTCAGTTTGTGACACACTTTCAGATATTTTGATTTGACATCTGATAGAGTTGGTCTGTTGAGATTGACAGTGTGCGGACTAACGGAGATCGAGATTCTCCAGGCAAATACACATGCATATATCTTCTCTGCACTCGTGTATATTTCTGCACTTCTATAGTCTACTATATTGCTGATTTTCTTCGTTACACTGTCTCCTTTTCTCTCTCTTCTCTTTGTGTTTACTCTCTCTCAGTCTTTGTCCTACGCTTCTGCATCGCTGCACTCTAACAATAACAACACAGGCATGCCATGCACGAGTGCGAGAGACTTGTCGGTCTATCTCCTCGGGCTCCAAGTAAAGCTTCCTAAATATTTACTTTTTCTCCAAGTCTCTCTCGCGAGTCACACTTTTAAGTGTGCTAGCAGAGAGTTTGAGTGAATTCATATTTATCTATATATTCAAAGAATGAAAAACTTAGATTAAACAAATAAAACTTCTTTAAATATATTTCATAATCTATGAATAAAGTTATGAACTAAAAAGTATAAAAATCTGATATACGCTACCTATCTTGCCATAGATATCTTATGCATATTGTGTAGCATGCGTTAATTGGAGCGACAATAAATTAGTCACTTCAATTGTCGTGTGCTAAGCTTATTACAAATTTTCGTATACTAAGCTCATTATGAATTTTTGTGTGCATGAGGGACTAGATGGACCAAGTTCTCTCATATGCACTTGACGAATAATTCTTAACCATGTGAAGAAAAAGTAAGTTTAAACTTTCAACTTGCAAGTAGTAAGTTGTAGCTAGAATTGAATGAAAAAAGAGAATAGATTTTCAAATCTATGTAAGAATGCGTAAGATCACTCTTTGGAGTTGAGGCAATTGGTAGCCAAATGACTCTTACAAAGAAGGAGCTTTACCAACGATTCCCGCTTCTAACAAATGGTAGATGTAAAAGTGGTGCTCCTTTGATCGCTATAATTAATTAGCTCCTGGAGGAAGGCACCATGATGCTCTTCCGCCAAAGCCTTTGGAAGAAAGCCATCATGATTAACAAGGACATTAGTATCCTTGAAGAGAGAGGGTTTTTGAAGGCGGGATGTTAAAGTGTTGCAAAACCCATGTATGGGTTGTTTCATCCACTCCCATATTTTCTTTGTCAAAAAGATAATATTATCTCTTTTAGGGGTGGTATCCAAGATATCACTACAATAGGTGTAAGATGATAAAGATTTAGAGGTGAAATTTGAAAAGAAAGAGTGTGAGACAATATGAAATATAGATTCTAAAACTAAAAAGAAGCATGAATCATTAAAAAAAAGAAATAAAAACAATATCATGAAGAAGAGGCCTCCCCATCCAAGATGGTCGATGATTGTATCTCCTCCATCACATCCGCTATAAGATGATAGAGGAGGCCAATAGTAGCCCCCTCCATGTCCGTTATGCGAAGCACCTTGTAGATAGGAGTGATGAAAATGATAATGCCTCTCACATCCATCCCAAATTCCTCCTTTAAGCAAAGTCTTTGAACAACCTTTGCTTCCATTTGGTCTGATGTGGACTCCCCTTCAAGCCATTTCTTAAACTCATGTGACACGGCCGTTTTTTGTAGCTTACTGCGAATGTCATAGAGACGCTCAAGGAGAACCCATATGATCGCAAACAAAGTCTTCAAGGGCTTTTTCAACTACTAGTCCAAGTATGAGCGATAAATCGCAAAAATCGGACCTTGGAGTTGACAAAGCCAACGATTGTGCAAGTATCATTGACAATGCTTGCCACCCACTCCAACTTGCTTATATCTTCCATAAGAAAATCTAGATAATGTGTAGCTCATGGTATCCATACTATGGACGGAAACTCGGCCTTAAGTTTCCGCTCCATAAATGCACAATTTGAGGCATTGTTCCATGACAACTTGTACCATATTTTGCGGCCCAACCTACAAGATTATACACGATAAAATTAGAAAATTTGGGAGGTTAAAAGAAAAGAGAGATTACAAAATAATGGATTTAGAAGCATTACCTCAATGATGGCTCGTCGTATGTGCCGATACATGAACAAGTCTGTGGTTCTCCTTTTCCTTGTGCTCGCATCCACCGCTTGTAGGAAGCATGTGCCAACTGAGCAAGAGATGAGGATGTTGATGATCCCTCTTTTTATGCAGTCACTCCATCCATTGGATAAGATAGAGCATCCATACTTTGCCCAACCAGCATGCATGGGCTCAAGGGACTTATCAATCCTCTCTCTCTCCTCATCGAGTTTCTTGGTACGCATGTCATTGTACGTGACATTGTACCATGCCTTGCATAGACCAATGACGACAATGGCTTTCACCATCCGCTTTCATCAATCCACTTTGAGAATATGGAAAGAGAGATCATACTCAATTATGGTACATGCAATCTCTATTTTCTCTTGCCTTTGCCTCTCCTTGAGAAAGGAGAGAGGACTGGAAACTTGCCCCGTTGCTTGGGCAAGAGTGGCTTGTCTCTTGGGCATAGGTGTACCACTTGAATGGCTTTTTCTAGATGGCATAGAAGAGGCTCCTCCAACGGAGAAAACCGAGACAATTGAAGAGGAATCGTCTTCCGCATCCGAGATCTCATGATCGGGAGAGATCACCTCCTTACTTACCCTTGAAAAGCCTTTGCGTTACTTCAACGACAAGTATTTTCGACAATAATCTTTAGACATCGTCGGGAATACTAGGGCATGGTGTGGTCTTCCCTTCTTATTTGCAAAGGTGGCTGAGAAGTCGAGTGACGGATGAGATTTGGAGCTTTGGGCAATACTTGCACTGCCACTTGCAAGTGTTGGATTTCTCCTTCACTCGTTCGAAGTAGACACAATGTAAGCAAAAGGCTTCATGGAGAGGGGATACCATTGATGATGCATAGAGAGAGCCTAGAGGGTCACGAGTGGAGGGTGAGATTGAAGAAAGGATTGAAAAGAGTAGAGAGCTTGAAGATGTAGAGAGCTTGAGGGAATAGAGAGGCTATAGCTTGATGAAGGAGGAGGTTGGAAGGGTTGAGAGATTAAGGGAGGACTCGAGGAGAGAGCTTGAGAGAGTAGGAAGGATGGAGAGCTTGAAAGGAGTAGGAGGGGTGGAGAACTTGAAAGGATGAATGAGATGGTGGGGAGAGGAGATTTTTATAGAAAGGGAGAGTGCTTTGGGGTTTAGGGTTGGCCCTTGAGAGAGAGAGAGAGAGAGGGGGGGGGGATTTCAAATTTTGAAATTTGAATGGTAGCCCATCATCCATGGGAGAGGATGGTTGTATTGTGCCATAATCCATTGTGTGTATATGAGAGAGAGAGATGGATGAAATTTGAATCATGAGAGAGGGAGAGGAAAGGAGAGAGTTTTTAAACTTGTTAGTTTAAAACTTTAATCTTTAATCTTTTCTCTTGAGTCTTTGTGTGAAAGAAAGAAAAGATAGAGAGAAAGAAAAGAAGAATAGAGAAGATTCAAGAAAGAAAAGAAGAAAAGAAAGGTAAGAAAGAAAAGAAAGAAAAAAAAAAAGAAAGGTAAGAAAGAAAAGAAAAACGAGTCTGAAAACGGTCAAAAAAGTTGTGAAGAAAACTGCTAGGGTTTGCACTGAGGACACACAGAGTGTACGACCATGACAGAAACACAAAGAGACAGAAGTAGACACAGAGAGTAAAACTCAAACCCTAAACGCAAAACCTAAACGCAAAACTCAAAACTCAAACACAGAAACTCAAACACAAACAAAAGAAAGGAGAGAGAGAACACAACTTTAAAGTGAGTGTATAGTGTGCTCAAGGGCAGAGTAATGTTGGAGTGTGAAGTCCATCGGAGACGGATCCCAAGTGGTTTGATTACTAGTCGGAGTAACAAAGTGAGAGAAACACCAAACGTCGATCACCTGAGTGTGAGAAGATTGAGGCGATTGTAGAGGATGATGCCTGATGATGTGGGCGAAGCAACGAAACGTAGCAGTAGAATGTTGCAATAAAATGTCGCAGTAAAACGCAGTAGTAGAACGTCGCAGTAAAATATGGTAGTAGAACACCGCAGTAAAACACATCAGTTAAACGTTGCAGTAAAATGAGGTGATGGTAGCAGTCGCGAAGGTTGGATTGCCATGTGGTGGGAGACTGATGATTGAGATCTACACTTGTAGAGTGTGAAACTTGCACAGACGGAATAAGGCTGAATGGGGGTGGCTTGTCTATTTCTAGATGTGGAAGGATGCTCCAAAAATTAGGGTTTTTGGGAGGCCAACGAAACTCTCTCGGACCACTCTTTTTTTTAATGTTTTTCATTAATTAAGTGTGTTTTGGGATTGTTTAAAAATGCTAATTAGTTGAAAAGCGTGTTTTAGCTTAATATCCCCTCTCAGGCCCAAAATTGAGCCGAAAAGGTTAGCCCAACCATTGTGATGTGTATTTACCCCAAGGCGTCCCATCCCAAAGCAGCCAGAGCATCGGACAAAGGGTGCACGTCAGCTGCCCAGTGGCCTACCAAGACTACAGAGGCGATGGTTATCTTACCAAGGGAATCCAAGTAGTCACCCCAGAGAGAACAGGGCATTGGACAAAGGGTGCACGTCGGTTGCTCAGTGGCCTACCAAGCCCTACAAAGGCGGATGGAACCACATTGAACTTTAAAAAAAAAAGAGTGAGGTAAATTTTATGGGATGCGGCCGATTGAGTAATAGTGATCCAAAAGACAGGAGTACGGAGAGTACACCCAACACATCACAAAATAGGACAAGCTAACCCACTCACTCAAGGTGTTGATGACGAGGAAAAATAGGTGATGAGGTATTCATGTGATGGAGAATGGAGGTGTGGTAACAACAGTTGCCGGTGAAAATAGCTTAGGATCCGCTTAAGTGGTGCTCTGCACAATGAGAGGCAAAGTAGGCTATATGCTGAAGAATGCTCATGTAACAGGTGCCACTTGGACAGTGTCTCTCATGGGAAAATTGTTCACTTGTCCAAGCGCCCTAGTATAAAGATAATGAAATTATGCAATGCAAAGGGTAAGGTACAACAAGGAGGAGAAGCTGATGTCGAAGATAAAGTGTTGAAGCTTGTAGAATACCAAGAAGGATAGGAACCCCCTCTCAACCTAGATGTAGATGTCGAGGAAGGAAGAAGAGTCTAATGTCGGTCTTTGTGTGGTGCTGAGAACCATAAGGAATGAAAGAAGTTGAAGTAGATGAAGCGCCCCGCTAGAAGAGCAAGGTAGAAGTCACCACCATGACAACATTGAGAGAGATGCTGCACGATCCGTCTCGGGAGGGGAAACCGCCATGCTAGAAGAAGAGCAAGCATTCCTAGGATAATAAAACCATGAAAGGAACGATGTTCATCTCCATGTCTCTAGCCCATATAGGAATAAAACAATTTGCAAGTTAGCCTTATATTGAAAGACAAAACCTTGCAAAAGAGATGAGAATCTGCAAACACAAAGGTTAGTGGTGAGATACTCCAAAGTAAAACATAACATAAAGAAAATCTAACTCAAAGGAAATGCAATGATGTGGATGTGTGAGTAAATGCAGCGGAAGACAAAAGAATGGAAAAGCTAAGGACAATGAATCCTATGGGTCCGACTCTTAAGAGTGGAAAAAATGAATGCTAGACTGACCTAGGGTATCCGAAAGGACCTAGAGATATCCTAGTCTAAGAAGATGGCCACCATCACGTACATCCAGTAGCAGGGCGTTGCTAAGGGAACGCTTGACGAGGTGGGGAGGAAGTTGAGATAGATGCATGAAGGGCAACAGGATTGGAACCTGCAGACCAATCAGCCAATCCCTCAGGGGTAGTGAAAGAGAGGGGCTGTTGAGCCTGTACTCGAGCCACATGTCCAGTAGCAGCAACAGGTCTTGAAGGAGTAGATGAAGCAGGAGTGGAGGGCGTAGCCCCACTGGACTGTGCAGTTGCAGTGGTTTGCTAAGCCTTTTTAGGTGGAAGACCTTGGGTCTTGGAGCGACACTCCTCGTCCACATGGCTTGCTCTCTGGCAGTGTGAAAAACTGGTTTTTCTTAGGGAGTTGCTGCCAGATAGGTTTAGATTCTTTGGTTCCATCTAAGGAAGAGAAGTCACCCTTTGATTGGCTTGCCTTTGCATCTATTGAGTTCTTGCCACTGGTGGTTTTTTCTCTTGAAAAAGAGGTAAACCAATCCCCTCTGCTTTGAATAAGGTTGGGATGAGGATTTCTTGTGGACTTGATCATGCAGCCTTGCATAATGCAAGAATTGGCACTTAAACTCGTAGAAGGTTGGCAATTGAGGTTGGGAGATGATGTGTTGAATGAAATTGAAGTGCTTTTCGGGCAACTTATTCAAGAAGAATGTAACTTGATCGTCATCTAACTTTGGAGAGTTAGTAGTGGCTAACTCGGCAAGTAACCGTCTATATTCAGCCAGCTTGACTTTCAAATCATCCCCTTCCTTAATAGAGAACTCTTGAAGCTCAAAGTCGAGATTGATGCGTTGAGTATGATCACGAGTCGCATAGTGGTCGAGAAGGTGACTCCAACGCTCTGACGCGAGCGGGAAGTGTTGCATTTGAGAGTGAAACTCAGGAAGCAACCCTTGCATTAGCTCAACATTGGCTGTGGCATTGCAGGCTCTCCATTGACGGATGTAGTCAGGGTGAGCTAGTCTAGCATAGGCTCTAAACCAATGATGAGGTCCGAAAGACCCTAAGACTCGAGCACTTGTTGCATGAAAATAGACCGAGTGGTGAAATTTGACCCATTAAAATGTGTCTTATCCGTGAAGGCATTTATGACCATTGCAACAGGAGTGATAGTGCTCCGAGATGGATAGTGTGAAAAAGTGTAGTGTGGATAGGATGGGGGAGTGGAGTACACTTGGGAATGGGCCCCAGAGTGCCCACTAGGCATGCGGGTAGTGTGCAAGGTGGATCCATAAGTAGGGATGGGTTGACTAGGCATAGACATGGTAGCCACATGAGGACCCCAAGGAGATGGGATGGAACACGGGGAGCAGAAGATGGGAATCCCTGCGTAGGTGTAACCCAAGAGAGTGGAAAGACGCACCATAAGCTGAGGATGGAAACCCTTGCGTATGAGTGGTCATGTGATGTGAAGTTGGGGATAGTAAGGGGGATGCCCATCACAGTCGGCCCAGGAGTTATGGTTGTGCTCCTTTGCTGAAAGGTGAGAGGCACTGTGTTAAAGGGTAGCATTTTCCCTAATGAAGTACCATGGTGCAAAAGAGGTAGAGAAGGGGGTAGAGAAGGAAAAGGTGCTAGGAGCGGAGATGGAAGATACAACTCCTAGGGTGTGTGAGGCAAATGTGGAGTGTAATCCAACGTTTTGGAAAGATGATGAGAGGTGATCAAGGTGTGATATAGAAGAGGGTGGGATGGGAGGGAAGTGAGAAGTGTGTGTGACATGCTCAAATGAAACAAAAGTTGTAGATGTACTTGAATTTCGTCTGCTTCGTGAGTCCCCTCTATTGAAGTTCACATATGCAAAGCCATTCGAATCTTGTATCTCAAAAAAAGAAACATGCGAGGGTTTTGATTCATGCAACACAAAAGAATTGTACAAGTCTGACATTGGACTTGGTTGAGATGATGAAGATGGATTGCTAGACGTTTCAAATGTTGTATGTCCTCCATGATCGAAGAGGTGGCCAATCTCACCAACCGGTCTGGATGTGGTAGCAAAACTAGTAGTAGGGGTGTAAACATCACCGTACTTGTTGCGATAGTACTCCTTAAAGTCCTCCTCTGTCATGTTAGTGAAATCTGGTGAAGGTGGAGTGTCATTCTTCTCACGGAGTCCATAATGCCGTCTCAGGGCCTCCAATGATGGAGAAGCTTGATAAGACATCATAGGAACTGGAGAAGAAGGTGTCTGGGACATTGTGATTCGGTTACGAGTTGTATTGTGTGCCTTGCACAAAGACTAGCTCTCCATAATATACACAGGATACTCTTTACAAGAGCACCGGCTCTTATACCATGTGAAGAAAATTGCTAGGGTTCGCACTGAGGACACACAAAGTGTACGACCACGATAGAAACACAAAGAGACTGACGTAGACACAGAGAGCAAAACTCAAACCCTAAACGCAAAATCTAAACGCAAAACTCAAAACGCAAACACAAATAGAAGAAGGGAGAGAGAGAACACAACTCTGAAGTAAATGAATGCTATAAATGAATGTAAGAGTGTATAGTGTGCTCGAGGGCAGAGCAATATCGGAGTGTGACATCCATCGAAGATAGATCTCAAGTGTTATGACCACCAATCGGAGTAACGAAGTGAGAGAAACACCAAACGCTGATCACCAGAGTGTGAGGAGACTGAGGTGATTGCAGAGGATGATGCCTGATGATATGGGTGAAGCAACAAAACGTAGCAGTAGAAAACCACAGTAAAACATAGTAGTAGAACGTTGCAATAAGACGCGGCAGTAGAACACCACAATAAAACACAACAGTAAAACGCCGCAGTAAAACGAGGTGATGGCAGCAGTTGCGAAGGTTGGACTGCCACGTAGTGGGAGATTGATGACTAAGATCTACATTGGAGAGTGTGAAACTTGCACAAACGGAATAAGATTGAATGGGGGCAGCTTGTCTATTTATAGATGTGGAAGGGCGCTCCAAAAATTAGGGTTTTTGGGAGGCCATTGAAACGGATCACTCTTCTTTGTAGGGTTTTTCATTAATTAAGTGTGTTTTGGGGCTGTTTAAGAATGCTAATCAATTGAAAAGCGTGTTTTAGCTCAATAAAAGTGACCGTTTGGCTGCAGGGCCCAGGCCTATGGGAGTCAAGACCCGTGCAATGGTCGACCATCGAGACTCGGGGGTCGGGAGTTGAATAGGTCACAGGGCACAGTCGGGTGAGTTGCGACTCGGTGGGGATCAAACTGGATGGGTCCAGAGAGGATCGAACGTTGTGGATAGAACAAGACGGGTTGGATGAGTTGATCAATCTGTTGGACGTGGACAACCTTGGTCACAACGTATATGTGTAAGGTTTCTAGGGGCTACTTTGCAAACATTGGATAGTTTATACCTATATGATAACCACTAGCATAATGTTTTGGTCAAAGAGAATTATTTTTTAGTACGTTACGCTAATAAGCTAATTTCTTTTTGGTCACCATGCTATATGAGTTTTTATAGGAATGCATCAAAGCCTTAAGGAGATATAATTTATATTTGTAGCTATTTTTTGATCCATGGAAAAAATAGAGGGAGGGGAAGAGAGAAGGGCATTTTTAGGTGCAATACAAGAAGGCATCATTTATTCACTCTAGAAGTTAAAAGGATGTTATCATGCTTGGGTGTAGTATCCGATATACCAATAATGTGGTTTTTACAAAAGAAAAAAAAATGCTTGAAACTTTAAAGAAAATTTAAAAAAAATTCATGAGTCAAATTAAAAAAATGAAACTTTGAAGGCCTTGATATTATTGATGGCTTCTTTTATAAAGTAAATGAATAGTCTTAAGGCAACATTCTCAATGCTTGTGATGTATAGTATTTGTCACTAGAATGAGAAATTGACTTAGTGAATTGATTTCAATGAACTCTAATTTTGGTATTTCTAGCTCTGTATATGGTGACTATTGTACTAATAGTGAAAAACTTGATATCGAGCATATAGTGGACAAGTGTACATGCTATGTAGTACAAAAACAAGGCAAAAGGAACAAGATGCAATGTGAAACTCTTAGAAAATTGAAACTTTGCACCTTAGAATTGAGTTCTATTGAAAGTTTCGCCTAGTAAGTAGCTCTCTTAGGGCACTCAAGTTATTAAGTAAGCCTTGAGGTTAAGTTTATCTAGTGAGTAGCTTACTTATAATTAATGATAAAGTCTTTAATTATCTTTGAATAAAAAATCTGAATAAAAAAAGTGATTTGATGAGGGAGCATCTAGTTATTTATTTGAAATCTTGATCTTGGCTATTTGAGGCTTTGTTTCTCTTCTTTTTTTGGAGTAACCTTGGTCTTTTTTTGGAGCAACCCAAGTTTAGAGAGCTATAGTAGCAAAAGGAGATGCATGCTTGTTGATTTTTGTGATGAACAACAAGAGGAGAGTGCTTTGCATTCATCTTGAGGTGCTGGATAGTGAGAAATCAATCTCTTTCTTTTTCTTTCTGTCCCTTGGATTGTGCAAGCTTTGTTTTATAGTAGATCAGAGTTAGGATTTGCTGTTTACAGTTGATTAGTGGTTAGGGTTTGTAGAAATCGATCTTTTTGGGTATGGAATTGTTTATTGAAGATATTCAAGCTAAAACCCCCTAATTTGCCTTTTGTTCTGGTTCACCGAATCATTGAAATTAGGGGCAAACATTAGGGAAAATGTTTTTAAACATGTATGTTTGATTTTCTAGCCACTGAAAGCATTAAACTCAGTTTTCAATCTCAAGGTGAATGCATGTTAGGGATTAAAGTTTATGGAGAGTAGGTTTATAGGTTTGAATTACTTCAATTTGATAGTGAATTGAAGGTTCATTGATCAAGGCAAAGCTCTAAGATTGTTGGACAATTGGCATTGAGGTCTCATCCGACGAATCAGATCGGTTTGGGACTGAAATTATTGTGAATTTCTCATTGATAACAGTGTGGCAATAATGAGACTATTGATGCATTTCTCAATATCATATTGGCTAATATTGGAGTGATTACAACTTTGTTTACTTCGAGACATATTGGTTTGAGTGTATAATTGAGATGGATTTGAAGCTTGTTGGTCATTGAAAATCTAATCCATTGAAAAGCTTGATATGCAAAAGTGTTGCTCTATGAAACCTATGTTAATTGCTGGAGTGGATCACAAGTGGTTCGTGTAAGGACTCATTTTCAGTATTAAAGAGATATTGTAATGTGTGCTTACCTTAAGGGCCAATCTGGTATCAACTACAATGCAAGAGTGCTTTAGCTCTTAGCTACTTTGTATTATTAATTTCCTTTGTTGAAAAATAGGTTTGGTGTTGTAAGTTTATGTTCACTGTCTTATAGATTAGATCTATTGGCCGGTTTTAGTACTCTATACAAGTGGATACTTAGTATGATTTGAGCTTGTACATTGCAGTCTCTTAGGCAAAGTTGTTGAATGGCTTTGACTCATTTTACATTAGTAAGTAGCTTCTTCTCCACCCGTGTCTTTTAACTCCTTTGAGATCATGATTTGATATTGCACATCATATAGTTGTTCAAGAACATAGTACATCATATGTTCGTTCAAGAACGTAGTTGTTTAAAAGGGCATTTTAGAAATTTTAAATGGAAATGAGAAAATGAAAATATTTCTTTCATCTTGAAACATATATTGGGACAGGTTGGGACATGTGTTTTAAGATTGGGGTTTCCTGGGTAGTTTCGATACTGCATGATTACTCTTTGCATTTTGCCTCATTGTTTTGCTTGTTTGCTTCGATTGTTTGTCTTATTTCGCCCGTTTGCTTTAATTGTTTGCATCTTCTTCTTTAGATTTGTTGTTCTCATTGCCTATTTCACCTCATTGTTGAAATCTCTACTTTTCATTCTTCGCTATCAACAATATTTGGAGATGATTTTCTTTGCTTTTAGTAAACTGTAACTCTACGTATCCTTGGATGTCTCACTTTTTACAGTTGGTTTCTCTTCTATTTATTGTTGGTTTTTTTTGTTTTGAGCAAGCTATAATCTGTTAGCAAATATGTGAGCTCATGTGTGAGTCTGAGCTGCAGAGGCTTGGGCACATTATTTAGGTTATTTAGGCTTTTTTTATTGTGTCATTTTATGGTCATATTGGGCATTTATTGCTGGCCGACCAGCAGTAAATGCTGGCCGACCTGACATATTTTGTGGCATTATTTGTGCCTATTTATTCTAGGCTCCTCCTTCTCAGTTGGTCAGTTCACCACTTGGAGGTCTCGTGAAGAGAGGAGCCGGTGCTGGTGCCCACACAGCCAGTGACTCACTGTTGTATGCGACAGTCTCATGTTTGATATATGGATTCTATTTCATGAGCATATATTTGAGTTTTCATTTGTATTGTGTTTCTTCTTTCCCTTTCTCTTTTGTCTTGTGTTTCAGCAGTTTATTACAGCTTATGTTTATGCTTCCATTGCTGCACCACTTCTGACATGGTATCAGATTTCAAGATTTGTGCTCCTGCTGTGTTTTCTTGTTGATTTCAGGACTGTTTTCACCCTTGTTGATCAGGTGACTACTCCTCCATACAAGCAACCTGTTCTACTTGCATTTTTTGAAGATTTGCCATCGCCTGGTGTCCACAGCCCCTCTGCTACCTACATTTTCAGTTTTCAGGCTGTTGCGATAGTTTTCCATCCTGTTTGTGGTAGTATTCAGCTTGCGTTTTGGTGTTCCTGACTCCTTGGCCGAGCGACTATCGCTTCAAGCCGTTTTTGCTGTTTTTGATTGATTTTTTGATTTTTTGCAGTAGCTTTTGTCTTCTTTTGGTCAGATTTTGGGTTATACTGTATGTGAACTCTTGTTTTTTGCAGTCTGTGCTTGTGTTTTGGTTGTGTTCCCTCTCCAAATACCTTCTTTTCTCTACTCTTCTAAATTCTCTACAGATGGCTTTTCCGTGCTCATCCACTGATGATGCATTATATGGAGGTTCAGGTGAGGCTTTTATAGCTTCAGAGAGGGGTTCGAAGACGAAGAAGTCGAAGGTCTAGTGTTACCACTGTGGCAAGAAGGGCCATTTATGGAAGGATTGCAAAGAGTTAGCGGCTTCCAAGAAGAAAAAAGAGCAGAAGACGAAGCGAGATGTGGACTTTTCCGACGAGTCATCATCTGTCTCAGATTCCGGCTCAGATCCTCTGGCCAAGGCGAAGTCCAAGGCGCAGAAGGGATCCTTTTCTTTGGATCGTGGGAAGGGCTTGGTGACCCCTTCCTCAGCTGCTTTCTAGTGGTGGTGATGAGGTTATCCCTCACGACTCTCCAGTGTCAGAGAGGGAGTGAGAGGGTGGTGAGATGGGGCAGCCATGCCTCATCTATATCTCTATACAGATGCATAGGATCCAGAGAGGGACATCCTTGACACATCGATCGAAGTTTGGCACGTTCAAATCCTGGATTGACATCTAGGTTCATGATAGGCTGGTTCTTTGACAGAGAGCGGATGGTTTTTTTTAGAGCTCACATGAGGGGACACTTTGGCAGTTTGGCCAAAGAAGGGGAATCCATGGTCATTTATGTGTTGTGGCATTGGTGACAGGTTGGTCAGGTGTGCTACATCAGTGGCATTGTTGACAGACATCGAGAGCTACTATGATCTTCTCTATCTTCAAGAGCTAGTACGATCGACATCGACATCAGGTTCTCTTTGAGATACCTTGGTGGTGGCTTGATCACCCACTGCTTGGGTATCCATGGTTCTACTTGGTGGTTCTATGTTGTATGGTTTATGATTCATTCTCATTGTACCATTGTATTGTATCAAATCACCCATGATTTGAGAGAGGGTGTTAGTAGATACGTCAGCTCATGTGTGAGTCTGAGTTGCAGAGGCTTGGGCACAATGTTTAGGTTATTTAGGCATTTTTTATTGTGTCATTTTATGGTCATATTGGGCATTTATTGCTGGCCGACCAGCATTAAATGTTGGCTGACCTGTCATATTTTGTGGCATTATTTGTGTCTACTTATTCTAGGCTTCTCCTCTCTCATTTTGAAAATGCACATAATGAAGGGGAAAATGCAATGCGTAATCTTGGAACATGCTTATGGTATGGACAGCAAGGAGAAAATGTGGTTGTTGACCAATAAGCGGGCCCTTCTAGCCCACAAGATGCTAATGACCAATGAGGAGGTGAAGAATATGATGACCGGTTTAAGGCTCGGGTGAAGATATCTTTGTTTAATTGGCCAAAGATCCGTTTTTCAATCCTCCCAAAAAGGACAGCAAGGGCGAGAAGAAGTCATCTTTAAAGGCATTTGGGCAGCAAGAAGCTTCTTAAGGACAACCATGGCAGCCTAAAGATACATCAAAGATTGGTGATAAGCAAAAGCAAATGGTACTAGTTGGGTTTGATACACAAATGCAAGGCCATCTTGGTAGTGCCAATCCAATGGGATTTGGATAGTTGGGTATGTATGTAAGTATGGAGCAGCTAAGATATTTTGGTAGAGATACTACTTTTTATGCTATCCTGGGTCAAGGACCACATATGGGAATGTATGGGACAACTCCTTATGGTATGTAGTAATCAATGCATGGTGTGTAAGGCCAATGTATTCGGGTATGGGTGGTAATTTACATAACTCAATGTATGGCAGCATTGGCATGATACTTGGGATACAAAGTGGCATGCATGGTAATACATTTGTATCCCTTAGTGCTTTTGGGGCTCAAATGCTTCGTATGGTACTAGTCATGCTGCACAACAAATATATTCTTTTTAACAGCTAATGTATGATAACTTGACTCCCAAAGGGGCAACAAAGGACTATGATGAGGGGGGAAAGGTGGTGAAGTTTGAGGCCTTCAGTGGGGCATAAGATAGGTTGAAAGCTTGGACTTTTATTCAACAGTTTAATGCAGTCTTTTTGGAAGGCAACTTTACTGAATCCTCAAAGATTCAAAAAGTAGCCACTTTCTTGAAGGAGAATGCATTGCAATTGTGGTCTATGCTCTTGATGCAAGGTAGAGCACTATCAACATGGGTATAGTTTAAAAATGTTTACTTCGAATTGGTTGGCTGGCACATTTGAGGTGAACACTGACAACTTGGAATAAGCTTGATACAATGCATTTGAAGAATTTGGATTGGTAGAATAAGAAGTTTTGGGATGCCTTGCTGCCAGTGACTTGTTATCATCCAATTTCTCTTCATGAGCAAGCAGAAAAGTATGTATGTGGGTTACCTAAAGGAATCAAGGATTTTTGTATCAAATCCACAGTATCTAGCATGTCTTAGCTCATAGAAACAACTAGTATGGTTGATGATTTGTTGCATGGGAAAGATTTGGGCTTCCAAGGCATAGATGAGAAGTTGAATAAGAAGTTTTCAAGGGATAATAAAAGGGGCGGATCTAAAAATTAGGTTGAAATGAGGTCAAAATAGCAAGTAAAGAGCTAGAAAAAAATTGCATAATGAAGGGAATTAAGGGTTGCAAATAAATGATTTGTTTTGTGAACAGGAGAGTCACGTGGCTAAGGATTGTCCCAATAAGTAGAAAGCTGGAAAATAAAAAATTAGGGAGATGCTACAAAACATCCATTGGTTTGGTGCTAGATGTTGTTATTGATCAGCCCATGATGATGCTATTGAGTTATGCAGAGCATGGGGTAAAATTAGAGACCAACTTGTATTGACCTTCTTTAATAATGGGGCACAAGCCAACTGTATCTCCACGGACAAATGAGACTTGTGGGAGAAGTTCATATGACATGCAGAGGCCATGCAAATCTTGTGATACTGCTCCTTGAGAACCTTCGCTTGCACATTCAGGGATATGTGGATAGGAAAGAGTTTTTCATTGCACTGCTTCAGGGTTGTGATGTTGTGCTTGGTATGCCTTGGTGCGAGACATGGCAACTTGTCTAGGCATCAGACAGAATGAGATGGGACCCATGGTAGAAGTTGGTATTGTATGCAAGGGCCATGCAGAGTTTGTCGCACTGCTCGTTGGGAAGCTTCACTTGCACATTCAAGGATATGTGGATAGCGAAGAGTTTTTCATTGCACCACTTGAAGGTTGTGAAGTCTCACATGTAGTGATTGATTCACATACTAAAGTGATGGGTACTTTTTGGGCAGCATAGCATGCTGCATTGCCCTTTGAATTTATCCTCAGCAACAAGTGTTCATTAAGGAATCTTTTTCTTGTAAATTTCCCATGTTAATGTGGGATTGAGAGTTGAAGAGTAGGGAATGTGCAGATGCCAAAAGGACAGGGATTCTGTAATGCCATCAAAGGTTGCTTGCTCTTGGTGGAGCTCCTCTAGGTGTGTTGGGCAGTCCCCACTTGTATCTTAGAGCTTCATACGGGCCCCACAACTATCGGAGCACCTATTTCTGATTGCTCAAATATATTGTCTTACACCATAGGTAGCTATACATAGATAGGTTCTGTCCATCACCTTTTTATGAAAATTTATCTGTTGAGGTTTGTGAACATTTACTTGCACCTTACTTGTTAATGTAGTTCTTTCATAGCACTTGGACATTGGATAACTAACCATGTTCTCTTTGTTTTTCTAAGGTTGTGCATCATCTAACCTACATATGTTAAAATGCAACTGAACATTCATATGCTTAGTAAAAGAGATTTATCATCAATAGCATGATCATATACTAGTTGATTGTGATTATTGTAGAGTAGGAACATTTGTCATTTTGTCTCTACTCGAATTCAATTTAGTGCATGTTTATGGATTCTGGGTTATTTTAGTAGTACAAAATGAGCCAAGTAAAGGTCAAAGTGTCAGCATCTCTTATTTTCCTGAGTTTTGAAGCAAAAATTTTCCAACTTCTATATATGCTGGTTGCAACTTATTATCATTGTGCCTGAGGTGTAGTATGTGCGATTACAATTTTTTGTGTATCAACTTCTTAGGACTGAATGTTTGTTGGCATCAACAACGCAAAGGGGTTATCAAAATTCTTTATTGATTCATATTTATTGTCTATCTTAGATTTTGGCTCTTTTTGATTGGGAGATTATGCAAAATATAAAGGTATTACATGTAGAATTTCTAACTCTATTTGTCCTTTGTCTTGTTGTGATTAGGCTGGCTTGCGAAAGTTGTAAGTTAAACAACCCTTTGGAGGAACAAGTGCGTCGATTTTTGGGTTTCCCACCTGCTTTAGCCCTTCCAACTGCTATGGTCTGTGTCTTGTTTTGGGTCCTTGTTAGAACTTAGTAAAATAATTTGTAGGAAAATTTATGAGGTAACGAGCAGGTAAGGCGGGTGCTTGTGGCACATGTCGGTCATTCTGGTTGTGCATCAGCTGTTCATGCTCAGATTCAATTGGTCCAAAAGGTCAGTGAAAGCTCTCTCATGCACTCATACATATTTGAGTTTTGGGATAATTGCTAATAGATAAAAATACAGGTTCTTGTAAAAGACTGTATTGAAGTTCCTGTCACCACAAAAGAAACAATTCTGAATGAAGATTCTGATTGTCTGAAATACAATCAAGAGAAGCATGAACCAAACTTCCAATATGCTCAACTTCCATTCCTTCAAAGTGAAGGATTAATAAATGGTGTACAGACAACCACCTTAGAGCTCCGTGATGGATCAATGAGCCTATCTGTTCATGTATGTGGCTCTATTTGTAACTTTGCAAAACTGTCTTGCTCATTGGGTACTTTGGTGTTTCCCATGATGTTTATGTTGGATGGGAGAAAAGACAGTTTGACTATTCTTGAGCTACCGTGAATCTGTGAGTAATAAGAGGCTATATGAATGTACGCAACCTTAATTGCATATGTGGAGTGTCCTTTTTGTGCTTGTATATGTTTAATGGGAGTGTGTGTACAAGTGGTAAATTTATAGCCATTTTGGGGTTTTGACACGAAAGATCTTCTAAAAGGTTGTTTGCCACATCTTGTATTGCTTAATACAGGGTGAAACTCCCTTTTTCTCTCATGGCCTTGCCTTTTGTGGAAGCAAACTTGTTCGCTTGAAACATCTCCGCTTGAAATCCAATCACATCTACAAGATCAGCCCATTGCATACCCATAACATTCATGTGAGAGGGATATGCTTGCTTGTGAGAAAAGAAAGTGTCACTGGAAGTTACCAGTCCATCCCATGCATCCAACTTCAAAGGGAAAGTAGATTGACTTATATTGGCCAACTTAAGTAGTTGCAACCTAGATTTTGGGGCCTAGAGTAAATCCCTTGCCTCTGGTGAGACATCTGTGTGACAGTACTTGTTGCAGGAGGCTGCAATGGACCAGCACAGCAGACTTGGCAACCACAATGCTTCACTACAAACACCCAAGGAGCTTCTTTCGAAGCATGTTCTTAAGTCTTGCTAGCGTCATCAGAACAGGGGTCTTGGTGGCCACAATGCTTCACTACAAACACCCAAGGAGCTTCTTTCAAGGCATGTTCTTAAGTCTTGTAAAACAGCATGCCGAGTATGTGCAGGAGGGTCAGTATGCTCTGAAGATATCTGTGGTGACACATCTTGGGGACGTTCAGAAATAAAGTAACCCAGCTGGTACAAATGTGCCCCACTTCAAGTCATGTACCAAGGGTTGCAATCCAAGAAACCTAAAACATAGCTTTGTAGGATGAGGCTTGCATGTATCCCGTATCTGGCAAGCTCTGTGTCTGTTCTTGAAAGACGATCTTGGCTTCACCAAAACCTGTCCAAGTGAACACAAAGCTAGTGGAAGATGGTGGCACGATGGGTTGGGAAATTCACCACCTTTACCTAGTTGGGCAGGCTTGTTGCTTGTTGAAGTGCCTCCTGAAATTCTTCCAGAGGAACAGTATGCACTAGCTGATCATCAAGCAACAAAGAACTTGCTGTGATACCCAAGAAGAAGTTTGCAACCTACGAAACAAGACCTTGAAGTAGCTTGTAAGGCCATAGTAAAATTTTAAGTGTGCACGTTTTTGTTTCTAGTAGTGCTGTTTTAAACCAGAGCCTTCAATCCGGGTTGGATGTGTGTGCCGTGCAACCAAGGGGGTCTGTCTTGTGAGATGAAAGATGGTAGCCCTCTTATGGGATGTGATGATTTATTGCAACACATCCCATAAGAGGGCTACCACTAGCCGACATCTTCACCATCCCCCCTGCACGGGACTTGACATATGAATCCAGTGGATCTTTTTCCATTTGAGTCCAAGAACTCCATATCTATACCTCCAAACTTTGCCTTTCAGCCACACAACCAGTCCAAACTCCAAGTGTGTCAGATTTACCTACAAGAAACCTTGGGAAACATATTGCCGGTGTACTGCAGAGAGAATCTATGTACTGCCCTGCATACTATGACCTGCAATGCAGGATGACAGCAAACAGCAAGAAAGTTCAGTAGAGAGCATGGCTGCATGCAGAACCAACCCCTGAGAAATTCGTGCACAGCTGCAGCAGTTCACAAGCTGGCCACACAGGATGCTGGTATGGACATTCCAGGGCAGGGCGAAAGTAAACTGCAGAGACCAGCTGCTGCAAACCCACAAACTCAACAGAGGGGAAGCCAAGCCCTGCAAAGCATAGAACAGCACTCCCAAACTCTAGAAGAGCAGATGCTAACCTTGAACCAGCAGTCACTGATTCTGACAGTTGTAATTCCATGAGATGCAGTCGTGATAGGTCTGGAAGGCACACTGAAAAGTCTTGAATACCTCTGAAATGCAGCCGTGATCTCTCCGAAAAGTTGGGATAGCCACAAAGCTTAATGCCTGCTGGTGTGCTGGTCTCTTTTCTGTGTGTGTGTGTGTTCATTCATGCAGTCTAAGTGGGTCATTCTTGTTTATAAGGATGATTTTTTTTTTTTTTTGGCATATCAAAGTGGGCATTGAGGCTCCAGTGATCCAGGTTTCTTGATCCTAGACCAATCACGCATCCAGGTGTTAAGGGGCAAGCTCCCCTAGTGGATGGATTTATAAGTGAGGACTCATTGAAAAGTGAACCAATAATCACTGATGATAGACTTATTGAATCAATATTTATGCCCCAATTGATATGTGCAGATTCAAATAGTTGAATTCCTTGCATGTAACTGATGCTGAAACTCGCTGTACCCTCAAAAAATAGCAAAGGAATTGTAAAGCAGCAAGCCAATGCTTCACATGTACCTGTTGAAGAAACTGCATATATAAACACTGTAGGCAATATCAGGTTCCTTCAAGTCTGAGATGAAGAGGAGACCCAATCAAAGCTCTATGCTTTGAGGTGGGAGGGAGGGATTATTTGTTGTGAGCTTAAATTTCCCATGAATGATCCAGAAAGAGACATGGGAGGGAGAGGTAGGGAGGGATTATTTGTTGAGAGTTTGGATTGTGGACCCATCAGTGATCCAGAAAGAGACATGGGAGGTGGAGGAAGGGAGGGATTTTTAATTGAGTTTTGATTGTGTGTTGCAGTGTTTGGCAGTTCCCAACAAATGCTCTTGTCATATGGTGGCAGCCAGACCCACGAGTGATCCAGAAAGAGAATTGCCTGGCTCAGAAGAGCTGCTCCCAAAATGTCAGATGGAAGGCAGCTGTCATCACTGTGGTGGTATGTGCCAAGTGTTCTGCTCGGACAAATTACTGGTGAATGAGGCTGTTTTGTTGCGCTGCCGAGAACAGTTAGTTTTGATGCATTGTGCAGAGGCATTATCAGAGGATTTGAATATTCCATCATATCCTTTGTGCGCACATACACAAGTAGCCCTGCATGACAAGGAGTCCGAGGCTTGTCATGCACGTGTAGTGAGTGCTTGTGTGCATTGTACAGCAAGGGGCCTTCCCCTTCAGATGATACGGTTGGTCAACACATTGATTGCACCTGATTACAATGCATGGCTCTCTGCTCAGGGGGCAGCTAGCAGTGACAATGAGGGTCTTGATGATATTCTGGCTTCCATTGAGTTGTTTTTACAAAAACGGGACACACTAGTACGACTTCAGGTATTAACTCCACAGATATCTGCTTCTAGTTTGTTACTTATTATCTTGATAGAGCTCTTTATATTTCAGAGGGTGAATAAAGTTGTTAAAAGTGTTCAAACTAATTGAGAAGCCATTGTTACTGCATTGTAGTCTCATCTTGCAAACTATGTAAATTCAAGTCATTGTTACTGCACTGTAGTCTCATCTTGCAAACCATGCAAATTCACAATGATTTTCAGATGTCGTTGCTGAAATCTCTAGCAGCCCAGAAGCAAGCCGATAAGGACTGCAATGCGATTTTGCAGCAGCAGTTGGATCATACGGCAGTGAGTACAAGTCTATAGCAGGATCCTGGTTTTGTGCTAGAAGGGATGTGTGATCGATGTTAAAATCTAAATCTCTAGTGAAGAGTAGATCACCGAGAATGAACTTGCAGTTCTGCTGTTGTGAAGAGGCACTAATACATACCTGTCTTATGTGCAGGGTGCCTGGCTGAAACATTTTTTTGCTGATAGGACGCAAGAAAGGGATCACAAGTTCAGAACTACCGCTCAGCCATTCCTGGCCCTTCTGGATAAGATAAACAGAGTTCTACAATTCTTCTACGCACATGTCTGTTTGGTGGGTTTCTGTCAGCAAACTACTGTGCTTTGTACGGGGCTGTCAGGGATAGAATGTCCCAAACCCAATGACTCAGGTTCAAAAGGTGGGTGCACAAGAGAGGCTGCTCGGATGGCTGTGGCATGCTGGCTATCAATTTATCACGATGTGGCTCATGTCGTAGGTGTGATATGAGCATCGAATGCATGATGTGACGATTGGTATCTTTGCTTCCAGCTTGCGAATTGGATGAAAGCATGCACCCAATTTTTGGCATGCATTTTTTCACACCAGACCCTTAATCCTTGGGGCAAGAACTCTGCTAGACCAAAGGATCCACTCTAAAGAAAATAAAGAGTCCTAGTAGGGTAAGGGGAATCAACTATAGAACACCCAAGGAAAAAGATATCCTTTCGGGGATTTTGGGGGGTGGGGGGGGGGGGATTTCACATTTTGTAGTTTTTTTGAGATTGTGAATATATGAGCATGTAAGGGATATCAAGAGGAATTGAGCTAGTTTAGTACTGAAATTTTTGTCTATAGAATCTTTTATGCTATTTAAAAATACAAATTTGGGAGGTAGTGGTATACTTTTGAGTGCCAATAATGAATGCTTTAGAGCCAATATAAGAGCATATAGGGGATATCAAGAGGAATTCAATGAATCTAATCTTGAATTTTTTATTTTTAAAATATTCTAGACAATTTAAAAATACAAATTTGGGAGGTAGTGGTACACTTAAAGAACTAATGATGGAACACTTTTTTGGCAAATCAAAGAGTGACACTTAAGCAAGATTCTTAGCATTTGCCCTTCGTTTTGGAACATTATTAGCTTGGAGGTGTTTTTCCTCTGTCATCCATTTCACAATTTGCCTCACCCTAATGAATAATGCCCAACTAAGAGTGTATATGCATACAAGAAGGCAATATTAGTGGATATATTGAAGTGGTTGGCTAGCACACTTGTCTAAAGGAGTGTGCTAGTTGTTTGTGAACTTACTTGCATCATGAAGTTGTGCAATTCTTCACAAACAAGAAAATTAGCTTGTACATTTGAGTGTAATGACATCTATATCTATAATTATTCAATTATAAACACATAAGCGAATGGAGTTGCCAAAATTTAAGACAAAAAATTAGCTTCTACATTTACTTACATTCTTACTTATTCAATTATATACATATATTCCTTTTTTCATCATAATCATCCACAAGCTTTGATAGTGAATTAATTATCAATAAATATTTTGATGCATTTCTATTTACACGAGTATTGACATGTCATGATTCTTGGGTTACATGTTTAAATAAGTTGATCTTATGGCCCACCATGCATTGGCTTGCCAAGCTTACTAGTCAACTAATGTTATGAATGTGAACATTTTGACGCTTGTAGAAATTGAATTAAAAAGTGAGGTTAACTTCTCATGAATGTACATATTATTTTGGTTAGCTTGATGAAAGATATGTATGTTTGTGTGCGTTGAATTACTATGGTATTACATTTTGGAAGGATCAATCTAGATATCAAAATCATGTTTTGAAATTTACTCTTATGATAGATTTCTTTGCACTTGGTCAAGGTTCAATTTGTTTACACTAGAAGAACTTTGATAAGACCATTTGGACCTTAAATATCGTTCGCAATGAAAGATATACAAATGTATGATTCATCAACGTGCTCAAAAGTATTACATTTTGGAAGGATCGATCTAGGTATCAAAGTCATATTTTGAAGTTTACTCTTATGATGACTTCTTTGGACTTTGTCAAGGTTCAATTTGCTTACACTACATGAACTTTGATAAGACCATTTGGACCTTAAATTCATCCATTTATATCTTTTGCATTGAAAGATATACAAATGTATGATTCATCAACATGCTCAAAAAGTTTTTATTGAGTTTAGGTAGGTAATCATGTAGGTTGTTCTTTGAGTATATACAAATAAGTTATTTTGTTTGTAACATTGATAGGCATTGAAAGGGAGCGAGAAAGACTCTAAAATTTCTTAGGGAACATTGAAATAGGCACATGGATAATGCGTAGAATTGCAAGTCATTAGAACAAGATATAAAACTAATGATTGGTCTTTTATTAGTTAATGTTTGGAATGAATGGGTGAAGGCATGAACTAGCACATGTATAAAGGCATATAATTGCCAAGTTGCTAAGAACAAGATAGGCAACTAGTTTAGGTATTTAATAAATAAGTGTGCAAAACAAATGGGTAAAAAGATGAGCTTGCAAAGCAATATCATGTGGCTTTAGAGGCAAGTGACCAGGAAGCCTTAGAGACAAATGAGTAAAAGGATGATCTTCTAAATATTTATTAATACGTATGACTTTGCATTTTAAAGCAACTGTAAGGGTGGTACAATGGAGAGAGAGAGAGAGAGAGAGAGAGAGAGAGAGAGAGAGTGTGTGTGATTGATTTTAATGTATTAACACTAGTCATGAGACTTGATTAATCCCATGCAAGCATGTTGTCATTTTCCCCTTGACAATGTCCTTTTCCTAGCATTTTGTAAAGGAAAAGTAAGAAACAAGAAACACAAAGCACCGAAGAAAAAACAAAAAGTAGCATGGAAGTGTATAGGGGGTTGAAGCGCATAGAAGGATTGATTGATATGTGATGTGACAATAATTGGACTATGGGGGTCTATGTGTGGAGAGAGAGAGAGAGAGAGAGGTAGGTATTGACGTTAAGGTGGTTATCAAAAGAGAATAGTTTATGGAAGATTACAATTTGTGTCATGCGGGTAATTCTTCTAATAATGCGGTGTATATTGTATGCAGGCTCCCGATTTCAATCGAGAGATGCATCTAAGATGGAAATAGTGGGGGTGTAGCATTTAAAAGACGTATTCTAGCGATCCACGATGCTTATGGAGACCATAAGGTCTATTCGGAATATCGAATAAAAAGGATAGACAGGATCAAAACTTGCGGGATGGTTGTATTTACAATCTGTGAGAGAGAGAGAGAGAGAGAGGGAGCCTTATCTCCTGCGATTCATGGCTATGGCGTCCCCGAAAGTTGGATCAGTGCGTGCGCCGGCGCGTATGGCGGCTATTCTGCTGTGCCTGCAGTGCAGCATGATGATGATGATGATGGTGAGGTGTGAGGATGGAGAGGGAGTGCGGCGGCCTGTGCCGGGGCTGTACGTGATAGGGGCGTCGATGGTGGACGCGGGAGAGAACGCGGTGGCGATGCCGCTGAGGTCGCAGGCCGAGTTCCGGCCTTACGGCATGGACTACTTCTCGAAGCCAGTGGGCCGATGGAGCAATGGCCGCACCTTCATGGACCTCATCAGTCAGTCCCTCTCTCTCTCTCTCTCTCCTCTGTGTGTGTGTCTCTCTCTCTCTCTCTCTCTCCCGGGCTATGGCTTCCAAAACAACAGACTAAGGAAGCAATTACCACGATTTGTCGTGCCAATCAGTGTAAGAGGTGCTGGTAACTTTGTCATGCCAATGTAAGAGTGGTGATACATGCCAATAGGGTTGTATGTTGTATAGCATTATGGTTGTAGCCATGTAAGAGTGCCGTTCCATGTTACTAGGTTCCTAGCGTAGTGGTTTGAGTGTGGGTTGAATACCCCGGGTGTGTGAGCTTCCAACCTTGGGTTTCACTTCCTAGCCAATACAAATAGTCTCCTCTCTTGCTCCCTCACCTAACTTTAAACTAACTACTCAAATGGTGTGCCAAACTAGAGGTAAAGCCAATCACTTTTCTCACAATATGTACCAAAGCTCAAAATCTTTTTCCGTCATTTGGTAACATATTGCCTTTTGCATTTAAAAACAAAGGTGACCACTCTAAGGAAGCAAAATACCTTGTTCTGCCACCTAAACTTGTTGAAAGTCTAGCATGTTGAGACAGTGGCCCTACTCTAATTGTGTACCATAAAGCTCTTAACGTATTGTAAGGATGTTTTGTGGGAGCCTTGCAAGTAAAGTGAGCATGGTGCAACAGGTCCTTGAGCCTCTTTGCTTACCAAAAATATGGCCACCTTTACTTTGAAAGTCTAGTCAAGTCTCTAGGTGCAATGCTACCTAAATGTAATGCCACATCTAAGGCTAGCTGCACACTAAGTGATAGATGCCCACTTATAGTTGTTAACCAATCAAAGTGTATATTTAGTAGTTGGGTATCCATCTCTCTTTATGCATTGGAGAGGAGGTGACCTAATGTGTACCCGTTAAATTGGTAAACTCCTTGCCTACTTTTGGATAAAGAGTCTCCCCTACCCACTTTCTAGAGCAATAAAAAAGGGTGCACTTTTGGCGCGTGCAACCAACCAAAACAGTTATATGTTTATTATTATTATTATTTTTTTGGGCAAAATGTGCCCTATTGATGTGTAAATGTATCGTATCCATATCCATGCCTACCTTCAAAAAGTGCCACACTTTGGGCAAGGGTTGGGCATCCATCACTCAATATATAACCGTCCTAACTACTTGACTAGTCTTTCAAAGTAAAGGTAATCATCTTCATTAGACATAGGGAGGTGATATACTTTGTCCCACTCACTAAACTCGAGATAGTTCTACTTTTAGAAAGTCTAGTAGGCTATAAAGTGGCCCTACTCTAATTGTGTGCTCTAGAACTCACAAAGAACTTTAAGAATGATTGATAGTTACACTAAGTTGTAATGTTCCAACCTTGGTTTTGCATGAAAGAGCTCCTAGCATTTTTCTCCATTATTGGACGATGACACCTCTCTACTTTGTCTCTTTCCCATCACCTTTATAAAAATGGAAAGATGCTCATCTCTTTTATAAAGATAAACGACATGTTCATTGAAAATCATTGTTGATTATTAAGTAGGTAGAGAAATCAAGGTTGGTCGTTAAGAAAATTATAAAAGTTGAGAAAGAATTTTTACATTTTTTCGATGATCTTTTAAAATTAATAAATTTGAGGTGCTTTTAATATTGGAAGACGAGATTTCCAATCGATAAAATCGGGAAAATTCCACTTATCCCACTTACTTTTTGGAAGATTCTGACCTTAGTCTTAGAGAGAACCTATAAAGTTAAAGTTGAAGGCTTTTGTACCCATTCACAAAAGTGTTTTTCAAGAACTCTTGGTAGAATCGTCAAAACTTGCCTTTTGCAAAATAATAGAAGTGACATGTACCACTGTCTATGAATATATCTTTCTCCAATCTATAACTAAGACAGAGAAACATACCGCATTTCCTCGGTGAGAATGGAGAATGTGGAGCCATTTTTCTCTGAGACAAGAGAAATTATGAAATAAATTATTTCTTATTGCTACCTTAATGAAGTAGAATTTGGTCTAAATTTCACATTCACTCTATATTCATCTATGCTCCTTAAACTGGATTAAAAGAGGATATGATTCTATTTGTTTTCATGTCGTAATAGATGTTGAATATGCAAGTGTATTGTTGCTTTTGCAGGTCAAGGATTGGGATATGGCCTCTTGTCTCCCTACCTCAAATCCCTTGGTTCCAATTTCACCTTTGGTGTGAACTTTGCCTCGTCTGGCTCTACAGCTCAAAACACTTCAGCTACAGGAGATGATAGTGGTGGCTTGTTCTCTTTGCTTGTTCAAGTTGACCAATTTCGAGAGTATCAAGAATCTCTCTTATCATCAGGTATTTTCTTTTGGGCATGTTTTGAATGAGTTTTAGGAGAAGGTAACCAGACCACAAGGGCGTGCTTAGATGAAATGTAATGGGAATAAATACAAGACATATTTAAAAAGAAAGAACGCAATGGGAATGAACTTTAGGCCTTGAATGTTACCATTTTGAGCATTATGGCATTTTAACACACACACACACACACACACACACACACACACACACACACACACACACACACACACACACACACACACACACACACACACACACACACACACACACACACACACACACACACACACACACACACACACACACACACACACACACACACACACACACACACACACACACACACACACACACACACACACACACACACACACACACACACACACACACACACACACACACACACACAGAGGTATATAGAATACAAGGTAATCAAATCCCAAAGGCTTGCCTAAATGATCGAGACAAGGTAATCAAATCCCAAAGGCTTGCCTAAATGATCCATCTCGAGGAAGCAACATCCCAAGTAAGTCTATTCAGAAAAATTTAGAAGAAAAAAAAGTGAAATTGGGATTCAACTTTAAATTTTGAAGCACATTGTGTGCATACTAGGTTTTAAAAAATACATCACAATTTACAAATTGTGCTAGAGATTAAATGAAGTTTAATGCGGATAAGCACAAAACCTTGATAGAAGTCATTGTATCCTATCTAATGTTAACCTTTGAAGACATTGTAATGAACGATTAGTATTTGCTCCATTAGTATGTGTTGATAATATAAGTTTGGCCAAGGAAAAAGAGTACAACTCCATGACCTAAATGCATACATAGAGATGCTGTTGTATGCGAGTCACATGTATGTTTACTTTGTGTGTGTATGTGTGTATAGGCATGCGAATGTATGTGTGTATATATCTGTGTGCATGTGCATGTAGGTGCTTAAATGTGTGCGTGTGTGCGCACGCATGCGTGTGTTTGGATAGCATTGATTGAACATCAGAAGTCACTCTTTTTTTGTTAAAGTCTTTTAAAATGCATAAACCTTGGGGATATATATGTGTGTGTGTGTGTGTGTGTGTGTGTGTGTGTGTGTGGTTAGAGAGGCCAAAGTGGCATATAAAACCCAACAAATATAATGCCATAATTTTGATACATACAACACCATGACAAAAGAAAGGAAAAGTTACTAAGTGAAAGCGAAAGCGTCAAAACCAATAAAAGTAGGCTAAAAGAACGGTGGATTAACAATCATGATAGGTAGCAATAGAGCATATAGATACCTCATGACAGAGCATAATGGTGTAAGGGAAAAAAAGTACTCTTAGGGAGAAATTGACTCGAGTAGATGGGTCACTCAAGCATGGCAAATATGTCATCCTCACTCATGACACAAGTGGTGTTACACTCCAAAGCATAGGATGTCTTATGTTCTGGTGGGAACATTCCCTATGCACATGAGCATTTTCTACCTTCTTGTTTTGGGGGGGGGGTATTTTGGTGTGAACACCCATTAGAGTGTGGTATCATTGATGGTATCGTCATTGATGGCTGCGAGTGTGCCGACGTGCATCGACCTTCATCCAGCAATGCCATATCAGAGCCACTGTCGCCATGCGACAATGGTATCAGAGACGCTATCGCCGTGGGCCGTTGCCACCATCGCCATTGAGCTTCAAGCTGGGCTTCTTCTTCTCCTCAGCATCACCTGCTGTCGAGCCTACCTCCGATATAGGAAGGGTAGTCAGCTTAGGTAGCCACCGCTGCTGCCCCCGCCTTTCTTCTTCCTACAACATCGCCACCGCCTGCCATGCCACCGCCTTGCTGCTGCTCTTTGCCTCCCCTCTAACACCTGGTTGATGCTCCTCCTGCACGTTCGCTTGCACAGCGCCGCCTCTGCCGGCTGCATCGCTACTAATAGCTCTAGTCAGCTGTTGCCACCTTTACTCCACCTACTGATTCTGCCCAATCTGCCTGCTTCTAAGATCTCACCGCCTTCTCATACACTACCTGCCACACTAGGATCTCCAACCTAGTCAGCTCGTCAACCTTCACCATTGCCACACTAGGGTCCCCCAACCTTAGTCATCTCCTCAACCTTCGCCATTGCTACTCAAACTATTTAGCTCCTACAACATTTGGGGGTTTTCACTCTCCACCTTGAATTTTGCACATTCAAAAATTTTTGGGCTTTTTGCTCAAATCCCAAAAATCTATCCCAGAAATTGGGGCATTTCAATTATCAGCCAAATCTCTCCAGATTTCCTCTCTATACTCAATGCTTCTTGTGAAATTTGCTGGAATTCATTGAGTTGAGTGAGGCATACTTTAGCCTTTTACGTGACATCTAGATGTCACCATTATTGGTAGCAAATTTTCTCCACATTCATATGGCAGCATCTTTCTTGACACTCAGTTCTTTCATCTTTAGTTTCGGCAAAAAATCAATAATTTTTTGCATTTTGCATTATATGTCTCTTGTGCTCTATCTATTCAAAATTTTTGGGCATTAGATGGTTGTATTTGTCCAACACACGTAGTAACAAAATGATAGCTCAAAGTGACCTTCTTAACATGTTGGGGCAATGACAAGTTGGATCGTACCAACTACCAATGGGGGCGTATATGATGCTACATGTGCTAGTTGCAAAACAATTATTAGGAGATGTATGTGGCATCAAAGTTAGGCCAACAACCCATGTTGTTTAGAGAGTTGTGTATTCATCCACTTTGTCCTTTCTTACTAGTGGCTCATCTATTTCACCTCCAAATGCTCATTCCATTGTTGATCATTTTAGATGGAACGAGAGAGATTCCCATGCATGCTGACACACGCTATAAGATAAATATATCAAATGCATTTGCATTTAATATAACATAGAAAGTAAATGGTATCATTTGTGCAAACCCTTCACGGTTTTTTTTTTTTGGGTGTGGATAGACATACGACATTTGCTAAAAATCTAGGTTAGTCCTCAATAGACTACAAAAGTCAGTCATTTGTGGGCATGATGGACATGTTTGATAGTTTGTTACTTTTGTTTCAGTAAGGTGCACCTAGTTTTGGTTAGTTTCAATAGCCTACTTAGTTGATATAGCAACAAAACTAGCAATATTTACATACTAGCCAACAACTTTATTTTTAGCCCATTGATTAGGGTACTATTAATAAGGTAGTGGCCACTGAGAGGAGTAATATTTGAGAGTAAAAAATAGACTCTAGATGGTTGTTGGACACATTCCAAGATAGCAAAAAACCATTCCACTCCCCTAGTAGAACCAAAGCAGCACTTGCCATGTGCAAGGTCACTTTGTTGTGCATGCACTTGTAGCTACTTCTTGCAATGAAGAACCTATCCCTTTTGGGGATGCTTTATAGAGTGAGCATTTGATGGCACCAATATAGTTAGGGTTGGACTCCATTAATTAGCAATTTCTACCTTCTTGCTAAAGAAGGGTTTTTTCATTGGTGTGAACACCCATTACAGTGTGGTATTGTAGTAGCTTCGAGTTTTACCTTCATTCCTTCATTCTCACATTAGTGGAGATGACATTCTAGTAGTAACTCTCTCTATTGTCGTTCACCGTTCCGTGTGAGTGTGTGTGCTTACACTTGAGCATCAATCCAACAATGATGGCATGGAAATACCCATGGTGGTGGTCTATGCCTTGCCTCTTAGGATGTGGAAAACATGCCCTATTTGAGTATGTTAGTTAGCCTTTCAACTAGGTTTAAAAAAAAGCAATACTTCCTATAGTCTTGAATTTAAACATACATAAAAGTGCATATACAATATAGTTTGAAAATGTGTAAGCAAAACAATCTACACAATATTTAGATATAGTTTTGTACATTTCTAGGCCATAAGTGATGGAGCCTATGAGAATGGAAACATGTTAGAGAGAGAGAGAGAGAGAGAGAGAGAGAGAGAGAGAGAGAGAGAGAGAGAGAGAGAGAGAGAGAGAGAGAGAGAGAGAGAGAGAGAGAGAGAGAGAGAGAGAGAGAGAGAGAGAGAGAGAGAGAGAGAGAGAGAGAGAGAACCATTTAGTTAAAAGATGTACACAATAAAATAGAGATTAGTGAGCTTATAGATAAGAGGTAATATTTGAGAGCACCATAAACTTGACAAGTGTATATGATCTCTTCACTCTATATTGGATGTTTATACCATCTAACCAATAAGATATTGAAGATATCATTAATTGCTATGAAAACCTTGCATGTATGGAGACACATGAAACCTAACAACAAACATTGTAGCCTTGCCTATAGACAAACCAAAAATCAAATTGAAAAACATCATTGCTCTTTATAAATATCTTAAACATTTAACCCATATAATTTTTAAAAATATTCTCATTTAGCTTGCACACTTAAGCAAGAGTAAGGAACCTAAGAGTGAACTCAATGGCCAAAACCCAAAAGCTTGTTAATAAGGCTTTTATTTGTGAACGTTAGGAAAGATTATCACATGTTTTTGAAGGTTCATTATTATTACCAAAACTCCCTTTTCTAGCA
Source organism: Lygodium microphyllum (assembly GCF_053477565.2). Taxonomy (NCBI): domain Eukaryota; kingdom Viridiplantae; phylum Streptophyta; class Polypodiopsida; order Schizaeales; family Lygodiaceae; genus Lygodium; species Lygodium microphyllum. Next base: position 2,308,537 of record NC_141151.1, on the reverse strand, counting down.
AATAAAGCTTATATGTTCCATGGAGAAACACATTAATGATATCGACAAGTACATGTTCTATTATGAAACATATAAGAGTGATATTACCAACAATGACATGGGGTTTGAAACCTTTTAAAAACTTTTGAAGACTTCATTGAATTGGGATAAACATTTTCTGGACTCAATCTTGAGCTTAGCAATGAGTCTCTTCCATTTTTGAACTAGAGTATGATGCTTACTAATTTCTTTTGTAGATTCTTCAAACGAATCAGAATTGATGCATCACTTTGAAAGCTCTATATACTTCTTAGAGACTGCCCATAATGATTATCTCAAGGTGGCATTCAAGTCAATGGACTTTGATCCTCTTACAACCGTAGTGGAGACAATTGCCTCGATGAGAAAAGCATTAGAAGTAAGTAAACCATCTCTCTTCATTGTTGTTTGTATAACCAATGAGGCTACCTCACTTAATCAATTTATTTTTTATGCTATATAGGTTTTGTACACATTGGGTGCAAGGACATTTTTGGTCATGAATGTCACACCATTGGGGTGTGCTCCTTCTATATTGAGTAACCCATATCGGACTGAAAATAGGGATGAATATGGGTGTAAAGTGGATTACTTAGACTTGGTGAACATGCATAATGAACATGTGGTGGATCTCTTGAATGAACTACAAGAGGAGTATCCACTTGCTGAATGGATTTTATTTGATGCTTATAGTATCATGTTGGATGCTTATCACAATCCCTCTAAATATGGTAATTGATCTTGATCTCATTCTCCACATCTTTGTTTTCCATTAGGAAATAACTTTATGAAGTAACCAAGTTTGTGGTAATGAAGATAATGTGAATTCAATATTACAATAGGTTCTTATCAAAAGCATGTTTTGTGCCTCTCTAGGTCACCACAAGCAATAATATTTACGTAATTTGGCAATTGTATGTGCTAATTTGTTCTTGGTTTTTTTTGATGGAATATTTTCTTCTATTATTTTTGTCATAGGGGTGAAGTATCCATTTCAAGCATGTTGTGGAGCTGGTGGGGAGTATAACTACATGAAAGATGCCGAGTGTGGTAAAGGCCCTCAATATGTGAACGATAGTTACATAGAAGCAAAGCGTTGTGATGATCCTTCATCCCATATTATATGGGACTCCATACATCCAGTTGAATCCTTTTGTCACTTTATTGCTCAAGGAGTGTTGAATGGTAGCTATCTAATACCAAATATTGACATCTTTGAGAGAATCAACTCATATAAGTTGCTACAAAGTTATTAAACATTCATGCAACGAATGTTAGATTGTTCTCTAATGAAAACAATGAATCATTCTTATCTTTCCAAACACATTTACCTATGTACAAGTTTGGATTAGGGCCCCACTTCTTAGCTTTTGTATAAGCATTTATTATACAAATGTTGTCGTATAATGATGATAGGCCAAATGTTACTCCAATGATAAGAACTAATCTCAACTTCCTACCTTGACAAAAGAGGAGATAATGTGCACCTTCAATCATCATTACTGATTTTAACAAGTGGTGTAATGACAAGGGCAAGCCAAAATCAAATGTTGATGTAAAGTGAAAGAATCATTCAAGGAAATGTTAAGTGATTGAATGATCAAAATAGGGAGAAAAATGAAGCTCAATATTATGGAAATGTTTAATTGTTGTGCATTGTCCTTGTATTGCATTTACAAGGTGGAAGTAGTATGAGCTCTTTTTCGCATTGCTTCATGCCTTCATTGTAGGGGAAACTGGAGCTGATACTAGTCCTTTGTCCTAGTGCTACATTTACAATGTGGAAATAGTATGAGCTAGTTTTCACATTGCTTCTTGCTTTCATTCTAGAGGCATATATTCACTAAACACCAATAGTGTTATAACATGTAGGAGTATATAATAAGGAAGTAGAATGTTGAGAGATTCCAATGATTTCTCTTAGGTCTCAACAATTTCCTTTTAAAAACAATTATTGTAATGTGGTTTGTCTTCTAAAGTTAAAAATTCTTACTTACTAAAGTTACTTTGGAACTATCAAGGCCATTGAAAGGAATTCCTCATGTTATGGTACGTTAAGTGCCAATGATTCATCCACAACTTTCAAGAAATACAAACTAACATGTTAGTATTTTGCTATGAGTATAATTACATTGTACAAATGGTACAAAATGGAAAACTTATTTTAGAGTTCAGCAATGAAGCCAATTAGAGATGAACGGTTGCACGAGTCCCTTCTCTATGGATGAGGTAAACCATGTAGTTTTCTACATGAAAAAGAATAGAACTTTTGGGCTTGATGGTCTTCCAATAGTGTTTTCTAGAGAGATGTAGGATGTGCGTGGTCAAGAGCTTTGGCAATGAACTAAATGAAACTAGGAATGGTGGAAGACTATCGTTGGATTTGAATGATGGGGTAATAAAGCTCATTCCAATGAATCCCAATAAACAAGTCTACAAGAATTAAAGGGCCTCACCATGCTCAATGATTCTACAAAGACCTTGAGAAGGCTTTGGCTAGTAGGATTAAATACATCTTTCACTAAAAAACTCAATCCAAAATTAATTGGTTTTGTACATGAAGAAATGTTCATGAGGTTATGTTGAACTTCATCTTCTTAGAAGATCAAACTTTGATTACACATACTCCACTTAGATAAAATATCCAATAACATTAGATGGGATTTTAAAGTCTTGACCCTTGAAAGAATGGGCTTTAAGAAGGTTAACTATAAGATGGTTAATTCTCTTTTCACCAATGCCTCTACTAGAGTGTCCATCGATGGACATTTGCATGAATCCCTCCAATTTTGGAGATTCATAAGACACAAATTTCCTTTATCCCTTTGTTCTTTTGCTATTGTAATTCATCCCTTTGTTGAGGAATTTGGACAAATTGGTGGCATCCCAATATATTAGAGCCTTGTTTGTGAACGGCAGAGCAAACATTATTAGGAACATGTTGAAAACATAGAGGATATCTTCAAAGTTTATGATAGGTTTTGGATGGTGAGTAATGGTAAAATTTAAACTCTCGAAATTTCAACAAATACTTAGTTTATTGTTGCATCCAATCCTAGACTTAGAGATATTGGCTTTAGAAAAGCATTCAAGTATCTTGGCTATCGCCTAGGGATAGCTGTGATACTCAAAAAGAGATTTGAATGGCTATTTTAGAATATCAATACCAAATGGGGAGTTGGGAGTTTGTTAAACTTTCCTCTTCAAGGAAGTTGGATTTTTGAAGCATGTATTACAATCACACATAGTCTTTGTCTCTAATATCTTTGTCTTCTCTAAAGCTTCATTTGATAAAGGCACAAAAATATTTAGGGACATTCTATGGAAGTACAATGAGCATCATTCTTGGCATTCCATTGGACGGAAGTAGATGATAGTAAGTAAAATGATGGAGGTTTAGGGGTGAGAAATCTTTGTTTAAGGGCCTAAAGCTTAGCTTGAAGTAGTTGATAAATATATAATTTGATTTGTTCTTCTCGAGATTTAGATCTTGGAAGCTTCCTATAAAGGGAGGAGCTTGGAAGAAGTACACTTGTTTGATATGTTGGTATTAATGCCTTTCATATTGGGATCGAAAACTCTAAAATAAATCTTTTTGTGAATGATGGGACTATTTGGTTAGCTAGTTGGAATAGTTAGGTGCAAAAGGGAAGGGTGATCCTTCACTTGTCTATTTAATCAAACTCAATTGTGCGATTACTAATGATGGTGTTTCTTTGATTTTCATCAATCCTAGAATGTCCTATATAATCTATTATAAGGGACTTAAGACCTAGAGCAACATCTAGGATGGCATGCTTATATAGTGGTATTTGACTCAAGAAATACAACACACATTATCATGGACTTTGGAAGAGGTAGACTAGTTACCTAGGATTTTAAAAAAAACTAAAGAATATTGATGTTCTTACCCAATGTGATCATTTAATTTAGATTGATTTTTTAGTTACAAAGGCATTCATATCTCGAAAATTTAAAACTTTGTATTGTCCTATGCAAAAGGGCTAGTTCTTTGAAGTGGATGCAACAAACCATAATTGTTAAGAAGCTAAGATATCTAATCATGGCTAGCTGGAAGGTCAATGATTTTCAAAAATTTAATGTATATGTTGGATGGATGATGACACTTATCATTTGTTTTGGGTATGTAGATGTAGCAAAAACTTTGGAGAGACACCTGAGTTACATGATTGGTTCATATATAAGAAAGATCTATTAGGCTAGAGGGAAGAATATCCCTGCCTCTTTTGAAGTCATTGTTATATTAAAAATTTGGTGGCAGAGAATTTGGTATCTATCACAAAAAATTTGGGATCACCACTTAAGGCGATCCTTCATCTTGATTGAAGCATCCTAATCAAGGTGGCACTTTAATTGCCTATACAATGCACACTAATCATCACCTATACTCCAGATGGTCTTCATCTTGAGTGACTTTGATCTTCACTACCACCTCATCACCTCAATCGATATGATCCATCACCTTGATCAAGGTGAACTAACACCATCTCCAAATTAAAAGTTCATCTTGAATGCATTCATTTAGATTAGAACTCATAATATTTGCATTGCCTTACTCCCACTCAAGGTAATCATCACCTTGATTGGACCACCTCTATTGCATTTGATCAAATTGATCAAGGTGATCCATTACCTTGATTGACTAAACCCACTCAAGGTGGGTATGACCTTGACTAGAATCCATCAACTTACTTCACCTCAACACTTGGACTACATCTCAACCATTTATGGTGGTCCTAACGAATCACCTTTCCTAGAATTTGATCACTTAGAGATCAAAGTGAGCATCACCTTGATTGAGTTTTTCTCACTTAAGGTGATCTAAACGTAGTCCACATAGGACACATTGACTAAAAAACTTACTCAAGGTGGTTAAAACACCTTAAATGACATTCCAAATTCACTCCAAGAGCCTAGTTAAGGTGATTAGCCCATCACCTTGAAACAAACACTATGAGTGGAGATACACCTCAAGTGGACATTTGAAGTACTAGATGTATATTGTAATTACAACACCTTTAGTCCACTCATGTAGCCTCATAGTTATAGATATTCTCTATATCACATATCGTCCCATTCTAATAAGTATTTTTGGAAGGGATTTCAAGGTACTTGTACCCGAAAAGTGTCCCTGAAAAGTGTCCAGACACTAGGGACAACCACTTTGACTAGAAGTTCACATTTGCGGTAGTAGATACACATCACACTCTTATCACCTCTAGTTTATGCATATAGGTTCCTCTCTACACAAACAATGCACATACTAAACCCTAGCCTTGACTAAATCTTAGGAGTTGCTAAATATCCTATTTAGACTTTCAAGAATATATATGACACATTCAAGTCTGTTTGGAGTTGAAACCAGCTTTAGATATTTTGGTTTAGCTAGCTATGGCAAACCATGGACTTAGATGATTGAGAATTTGTCTCTTGGATACTTTGATTAAGTCTAGAATCTAAAACTTATACCACACCACCAAAAATTGGTAAAAAATACAATGGTACAATTTTTCAATAGTGTAGTACCATATAGAATTAGTATTGTACCACTGAAAAGTGGTGCTATATCACTTCAAGTGGTAAAAAAATATTAAAGCTTTTAAATTACCAACACATCACTTAAAACTTGTGTAGAACCACCCAAAAGTGGTTCTAAACATTTATGTTTCAAGGAACATGGAGAATGCAAAAATATGTAATGAGAAAAGTATATATATTTACAGAGAAGTGTACTACAGGCTCTCTAGTCTAGGTCATAGTACATTTCATTCACCATCCTGTGATAATTTATATACCAAAGTAGACAAATGCACCTTTGGGGTTGTGTACTGTAGGGAATTTGGGGCTACTGCCCATTGGCACAACCATGGAAAAAGTGTGTCTGTGAGGCAATATGTCTTGCTCCTTGTCCAAGGGATCAGAAGCAGGTAGATTTTTAATGGTTTTCCTAGTTGTTACATAGGGTTTTATACCTATAGTTATCAACTAGCAATTGTGACTAGCATTGTGTTGAGAGAACTTGCTCTAGACTTGAAAAAGAGGCTTAAATAACAGTAGCCTATCTATAGTCTTCTCACATTTCCAATCAGAGAAAATATTTGGAAAATAATAAGCCCTATCATGAAAACCTTTGGCTAGCATGACTTCATGATGAAGTTAATATTGTGTATAGAGCAAGAGCTTCAAATCATGACATCTATTATTTACTTGAGATCCCAAAGAAATTGCTAAGCATCTTGCAAAGTTAAATGCACAACCACTTTGTTAGTCTTATAAATTCAATGCATCTATAACCAAAGGTGCTGAATTTGTAATTTGCCTTTTTTTTTTCATTTTTTCTTGAAAATTCTCTTTTGATAAGTAGCCCATTAAGGTCAAGAATGATAAATTTTTGATCCTACAAAAGTTTGGAACTAGTGACATGTTGGGCAATTTGATGAAATATCCTCAATCTTGGGAGGATCAATATCAAGATCTTTCTTTACTTTGACTGACTGCATGTGGGCATTTGTTTGATTATCATTGACTAGTTCATCTATCTTTTCATCTAGTCCTTCATGGGACCAATTTAAACGCCTTATACTTATTCTAATCAAGCTACTGATTACTAACAATAATATTGGTGCTAGTTTTCTTCTACCAAAAAAGTAACGACAAGGTGCACTAAAGTAAGGAAGTAGTAGCATCACTAGTTAAGGGTATAACTCATAATGGTTTTCAATGCTCAAGTAAGTTTGGGACCACTTTCTATCAATGTGAATAGGGGTTGGGTACACACACACACACACACACACACACACACACACACACACACACACACACACACACACACACACGCACGCACGCACGCACGCACGCACGCACGCACGCACGCACGCGCGTGCACGCACACACAATACGCTATGAAAAAGCAAGGAAAAATTAGCATCACTAGTAAATACTTAAAGCTCATAATGTTTTGCAATACTTTCCTTAGTTAGGGATCTACTTACCATTCATGTTGGTAGGGGTGAGATGTGCCAATCTATTGAACTAATTCTAGAAAGTTGGGTAATAAGAAAGCTTGATGATCTACTACCACAATAATGTTATGTAATAATTCTTAATAGCCAATAGTAACTATAAACCAAAATAGTAAAATATACGTTATCATCTATAGTAGAGCTAACATCAAGCTTTTAATATCAACTTTGGACTTTTGCCTTTTGCATAGTTAAATGCCAACTAATAAAACAATCACATCCCCAAGGGAATTTGTTAACTTTTATTAGTGATGATTGATCTAGACATTAGCTAGGTATTAACTCAATTATTTTAAAAACCACATATTAAGCTAGTCATTAGCCTAACTATTAGACCAAGTAGAATTGAATATTAAGTTAGCTACTATTAGCCTAACTATTGTTAGTAGCTATTTTAATCATTATGTCCTCATAAAAATAATTTAGATGAGTGGTATTGGTTGTGTGAACCAAGAAACATCTTGAAAGTATAATCATAGCAAGAATAAATATGTATATTATTAGTTTTGTATTAGACGAAAATACAATCATAGCAAGACAAAATATGTATGTTACGTTTTGTATACCTATAGATATCGTGAAACTATAGTAAGCATAGCAAGAGTGAAGATGTATACTATTTTTGTGTATACCTACAAACATATACTAAGCGTCATATCAACAGATAGATACTCCTATGGTTGAGGATCCATGATATGTCAACCCATAGGGTTGGCAAATGAGTGCAAAAACCATAATAACATTTTGTTTACCATGTGGTATATATTATTAACACACATGCTAGATTTTCATCCAACAACAATCAACAACTGATTTGCCTTCTTGGGATCTCCTAAGATCAAGAACACCCTTGCTCAAGGATTAGTTGAACAAACCTACAAGTAACACTTGCAAGATAACTTTAACATCTTTCCATTTTTCAAAACCATAAATCCTTTGTGATTGGATTTAGATATAAGGTATAGAAGATGTAGAGGTATCAAGAACATGTAAGGTATACAAGATATAGATATATTAAAAACATATAAGGAATAGAATCTATAGATATATCAAATCTTGAATCACTCTAGATTATAGAGGTATCAAAGTTGCAACAACTCACTCGAGGAACATTTTAACATCTTTACTTGTATCTACATATAGAAGATACTTCAAAGATCCTTTGAAATATACTTTAAATATCTAATAGCCTTGGAATTTGTGGTGAATTTTATCTATAATTTTCCTTGAATATCCTACAAATTGTGGCCAAATATTATTTGAAAATTTTTAACCTGTCCTTGAAGGTTTTTGGCTTCTTATCTTAGCTTTTGAACAATTTATCTAGTGATGAGTATTCGTCTCATTAAAATCATTTGGAATTGACAGTAACACTATTTAGGCATTTTCATGCCCTTTATGATCATGGCATGAATAGATAGACTTATCTCAATTCCTTTAATTGTTGATGTATCAGTATCATGTGTATAACTGCCATATAATAGATAGATCTAGCTTGACTTCTTTGATTGTTGATATACCCACCCAATATGTTTGGTCATCAATATTTAGTACTCTAGATAGAGGTCCAATCAAAAGGGTTTTCTTGCCTACTAGTCTGGGGCAATTTTTTAGGTCCAACAAGCCATCGTGACAGTGATGAGACACAATCAATTTGGATGGACTTTCGATCCATTGTTATTTAAAGGATTTTTCCATCATGACAAACAAATAGATCAAATAAGTTGTAGCAATTATATAATCTTATTTAGATGAGCTGTAAAAATTATTAATTAGCTTTGAAACAAGGAGATTGCATTTAAAACTAAATTATGATTCAAAAACAACTTTGCATTATATTTCATTGCAAAATACTAGACATTGGGAAATGGGAATGTATCATATGAAATCATTTCTATATATTCTAAAACATACATTATTATATCGGAAGTTGAGAGCAAGTTTTTGTATCAACTCAATACTCTACATTCTTAGAGATACATCATTGTGTTGGAAATTTGGAGAAGTGAAATACTAAGAGTGTGAGACTATTAGAACAAACACAAGAGAGTGTTGATTGATGGATCAATGACATAACATATAGTCCAAGGCACATGACTAACTAGAGAAATACTAACTAGCATGATGTTTGCTTAATGCACTTGAATTGTGTTCACATGGTATTATACATGCATGTGCATGTGCGCTCACATGCATGCATGCACGCGCGCGCATGCATGTGTGCTCACACGCACGCACGCACGCACGCACGCGCGCGCGCGCGCGCACACACACACACACACACACACACACACACACACACACACACACAGAGAGAGAGAGAGAGAGAGAGAGAGAGAGAGAGAGAGAGAGAGAGAGAGAGAGAGAGAGAGAGAGAGAGAGAGAGAGAGAGAGAGAGAGAGAGAGAGAGAGAGTGCTTAGATATGAGGAAAAATGTTCCCCACATGTCCCATTTGAGTCTTGTCGAATCAAGCACATGACATGAAACATAGGTGCATACAAGTATGAAGGTTTGATCTTTTGCAAGGTAGTGTATAATCTTGGACTACATGCATTGGGAAGGTGTTACTCCTAGACTTGAGCAATGCCTAGTCCTATCATGGGTAATGGTGTTGATGTCAATTGCCATTTCAAAGAGAAAACTAGACACATCAAATGGAGTAGATAATCCGATCAATGAAATGTCAATGAAGAACATATTCCATACAATGTTACTAATGTTTTATGTGGAGTCTACATCTCTATAACTTCTTGGCAAGCCATAGGAACATTCCCCAAGGAATGTAGATCCACAATTATGACAAGTGTATGTAACTATGAAGGAGAGAAAAAAATAATAATGTTCATTTTGACTCCTTTCTCATAGTGAGCAGTGAGATCATCATCATCATCTTCTTTTGCTTCTTCTTCTTGTCATGATCTTTGTAATTTCAAGGATAAACCCATGCAAAAGGTCTCATCCCAAATATGCTAGTTCCTCAAAATGTAGGATGAGCCTCTCATGCATCCACCTTGCATATTTGGCACTATTAGATGTTGGATAAATTTGGAGACACTCATGTCATGAGATTTGTGTGAATGAGAATGAAAGGAAAAAGTAGGAAAATGGATGGCCAAGGATGAGATAAAGAAGTAGGTGAATTATCCTTCTATCTAATATGACTAAAAAAAGCCTCCTTTTGAAGTGAGATTTGACAAGCACCATAAAGGAGAACCACAAGTTGCTAGCAAAGGTGTTTGCTTGCATAGAAGGCTACCATATCAAATTTCTTGGTTCACATGTAAATAAAAATAAAGTTGGCAAGAAGACACATCTAGCTCTAAGAACATATGTCTAAACAAGAGAAATGAAACACCAAGTAAAATGTGAGATTCAAAGAGAAAGAATGGGCTTGAGAGAGGTTTTTTGGAGAAATCAAAGAAGAAAAATATAATAAAATTATATGGCTATGTTTATAAAGTAAGGAGACATACCAACTAGCTTAATCTTTACTTATTGCAAAAAAGTGTATTCACAAGGTGTGATGCACAAAAACTAAAAGGTGCATTTGCATGTACGTGTGCTCATCTACTAAGGGAAAGTACTCCTCTCATTACACAATTCATATACAAAGTGTTGTCAACAATCTAAGTATTATCTAAGTATTGCTAGCAATAGAAGGCCCATCAGAATGTTCCCATAAGTCATCTTCCATAAAACTATGAAAATATGAATCCAGTATAGTTGCATGCACTATAGGTATCACATGTCTCAAAACAAAGGGTCTTCTATCATTTATTTAAATCTGACCGTATTCTTGAGATGAGTATAGTACATAATATGAAATTAGGAATCAAACTCACGCATCAATGCTTGTATTCACAAGGGTCTTATATCATTTATTTTAATGTGACCATATTCTTGAGATGAGGATATTACATGTTATGAAATTAGGAATCAAACTCATGCATCAATGCTTGTATTCACAAGCTTTACAATTAGCTACTCCCCTCTAACCTCATGGATCTTTTATTTATTTATTTAGCATACTTCAACAACATGGGCACAAGGTATAAGAGAGTGCATGGCACAAATCACTTAAGTCAACTTTAGTACAATACCAAAGGTATGGAGAGGTACTTGTAAAGGTCGTCATCAAAATAAGGAATGCATATATTGCAAAAGAAATTCATTCAAGATATTACATGACCTTTGCCTAATGAAACTTGAAATCCCACTATGTAATTTCAAAAAAGAATAGCAAACACTACTCTAAGTTTTGTTATTCTTTGTGCATGAGCTCTATACGAAGACTTTGAAGATGGGAAAAGTGGATAAATGTGAATATGTCAAGACATAATGAATATAAGATCTTCTCAATGAAAGTGGGAGCAAGAGTGGAAGCACAAGTAGAAGCAAGAAGGAAACAAGATCTATGGAGATTCAAGCAAGAGAGAGTAAGACACTATGTGGGAACTCCAACAGTCACAATGTGTGACTTGCCTTCCCTTACTCTATTATCATGTAAATAATAAAGAATAAAATGACAGTGATAGGTGGCCACCACCTAAAGTGTATAGGTGTGTAGACAGTAAGTATAAGTAAATGTAGGCACCTAAGCATATGCGGATTTTAACTCCCAAAAACCCACTAAAAGGTGAATATGCCTATGTGTGGAGAAAACAAGAAAAAAGTGACAAAGTATAATGTGTACATGTAACTACAATAGGATGAGGAATAGACGTCGTCTCATCCTATGCCCATCATCTTCGTAAGGAAGGCATAACATTCCACTAAGAGACTTTTAGTGAGTAGAGGTACATGATTCTCATCAGTTGAGATCTTGACAAGCTCTATGTGCTTGTTCTCAATCACCTCTTTGATGAAGTGATAACAAACTTCAATGTGCTTGGTCTTCGTATGAAATACTAAATTATGTGCCAATTGATCTAGAGTCCGAATGCAATGTAGGAATCACAGTCATGTGAAGGTTGGAAACCAGACAACCTAACCATAGGGCCTCCTTACAAGCCTCAGTGGTGAATGCGGTGTAGTTGGCCTTGGGTACTAGATGCTAGATTTATTTATCCCTGTGTGTGAACACACATTATTGTGTGTAAAAGTGCGTGTCTGACACCACTTAACATTAAATAAGGGTCAAGGGTGCGGGTGAATACCTCAACCTATATATTTAGACCCTATCACTTGTACTTTTATCTCATGTTTTATTATCAATCTATCTTTTAGTTTGTGTGTACTTGCAAGGGTTCAGTGTGTGTGTGTCCCCCATGGAGGCCCATCCACCACAACTTGCTAGTCACACATGTGAGCTCCATACCTGATAGTGGTATCAAAGAAGGTTCACCTTCAGCTTCACCCATGCTTTTGCAGTTCACTTGCTCCCAGTGATCTCTTAGCCTACCTACATCTGGGATTGCACATGACTTTGTTTTGTGCCCTACGTGTAATCATTGCTAACACCGCCATCCCATTTGTGGATCTCATTTGTTGTTGACTTGACACATTTCTGCTTGTCTAGTGCCAAGCATCATTGCTCATCTGCTCATTTAGTTGAATGATTTATCTCTATCTAGAAGAAGTGTGCAGGTCAATTAGCACCTTCAGATCCACATGTGCTTGCCATAAAATTGCTCACCGCTAGAGCCTATCACAAGTGTGTTGCCACGTGCCATGATCGTCTTGCCTACGTAGCTTGACCTGCCCATCACACGTTAGTTTGACCATCTTGCATTGACCTTCATCCACATCATCATCACAATTCATAGCCAAGCATTGACCAAAGATAGGGTTTTGATTAAAACCTTAGTTAGTTGAAGTTTTAAAAATCTTAAGGGTCAATTCACATGGAATTGGAGATTTCAAAAATTTGGTCAAAATTTCATAGATTTTTTCCATAAAATTTAGGCTTTTTGCACTAAAGTCCTTTGCCATCAAATTGAGGCCTTGAAGGAAGCATCCAAGGCTGCCCAAGCACTTGCCTTCAACATTGGGTGTAAAATGATCCGCCAAGGGTATAGTGCTTGTTCTCAATGTCATTGTAGATGATCGACCTTGATGTCGATGCCGTTAACATCAACATTGAGGGGGGATTTGTATCCCACTAAATTTTTTTAAAAGTGAAAATAAAAAATTATAAAATTAAAAATTAAAATATATAATGTAGTTGGAATTAGACATTGGCCATGCTCATGCATGCACTAAGACCTTTTCATCACTTATAAAATAATTGTGTGGGGTTCTCTACTTGGTTTTTAACCCAACAAGAGTTGTATTTCTTAATATTTTCTTTTCTTTCGATTCATAAAGGAGTTGTATTTTAGGGGGATTCTAACCACTTTGCGCATGACCTCTAAGTTGATCCCGAAAACTATACCATTTGGCATCTGGTCATGTGGCTAGTGCCTCTGAGCCACAGTGGCTTTTGATTAGCCTTTGAGCCATACACACGCACGTCTGAACCATGTCTTACATTGGGTTCGTGAGCTTGTTGGTAGACCATGCCATGACCTACCTCGCGTTATATCTCTCTTACTTATGTATCTTCTTTTCCAAAATCATTGTATAGGATTAGACACTACCTCCTCGAGGCAAGGCCTTCTCTTTTTCTTTTTTGTATGTTTCATTGTCACGGGTTCAGTCACCCATGACCCGAATGGGGTTTTATTAGATTTATTTGTCCTTGTGTGTAAACACACATTATTGTGTGTGAACATATGTATCTAGATGTGAACAAATTTTACACCACTTAGCATTAAAAAAGGGTCAAAGGTAAAACAAAAAGTAGCATGGAAACTTTATGGGGGGTTAAAGGGCATAGAAGGATTGAGCGATATCTGACAATAGGTGGACTTTGAAAACTTGTGAGATGGTTACATTTACAATTTGAGAGAGAGAGAGAGAGAGAGAGAGAGAGAGAGAGAGAGAGAGAGAGAGAGAGAGAGAGAGAGAGAGAGAGAGAGAGAGAGAGAGAGAGAGAGAGAGAGAGAGAGAGAGAGAGAGAGAGAGAGAGAGAGAGAGAGAGAGAGAGAGAGAGAGAGAGAGAGAGAGAGAGAGCCTAGTTTCCTGCAACTCATGGTTATGGCATCAAAGGAAGTTGGATAGGTGGGTGTGCTAGTGAGCGAAGCTTCTAGAAGCTAGTGGGTTGATGGAGCAACGTCTGCACCTTCGTGGACCTCATCAGTCAGTCCTTTCCCTTGATAGAATAGTGGGTTTTGAAGAATACGTCACAAATGTACAATTTGTGCTAGAGCTTAAATGAAAATATGCATAAAACCTTGATAGAAATTATTGTATCCTAGGTAATGTTAAGCTTTTAAGACATCGTAGATGTCCATTAGTATTTGCTCCATTAGTATATGTTGATAATATAAGTTTGGCCAAGCACACGGAGTAAAACTCCATGATGTAAATGGATACATGTATGGGCTTCTAGAGAGATGTTGTTGTTAGTCACATATATGTCTTCTTTGTGTGGTACAAGTGTGCGCATGCACATGTGTATGTGTATATGTGTGTGCATGTGCATGTAGATGCTTAAGAGAGAGTGTGTGCGTGGATAATATTGATTGAACATTTGAAGTCACTCTTTTTTTGTCAAAGTCTTTTAGAATACATAATGCCTAGGGGAAGATACAAACACATATATGTTTAGAGTGGCCAAAGTGGCATATAAAACCCATCAAATATACTGTCATAATTTTGATACATACAATACCATGGCAAAAGAAAGGGATAGTTTCTAAGTTAAAGCTAAAGGGTCAAAACTAACAAAGGCAGGCTAGAAGTACTCTAGATTAACAATCATTATAGGTAGCAATAGAGCATATATATACATACCTCATGACAGAGCATAATGATGCAAGGGAAAAATAATACTCTTAGGGAGAAATTGACTCGAGTAGATGGGTCACTAAAGCATGGCAAATATGTTCTTCTCACTCAAAGTCACAAGTGGGGTTGTGCTCTAGAGCATACAATGTCTTTTATGCTAGTGTGAACGTTCCCTACGCACATGAGCACTTTTTACCTTCTTGTTGAAGAGGGTTGTTTTTTTTTTCTTTCGTGTGAACACCCATTAGGGTGTGGTACTATATTACCCTTTGGGTTATAGTTTACTCTATGATTCTCACATTAGTCAAGTGGATGTGATTTTTCACTTTAGTAGTGGAGGAGATATTCTAGCAATCTCTCTCTCTCTCCCTCATTCTCTTGGATGTGATTCGAGCAGTCTCTCTTTACTCTCTTGCTATCCATTGGTGGCTGTGAGTGTGCCCGCGGGCAACTGCATTAATCCAACGACGCCATATCAGAGCCACAGTCAGCCATATCAATCCAACAATGGTATCAGAGAGACACTGTCACCATGAGCTGTCGCCACCATCGCCATTGAGCTTCGAGTTGGGCTTCTTCTTCTCTGCTCAGTAATCCCTCTCCTCCATTGATAGCTGCATCACCTCTTGTTAGGAAGGGTAGTCTTCTTAAGCAGCCACCATTGCTGTCCGTGTCTTTCTTCTTCCCACAACATGACCAGCGGCGGCTACCATGCAACTACCTTTTCATACATCTTGCTGCTATCACCTTGTTGATGCTCCTCATGTATGTCCGCTTGCACAGTGCTGCCTCTACCAGCAGCATCAATACTGATAGCTCTGGTCAGCAGTTACCACCTCTACTCCACCTGTTGATTCTGCTCAATCTGCCTGCTTCTAAGATCTCACTGCCTTCTCATAAAATATATGCCACATTAATGTCTAGCTCCTCAACCTTCACCATTGCCACACTAGGCCTCCCAACCTTAGTGTGGCAATGGTACATCAACCTTCACCATTGCCACACTAGGGTTCACAACCTTGTCCATTGCCATATGGTCCAAGCTCCTCAAGCTTCACCATAATTGCTACTCGAACTATTTAGCTGCTACAACATTTAGGGATCTTCATTCTCCACCGTGAATTTTGCACATTCAGAAATTTGGGGCTTTCTTCTCAAACCCCAAAAATTTATCAAGAAATTGGGGCATTTCAATTATTAGCCAAAGCCCTCCAAATTTCTTCTCTATAATTAAGGCTTTTCTGAAATTTGCCAGAATTCATTGAATCGAGGTGTAATTTAGCCTTTTACATGACATCCGGAAACATTATTGGTGGTAGCAAATTTTCTCCACATTGGCATAATCTTTCTTGACATTCAGTTCTATCGACTCTAGTTCGGCAAAATAGCAATAATTTTTTACATTTTGCATTATATGTCTCCTGTGCTCTATCTATTCAAAATTTTTGGACAATAGCAAGTTACATTTGTCCAATACACGTAGTAACAAAATGGCAGCTTAAAGTGACGTTCTTAACATGTTGGGGTAATGACAAGTTGGATCATACTAACTACCAATGGGGGACATACATGATGCTACTTGTGCTAGTTGCAAAACAATTATTATGATATGAATGCGGCATCAAAGTTAGGCCAATAGACCCAGTTGTTCAAAGAGTTTTACCTCTAGTCTTGCTAAAGTTTTACCTCTAGTCTTTGTTTGATGTAAAGGGTAATGTGAATTTGTACTCTCTTGATGACTTGGTATCCTTGCTATTCCAAGAAGAGAAATCTTTGATTCAAGCTCTGATTAAAATCACTCAAGTATGGTCATGGATAATCAAGCATTTATAACCAATCACAAAGGCAAAGGAAAATCATGGTAGCAATCTGGTTCTAAAGGAGAAGACAAAGCAATGCCACCTTCTAATTCTCATGTCACTACAGAAGAGGGAAATAAGAAGAAAAGATGAAATTATGGTAGGAAAACTAGACATGTCAGTGAAGAATGCAAAAGGCATATTGCTAGTGAGAAAAGGAAGCAATAAAGCATGGCTCAAGTTGAGAATTTAGCAAGTGAGAAGGATACAATCACATATGGCATGCTTGGACATTCATCAATCTTATGCATTTGAGGTTCAATGCTAGTGTGTTTCTTCATTGCAAACACAATGCTTATTTGTGATAGAAGCCAAGGATGATTGGTATTCCAATAGTGGTGCTTTTGAGCACATTACCTCTTTTCATGGTTTGTTTGCCTCAGTACAAGATGCATGCAAGGGGTGATTAGGCATTTGTGCCAAAGATGCTTCCTAAACAATCAAATGTATTGGTGAGACTTTTATTATTGTAGTCCAATGGAGGTACCCTCATGCTCAAAGATGTCTTGTATGTGCATGACAATAAAAAAAACTTGATTTTAGGTTGGTTTTATAGTTAGATTCCATACGGATAGACACAATGTGTATGACTATAGCAAGGGGGTTCATCTCATTGCCATGGGCACAAGCTTGACATGTATGGGAGGAAAACATTAGAGGATGCACTAGTGGTGGATGCTAAAATCAACATGCTCAATTTGGTACTCTTAATTATGGCATCTTGCTTCATTTTAGAAGCAAAGACATTGTACTCCATTGAGAGTAGTGTCCAAAGATGTATGTGAGAATTGTATTCTTGGCAAAAAGCATTGTGCTTCATTCTCAAAAGTTGAGTCTATGTGGGGTAATCATAAAATTTTTATTGTGCATAGTAACATTTGTGGTTCCATGTGCATCCAACTCATCAAGGAATACTTGTACTTTGTGACATTGTATGACAACTCAATAGGTCATTGTCGTGTGTTGAAGCATAATTCAAAAGTATATTTGCATGCTTTACGAGCTGCTTGGCTATGGTTGAAAATGGTAGTGGGTGAACATTTGTCACTCTCCATATTGATAGAGACGGGGAATACATGTCATGTGAATTCAAGTTTATGGTTGAGTGGGATATTGTTCATGATTGTACTATACCTTATTCACCTCAACAAAATGGTGTAATTGAGCAAAAAGTTAATCTCTTATGGAGACGGCTCATTGTATGCATTTGTACAATAAGCTACTACAAAATTTGTGGTTGGATGCTATCATGTGCTTAGCATCTATTCTCAATTGATGCCCTTAACAGTCATTGAAGGCATGTATGCCTTATGAATCTTGTAACGATTGTAAGCCACAATGGTGTTCTATATGGTAGCATTTGGTTATCTATGGCAAATTTAGTGCAACAACCATGTTGACACAAGCCGTGAGATAAAATGCATCTGCATTTGCATTTAATATAGCATGAACAAAAAATAGTATCATTTGTACCAACTCTTTATGAAAAAAATCTTTGTGGGTAGAGATACGCTATTTGCCAAAAATGTATGTCAACCTAGCTACAAAAGTAGCCATTTGTGGGCATGATGGACATGTTTGATAGTGCAAATTTAGTGCAACAACCATGTTGACACAAGCTTTAAGATAAATCCATCAAATTCATTCGCATTTGCATTTAATGTAACATGGACAATAAATGGTATCATTTGTACCAATGCTTTACAAAAAAAATCTTTGTGGGTAGAGATACAATCTTTGTGAAAAATATAGGTCAACCCTCAATGGGCCAAAAAAGTCAGCCATTTTTGTTGGCATCATGGACATGCTTGATAGTTTGTTACCATTCCTTTAGTAAGGTGCACCTAGTTTTGGTTAATTTCAATAGCCTACTCAATTGTAGCAACAAAGCCAAAAATATTTACATGCTATCCAACAACTTCATTAACCCATTGATTAGGGCACTGTCAATAAGGTAGTGGCCATTGAGAGGAGTAATATTTGAGAGCAAAAAGTAGACTCCAGATGGCTCTTGGGCACATTCCAAGACAATAAACAAACACTCCACTCCCTAGTAGAACCAAAGTAGCACTCACCATGTGTAAGGCCACATTGTTGTGCACGCACTTGCAGCTACTTCTTGCAATGAAGAACTTGTCTCTTTTGGGGATGCTTTATAGAGTGAGCATTTGATGGCACATATATAGTTAGCGTTGTACTCCATTGATTAGAATGGCACATGTGAGTTATGTGATACACTTCCTAGCAAGTGTGCTATAGGCATATTGTGGATTTACAAAGTAAAACATACTTCTAATGGTAGTATTGATTACTATTGGCAAGGATTGTTGCTAAAGGGTGTGCTCCTAGTAGCATTGATTGATTATGATGAAACCTTTGTCCCAGTTCATATATGACTACCATTCATAGTGTCATTACACTTATCATTTCGATTAGCATGTGCATCACTTGGATGACAAATCTTTTGAATGGTGTAACGTGTCCCCTTGTCCACTTGTGGGACACGTCTTAGCAGCCCATCGGGAAGAGAGTCTAGAAAGTGCCGCCCGGCACTCACAAGGAATGTCATGGGGTTTGTGATCTAGGTCTTCCCGAGTCTGCCATCATGAACCGGAAGCAACTGGCCGTTCCCACTTAGGACCGACCCGAGTCAGGGTTTTTCCTAATAGTCAAGTCTCTAGGAAGTAGCTAGCGTCAAACCATTTTGCGCAGAAACATAAGGGTCGAAGTGGATGTATATTGCACTTGGTTCAAGGAGAATGGGAAACGAGAGGGATGCGAAGCTCGGCTCTCTGCTCGTAAGGCATAGTCCCATTCCGTTCCCCGAAAACAACACAAATCAGGACTCTAGCTTTATAGATTCTAGGTCATTGTTACCTTGCTGTCAATTCCTTTGAGAAAAGTTCCCGGCTAACTAGGAACACCCTTCCGTAGGACGGACCCAGAGTCACGTCCACCACACTTTCCTCGGGTTGCTTAGTTATCTAATTACCTACCACATTTAGTTTGACAAGCAAAAATAACTTCCTTAATTAACCATTTAATCACTAGTTCCTTCACGTAACTTAGGCACTGACATAGAAAAACAATATCAAGCAAGTTCCTTTTCAACATTTGATCTTTATTTATCAGTCTTTGGAATACATCAAATAACCTGCCCGAAGGCTATTCCAGCAATCCTCAGGGATTGCTATTCCAAGTTCCGTTAGTTGACTAGTATACGGGCCTCGAGATCCCATCTCGAGTCAGGTCGGCCTCTTGTGCAGGATCCGGAGGCAAGGAATTTACGGCAAGAGCCTCCCCTGGCATCCAAGCATCCTTTTGCTCCAAGGAGCACCCAGGGAGAGACCTCTTGCGGCGGGTTCGGTCCACGTACCCGGTGCGGCTAACAACCCCCTTGGATAGGGTCAGGCAGACAGTCGGAGGTAACTGATACTGCCTTTCCCTCTAGGTTTTTAACTTGAAGCATTAGTTATTTTCCCGCATTAGTTCCTTGAGCAAAGAAGTGCAAACAGTGCACCTATGTATACAATCACGAGCATTCCAGTGGTTGTTTGTACGGCCAACTGCTAAGGTGTGATTCCTTCTCCTCGAATACTTCCAGCATTCGATCCTGGATCAATGGCGACTTGGCAAGATCCCAAGGGTTTCGTAAGCTGAGTTGCTTATTTATCCTTTTCTCTTTGGGTTAGGGTTTATATCCTGTTGACCCAAATTGTCACTACCTTAGGTTTCCTTATGTCATAGTCAATAAATCCTGGACAATCCCGTTGTCCTAACTTGGTTGGTCAAATTGCTTCTTGGCAACTTACCACTGCCCTAAACTTGACAAGACAATTCCCAAGAGGGAGTGTTGTAGTAGGGCAACTACTCAATTCTCAGAGAAGCTAATTTGTAATTAGAACTTGCCAATCTTGGTCTAAGGTGTAGCGGTACTATTTTGTGATTTAGACACAAGAGCATATGACGTTACAGCTTGTTGCACGAGATAGGTGTCAACATCTAACTTGTAGGATTATTTTTCTCATCACACGGTATTCCTTGATCAAGATTACCTTTGATCAAGATATAGGGCTTGGGAGTCCTATTGACCCATTCCAAAACCCTAATCCTACTAGGCCGATAAAGGTTTTGGCCCTAGGGTTCCTAAATTCCTTGCGGAGGTCTAGCCTTTGGTCATCTGATACTTAGGGTGAGAACCCTAGATCGTTCTTGCACGAATGATTAGATAATCCTAACATTTGGAGAATGTGGGTAGGACTTTTAAGATCAGAAATATTAAATCGGCATCCTAGGTGCGATACTAGGCAGAATTTTAACATAACTTAACCTAACCTAGCGCATTGAGGTGTTCGTCGTACACTCACTATTCACGCCTTTATGAATCTCATGTGAGTCACACAATTACATGCGATTTACCTAATTGATCTAATTGTCTTACGATTAAAGGTGATCCTTCCCTTAGAGATGCAAATACTTTCTTATAAACTTGCAAGTACTTTCCCTAAAAGATGTAGGTAACTGCAAGATGTATGAGATGTATCATTCCATGCGAATATGCAATTTCAAGACCATATACCTTCTGCCTTTATGCAACTATAGGATCTATAGTGATCTTTCTTTTCCTTGCCCTATGCGATATTCATTGACATTCAGAGCTATTCTTATAAACCCTATGTTTTATGCATCAAATTCAAGCTTTAGTATTTTAATGAAGATGCATCCTTTCCCGAATTCAAACTTTGATAAAAGAACTCTATGCACGGATGTACCATTCTTTCATGAACAGATGCCAATGAATACATCATTGATTTAATCCTTCTTTTATCGCTTATCTCAACCTAAAATGTAGCTATCAATGCATGCGAATTGCATAAAATATGCTTCATTGTCAAAGTTCATAAATCTTTTCCTTTTAATGCAACTATTTAGACATCATCTAGTGACCGTCTACGATTATCTTATCCACTAGTCACAACCAAGAATTTATTACATAAGTGGATTATGTGTTATACGCCCTATCCTTTGCGTGATGTGACAAGGACGCGATTGCACAAATTCATCTTTTGACTTATGCATCATACGTTCAAAAATGCGACTACCCTTGACCATGGAAGTACAAGCAAATGCAAGTGCTAGTCATGCAACTGAACTTTGTAAATCGAACAAGTATATATAGATTATCCAATACATTTTAAGCTTCCCTACGTGAATTAAAACATGCTTTATGCGTCCTTTCCATGAGGAACTATTTTTCGAAACCTGGGCATTCAATATCGGGGCGTTATCCACTCTCGTACTTTGGGTGGAAGCTCCCGCGTGCGCTCCTCTCGACTTTTGCCTAGGAGCCATTGATGAAGTAAACTTCGACTCAACGAACTCTCCCTTGGCTCTCTTACGCGTTATGAAGTCATTACTGCCCGAGATTTCCTTCCCCTCACAGGAAATGGGCCTTGCAAAACACGGTTTAATAAAAATCAGGTAGCACGGGGGAACTTGGCCTAGAGAAGCTTCAATAGAAGCTTCTCAACCTTCTGGATAATAGAGAGATGACGTGTGTTGGTGAGGATGATGAAGATGACGATGAGGGTGATGATGATGATGATGACGATGATGATGATGATGATGATGATGGTGATGGGGGCGGCAGCAGCTAGGTGGCGTGGCGTAGACGGTGGCGGCAGCTTCTCACAATGCTCCTCCCCTTTTCAAGCTGGTGAGGGGGGTTCATATATAAGGTGGGGGTTGGGGGGGGGGGTGTGGCCACAGAGGTGGCTATTTGCATGTCCTCCTCCCATGCCCCTCCACAATCTCCAACTCACACACTCTCTCCCCGCCATGCAACGGGTGAAGGATGGGAGTTAATGTAAAAAAATCAATTTACAAATAAATCATTATCCCTTTCCCCCCTTGAAGGGGAGTTCCGGCGGTGGACTATGGTATTGAGCCACGGTTTCTTATGCACAACGTGGGGCTAGTGTTTGTTAGTGCATGAGGTTGGAGCACTTAGGCCACTATTTCTTGGTTGTGAGAGATTACTTCGGATTGCTTTTGCGCGGGATCTAGAGTCGTTAATATTTCGTTGTGGAAATATTACATTCTCTCCCCCTTAGAGGAATCGACATGTCCTCATCTCGAGAAGATCTGGGGGTATTGTTGGTTGAGAGTACTTTCATCCATCCAAGTGGCATCCTCTTCGGGGTAATCTTTCCACTGGATGAGGTATTCTCTTAGGGTCCTGGATCTCAAATGTCTCTCCCTAACATCTAAGATCCTGTCAGGCTGTAGCTCAAGGACTCCTTGGCTCGGCATTACAACTTGTTGATCATCAAGCATGTGACTAGGGTTAGGCACATACTTTTTCAATAGACTGATATTGAATACATTATGAACTTTTAGGTTTTTAGGGAGTTGCAGTCTGTAAGCATTAGGCCCTAGGCACTTGAGAATCTTGTAGGGTCCACAATACCTTGGACTTAGCTTTTTGCATTCACCCAAGGATAGGCCCACTCTTCTTTGGACGTATGCGAATGAAGACCATATCACCTTCAATGAAGGATCTGTCTTGCCGTTTCAGGTCTGCGTAAGCCTTCTGTCTGTCCTTGGCAGCTTGGATGTCCTGTCTTATTGATTTGATTTGATCATCCATGTCTTTCAGCATTTGCTTTGAAGCTTCAACCCTCAAGGTTGGATCCGAAAAGCTTAAAGGAGAATGGCAATCGTGACCATACAATGCTTGAAAGGGGGTCATGTGAATGCTTTGTTGGTAAGAAGCATTGTAGGCAAACTCAACCAGTTTGGCAAATATTGAATCCACTTTTTGGGTTCGCGACAGCAATGTGCCCTAAGCATATCTTCAATGACTTGGTTGACTCGTTCTGTTTGACCATCAGTTTGGGGATGATAAGCTGTACTGAAACAGAGTTGAGTCCTAATGGCCTCGAAGATAGCCCTCCAGAAGTGTGAGGTGAAGAGAGAGTCACGATCGCTAATGATTCTTCTGGGTAACCCATGCAGTTTGAATATTTCCTTGATGAATAACCTTGTGATGTCTGAGGCTTTATAGTTTGTCTTAACAGGGATAAGATGTGCAACCTTGGTGAGCATATCTACCACGACCATAATGGAGTTGTATCCTCCCTGAACTTGGGGCAGGCCAACAACAAAGTCCATACTAATAAATTCCCATTTCATTTGGGGAATGTCAAGTGGTTGCAATTTCCCTGGCATTTTGACATGTTCGGCCTTAATGCGTTGACAAGACAAACATTCCGTGACATATTTGAGAACGTCGCCTTTGAGCCTATCCCAATAATAGCTCTTCCTGACCGCATTAAGGGTCTTGGCATAGCCAGGATGTCCTGAGAAAGGGGAGTCATGGGCTTCCCAAAGTATCTTCTGCTTGAGTGATTGGCTTGCCGGGATACATAATCTCATCCTATAGTAGACAAGTCCACTATTGATAGAGAATTCTTGATACTTCGTTTATAGCTTCGGGTCTTGATCTTTGATGGGGATCTCCCTTAGCAATTTCTGATAGGCTGGGTCATGACATGCCTCTTCTCTAGCTAGCTCAAGAATTGGATTGTTTGGCATGGATACCTTTGTGGCTAGAGATCTTGCTGTTGATGGATCTTGCAAAATTAGAGAATTTAGAAATGCCTTGCGACTGAGTGCATCGACCACTACATTCTCCTTTCCAGGCCGGTATTTGATTTCAAAGTCATATTCTTCTAGTACTTCAATCCATCGATGTTGCCTCATATTGAGCTCATTATGGATGAAAATCCATTTAAGACTCTTGTGGTCCATCACTAGGAAAAATTTGTTACCTAGCAAGTAGTGTCTCCAAAGTTTGAGAGCATGGATAAGAGCCAATAGCTCCAGATCGTGGGTAGCATAGTTTCTTTCATGGCTCTTCAGTTTCCTTGAAGAGTATGCTACGGGGTGACCTTCTTGAATGAGCACACATCCTAAGGCAAGTGTGCTAGCATCAGTTATCACTTCAAACTCCTTGCTAAGATCCAGAAGTTTCAGGATGAGTGCTGATACCAAGCTTTGCTTTAGTTTGTCAAAGCTGGTCTGTTCAGCAGGTGACCATACAATTGATACTTGCTTCTTTAGTAGATCAGTCAGAGGCGCTGCAATCAAAGCATAGTTTTTGATAAAGACCTTGTACCATCTTGTCAATCCAAGAAAACTACATATTTCTTTGACAAAAGTTGGTGTTGGCCACTCCAGAACGTCTTTGACCTTGGCCGGATCTATTGAAATTCCTTCTGTTGATACAATGAATCCCAGATATTCGATCTGTCGCTTGAAAAATGCACACTTCTTCTTCTTGGCATAAAGCTTGTGTGCTCTCATTGTTTCAAGAACAATGCGAAGCTGGGGTTCATGATCTTCTTCTTGTTTGGAGTAAACTAGGGTATCGTCAAAGAAGACGAGTACGAAGTCATCAAGATAGGGCCTAAAGATATCCTACATTAACCTATTGAAGGTAGTAGGAGCATTTGTCAATCCGAATGACGTGACTATGAATTCAAAGTGTCCATACCTTGTGCTGAATGCCGTCTTTGGGATATCTTCTTCCTTGATCCTTATTTGATAATATCCAGACTTGAGATCTATCTTAGAGAAGATCTTCGCACCTTGAAGACGGTCAAGAAGTTCATCTATTCTTGGAATGGGGTATTTATTTTTAATGGTCGATTGATTCAACCCTCTGTAGTCAATGCATAGCTGAAGCGTTCCATCTTTCTTCTTCTGGAACAGCACTGGAGCTCCCCATGGCGATCTACGGATGCAGCCTTGGTCTAACAGCTTCTTGAGTTGCTCCTTCAGCTCAATCGCTTCCAAGATGGATATCCTATACGGTCTCTTTGCGACTGGAGCAGCTCCTGGCGCCAGCTTGATTTCGTGATCAACTTCCCTTTGAGGAGGAAGTTCTGTCAGCTCTTTAGGAAATACGTTTGCGTATTCCTTTTAACCATGAAGGTTCTTCCCTAGATTCCTGATTCACTGGTCCATCTCCGTTCCACGTACAGGGGTGAAGGATTGTAGATGCGGTCTAGAATATTCATCATGCCTAGCCTCCGTCGATAATCCGAAGCACACATTGCAGACATAAACATAACCTGGAGCACTAAGAATTTGTTCCATACTTTGCGACTCTGCAGCCCAACATCCATAAGTAAGTAAGGAAATGTTCTTAGCGGCAACATTGCTCTACTTCCCCTTGCTAAGTTCCCTTGTAAATATTAGATCCCGTTGGTTTGCTTTGATACCAACCGTAACGTGTCCCCACGTCCACTTGTGGGACACGTCTTAGCAGCCCATCAAGAAGAGAGTCTAGAAAAGTGCTGCCCGGCACTCACAAGGAATGTCATGGGGTTTGCGATCCAGGTCTTCCCGAGTCTGCCACGAAGCGGAAGCAATTGGCCATTCCCACTTAGGACTAGCTTGAGTCAGGGTTTTTCCTAATAGTCAAGTCTCTAGGAAGTAGCTAGCGTCCACAGACGAACCACTTTGCGCAGAAACATCAGGGTCGAAGCGGATTTATACTACACTTGGTTCAAGGAGAATGGAAAACGAGAGGGATGCGAAGCTCGACCTCTCTGCCCGTAAGGCATAGTCCCATTCCATTCCCCTAAAACAACACAAATCGGGACTCTAGCTTTATAGATTCTAGGTCATTGTTACCTCGCTGTCAATTTCTTTGAGAAAAGTTCCCGGCTAATCGGGACCACCCTTCCGTAGGACGGACCTAGAGTCACATCCACCACACTTTCCTCGGGTTGCTTAGTTATCTAATTACCTACCACATTTAGTTTGACAAGCAAAAACAACTTCCTTAATTAACCATTTAATCACTAGTTCCTTCACGTAAATTAGGCACTGACATAGAAAAACAATGTCAAGCAAGTTCCTTTTCAACATTTGATCTTTATTTATCAATCTTTGGAATACATCAAATAACCTGCCCGAAGGCTATTCCAGCAATCCTCAGGGATCGCTATTCCAAGTTCCACCCATTGACTAATATACGGGCCTCGAGGTCTCATCTCGAGTCACGTCGGCCTCTTGTGCAGATCCAGAGGCAAGGAATTTACGGCAATAGCCTCCCCTGGCATCCAAGCGTCCTTGTGCTCCAAGCAGCACCCACGAAGAGACATCTCATGGTGGGTTCGGTCCACGTACCCGGTGCGGCTAACAACCCCCTTGGATAGGGTCAGGCAGATAGTTGGAGGTAACTGATATTGCCTCTTCCTCTAGGATTTTAACCTGAAGCATTAGTTATTTTTCCCACATTAGTTCCTTGAGCAAAAAAGTACAAACAGTGCACCTAAGTGTACAATCACGAGCATTCCAGTGGTCGTTTGTACGGCCAACTGCTAAGGTGTGATTCCTTCTCCCCGAATACTTCCAGCATTCGATCCAAGATTAGTGGCGACTTGGCAAGATCCCAAGGGTTTCGTAAACTGAGTTTCTTGTTTACCCTTTTCTCCTTGGGTTAGGGTTTATACCCTGTTGACCCAAATTGTCACTACCTTAGGTTTCCTTATGTCATAGTCAATAAATCCTGGACAACCCCGTCGTCCTAACTTGGTTGGTCAAATTGCTTCTTGGCAACTCACCACTGCCCTAAACTTGACAAGACAGTTCCCAAGAGGGAGTGTTGTAGTAGGGCAACTACTCAATTCTCAGAGAAGCTAATTTGTAATTAGAACTTGCCAACCTTGATCTAAGGTGTAGTGGTACTATTTTGTGATTTAGACACAAGAGCATATGACATTACAACTTGTTGCACGAGATAGGTGTCAGCTCCTAACTTGTGGGATTATTTTTCTCATCACACGGTATTCCTTGATCAAGATTACCTTTGATCAAGATATAGGGCTTGGGAGTCCTATTGACCCATTTCAAAACCCTAACCCTACTAGGCCAATAAAGGTTTTGGTCCTAGGGTTCCTAAATTCATTGTGGAGGTCTAGCCTTTGGTCATCTGATCCTTAGGGTAAGAACCCTAGATCATTCTTGCATGGGTGATTAGATAATCCTAACATTTCGAGAATGTGGGTAGGACCTTTAAGATTGGAAATATTAAATCGGCATCCTAGGTGCGATACTAGGTAGAATTTTAACATAACTTAACCTAACCTAGCGCATTGAGGTGTTCGTCGTACACTCACTATTCACGCCTTTATGAATCTCACGTGAGTCACACAATTACATGCAATTTACCTAATTGATCTAATTGTCTTACGATTAAAGGTAATCCTTCCCTTAGAGATGCAAATACTTTCTTTTAAACTTGCAAGTACTTTCCCTAAAAGATGTTGGTAACTGCAAGATGTATGAGATGTATCATTCCATGCGAATATGCAATTTCAAGACCATATACCTTCTGCCTTTATGCAACTATAGGATCTATAGTGATCTTTCTTTTCCTTGCCCTATGCGATATTGATTGACATTCAGAGCTATTCTTATAAACCCTATGTTTTATGCATCAAATTCAAGCTTTAGTATTTTAATGAAGATGCATCCTTTCCCGAATTTGAACTTTGATAAAAGAACTCTATGCATGGATGCACCATTCTTTCATGACCAGATGCCAATGAATACATCATTGATTTAATCCTTCCTTTATTGCTTATCTCAACCTAAAATGTAGCTATCAATGCATGCGAATTGCATAAAGTATGCTTCATTGTCAAAGTTCATAAATATTTTCCTTTTAATGCAACTATTTAGACATCATGTAGTGACCGTCTACGATTATCTTATCCACGAGTCACAACCAAGAATTTATTACATAAGTGCATTATGTGTTATACGCCCTCGTGATGCGACAAGGATGCGATTGCACAAATTCATCTTTTAACTTATGCATCATACGTTCAAAAATGCGACTACCCTTGACCATGGAAGTACAAGCAAATGCAAGTGCTAGTCATGCAACTGAACTTTGTAAATCGAACAAGTATATATAGATTATCCAATGCATTTTAAACTTCCCTACGTGAATTAACACATGCTTTATGCATCCTTTCCATGCGAAACTATTTTTCGGAACCTACGCATTCAATATCGGGGCGTTGTCCACTCTCGTACTTTGGGTGGAAGCTCCTGCGTGCGCTCCTCTCGAATTTTGCTTAGGAGCCATTTACGAAGTAAACTTTGACTCAACAAACTCTCCCTTGGCTCTCTTACGCGTTACAAAGTCACTACTGCCCAAGATTTCCTTCCCTTCACAGGATATGGACCTTGCAAAACATGGTTTAATAAAAATCGGGTAGCACAGGTGAACTTGGCCTAGAGAAGCTTCAATAGAAGCTTCTCAACCTTCTGGATAAGAGGGAGATGATGTGTGTTGGTGAGGATGATGAAGATGACGATGAGGGTGATGATGATGATGATGATGATGACGACGACGACGATGACGATGATGATGATGATGGTGATGGGGGCGGCAGCAGCAGCAGCCAGGTGGCATGGAGTAGACGATGGCGGCAAGCATATAGGCGATGGTAGCTTGTTACGATGCACCTCCCCTTTTCAAGCTGGGGAGGGGGGTTCATATATAAGGTGGGGGTGTGGCCATAGAGGTGGCTGTTTGCATGTCCTCCTCCCATGCCCCTCCACAATCTCCAACTCATACTCTCTCTCCCCGCCATGCAACGGGTGAAGGAGAGGGAGTTAATGTAAAAAAAAATTTGCAAATAAATCATTATCCCTTTTCCCCCTTGAAGGGGAGTTCCCATGGTGGACTACGGTATTGAGCCACGGTTTCTTATGCACAACGCAGGGCTGGTGTATGTTAGTGCACGATGTTGGAGCACTTAGGCCAATATTTCTTGGTTGCAGGAGATTACTTCGGATTGCTTTTGCGCGGGATCTAGAGTCGTTAATATTTCGTTGCGGAAATATTACAAATGGTGACTTATATTAGGAGGTCTGTGTCACTCAACCTCAAGGATTTGTTTATAAAGGATCACAAGGCAAGGTGTGTTGTTTGCATATCATGGCATTTTATGGCTTGAAGCAAGATATATGCTAATTTGATTACTCCTACTTTCAATAATCCACACAATGAGAGTGTGCCATGTCTGTAAAAATGCGGATGATTATGTTGATTCTAATTCATTGTGTGGATGATATGCCATTGTCTTCGCTCCATGAGTTGCATAGTGTTCCCTTGAAGGATGAATTGTAGGATTCATTTGATGTTACAAATCAAGGCCATCTACATTACTATCTTGGTATAAATTTTGCTATGATTGAGGAGGACATTGTTGTGAGAATCCAACTAGATTGGAAAACACCTAGGGCATTATTAGTGGGCTGGTTGTTTTGACACCGGAATGTCCATAGTGGCAATTGTTGCATGCTTGGTGATTCATGCATCTCTTGGCTGAGCAAGAAGTAGTCTACAATGGATACATCTAGTTGTGAGGCTAAATACAAGGTGAATTTTGCAACTACATTAAACTGTGTATGTCTTCAACACCATTTAGCTAATGTTGGTGTGGGACAATACTCATCCACTCCTATCTATACTGACAAACAAAGTGCCATGACAGTTGTGAGGAACCTAGTATTTCATGCTCACACTAAGCATATTGAGGTGCATTATCATTATCATAGAGATAGGCTTTATCTAGGGGAAATAAACTTGTTATATATCCCTACATGGAACAACTTGTCTTCACTTCATTCACTTCAATGGGATTTGTTTCCCCTAGTCATTGTAGTGTAAACATTCTTGATGCACATGAGCAATTTCTACCTTCTTGCTAGAGAAGGGTATTTTCACTGGTGTGAACACCCATTATGGTGTGGTATTTTGGTAGCTTGGAGTTGTACTTTCGTCCCATCATTCTCACGTTAGTGGAGATGGCATTCTAATAGTAACTCTCTCTATTGTCATTTACCATTCAGTGTGAGTGTGCGTGTGCGTGCTTACAATCAAGCATCAGTCCAACAATTCTAATAGTAACTCTCTCTATTGTCATTTACTATTCAGTGTGAGTGTGCATGCTTACAGTCAAGCATCAGTCCAACAATGAAGGCATGGAAATGCCCATGGTGGTGGTCTATGACTTGCCTCTTGGTATGTGGAAAACATGCTCTATTTGAGTATGTTAGCTAGCCTTTCAATTAAGTTTTCTAAAAAAAATACTTCTTATAGTCTTTCATTTAAACATAGATAAAAGTACATATACTATATAGTTTGAAAATGTGCAAGTAAAACAATCTATGCAATATTTAGATATTCTTTTGTACATTTCTAGTCCATAACTAATGGAACCTATGAGAATGGAAAAATGCTGGAGAGAGAGAGAGAGAGAGAGAGAGAGAGAGAGAGAGAGAGAGAGAGAGAGAGAGAGAGAGAGAGAGAGAGAGAGAGAGAGAGAGAGAGAGAGAGAGAGAGAGAGAGAGAGAGAGAGAGAGAGAGAGAGAGAGAGAGAGAGAGAGAGAGAGAGAGAGAGAGAGAGAGAGAGAGAGAGAGAGAGAGAGAGAGAGAGAGAGGGGGGGGGGGATGGAGGGAGGGAGGGAGGGAGAACCATAAACTTGACAAGTGTATATGATTTGGATCACTCTAGTTTGGATGTTTATACCATCTAACCAATATAAGATACTAAAGATATCATTAATTGCTCTCAAAACCTATATTAATTGCTCTCATAACCTTGCGTGTATTGAGACATAGGAAACCTAACAACAAACATCGTGACCTTGCCTATAGACAAACCAAAAATCAAATTGAAAAAGATCATAGCTATTTGATAAATGTCTTCAACATTCAACCCATATAATTTTTAAAAATATTTTCATTCAACTTGCACACTTAAGGAAGAGTAAGAAACCTAAGAGTGAACTCAATGGCCATGACCCAAAAGCTTGTTAAAAAGGGTTTTATTTGTGAATAGTAGGAAATATTATCCCATGTTTTTGAATGGTATTTCTTGTTACCAAAACTCCCATTTCTAGCAAATAAACCTTACATGTTCCATGGAGAAGCACATTAATGACATCATCAAGTACATGTTCTAATATGAAACATATACAATGATATTACCAATTACATGAGGTTTGAAACCTTATCAAAACTTTTGAAGACTTCATTCAATTGGGACAATCTTTTTTGGACTCAATCTTGAACTTAGCAACGAGTCTCTTCAATTATACCCAACTAGAACATGTGGCTTATCAACTTTCACAAACTATTGAAGATGATATCCTTCCATTTTTGAACTAGAGTATGATGCTTGCCAATTTCTTTCGTAGATTCTTCCAATGAATCAGAGTTGATGCATCACTTTGAAATCTCTATCTACTTCTTAGAGATTGTCCATAATGATTATCTCAAGGTGGCATTCAAGTCAATGGACTTTGATACTCTTACCATAGTAGTTGCGACAATTGCCTTGATGAGAAAAGCATCAGAAGTAAGTAAATCATCTCTCTTCCTTGTTGTTTGTATAATCAATGAGGCTACCTCACTTAATCAATTTATATTTTATGCTATATAGGTTTTGCACACATAGGGTGCAAGGACATTTTTGGTCATGAATGTCATACCATTGGGGCATGCTCCTTCTATATTGAGTAACCCATATGGTACCGAAAATAGGGATGAATATGGGTGTAAAGTGGATAACTTAGACTTGGTGAACACACATAATGAACATGTGGTGGATCTCTTGAATGAACTACAAGAGGAGTATCCACTTTTGCTGAATGGATTTTATTTGATGCTTATAGTATCATGTTGGATACTTATCACAATTCCTCTAAATATGGTAATTTAACTTGATCTCATTCTTCACATCTTTGTTTTCCATTAAGAAACCACTTTATGAAGTAAGCAAGTTTGTGATAATGGAGATAATGTGAATTCAATATCACAGTAGGTTCTTATCAAAAATATGTTTTGTCCCTCTCTAGGTCGCCATAAGCAATACTATTTACATAATTTAGAAATTGTATGTGCTCATTTGGTTCTTGCTTTTTATTGATGGAATATTTTCTTATATTATATTTGCAATAGGGGTCAAGTACCCATTTCAAGCATGTTGTGGAGCTAGTGGTGAGTATAACTACATGGAAGATGTAAACTGTGGTGAAGCTACTCAATATGTGAATGGTAGTTACATAGAAGCAAAGCATTGTGATGATCCTTCATCCCTTATTATATGGGACTCCATACATCTTGTTGAATCCTTTTGTCACTTTATTGCTCAAGGAGTGTCGAATGGTAAACATCTAATTTCAAATTTTGACATCTTTGAGAGAATCAACTCATATAAGTTGCTACAAAGTTATTAGACATTCATGCAATGAATGTTAGACTATTCTCTAATGAAAAGAATGAATCATTATTATCTTTCCAAACACATTCACCTATGTACAAGTTTGGATTAGGGTCCCACCTCTTAGCTTTTGTATAAGCATTTATTATACCAATGTTGTCTTATAGTGATGATAGATGAAATGTAACTCCAATAATAAGAACTAATCTCAACTTCTTGCCTTGACAAAAGAGGAGATAATGTGCACCTTCAATCATCACTACTAATTTTAACAAGTGGTGTAATAACAAGGGCATGTCTTTGTATTGCATTTACAAGGTGGAAGTAGTATGAGCTCCTTTTCACATTTCTTCATGCCTTCATTATAGGGGGAAGTGGAGCTAATACTTATCATTTGTCTTGCATTGCATTAACAAGGTGGAAATAGTATGAGTTCTTTTTCACATTGCTTCTAGTGTTATAACATGTAGGAGTATATAATAAGGAAGTAGAATATTAAGACATTCTGATGATTCATCTTATGTCTCAACAATTTCCTTTTAAAAACAATTATTGTAATGTGGTTTGTGTTATAAAGTTAAAGCTTGTTACTTATTAAAGTTACTTTGGAAATATCAAGGCCATTGTAAGGAATTCCTCATGTTGTGGTAGGTTGAGTGCTAATGGTTCATTCGCAACTTTCAAGAAAACAGAAACTAACTTGTCGATATTATGCTATGAGTTTAGCTACATTGTAAAATTGGCACAAAATGAAAAATTATTTTAGATTTTAGCTTTAAAGATGAAGGTTTCATGAGTCCCTTCTCTACGAATGAGGTAAATGATGTAGTTTTTTTA
This sequence comes from Lygodium microphyllum, assembly GCF_053477565.2. Lineage (NCBI taxonomy): Eukaryota > Viridiplantae > Streptophyta > Polypodiopsida > Schizaeales > Lygodiaceae > Lygodium > Lygodium microphyllum. The sequence continues at coordinate 2,274,630 of NC_141151.1, read as the reverse complement.
CATGAAGAATAATAAAACTTCTGGGATTGATGGTCTCCCAACAGTGTTTTCCAGAGAGATGCAGGATGTGTGTGGTCAAGAGCTTGGCAATGAGCTATATGAAATTAGGAATGATGGAAGACTATCATTGGATTTGAATGATGGGGTAATAAAGCTCATTCCAATGAATCCCAACAAACAAGTTTACAAGAATTAAAGGGCCTCACCATGCTCAATGATTCTACAAAGACCTTGAGAAGGCTTTGGCTAGTAGTATTAAATAGATCTTGGCTAAAAAAATCAACCCAAATGAATTGGTTTTGTACATGGAAGAAATGTTCATGAGGTTACATTGAGCTTCATCTTCTTACAAGATCAAACATTGATGTTAGGTAAGGAGCTTATTATGATTACACACACTCAACTTAGATAAAGAATGCAATAAGGTTAGATGGGATTATATAGTTTGGACCCTTGAAATAATGGGCTTTGAGAAGGTTAACTATAAGATGGTTGATTCTCGTTTCACCAATGCCTCTAATAGAGTGTCCATCAATGGACATTTGTATGAATCCCTTTGATTTGGGAGATTCATAAGGCACAATTTTCCTTTATCCCTTTGTTTTTTTGTTGTTGTAATTCACCCCTTTGTTGAGGAAATTGGACAAATTGGTGGCATCCCAATGTATTAGAGCCTTGTTTGTGAATGACAAAGCAAACATTATTAGGAAGATGTTGAAAACATAGCAGATATCTTCAAAGTTTATGATAGGTTTTCATTGGTTTTGGATGGTGAGTAGAGGTAAAATTTAAACTCTCAAAAGTTCAACAAATACTTAGTTTATTTTTGTATCCAATCCTAGAGTTGTAGATATTGACTTTAGAAAAGCATTCAAGTATCTTGACCACCTAGGGATAGCTGTGATACTCAAAAAGAGATTTGAATGGCTATTTTAGAATATCAATACCAAATGGGGAGTTGGGAGTTTGTTAAACTTTCCTTTTCAAGGAAGTTGGATTTTTGAAGCATGTCTTACAATCACACATAGTCTTTGTCTCTAATATCTTTGTCTTCTCTAAAGCTTCATTTGATAAAGTCAAAAAAATATTTAGGGACTTTCTATGGAAGTACAATGAGCATCATTCTTGGCATTCCATTGGATGGAAGTAGATGATAGTAAGTAAAATGATGGAGGTTTAAGGGTGAGAAATCTACTTTTAAGGGCCCAAAGCTTAGCTTGGAGTAGTTGATAAAGATATACTTTGATTTGTTCTTCTCAAGAACTAGATCTTGGAAGCTCCATATAAAGGGAGGGGCTTGGAAGAAGTACACTTGTTTGATATGCTGGTATTAATGCCTTTCATATTGGGATCGAAAACTTTGAAATAAATCTTTTTGTGAATGATGGGACTATTTGCTTAGTTAGTTGGAATAGTTAGGTGCAAAAGGGAAGGGCGATCCTTCACTTGCTCATTTAATCAGACTCAATTATGCAATTACTAATGATGGTGTTTCTTTGATATTCATCAATCCTAGAATGTCATATAGAATCTATTATGCATTTGTTTAGGCTAGAAATCATAACATTTGCATTGCCTTACTACTCCCACTCAAGGTAATTGTCACCTTGATTAGACCACCTCTATTGCATTCGATCATATTGATCAAGGTGATCCATTAGCTCTATTGATGAAACCCACTCAAGGTGGTTACCACCTTGACTAGAATCTAGCAAATTACTTCACCTCAACACTTGGACTACATCTCAAACATTTATGGTGATCCTAACCAATCACCTTCCCTAAAATTTGATCACTCAGAGATCAAGGCAAGGGTCACCTAGATTGAGTTTGTCTCACTTAAGGTGATCTAAATATAGTCTGCATAGGACATATTGACCAAGAAAACTCACTCAAGGTGGTTAAACCACCTTAAATGACATTCCGAAACCACTCTAGGAGCCTAGTCAAGGTCATAAGCCCATCTCCTTGAAACACAAAATGTGACTAGAAATACACCTCAAGTGGAGTTTTAAGGTATTAGATGTATATTGTAGTCACAACACCTTTATTCCACTCATATAGCCTCATAGTTATATATATTCTGTATATATCACATATCATTCCATTCTAATAAGTATTTTTGGAATGCATTCCAAGGTACTTGTACTTGGAAAGTGTCTAGATAGTAGGCACAACCACTTTGACTAGAACTTCCCATTTGAGGTAGCAGATACGCATTGCATTCTTATCACCTCTAGTATATCCATATAGGTTCCTCTCTACATAAACAATGCACATACTAAACCTTAGCCTTAATTAAATCTTGGGAGTAGCTAAATATCATAATTAGACTTTCAATAATATATATGACACATTCATTCCTCTTTGCAATTCAAACCAGCATTAGATATTTTGGTTTAGCTATCTACGGCAAGCCATGGACTTTAGATGATATTGAGAAATTGTCTCTTAGATACCTTGATTAAGTCTAGAATCTAAAATTTATACGATACTAATAAAAAATGGTCAGAAATACAATGATACAATTTTTCCATAGAGTAGTACCATATAGAATTAATATTGCACCACCAAAACGTGGTGCTATATCACTTCAAGTGGAAAAAAAGTATTAAAACTTTTAAATTACCAACACATCGCTTATGTTGCCATCTAGTCCTTTGTGGAACCAATTTGAATCCCTTATACTTGTTCAAATCAAGCTATTCATTACTAACTATAATATTGGTGCTAGTTTTTTCTATCAAAAAAGTAATGACAAGCTGCACTAAAGCAAGGGAGCAATAGCATCAGTAGTTAATGATATAGCTAATAAAGGTTTTTGATACTCAACTAAGTTTGGGATCACTTTCTATCAATATGAATAGGGGTTGGGTATGTGTATGTGCATGAGCATGTGGGCACACACTAAATATGCTATGAAAAAGCAAGGAAAAATTAGCATCACTAGTAAAGGTTGAAGCACATAATGTTCTGCAATACTTACCTTAGTTAGGGATCTACTTCCCATTCATGTGAGTAGGGGCGAGATGTGCCAATCTATTGAAACAATTCTAGAAAGTTGGGTAATAAGAAAGCTCAATATTCTACCACCACAATAATTTTATGTAATAATTCTTAATAGCCAGTGGTAACTATAAACAAAAATAGTAAAATATACGTTACCATCTATAGTAGAGCTAACATCAAGCTTTTAAGATCAACTTTGAACTTTTCTAAACTCACCTTTTGCGTACTTAAAATGCCAACTAATAAAACAATCACATCCACGAGGCGAATTGTTACTCCACTTTTATTAACGATGATTGATCTAGACATTAGCTAGGTAATAGCTCAATTATTTAAAAAGTTATTACCACATATTAAGCTAGTCATTAGCTCAACTATTAGACTAGTTATCATTGAATATTAAGTTAGCTGCTTTTAGCCTAACTATCGCTAGTAGCTACTTTAATCATTATGTGCTCATAAAAATAATTGAGATGTGTGGTATTAATTGTGTAAACCTAAAAACATCTTGAAAATATAATCATAGCAAGAAGAAATATGTATATGATTAGTTTTGTACTAGTTGTCAAAACTTAGAAACATCATGAAAATACAATCATAGCAAGAGAAAATATGTATATTACGTTTTGTATACCTATAGATATTGTGAAACTATAGTAAGCATAGCAAGAGTGAAGATGTATATTATGTGTATACCTACAAACAGATACTAAGTGTCATATTAATACATATAGATACTCATATGGTTGAGGATCCATGATATGTTAACCCATAGGGTTGGCAAATGGGCGCAAAGACCATAATAACATTTTTTAAACCATGCAATATACATTATTAACACGTGCTAGATTTTCACCCAACAACAATCAACAACTGATTTTCCTTCTTGGGATGTCCTAAGATCAAGAACACCCTTGCTTAAGGATTAGTTGAACAAACATACAAGTAACACTTGCAAGATGACTTTAACATCTTTCCATCTATCAAAACCATTAATCCTTTGTAATTGGATCTAGATATAAGGTATAGAAGATGTAGAGGTATCAAGAACATGTATGGTATAGAAGATGTAGATATGAACATATAAGGAATAGAATGTGTAGATATATCAAATCTCGAATCACTCTAGATTGTAGAGCTATCAAAGTTGCAACTCACTCCAAGGGACATTTTAACATCTCTACTTGTATCTACATATGATTAGATCAATGAAATGTTAATAAAGAACATCTTCCATACAATGTTAATGATGTTTTATATGGCATCTACACATCTATAACTTGGCAAGTCATAGAAACATTCCCAAATGAATGTAGATCCACAAATATAACAATGATATGTAACTATGAAGGAGAGAAAAAGATAATAATGTGTGGTTTGACTCCTTTCTCATAGTAAGTAGTGACATAATCTTGTGCTTGTTCTTGTTTTGCTTCTTCTTCTTGTCATCGCCCTTTGAAATTTCAGGGATAAACCCATGCAAAATGTCTCATCCCAAATATATTAGTTCTTGAAAATGGAGGATGAGCCTCTCATGCATCCACCTTGCATATTGGGAATTATTAGATGTTGGATAAATTTCGAGTCACTCATGTCACGAGATTGGTGTGAATATGACTAAAATAAGCCTCCTTTTGAAATGAGACTTGAAAAGCACCATAAAGGATAGCCATGAATTATTGGCAAAGGTGTTTGCTTGCATAGAAGGCTACCATATCAAATTTCTTGGTTCACATGTAAAGAAAAATAAAGTTGGCAAGAAGACAGATCTAGCTCTAAGAACATACGTCTAAACAAGAGAAATGAAACACTAAGAGAAATGTGAGATTCAAAGAGGAAGAATGGGCTTGAGAGTGGTTTTTTGGAGAAATAAAAAAAGTAAAATATATTACAAATTATATGGCCATGTTTATAAAGTAAGGAGACATACCAACTAGCTTAACCTTTACTTATTTTGCAAAAAAGTGTGTTCACAAGGCGATTCACAAAAACTAAAAGGTGCATTCACACATGTATGTGTGTTCATCTACTAAAAGGGAAAGTACTCCTCTCATTACACAATTCAGATACAAAGTGTTGTCAACAATATAAGTATTATCCAAGTATCGTTAGCAATAGAAGGCCCACTATAATGTTCCCATAAGTCATCTTCAATAAAACTATGAAGATATATTAATCCACTACATTGTCACATACACGATAGGTATCACATGTCTCAAAAAAAGGGGTCTTCTATAATTTATTTTAATGTGACCATATTCTTGAGATGAGGATAGTACATATTATGAAATTAGGAATCAAACTCATTCAATCCCACTATGTAAATTCATAAAAAACATAAAAAAGCACTCTAGGTTTTGTTATTCTTTATGCATGAGCTCTATATGAAGACCTTGAAGATGGTAAGAGTTGACATAAGTGAATATGTCAAGACACAATGAATATAAGCTCTTCTTAATGAAAGGGGGAGCAAGAGTGGAAGCACAAGAAAAAGCAAGATATATGGAGGTTCAATCAAGAGAGAGCAAGATCGTATGTGGAAACTCCAATAGTCACAATGTGTGACCTGCCTTCCCTTACTCTATTGTCATGTAAAGAATATAGAATAAAATGATAGTGATAGGTGGCCACCACCTATAGTATACAATTGTGTAGAGAATAAGTACAAGTAAATGTAGGCAGCTAAGCACAGGTGGAACAACAACCTCCCACTTAAAGGTGAATATGCCTATGCATGGAGAAAACAAGAAAAAAGTGAAAACTATAGTGGTTACATATAACTACAATAGGATGAGGGATAGACACTATCTCATCCCATGTCCATCATCTTCCTTAGGAGGACATAACATTCCACTATAAGACTTTTAGTGAGAAGATCTACCGAATTCTCACCAATTGAGATCTTGACAAGATCTATCTACTTGCTATCAATCACCTCTCTGATAAAGTGATAACGGACCTTAACGTGCTTAGTCTTTGCATGAAAGACCAAATTATGTGCCAATTGGATGGCACTCTAGAGTTTGAATGCAATATAGGAATCATAGTCATACCAAGGTTGGCAACTAGACAGCCTAACCATAGGGCCTCCTTACAAGCCTTATTGGTTGCAATGTACTTGGCCTCGGTATTAGATTTTAGATGTATTTATCCTCATGTGCGAACACACATTATTGTGTGTAAAAGTGCATGTCTAGGTGTGAACACTTTTTACACCACTTAACATTAAATAAAAATCAAAGGAGTAGATGAATACCTCATCCTATATATGGAGGCCCTATCACTTGTTTTTTCATCTCACTTTTTATTATCAATCTATCTTTCATTTTTTGTGTACTTGCAAGAGTTCTCTCTCTCTCTCTCTCTCTCTCTCTCATGGAGTGTCGGCCACCATAGTCTATTGGACACACATGCAAAATCCATACCCAACTGTGGTATCAGAGCAGGTTCGCCCATGCCTGCTCAATATTTTGTTGCTTCTCTTTGTGTGCCCATTTTGCATGTTCACCACTAGTTGTTCACTACATGTCTGAAGAAGAAGAAGAAGAAGAGGAAGAAGAAGAAGAAGAAGAAGAAGAAGAAGAAGAAGAAGAAGAAGAAGAAGAAGAAGAAGAAGAAGAAGAAGAAGAAGAAGAAGAAGAAGAAGAAGAAGAAGAAGAAGAAGAAGAAGAAGAAGAAGAAGAGGAGGAGGAAGAGGAGGAAGAGGAGGAAGAAGAAGAAGAAGAAGAAGAAGAAGAAGAAGAAGAAGAAGAAGAAGAAGAAGAAGAAGAAGAAGAAGAAGAAGAAGAAGAAGAAGAAGAAGAAGAAGAAGAAGAAGAAGAAGAAGAAGAAGAAGAAGATGATGATGATGATGGCCAACTTTTGTAATCCACCCACTTGCTTAACTTGCCTACATTTGGGATTGCACCTAACTCTGTTTTATGACCTACATGAGACATTGTTGACATTGCCTTGCCATTTGTGGATCTAGTAATTGTTTACTCGACATGTTTCTGCTTGTCCAGTGCTAGGTATTGCCCCTTATCTACTCGTTTAGCCAAATGATCTGCCTCTTTCTAGAACAAGCATGTAGATCAATTGGAACTTTTAGATCCATGCATGCATGTCATAAAATTGTTGATGCTAAAGCCTATCGCAAGTGTGTCTCCATGTCATGATCATCCTACTTGTCTGGCTCGACCTGCTTGTGGCATGTTAGTTTGCCCATCTTGCATCGACTACCACCCATGTCATTATCACAACTCATAGCCAAGCATTGAGAAAATATAAGGTTTTGGTTAAAACCTTAATTAATTGAAGTTTTAAAATTATTAAGGGCTAGTTCACATGAAATTGATGATTTTCCATTTTTGGTTAAAATTTCATAAATTTTGTCCATAAAATTTGGGGCTTTTCGCACTGGAGCTCTACCATCAAATTGAGGCCTCTAATGAAGCATTTAAGATTGCCCAAGCACCTATCTTCGACATTGGGTGTAAAATAACCTACTAAGTGTCTAGTGTTGGAAATGTTGTCACAAGCAAACAATCCTGATTACGATGTCCTTTACATCAACATCAAGGGTGGATATTTATCCCACTAAAAGTTTTTAAAAGTATTGATGCAAACCGTCTCATTTATCTCCACAAAAATTTAAAGAGGCTAAAATAGATAAAAAATCTTGAGGTTGCCAAGCTTTATCTATTCTGCGAGGCCAGAGTAAACTTGAACATATTCACCGTAGGAGGACAAGTCAAATTAAATTGGTACATCTATGAGGAGGACACAAAGATTATACCGGCTGACAGAGTGATGATTGTAGGTTACTCCAATCGCTACAACTACAAAAAAGATGGATTAATTGATCTTCCCTTAAAATATAGATTTTTAGATATCCATTCCTAGAACCCTAATTATTATTTAATGGATGTATCAAAGTTCCATGCCTAGATTGTAATAGGATATTCTCTTCCAAGAATAATATAATCCTCTGAGCTATTGGAATAATGTATTCCCTTCCTATTGGTATAAGTAATTATTTTTGTCCATTTATTCCAATCAAAATTGGTTGTCACCTTAGTAATTGAGAATAATGGAAAAATACTATCCATTTTGTTTAAGTTTTTTGAAAATTTTTAAGAAGTTTAGATTTTTTAAACCCTTACTGGAATAGGGTTATTACAAACTAATAGCAAATTATTTCAAGGTAACGAAGCTAGAAAGAAATTCCTTGTATTTCAAGCCATGTGTATATCCACAATGCATCCGTTTTAAATACAAATGGCAAAATAATGCTTATCCTACTTGTCCAGAATGGGGTTGGAGGAAATATGGGGATGGATTGTCACATTGAGGTTGATTGTCTTGACTATATTAAGATCAACCTTAGGTAAATCCAATGGATGGAGAACTTAAAGCTCGTTGAAATATTTCTCTTGATGACCTTGAACAAAATCCCATTCTTCATATTAATGGTTGATTAGATCACCAAAATCATTATGTACACAAAGAACTAACTTCGTCCTAGTCAATAGAATTGCTATTCTAGGGAGTGACCCTCATCATAACTATTATAGAGAAGGATATCTAGACCTTTCCACTAAATATCGAAATATGGATGAACACGCCACATCTCTAGCTAATAAGATCTGTTGAGCTATTCTAGACCCACAAATAAGCCAAAAGATAGAAATAAGTTCGAGATCTAATTAAAACTCTATTTTTAATGTACAAACCCTGATTATTATCAGGAAGACTAAATAATACATACTTCTTTTCCAAGATCAATAAGATCAATTAAGCAAGTTAACATTTTTCTTAAATATTATTATTGGAGAAAAAAATTCAATTACAAGAATTATTTAAGTCCTCAGGATGTTACTTCGAACCTCAATATTATAGAAGCTCAAGAGAAAAAAATTCTTCTCAAGCACTACAAGCCACCAAAATTTGATGGTAAGGGAAAAGATACTCCAACCGAGGTGGAAACATGGATAGAATCTATAGAAGATTATTTCGTTTTTTTACAAGGACAATGTCAAATCAAGCAATGATCACAAAACTAAAACTGACCAAGGAGTGGAAATAGTGGTGCGAGGACCAAGGAGTGTTCGAAACTGCTATTACTTGGGACACACTTAAGGATCTTATGCATGAGAGATACCTTCCACCCACATATTAGGCCCAAAAGATGAATGAATTTTTCCACCCACATATTAGGTCCAGAAGATACCTTCCACCCACATATTAGGCCCAGAAGATGAATGAAATTTTCAATTTGAAGCAACTAAGCCTAAGCCTAGAAGCTTACTACTCTAAAATTGCAATGCTTCTAATATATGCACCATTGATGGATATTTCATAGCAACTATCCAAATTTTGCAATGGTCTAAATCCACCCCTGAATACATGTCTTGAGTCAATGCAACCATCAGATTTACAGGATGCATCGATTTGAGCAGCCCCAACTTCCAAGCCTATAAAAAAAGAGCCCAAGGGCATTATTAGCTAAATAGGGTAAAGAGAGCTAAATCAAATGCGGTGGGAAACTTTATATCCACGGGAAAGACAATAAGGCTCTAAGGTGCTTTTATTGCAATGAACCATGACACTTTAAGAGACAATGCCTGAAGCTTGGCCTAAATAAATACCAAGGGTAGTTTTTTGAGGGTAGAACCAAGCTACCACGGGCAAAGTTGCTGGAGTAACCCCGAAAGAGACCAATGATGATAAAGATCCTATGATGGAAATTGATATAGAAAGAGCAAGAGTACGTGCCACTCTCAATAAGAAGGGTCCAAATTGCCAAATCTTGATGATCCAAACACCAGTAAATTATCAAGGTAAACCCTTTTGGATTTTTAATTGACTGTGGGAGTACCTATTCTTTCATATCACCAAGATGTGCGAAAAAGCTAGGCATAAACACTATTTCTATACCTAGATTGCTTATGGAGCTAGCAAATGGTAAATAAGTTCTCTCAACACAATAGACTAACAGGGTAGAATTTAGTATAGGTGAAAATGTTTCCAAAATGAGCTTTCAGATTATGAACCTCTCGGCTTATGAATGTTTACTGGTTATGTATTGGCTAACTCCAAATAATGCCCATATCCATTGTGGAAAGGGTCAAATTACATTTCAAAACTTAGAAGAAGAACAAGTAACCACTCAGGGAAAAGCGGGAAAACCTAAAGTTTAGCTAGCTAAAGCTTCATGAATAGTGAAAGGATTGAGGAAATGATTACCTATCTATCTAATTAAACTCAACAAGGCTGAGCAGGATAGTGAAGCCAAGGACCAACCATCTTGTCTAAAAGATTATGTAGATGTTTTTCTGAAAGGCCTAATAGAGCTTCCACCGATAAGAGAGGTAGATCATGAGATCCAACTCAGTCTAGGCGTTGCTCCTATAGCCAAGTAACCCTACCAGGTGTCAATTTCAAAAGCCATTGAGATAAAAGAACAAGTTAAACAGTTATTAGACCAAGGATACATTTGGGCCAAGTGATTCACTATGGGGAGTCTTGGTACCATTTTAGAAAAAGAAAGACAGAACACTCTGCCTTTGTATTGATTACTATGGATTGAACTAGATGACAGTGAAAAACAAATATCCAATACCTAGGATAAATGAGTTGGTTGTCCGACTCCAAGGAGCAAAGAATTTTTCAAAGATTGACCTCAAATCAAGCTACTATCAAATAAGAATCAAGGAGCAAGACATCCCCAAACTACCTTTAATGCAAGATATGATCATTATGAATTTATTGTGATGTCATTTGGATTAATGAATGCTCCTGCCACCTTCAATAGGTTGATGCAATACATTTTCAGACCTTATCTTGATGATTTCATCCTTGTCTTCTTTGGTGATATCCTAACATATTCCAAGGATGAAGAAGACCATGAACCACAGTTGCGAATAGTTCTTGAAACAATGAGAACTCACAAGCTGTATGCTTTTAAAAAAATGTGTTTTCTTCAAAAAGCAAGTTGAATATCTAGGGTTTATAGTGTTAGTAGATAGCATTTCAGTGGATCCAACCAAGGTCAAAGACATATAAGATTGGCCACCCCCAAGAATGGTCGAAGAAGTGCAAAGATTTATATGGCTAATGGGTTGGTATAGAGTCTTCATTAAAGACTATGCCTCGATTTCTGCACCTCTCACTGACCTACTCAAGAAGCAAGTCACCATGATATGGATGTCTATCATACAATCCAACTTAAACATAGTTTGGTAACCACCCCTATTTGAAATTAATCCTTAGGCCATGTATTCTTGTCAATATGCTTTTAAATTTCTTTTGGTAGCTGGGGGACAACATGAACAATTGTCAAAATGTTAAGCTATCTAGGTCTTTGACCAAGTCATACTCTTTGATAGAATCCATGGGCTTCTCCAATCGGCTAGGGAATGGAACAACATCCACTTTCATATTTACTCTTTCTTCTAAAAGTGGAAATATATGAACTTCTCCTATTACTGGGGATACTTCTGTATCATCTATCTGTTGGACCTCTAGTCCTACTTCTGTGACTATCTTTGTGTCTCTCCATGGCATTGTAGTGCTCTGTTACTGCATTCTTCTATTTTGTAACGTTTTATTTTTCTATTAGAAGATTAAACTTCAAGGTTTTGGTAGGAGGAATTTTTTTGGGATGAGTGGTTTGTTTTTCTTAGCACACGTGATTGCAGCAACTTCCAATTCCACCAAGTTAGAGGCAGGTTCTTGGGCCTTGGTTTGCTGACTTTCAGCATAGCACTGGCCTCTATAGGGGCTAGACTGGGACAATCTTTTGCAATGTGTCCTTCTCCTTTGCATTGATTGCATAAGGACTTGTATTCCATGGACCATCTAGGGTTTGGACAATTTGGTGAGATATGTCCATTTTCTCTACATCTACAACACTCCACTTTTGACCTCTAGCCAATGCCAAACGAGAAACCTTCTTAGACAGAAATTAGGACCAAATTCTCTTGGATTTGGGCTAATAACTTGGGTTGTTATCTTAGATTAAAATAGGTTGAATCTTACTTCTTTATCTTTCTACCTTCTTTCATGAACCTCCTTTAGAGAGTTGATATCCTCTGTGTGGTTCTTTCTTAGGAAGGTAGTATGAATAGAAGGCTCCAGGGATAGTTGATTTTTGGGTACATTTAGTGGCTAAATGTCCTAATTTGATGGCACTTTATGCACCATATGTTGAATCTCATCACATCTCTTATTGGATATGATGACAGTATTCACTTTCAGTGTATGCAACTATTCTGTAATCACATCCATAAATTCTTTCTTGATGCTTGTAACTGAAATGGATAAGTAGTCCTTCAAATTTAACAGTAGGTTTTTGGAAAGTTTCTATAATCACTACATATATTGGTTGGGTTGGTCCAGAGGATCCTCTATTCTAATTTTGATTCAGAGCTCTTGTTGATAATGTTAGTTGTTGGTTTCGGTTGGGTAGGGTTCCATTGTTATTGTTGAGTTGCCATTGGGGAAATAGTTTGAGGAAAACATGGAGCCCCAATAGAAATACCAAGGAAATGGGGAACCTATTGTAATAAAATATAAACTTATCATATCAATAACCATGTTCTTTATACTTTAATCGAATACCAAACCAATCTTCATGCATCATCATATAGTGAATCTCCCACGAATTTATCACAACAAATCTTCAACATATCCTTCATATTCTTCATAAAAATCATGAAAGAACCAAATAAACACAAATAAATGATCAAGTTTGAATGGAATTCATCACATAGTATTCATATTTCATCATCTTCATAGTCTTTCTCTCATGTAGATACAATGTTTCTTCATAGAATTTGGCTATCTCTCAAAACACTATCTCTCTCACATATTCTTTCTCTCAATAGTACAATGGAATAACTAAGAATAACTCTGAATAATCCTCTTTTGGTTGTGGATACCCCTCCCACGGAGTATGTCTGATATGAAGAGTCACCAGAGACACTACAATGACCTTTGGAAGTTCATCAATGTCACTGTCACTTTAATATTCAATCCATGTCTTCATCAACTAAATCTTCTAATTCTTCGAGCTATTTTGAGATTTTATTATTGCTCTTCCAAGATTGAAAAATGTCCCCAATCTAAACATCTATCCATCAGAACACATATAGAAGCAAATAGAGGCTTACAGACCACATACAAAAGCTCTATAGAACACTGAAGAAAGTCAATAGAAGACATGAAAACCATATAGCTCAAACCAAAACCGCTTCAAACCATCAAAAACCTTTCAATGCACTCTCAATCATTCCTGAAAAGACTCATTCATAACCATAACCTCATAAATAGAAAGAAAACAGCTCAAATTAGAGGCAAAACAGACCCTAATGAAACCAAACAGACACATCACAAAACCTATTAGAACATCATATCTCAACCAAAAACCATCATGAGATTTTAAACCCATCCCAAAACACTTTCAAAACTTGCAAAATCAATCAATCAACCCTTAAAATCAACCATTCAGCTAACAAAAATAACAATAATCATCCAAAAAAAAAGTCATTTCAATCCTCAATATATTCTCGCACTTAATCAGGGAGCATCCTTGTGACCTTGGAAAAAGAAAGAATACTAAGCCCAAAAACTAGCTCAACACTTCTATCTCAAACATCAATCAATTAGTATCCATGAACTAACCTTGACCCTATCAAGATCCAAAATAACATGGATCTATTAAAAAGAATGATGAAAGGAAAACACCTTGAAGCATAAACCGATTCTTAGCTTACAAAATACAACTAAAAAAACTAGTAAAGGATATAAGAGGTTTGTCCATTCCTGCAAAAGTCTTCAAAACTTGAACCATATCAATAAATTGACTTCTTCAAATCTTTGCAAAAGCAACAACTATAAAGGCCTTGCTCGTAGGATATTGGTGGTTGACCCTCCACAAGGATGCCTATGACTAATACAAACGTTGTGATGCTTGTCAATGTATGGGAAAGCCTACCAAAACTAGTGCTATGCCACTACAACCCATCCTTTCCCTAAAGCCATTCGAGAAATGGAGAATTGACTTTGTTGGCCCTATTGATCTGCCAACCAGAAGGAAGCAGAACATATACATCATGGTATGTATTGATTATATTACAAAGTGGTGTGAAGCCAAAGCTTTGAAGTGGGATGATGGCAACAACATGGCCTTGTTCCTATACAAGAGCATCATCACCTGTTTTTGGAGTCTCTTAGAGCTAGTAAGTGATAGAGGTATTCACTTCCTTTACAAGATTATGGAAGAATTGGCAGATTTGTACAAGATTTGCCATTGCAAGTCCATCCCTTACTACCTCAAAGCCAATCACCAAGTTGAAGTTACCAATCACATCCTTTGTTTGATTCTGACAAGGACGATTGCTGCACATCACCGTGATTGGGATGATTGACTTATAGAGGCTCTCTGGGCATATAGAACCTCCTATAAGATTGTTATAGGATAGACTCCTTTCCAACTAGTGTATGGCACATAGGCTGTTTCCCTGTTGAACTAGAATTTCCCTCTCTGCGTGTGGCTATCAAAGAGTTCTTGGGAGATGATGAGTCCCTACAACACCGTCTCTTGCACTTGAAATGTCTAGATGAGACTCACAGGATGGCCCTACAATGTATGCTAGATGAAAGGCATATAATGATAGGTTCATCAAGCAAAATAGTTTAAGGGAGGTGACTTAGTCCTTGCTTATGATTCCTCTTTTGGCAAGTTTCTAGGCAAGCTTCAACAGTGTTGGATGGGCCCCTATAAGGTACTTACTGTCAACCCTAATGGCGCTGTCTAAGTGCAGGCAGTTGATGCTTCTGATGATCCCTTCCTGATTAATGGCTATCACCTAAAGAAGTATTTCCCTCCTTGGAAATCCTGACAATCACCATTGATAGCCCCTTCATTCCTTACACGTCGATCTTCACCTATTGCTCTTGATAGCCCTCCTGCTTATTCTGATGGGGTGGCCTTGTTCTTTTAGCTCTTGATGGGCACCTCCCACCCTTATGATGCTTCTTTCCCCATCCGATCTAGCAGAGGTGGCGAGAATGGTTTTGATACATGGTACTCTTGTCATTATCCTCTTTGAAAAAGAAAGAAAATATAAATATATATCGATCATGAGAGAAAAGAATTTTGATCCTTGTCATGCCAACCTATTATTTACCCTCAAGAGTAGGGAAAAAGAAAAAGTCATAACAGGTCTTGCTCCAAGAAAAGGTGGCACACACCCTTGGACAAGAAGTTGGCTGTGTTCAGTGGGTGTACTTGCCTCTTGATGAAATGAAGCATGTATTTACTATTGGCAATTCTCAGTTTACAACAAATAATTCATGTTGGTTTAAGCCTATGGAAGCTATGTGTAGGGCTGAATGCATATCTATGAAATGGGCTACTAAGAAACTGAGAGCATTGGGGTTGTTAGATGAAAATGATGCCATTTCAGGCATCTTTATGGGCTGAATATTACTGACACTATGCTGAAGGTGGCAACACCCCATAGTCTAGGATAATTGAATCACTAGTAGGACTCTTCCAAGGTGCAGTTCCAAAGCTACCTCCCTTGGTGCGATGTATCTACAACTCTCTCAGTGCATTTGACTCCTACAAAAGATGACATTTGCAATATACAATCCAAGCTCTGCGCTGTTGGCTACCTCCCTGGGTATGCCTCTTTATCAACTAATGCAAATTGACAACATCAACTGGACGAAGTCGATCTTCATCGAAAATCCCTTGAGTAATGCAAACTTTCATCCTAACCAGATGGAGATGTGAGTATGGGCTACTCTCTATATTTATCAAATGAGTGTGAGACAGAGGGTGGGGTTAGCAACCAATCCTTGCCCTTTATATTCAAATGAGAGGTGAGATGCATGAATGGAGTGTTGTATGCACGAGAGGGGCCTCTCAATGCACAAAGCACAAATTGTTCATGTACACTGCACTATAAGGCTCCTTGACCTCCCTTCTCGCACCGCATGCCATCACAGGATGGGATGCACTATTGCACCATCAATTGTGCAGAAGGCATATAACCTTTGCACAAGTGACAATGAGGATTACATCAATGGGGTTTAGGAATAGGTTGCCCTCATGTATTTATCAACAGGGTGTGAGACAGAGGGGGGGTTGAGAGTGATTGATTTCCCCGTCATCACTAGGAGGTGAGGATTGAGGGATGTTACGACAATTGGCATCAGGTATGTTCTCATTTTTCTATGCACACAAGGGATGGGCCTCCATTATCACTACACACATCACTTTGTTCAGGGCACTACACTATAAGGCTCCTTGGCCTTCCTTCTTGCACCTATGCTAGATTTGTTGGGATGCATTGATGCACCATCAACTGTGCACATTGGCATGATCTCCTCTAAACCATCCCTCCTATTCATTTTTAAACTGGGTGTGAGACATGCATTTTAATCATTCTCTTTGAGTGATGTGCATTATGGGGTGAGCGGCTGATCCCTCATTCCAACATGAATGATTGTTGAGATGAGTGTAGTATTCTTCATCATTATTCCTCCCTACGTGCTGTTGCATGGTCCTTGCCATGCTGGACGAGCGTGATGTGGCGAGCCGTGGTACCTCTTGCATCGACGATTATACTTCTTTACATGTTAGCTGACAGTTTGCCTCGACCATCTGCAAATTGGGCCAAGTTTTTCTAGCCCTACCTCTTTTTCTTACAAGTGTCGGTCATGTTTTAAGCGTGGGACGTACGGGTATGGGCTATGGTCAAGTGTTAGGCCCTTGTTGATTACTCAACCCACTCTATTCATATCTTAAGTGTGGGGACGTGTCCCTGCGCATCTGTTTTGCATACCCTCATGGAAATGCCACTATCTGATCATTCATGTATACCATGTCCTGAATTTTCCCTGATGGGGTCCATTCCCCAACCACCCATCCTCTTTTCACCCTGTCCCTAGGGCTATTCCTTGTCCGCTTGTCGTTATCTCTTGTTCTGTCACTTTTCCATGTGAACACATTCTACGTTCACCAAAATTCAAATATGATCTTACAACCTTGTTTGTCCCCTTGAATTGGCCATTTTTCCTTTTTATAGCCCTCATTTTCGAGCCATGGTTCATGAGCTATTAATTTATGAAGATTTTTTTAAAAATTAGATGTGTTTCTATGGGAACATGCCTTTTTGGCTTCAAAATAGTGATCTCATATGACAATCTCAACCTACACCTTCCCCTTTGCATTTTTCCTTTGTACTACTCATCATTGCAGTGCAAGGTTTGTTTGTTATTAATTATTGCGCATTTTTGAGTATCCTTGTGTGTGAATTTTACTCTTTTTCTATGTGAACTTGCCATCTTCTCCTTAGAAGTCAACTCTGATTAGATATTCTTGTCCAACCTGCTCCCCTGCACCATTTCTATTTTTCTCCATCATGCTCTGGTCCACCGATTTTGTGTTACTAAAATTTTTCGTGTGTTTTGGTGCTCATTTTCACCTCCCCTGGAATCACATTTTGACCTAATAGCCATATCATCCTAGGGACATTTTTCCTTTTTGTTGTTATGTATTTCGACTTACAGATTGTTGAAAATAAATTTTTGTTTGGATTTTCGACTGTGTTTTTACTGTTTTTTCCATGCAAACCCCCCCCATTTTCCATCAGAACCTTGTTCCAACTAGATAGCCTTGTCCCATTTGTTCCTTTGCATATTTTTTCTTCTTACTGCCTTCCATTTCGATTTTTTGATTTTTGTTATTAATTCTCGATTTTGTTTAAGGGTTTTATTTTATCATTTTTTCCATATGAACGGGTCTTAATTTGGTCAAAACTATGTTTTGACATGATAGCTCTATCAAGTTTTCATTACATGCACTTTTTCTTCTTTCTGTATTTCATTTTGACTAACAGATTTTGCGAAACTCCATTTGCTCTCTCTCTCCATTTGCTCTCTCTCTCGACCCTCCATTTGCTCTCTCTCTCTCTCTCTCCTGCATTACATCCTCCTCCCTCCATATCCTCCTCTCCCACCCCTTCTTCTTACGCTCCCTCCTCCTCTCTTCCTTCTCCCACTCTCCTCCCATAGCTCCTTCCCTCTTTCGACTGCCTCTGGCCCTACAGCCCGCTGCTTGGTCCCATGTTGCCACCACATTCGAAGCCGTCACCCCCCTATTTAGCCTTGCGCCGTTGCCACCCTTCATTGCGGTGCTGCCCTGAGGTCAACGCCAGTTTGCTTGTCGCGAGGCCTCCCTGCACCCTCATCGTCACCATTTGCGCCGCCACCATGTTTCCCTATCTTCCTCATCACCCTCCTTCCCTACTACGCCTACCCCTTCCCATCCCAATCCCACCAGTCCCCTCTCCCAGCCCTAACCAATTCCCCCCCATCCCTTCATCGCAGCGCTGCCTTGAGGCCGCCGCCCGTCACTAGTCGCGA
Organism: Lygodium microphyllum; assembly: GCF_053477565.2. Lineage (NCBI taxonomy): Eukaryota > Viridiplantae > Streptophyta > Polypodiopsida > Schizaeales > Lygodiaceae > Lygodium > Lygodium microphyllum. Next base: position 2,256,201 of record NC_141151.1, on the reverse strand, counting down.
GGCCTCCATGCACCCTTGTTGTCGCCATTTGTGCCACCACCACGCTGCCTTGCCTTCCCTATTGCACCTACCCCTCCCCATCCCAATCCCACTAGTCCCCCTGCCCAACCCCAACTAATTCCCCCCCATCCCTCTCGTCCATCCACCCTTTCCCTATCCCATTAACCTTAGCCCCCCTATTGAGCCTTGTGTCACCGTTGCCCTTAATCGCGGTGCTGCCCTGAGAACGCTGCTCCTTGCCAGTCGCGAGGCCTCCTTGTGCCCCCGTCGCCGCCATTTGCACTGCCGCCACGTTGTGATTCCAGGAGGCATATTCCACGGTGGATTCTGTGATTATATTTATTTGCCGGGGCTCGTACACAAGGTGGATTCCTTATGCTAGAAGTTGACAGGGATGCCTAACTTTTTCAAGCATCAGATTAATTTAATGTGCACGTGGGTGATTCCACAAAATATATATCAAATTAATGGACGTTTATGAGTTTAGAGTGCGCACTCGAATTAAATTAAGGTTAGGACAGAGTTCCAACCTATTTAATTATTTTGTAGCTGAAGACTACTAGATATTCACTTTTGTTGGGTTTTATTTAATTAAGGTTAGGATAGAGTTCCAACCTATTTAATTAAATTAAGGTTAGGACAGAGTTTCAACCTATTTAATTATTTTGTAGCTGAAGACTGCTAGATATTCACTTTTGTTGGGTTTTATTTAATTATTTTTTGACAATTGTGAATACTTCAGTTGATGTGTAGAGTAGGTGGCGGTGGCTTTGGGTAGCATCGGGCAATATCTTGAATCCAAATGCCTAAAAGAATTACCATTTTTGATGGACGTGCACCTTATCACTAAAGACGTGGTGCCAATATTTATTTAGGCGCACTTATTTATTAAAGCGCTTCACAAAACATTTATTATCTTGTATGCACACAGGCACCTGGTTAAATATTTCATTATTTGATATTTGTAGTTGGACACAGCTCGACTTTTGGATGCCCAAATGCCTTACTCTATAATTGGGCAAAAGCAAACACAAAAGCAAAAGCATGCTATTTGTAAAGTGGGCTATTTTTGAGCTTAACGATAAATAAATCTATAAATACATGCCTTGTGAAGCGCTCACACAAGGCATGTGGGGGAGATTGCACCCAATTTGTCTTTTTGTCTCATGTCGTGCAAATTCTCTTTTACTTTTATAAAGGTTTTGTAGAGTTCTTTGTTCTTGTGGACCTTCCGACATTCACTACTATGCATGCATATATTATTTGATCTGTGCACTAGTGGCATCAGAGTGAAGCTGAGATCAAGAGCTTCCAATCGCTTACCATCTCACACGAAGGCGAAGCTCCTGGAATGAATGAGCTCTATAGGCTGTCTCACAACGAATTGACAATAGAGGTGTGTTCCTGGTGGTGAAGAACCCCATGCTGTACCCTCTGATCACGAAGTACCTCTCCCAAGAGGTGGAGGACTACTCATGAAATTCCTTAACAAGTTGTTTTTATTGACAGAAAAGCAGACAAGATTTTATGAAGTTTTGAGTTTATAAGCTTGAGAAGCTTAAAGGGAGCTTAAGCTCTCCAAAACTTGACAAATTGTGGCGGCAGTATGTACTCATGGGCGTCGAATTCGTTAAGAACATGCTGTTGTCTTGTGTTGAATTAACGAGTTATTTAAGCTTTTTGTTTAAAGCTTCAAGCTACTAAGCTTATCTAAAGCTTAAAGTTTCAATTATCAATATCTTACCTAGCGGGTGTTCACACTGTGGTATTCCCGAAAACTGGTTTTGAAGTTCCAGCAAGCCCCTGTTCCCACCTACAACTTGGCAGAGTAGATTTACAACAAGTAGGCTGTCACACACAGTTTATGTGAAAGACTATTTTGCTTGAAAGAAGACCGTTATCAATTGGCATACCTGAGAAAAGCAAGATTGTAAAAGAAAATGCATACTAATAAACAAAGCAAGTTCGTGGTGAGCTTATTCACACGTGACTAGAAGATGAGTGATGAATCTTCATCAAATCTCGGATGTCAGATCATAATATAGACGATTCTATGGGCAAATGTGATTTGCCAGAGACGATTATGGAGCAGAAATTGGATCTAATCATGATGCAGCTTCAAGAAGAGTGAAGGGCACATCAAAACTTGCAGGCACAATTGGCTACACTTCAACAATCCATTGTCGATCAAGATGGAGCACAACTTGAATATGTTATTAGATGTATTATTGATGCAATACTCAATGTGCAGGCTCTTAGGAAAGAGGCCAAGATAAGTAAAAGTAATTTTAAAGTCCGCGCTTTTAATGGGCAATGTGATGGAAAAATTTTTCTTGCTTTCATTAGTCAATTTGATGACTATTTTCATGAAGAGCAATATGCTGAAAAAGATAAAATTAAATGCATCACTAACCATCTAGCAGATAGAGCATTATTATGGTGGACTGTTGTCCGCAAGAGTGTTGATTGTCCCTCTACTTGGAAAGCCTTTCAAAAGAATTTTTTGCAGAATTTCCTTCCACTTCAATTCCATGAGAAAGCTATCAAATAGTGGGATCTCCTGCAACAAAGAGATCGTGAATCCATCCCGTAATACATTAAGCATTTCTGGAGTTCCTTACTTCAACTTCAAATGCTTGAAGATGTTCCTAAGGCAACCCACAAGTGCAAGTATATGTCCGATTTGCTTGGTCACTTCTATGCGGAAGTGAATATGTTCAAGTGTTAACCCCAACACAAAGAAAGCAAAAGGAAGTGGAAAAGACACAGGGCAAAGGCGGGAAAAAGGTAGCCCGACTGAAGAAAGAAAAGGAGAAAAGGCCAAAAGCGCAAGGGCGACCTTAAAAGTCCAAGGCAAAGGCAAAAGGGGAAAGGCACATTTTAAAATAAAAAGGCGCACCCTGAAATCTTGTAAAAGAGCGTCGGGCTCTCACCCGGGCTCTCACCCAGTGCAATTTGTAAAGGTAGATGGGCGATGGAAAGGAAGCTAGGAAGATAGAAGGACAATGGGAAAAAGGGCCTAGGCTATGGCCGGCCATGTAAAAAGGAAAAAGGGGGATGACCGCCCAAAAGGGATTTAGGGTTTTGTATATAAAGTTGAAAAGTGAATGAGAAGCTCATTCTTGTGTGTGGCCAAAAGTAGCTCTCCTCTTCTTCTTCTTCTTCTTGTTCTAGCTTGCTTGAGCTTGTGCTTGAGAGAGGGAGTGTGAGAGTGTGAGGGAGTGAGTGTGTGAGGGTGAGGGACCGAGGAGGAGAAGCTCTCCATCTTCTCCTCTCTTCTTCTCTTCTCTTCTCTTCTCTTGTCTTGCTCTCGGCAATGGAGCTTGGAGCGTGGAGCTTGAGGATGGAGCTTGCTTGAAGCTTGCACTTGGATCGTGGAGCTACCGGAGTACGCGGGAGAGGAGGTAACTCGAACGGCATCAAGGTAAGCTCACTACACCCATAGATATGGATGGCGCGTTGGCTATGTGAGAGGTAGCCATTAGTGCTCGGCTTGGAACACTTGAAACAATAAGCGGTCTGAGGGTCTTGGCGGTTGAGCGAAAGCTCCCACATTTTGGTTCCGTTTCCGGGACAAACGGATTCAAGCCTTGAGCGCTTGTGCGCTACGAATCGAGCATCAAAGTAAGGGTTTCCCTGAACTAGTGCTTGAGATAGGTAGGAAGCGAGGGGGTTGAAGATGGTATTCGATCTCCTTGGCAAGTAGGTTTTTTGCTTTCTGTGATTTATGTTGTGGAATGGAGTTGTATAGGTATTTATTTTGTGATTTGGATGCATTTAGGGTAGGAAAAAACAAAGAAAAAGAAGAAAAAAAACAAGCAAACAGTAGGGTTTTCAGTTGCTGTATAACATGCTAAAACAGGGAAACAGGGGACCAGATTCATGTTCTGGGTGAGATAGGGACAGGGAACTAGCTGTGAGGTTCTGCAGTGCTGGGAAAGGACCTTAAGAGGCATGGGAGGCCAGGACAGACCTCATTTCCTTGGTTTGCCTTGTGAGAGAGAGAGAGAGAGAGAGAGAGAGAGAGAGAGAGAGAACTTCTGGTTCACAGGACGAGGAAGCGCTGCCCCGATTTCTAGGCGCCGGTGATTCGTGCTACTCCAGGTAAGTCTCGTGTTTTCCAACGAGTGCCTTGATCAGATCTAGAAAGTGTGTGGTGATTGTGTGCACCACACAGTGAGAAGGGGTCAAACGCGCGGGAATCGCGCCCGCCGCGCCGACACACTTGGACCAACTCCCTGTGGTCCGATTCCCAAGTTCGGGAGTCGGACCGTCCAATTTCCAGAATCGGACCGCCCGACTGAGAGTGAGTCGGACCAGCCCGATCGGACGTGCCACGTGTGGCATCGGACCAACCCGTTCGATTTTGAGAATCGGACGCTCGGACCAACCTGTCCGACTCGGACACTCGGACACTCGGACAATCGGACCACTCTGTCCGATCCGATTCCCAGAATCGGACCAATTTGAAAATCGGACCACTTTTTCGATCCGACTCCCAGAATCGGACGTGACCAAAATCGGACCACTGGGCCGATCGGACCAAAAAAATCGGACGTCCGATTCTGATAATCAGACTCCTGAAAATCGGACATCTGAGCAGACAGAGAACTGTCAAAATCGGACAAGTATCTAGAACACAAATTTTGACACATCTAAACCCTGAGATTGACACCAAAGGCTACGTAGAGCTAAAGGCACATCACAGATCCATCACTGGGCTAAAATTTAGAGCACGTAGTTCAAAATTTGGCTATAAACGATCCTCCAAATTGTGTATGGATTTTACTGTAACGGCCCTGCGGGCCGGGGGGGACTACCCCCCGGACCCCCGCAGAGGGGGCTCTGCCCCCTCCGCACCTCCCCCAAGTAGGTTGGAGGGAAAACGCGCGCCGCGACAGGTCCTCCAAATTGGACCCTAGAGTAGTAATGGCTCTACATAAGCATGGATTCTCATTTGCAAAAGAGCAACCAAAAGCACGTACCCGAATAGAGACAAACAGAGACCCTAGAACATCAATGGGCCAATCTAGCCATCAAGGGCAAAAAGGCCACACCACGAGAACACAAAGACATTGTGTTCAAACCGTGTCTAGTCAGAGCAAAATGCAACTTCAACAAGCTACAAATGCGAAGATGACTAGACATGACACTCTTGACGAGAGATGTACCTTGAATAGCACTGCACTGACGATCCAAGACAGCAGTGGAGAATCCACATCTGGTCGTGTGGTCGAGAACTCAAGGGCATTTGTCAGAAGGCTTAAATTTACAAGCTAGGACCCGGAAGATGAAGACATAGTACCACCTGCTTATCTTAGGGTCAAACTCACCGCGAAAAGAGAGCATACTATCGATGCTCTGATTGATGAAGGAGCAGATTTTAACATCTTGACCTATGAATCATGGACCCTGCTAGGCCAACCAGAGCTCACACCGACTAGTGCAACTCTTAGCCCTTATGGGGGACACCCACAAGCACTCATGGGGAAGTGTAAAATCCTGGCAACTATTGAAACTGAAAGCTTGCCTATCCTATTTCATGTTCCTCCAAATAGTGCTAGCTACGGGAAAGAAACACTCCTTGGAAGACCCTTCAAAAGGGTGACCAAGTGTGAGGCTGACTATGTAGCACAGAGGATACACCTGACACTATCGGGTGTGAGGATAGTCACCACCTTTAGCAAGGGTGACCTCATCGAACCTCAAGGGAAAGGCAAGGAAGGTGATGACATAACAGTCAAGCCTACTAACGAGAGCAAGGACTTGTTGGAAGAGTTGATACAAGCACATGTCAAACAACGAGAACCAGTGAGTGAGGCCAGGCCTGAAAAAAGAAGGTCAAGAGACAATGCCAAGGACGGGCTTTGGACTTACAAATATCGTAGAAGACCCCAGAAGAAGCCCAAGCCTTATAGACGAAGGCATCGATAGAGAGTCAGCACAACGCCGCGATGGATATCCAAAGCGTTGCTACGTGCTCAAGGGTATTATGCAGGCAACCAATGGATTTGGGTACCAAAACCCCCTGCTAAACCTCCTCTATCAGCTGAAGGCCAGAGTGCCTCAAAAGCATGGCACAAGAGGAAATCTAAGAGAAACTCTAGGTCTCAAGGCAAGAAACCAGACATGATTGGTCGAAGGAAAGAACCTCAGCCTAGCATGTTGACTAGACAGATGTCATATGCAGCCATTGAGCAGGCACAAAAATCGTTAGTGCCCAAGAAGCCTTTGATTTCCCAAGGGGAGAACAAGCATCATAGGCACAACATTGCTCAAGGCAAGGCTGATCGCTCAACAAAGCAAATGGCACAATCGTCTAATAGCCTTGAGAAGATCATTCAGCTAGTGCCACATCCACCTAGGAGTCCTAGATCTCCTACGCCCTCTTCTCCCAAACAGACACAGGAAGCACTACATCAGTTATCAAGGGCGACTGCTCAATTCCAATCTCCATCTCCATCTCCATCTAAGCTTCCAAATATCCAAGAGGTGGGACATGACGCCATCTGTAGCTCGCAACCCAAGGATATGCATGAGCAACCTAATGCGACTAGATCAGCTCATGTTCGATCTACACAGATGGGTGCTCAAAGGCCAACAAAAGACATGACCACTTCTGATCGCCCTAGGGACTTGACACCGCAATCCACCAAGGGTAGCCAGCCCACTAAACTAGCTGCTACTACTTCCAATCAGGGATCACAGTAGTCACAGCCCTTGGCCGTGACAATACCCTATGTGGAACGTGTCCTTAGAAGTTCACCTATGGAAGAGGTGTCGCAACCAACTTCCTCGAAAACTCCAGCACTTCCAAAGACCCCAAAGCCTAGGCTGGAGGAGTTAAACTCAAGGGAGCTGGCAGAAGAGCTAGACCCTCCGAAACAGGAGGTAATTGTGCCCTCACAACCGGGCAAGGCTATTCAGCAAACCACGGCTATGTCCCATAAGGACACACTAGAGAAGGGAAATGCTGAGGCCCGACTAAGCACATCAACGGTCGATATAGCCCAGGGTCCTGAGTTGTTGAAAGAGGCACCTTCATTGACCAAGAAAAAGAGGAGAAAGCAGAGAAAACAGCAACAGATGCAGGTGGTTGTGGACCCAAAGAACATTGAGACGAAGGGCGCTGGAGAGCTGATGAATAAAGCATCGAGTCCATCCACCAATGAACCCACTGATGCCTCTCCTAATAGCGGTGAAACCCCAGACACATCCGTGTGTTCTGAGAAACCAAAGCAACCGTTGCCATCAACAGTTGCTTGCAACACTCTATCCACTGACAATAGAACTCACATTGATCAATCAAGAGTGGATACAACGCTGTCACAACAGGGTGACAAATCTATACCAGTCACATCCGAGAAGAACCATGACGAAATAACAGCAAAACCTCAGGAGAAACGTGAGAACCCCAAGAGCATAAGAAAACCTAGCGTTGACCAATCTTGCTCATCTAGGCCTGAGCCCCCAGCTATGCTAAAGCCTAAGGAAACTCTTAGAACGTTGCATGAGATAGCAACCGAGCAAGCCCTCATTGAACATAGAAGTGTCGCAAAATGCTTAACTGAGTTGGAGGCTAAGCTCAAAGTGGTTGCGCATGTCTACGTCCTTGTGGACATGGGCACGATCCCCAAGGAGCAGCTTGGAGATTACTTGACCTTTCCTCTATCATGGGAAGAACAAGAACATCTTAACAGGCACTATGATAGGCTCCTGTATGAAGAGATGCGACTCATCCCTGACGAGGAGGCTGACGAACTACGCTTAACTGTCATGTTCAATGAAGTGCTCTGCTGACCAAATCTCGTAGACATAGAGCTACTTAAGCGACTGTCAGCAGGCCAGAGTCAATTTGAGCAGCGTTGGTGCGAAAGCCGCGCTGTAATGGCCGAACTAGGGGCTCAGATCATGACGGTCTCAGAAGAACGATTGGCCAAATGGCGGTCTCAAAGAGACCCAACCTACGTGGCACCAACTTCCCTTCGAGTGCTCACTGACATTCAGGGTGCGGACTTGGCTGGGACTAGGCTACAGGGCCCTTTGATTGATAAGGTTCTCACCGAAGAGGAGTTACATATTGCCAGTAGACTCAGTCAAGGTTCCATGCTACTCGACGTGGCAAAATATCTATCAGTATTAAGTCAGTTGCCACAAATACTAGATGCGTGTGCCATGCTTCGGTACAACCCTGAGTTCTACACTTGGTTCTTATCCTCGTGAAGTGACATGGATTCATAGATATGTATATAAATAAACACTGATTTTTGTGTCACCATGTATAAACAATATCAACCCACACAAGCAATGATAGTCAAGCGCAGGGAGAAGAGTCGGGTTGGACCAGGCTAAGCTCCTCAGGTCCTCCTCACGTCACACTTTTAAGAGTCGGGTGACCAGCCCCACCTCCAAGTGAAGGGCATGCAACCCATATTGCCGCCATAGGAGACCTTGACCAACAACTCTGATGGTGTAGACAGGGTGTAGTCCCTTCCTATACACCTTCTTCCCTTTTGGTCTATCCTCCCGAGGAAGTACCCTGTCCCACTCCACGACAACCAGTCCACGCGACTTAGCATAAACTAATATCCGCTAATGACTGGAGGCAACGCGAACATCAGCATGGGGACCATTCCCCTACAACAAACACCGCATGCCTCACCCCTTCCCTTCTTGTCATATGCGCTTCATAAACCACACTAAAATCCCTTCCATGCAAATAGTTGTCTCCTGTATCAAGGTCTAACCCTTCGATTGCGTCCTGCAGGTTTCCTTTTGCAGCAGAACGCATGGAGAATCATGGGGATCTAGCATGCAAGGACGCTCTTCGCAGAAGGCGGGAGCATGTGGCACGCGCCCCTCCACCGGAGCGCTATGTGCCCACCATCAAGAGGTATGGGAAGAAGCGAGGCCCCAAGCGACATTGCCCAGGGCGAAGGCCGAAGAATACTCGAGTCAAGAAAGTAGAGACTCGAAACCCGCAACAGGCCACATCACTAGTGGTATGCACTCCCAACTCCCGCTTGGGCCCCAGATGCTCAAAGGTAGAAAGGGCAGCTCGGGAAAGAGAAGAATTTAAGGAATTATTTAAAGAAATTCTGGAGATAATAGTGAGCCGGGATTATACCATTCATGTCTCGGCCGACATGTTCCCTGCTCACCCCCACGGGAGTCCCACACCAGCAGAGTCCCAATCACCCGGCCATCCAGACTCGCCTCGTCTCGTACAAATCGAGTAGCCCATAATGCATAAGGGGCTTATCAAATGATAACTGGCTAGGACTTTTGTTTTTAAATGGTTAAGTGTTTCCGACTTGTTAAGTGTTGACAGTTCCTGACTTGTATGAACTTATCATATCTGCATCTAATATATGCTACACCTTTAGCAAAAGAAAAAGCTAATCAAGCGTAGGTGATAAATGTCTAGTCAACACCATAAAATTCAAATAAGTGATGTCTCCTTGCATTGCACTGGTTTATTATAGTTGCGGCATACACAATGCATATGCTCTCATGAAGTGATAAGTGGATGCAGGATGATACAGGTCCTTGTGCGAAAATGTTCAATGCCCAATCACCGCAACACCCACAACCCCACAACGAGCCACGGCAAAGCCACGCTGCCGAAAGCGCCCTTGCCAATCGCCCACATTGCATGGCCCACAAAACATTCCTGGGCCATGCCCGCTTTCTGGGTCAAGCTCTATAGTTGGCTCACGGCAGTTGTTACCTCAATTGCACCCACATCGCATGTGCCGCAAGGAGGGTTGCAATATCTCAAGTGTATCTCCCCCTTTCGCCAACTGCTTCTCTAACAGCGAGGCTAGGGCACCATCCTCATTGTACTATTCATTTTCTGGGCCTTCGAAGCTTGACATTTTCCAACCCATTGAAAGGCTGATAGCCTCAACATATTGTAATGGTTGTACCAAGGCAAAAAAAAAAAGAAAGAAAAGAAAAGAAAAGAAAAGAAAAGAAAAGAAAAGAAAAAGAAAAGAAAAGAAAAAGAAGTGAATGAAAAAATAAGAAGCACCCACGATCACAGCACAGCACCTAGGGGTCCTCAAATTAGGTATGTCGGGTGACCTTGGTCAACCGGCTTCGTCCCTAGTCCCCTAGCCCCTTACAATCACCCACAATTGTTCAGGGCACATCAAGGGCAGGACATACTTGGGGAGCTTGTCTTGCCTAGGGTTAGACCTGTCACCCTGACCCACTTGCACAATTTTCTTTTGCACTCTGCCTTAGTACCATTGCAATCAGTGGTGATAAGCACCGCACGATTGGCCATGAAAAGTACACCGTACTCATCAAGCAAGTCCAATAGTTTCCAGCTACTGAAAGTGCGGTGTCCTTGTATTCCATTATGCTACATCGTGCAGTCACAATACAAAGGATGTCTCATATGCCTTCACGCATACTCCTTCTCCACATGGACAACTTTGCTTCATCCACGAATTGTTATGAGAAACTAGCCCACGGTCTTCTAACTATGTAATATCTAAGTATGTACGAGCACTCACATAATATTTGCACCAAAGTATATCCACAGTTTGGGTCCTCAAGTGCAGGACAATACTCTAGGCTTGCTTAGAGTTCCACCTGTCTCCCCAACTAATCAAAATATGTCTTGTGCACGATGAGAAGCCTAGCACTACCCCTTAAGGAGAGACCACATGTGAGGTTTTCCAATTGTAGGTATAAGGTGTTGTTCGCTCTTCATCAACACTCAACTTTGATACTTGTCCCTTACCATCCAACAAGCCCGCAAAGAATCGTCATGTGCAGAATCCCCAACAAATAAACACTTGTGCTGGCCATCAATGCAATCCCCAACAAAGCATAGCCCTACCACCAACTCCAACAACCTTCCACCAGCCACCCTGGCCACCAACAAGCCCCCAAGGCCTTCTACCACACCACCACCAACACTCCTCCATCGAAACCACATGCATCTTTGTCACCCACGTCTTCGGTGCATGCTACAGCCTGCTACCTACGACGGTGAGTGCCATGGGACTGGAACTCGTCTAGGAGGGGGGTAATGTTAACCCCAACATGAAGAAAGCAAAAGGAAGTGGAAAAGACGCAGGGCAAAGGCGGAAAAAAGGTAGCCCGACTGAAGAAAGAAAATGAGAAAAGGCCAAAAGCGCAAGGGCGACCTTAAAAGTCCAAGGCAAAGGCAAAAGGGGAAATGCACATTTTAAAATAAAAAGGCGCACCCTGAAATCTTGTAAAAGAGCGCCGGGCTCTCACCCGTGCAATTTGTAAAGGTAGACGGGCGGTGGAAAGGAAGCTAGGAAGATAGAAGGACAATGGTAAAAAGGGCCTAGGCTATGGCCGGCCATGTAAAAAGGGAAAAAGGGGATGACCGCCCAAAAGGGATTTAGGGTTTTGTATATAAAGTTGAAAAGTGAATGAGAAGCTCATTCTTGTGTGTGGCCAAAAGTAGCTCTCCTCCTCTTCTTCTTCTTCTTGTTCTTGCTTGCTTGAGCTTGTGCTTGAGAGAGGGAGTGTGAGAGTGTGAGGGAGTGAGTGTGTGAGGGTGAGGGACCGAGGAGGAGAAGCTCTCCATCTTCTCCTCTCTTCTTCTCTTCTCTTCTCTTCTCTTGTCTTGCTCGCGACAATGGAGCTTGGAGCGTGGAGCTTGAGGATGGAGCTTGCTTGAAGCTTGCACTTGGATCGTGGAGCTACCGGAGTGCACGGGAGAGGAGGTAACTCGAACGGCATCAAGGTAAGCTCACTACACCCATAGATATGGATGGCGCGTTGGCTATGTGAGAGGTAGCCATTAGTGCTCGGCTTGGAACACTTGAAACAATAAGCGGTCCGAGGGTCTTGGCGGTTGAGCGAAAGCTCCCACATCAAGCCAAAGACTTTGGAGGATGCGATTTCTTTAGCGCATGATGCAGAGGATAAAATTCATGGACGAGAAAAGCGACCGCAATAATTTTCGATTGATGGTAACTTTGGTACAAAGCAATTCAATTCTAACATTTGAAGATTCAATCAAAATCGCTTTGCTCCTTCTTTTCGTAAACCTTGGACTCGATCTCTTACTTTATCATCAAATGCAAATTCAAACCCTAAGCCTTCCCTCCAGCCAAATCCCAATATACCCAAATTTCCAGTCCTTACCAATAATGTCTCCAAAGCAAAGCCTATGGTTTGCTACAAGTGTCATTAGCTTGGACACTTAGCAGCGAACTGTCAGTCCAAGAAGCAAGCTGTTCAAATCAATCACTTGGGAGCAACTGATGATGAGGATGATGAAGATATGCCAAACTTCACTGAAGATGATGATGACATCGGCGATGCTTCAGATACTTTACGAGGTATGCCAAATCCTCATTCGTTATTAACAATGAAATGTTTTGTGCATGGTCAAGAAAAGATTGTTTTGCATGATGATGGAAGCATGCATGATTTTATTTTCACAGAGTTGGTAAAAGAATTGAATTCACCTACTATTCCAACTCATTATCGCATAAAGGTTGCATTCTTAGGCACTAGATACAATGGTACACATGAAGTTTAGGATTTAGAGATCAAAATCAATGATTATGTTGAGCGCAAAAAATTCTTGGTTGTGCCTTTGCAAGCTAGTGATATTATTTTAGGAATGCCTTGGTGTCACAAATATAATCCTCACATAGATTATTCCACACATTCCATGAAAATTCATTTTAACGGAAACCAAATCACATTACATGGATTGCACACTTCTGATAATTTACCCTTGCTTAGTCACACACATGCTAAATGTGCATTGGGAAAAGGTAGTAAATCATATTTAGTATGGGTGAATGAAATTGAAGCTAAGGAAAATCAGATGCATCCTAGGCATGCACAATTTCTTTCACAATTTAAAGATTGTTTTGCTGTTGAATTACCACCTACACATCCTGAAGACCATAAAATAGATTTAATCCATGTAGTGTGATGATTTTCATTCAAAGTGGATCATTGCTTTGTGTTCTCTTATTCTTTTGATGAAGAATATGAAGAACATGTTGAAGTTTTATTGTGATAAATCTATGGGAGAATTGTTATATGAAGTTAGGTGAAGATTTGAGAAGATTGGTGTTGTTTTTCCTATTGTGGTTGATTAAGTTATAAAGAACATACTTGTTGATGATACAAGATAGATTTTCTTGTAGTAGATTCCCCATTTTCTTGGTGTTCCTCTTAGGGCTCCATAGTTTATAGAAATTTACTTTAATTTTGAACTCTACCCCTTGCAGCTAAAAGGGTTGTAGAGCCATTCTTCCCTGTATGAACAACCTTATAAGGGCCATTCCATTCGTTCCAACTTGCCTAGGAGGAGGTCACAACAAGCATCATAATGTGAAAACAATTGATTCTTAGCAAATTTATACTTCTTAGCCCATAGATCATGAAGCATTTTCATCTACTTCTTCCCTACGTCCTGATGTAATAAGACTTGTAATCGAATCTTGTCCAGATGTGCAAGGGAAATGAGCATTTCTTTTGCAATGCTTCCTCTTTACCCAAAGAATGATTTAGAGTGAACCTTATTGTAGATAAGTCAATCTCCAAAGGTAAAACACACTTCTTGCCATATACATTCTAAACGGGTGTGGCGTGTAGCTCTTTTGAATGTTGTATTCTAAGCCCAAAAAGCCACATACTTCTTGTCCCAATCACACGTACCTTCACAAGCTACTTATTGGTACTCTCTACTTGCCCATTAGCTTGGAGTTTATAAGGCATAGTATTATTATCTTTAATCTTCAGTGCATTTGTCAAAGCATCAATTAATTTATTCAAAAAATGTATCCCATGATCAAACACAAGCTCCTTAGGCGGGCCAAAACACCAAACAATCTGTTTCAAAATAAAACTAGTTGTTTCCTTGGCATTATCCTTCAATGTAGTGTAGACTTGAAACCACTTCATAAAATAGTTTGTCACCACAATGATATAACTCTTTTGTAACATTGAAGAAGGATGTATAGGTCCAATGAAATCAATACCCCACTTCTCAAATGGTAGAATAGCCATGATAGGAGTTAATGGGTGCTTCCTATTCTCCCTATTATCATGTTTCTCACATGTATCACATCTCTTAACATATGCAAATGCATTTTGAAAAATGGATGACCACCAATATCCAACTCTCAAAGCTTTCTGTGCAGTCAATTGTCTAGCAAAGTGCCCTCCACAAGTGGAGTCATGACACTTTTCCAAGATAAACGAAATCTCATCAAGCATAACACATTGATAATAAACATCATTGACTCCTTGCCGATATAGTGTTCCTACAATTAAGGAAAATTTTAAGGATTGCTACCTAATTTTCCTCTTGTCATCCTTTGACAAAGTAGCTCCAACCTCTCTTGTAGATAGATAGTGTGTTATAGTAGTATACTAGAATGGAATGAAGACCATATCGATTTTCAATAGATCCTCGAGGTCACTACCTTCATCCAAGACTTCCTTCAGCACCCCGAAATCCGCACAACATTCAATGATGCCTTGTAACTTTTGCGGCTTACTCCTAATTTCATAATCAAATTCTTGCAAAGTGATCGGCCACTTCATTAGGCGATTAGAGGCAGCTGCAACTTATTCAACAATAGCCTAAGTGCTTTTGTCTTCGTATAAAATACTAACCTTTCATACAGGATGTAGTGCATGAATATCTTCATTGCAAAAACCATCCTAAGGCACAATTTCACCATATAGGTATAATTAATCTCACACACTCCCAATTTGTGACTGGAAAATATAATTGGATAGTACCACTTCTCCTCCTAAATCTGGGCTTTAAAAAAAACACCTGATACTATACATCATGGCCACTGAAAATATATAAAATATCTCACCCCTTTTAGGTGCTTTCAAGACTGGTACTTTTGCAATTCTTGTTTCACATCCTTGAAGGATACTTGATATGGATCACTCCAAACAAACAGGTAGTTAAATGACAATAGATTCATCAATGGCAATGTCATCTTAGCCAGTGCATTAATAAAGCATTGGTAATTACCAAGTGATGATAAAAAGCTACACACTTCTTTAGGAGTATATAGCAGACTCATAGTGAAGATAACGTTTACCTTTTTAGGATCGGTCTAGCTGAGCTGACCATATGTCCCAACAAGAATCCATAGGGCACTCCAAAGACACATTTCCTTGGTTTGAGAGCAATATAGAACTACCTATACTTCTCAAAACATTTTTGTAATTTAATAAGCTGTCTCTCCCTTGTGCTAGCTACCCCCATGTCATCAATAAAGGCTTTCTGATCCTCTAGAAAAATATCACCAAAAGTTTTATTAGCTGTATGTTACCAAGACCTTAGCACATTGCATAGACCAAAAGCTATCACATGATACGCAAATGTCCCAAATACAATGATAAATGTTGTTTTCAAATTGTCTTCCTCTATGCGATAGCCATTTGATTATAATTGGCAAAGCAGTCCATAAACGAGTAGATATCCCTACTCTCTAACTGATATAGAATTTGATCAATAATGGTAGAGTAGATAGTAATCTTTGATTGTCTACTTATTGAGCTCCCTAAAATCTATGCAAAGTCGTATATGATTATTTTCTTTTTCCTGATGATTACTGGTGGACACCACTCTATGTGTTGTACAAGAAATATTAAGACAACCTTACAAATTTTTTGTAGCTCCTCAAATAGTTTGTTCCTTAACTCAAATGGCATATGACTCACAGGATGTCTATTTTCCTTTAGAGGAATGGTATGCACAGCTAGACTAGGAGAAATACCTCTCAACTCATCATAGCTCTAAGCAAAAGTATCACGAAATTATTGAATCAAGGACACATAGTCCTTCCTCTCTTCTAACTGAGCATAGCTCCTACTCTAATTGATCGTGACTCATCCAACGTACTGAGATCTAGCTCAATTACATCCACATCTCTAATTCTATCTTGAGCTTCTATTGACTCATTCAGAGTCGCTTGGTAGATATCTTATGTATGGACCCCTCTCTTGATTCATCACTTGACGAAGTCTCATTGCCAGCAAGATCCTCTAATGCCTCTAATTCTGTCACTTTTCAGGGATTTAGGATATGCATCCCACTATTATGCATCTGGCACCTTTAGTAAATATCAGTTGACTAACAAGTATATCAACTTGATAGTCAGATTGTAAGATCCATGGCCTTCCTAATAATACTTGATAGCTTGGATTCCACAGTAGCAACAATCACATGGACTTTGGTAATGCAACCTTTCGTTTGTCTTAATTTGTCCCATTAGCCGTTTGAAGAATTGCACAGGCATCCTTTTGGATTTCTAGTCCCATCCTTTCCATCAATTTTGATTTCATAATGTTGACGAAGGATCTTGTATCCACACTGGCATGATCTACTAATATGCCATCAACAAATGCTACCACCCTTGGGCAATGCTTTTCAACATTTCAAACCAGTCATCCCCTACATGGGCTATTCCCAATGATTCAATGATATACTGAGTGCAAGGATCTTGTTAAACACTTTATGAAATCCTGGAGATAACTTGATTAGCTGCAAGAGATTCCCATTAGGCTTGACCTCGCAAAGGGAATTGGCTAAATCAAATTTATGATAATTATCAATGGTTCTCTTCTCCCACCAGACCATTCTTTCTCTTGGTGGTTGAATAGGCTTAGGTTCCTCTTTCTTGGCTTTTACCTTCTTCTTTGACAACTCCTTATTGGAGTGAGCTTTGTCATCAACAACTTTTAGAGGACCAAGTTCCACATTAGGATTAAGGATTTGCGTCCCCTTATCATTTTGTTTAGGGTTTGCCTCAATAGGTTTTACATTATCTCTAATGCCTTCTTTAACCCTTTGTCCTCTTATAATGGATTGCAAATTGGAAGTCTTAGTGGTGTTGATACTCACAGCTTTGATATGCTTGGAATAATATCTTCTAATGATTTTAGCTCTTTCTTGTCATTGAATCTGGGCTTGACCATGCCTATCAAGAAACAACAGATCTATTTCAATGCTCTTTGGCATAAACTGACTATCTCGTCCCTATTTAATCAAGATTCAAAAACCACCATTTATTAGAGGCTCTCTGCAAACACACCACCTGTCGAGACCTAAAACAGGTCTGACCCTAGCTAGGCCTCCTATGCTCACCAATCCTCACGGTCTTGTGGCCAGGATCATCGAATGGCTATACACTATAAATGATTTACACATTTGTATCAATTGTAGTCCAACAGTTTTTCCTTTCTTGACTCCAATAGAGGAATTATTCAAACATGTAGGTGGCTAGCACCTCGATTCACACATAAAAAATAACTCCCCCCGATTGAATGATGTGGCTCCTACACTCTCGTACATCTCGGGGATTGGCCCCGGGATGCACCTCTTACACATAGAACATGAACGTAACAAAGTCCTCTCATAATATAAACATAACTATCCGGGAGACTATATATATTCCTCACTTAATCAATTTTCCTAAGATGTCAATCTACCCTATAGCAAAGGGGAATCTTACTACACGCTCAACGTTGGTCATTACCTAGACATACAACTGCCATGCATCTAGGAATTTATCTTTTGATACCATATTTAGATTGTGTATGCAAAGTGTATCACATTTTGTGCTCAAACAACTAAAAACCAGCCAAGTTGAAGTGCACAAACAATCATTTCATGATTTCTTTCTAATTGCATGGTGTGGCATTGCCAAGGAACATCACCAAGCTAACCCGTACTACTCAACCCTTTAAAACTTATATGGACTATATCCTATGTACTAAGATGTGCAAATAAAGTAGAAACTTAATTAAATATGTTTCCAATGCAGTCCCACAACTCCTATCGTTTACATTTACATTGATTACACAAATATAGGGAGATTTCGTTATAATTTTTCATAGAAATAAGCCCTAAAACATGCACTTTAACACATAAATAAAGGAAAACTGAGGCAAACCCTTATGTTTACCTTCATTATACATTCACAAATATTCTTCTAAATTTTTATAATTTTCTACACACAAAAACTAATTTTCTCTAGTATTCTTCTTTTGACTATTTTTTGTGAATTTTTCTATTTATTTCAACGTGAATTATTGATTTTTTTGAGTTTCCCGATTTGTATGACTTATATGAAGTGTGATCCATTAGCATATTCAATTCCATATCATGCAAACATCATTTGAACCCCAAAACCCAAGAATAACTCCATTTTTCCATTAAATCCTATGTTTCGAGTTTTGTGATTTTATTGTTTTAATATACATAGAGGAGAAATGAATGAATTTTTGACATTACAGCCATTAGCAAACATATTTCAATTATTTGAAACCATTTTCTCATTGTGTACACTAATGATTCATCATAAAAATTAAACAACAATCACTTACTAAAAAATTCACATACCTATGTCTTGTAATTCAAGGAAATAGAGCCATTGACACAATTTCTTAGACACTAATGCTTCCAAATCATTCAATCTACTTCACATTATGCTTATGAACCATGGTCCATCACCGATTCGTCGAATCCGAACTCTCTCCCTCTCTCATAAATAGCCATATGAATAAGGAACAAAGAGGAGAGAGAAAGATTGATTTTTGACCTCTTCATTCACTACGTCATTCTCTGCGCAAGAATTAAAGCATTGGAGGGCAAAAAAATGATGTAGCTAATGCTGAAGAGTAGGAGGGGGATGATGACAGTTTGAAAAAAATCAAAATTTTAGGGGAGGAAGGAGGCGCAAAAAAAAAAAAGTCCCCCCTCTCCCCCCATGTTGTTTCATTTCTTGATTAGTTTGTCACTCTTAAGCCATGGTTAGTCAATAACCACTAAAATAACTAGTTCAATTATTCACTTTTCACACTTGCTTAAAGTAGTTCTTGCTCGGTTGAGGCGGAAAATGGCCTCAAAACCTTGATTTGATTGAAGCAACAACTTTCTGGCATCAAAATCTATCAACTTGGCTTTTGTCACATGCTTTTCGGCTTCCGGATCTGGTAGCTACTTCATAACACCAAACCTTGGGGGGCATGTAGGGGAAATGGGGAGGGGAGGGAAGGGGGGAAGATGGCAGGAGGGAGGTAGAGGATGGGGTAGGGGGGGGAGAGAGAGAGAGAGAGAGAGAGAGAGAGAGAGAGAGAGAAAGAGAGAGAGAGAGAGAGAGAGAGAGAGAGAGAGAGAGAGAGAGAGAGAGAGAGAGAGAGAGAGAGAGAGCCATTGGGGAAGGTTTTTTTAATTGTTATTTAAAATGATTAGAAAAAAACCTCTCACCCCTCTCGTCCCATGCATAAGCACACAGGTCTGGTGAGAAACAAGGGTATTCTCATAGAAAAATGGCAAAAACACACACGAAAAGTGAAAGATAAATTAATTCGAGAAGATATGTTAGTCGCAATAGAGTGCAACGAAAAGGAAAAGTGTGAGGGTAGCGATGTTGGACATGGCTGTCATGTCAAATCACATTAGCGAGAGGCACATTCATATGGAAAAAAACAAGGCTATCCAAGCAGCACACCATTCTGACAGAAGAAAGCATGTTCACATGGAAAAATAGCAAAAATCATGTAAGAAAATACCCACCAATATGCAAAAATGAATAATGGTCAATCTATGTGTTGGAATGATGGGTTGTAAAAATGAAAAATGCCTAGAAAAGGGAAGGATCAAGGAAACAAGTCCAATTCTTGAAAAATTCTTCAAAAATCAATAACTAAGGAATCATTGCTTAGAACAAAGCGCAATAAAAAGGAAAATTATAAGTTCAAAGGGACAAATAGGGTTGTAAGATCATATTTTAGTTTCGGTGAATGTAGGATGCATTCACATGGAAGAATGGAAAAATGAGAGAAAGGGCTAAATGGACAAGAAAAGACCCAAGGTACAGGGTAGAATATGATGGTTGGGTGGGGAGGGACCCCAATAGGGCATAGAGAAGACATTACAATGTATAAACATCATATAGTGGCGTGCTTATGAGTGCATGCAAACAAGATGTGTAATGACACGTTTCCACACTTAAAATCTTAATGAATCGATTTGTCTAATCAACAAGGGCCTAGCATTGGGCCATGAACTGAACCCTTGTGTCCCCTCACTTAAGACATGACATATATATAAATGCAAGAGGTAGGGTTAGGAACACTTGGGCCATTTAGATGGCTGAGATGGACCGTTATTAATGTGCTAGGTGTCAAAGTTGTCTGCAGGAGGTATTACAGCTTGCCATAACACACGTCTAACATGGCAGGGACCATGTAATAGCACTCAAGAAGGTAGCATTGTTGATGGAGAGTAGTTAAGTTATTGATGATGAAGGATACATACTCCAACTCATTAGGTGCTCATGTGAGAATGATAGAGCAATCTCTCAACCCATAGCTCAAGTCACTCAAAGAGAAAGGAAGAGAATCCATATCTCACAGGAGTTGAGAAATCAACAAGAAGAATGGCAGAGAGGGAGTATGCCAACGTGCACAATTAATGGTGCATTGGTGCACCCCAACCTATCTAGCATAAGTGCTAGAAGGTAGGCCAGGGAGCCTTGTAGTGTAGTGCATAGAGCACATTGGCATGTCTTGTGGTGATGACAAAGGCCCATCCCATGTGTGCATAAGAAAACAAAAATATACTTGGTGCCAATATCATAACGTCCTTTAATCGTCACCTCTTAAATTTGATTGAAGGAAAAATCAGCCACACTCAATCCCCCTCTTTCTTATACTCTGTTGATAGATACAGGAAGGTAACCCATACTTACATCCCCATCCGATTAGGATGAAAGCTCACATCATTCAAGGGGTGTCAATGAAGAGTGGCTTCGTCTTGTCGATGATGTCTAATAGTTTTGGTCGATGAAGAGAAGTACCCAAGGAGGTAGCCATTAGATTGAGAATTTGAATTGCATGTAGAAAATATCCTTTGCTATAGGGATCAGATGCACTGATGGAAGCACATGACCCAATGCACCAAGAAGCGACACCCAAGAGAAAGAGGAACTATCATTGATTATCACGATCCCTATGGAGGGAAATAAATTTTCAGATGATAACCATTAATCAAGAAGGAATCATCAGAGGCATTGATGGCTTGCACATGAATAGAGCCATTAGGGTTGATTTTGAAGTGGTTACAAAGTCTAGTTGCTCTTATGTTTTGGTTGATCATTTATTGCAAATCCCTCAAACTAAAGAAGAGGAGTAGAATGATTCGAACCTCTCTGTTTTTGGTTTAAATAGTAATCCCATTGTATGTTGACATTGCCAACCTCTTGGCTATGAATATTCCCATGGCATCTCTAGTAGATAAAAGAAGAAGGTTCTATTGGAACCAGCCCCCTACACCTTGCTAGGTGGCGCATTGTACAAGCAAGGCAAAGATGAAGTATTGCAGAGATGTGTGGCAAGAGAAGAGATCAAGATTGTACTGAAAACATACCATGACAAGCCATGTGGTGGTGGACACTTTGTGAAAGAACCAACAACCAGAAAGGCTCTGCTTATAGTTTACTGGTGGCCAACCCTCCTCAAGGATGCCTATGACTATAGTTTACTGGTGGCCAACCAACAACCAGAAAGGCTCTGCTTATAGTTTACTGGTGGCCAACCCTCCTCAAGGATGCCGATGACTGTTGCAAATGTTGTGATGCTTATTAGTGGGGATAGGGAAGCCAACCAAAACTAGTGACATGCCACTACATCCCATCCTTTCCCTAAAACCATTCAAAAGTGGGGCATCAACTTTGTGGGCCCAATTGGCTCTCCAACTAGAAGGAAGCAAAAAAAAAAACATTATCGTACATACGAATTATGTGACAAAGTGGTATGAAGCCAAAGCTCTCAAGTGAGATGACAACTATAGTGTGGTTTTGTTCCGAGAATATTATCACCCGCTTTGGCAATCCCTTAGAGCTAGTAAGTGGTAGAGGCACTCACTTTTTGAATACGTTTATGGAAGAGCTGACTAATCTTTACAAGATCTACCACTACAAGTTCATATTCTACTACCCTAGAGCTAATGACCAAGTCGAAGTTACCAATTGCATCCTCTATTTGATCTTGATGAGGATTATTGTTGCACATAGTTGTGACTGGGACAATTGCCTTATAGAGGCTCTCTAGGTGCACATAACCTTCCATAAGACTGCTAGAGGATAGACGCCTTTCCAGCTAGTGTACAGCATAGAAACTGTCTTTCTTGCTGAGCTAGAACTACCCTCTTTGCGAGTAGCTATCAAAGAGTGGCTAGGAGATGTTGAGTCTCTGTAGGGTTTCATCTTGCACTTGGAATGTTTGGATGAGACTTGCAAGATGGCCTTACAATGTATAGAAGGCACACAGGCTCGGCAAAAAGGCTTACTATGATAGCTACATTAGGCAAAAAAGAATCAAGGAAGGAGTACAAGTGTTGGATGATATTTTCTTTCCCTATCACATTGTTTTTGTTTTATGCAAACATATTCTATTTGGTTTGAGAGTGAGTTACCTCTTGGCCTGAGGACTCATATTCTAAGGATGCCTCCAGGAACCATTCTCAAGCTACGGAACTGGTGTTTGTTGGCAAGGCGCATCATCATCCTCCTTTCTTGAGAATGGTAAATTAGGTAAACAAGAGCCACTACTAAAAGAAGGTTTATTTTCCTTAATTCATTTCTTATAAATCTTTTGTGTATGATGAGATTTATTTACCAGTCCAAAAGGTACCATAGTCATTCTATCCAATAGCATGGGCTCTTTAGCTTTGAAAGCCTCTAGGACTTCCTCATCATTTCTATCCTCTTCTAGATGGATATGTGCTTCCACTTTACTTTCATAATCTTCTTCTTTGATTTCATCATTGTCCTCTTCAGACTTAGTCTCTACCTCTGAGGGGCTCTGTAAGAGAAGAAAATGCTCTCTATTTCTACTTTTTCTTTTGTCTCTCTAGCTCTCCTATGGCCATCTAGCAAGGAGAGCAATACATCCATGCTTCTATCTCACTGTCAAAGTAATTTTAGAAGTCAAATTTTTTTCAAGTAGGAGATATTTACCCATTGAGAGGGACTTTACTTCTTTTGGGAGTTGGCTAATAGTACCCACTGTCAAGGACTATGCCTTTGTTTTCTTAGGAAAGATTTGTTTGATAGCTTCTTCATCTATTGATGTACCATCTATAACTTCATTGGAGGATTTTGCTAAGACTTTGATAGTGGTGAATCCATTGCCTTTTTTTGAACCATACAACTTCATTACTACCACCTTATTGGGCCCTCTACCTAGGGTCAAGGTTCTCTTGAACCAATCCGTCTGTGCTCTTGTTTCAAAAAGCCATGGTCTTCCTAGCAAGAGAGGATATAAGGTACCATAGGAATTTTCTTTCACCATCAGATAGGTCAACCAGTAGTCTCTTCCACCAGAGTTGTCTTTACATATGGAAGAATGCCCAAAGGCTTAATTCTGCTCAAGTCTACTAGTTTGATAAGCCATTGTGTAGGTTGCATACCTTGCAGGCCTAGATCCTTCATTGTCACATTCGCCATTATGCTTACTAATGAGTCTCCATCAATCAATGCATTTGTAATAAAATATTCTTCAATCCAAATGGCAATCTCTGGGGTGCCAGGATCCAAAAAGGCCTCAGTCACATCCACTTCCTTTACTAGCTTTGGGGCCTTATTGGACTTAGTGATAGTTGTGGGAGCAATCCTTATGCCACATCTTCTTTTCGAATATGCTTTTAAATTTCTTTCAATAGGTAGGGGACAACATTAGTAACTATTAGTATGCTAGGTTTTGTTTGAAGGTGTCTAGGTCTTTGACCAAGTTATACTCTTTGATAGGATCCATGGGCTTTTCCAGTTCGCTAGAGAATGGGGTTACACCCACTTTCATCATTTGTCTTTCTTCTAGAAGTGGCAACATATGAACTTCTTCTATTTTTGGGGGTATTTTTGCATTGTCTATCTCTTGGACCTATGATCTTGCTTCTGTAATTGTCTCTATGTCTCTCTATGGCACTATTGTGCTTTGTACTGCATTGTTTTGTTTTGTACTATTCTATTTCTTTGTTGAAAGATTAAAATTCACAAATTTGGCAAGAGGATTATTTTCTTTTTGGATGAGTGGTTTATTTTTCTTAGTATGCGTGATTGCGGGAACTTCTAATTCCACCAAGTTGGAGGCATGTTCTTGGGCCTTGGTCTTTGGCTTTTAGTAGCACTAGCCTTCACAGAGGCTATACTTGGATAGTATTTTTTAGTGTGGCCTTCGCCTTTGCATTGATTACATACGGGCTTTTAGTCCATGGACTCATCTAGGGTTTAGACAATTTGGTGAGATATGACCCTTTTCTCCACATTTGCAACACTCCAATTCTGATCTCTAGCCAGCATCAGACTTTCTTCCTTTATAGCTTTGGGAGGGAAACCTCCTTAGGCTGAAATTAGGACCAAAATATTTAGGCTTTAGGCTATAAATCTCCAACATATCCTTCATATTCTTCATAAAAACCATCAAAGAACCAAAACAACACAAAGAAATGATCAAATTTTAATAGAATTCATCACGTAGTATTCATATTTCATCATCTTCATAGTCTTCATAGTCTTTCTCTCATGTAGATACAATGTTTCTTCATAGAAATTGGCTATCTCTCACATACTATCTCTCTCATATATGCTCTATCTCAATAGTACAATGGAATAACCAAGAATAACTCTCAAAAATCCTCTCTTAGTCATGGATACCCCTCCCAATAGGTACTTCTGATATGAAGAGTCACTAAAGACACTACAATGACCTTTGGAAGCTCATCAATGTCATTGTCATTTCAATCTTCAGTTCAAGTCTTCATCAACTACTTCTTTTTCTTCTTTGAGATATTTTGAGCTTGTATCATTTCTCTTCCAAGATTGCAAAACATCCCCAAGCTAAACATCCATCCATTAGAAGATATATAGGAGCAAAAACAAAGACTTATAGACCACATATAGAAGCTCTACGGAACATTACAAAAGGTCAACAAAACACATAAAAACCATATAGCTCAAACCAAACCATCAAACACATTTCAATATAATCTCAATAATTTCTCAAAAATACTCATTCACAATCATAACCTCATAAATAGAAAAGAAATAGATCAAATCAGAGGCAAAACATACCTTAACAGAACCAAACACATACATCACAGAACCTATTAGAATATTATATCTCAACCAAAAACCATCATGATCTTCCCAACTCTACTCAACACATCCCAAAACACTCCAAAATACTTTTAAAACTTCTAAAATCAATCAACGAATCCTCAAAATTAGCTATCATTGTAGTGAAGTTTGTTGTATTTCTAGTATTTTGATGGTCAAGCTGATGTAGTCTGGGATACTATGTGTATATATATATTATTATTTTTCTTGATAAGGGCGATTATGGTGCTTATATATTTTCATCTCATGAAGCTATCAATCATATGTGTGCATAGGTCATGCCAAATTTTTTACAATATATGGTTTACTTAGGGTGGTCTTTTGTGTTGTGTATGGGCTGATACTTTGTCAAAATATTATTTGTTGTTTGTTCTACTATTTTGCAAGTCTCCTTTATGTTTGTCTGTGTGGTGTGTGTTTTGTTTTCATTTGAATGGAACCTCAAACTCGTCCACCAGTCCAATATGTTCCTTTGGTCGATCACAACTATTCTCAATTGTTGGAATCAAACCTTATTACTAAGGCCGGCCTATCCCATTTTGTGGCTCTCTCATTGCCACTCATTCCCAATGATCCTACCTTGTGTGGTGAGCTCTTAACCTCTTATATCAAGTAGTTTGGTTTTGTCCATGGCAGTACTAACCTTATGACACCTTGAGGCTTGGGGTAGGCTTTGTCTCTTCCCTATTGTGGGGATGCCTTTTCAGCAGCCCGCCAACTCTTTTCTAATGTGGATATTATGAAGCTCTTGCAGAGATAGGATTAGGGACTTATTGTATACTAAATGGGTCATCACTACATCTAGTGTTTATGTTTCCATGATCTCGAATCCCTTTTGGAAACAATTATGTCAGTTTCTTCACGACAGGTTCATACCTACCAAGACACCATCTAATTACATGTCCAATGAATTATTCACTGCTTCGAAAATGGTGCTCAAGGGCATGACCATTGATTGGAGTTCTTATCTCCTTGCCAAAATGGATCAACACTTTATCATGCTTATTAGGGGTAATGTGACTAATGTCACTTATGGTTCTTACTTGTATGTTTTCTTGAAATACTCTACCCTTGTAAAGAAAATTCCACCATCTCCTAAAAATTGTCCACTAGTTCCCCCTCCTCTTAAAGACCCTGAACCAATCCCTAAAAATCAAGACTTTCCTCCTTCTCTAGTCATTTCGAGGAAGTGCTCAAAGTGTGTGGCTTAAATAGTTCCTAGAGTGTCAATTCTTGCTACGTCAGACAATACCCTTCCTGTATATCTTACATCTATAAATTTATTCATAGCACATAGAGATGGTAGTCTAGATATATCAATTCCTTCTCTGCATTGCCTGGTGATAGGAGACACCATTCCTTTCTTGTGTAAGGACATTCAGAGTTCCATAAAAATAACAGTTACAACTTGTGTTCATCAATTGTACTCTTCTTTCTATAAGGAGATGTAGTAATCTAAGGAGGAGTTACATAAGGCTAATACTGAGCTTTCCTTTATGAAGGAAACCATTTTTGATAATTTCAAACAAATGGAGTCACTGACGAAATTGCTAGAATCCTAGAAAGTGGAAATATATTCTTTGCAGGCCCAATTTTGTCTAAAGCAAAGGCTCATATAACTACTGCCATTGAGGATAAAGATTACATTTTAAAGGAAACCTAGGAGCTTAAAGATTTGATTGTTGCCCAAAAAATAGAGTTACAATCAACAAACTATATAATCAAGTATCAAAATCCCAAGATTAGGGAGTTAAAAGAACATTTGGCTCTGTTGTGCTCCATTCCTCCAAGTCCTAATGTACCATCAGTACTACCTTTATGTAACGTGTCCGCTTGTCCACTTGTGGGACACGTCTTAGCAGCCCATCGGGAGGGGAGTCTAGAAAGTGCCACCTGGCACTCGCAAGGAATGTCACAGGGTTTGCGATCTAGGTATTCCCGAGTCTACCCCGAAGCAGAAGTATCCGGCCGTTCCCACTTAGGACCGACATGAAGTCAGGGTTTCTTTCCTATTAGCCAAGTCTCTAGTAAGTAGCTAGCGTCGAGCTCTAGATGAACCACTTTGCGTAGGAATAACAGAGTCGAAGCGGATTTATGCTACACTTGGTTCATGGAGAATGGGAAACGAGAGGGATGAGAAGCTCAACCTCTGTGCCCATAAGGCATAGTCCCATTCCGCTCCCCTAAAACAACATAAATCGGTATTCTAACTCTACTGACTCTAGGTCTTCACAATTTTGTTATTACGTCTTTTGAGAAAATTTCCCAGCTAACCGGGACCACCCTTTCGTAGGACGGACCCAAGTCATATCCACCGCACTTTCCTCGATAGCTTTAGTTGTCTAATTAGGTCCTACCACATTTATGTGCAACATTTAAAATCAGCTTCATTAATTAAGCCTTTTAGGGCACAGAGTTTGTTCACATAATTTACAACACATAGACAAAAACAAAACAAGTAGTCCTTTTATCAAACAAGTTCCTTAACTTATCTTTAAGTTAATCTTTGTCTCCTGCCCATACAGGAGAATTATGTATCCCTTCTGTCCAATAGAAGTACCCGGTTCAAATCTCATGGCACCGAAATTTCCATCCTTTATCTAGAATAGGATCTTCCAACGTCCCAGACGTTGGGCTCATGGGGTTCTCCAACTCCATTCTGGATAGGCAAGGGGTGTCTAGAGCTCCACTTGACCCACAAGCGGTCTAGGAGTGAGATGCCATTTCCGTGGTTGGCCTTTTTACCACTCGACCATCGGCCTGTGAATTAAGCAGTGCCCTCTCGGGATAATCCGTGATGTGATCTTGGAGATGATCCACGTGTGCAAAATATCATTCCTTAATTAATCCAATTAAAATTCAAGCACAATCAAAGCAATCAGCCCTAATATCATATTCTAGAAAAACATTTCTTTATTCCCATGGCAACTTGTCATTATAGACCCCTGCCATGCATTTGCCATCAACACAAGCCTTGGAATATTTATCCAAATCGCAATGCAACAATCCCTTGATTGAAAGAAAAACATTTAGGGTGTTGTTCAATCAACCAAAAAAACTAATTGTATTTTTTCCAAACAATACAATAATAGACGCGACAATAATTCCATCGCAGACGCGACAATAATAGATGCAACAATATTCACTCTCCCTCTTGGGGCCAAAGAGTAGAATTTACTTAATATTCCCTCCTTTAGCCTAAGGCATATGCTAAAGGTTCTGATACTATACGTGACGTAAGTCCTATCATTCCAATGCAAATTAATCAATCTAGCAAGAGCATTTATGCCTCTTCTCTAAGTGACAATGATCTTTTAGCATTTCCCTACCATGCAACATTTTTTCTTGGCTTTATCTTTTCCTTTCTCCTAAGGCAAGGAGTCGCATGTCATCGATGTAAAGTTTACATAATCTCTCCCATGTATGTATTGTGTATATGCATTTGCGAACTTTAAACAATATTATCCTTGGTAAAGATTAATCAAAGACTCATCGATGCTCAATACTTCAGTGTCCCATATGTTGCTTATGCCATGCATGGATTCAACACATAGCAACTAGGTGCAATTTAACTCCCTTTGATACAAGCACTTCACAAACTTCAAAGTTTGAATATTTGAGATGCGATTTATCCTTTTCAATGACCTATTCTAGCACCAAAAGGTAAGGAGCCTAATGTATCTCTTGTGAGCATTAAAACAAGTATCTATCAATTTGAAAATACATTACTTACGATCGGTACTACAATTGGATTGACAGTGATGCCTTCGCCCGAAGCTCTGTTCCTGGTTGTAGGATTGTCATCTGCACGCAACATTCTTCGCTTGGAGGCCATCGTCCGCAAGTAGACTCAAGAGATTAAGAAGGTGGAATAGATTCGAGATGGGAGAGCGTAAAAGAAGATGGTTAAATTGAGGATCGAGATAGAGGGAAATTGTGCAGCCTCTCTCGGTAACTCTTCTCTCTCTCTCTCTCTCTCTCAAGATCTCTCTCACAATCTCTTGGAGGGGTATACTCTCTCTCTCCCTCTCTCTTGCAGCCTTTCGGGGTCTCCTTATGCTTCCTTGTGCCTCCCCATGCCTCATATTTATAATGAATTAGAGAGGAGGGGATAAGTCTGAGAACAAGAGTGGAGGGGCTCTTAGAAGACTCAGTGATCTGATGCTCAGATCATAAAACTGATGGTTGCATTGGCTCCAAAAGGGGGGTAAAAACCCAAGACACTCGCCTAGAAAGCTCTTAGTTCACTCCTTCCTTTCTCTGTTTGAAGTGCTGTCTACTGCCTGTAGACTACGATCGTGGCGCACACGATTTTACAAATCACTTTTCTTTATTTTTCTTTTTATAAATTCTCTAAAACTAACTAAAACATCACTTGTCTTTTCTTTTAAATGACTTTTAGTTCTATCTTTTTAGGATAATATCTAAAATTTAATAGTTTCCTCCCCCCCCCCCCCCCCCCCCCAATAATCTAATATTTTTGGACCATTCAAACTATACACATTAATACTAGTGATTAATATGGCTCATAAGTCCCGTTCACATTGTACTTTTCGTGAAGGGTGGCTACGGTCCTTATCAATTCGAGAAAAATGTCAGATTTATGACTCTCGATTTTAAAAAAAATATTTTTAATTGAATGAAAATTATACGCTATTAATGCTAGTCAGTTTTTACCTTAGTTAGTCTTTAGCTAGTAATCTTACTAACTTATTAATTGACTAACTAACTTTTGAACTAACCAACTAACTTTTATTGCGTGGAAATATTACACTTTATCAGCTACTGCTCTCTAGTGTAATGCCACCTTCTATCTCTTATTTCAAGCTCAGTGGTCTTGTTTTGAGCAATTTATGGAATACATCCTGCCAGATCATTCTTTCTTTGTGCACTATCAACAACAAAAGCTAGCATTTTATATGAAGTTGTCCACTATGGACTTGCATCCTCCAGAGAATGGATAGAGTGGTACTTGCTCCTCATATCTCCTAGTAGAGGTTGTTCGAATGGTCTTTACAGATTCAGTTATACTTGACACCATATTAATGCCTTACATGTATCTTAGAGGTGATCTTTTGATTCCAAACGATGAGGATATGCCTTGGTATGTGGGAGACATTATTTTGCAAGCTATTCTTTATGTTTGGCATTTGAAGTTGCAGGTGGATGAGATTTTTCAAGCCTATTCCTCCAAAGTGACTACCTACCCTAAAGTTTATTGGCATTCCATGATAGACTATGTTGTATTGAATCAATGACAATTTAAAACCACCACACGTTTCCAAAATGATAACCAAGTGAGGGAGGATCTTTTAGCTTATGTTTCTAAATAATTTCCTTTTGATAGTCAATGAGCAACATGGACAAAAATTGGCATTCCCTAAGCTTCATAAATCTAAAATTGAAAAAATTAGCAATTAATATTAAAATAAATGATAAAAATCATAAAAAATGGGACTTTTGATAGAAAAAATTAGGTAAAGAGAGAGAGAGGGAGTGTAGAAGAGAGATAAATACTGCAGGAAGAGAGAGTAAGAGAGTGACGAGGAGAGAAAAATACTAGAAAAGGAGAGAGAAAGAGAGAAAGAGAGAAAGAGAGAGGAAGAAGCCATGAAAGCTTGGAGAGAGAGGTGAAAATGAAAGGAAACTTGTATTATAATCTGATGGTCCAAAAATCAAGTCCCTACCACCTGATATACCAACTAGTGTAGCTAGTATTTTCCCATTATTAAATCCCCCTCTCTTACATTTCATCCCCACCTAAAGGTTTTTGCCCTCAAAAACAATTTGGGCATTTATGATAATTGGGCATGAGTAGATCAGAGTACTACTCTGATGCATTATTATAGGGGTATACTAATGAATGAAGAGGTATTATTGTGTATGATGGGTTGTTGGGGTATGTACGATACATAGGCCTCATTGGGAAATTATAAAAAATGAATTTTGACCCAAATATCTTGAGTAAATGCGAGCTACAGACAATGGACAACAAATTGTTTACTATAGGGCCCTGCTATAGTAAATATGTCATAACTTTCTGTAGGAGACTCCGATTGGGGTGTGCCATATATGAAAACGGAGCTCTCGAGGAGTACTTTCAGCACATGTATGATGTCCATTTCTTTCCATAGTATATAATAAAATCTTCTTTGAAGTAGAGAGCTGTTTGCAATCAATCTGAGAGAAAACAGGGCCATAGTTAGCTAGATTTCAGCCAAATCTGCTTCTAGTAGGTATGAAAACTCTTCCAAAACTGAAGCTAGCCTCCAAAAATCTTCCTCAAGTAGTAAACCTCACCACTAATCAACTATTCCATGATGGAGTGAGAATGAAGCTTCTCTTCACTTTGTCCTATGACTTGCTCAGGTATATATTGAATGATGCCTTCTTCATCTATCGGTGGTAGCTCCTCAACATAATCCACTGATGATCCAATGAAGGGCTTCAATTGACTCACATGGAAGGCATTATGAATCTTCGTGGATGGGGGCAATGCCAACCAATATGCCAAGTCTCCCACTCTTTTGACAATCCGGTATGGCCCATAGAACCTGTGAGCATTATTGTTGGACCCATCCTTGGGGTGGCATATCTAGACTTGGGCACCTTCAAAAGCACCAAATCCCCTTCTTGGAACTCAACATCCCTTCCTTTATAATCAGCATAAAGCTTCATTTGATCTTGAGCTTTCTTCAAGTTGACTTTACACTGCTGAAGTAAGGCTTGCATTCTATCCAACTCCTCCTTGCTTTGTGGGTTTATTTTATCATTGAAGATAACCATGGGAAGGGGCACCTTATGGCCATACAATGCCTCAAAAGGTAAAACTCCAATGCTAGAGTGTGTAGAGTTATTA
Organism: Lygodium microphyllum; assembly: GCF_053477565.2. Lineage (NCBI taxonomy): Eukaryota > Viridiplantae > Streptophyta > Polypodiopsida > Schizaeales > Lygodiaceae > Lygodium > Lygodium microphyllum. The sequence continues at coordinate 2,224,173 of NC_141151.1, read as the reverse complement.
TAGGCAAACTCAACCAAATGCAACCATGAGTCCCAAGCATGCTGCACATCATAACAAAAATGCCTCAGTAAGTTTCTAGCCACTTGTTAACCCTCTCTGCCTGGCCACGGTCTGTGGATGGTAAGCAGTGGAAGGGGCTAACTGAGTGCCCATAGATCTGAAAACTATCTACCAAAAGTTACTCATGAACTTAGCATCCCGGTCATGCACAATGACCTGTGGTAAGCCATGTAATCTGAAAACATGTTCCATGAATTGGCTGACTTGAGAAGCATTATATTGGGTCTTTGTAGGAATGAAATGGGCTACCTTGGTGAGTCTGTCCACAACTACATAGATGCTATTCCATCCCTTTTTGGTCACCAGTAGGCCCGTAATGAAGTTTGTAGTAATGTGTGTCCATTTGCCTTCGGGCATAAGCAATGGCTGAAGTAAACCAACTGATTTTAAGGTGATGTCCTTGTTTTGCTGACATGGCATACAGCTTAAGACAAAATATTTTACATCCTTCCATAGGCCCTTCCAATGAAAGCTTTTAGCAACCTTGTCATAGGTTTTAAATATGCCCAAATGACCAGCTGTAGGGGAGGAATGCATCTCTTGCATGATCTTTTTCTTGAATGGAGAAGGAAAATGTGGCTGAAATCAACATCTAACAAACAGGCCTCCTAAAGCTCTTCTATCCAATCATTATGAAGTTCCATGATGGCTGAAACTTTACAAGCCCACATTCTAGATAATGAATAAGCAACTACATTGTCTTTTCCCCGCATATGTGTAATGTCAAAGTCATAGTTTTGCAATGTAGCTATCCATTTGCATTGTTTGGGGGTAAGATTAGACTGAGAGAGAAAATACTTGAGGACCCTATGGTCACTCTTGACCTTAAATCTGCTGCCATACAAGTAGTGGTGCCATTTCTTAATGGCATGAAGGATGGCCAACATCTCTTGGTCATATACATTCATGGTCATCTCATTTTCAGCAAGTTTGCGACTCTCAAACACTATAACCCCATGCTCCTATAACAATACATCCCCTATGCCTCTACCACTAGCATCACACTAAATGGTGAATTCCTTCAAAAAATCTAGGGAAACCAAGATGGGAGTTGAGGTAAGCAATTCCTTGAGCTGCTTATCAGCTATGGCATCCCAGGAAAAGGCCTCTTTCTTAAGCCTATCCATCAAGGGAGCTGTAATAGTGGCATAATGCCTAATGAATTTGTGATAGAATGATGAGGGACCAAGAAATCCTCTAAGTGAAGTGGTATTTGTAGGTGTGGGCCAGTCTTTTATACACTGCACTTTCATAGGATCAGCCCTAATTCCATCTTCACTAACAATGTGCCCCAAGTATTGCACTTTTGTCTCCGTGAAAGAACATTTTTCTCCTTGGCAAAGAGTCTATGCTGCCTCAATACATCAAACACCTGCCTCATATGCCAAAGGTGATCCTTCAGTGATCTACTATAGAGGAGGATGTCATCAAAGAAAACCAACACAAATTTGAAAAGAAAGGGCTGAAGTATTTTGTTCATTAAGCTTTGAAATGTGGCTGGCGCATTAGTTAACCCAAAAGGCATAACCAAGAAATGATAAAGCCCTTGATCAGTCCGAAATGTTGTTTTGACCTCATCCCCTGCCCTCATGTGGATTTGGTGATAGCTTGACCTCAAATCTATCTTTGTAAAGTACTTAGCCCCCTTGAGCTCATCTAGCAAGTCATTATGCATGGAATAGGGTACCTGTTCTTCACGGTGATCTTATTAAGATCCCTGTAGTCTATGCACATCCTGAAAGATCCATCCTTCTTTTTGACCAATAACACAAGGGAAGCATATGGTGAAGAACTAGGCTCAATAAATCCCATGTCCAGTAACTCTTTGACTTGTTTGGAAACTTATTCTCTTTCACACCTAGACAATCTGTAATGTGGCTTGTTCACAGGCTTTGATTGAGGCTCTAGATCTATGGGATGATCAACTGCCCTATTAGGGGGTAGTGTTATATGTACTTGGAAGAGGTCCTTGTACTCTTCTAAAAGAGCTCTCAATGCTGAATTCTTTACTGTTTTAGTGGATTGATCTGAATTTTCTTTATTTAACTGCAACACAAAGATTTGCGACCATTTCTTGAACTCTCTCTTGAGTTGTTTGCCGGTAATGAGCTGAAATTCACTGTTATTTTGAATTCCATGCAAGTGAATGAGCTGTCCCACGGTGACAAACTCCATGTACGACAAGGAAAAATCTATGGTTATAGTGCCCAAAGTTTTCAGCTGATCACAACCCAAGACAACATCTATAGGCCCCATTTCCAATGCAATTAAATCTATTTGCTGTCCAAAATTTTTAGCAAGCTGAATACGAACAGTAGGGCATACTTGCATGCTAATTTCTTGATCCCCATTGGCAACTTGCACCTTCAATGGTTGTTGTAAATCAATGGGAAAACACTTCAGCCTGTTCGTGATTGCTCCATTAATGAAACTATGAGTGCTACCATTGTCTACAAGTATAAACACATCCTTCCCATGGATTTTTCCCCTAATACGCAATGTATTAGGGCTTATGGATCCCGTCCAAGCATCCATAGATATGGTATAAATAGTGGCAACATGTATTTCAGCATGTGGTTCATTCTCTCCATCCATATCCCATGATACATGACCACCGGGGTCAAAAGGAAAAGAGTCAGCAGGGTCAAAGAACTCTCCTTGACCAAACTCTTCATCAGCATCATTCGTTTCAGCAATCATCATAAAAGCATGTGCATCTGCAGGGTCCTCCTTTGAGTCCTCAAATACCAACATGTTGTGAACATGTGCCTTAGCATTTCTAAAAGCACATTTTGAGGCATGATCAGCTGTATACTTCTTGCCACACTTGAAACAAAGCCCTTTTTCCTTTCTTTCTTTATGCAAATCCATGGGAATGGACTTTGGACTGAAGCATTTTTATTCTTGTTGTCCCCTTGCCTATTATCCATTCTCGGGCTGTTTGCTATCCTTAAATTACTTTGTGCTCTTGAGGCGTTAAAAGTGGGTATGTGGGATCTTAGAGTGATGAATGGCACGTTACCACCACCATAACTTGCCTCAAACTATCCCAGCCTTATAGCTCCTCTTTGCTGCCCAAAATGTGACTGCATAGGTCATTTTGCTGCCCAAACACTAGTTGAGATGCCCCTCTTTGCTGTTCATGCTGAAATGAAGCATCTCGGCGGTACTTATGAGAGTACTGCTCAACCAACTCAATATCTTTGAACAAATTTAATGGATTTTGAGCTAAAACATCAGCCGAGAGTTGGGGATCCAATCCATACATGTACTTGTGTAACTTGGCATCATCACTAATCGACTCAACATACATGGTAAGGTTGAGGAACTGTTTTGTGTATTCTCTAATAGCAAGACCATGCTATTCAAGGCCATACCATTGGCGGACAAGCTTTTCTTTCTCCAACGGCGTGACAAATACTTGCACCATGAGTGCCTTGAATGCTTCCCACGATTCTACTTAATGATTTTCTCTTTTAATGTACCTCCACCATATATGTGCAAATCCTTCCAAGTGGATGGTTGCAAAATGTATATTTTGGTCATCACTACAGGGCAAGATGTCAAAATAATCCTGAAGCTTGGAAAGCCACTCTTCGAGTTCAATTGGGGATGATGATTGACCATTGAATTTTGAGAATATAATCATCTCTAAGCTCTCTTTGATGATTAGGTGGCTGTCCCATATATCCAAACTGAGGCTGTGATCCATGTGACCACCCAAAAATGAACCATTGTTAGAGTAATTTCTGCCAAAAGATGGCTGAGCTCGCATAGATGGCATGGGCCCTTGCGATGGCTAGAAATTACCCCTCATTGCATTGTTCATGGGCTCCTCTTGCCTATGTGAAGGCTCTCCCTCTTCAAAAGTGCTATTAGGGATGCCCACTCTCCCTAAAATGCCTTGGGAGTTCATATTTGCTGCATTCACTGATGGGACATTCACTCTTTCAGCATGCATACCCGATCTATTCTCATGTTCCTTCCCTTTCATTTGGAATTCCATCCACTTAGTGAGCTGGGTAGCAAGGGTGTCCATAGTGGTCTTTATTTGACCAATGCCTTCCATCAATTCTCTATGCCTCTCAGCATGCATTGTCTCATGTGAACTGAGGGTATTAGTGGGCACACTGAGGCTCCCCACATTATGAGAGTAATCTTCATCTTCCACCTCAGGGTTATTTTCAGCCCTCAGGGTGTGTGCATCCCTTATTTGTTGCTGGAGGTCATCATTTGCCTTAGTTTTTCCCTTATTCCCTGCCATGGTTAGGTGTAGTCCCGCTAGACTACCAGTCACTATTTTTCCCCTAACTTGAGCTAGAAGCTCCGATTGACCTCTTTTTTTGATCAAGTCAAAGCCAAGGATGTCCTCTTCTACTTGATCATAGTCATGCTACTACAAGTTTAGTACATAAATTTCTGTAATAGCAAATCTGTAGCTGTTTTATGCAGTCCTACACCCTGTTTGAGAGCAGTAGGGGACTGTTTTGGCCTATAAGGGATGGGTAGTGCCCAACTAAAGTGCCAAACTGATAGGGGGGTTTGTGAGGTCTAGAAACACTCTTTGGAGCCTGCTCTGTAGTGCAAGTACTCACTCTTTACCCCTGCAACCGACTAAAAATGTCTACAGCACACTGTAGGAATTCAAGAGAGTTGAAATATGGTCTCCCATCTTTTATTGTATGTTTGCAATCACTTCTCCCATGCACCATACATTGCTTCAGCATACATATACATGGTCTACACCATAACATCACTTCCGAGCATAAAAATGAGCATTCCCAAGACTGTGTCACTCACATATGAGCATCATACATGCATTGTTTGTTGCATTCACTGTCATAACTGCATACATGACTGCATGTGTATCTAAAGATACATCTTAGCATTGATTCTCAGTCATACATCATTGCAAGTACATCAGTGGTACATCAATATTACATATACATCAGTGGCATAATCCCAAGTACATCAATATGTCATAGACATCAATGGCATCATCATGACATGCCAATTCTCACTGTCCCCAAAATATCTCTACACCTGCAAACAAGTTCGGGCTTCGGATCATCGAGAGGTGGGCAAAGTGCCCCCTGGGCCGGGTTGTGTACCCCTTCAGGGTCTTTGATTGGCAAGGGGGGTCACCCCTCTTTTGTCTTGCCACCTCGCTTGGCATCAGGCTTTTACCTCACTCGGAATATACATGGCATACATTTATTAATTAAACAATCAGCATGCTATGCATCGAAGCTTGGAAGTAATTCTTTTCATGAAGTGCATGGAATTGAATTGGGAATAGGGAAAGGGCTTATCGAGCAGTGACTCACTGCTATCTCACCTCATTTACAATGGATTTCAAATATTAGTTTATGCTCAAGCAATCATCACAAGTCAAGAGATTAGGGTGAGGCAATCACTAAACAGCAGTGAAAAATTTCAGCATAGAATGGACCATTTTCAATGTAAGAAAGCCTAAGAGAGGGACTGAGATTAAATTGGTGGTAGCATGTAATCATTGAAACCTTCAATAAAATGCATGATTGACTACTTGAATCTCTCCCAACAATAGGCTTTTTGGCTCAGCAATAGGATAGAAGTAAATAAAGTTCAAGAGTCAATTACCTCTTTGATAATGAAGAAGGGCTGAGAATCAGTGGCCAATGTCCCAATGTTGCTCTCCAATGCTCTAATTATCTTCATGATGACAAAGATTCAGCCAAGAATTGAGTCTTCAAGCTTGATTCTTCAATGGGAGAAGGAGGGGTTGAACTTCAGTAGTTCCATGCATGCTTTGAATGCTATAGAAGAAGAATCTCCAAAAATTTAACCCCATAATGCCTTCCCGTGGTCCAAACCTCTTCCAAATTGGTAGGCAAGCTCCATGGATAGCAAATACTCCAATCTTTAAGCCCCGGGACCCAATCTTGAAGGGAACTTGAAGAAATTCTATGGCTATGGCTGCCCCAAATGTCAGGCCTCCATTCTTGCTTCCATCTTCAAATATGAGCTTCTTGATGCTTGCTTCTTCAAAGATTCTTGTAGGCACAAGCTCTTGGGGCCAAAAGAGGCAAAAGCCCTCAAGATTCAGTGAGATTTGAGCAAAATTTTGTGGCTGTCCATGGCCTGCACCTGTTAGGGTTTCAGCGATCAAGAGAGCTCAAGAAAGGTGAGAAGGAGGCTTCATCCATGTCAAGTCCACCCGTACTGGAAGCTGGAGAAGAGAGCCAAGATGGAGAAGAAGCTACAGATGGCCACTGTTTGCTTAGGTTGCAGCCCCTAAATCTGCGCCAAAATTTATGGGCTATTGTGTGGGGAGAGAGGGAGGGTCCAACCATTCAATGGACAACTTGGAATGAGGGTTAGAAACCTTGAGAAGCTCTGGAAGAGTAGGGAAGATCACTAGGGGTGGAGTAGAGAAGATCTATGGTGTTTTCACCTCCATGGAAGCTGGCAGGAGCTTGAGAATGAGGAGAGAGAAGACTCCATGTGAAAAGTAACCAAGATTAGACTCTTTATAACTCGTGTGACCACTATACTTAGAAATTTACCTTCAAATTTGGCCCAAAATGATCCACGAGCTGCCAAATCTGTTTTTTCAGCCTCTAAACTTGGTCCAAGAACTCCATTAATGCTCATGACTACTGTTTTCCTAGTCCTTGATCTCTAGGTCCTTTAGTGCTCCTCCATTTTAGTGCATGTCCTTGTGTACTTGAAGCTTCTTGGATTTTTAATTGAAAATGATGGTAACTGAGCATGTGAGGTAACTAATTGGATCAAAACTAGGGCTTTGATACCACGTCATGAAGAGGACAAGAGAGAGAGAGAGAGAGAAGAAGAAGAAGAGAGAGAGGGAGTGTAGAAGAGAGATAAATATTACAGGAAGAGAGAGAGAAAGAGAGTGACAAGGAGAGAGAAATACTAGAAAAGGAGAGAGAAAGACAAAAAGGGAGAGGAAGAAGCCATGAAAGCTTGGAGAGAGAGGTGAAGATGAAAGGAGACTTGCATTATAATTTGATGGTCCAAAAATCAAGTCCCTAACACCTTATATATCAGCCAATGTAGCTAGTATTTCCCCATTATTAAATCCCCCTCTCTTACAGAGTGGACAATCTTACGATTGTATTTTATGTTTGAGACTATTCATCCTAGGGCCAATCCCTAGGGTGTATGAGAGCTGTAGAAGCCACAACAATCGTCTAGGAGGATACTTTCTATGTGTATGAAATGAGGTGTTGATTACTTGTATGTGTGGTATGCTCCCTCTATTGGAGTTGGGAAGGGGAAAAATCATTGGACTACAAATCGATACAAATGCATGATTTAGCTAGATTAGTATATAGCCTCCAGAGACTCCTAGCCGCAAGGCTGTGAGAGTGGTTTGGTGAGGATAGAAGGCCTAGTTAGAGCCCTAGAGCTAGTGTCAGGCACATTTTTGGTCTTGACATGCCACAATGATATAATGATTTCATGCTGTAGATGAAGGATGCATAAGTCAAATGAAATCAATGGGCCACTTTTTTCAAAGGGAAAAGTTACTAGAATGAGATTAAGGAGTTGGTTGCGATTTTCCCTAGCATCGTACCTCTGATAGATATCGTAACACTTTACATAGTCAAAAGCGTCTTGGAAAATCATTGACCACCAATATCCAACTCGTAAAGCCTTTTGGATGGTAAGCTAGCCCGTGAAATGGCCCCCACATATTGAATCATGGCATTCCTCTAAAATAAATAGCACCTCATCAGGTACTATACAATGGCAATAAATTTGATACATACTCTTTCTATGCAAAACATCAACTATTAATGAAAAGCGAATTGCTTTTTGCTTATTATTCCTCTTTTTGGACTTAGAAAGAGTCTTCATTGGGTTACCGATGGATAGGTAATGCATAATAGACGTATACCACGATGTGATTGAGGCTGCATTAATCTTGCATAGATCATCGCTATCACTAATATTAGCCCATTCTTTCCTTAGGCTCATCAAAATCTACTAAACATTTGATAATTCCCTACAATTTCGGCAACTTTCTTTGAATCTCATAGTTGAACTCTTGCAAATAGATTAGCCACTTGGCTATGTGATTAGGGGATTGAATGTTCTTTAATAGTAGGTGTAACCCCTCAACCTTGGTGAAAAACACCACCTTCTCATAAAGGATATAGTGTCTAAACCTTTTGGTGGCAAATACTATATCCAAGTAGACCTTCTCTAAATAGCTATAACAAAGCTATGAAACATCCAACTTTCGGCTTGCAAAAGCAATTGAATGATAAAGTCACACTTCCCAAATTTGGGATAGGTAGCAATTGACACTATGCATTATTGCAATCATGAAGACATAGAAAACACCACCCCTCTTGGGAGCTTTTAACACTCGCTTTGGATAATTCCATCTTGACATATGAGTAAGGTGTAGCCTCACAAGCTTCATAGTAGCACATCACTATGTGAAGTGCAACTAGTCAACCTGGCAGGCATTAGCCCACCAAGCCAGCTAGTTAGCTAATGCTATGAATGTGAACATTTTAACATTGATAGAAATCAAATAAAAGAGTGATGTAAACTTCTCATGTATGTGCATATTATTTCTATTAGCTTAACTTATATGATGAAATTTTATGCCTATGTTTGTGTGCATTGAATTACTATGGTATTGCATATTGGAAGGATCAATCTACATATCTAAATCATATTTTGAAATCAACTCTTATGATGACTTATTTGGCCTTGGTTGAGGTTCAATTTTGAACTCTAGTAAGACCATTAAAACATTAAATTCATCATTTTATATCTTTGGCATTGAAAGAGGTACACACATATGATTCATCAATGTGCTCAAAAAGTTTTTATTGTCGAGCTCAAGTAGGGAATAAAGTAGTTTCTTCTTTGAGTATACCCTAGCAAGCTACTTTGTAACATTGATAGGCATTGTAAGGGAGGCAAAGAAGACTTAGAACTTCCTTAGTGAACATTGAAATAGAAACATGGAGAAAGGCATAGGATTGCCAAGTTATATCTATACAAAATTAATTATAAATGTTTGGAACGAATGGGCAAGAGGATGAACAAGCACATGGATAAAGACGTAGAATTGCCAAGTCACCAAGAAGAAGATAGATAATTAAAAATTAATTTAGGTCTTTAATTAATAAGTAGAATAAATGGGCAAAAGGTTGAACTTGCAAAACAAAATCCTGTGGCTCTAGAGGCAAGTGAGCATGTAGCCCTAGAGACAAATGAGTAAAAGGATAAACTTGCAAATGTTTACTAGTACATACAACTTTGCATTTTTAAAGAAATTGTCAATGTGGTACAATGGTCAAGGGGAGAGAGAGAGAGAGAGAGAGAGAGAGAGAGAGAGAGAGAGAGAGAGAGAGAGAGAGAGAGAGAGAGAGAGAGAGAGAGAGAGAGAGAGAGAGAGAGAGAGAGAGAGAGAGAGAGAGAGAGAGAGAGAGAGAGAGAGAGAGAGAGAGAGAGAGATTGTTCTTAATGTTTAAACACTAGTAATGAGACCTAATGGATCCCATGGAAACTTCTTGTCATTTCCCCCTTACAATGTCCGTTCAATTTTCCTAACTTTTTCTAAAGGAAAAGTAAGAAACAATGAGCACAATGTAGAAAAGGGAAAAGGAATCCATGCAATCGTGTTGTCATTTTTCCCTTACAATGTCCTTTCAATTTTCCTGACTTTTTCTAAAGGAAAAGTAAGAAACAATGAGCACAATGTAGTGAATGGAAAAGGAATCCATGCAATCGTGTTGTCATTTTTTCCCTTACAATGTCCTTTCAAATTTCCTAACTTTTTCTAAAAGAAAAGTAAGAAACAATGAGCACAATATGTAGTAAAGGAAAAAAGAACAACCATATTGAAACTTATGGGGGTCTAAAGGACATATAACAATTGATTGATTGATATGTGACAATAGCTAGACCATGTGATCTGCATGGGAAGAGAGGGGAGAGAGGTTTTAATGTTAAAATGCTTATCAAAACAAAACAAAATGTATCTATACTTCTAAGTTCTATTGAAAACACAATAGTATATCAAAGATTACAACCCATGTTATGCATGTAGCGCTGAAGAAAACTAGGATCTTGATTTAAATTGAGACATGTATGAAGGAAACAATTGGGTTCTACCATTTAAAGACATATACTAATAATCTATATCATTAATAAAAAGTATACATAGAATGAACACATATTATTATATGGTTGGTCATACACATTTTCATGTATGTATGTATGTGCACGCACGCACGAACGCGCGCGCGCATGCGCCACACACACACACACACACACACAGAATACTTAATATACATGTGTGAACTCCTTTATGAAGGTTTGGGAGCACATGATAACAACATGAAAGAACACTTAGTTTGTTCTTTCCTTAAGCCAATTCCCTTCTATTGCAAAGATGAAGCAATAAAAAAGGGACTTTACTGACAATGTAGGACAAATCATGCAAAATTGTGAAAAATGTGTGAAAGAAGTTTGTCAACAACAAAAGCTTAGTATCTTACAATAGAAAATTCCTACTATTGTATGTAAAGTTGCTACCAAATATGAAGAAGACTATGGATGTGAGAAATGCCAATGCAATTAGACAATGCCCAAATGGAGAAACTCTACTACAGATTTTCTTCTCATAGATCTCACAGACACCACCACCATCATTGCAAGGATTACAAGGAGTCTCGGTGCTCAAGACATCATCATCATAACTCCAAGTATTGACAGAACCGTGGTGAGTCTTCTCGCTTTGGCAAAAGAATAAAAATGGATTAAAATGTTACATTTGTAGCAGTATAGGACATCTTGCCAATAAATGGATTTAAATGTTACATTTATGGCAGTACAAGAGATCTTGCCCCAATAAATTTCTGAATAAAGGAAAAGAAGGCAAAGACCAACCAACTAATGCTAGAAAGGCTAAAGCCAATGTGCACTATTTACTTTATGATGATTCTCTTTCTAACTTTGATAGTTTCAATTCATACATTATAGAAACTAACTTATAAATCAATTTGGTTTCATCTTTTGACTATTCTAGCTCTGATGAATCTATTGCGACTACAAGCTCTCTGTTAGATTGGAATGACTCTTGTGATTCTTATGAGGAAAGTTTTCATGGTTCTTCAGAGGCTACAAATTCTAATTATGAAACTACCTTGGAAGAATCAGAAACTCCAACATTATTCACTCTTGTAAATGCTCATTCCATCCCACCATATTTTTCCCAAATGAAAGGAGAAATATATGCCTTCCACTTTGTCTTATTACAAAAGAAAAAATAAATGTTCTCCATCTAAAGATGTAGATCCATCATTTGAGACAAGCTCAAGTTCCAATGCAAACACATATTTTTAGGAGAAGAAAGGCAAGGAGAAGATTCATGCAGAATTCTTCAAAAATCCACATGACTTGCCAAAATAAGGTATGCTCAGTTCTAAAACCATGAAAAAAGAAAATTTATTTACTCCCCATTCTTTGAAACAAAGTCATCATCCCAGAGGACAATGACCTAGTTCTTACAATAATTGCACAAGACTTCTAAAGATATACATAGTGCAAGTGACGTTATGACATATGCTTTCCACTAGATGCAACAAGAGTTGCACACACTATGTAAACACTCAAATGGACTCTCCATGCTCAAAAGTCATAACTAGATGTTGTACAAGATCCAAATTGCAATCTTGGTACCACAGGCACATGTCCGGATAAGATGTTCTCTCTTGGGTTAAAATTGTTGATAGGAAAGAATCTATGACGAAAACCTTCTCTTGAACATGAAAGGGAAGGTTTACAAGAATTAAGGTGCAAAAGCAAACAAATAGTAAGATTTAGGCCATATGCATATGAGGAAAACATGCAAAATTTTTAGAGTTTCACAATACCTTAAGACTATGGTCATTACACAATTGTTGGCCTCCTTTTAAAGGTTTGAGGGGACTCGAATCTCCTCCTTGCTAAAGTGGATGGCACTGAGTTGCTACTAGTGTGGCCTTCTTAGAGGTAGCACAAGATTAAAAAAATGGACCCAACATCTCAAGCACCACACAAATGTCCTCATGCATGCTAACAAGCATCTCTCTTTTTTCCTGCATATATCTTTAACAATCTTGGTAAATGGCATCTTCGCTTTTTTGTAGAGGCTCATGGCAGTTCATGATCCTCCTTATCTTTTTAAGGACTTAGGCATGTTGTTGGTATTGCTTATTATGATGAGCTCTGGTTTGCAAGGGGGTCATCATCTTCCCAAAACTGGATCCATGATCCTCCTTATCTTTTTAAGATCTTAGGCATGTTGTTGGTATTGCTTATTATGACGAGCTCGGGTTTGCAAGGGGTCATCATCTTCCCAAAACTGGATCCATGATCCTCCTTATCTTTTTAAGGACTTAGGCATGTTGTTGGTATTGCTTATTATGACGAGCTCTGGTTTGCAAGGGGGTCATCATCTTCCCAAAACTAGATCCATGTTTTATATATATATATATATAGGCTGATGCATCATCCTGCACATTTTGCCCAAAGGATACTCCATGATGTGTAATATGTGGGTCTCTGAATGATACTACCCTCGTGGTCTGCTTTGTTCTATCCATGTCTACGAAAGAGTACCAAGTTTTAGAACCCCCAATGAGGAAATTGCAAAAAACTAGAGAAATAGTATAAAAGAGATCTAACTTGCATGAGGGAGGGGGTTCCAAAATTAGGAGCCCCACCCCTTGTGTTGTGCAAGGCAAGGAAACTATAGAACGTGAGTGGTGGGGGTCCCAAAATTAGGAGGCATCCCCTCATGTTATGCGGTCCCAACGAGGACAGAAAAATGTGAGGGGGGTCCCAAAATTAGGAGCCCCCCTTGCATTGTGTAGGGCTAGAGGAAAGTGCAAAACATGAGGGTGGGGGCCACTACATTAGGAGGTCCTCAACCTTGCATTGTGCAACTCTCAGCTGCCACTGGGGGAACTACACAATGAGAAAGTGGGTTCACAACATAGGAGGCCTCCCCCTTGCATTGTGTAGCTTCTGAGACAGGGTGGGGTAGAACCATACAACGCAAGGGCGGGGGGTTGCAAGGTTGGGAGAGCCCCCCTCACGTTGTGAGGCTCTCACATCGAGGGGGGGCACACAATGCGAGGGGGCGAGTTGAGATTTTTCCACACCCTCCCATCATGTTGTGTAAAACTTGGGTTGGCACAATGTGAGGGGAGGGTGCTCTTTTGGCTTGTTATGACCATATTGCATAATGTGGGCTTTGTAGAGGGAGAGACTCACCACCATAAATGAGCATCGAGATCTATGGAGGTTCAAGATGCTTGCAACATGCAAAGTGAAAAATCAATCGACTATCAAATTTTGTGCTATACATGATGCTTAAATGTGCTGACATTACTTGATGCCACATCAAGAAGAATGTGCACCCACACATGTGAGAATCAAAAGTGCATACCATGTGTCTACCAATTTGGTCCCTTTGCATGTGAAGAAATGAGTGAGGCGCCATGTGTCCACCAATGAGGCTCCTCACACATGCCACAGTGAATGCAAACGTAGTCACCACATGTGCAATATCTGAGGCTATAAAGAGTGAAGCAAGGAGTAGATTCACCCCCTATTTTTGTGCTCACTTTCTCTCTCTCTATCACTCTACTCTCTCTCTCTCCAACCCTCCCCTTGGCTTGTGTTGCTTGATTAAAGGTCTGTTCTCACTCTCTATCCTAAGGTGTGGCCCTTGTTGAACTCTCTTTTGGGCCTCTATTATTTTGGTATAGTAGCTTGCATCCCCCCCAATCCCCCTCCCTCGGGCATTGGAACCACACAACACCATGAGGGGGGCTTCAAAATTTTGAGGCCCACCCCCCTTTTGTGTGTCCTCCCCTCCCAAAACAACCACCAAGGACTAGCACAATGCGAGAGGAGGGCCTCGAGACTTTGAATCCCTCCCTCATGTTGTGCGGTCCCCCTGTCCCAAAACGAGGACAAGCATAATGCAAGAGGAGGTCCTTGAGATTTTGAACCCCCCTCCTATTGTGCGATCCCCCCATCCCAAAACAATCACCAAGGACTAGCACAACACAAGGGGGGGCCTTGAGATCTGAACCATCCCTCGTGTTGTGATGTTTTTCCCCATCCCCACCCCAAACGACCAAGGATTCACACAATGTGAGGGGAGACCTCAAGATTTTGAAACCCTCACTTCGCATTGTGCTAGTTTTCCCTACCCAAATTGCCAAGGATCCACATAATGCAATGGCAGGGGCCTCAAGATTTTAGACCCCACCTCCCTCGCATTGTGTGGGTCCACCCCACCCCAAACCACTAAGGACCCCCACAATGCAAGAGGAGGGCCTTGAGGTTTTGAAAAACCCCCTCCCCTTACATTGTCCGAGTCCCCCTTTGTTGATTGGTGTTTCTCATATAGTTGTGTTTGCAAATATGGATGCTACACAGGTGTAACATATGGAGGGGACTCCTAATCCTGCAAGGAGTGAAGCTAGTTCTAATGCTCCAGCACAAGAGCTTATTAGTTTTGAAGGAACTCCTAGCTCTCCAACACAAGAGCTTAGGAGGAGTCGATGCAGCCTTCAGGAGATGCTTGTAGATTTCCTTGGTTGAGTTGGATAAGAGCATCTACTACCACAAGTATCTTGGGTGTTTTCTATCATTGCCTCTACAAAGGAATGGATCAAGGCTTTACGAGTCTACCTCGAGGAACATGAGGCCACTTTTTTGGAGCAGACATCTACTGGAGAGGTTCCTATCTCAAGGGCCTACGATATGTTCACACGAATGATGCCTTTGTTGATAAGCCCCAAATAAAAGGGTTCTATAGGGTAGTGCTAAGGGTTCTTGAGGGCATGAAGAAGGAAGATCTATAGTGCCCTACACACAATCAAAAGTATTGTCTCGTTGAGTACTTTCACGAGTTTGTATGCTTTCTACATATGTTGTTAGGGGATGAAGGGAAAGAGCCTGTCAAGACCTAGAAAATACACAACAGCCTTGTGAAGTGGATATAAAGGAAGTGCAAAAGGCTTCATAGCCAGTAGATGTGGCTAGTGAGAGGGAGCAAAGTGCTCAACTCAATGTTGAAGCTTTGAGAAGGGAGAACACAGAGGTGGTGGATTGTATTGTTGAATAAGAGGTTGAGGTGGATGTTGGTGAAGTTCCCACAACTCTACTCCCCTCCTTCCCTATTGGCAAAAGGTAGTATGTTCTCCTATCCGATATCTAGGCCCTTTTTAACATCGGGGAGGACTACTACCTAGCCATTGTTGCACAGAATCTAGAAATTGATTCTAGTCTTATTGTACCAGATTAAGATAAGTATTTGCTTATGGATTAAATTGTCAAGAAAATGGAATACCTCTCCATAGCAAAGACATTGACTATGATATACAAGGATGCACTTGGATATGAGTCATCCATTCTTTCAGAGGAAGAGTTTGAGGCAACAAAAAAAAATTGAATGTTTCTCACTTGAGCAGATCAAACAAGGACTTGAATCCTAAGTCTTTGCAAATTGACCAATCATCCATTCAAATATGGAGTGAGGAGTTTCTCATTTTAGATGAAAATCAGAAGGTTTGTTTCACAAACCATGTTCATTTGGATACAATGTTGATTTCTATAAAAATTTTCCTAATACTCACTAGGTATGTTGGCTATTTTTCAGTTGTTGCGTACAAAGATGGTTTCATTGGCCGTGCAGGTGGCAAATGGAAGGGAGGTTTAGGTAATGACTCTGCCTTGGGCAATTACATCAAAGACCTCACCTTTCCAAATTTTGTTACGTTCCACCACAAGTTCTCGATGGACAATGCAGAGTTTTCTCTTTTTGCATTGAAGATCCTGTCAAGATATCTTGGAGGGTATCCTAATAGGTGGAATGTAGACAAGTTAATGTTTTTGGAGAAACAAGAAGTTATGAGAATTTTTGGTCAAGACCTTGGTTTCCAGAACTGCATGCTAAATACCACTTAGCATACAAATCATTTAGCTGATGAGTGGAATCAAGGATCCCAATATGCTTGCAGAATATGGAAAAAGGCGCTTGTTTAGAAGTACATCAATTCCAAAAATTTATCAACAATCTTTAAATGAACTAAGCAACAATTACAAAAAGAAGCTGGCCCATCTTCAAAGAGGCCAAGAGTAGAGGAGTAAGCTTCATTATTGTATACTTAAGAATAATGTTTTTTTGGAAAAAGTGAGTTGTATATTTTATGTAAAATGTTTCTTCCAAAAATAGATAATTGCTAAGTGCTCCTCTACATCAAATTTTCTATAAACACCTCAAGTATTTACGAGAAACTATTGGTTATGGGTATCAAGTTTTTCATTGCCTTTGTCTAGTTTGTCACCACATAGTATGTTTGATCGATGCATCAGAATTCTCCCACGATTATTTTCTTCTTTGGCTCTCTACATATTGCATTGCTTTGTTGATTTTAGATGTTCTTAGTGCTTCTTTTCTATTAGCTCTATGGACAAGCTTTCTGTATGTCCATTGGTGTAATTCTTCTAAACTATTGGCTTCCTCTACTCCTCCATGATGTCTTGTATGTCTGAAATAGCTAGTACATGCTTGATAATGGGTTTCCTCCATACCTTGAGTTAACCACACCAATAAACTGCCATATTCCTTGGCGAACCAAGGGGTGTGGTTATATATAATGTGCTATCAAATCATATGAAAGGATGAGATTAGTGCTTCATGCACCTGTGATTAAACAAGTATACTTTATCAGATATTACTAAGATAATGTACCATGTAGTGGATAATTTGTTGATTTGTCCATGCACTAACCATTTACTTTTTAAATTGATCCAATGCTATTTCAAAGGCCCGGTAGTCATTTGAGTTCCATATGTGCATGTCACAAAACTTAAAGATTGTATCTAAAGACTTCCAAACATTGGCCTTGCGTGATCGTGCTTCACTACTGTCAGCATGGTCCACAATTGTATTGCGGATGAACTTCGACCTATTGAATTGAATTCTTAGAGTGAAATGTTTTACTCAACTAGGATTATCGAAGGGTGGTGGAGATAAAAATCTCCATGCTTTCACACCCCCAACACAGAGTTTCTTTGGCATGTCTCGACCATCGTTTGACCTTTTCTTGTCCCTTTAAATCTTCGCATTTCCACAATGCAAACCAATGTCTGATAATGCCTTCCCAAGGGTTGCAATTATCTTGACCTACGTAGACCCAGGTTGCATTGTCTAAGAAAAACATATATACAAGAAAAGCAATTTCTTAATGATCATGCATAGACCATGCATTGTGTAGATATGGAATTGAGACAAGGGAATTTCTAAAACTGCTCTCAAACTTGGATATTTGAGGTGCCTATTGGGTGCCTTTTTCCAATTCCTTTTGTCAAGTTCCTTTGTATCATGCATGCAATATATGCATGGGCTCTTCGAATTGGCCCCTTTTGAGACATTTTAAATGCAATTTAGGTTCTTCAAATCACTTGCTACATGCCACTCTACTTTGAATCTTCCAAATTCTCCCACATCCAAGATTCTCCCATTCCTTTACTCACTAATGATTTGGGGTATATTTGTCTTATGGAAAATCCAATGCAAGGTTTCAAAATTCTCGGACATAATCTAGAATACACACATATCATAAGCATATGGCACAACAACAATATTAGCATAACTAAACTTCCAATTTAAAAGATCTTGAACACCTCAAAGGACCCTAGGGAGATATATTGTTCTTAGTCTGGACACTAAACCATTTTGGATTGTGCATTGAAATTGTTGGATTGAGTGCCCTATTTATTAGGGTGATGGTGACCTATTCTAACTTTTTATCCATCACAATCTAGAACTTATCAAGCTTGAGTACAAATTTTAGGAGACCATCACATTCATCAAAAGTCACCTCAAATAATTGAACAAAGCATGGATGTAGGGTCTCCAAGTTGTAAAATATATTTTTGTATTTGTTGTAAATCATCGCCTCCCCTGGTGCCAAATGATACGTATCTTTGATATGAAATGGAGCTCCCAGGAGTTGAAGAACTTGATCATTCACTTGTTTTCACATTCTTTTGAGCGATGTTGGGTTTGGCAATATCGATGAGAGTGGAATTTTGGTGCCAAGAATTGCTTTAAAATAGCTAAAAATTATGAATATCAAGGGAAAAATATCCAATGTCAAAGGCGGCGGCTCGACCTAGGACGATTTTAAGCGTCAAAATGCTCTAAGGACGCCCGTGCAACACTTGCGGATTTTTAGTAATTTCTCCATGTGCTTGTGCGAGTCAGGGAAGCTGCCGACCAGTCCAGGATGCCGAGACGAGCTCACGGAAATTTTCAAAACTGGATTCGAACACCGTATGCAAGAAGGGCCGGGAAAAGGCCACAAGGCCGGTCAAAATTAAGGTGGTGCCCAAAAGAGAAGTGGAGGGGTGCTTTTGGGAAGGGGCACCCCCCTCATAAAAAAACGAAATAGAGCGGGGGTGGCGTGCAGGAGGCGTCACGAAAAAAACGGCGCCCCCCCCCCCCCCCCCCCACAAATGGAGATCATGGCTGTCAAGTAAGCCATAGAGGCAATCATAGTAGGCAATTACATTCATTCCTCGCTTCACATCGCTCCGTCCCACGCGAGATATGGTAGCCTGTAGAGAGAGAGAGAAAATCAGTATTTCTCTCTCCTCCCTCCCTCTCCTCTAAGGGGGGATTCATGCGGGAAGAGAAAGGAAGAAGAAAGGATGGTGGAGGCTTGTTTGGCATCGATCGGATCGCTCCACGGGCTGGAAATGGTGATGTGTGATCGGCATGAGCATGAAGTGCTGCTGATTTTCAGACTTGCAGCCATGGACATGAAACCCGAAACACGCAAATAAGCGGTAATTCAAATTTTTCAAAGGAAATTTGGAATTTCATGGCTTTTGATTGATAAAATGTTGTTCATGTGGGCTAAAAATTGTTTATGTTGCTATTTTCCATGAGTATTTGTTGATCATAATCAGAAAATCAGAAAAACATGCATCTTGTGGCCCAAAATAATACACTAAAACACGTAAAATATGGGAAATCAAGGGAAAATGATGTTTTTGAGTATAAAAATGGAAGAATAAATAGGAACACCAACTAAATTTTCATTTTTGTCGCAAGAAGGAACTAAGGGCCACAACCCATAACCTATTTTGAATTTTCAGTAATAAAATAATGCAGAAAATAGGGAAAAATACAAGGAAAATAGAGAAAAACCACTAAAAATAGGGGAAAAATGCATTTCGGGTGCGTAAAATTAATGAAAAATAAGAACAATGTTCGTGAATGTTTGTGGGGACTGAAGCATGAGGATTTTCCTCAGTTCAGCCCCACCTTCTTGTTTTAGTGTGGTTTTTCCCGCTTTTTACACATAAAATGATGGCAAAATGCCTTATAAATCTATGCAACAATGCAACATTTGATCGATGGGAGGGTAGAGTGGTTAAAATGTGTCTAAATGCTGAGTGAACCGATGAAAAGCTTGCTGGTTTTTTCTAATACCATATAGGTCGGTGAATAATTATAAAATAAGGGCCTAGTAGCACGAGGGTTTCCTCGGTGCTAGGTTCATGCAACGCCGCATAAGAACGGTAGCTGAAAACCATTAAAAGGATGTTTTCCACATGTGCACAATATTGATTTTATAATTGTTTGAGCACTTGGCATCCACAATATGCATAAACCATGGAAATATTTAAAGGTATCAGAAATCCTGGATGCACAGCAATTGCTTTCATTAGGACCTTGACCCACGTTGAGTGAGAGACAGGACACCCTAAGCCATAGGCTAGTCATGGGGTCTAGGGGAAAGAGAAGTAAGGACAATGGTACATTCATGTATATGATCAATTGGTACCTTGAGTGGGTTTTGTATGAAATGTTTATATGTTGAGCGACGCATCGAGGGGCCAATCCCCAAGGTGTAGGAGAGTCGCAGAGGGGTGGCGGCACTCAGCCGTAGGAGGACCCCCTATGTCCGTGATTCATGCCATTAGGCAATGTGTAAGGGACTCCCTCTGAGGAGTAGTGGGTGAGAGAAGAGTGGACTACAAACGACGTAATACAAACGCAAGATGTTTAGGAAGGCAATGTATGTGTCATCAACGCTCCTGGCTGCGAGGCCGTGGGGTTGTTGAGCGCGTGAGATAGAGATCCGGCTAGTGCACGAGCCAGTGCCGGCCCATTCTAGGTCCCATCAGTGGTGCGTTTGCCGGGAGCCGCTTAAAAGTGGCGGCCCTCGAATCCTGGTTGTCTAGGGACCAGTTAGCAGTTTATACCAAAGGATACTGTGATTGATCCGTTATTTACCGATAAGCATCGTCTAATAGAAATCCAAAAGCAAGAGAGAGATGAAAGAGCTAGGCGACGTGCTGAAATTTTTAGGAGATATTCCCCTAAGCGTAGCGGTGCTGAACCCTTACGAGGGAGTGGATCTAGTGGTCTTGGTGCCACAAGCAGTAAGTTAGGAGAAGGTGGAAGCTCTAGTGCTCCCCTTCCTTCCATAAGCCAGTCTACATCAAGTGCGGGAGGTGCAACCCCACTGTCCCCTATTCCTAGTGCAAATCCAATTCTCGTCATGGCGCAGCCTATTGCAATTCCAGTAGGAACGACGGACTTGCCGGGTCTAGGTTACCCGCTGCCCATTTTTAATGGGTTAGTTGAGGAAGACGTGGAACTCCACATTAGGGAGTTTCAAAAGCTGATGTTTAACTGTCGCATCCAAGAAGAAGGACATTTAATGATGTTCTTCAACATGACTCTCAAAGGAAGAGCTACAATATGGTATCATGGTTTAGAAGCCGGAACCATATTGAATATTGATTCATTTTATGGAGCTTTTCGAAGGGAGTTTGGCCCTGAAAGGGGTGGGCAATATTGGTTGCGTGTACTCAACGTGACCCGCCAAGAACCACACGAGGATATTCGTGCTTATGCGAAGAAAATAAAAGAGGTTTTCCGTAAGTTGGACATCTCTATTCCTATCCCCGCAGCTGCCCAATTGCAATATTTCCTACATGGTTTGGACTTTAACATCCAATTGCAGTTGAGTAGTGTCCCCTTGGGGGATATAGATACTGCCATTACACGAGCACAAGAGGTGGAATCCCGACTACAAGCAGCCTATGCTTCTCGAGGCAATTCGAATATGGGTCTAGCATTGGGAAACAATATGGCGATGGCCAATGGCAGTAGTGGCCAAGGGATAGTGATGGCTAACCCTTAATGGGAGAGGGAACATGATGCAGAATGTGCCTTTATTACCAGCTCCCCCTAGCATGTCGATGCCTACGGGTAGTCAAATGGCTCCAAATGGTGGAGGCCAGGCAGTCAATTCTAATACCATGCCTATGGCTCAACAACCAGTGCCTAATCGAATTGTTAGGCTGATGGAACGACATGGTAATGACCAAGGCTATGAGTCGAGCGCTTCCAATGTTCTTGGTGAGGTTAAGGACATGATGAAGCATTATACCGACATGATTATGGAGTAGTATCGACAAATAGCCGTTGATGTCAACTTCCTTAAAAAACAACAAAATTTGATAGGAAGTAGATACCCAGAGGAGGGTGCACCTTTGAGGTTTAGCTGCAAATGGTGTGGTGGGCAACACTATCCAAGAAATTGCCCAAATGTTAAGTGAGACATCTGCAGAAAATCCGGCCATTTAGTAGCTACTTGCTGGAGTAAGATCAGTTCCCTCCAGCGAGGTAGTCGGCAACCAGGGCCTGTTAATCATCGTGTGCTAGGAAATGATTCCCAGCAAGAAGACGGGCCGAAACAAATACTTCAACGACAAAAGACTACAGTGGAGGAGCTACCTAGTGGTAGTGGGATTAGTTTGATTGAGGCTGTACGCGTTAATGATGCTGAAACCTCTAATCTGCGAGCCGTTCTTACAAGAGGTCAAAAGGGTAGAGAGGCCGACAAGGATAAGCCTGTCGATGGAAACCCTAAACAAGGCGACAAAGGAACGCAAGTTTTGGATCCTGCCATGGAAGGGGGACCTTTGAAGCCCGTGGAAAGTAAAGTCGATAAGGAATCACCAAAGAAGAAGGTGAAAGTTAAAAAAGAGGCAATAAAGCCGGTTCAGCAACCTAAAGAGAGGATGATTTGGCGTGAAAAGCGAGCTCTACCGAACTATCATGAATTCGATTTGGCGAGCTCTCTTTGTGAAGTCAAGCCGGATGTGAATCTTTTGCAGCTGATTAAGCTTTCTCTAGGAGTACGCAAGGAATTTAGAAAGATCCTCCGTACCGGGTATATCGTAGAACCTTTGGGTATTGCGCGAGTTGGTGATGACTGGTTCGAGCATGCTGAGAAGCATTGCCCAAGGGTTGCAGCCTATGTCGATGGGATATTAGTAGATTATGCCATTGTCGACACGTGATCATCTATTAACATTATGAGTTCTGAACTGATGGAAAGGTTGGGTCTAGCGATCCATAAAGATACCTCCACAATTCTCAAAATGGCAGATGATAGTTTGAGGCAGCCGGAAGGCTACATTACTAAGGTCCATGTCACTGTTGCAAATGTAGAATGCATGTTGGACTTTAGGGTGATTCGTTTTGCAGGGCGTCCAAGTTACCAAGTATTATTTGGACGACCTTGGATCTTGCAAGCAGACTGCCAAGTAGATATACTCGTCGGTCGGCTAATATTTGGCAGAGGTGCCCAGTGTGTGGTGGTTGATGCTTATCCTGAGTCCTCGCAGAGTGAGAGAGCTCCTCTATCCTCTACAGAATTGGAGACATTAGAAGATTTATCTGCCAGTGAGATATCATCGAGTGATGAGTCCAAAGAGGGATCCACCATGGAAGACATCTATCGGATCACTTTGAACGAGCTGATAGAGGCCCAAGATCGTATAAGAGATGCAGATGTTATCGAGCTAGACCTTGGTACGCCTGATGATTCGCAGCCAATCAAATTAGGTTCTCAGCGCAGCAGAAAGGGAGGACTATGTGGACTTGATTCAGGAATTTCGTGATATCTTTGCCTGGAGTTATGATGAGCCAAGAGGCATTCCTCCTAGTCTTGCTGTTCATACAATTCCGTTGAAAGAGGGTAGCCGTCCTGTACGACAGAAAGTAAGGCGTATGCCTTTTGAATTGAGGAACGGGCTGTTTGAAGAGTTACAGAAGCTTCGAAAAGCGGGTTTGATTTTTTCTGTGCAACACACGGAATGGTGTTCACCAGTTGTGATCAGAAAGAAGAAAAATAATCAAATTCGATTATGCGTAGACTTTAGAGAGCTGAATAAGCAGACAGTTAAGGACTACTACCCGTTGCCATTTATTGACCAGATTTTGGATCAATTAGCGGGTAGGGAGATATATTCGTTTATGGATTGCTTTGCAGGATATAACAAGATGGAAATTGCAGAAGAGGACAAGTTGAAAACAACTTTTATTACTGTATTTGGTAGTTTTGCATACCATGTGATGGCCTTTGGTTTATGCAATGCACCTGGCTCGTGGCAATGAACAGCAGATAAGACATTCGGTAACATATCCCCTGAAGAGTTGAAGGTGTTTATTGATGACTTAGGGGCCGCCACCGTGAGAGAAAGGCAATTGATCATTCTAAGGAAGTGTTTTGAGAAGTGTAGGCAATTTTGCATCGCTCTAAACCCACGGAAGTGCGTTTTTGGCGTACCTTATGGGCTCTTGCTAGGCCATGTGGTCAGTTCGGTAGGAATTGCGACAGACCCCGAGAAGGTCAAAGTTATAGTTGCCATGGGTCCACCACGCACTCCGAAAGAAGTTCATAGATTTCTGTCTTCGGTTGGTTATTATCGTAGGTTCATAAACGCCTTGGCAGAAAGAATGTTGCCGCTTACAAATTTATTGTCCTTTAGCTGTTTGTTTGTATGGGGTGACCCTTGTAAGTTAGCATTTGAGGATGTGAAATAGGAGCTAGCAAGAGCTCCCTTTTTAAAAGCACCTAAAAGAGGTGAGGTGTTCTATATATTCTCAGCAGCCACCATGTATAGTATCAGCTGCTGCTGTTTAGCCCAAATTTGGGAAGAGAAGTGGTATCATCCGATAGCCTTTGCTAGTCAGAAATTGGGCATTTCAGAGATCAATTATACTTATATGGAGAAGTTGTATCTAGCAATGGTCTTTGGGACCAAGAAATTCAGGCATTATATTCTCTATGAGAAAGTCGTGCTTTATACGAAGGCGGAGGGGCTTCGACTATTGATGAATAAGCTACAGCCGCCTGATCGTCTAGCGAAGTGGTTAATCACTTTGCAGGAGTTTGATTATGAAATCAGGAGTAAGCCACCAAGGTTGCAAGGCATCGTGGAATGTCTTGTGGACTTTGGGGAGCCGAAAGAATCTATTGGCTGAAGGTAGTGACATGGAGTTGTTATTTAAAATAGATACGGCATCTATTCCCTCCTGGTACGCTGTAATAACACATTATTTATCGACGGGAGAGGCGGGATCCGAATTATCTAAAGCTGAGAGAAGGAAAATTAAGCAGCAAGTGTTAAAGTTTGCCTTGATCGCAGGTACATTATATCGGCAAGGTTTTGATGACATCTATCACCGATGTGTGATGCCTGATGAGGTGCCATTCATTTTGAAAGAGTGCCATGATTCCGCTTGCGGCGGCCATTTTGCTGGACGGCTTACAGTACAAAAGGCTTTAAGAGCAGGTTATTGGTGGCCTGCCATCTTCCAGGATGCGTTTGCGTATGCTAAGAGATGCGATATTTGTCAACGACATGATAGTCGAGAGAATAGGAAACGACCACTCGCCTCTATTATGGCGATACTTCCATTTGAGAAGTGGGGAATAGACTTTGTGGGTCCTATTACTCCGTCATCGACTACGCAAAAGAGGTATATCATTGTAGCAACTGACTACTTCACAAAGTGGTCAGAAGCACGTGCAACAAGGAAAGATGATGCTAAAGAAACTGCTAGTTTCCTTTTAGAGCAGATAATATGCCGTATTGGTCCACCGAAAGAATTAGTGTCGGACCGCATAACCCATTTCCTGAATAAGGTGATCAAAAGCTTGACAGAAACTTGGCAAATCAAGCATAACAAGACAACCCCATATAACCCGCAAGCCAATGGACAAGTCGAAAGCACCACCAAGCAGCTTGTGGGCATCCTGTCCAAAATTGTGTCGGAAAAGAAACGGGATTGGGATAAAAAGTTATACGTGGCAGTGTGGGCCTACAATACAACCTTCAAAAGAGCCACTGGCCATACCCCGTTCAAGTTAGTATATGGGGAGGAGTGTGTCTTGCCTTTAGAGATTGAGCTGCCGACTATTCGGTTTGCCATCAATCATTCTTTGAGTGATGAAGACGCACTTTTTGAGCGCTTGATGACACTGGCACATTTAGATGAGCTTAAGCTGCAGAGCTTATTGCACCAAGAAGTGGCGAAGCACCGAACGAAGCAGTTACACGACCTCAAAGCCAAGAAATACACCTTCAAGAAAGGACAACTTGTTCTGTATTATGATGCATGACGTGAATTATTTCCAGGCAAGCTAGAGCCCAAATGGGACGGGCCCTATAGGATCGTTAGAATAGGAAAGAATAAATCCACAGTCTTGTTAGCAGACCTTGAAGGGATAGAATTTAAAAATAAGGTTAATCTTAATAAGATTAAACCTTATTATTTCTGATTGCACTAATACTATGACTGCCTTGCAGGTCTAGGCGAGATCGATCAAATATCTGCAAGGAAATCGTGATAGAGGTTGATGGGTCATCTGATCCCTTATTTAGAACACCCATATTTAGAATAGAGGTATCATCAGGGAAAACTCATTTGGTGGAGCAAAGGATATAAGGTGACTGGGCAAGAAGGCGGGACATTTATTTGGGAGATCAAGGTCTTCTGCCATCACGGCCTACAAATTTTGACGAGCATCCCTGTTGAATTCAATGATGATGGGGGGATGGAGCCTACAGTCCACCCGTTGAATATGTTGAATTTCGATTACCATAATTACGAGTAGAGTTTCGGATGGCGGGATATGTAAACCCTTTATGGACGTACACCTTGTACTTTGATGGGGCATCTAGGGATCCATGCAAAAAAGGAAGTGTAGGAGTTGTCATCCGAGACCCCCGACGACGCATTGTCATGAAGTTAGCTGCTTATCTCGGGTTGAATTTTACCAATAATATGGCAAAATACAAAGCCCTGATTATGGGTTTGAATATTGCAAAGAAGGGTGGTATCCGCCAGTTGTTGGTGAAAGGGGACTCTTAGTTGGTTTTAAATCAACTCAATGGGACGTACATGGTATGAAACCCCATCCTTTGCATGTACCATCATACTGCCATAGCCCTGCTAGACGAATTTGATAGAGTGTCTTTTCAGCTGATTCCACGAAATTGGAATCAGTTTGCCGATTCATTGGCTAATTTTGCGTATGAAAAAGACCTCTTCTTTAATTGTGGCCCTTGTCCCGATATATCTATTGACGATGAGACAGGACCTAGTCCTTTGTGGGGTATGCTTTTTGAACATGCCCTCTTTGGCAGACGATGGTTGATCTGGGTGATACAGAGGGTAGGCGAGACTCATCTGCCTTTATTATCTTGGACCCACAGACTGATTCGATGACATTTGATGCGAACACCTCTTGCGATATACACAGGAGGGATGGGTCATAATTTAATGCACCTAGTTTCTAGGAGGATGTTATGCGTAGTTTTGATGTCTATCATAGTTGTTTCTAGGAGGATGTTATGCGTAGTATTGTTGGATTTCATTAGGCCAAGAGGGCCGATTCAGTTTTATAGTGAAGTGTTTTATTTCATTAGGCCAAGAGGGCTAGTTGTCTGTTTAGTGAGGGTGCAGTTAATGGTATCTTGTTTGAGTTTTGTGCTAGACAGGTTTGAAAGAAGAGCTTGGAGGGAGCCTTTGTCGCGGCATCGACGCTTCTCGTGGCCCTATCCAGGTGATATCTATCCTTTATGAGTACTGTGGTTGTTTGTTAAATGTGGTTGAGTACTTGTAAGGGGTTTTTCGTTTCTTGTTGGGGACCGGCGTCCAAGGCATGAAGTCCCGAGGTTTCGGTTTAGTCTGTTTGAGGGAAGTCGGAGTAGTCATTGCCTCCTGTAACGACATTGCTAAGCATCAAAAGACCTGTTTCAGAAGGGAGTTCTAGTGACCCTGTTCTTCTAGCCTGCTAGGCAGCCGTTCTAGGAGTTCTTGTTAGTTGTGAGGCAGTTAGAGAAGCCTGCCAGAAGATAATAATGATGATGCCAAGAAACCCTGAACATCCCAAAAGATGAATATAAATACGAAGGTGTGTAAAAAGGGGTTCTAACCCCTATCAAAGAAAAGAAAAGGAATGAAAATGTATAAGCAGTTGATCATCGCCTTGCGAAGGCCTGGTAGGTTCCTGGGGACGAGTCAGACCCGGGGCCGATATCTTGTCTTCCTAGGGGTGGCTTCTTGCTAGGGGGAAAAAAAAAAAAAAACCAAACAAGGAAGGTTGGAGCGAAAATAAAAGTGAGCGTTAGAAAAGGATTAAGTGTTTACCTTGCGAGGGCTTGGTAGGTTCTTGGGTGCCGAGACAGGTCCTGAGGCCGATGCCCTGTTCTCCTTGGGTCACTACGCTCAGCTCCCTCCTTTTTACATGCCCAAGTATGTTAATAAAATAAAAACCCTAAAAGAAGAAATGTACTGACAGAAATCCTTCTTGATTAGGCTATAGGAGTCCTCGCCTTGTAGGAGCTCCTAGTTGTGTTGTCTTTAGTCGGTGGGTAGTTCAGACCACCACTTCGGGTGACCTCTTTGATAGATTTTTAGTTGGGATGTGTTGGAGCAGGTGGTCAGTCAGTCGCTTCGGATCTTCTATTAGATGATGCTAGGCCTACTCCTTGTGGATATCATGCCTTGGTTCTGTCAGGGGGTAGCGAAAGCATTGTGCTGTGTTTAGTCTATATCTACTTTGTGTCAGGTTGATGCTTTCTTTGGTTGTTTTGTGCAGATCTATTGTGGGATTCGACGGGCTGAGTCGCCCTATCCCGTGGTCGCCAATGAGAGCGGCATTTTGGTGCTGAGAATTGCTTGAAAATAGCTAGAAATTATGAATATCAAGGGAAAAATATCCAATGTCAAAGGCGGCCGCTCGACCTAGGACGATTTTAAGCGTCAAAATGCTCTAAGGACTCCCGTGCAACACTTGAGGATTTTTAGTAATTTCTCCATGTGCTTGTGTGAGTCAAGAAAGCTGCCGACTAGTCCAGGATGCCGAGACGAGCTCACGGAAATTTTCAAAACTGGATTCGGACACCGTATGCAAGAAGGGCCGGGAAAAGGGCCACAAGGCCGGTCAAAATTAAGGTGGTGCCCAAAAGAGAAGTGGAGGGGTGCCTTTGGGAAGGGGCACCCCCCTCATAAAAAAACGAAATAGAGGGGGGGCGGCGTGCAGCACGCGTCGCGAAAAAAACGGCACCCCCCCCCCCCCCCCCCACAAATGGAGATCATGGCTGTCAAGCAAACCATAGAGGCAATCACAGCAGGCAATTACATTCATTCCTCGCTTAACATCGATCCGTCCCGTGCGAGATATGGCAGCCTGTAGAGAGAGAGAGAGAGAGAGAGAGAGAGAAAATCAGTATTTCTCTCTCCTCCCTCTCTCTCCTCTAAGGGGGGATTCATGCGGGAAGAGAAAGGAAGAAGAAAGGATGGTGGAGGCTTGTTTGGCATCGATCGGATCGCTCCACGGGCTGGAAATGGTGATGTGTGATCGGCATGAGCATGAAGTACTGCTAATTTTCAGACTTGCAGCCATGGACATGAAACCCGAAACACGCAAATAAGCGGTAATTCAATATTTTCAAAGGAAATTTGGAATTTCATGGCTTTTGATTGATAAAATGTTGTTCATGTGGGCTAAAAATTATTTATGTTGCTATTTTCCATGAGTATTTGTTGATCATAATCAGAAAATCAGAAAAACATGCATCTTGTGGCCCAAAATAATACACTAAAACACGTAAAATATGGGAAATCAAGGGAAAATGATGTTTTTTAGTATAAAAATGGAAGAATAAATAGGAACACCAACTAAATTTTCATTTTTGTCGCAAGAAGGAACTAAGGGCCACAACCCATAGCCTATTTTAAATTTTCAGTAATAAAATAATGCAAAAAATAGGGGGAAATACAAGGAAAATAGAGAAAACCCACTAAAAATAGGGAAAAAATGCATTTCGGGTGCAAAAAATTAATGAAAAATAATAACAATGTTCGTGAATGTTTGTGGGGACTGAAGCATGAGGATTTGCCTCAGTTCAGCCCCACCTTCTTGTTTTAGTGTGGCTTTTTCCGCTTTTTACACATAAAATGATGGCAAAATGCCTTATAAATCTATGCAACAATGCAACATTTGATCGATGGGAGGGTAGAGTGGTTAAAATGTGTCTAAATGCTTAGTGAACCGATGAAAAGCTTGCTGGTTTTTTTTTATACCATATAGATCGGTAAATAATTATAAAATAAGGGCCTAGTAGCACGAGGGTTTCCTCGGTGCTAGGTTCATGCAACGTCGCATAAGAACGGTAGCTGAAAACCATTAAAAGGATGTTTTCCACATGTGCACAATATTGATTTTATAATTTTTTGAGCACTTGGCATCCACAATATGCATAAACCATGGAAATATTTAAAGGTATCAGAAATCCTGGATGCACAGCAATTGCTTTCATTAGGACCTTGACCCACGTTGAGTGAGAGACAGGACACCCTAAGCCATAGGCTAGTCATGGGGTCTAGGGGAAAGAGAAGTAAGGACAATGGTACATTCTTGTATACGATCAATTGGTACCTTGAGCGGATTTTGTATGAAATGTTTATATGTTGAGCGACGCACCGAGGGGCCAATCCCCAAGGTGTAGGAGAGTCGCAGAGGGGTGGCGGCACTCAGCCGTAGGAGGACCCCCTATGTCCGTGATTCATGCCATTAGGCAATGTGTAAGGGACTCCCTCCGAGGAGTAGTGGGTGAGAGAAGAGTGGACTAAAAACGACGTAATACAAACGCAAGGTGTTTCGGAAGGCAATGTATGTGTCATCAACGCTCCTAGCCCCGAGGCCGTGGGGTTGTTGAGTGTGTGAGATAGAGGTCCAGCTAGTGCACGAGCCAGTGCCGGCCCGTTCTAGGTCCCATCAATCGATCCTTGCAGCTTAGCTTCCTTCATCTTCTTGTAAAGAGATTTGTAAATAGATGTGTATCCCCTAATAGATATACTTGTCTCATCCAACACATCTTGCATATCACTTGAGCTAAGTTGACTCCCTCTTTAGAAAATCTCAATCTCCTATTTTGAAAGATTTTGATACTTTGGATCCTTCAAGATTACTTTGATAGCTTTCTTATTTAGAAGTATTTTAAAGTGTTCAATTGATGTCCCTATGCTTGAAGTTGTTTATTCATTGGGTTGTAGGATATCCTTGTATTTACAATAAATTTTTTTAGTTATCATAAATTATTTTAGAAATACTTTATGAGATGGTGAAAAAAGTACCAAAGAGCTTACTTCATTGTATGTATTATTTTCTTAATACCACCACTTTGTAGCTTCATGTCTTGTATATTTTGAAGCTTCTTGCATTGTTTTGCAAACCCCCAATATTGTTTCTTTAAGCCTTAATTGATCTCTCTATTTCTCTAGCTCTAAAACAGTCTCCGTGTTCTACAGTAATTTGTGCTTACATTGCTCTAATGTTTGCCTCAATGAGGCATTCTCATTCTCTAAAAAATCTCTTTGCAACTTTTGTGCATTGCTAATGGCATCCAAATGTTGAGTGTATTCTAAGAGACCATTATAAACATTTCCAACAAAGCTTACTAAGGATTTCATATCTGTGAACAGAGGCATGGAGCAAAGGATCTTTTGGATACACTTTTCCATTATTCCATAGATCTATATTCCTCTTTTCTTGCAACTTACAAAGTTCTTTAGATGTAGAAGACATGAGATACATTTGTTTTTTAAACTTAATGTCTCATACTTATGATCAAGCTCAACATGGAGGTAATATGGCTCTCTCCTGTATCTCTTTGATGATGATTCAAACACCGCCGTCTCCCTTTGTGATGTTGATTCCACCCCACCATCTCCATTCATGGTGTTGATTCTACCCCGGCTAACCCTTTGATTCCACCCCAACCATCTCCATTTGTGATGTTGATTTAGCTTCATCTATCCTTGTTTGTGATGTTGATTTAAAAAACAATGAGAGAGAATACATGGAAATCTTCCAAACGTAATGTGGTGGGCACAACTCAAGGCTTCACTTAGTCTTTTGGCTTGTCTTTTAATAAAAAGAGACTATGTCATTAATTCCAATTGATTTAGATACAAGCCATCAAGTTTTGAGCATTGGGCACTTCCAAGAACTAACATCTCAACTCTTAATTAAAGCTAATTGATAGCTTAAAGGCTATGGGCTAATCTATGTATTTTGGAAAAAGGAAAAAATTCTTAAAATTTTTAAAATTTTCACCATTTTTATTGATTTTTGAATCACCTCTCTCTATGTTGAGGTGGAATTTCTTACAATGCCTAAACTTGAGTCCAAATCTCCCCTAATGGAGACAGATGGTTTCTTACTAGAATAGGCCTCATGAGGAGTTTTACCCTTAAGAGTCTTTGTGTAACTCCAATTGAGAATGTAGACTACTAAATTAACAGCTTCTATCCAAAATTGGTTAGCTAGTCTCTTGCCCTTAAGCATGCATCTTGCTATTTCCATAATGGTATGATTTTGACATTCAACAATGCCATTTTGCTGAGATGTGTGAGGCATCATCAATTAACGTTTAATCCCTTTGCTCTTACAAAAGTCTTTAAACTCCTTTGAGTTGAACTCACCACCACCATTTTCTCTACACTTCTTCACATTTTCCATGTTTCATTCTCAACAAAGCTTGAGCCTTATCACAAAGGAAATATACCCACATCTTCCTATTGTAGTTGTCAACATAAGTAATCAACATAAAATAAGAAGATCCTCCCAAGGCTTGTGTAGGCATTTTACTGCACAAGCTAGCATACATCAACTCTAGAGGAGCCTTCACTCTATTCTTGCTTTCTTGTGGAAATGCATTTCCTTGTTGCTTGCCCATCATACAAGTTTCACATGGTTTCTTCATTTCAGTTACTATAGGTAGGTGAGCAACCATACATTGCTTATGCATCTTCTTTAATACTACAAAATCAATGTGACCAAATCTTTCATTCCAAATTTTATTTATTTCCACACTAGTAGTGGGCTATAAGAGCACTTAGCTTATACATGGCATGGAGCCGGTTGATTGAGGCCATCAGACGCATCTAACTTGAGAACCCCTAGGTCTAGTGTTTGTGGCACTCTGACATTACATGGGAAATCTCTTTGTTCCTTTCCTTTTGCTTTGTGCATATGTTTTCTCTGTTTTCTCTTTTCTTTTCCTTTTTTTAAAAATTTTTCTTATTTTTTGAGATAGATTGGGAGGGAGCAGACTAGACATCATCTTGATGCTCATCAGGAGTTACATTTCGAGGAGGCCTAAGAGATTTGCCAAGGAATGCATGGCTTGGCATGTAGCCCTTTGCTCTTCTGATTGTACTTGTGGCCACAAAGGGGAGCTTGGTTCCTACACGCATTCTTTCTCTTGTTGATCTGATTCGAAATCAAGCCCTTCGTGTTAGATATTGGCAATTAAGCCCAGCTTAGCCTCTTTGTATGGAGCAGTGTGGGCTCAAGATGCAAAATCCTATACGCACAGTGGTGGAAAGTACAACCTAGTCTATTCCTATAAAGCATTGTACTTGCTCTCCTTTTTAATGTAATATATCATGATGCTTTCCTCTTTCAGTTAGTGTCGTTGTTAGTCCACTACACAAGATTGTTTTTATGAGTCCAAGCTTCCATCTTGGAACCTAATTCACTTGTGTAATAGTTGTCTACTCATTGTCTATGTCAACATGAATCTAACCTTCATCTTCTATCCACCATAGCTTCTGCCATGCTCTAGATCCAACATTGTAATATGGTATTAGAGCTTAGATGAGCATGGCCTAGCTCTCATTTCACTCCTCTCAGCTCCTCTTCATCTCAATCCTACTCAGTTTGAGTGTATGACTCCCATTCTTCACCTAAATCTCATACCCACCGTTTGGAAACCATAGCCACCTTGTACCCTGTCCATTTGGAGCCTTCATATCTTACTCTACATGCCATATTTCTCAGTGCTTCCTTCTGGGGAGTTGTTCCTCTCCTTAAGGTGCTGGTTCTTGGAACCTCAAAGTGCAACATTGGCCATCATATGCTTTAGCATTGCTGAAATTTTGTCACATTGTTTAGAACTATGGCCTTGCTGATTGTATGCCTTGATCTCTTTCCACACAGTGCGATGTTGAAATGATCATAGGTCTTTGGAAGCCCATTAGCTAAGCTTCATTTCCATTAAAAAAGTTCTGGAAATGATTGAGTATAGAGCATACTCTAAGAGAAAAACTAGGCCCCTATCTTGCAAACCCTAAAACTCCACATCCAACTCACTTGAAGCTTCATCTTTACTTCATTTTCTCTAATCCACTGAGAATTGAAGTTTCCAACAAAGCATTTTCCATCAAGTCAACAAGGAGGGGACAAATCCAAGCATCAAACTATCAACATCAAGTGCTTGAAAGCATAGTATCTATTGATACTTATCAAATGTTATTCGACACTACATTCCTTATGTCCCTTGATACAACTAAATCTTATGCTGCTCAAATCTGAGAGTGTTTGGTGCTGATTTGCTGCTCCAGCATGGACAAAGACTCCCCAACTATTCGGTTCAAAGGGATCAGGTTCCACACTTGAAAAAACTGCATCAAGCTTATCTTGATGAAGAAGGGTCTTTGGGCCATTACAAATGGCAAAGAGAAGAAGTCTCAAGCTAGAGACCTTGCAGCTATTTGGCAAAAGAATGATGACAAAGCACAAGCCATCATCAAGTTGGAATTGGATGACAACTACATCCACCATGTGGATACATGTGAAACCTCTAATGATACATGGAAGAGATTAGATACTTTGTTTAGTACACAATAAAAGTCATCTAAGTATGGGTTACTGATTGAATTTTTCAGGCTAGACATGAAATCAAACACATCTCTTGCAACTCATTTAAACTACATGGAAAGTCTCTTAACTCAGCTTGTAGGAACTGATCTCAAGATGGATGAAGATATTTGTATTGGTGTGTTGTTAAAAAGCATGCCTCTTGACTATAATTTAAATTGGTTGGCATTAAGTCCTCCCTACTAGAAGAAGAAAAGAAGATAAAATCCAAAGAAGAACCGAGCACCTCTAAAGATGAACAAATGTTATATGTAGGTACCAGGTACAAGGGCAAGAAAGATTAGCTGGTATATGACTTCTGCAAAAAGATCAGGCACACGGAGAAATTCTGTCATGCCAGGAAGAGGTCTCAAAAGGCCTCTCTAGCTGTTGTTAAGGAAGAAGAGGACCATGGAGCAAAAGAAGAAGAAGAAGAAGAAGAAGAAGAAGAAGAAGAAGAAGAAGAAGACTAGGAGAAGGACAAGCCTTATCAGTCCTTCTATTCTGATAGACTTTTTTAGCCTTGTATTGCCTAGCCCTAATGCTTATGACATAAGCTTGTAAACTCCTCATGTGACCTTGTACTACACCCTTTGTACACTTTGTGAGGCCCCTATTAGAGCCTCTGGATGTCCACCATGTCTTTGGTACCCACAATTGACCTTTTTGTTAACAACCTTTGGTGTTTACCATGTTTAACGTGTGCCCACACGTTGTAGGTGGTTGCTCACTAAAGCCTCCATACACTTTGTACATTTTTGGTTGTGATTGAGGAGGGGTGTTGAGATTTTGGCAATTACACCCAACTTAGCCTCTTTGTATGGAGTGGTGTGGGCTTAGGATGCAAAATCCCATATGCACAATGGTGGAAAGTACAACCTAGTCTATTCTTATAAAGCATTGTACTTGCTCTCCTTTTTAATGCAATATATCATGATGCTTTCCTCTTCCAGTTAGTTTCATTGTCAGTCCACTACACAATATGGTGTTTATGAGTCCAAGCTTTCACCTTGGAATCTATTTCACTTGTGTAATAGTTGTCTACTCATTGTCTATGCCAACATGAATCTAGCCTTCATCTTCTATCCACCATAGCTTCTGCCATGCTCTAGATCTGACATTGTAATACTTCTTCCTTGACTAGCCGAGTGGCTCCTGTTGAGGTGGTTGCATTTGCTATTGTGGCTCCCCAAGCCCTAGCAAGGAGAGTTCATGTGCAGTTAAGCCAGTTGAGAGACTACGTGAGCATGTTGCTTCTCTACTTCCAAGCCAATGCTAGGCTTGGGTGCTATGGCATGGAGTCCATGTTGCAACACCCTCCTTGTTAGCTTGGGTTTTCTTTTTATTTGTTTCAATATCTCTTCTCCTCTTAGTTGTGTAACATTCAATGCTATGCTCAAGAATGCATGTTGTTGCTCCAGAATTCTTGTCTCGATAGTGTGTCTTTGCTTTTCGCTACGAGGCATTCCCTCCTCGAAATGGGCTAGCCTATAGGCTGAATCTTTGATTTTGTTTTCGTTAGAGCAATCTTCTCCTCCTCATGTTTCCTTAGTCGTTCTTTCTCCTCTTCTCGCCTTTTCTTGCGGCCTTCTTCTAGTCACTTCGATTTCTTATCCACCCTTTACAGCTCTCTGTTTTCCTTGGAGGTCAATCAAGTTCTTCTTATGGGGATTTTGAGAGTGATCTTTTTCCTCTCCCCTTGGCTTGAAATTTTGAGCCATGTTGCTCATTACTGTCCTATTGCTCAAGGCTTTGTGTTATTGAGATGGTTGGTCATTCTCCTTTTCATTAACAACTCTCTTTGTGTTTTCCTGTTGTTCCTTGTGGACTTCATCTTCCCCCTATTCTCCTGCTAAAAGTGAGATGGCCAGGCTTGCTGGGGTGGGAGAGCGATGTTCCTCTCGGATTGGTGATAGCTCCGAGGTATCCTCTGTTGCTTGTCTTTTTGCCTCCCCCAGAGCTTCCTAAATGATGGCAGTTAACACTCCTCCAAAGCCTATCAGGGATGCTTTTGATGCATGCATTTTTTGATCCAATTTGACTATGATGGCTAGTGACTCCCCTCTTGCAGGTCTCTGGCTCAATGACAATGCCTTGGCTGATGATTCAATTGTCTTGCTACAGGCATAGGCATTCAAGTTTACTTCATCTAGGGCCCCTAATATAATACGGGCCCCTAATATAATACTTTCAAGCATTAACATTGGAATCTGAGCCATGAGGGTATTGTATTGGTGTAACTGGAGAACAAGGCATGCACCATCTTGGCCTATAATTGGACGACAGATTAGAGATGTTTGCTAGATTGATCCTATCATTGGTGTGAACCTTTGTCTTTAGCATCTTCAACATGCTGTAAACGTCTCTCTTCAGTCTCTTCCCTTTTGTGTTGGCCAACCCTAAGGCCTTCTCCACTATCTCCAGGCTAAGCATAACCTCTATCCTTTTAGGGGAGCCTTTGTTCCTGAAAATTACCATGCCATTGTTCTTCCTTGTGTCAAAGGTTCTCACGAATTCCATGCACCTGCTTTGATCAATCTTCTGGCCCACCTTCTCTACATATCTGCGGAGGTTGCATTGGTCGATTATTTATCTCACCACTCCTTCCTTGTTTACCAACTCTCCCAAATTGCTGACGTTGTGGTACTTTAGTTGGTTGTAGACTTGTGTTTTAGTGTGCCCAATCAGTACCTATTGTGCTCTTCCTCTAAGAACAGAAGTTGGCCTGCCATTTTGAGTTTGTGTTACTGCTCAACAGCTTACAATTAGCTCATTTGAGAGCACATTTTGTGAAAAAGAAAAGAAAAAAATTTTAAGAACAAATATTATGGAATGGTGTGATGTTCTAGTAAAGAATTGAAACTTTTTATACTTGAGGCAATCCACAAATTCCAAGCTCAAATTCCATAAAATCTTTTCTTCAAGTACAAGTTCCCTTTATTCATCATTTTTTGCTTTTGAACCTTTTCCAATTTGAAGTTCTGTAGTTCAAGTCATGATTTCTTTTCCACCCTACCCCCTCCCCTCAAGAGTGATGAAAATCCTTCCTAGGATTGGAGGATGAAGGATTAATGGCATTAAGTGCATGCTTGTTGTGATTTAGTTTGGTATGAGTCAATCGTAGAAATTTGGGTTATACTCCAAGTGGGCATGACGGTCCATGTCATGAGATCTAATGCATGCATGTGTAATGTAGGTCAGGATATTGGTTAAGAAGTTTCAGGAGTTCATCCTACTAGCAACATGTAGTTTTTCCTCACTCAAGAGTCAATTCAAATAGGAATGGGTCATGACATGTGCCTCTAGAAGTCGTTTGCATGTGACGGCCAAGACTTTGAACAAGGTAGGAGCCACATAGGTAGGGTCGTACTCAGTGATTTTGATTGTGCAGCTCTACTCGATGTTAGCCATAATTTGGTAGCCCTCTTGTTCCCATTGGAGATGCAGAGAACATACCATTTTCATAGAAAGGAAGAGTCAAAGTCAGCTAGCTTTGTCACCTCTTCTAGCTCTTAGCTTATTGCAGAGACTTTGCTCATACTATTTAATGTGATTAGCCATTGTTTTCAAGCTTGCTCTCGAGAGATATCATTGGCAATCAATTCCTCAACTACCTCAAGAATCTTGATGAATACGAACTCATGTTCCTCCCAAGTGCATGGCAAGGAGTGTACTTCCATTGCTAATGTCTCATCGAGGAGGCCTATGTCCGACTGTTCATAGCTCCTTGGCTAGTGTGTGAATGTGGCATCCAATATTTTGATGCAGGTGATGAGTTCATCCCCCATGTTCATGGTGAGGTTTGAGGCCAAGGCAAGGATAGATCTTTGCTTATACAGGGTTTGCGACATGCAGGAGGTTGGGGTTTGGGATTGGATAGCTTAAGAATTGATACATGCGCTGTGAATTGGTCAGTAGGGTGTTTAGCAGCCACTTCTTCGATGGGTTGGTCTTGGGGCTCAGATGATGCACTACTTTCCACTTGTGGAGTCATTGGGATGTTGAGAGTGGTAGGTTGAGTTGGTGGTCTAGGGACAGCTGCTAGTTGTGGTTCTCGTTGATAGACTTGTTGAGGTTCTATGGGTTTGGTGCTTTTTGGGTCAATTGGTTTCTCATTCCTTGTTGGCTTAGCATTTTATTGAGATGGGCTGGAGGGCCTAGATTGAGAGGCATGCATGCCGCTTTGTAGTCTTGGACAACCAAATCTAGTGGTTACCTTTGTAGTAGCCTTGAGTGCGCAATAGGTATTTGGGCACCCATCGCAGCTTGACCATTCATCTCTTTCGATAGTGCTTGCACATCATGATAGAAATGGCAAAGGTAAGTCTTTGTCTTTCTTGAAGACTTAAAGCCTCCAAACTCTTTTGAGGACATCGAGATCATGTATAAAGCTGAGGCTTACCTTCATATGTTTATTTCGGTCAATATATCTTCAATGTTTCATCCATTTCCATACTTTCTATAGCTAAAAACAAAATACTACTCTATTTCATCTATCCTTTCCAATTATTGTAAGTTTGTTTTTGTGGGCCAAAACCTTTGGGAAGGGATGGATTATAAGAAGCTAGAAAGAAGATATATTTTGGTGTGGAATTATTAATAATACCTTGTCACATTGATATATGTATAAAAGGGGTGAGAGAGGTAAATTTTCACATCTTTTGAACATGAATGCATTTATTGTCTCTTACTAACCTCCTTGTTCATAGCTTCTATGGCTTCTCTCTCTTTTATCCTATTTTCTAGTCTTTCTCTCTCCTCGTCTCTCTTTTCTCTCTCATGTGCCCCTCTTTCTCTCACCTCTCAATTCTTCCTTGATGGTGAATACACCCTATAGAAACATTACCCTAGTTGCTCTTGAGATGAGGACACTTGAAATTCTTCAAGGGGGAAATGTAATGTACATGCTACTCCTTTAGAGATATACAAAACATGAATTATGAGATATTTCAATTAAAAATCAAGCTTCATCAAGTAGTCAAGTTTTCATTAAAGAAAAATAAAATTTTAGAATATTTGTGAGCTCATACATTGCTATAGACAAGTGCATGTAGTGGAAATAAACTACTCAAACAAGAGAAGACTTGAGTAATTCAAATGAGAAATATAATGGAAAAAGTATGGGAAAGAAATAGTTAGTTGTGTACTACACAAATCATTACTTAATTTATAATTTTATGACATTATTCAAACCATACAACATCTTAGGTAAAAACATGAGACCCTAATTTTGAAGTAGTTTTACAAAGCCTTAAGTTTAGAGCCACTTAAGAAAATAGGATAAAATGTATTAATAGAGATTTCTTTTAGGAGAGAGTAGAAGAAGGGGTAAATTATAACAAAAATACCCTTCCTAATATGCCAAAAAGAAAATAGAGTATGGTGTATCAATGGATATTTCTTTTAGGAGAGAGAAGATGAGATAAAAATTAAGACAAATACCCTTCCCAATATGGAGAAAAGAAATAGTGTTTTTGGGAGAGGGATTCCTACAAACATGACCTCCCCCCCCCCTCTTTCCTATATAAACCATCTCTATGAAGCCGCTTCACATATCTTGCAAATCAGCAAGTGTAACTTTTGTCATGGATTGAGGAGGGTAGAAGAGCTCTAATTCTTAGCATCGCCAACTCCATTCATTTTGTTTTGATCATCTCCTCTCTTCTCCTTCTCCTCCATACCATGGTTTCACATATGTTCATAATCTCTTTCTTCTTTTTCACCTCTCATATCTTATAACTCACCCAATATAAGCTATTTCACTTATTATATCAAGCACCAACTTACTTATTTATATGTGGGAAATATATTACTCCTTCAAGGGAAACAAATGATGTCGATTATTCATTAGAAAAACTCTAGCAAGCTACTAAGGACCTCCTCAAGATGTGATAGCAATAAAAGAACACTATAATAAATGTGAGTTTCTTGCACATGCATAAAAATCTAGCTAGTCTCATATCTATGGCTCTAAAGATGCATTGAAAAAAATATGTGAGACCAATTACCAATGTAATTGTAATATCGTATGTCAAGGCCAAGATGCCCAGGTCTATGCCTTGGTTGCTGCCTTAGTTGTGGGCCTTGGAGTGACGATGCGATGCGCGGTGCTCGCCCATATATTTGTAACTTTTTATCTTTGCACTACGAAAGTGGAGCCCCCTCTCTGATGTCATCGATGATGTCATCAAAGATGCTAAAAACAAGTGTTCTCTCTTTATCATCGATGATGTCATTGAAAATGCTAAAAAGCAAGCGTTCTCTCTTTACCCACCCCCTCCCCCCTGATTACTATATAAACAGGGGTAGCGCATCACGTCAGAAGAACAACCCATGTAGAATTCCCTTTGTTGTTGATGCAATGAAGCTCAATTGTAATAAGTCGAGCCTCTCTCTCCCCACACCTATGTAGAAGCACTGCTCAAATCCATTAAGCTTCTTCCATGACTCCCAAGAGACGTCAAGATGCTTAGGGAGGTCATGCTTGGAGAGCTTCCCAACGTGAGGAAGTAGCCGTTGTGTGCTGAGGGAACTCAACACGAAGCTGAAGTGTAAGCAGAAGTTACCCCCGAATCCATTCAACCCAAAGGACTGGTTATTCCACAACAAATTGAGGTTGCAGCCATAACCCGTAATCACATGATGGATGGTTGAATGGAGATAATTAGGTTCGATAAAATGAGGGATAAGTTAGTAATGTTAGAAAAGCCCGTAGGATAAGTCTATTACATAGATTATGATTATTTAGAACGTACTTAAACTTACAAAAGCATTGTTAGTATTATTAATTTCTTTTTAGAAAAGAATATTGGAATTGATAAGGGGGATAGATTCTATGCATCACATACATTGACAAGTGTGTTAAAAATGTTTTATGGCTATGAGTGCTTTTGGATTTGTGAATGATGAATTATGTCTCTTATGATTCCATGCTTGTATCAACCAGACAAGTTGTGGATTGTGGTGGTTCGGGACGTTGGGGTCCCCAACACAATGCTCCCTAACACTCTATGGAGTGTGGAAATGAATAAGGAAATGGCCCAAGGGTTACGTGAAGGAACCCTTGTGACTGGAGCTAAAAGACTGGCTATTGCGGATGCAGAGTCAAGAGAGAACCCCAAAATGCTGAAAATAGAAGCATCTATGACCATGACCCCCGTCGCACTGCCGTTGTCTTTAACTATGATGAATATGTACAAGAGCTCCTGTCACAAGTGGAAAGGGCCAAAGAAGAAAAGAAAGTCGTTGTTGCAGAGCTGGAGGGCCAAAAAGGAGGCCATGGCAACCTTCCAGCTAGAGAAGACATGCCAAGTTGCAAGCTATTAGAAAGAATGCAATCTAAAAGAGCAGCTTGAAGCTAAGGAAGGAGAAGAAGGAAAGTAGTAAGCAAGGCTGAAATAGAACCTCATAAGGATGCAACACCATATCAACGAGCTGGCAAAGTTGTATGAAGAGCTGCAAGGAGATAGGAAAACCATCCTGGATGCCATGGAGGAGCTAGGGCAACAAGAGAGGAGCAGTCACGAAGATATCAAGCAGAAACATAAAACTTGAAGAAGGGGGATTGCCCTAGAGTTGGAGGAACTGGAGAGATTGGAAAGGGAAATCGAATGCTTGAAGAAAGAGAAAGAAGAAGCCATCAAAGAAGCAACCCAAGGGCTACAAGAAGAGCTAGAGAACCTAGAGCAGGAGGTGGAAGAGATAAAAACCATGGCTAAATCTAAAAGACAAAGGCATGAAGGAAGGCAAGAAGCCCATGCGCACGAGAACAAATTTCTGTTGTCAGAAATTTCCATGCAACTCTCCATGGCGCAAAAATCCTAGAAGATAGCCAAGGAGCAGCTGAACCGCTAGAACAAGGGAAAAACACACATGTTGGAAGTATGGAATGAACAATATCATGTGGTAATGATGTTGTCTCAAAGCATGGAAAAGGGTAGGGAGGAATTGAAAGAGAGAGCCAAATGGTGGGAAGAGCACAACTTCGAACAGGTGTAAGGAGTTGCCGCTTGGCCATAGCAAAATGCAAGCGGGTGCTGGTGGCAGAGTCCAAAACCAAAGCCGCAGAAGCAAGTTTAGATGCGCAACAACAAGCCTTCTTAAGCACAGTGCTCCATGTAATGCAAGTGGATAGCAAGGATTCTATGGAGAGGATGAGAAGGAAGTTAGACATGACCACCAGAGCCCTAAAGTATGGCCTACAAGAGCGTGCTCTTCCAACCGGCACTAGCATAACAAGAAAAGAACAATGCCAGTATTTAAGGCAAGCCAACAATGAGTTGAAGGAGCTAGATTTTGAAGAGCAGGAGTAGCTGCATCCACCCCCAACTCCAACCCCACATGAGCAACCACCAAAGAAAGGGTCGGAATTTGAAGAACAGGAGCTAGAAGAAGACCAACAAGCCCAAGAACTTAGCCCACCACTGCCAAATGTGCCTCAAGAAGATTCAAAAGGCAGCCAAGTACCTGAACACATCATTGCACCTAAGAGAAGAAGACGGGAATTGGTGGAGCAAGCATAGCAGAGAGCTAGAGCACAACCCCAACGGTTTCATGGAGATCCCGTGCCACAATGCAAGGATTACTATCCTGTCAACTAGCCCCATGAACTGAGTATTTGGGAGCAAGGAGAAATCCAAATCCGTCCCCTTGAGCTATCATTTCTCTACCCATGGACCTTGGACCGAGTCCTACTAGTAGAAGTAGTGGATATCATAATTCAAATGGCCAACAATTTGGCGAATCGATGGGTCGAGGAGCGGAGCATAGTTATCACTTGATGGAGGCAGGAGGTTCCAGGCTACTGGTAGGACAAGGTGTACCCGATTCCTAAGATGGTCCAAGGCTGCAAAGCATAGTCCAAGTGGCAAAGAAGGATCTTGGATACAAACCTTGATACATGGATGGCATTCTATGGCACACT
The DNA here is from genome assembly GCF_053477565.2 of Lygodium microphyllum. Taxonomy (NCBI): domain Eukaryota; kingdom Viridiplantae; phylum Streptophyta; class Polypodiopsida; order Schizaeales; family Lygodiaceae; genus Lygodium; species Lygodium microphyllum. The sequence goes on along the minus strand of NC_141151.1, from coordinate 2,181,060 downwards.
CTTTGAAGAAAGGAATGATCCTATCTACATGCCCTACCCTCACAAGCATGGAGTGGATTATAATAGGGAGGAGTATGGTAGGTATGACTTTCCCAAGATCTACAATGCCAATGCAAAGAATCTTGAGGAGTGCCTAACCTTCAAGGCAAGAGACATCAGTCTGTCAATCACACACTTCCTTGAGGATTTTTCATCCTGTCTAGACCCCGCTTTCATCACAACTTGTAATTATCTTAGGACTATTAGGTTTTACTAAAGAAAAAGCCAACTACCGAGAAGGCCCACCTCCCTCCACTCTTTTTTTATCTCAACCTAGGAATAGATAGTTGCACCATGGTAACTAATGATGAGAGCTATGTTGTTACCCTCTTTTTGTATAAAGGTACTCCAAGACATGAATGATAGTCAATTTATGAGGTGTGGATGCCCCTTTTTGTCAACCACACCTCTAAACATCAAGGCTAATCTCAAGAGCTACATGCAAAGATGTGCCTTTTTTAGCAAATCCCTTAGGACACCCCATAATTCATCGTCAAAAGAGTACCGAGATACAAGCTAAGAGCACCCATGTATCTATTATGGCAATTGTATTTATCTATTTTTAAAAAAGAGCAAAATAAAAGAAAAAGAAAATAAAAGAAAAATAAGAGAAAAGAAAGAAAAGGAAAAGACTAAGTTCCTAAAATCATTCAAGTGCCACAATCATTGCACCTAGGATTTTTCACCTAGCCCCATTCCCCACTTCACACTTAGGGTACCTCAAGAGCAATACTTCCAGACCTATCTCCCTAAGTTGCGCACTACACCTACAATGATGCACGAACTGGGTCCTCAAGTGTGGGACAACACCACATGCTTCGGCCCAACCAACTCCCACTTCCACTGGCACCTGCACCATGCACTACACAAAGAGGTAGATACACCCCTTAGGAAGTGCACAACTTTGTCTTGTAGGATCATGTGACATCGACCTCGAAGGGCACAAGGAAGGATCCGTCCAACACCATATTCATTTTCAAAGACCGATCCGTCCATCCACCATTCTCTAAGAAGGATCCGTCCAACACCATCGTCAATTTCAAAGGACAGATCCACCCACCATTAGCGTCAGGGAGGGACCTGTCCCAACACCATCTTCAATTTTAAAGGGCAGATCCATTCAACACCATCCTTAGCAAGAGCTTGTATACAAACTCAAAAAGTCATCTGGCTATACCCACCCTACTTTCCAACTACTACTACTGCCAATGACATGGGACTGACACTCGACTAGGAGGGGGGTAATGTTAACCTTAGCACAAGAAAAAGTAAAAAAGTGAAAAAAGAAAAAAAAGTGGAAAAAGTGAAAAAGCGTAGGTCATGATCTGAAAGAGGTGGCCCAGAAGGAAATCAGATTCAGGAAGCACCCAATAGCGCAGGCATGGCTACAAGAAGTCCAAGGTGTAGCCATCAAAGCCCAAAAAGTGGTAAAAAAGAGAAGGGGCACCTTTGAATGTAAAGGTGCAGCCAAAATCCTTGTAAAAGAGCGTCAGGCTCCCTCCTATGCAAATTGTAAGGATAGATGGGTGGTAGAAAGGAAGCTAGGAAGATAGAAGGACAATACGAAAGAGGGCCTAGGCTGGCCATGTAAAAATGGGGATGACCACCCAAAAGGGATTAGGGTTTTATATATAAACTCAAAAAGTGAATGAGAAGCTCATTCTTTGGTGTGTGGAAAAAGTGATCTCTCCTTCTTGCTTTCTTGCATGTGCTTGAGAGAGAAAGCATAAGAGTGTAAGGGAGTGAGTGTGTGAGGGTGAGGGATCAAGGAGAAGAAGCTCTCCATCATCTCCTCTCTTCTTCTCTTCTCTTGTCTCGTAGGCGGATACGGAGGATGGAGCTTGAAGGTGTAGGCTTGAGGATGCTTGAGCATGCATAATAAATTGTGGAGCTATTGGGTTGCTTGAGGGAGGAGGCTACTCGTTCAGGCACATCAAGGTAAGATAACTACACCTCCGTAGGATTGAAGGCATGTCGGCTAGGTGAGAGATAGCCATTTATGCTCGCTTGAAAAAATAAGCAGTCCGTGGGTCTTAGCGGTTGAGCATGAGTTCCCAGTACACCAATGCAGTATTTATATATATTGAGTTACCCATTCATTTTCGGTAATCTACTTAGCCCTTCATCCACTCTAGTCAAATGGAGATCACCAGAACTGTAGATACAAATATCATCAATAAACACTCTAATCGACTTGCCAAAGAAATGCTAGAAGACAAAGTTTATGAAATTCTAAAAGGTAGCATGAGCATTGGTTAGGCTAAAGGGTGTGACCCTATATGCAAAAGATCCCCAAGGAGTAATGAAGGTTATGTTTCTTTAATCTTCTTTAGCAATTCAAATTTAAAAATAGCTTGAGTATCAATATCTCACATGACCAGCTACCTCGTTGAGAATCTCATCTTGAAATGGAAGAGGAAAACGATCCCTCATTTTGTCGCTACATTAAGTGGTTTGTAGTCCACACAAACCCTCTGATTTTTCATTTTTCTTAGGTGTTATCACAACCGGTGAAAGACAGTCAGAGTCCTCCACAATATAGATAAAACCTACCTTTAAGAACCTTTTTACCTTCGTTAGAGACAATTTTGTTGTACAATCCCTAGTCACCACAACTTTTGTATTACTAATCTACTATTTTTGGCTTCAAGTTGATGTGGTGTTCCATAATGGTCACTCTTGTAATGTGATCATGATTAAAGATAAACAAAGTGGCATGCTTCCTCAATATTACCATATAATCCTCATTCTTCTTTATACCAAGATCATTGGCCAACATCTTTTCTAGATCGTCTTCACTTGGTCCCACCCAGGTGCTTGACTCACCTCCATCAATTGGTTCCTTTAGGACAACTCCCATAACTTCTAATGAAGTATTATCTTCTTCTTCAAATGTCTCTTCATTGGATAAGGAGCATTTCTCTAAGCTTTCTTGATTAGACTATAGGGCTCAGCTTCCTCTCCTAATGGGTAATCTTTGATCCCTATCTTGCATTTGTAGTGATTTGACCTCTTCTTTCATAATTAGCACAATCTTTGAGAGAATGTTGCCATAGTTCTGAGAGCTGTCTCCACAAATCTTCAAGAGCATCACCTCCTCCATTGGAGCCCCAAGAGGAATACCAAGGAAAAGGGGATTCTACTGCAAGAAAATCTATCTTGTAACATCAACAAGCTTTTATTTAATTCTTTTGATTATCAAAACAAAGAAAACACCAATTCTTCACGCAGCATCATAGTAGATATCTCCCACGGATTTGATAGAATCAACCATAATCTTCAACATCTTCATAGAATCCACCAATAGAACAAAGAACATAGAAGAATATACCATCTTTGAATGGAAATCAATCACATAGTATTCATCTTTAATGTCTTCATAGTTCTCTGTCTCAATCTCTCATATACAGTTACACTGTTTTGATAGAATTGACTATCTCTGGCTCTCTCTCTCTCTCTCTATCAATAGTACATCATCTCCTCACTACAATACTCTCATAATAACTCTCAATAATCCTTCTTAGGTCGTGGATGCACCTCCCAAGAGGTATGTCTGATATGAAGAGTCACCAGAGCTACTACAGTGTCCCTTCACAGCTCACTACTATCACTGTCACTTCAGTCTTCAGCAGTTGCTTCTTCCATTTGTTTTAGCTCTTTTGAACTTAGATTCATCATTTCCAAAAGTTAGAAAACTTTTCCAAAGTCTCACATACTTTCTACAAGACACTTACAGAAGGTCTACAGAACAGTACAGTACAGTACCAGAGCAGCTACAGAACAGTTATAGAGCAGAGATAGAGCAGGGACAGAGCAAAGACAGAGGCTCTACAGAAGGTTTACAGAGGGTTATAGAAGGTCATCAGAACCTCATAAATCATACTCAAACCAATTCCAAACTATCAAAAACTATTCAATAAACTTCCAAAAGATCTCAATTTTCATCAATCATCAATCCATGCTTCATACAAAAGAAAATCAGAACAAAACAGAAGCTATACAGAAGGTATACAGAACCAATCAGAACCTCAACAGAACCTATTAGAACATCACAGAGCTTCATATCTCTACTGAAAATCATCATGATCTTCCAAAACATAATCAATATCATCCAAAACACTCTCAAACACTTCCATTATCAACCATTCATCACTCTAAATCCATCAAAAATCAATCATTCAGACCTAAAAACAACAAAAATCAGTCAAAAATTCAGTCTTTTTCCACTCTCAACATATCCCCACACTTAGAAAGGAAGGGTCCTCACAACCTAAGTAAAAGAAGAATATAAGTTCATTAAAGAGCTCAATTTTATCTTCCGTAGGATCTTCAATAATCTCTCTTCACCACAATTCCAACTTATTACCTGTATCTTTAGAAAAAATACTAAAGGAAAACTTCGTTATTCGTTAACTCATCTGATAATCATTTAAAAGTCATAACAAATTTTTAAAGGATATAAGAGGTTCGTCTTCAGCTTTCCACCATAGGCGTCCATCCACCATCAATAGTTTGAAAAGAGTTCTCGAACAAATTATTCTCAATCATCACGAACTCATCACATACAATTATTACAACACACACACACACACTAACACAACCATGTGAATGACACCTCCAAAAAGAGATATATATATCATTAAGAATCATCCAAAATACATTGCAAAGGCATCAATGAAGATGATCCCTTTTGAAGGCTTGGTGGTTTCGAAAACGATCCATGGAGAAGGACTCATCTACAAATGTCTTTGGAGGATTTTGAAAGAACTGCAGGCAGCACATCCTTTCTAGCAAAACAAGGTATCTGCTAGGTAGACATAGGGCATGAAAATATAGGACATTCTACTATTGGGGATCAATGTTCACATTGACATTCATACAAAGCTTTGGAATGGCCTTTTGATCATTATGGAAATGTATATGCATGTATGCTAGATACCAAGCAAAATGAGTTGTCAATCTCACTTAAGGATCTAGAGATTGTGAATATTGGTGAGCAAAATGAAGGTAGTTTTGGTATGCTTGACTGGCAGTAGTCCAATCCCTTGGAATTATTGGCCAGTTTATCTGGGGTCCTGTGAGAGAATCAATCGAGCTCCATCCTCTTCTTCTGGGAATCTGCTAATCAAACCATTTGTATTCACTAACCAACTGAGGGGGTTGAGAAATAGAAGTGGTAGAAGATGGAAGTGGAATAAGTAAAAGAGGATAAAGAGATGGGTAGGCAAAGTCATAAAAGGAGGAATAAGATAAAGAAGGAGTGGCTGAAAATTTAAGTGAATTAGTTAGGAAAGGTGTTAATTGATAAACAGGAAAAGTAGAAGGTATATGAATAGACGGAGAAGGACATGGTGGAGTAGGGGAAAATACTCGATCTTCGATAAAAGAACAATAGGTAAATATAGGAATTTGAGGAAAACCCTGAGGTTGGAAAAGAAGAGGTAAGATTGCTGCTGAATTGGTTTGATAAAGGGAAAGATAGGTATCATAGTGATGAGTCATTTGTTGATAGTACAATAGGCTAGGAACAGAGGGACCTAAGACAGATCTTCTCTGATAGGCATAAAAAAAGGTTGAATCAAATGGATGGTTTTTGGAAAGATAAGCTAAGAGATCCACCCTCAGTTGGTTAGTGCTCTGCACATAGGTAGAAGTTGTATTCTAAGGTTGATTCAGGACCACAAAATCAATCATTGAGTGCCATGAATTATTAGGGCAAGTAGCCACTTTTGAAGCATAATACTGGAACATGTCATCTATCTGCAACTCCAAATAGTTGACATACAAGACAGCTTGCAAAACCACGTCCCCCACATACCAGGCCATATCTACTTCATCTGAAATCAACAGATCACCTCGTAGATACATGTAAGATAGCAACATGGTATCCGTCATCACAGAATCTTCAAATACCATACGGATCACTTCTGTCAGCAACTCAGGAGACCAAGCCCCACTCCAACCATCCTCTGGAAGAGGAAGATCCATCATTGAAAGCTTCATATAAAAGGCCAACTTCTGCAATTGATAGTGGACAAAGAAAGAATGGTCCGGAAGAACATACTCCTGAAAGTGCTCAAAGGGAGACCATAACAAATCCATCCTGGACTACAATCTTTCCACTTTATCTTGAAACAAGGGATACAAGGTGGCTTGTCTTTGGAGAACTGCCAAGTCCTACTTAGAGATAGAAGGAATAATAGGAACATTGGGGCTTGGAGGAACAGATTGTGACTGCATCAGTTGATCTTGCAACTACTTAATTTGGGAAGCTTGTGATTCCACTGTATTACGAGTAATCTGTAAGGCTAACAATTTTGCATCTAAAAGAGTCTGAAACTCTTGAGCTTCTTTGGGCATTCTCTCTTTCTCCTCTGAGACTTTAGTGACCTCTGACTGAGCTTCTGTTAACTGAATCTTCAAAGAAGATATCTCTTCTCTCTGAGTCTCAATCATTTGGGTCTGCTGCTCCATCTGCTTAAACAAATCTGCAAGTGTGTCTTTATCAGAGGCTAACTCTGAGGTTGCCTTATGCAACTGGTCTTTGGACTACATCAGTTCTTCATAGAAAGAAGCATACAGTTGTTGAGCACAAGCTGTCACTGAAAGTTCAATCGAACTCTGGATGTCTTTACAGAGGAATGGAATAGCATCTCCTAATACTAAACTGTTTAGTGAAGGGATTGATATCTCCAAAGAACCCTTTCTATGTGCCCTGAACAAATTGTTACATGTGAGGTAAGCAAGGAGATCACTACCAAAAGTAGCAAGAATTGTGACTGAAGGAAGAACTGAAGGAGTTTTATCTGCCACACGCTTCAAGCGCTTCCGTTGAATGACCAATGGAGGAGGGGAATCAAGATCCTCTATGTCAATAGGTTCTGAATTTTCTGAAGGTGGAGGGGGAGGTACTGGATCAGATGGAGGAGGTGGTAACACACCCTTCTTTAGGCTTGAGTATGTCAAGAAAGCATACAGGTAGGAACCATAGGTGACATTTGTAACATTTCCTCTGGTTACTTGACAAAATGTTGGTCCATCTTTATAAGCAGGTAAGTACTCCAATCAATAGCCACCCCTTTTAACACCATCTTGGAAGCTGTGAAGAGCTCTTTGGACAAATAATGGGATGGTGTTTTGGTAAGCATAAACCTGTCTTGGAGAAACTGGCAGACTAACTTCCAAAGAGGATCAATAATCATGAAAAAAGATACGCCTAAAAGTGTTTATCACTTTCTTGACATCCAGAATCTCTTTGGTCTGCTTCTGTAACAGCTTGAAAATCTCATCGTTGGAGAATAATTGTCTAGCTATAACAAAGGGCTCTCCTTTGTAGGGAAGAGACAAAGCCTTCCCTAACCCTCGGGATGTCAACACCATGGAAGCACCATGAACCAAGCCGACTTCTTACTGCATGAGGCAAGAAACTCATCACACAGGGATGGATCATCTGGAATCAATGGGAATGAAGCAGCCACGAAAGTTGCAAGTCCGGCTTTCGCTATAGGCTCAAAAGCCAGTAGGGAAGAATAATCCCTACTGATCCGCGGGACATACTGGATAGGAGGAGCGTGAGGCACCATTCAGATGGAAAACACACACACCACAAACACAGACAATCACAAAGAATGCCTGCAAAACAACCAAAGGGCTATAAAAAATAAATTAATCAAAAGGACACACACATAGATGTAACTAACCAATTTACCACCCCAAACAACCCACATCCTAGAAAAAATTTGGCATGACCTCTACACATATGCGATCGAAAACTTCATGCGATGTAACAAATAGACACCCAAAACCCCGTATCAGGCAAGAAAGAAAGAAAAACTACAAATTGTTTCCGTAATCGTAGCACATAGACAAATCATAATACCATAAAAATATAAATCAAGACTTGACCATAACCTTGACCAACAATGTCAACTTAGAGGACTTTACGCGCCCATCCCACGAAGCTTGTTTATTAAAAAAGAGAAACAAGTGCAATGAGGAAAATTTGTTTTAATGAAGGATTCATTTTAAGAAATTATTAACAATGGGTGACATTTTATTAGATGATAAACCTTCATAAGAAAACGACAGTTCCTTCTTAAATTTTTTATTACAAATTATTAGGGTGAAACGATGCTTTATCGAAACCCAGACTACGATTCCCAGACTGGGGTCTCTAAATGCAAATTCATTAATTAAAAATTAATAGTGATGTGGAGCACTTTTTTGTCAGAGCGTGTTTTTTTGTGACGGCTGGTTTATTTTTATTAAAAATTAAGGTGCCTCTTAAGCGCACGTAGCACGTGCAAAGTGAACGGCTGGTTGATTTTAAATTATTAAAAACTGTGCGTTTAGCGCGAATGCGCATGAAAAAGTGGTTGAATATAGTTCATTTTAGCAATTAATTGTGGTTAAGGGATAATGAAAATAAATGAAGCTAAAAAATAAATACATGGTAGAGGTGTGTATGCAATGGACTGAAGGCGCATGGACTAGTCTCCCAAATGTAAGGAATCCAATCAAACAAAAACAAACACCACTGACTGGAAAAAATAAAGCACCTTTGTGTTTTTTTTTTAATTTTGTTATTTATTTATGGTGTTTTTTCTCACTTGTATTTTAGGTGTGTTTGTATTGTGTATAGTGTCTGGTTTGGTTTATTTGTTTTGTTATTTTGTTTTTTTTTCCTATTTTTTAAAATAAAAATAATTAAATCGGGATATAAGACACAAGAATATGTTGTGAAGTGTAAGAGTGGGATTTCAGCAATCTAGCAAGTGTCATCAATGTGTTTGAATTTATCCATGATTTTCCAACTGATTTTTAGACTTTAAAATGAATTTTTATAAAGTGAAGTATTAAAATTAGGGTTTTCAGCTTCAAATAATACTTTGGCCTTTTATGAAAGAATTTTTAAATGGAAAATTAGTGGCAAAAGGAGCAAGGGGGTTTGTGGAATTTTTTGGAATTTTTTTTAATTTATTTTTGAATTTTTACCAATTTTTAATGAATTTTACTCATTTTACATGTAATTTTGAAGGAATTTTCAGATTTTGAATTTTTTGCGATTTATTTTTTTTGAATTTACACTTTAAAAAATATTCCAAATAATTTCAGTCATATTTGTAAATTTTTTTAAAAAAACTATAATTTTTTGAATTTTAAATGAATTTTTGAAATTATTATGTGTTTTATGTTTATTTTTATGTATTTTTATGTATTTACGGGTTGGAAAATAAAAGGCAGTACCCGGGCTACCTGTGAACAGTGAAGGATGACTGTGTGTGAATGATTGACTGCAATACTCCACCGCACGGACAAGTCGGAAGCGCATCCTCGCGCGTGAATGCCCGCTAGCACACTTGTACACAGCGGGAAAACAACGGAGGAGAAAGGGCAGGAACGGGGGCTAATTGAGTAGGTTAAGTTAATTAGGTTAGCTTAGTCTGAGAAAGTTAATTAAGTTAATTTAGTGTGTTAAAGCAAGTAGGTTAGTTAGGTTAGGTTAGTTTGTTAAGTGAGGTTAGTTAGGTCAGTCTGGTTAATTAGGTTAGTCTAGTTAAGTAGGTCAGGTTAACTAATGTTAGTTAGTGTAAGTAATATAAGTTAATTAAGCTAGGGTTAGTCATGTTAACTATGGGTTAAGTTAGTCTAACTAGGGTTAGATAGGTCGAACAATGGTTAGGCTAGGCTAATTGTGGTTAGTGAGGGCTAACTAGTGTTAAGTTAGGCTAACTATGGGTAGGTTAATTAACTAAGGGCTAGTTAAGTTACTAAGGGTTAAGTTAATTTAACTAGGGTTAGTGCAATTAACTATAGTGAGGTTAATTAACTAGGGGTTAGGGTAGGCTAACTAGGGGTGAGTTAGTCTAACTAGGGGTTAGTTTAGGTTAACCATGGTAAAGTTAATCTAACTAGGGTTAGATGATGTTAACTGTGGTTAGGTTAGACTAACTGGGGTTAGTTAATCTAACTAAGGGTTAGGTTAATTCAATTAAGGTTAGTTAATTCAACTAGAGTTAGTTTAAATTAACTAATGTTAGTTTAAATGAACTAAGGTTAGTGTAAAGTAACTAACCAGGGGTACCAGAGGAGGAGGAGGAGGAGGAGGAGGAGGAGGAGGAGGAGGAGGAGGAGGAGGAGGAGGAGGAGGAGGAGGAGGAGGAGGAGGAGGAGGAGGAGGAGGAGGAGGAGGAGGAGGAGGAGAAGAAGAAGAAGAAGAAGAAGAAGAAGAAGAAGAAGAAGGGGAGGAGGAAAGGGGAGGAGGAAGGGGAAGGAAGAAGGGGAGGAAGAAGAAGGGACTCGCGCTGGTGGCGGAGGAGGTCACAGGCGAAGGAGGAGGAGGAGGAAGGGCGTTGGCACTAGCGGCGGAGGAGGTCGCAGGCAGGATGGTGAAGGAAGTCCAGCGGCGGCTTGGCACAGGGAAGGAGGCAAGGGCAACAGGCGGCAAAGTCAATCCGGCGACAGCTCGGCACAAGGAAGAGAAAGGAGGGGGAGGAGGAGAAGAAGAAGAAGAAGGGTGAGGAGAAGAAGAAGAAGAGGAGGAGGAGGAGGAAGAGGAAGAGGAGGAAGCGACGCGGCGGCCTGGAAGCGACAAGTTTGCATTTAGAAGCACATTTCTACAGTTTACAAGGAGGTGGCCCTTGTCGTTTTGGCACCCATATGAGTGTGGACTCTTTGGCCTTGTGAATGGCCTTGGTGGGCTTGGTTCTAGCAGTTTGAGCGTGGGGTGAGATATCATAGCCCTTCTCCCTAGGCTTGGTCATGGGCGTGGTCGTAGGGGTCTCTATCGGTGTCTTTGCAATTGTAGAAGGATCAAGATAACCCTTGCAGAAAGTAGTCACTATGCGCACATTGCCTATAGCAAGATGGATGCGCTCTAGGTTATATTCCACATTGCAGTTCCTCTACTTTTTAAAAGTGCGACCTAGTAGTGACTTATTATCGACCCCTTTAGTGTTTAAAAACACATAAAAGAAGACTGGTATACTTTCAGACTCGATAGAGACGGCCACTTTGCATTTTCCTAAGAGTGAGTAGTTGGGTTTTTCTTTTATAAATATAATTTTTTTCCTTTTCTTTTGTCTTTTCTTTTGTTTTTTTCTATTGTTTGTTGTTTTTTTCTTTTTTATTATTTCTTCTTTTTTTTTCTCTTTGTTTTTTTTCCTTTTTTCTTTTTCTTCTCTTTTTGTTTCCTTTTTGTTTTTTGCTGCTTTTTTTTCTCTTTTTGTTTTTTCTCTCTTATTTTTTTCTTTTTCTTTTTTTTTTGTTTTTTCCTTTTTATTTTTCTTTTGTTTTCCTTTTTTTTCTTTTCTTTGTGTTTGGAAAAACAAAAATAAAAAATAAATGAAAGATGGGTGTGCAAAAAACGCACCCCCGTCTCGTGCGAGCGTGCAGGCAGGGGTAAAAAAAATTTGCGATGACGGGATCAAACGGGGCAGGGACGGCTAAGCGTGAACCACAGATGCCACGGGGGAGTCCCAAGGCACGTAAAACCAGAAACAGGCACGTTCACGCACGATACGAGAAATGCAGTCACACGACCAAAATAAATAAAAATTAATAAAATCCAAACCGTTCGTCGGATCGAAAAATTGTAAAAAGAAAAAATGTGTCAGAGAGAGAACTAGGGAGAGAAGAAGAGGAGAGAGAAATACTGCAGAGAAGAGAGAAAGACTGCAGGAAGAGAGAGAAATAGAGTGACGAGGAGAGAGAAAGACTAGAATTGGAGAGAGAAAGACAGGAAAGATGAAGAAGCCATGGAAGCTTGGAGCAAGAAGGGAGAGAAAGATTGTAAATGTATTGATATGTCCAAAAGATATGAAAAATTACAACTTCTCTCCTTATATACCAGTGTCAATGTGACATGGCATATTATTAGCATTCTAAGTATTCCCAGCTTCTTACAATCCATCCCTTCCCAAAAGTTTTTGTCCCCAAAAACAAAACTAGAAAGAGCTAAAGAAAAGATGGATAGAACAGAGTACTACTCTGTTTTACAGCTTTACAAATAGGGAATGAGTGAAGAATTTATCATTACAAGGGCTGAATTTGAAGTACGGAAAGTGGACCCTGCTATATACATGATTTGAAGAACTTTAGAAGCCATTGGAGCCATAGAATCTTCAACAAATAGTTCCAGAAGAAAGTAGACAACTTGCTGAAATAACAGTCCCTGCTAGACCAAATCTGCCATAACTTTTAATAGAAGTGTCCAAATGAGATGTACCACATATCAAAATGAAGCTCTTGAAGAGTACTTTAAGCTCATATAGATAGCTCAATTCTGAAAATGAAGTACGGCAAAAACTGTTCTAAAACAGCGTGCTGTCCTGAACCAGTCTGCACCAATACTAGCTCCATAAGCAATAGGCTTCAGCCACCAATGTATCCTTCAAGTATGGATACTCATCCAATATTGAATCAGGTCTCCAAGAAGCCTCTTCAGAGGGTAAACCTCTCCATTTAATCAAATATTCCACAATAGAACGTGATCGAAGCTTCTTTTCACGCTGACCTATAACAGCCTCTGGGATGTACTGAACGATACCATCTTCATCAATAGGTGGCAACTCATCAACTAAATCCACTGGATCACCATAATAGGGCTTGAGCTGACTAACATGGAAGACGTTATGAATCTTTGTAGAAGAGGGAAGCTCTAGTCTGTATGCCAAATCTCCAATCCGCTTAAGGATCCTGTAAGGGCCATAGAATCTGTGGGCAAGCTTATTACTGGATCCATCTTTCAATGTAGAGTACTTGGATTTGGGCACCTTCAACAAAACCAGCTCTCCTTCCTAGAACTCTAAAGGCCTCCTCTTCTCAGCAGCATACATCTTCATCTGATCTTGAGCCTTCCTTAGATTCACCTTGCATTGCTGAAGAAGGGTTTGCATTCTTTCCAACTCTTCCTTCCCATGAGGGTTGATCTTTTCGTTAAAAATGACTGTGGGTAGGGGCACCTTGTAACCAGACAAAGCCTCAAAGGGTGAAACTCCTATGCTCGCATGAGTGGAATTATTATAAGCAAACTCAGCCAGGTGTAACCAAGAATCCCATGAGGTTTGGACATCATAGCAAAAATGGCGAAGATAAGTCTCCAACCATGTATTAACTCTCTCTGTCTGTCCATCAGTTTGGGGATGATAAGCCATAGATGGAGCCAACTTGGTACCCATAGATGTAAATACCGCTTGCCAAAAGTTACTCATAAACTTTGAGTCCCTATCATGGACAATCACCTGCGGTAATCCATGCAATCTGAAAATATGCTCCATAAACTGGTTGGCCATCTGAGAAGCAGTAAACTGAATTTTTGTTGGGATAAAATGAGCTGCTTTGGTGAGTCTATCAACCACCACATAAATACTATTCCACCCCTTCTTGGTAGTAGGTAAGCCAGTGATAAAGTCCATAGTAATATGAGTCCATTTACCCGTAGGAATAGGCAATGGCTGCAATAAACCCCCTGGCTTATGGGTGCTATCCTTATTTTGCTGACAAGGCATACACTTCATAACGAAGTCCTTGACATCTTTCCACAGTCCTTTCCAATAAAAGCTCTTGCTGATCCTGTCATAAGTCTTGAAAACTCCCAAGTGTCCAGCTAAAGGCGAAGAATGCATCTCCTCCATAATTTTTCGCTTGAAAGAAGAAGTAGAGGGAATAACAATCTTGCCCTTCCACCAAATAAGACCATTGTTAAGCTGGTAATGTGAGTTTTCTTCCATAAGACCTTGCTGTAATTTCTGAAAGATTTGGTTGAATTCCTCATCTAAGAGATATGCCTCTTGTAGCTCTTCAATCCAATCACTATGTAATTCCGTCATGGCTGATACTTTGCAGGCCCACATACGAGAGAGAGAATCAGCCACTATGTTATCTTTGCCCCTTGTATGAGTGATGTCAAAGTCATAATTTTGTAATGTTGCTACCCATCGTCGTTGCTTTGGAGTAAGATTTGACTGAGTAAGGAAATACTTGAGTACGCGATGATCACTATGTACTCTGAATCGGCTGCCATATAAGTAATGGTGCCATTTCTTGATTGCATGCAAAATAGCCAACATTTCCTGATCATAAACATTCATGGCCATCTCCTTATTAGTAAGCTTACGGCTTTCAAATGCAATTACTCCATGCTCCTGAAGCAAAACAGCCCCAATGCCACGGCCACTAGCATCACATTGTATAGTAAACTCTTTAGAGAAATCCGGGCATACAAGAATAGGAGCAGAGGTAAGTAATTCCTTTAACTGGTTGAAGCTGCTATCTGCAAGAGAATCCCAAAAGAAAGCCTATTTCTTCAACCTGTCAGTTAAAGGGGCTACAATTGCCGCATAATGCTTTATAAATCTGTGATAGAATGAAGATAGACCAAGAAATCCTCTAAGAGAGGTAGTAGTAGTAGGCGTTGGCCAATCTTTTATGCATTGCACCTTCTTGGGATCAGCCTGTATTCCTTTTTCACTGACTATATGTCCCAAGTATTCCACTTCAGTCTGCATGAAAGAACACTTCTTCTCCTTAGCAAAAATCCTATGATGTCTCAACACATCAAAAACCTTCCTCATATGCGACAAATGATCCTGAAAAGTCTTGCTGTAGATCAAAATGTCGTCGAAGAACACCAAGACAAACTGAAAGAGAAAAGGTTGTAGAATCTTATTCATCAGGCTTTGAAAGGTAGCTGGAGCGTTTGTAAGGCCGAATGGCATCACCAAGAAATGGTAGAGCCCACGATCAGTCCTAAAAGCAGTCTTGACCTCATCACCCTCTCTCATGCGAATCTGATGATACCCTGATCTCAAATCAATCTTCGTGAAGAATCGAGCCCCCTTAAGCTCATCAAGCAAATCATCTATCCTGGGTATAGGATACATGTTCTTCACTATTGTCTTATTGAGATCCCTGTAGTCAATGCACATTCTGAAAGATCCATCTTTCTTTTTGACTAACAGGACTGGGGATGCATACGGTGAAGAACTTGGTTCAATGAATCCCATTTCAAGAAGGTCTTTGATTTGCTTGGCTACTTCCTCTCGTTCACATTTTGATAATCTGTAAGGTGGCTTATTGATTGTCTTTGAGTTGGGTTCCAAATCAATGGGGTGATCCACCGCTCTCTTAGGAGGCAATGAAGTAGGTACTTCAAATAAATCTCTATACTCCTCAAGAAGAGCTGTCAAGGCTGGATGGTTTGCTGAATTATTAGGCTGATCCTGTGCTTCTTTGTTCAAATGCAATACAAATATCTGTGAGCGCTTCTTGTACTCTTTCTTGAGTTGTTGAATGGTGATAAGCTGAAAATCAGATTTACTAGGAATCCCCTGTAAACGGATGAGTTGTCCATTGGAGAAAAACTCCATATATAACTGTAAGAAATCCATAGTAATCACGCCTAAGGTCATCAACCAATCACAACCAAGTACAATATCTATGGGCCCCATTTCCAAAGTGATCAGGTTTACTTTGACTTCAAAATTTTCAGCCATCTACAAAGAAACCTGTGGGCAAATCTGTGTGCTGATTTCCTCTTCACCATTAGCCACTTGTACTCTAATGGGCTATTGTAAGTCGGTGGGAACACAATTCAACCTGTACATAATGGATTTATTGACAAAACTGTGGGTACTGCCACTATCTATCAGGATGAACACTGGCTTTCCACATATGCTTCCCTTCATACGAAGTGTATTAGGGTTCTTAGATCCCGTCCAAGCATCCATAGAGATAGAACAATTAGTGGCAGCAGGCAACTCATTACAAAATCCACCAGGATCAAATGGGATATCACCGCCTGGATCAAAAGGAAAAGAGTCAGATGGATCATAGAAGTACTCCTGTCCACCATCATCCTCGAAATCTTCATTTTCAGCATTGATTGGGACTGCATTAACTTCATCTATGTCATTTTCAAGGTCCTCAAGAACTAGCATACTCTGAATTTTTGGCTTGGCATTTTTGTATACACACTTTGAAGCATGGTCAGGAGTATACTTTTCTCCACACTTGAAGCATAAGCCTTTGTCCTTTCTTTCCTTGTAAAGATCCATGGGAATATTTCTGGAATTTGTATTGACTGAAGTAGACTTAGGCTTATTGTCACCTTGCTTAAATTCAACCTTTGGACTGTTTGCTGTCCTGAAATTGCTTTGAAGCCTAGAAGCATTAAATGGAGGATAAGTTGGTATCCGTAAGCTCCCACTAGGCATATGATTGTTGCCATAATTGTTACCAACTTGCCCTTGCTTTAAAACAGTCCTTGGCTGTCCATAACTTGGCTGAAATGAAGACTCTTTCTTATACTTCCTTCCAAAGCGCTCTGCAAGCTCAATAGCCTTGAAAAGTGAAGTAGGATTCTGCGCCATAACATCAGCTGACAAGGATGGTTCTAAACCATACATGAACTTGTGTAACTTGGCCTCATCACTGATGTTTTCCACATACATGGTCAAGTTGAGGAATTGGTTTGTATATTCTCTTACACTTAGGCCCCTTTGTTCCAAAGCATACCGTCTTCGTTCTAACTTCTCTTTTTCAAGAGGTGAAACAAAGACTTCAGCCATAAGTACCTTGAAAGCTTCCCAATTCTCAATAAGTACATTCTCTTTCTTGATATACCTCCACCAAGTGTGAGCAAATCCTTCTAAGTGCAAGGAGGCAAAGTGTATCTTCATAACATCAGTTTTAGGAAATATGTCAAAATAAGACTCCATCTTAGAGGTCCATTCCTCTAATTCTGATGGTGAAGATGACTGACCATTGAATTTGGATAAAACAATTTTGTCCTTGAATTCTCTATCATGGAAGGGTTGATGTCCCAAAACTGGCTGATCAGAATTTCCAAGTACAGAACCTCCAAATTGAGACTGATATCTTCCAACAGGTGGCTGAGAATTACCATGTAATCTTCTTGTTGGTAAAGCACCCCTAGAATGCTGAGTATGCAATCCAAAAGCTTGAGTATTGGCTCCGTTCAAGCTGCCCAAATAGTCATCATGCCTTTGTGAAGCTTCTCCCACTTCATACTGACTATTTGGAATACCTCTTCTTCCAATGATTCCATCTCCATGACCATTTTGGTTGGATGGCTAAAGTGGGACTGAAGGGTCAGTATTTGAACAGGCCTTCTCATTAGCTTCTTTTGATGCCACTTGTAATTGTAAAAGTTTAGAGATTTGTGCCATGAGTAGGTCGTTGGACATTACCAATCTATCAATAGAAGCCTTGGTCTGATCAGTAGATTGAACCATCTGATCCATTCTTGATAGCATGGCCTCATATCGCTCTCTATGCCTTAGTTCATGGGCACACAAAGTATCATTGAGTATACTAATTTATCCTTGTTGAGGCTCTTCAGGGTTCTCTTGAAGTGTGCTTTCCATCATAGAATCCCTGATTTGCTGTGCATAGTCCTCCTGGACCTTATTTTTGCCTTTATGTCCTGCCATACTAGTGTAGTCCTGCAGTACCCCCTGTCAGTAAAACAGCTATAACTTTGTCTAGAAAACTCCGATTGCAAAAAAAATTTGTGCGAATCGAAGCTAACAATGCCCTCTTCGAGATGAGCTATAGCACGCTATAACAGGTTTAGGATAGAAAATTCTGTAATTGAATTTCAGAGTCTGAACTGTCCAGTCCTGCACCCTGTTTAGACCTATAAGTGCCCTGTTTTGACCCTGTAATGCAAGAAAGTAACCTCAAATGGCTACCAAACCCTGCAAAAGGGTATATAGGACCTGTGGGTACCCTGTAGTACCTGCACCTGTACTTCAGTATCAAAGGGTGTACCTGTATCCACCTGTAAATACCCTGTGGGTAACCTGAAAATGCCCTGTTTTACCCTGTTTTACTCCAGTAGGTACTTGAGTCATTGGAAAGTCTTCAATCTTCAATTCTCCACTTGCTGTACCTGTGTGAGGGATAAAACGGTAGGACGGGCTCCCTACATGGGCTCCGAATCACCGGGAGGTGGGCAAAGTTCCCCCCGGGTCGGTTGGTTGCACCCCTTCGGGATCTTTGATAGTGAGGGAGGGTCACCTCTCTTTTGTCCCACTATCTCCCCCGACATCCACCTTTTTCCTCGGTGGGAATATCAACATGGCAGAGGCTAGTGTGCTAAGCAATCAGCATGATATGCAATTCCAAAAATATCCATTCAGCCTTTCATGAGATGCAATTGATTGAGATAAGAAAACTTGAGATGGGAGAAGGGTTTACCTATGCAATTCAGTGACTCACTGATTGCTAGTACTTACCCTTTTACGATATTTCAGCTTGGATAAGAGAAAATTTCAACAAAACAGATCAAGGTTATGCATCAAGCTGATCAAATGTTACCTAAGATGAGTAATGGTTTTGAATCAAAAGGAATTCAATGAAATAGGCTGAGATTGAAGAAAATTAATACTATTCTCTGATCTATTGATCAATCCAGTGAATTAATTGATCAATAACCTCTCATCAACAAGTGGAAAAGCCATTAGCAATAGGATTATTGAGAGATTTCAGAGATTAGCAAAAGAAAATACCTCCATTAAGCTTGAAAATGATGATGGATATCAGCTTTAACGCGGTTGATGCAAGAGTTCTTCATAATCCACCATGAATCCAACATAAAGCTTGAAATCTCCATGAAATCAGTCCATACATGCTTCAATATGATGAAATCCTTGAAAGATCAATACTCCAGCCTTGCTTGAACACTTGAACTTCAAAGATTCAAGCTCCCTGATGAAAAGCCCCAAAATATTCCTTCCATTTGAGCTTCATTGACATGCACGAGATGAAATCTCTTCAATGTCTTCAATCTTGAAGTCTATCCAGCTTGTATTCAGCTTTAGAGAAGCCTTGAAGGTCGGGAAAGTCCAAAATCTTGAGAAATTTGAGCTTCCATGTCTGTGGCTATGGCTGCCCTGCTGTGTATTAGGGTTTTGAACAGAGGAATGGCTGATGAGAGTTCCCCTGGGGCTGAAAGTTGATGTACTCAAGTGTTTGATGAAGCCTTAAGAATCTTTGATCAATGAGCTGAGCATTTGGAGCAGCAGAGCAGTGAGAAGGGGCAGGAGGATCAGCGCAATTTTCGGCGCAATTTTCGGGCAGTTCCTGGGCTGATCTTCAGCAGTAGGCATCAACTATGGTGCTCCTCCTGTAGCTTAGGCAACAAAGATTCTTTGCCCCATGGTTTGGCAGTGAGAGATTCATCACAGAGAGAGATATTTGTGAAGATTCTTGACATCCACCATGAAAGCTTCAGCCAAAAGCTTGAAGGAGAGAGAAGAGAAGCTCTCTTTTGAAAAGTAACTGTAGTTTAGTCTGTAACTAAGCCCGGTTAACCATTCTTTACCCTAGTTACCACATCCAAGAGGAAATACAGCTCATGGCCTGCCACTGTGTCCAACAGTTGGTCTGTAAAAGAGATAGAGAAATGATCCTTCTTTGTCTTTGAATTCAGCTTCCGAAAGTCGACACATATTCGAAGTTTCACGTTCTTCTTGGGTACTACCACAATGGGCGAAACCCATTCACTATTAGCCACGGGATAAATGAACTCTGCTTCAAGAAGTTTCAATAATTCAGCCTTCACCAGAGCAGAGTAATTAGGATTCATTCGCCTTTGTCTTTGCCTTACAGGTTTGGCATCGGGCTCTAGGTCAATGTGATGTTGACATACTGTGGAATCAATCCCCTTTAGATCTTTATATGACCAAGCAAACACATCTAAGTTCTCTTTGAGTAGGTCTCGCAGGACCACTAATTCTCCTTCTGGAAGATTGAGACCCACTTTCAGGTGGTGTTCGATACCATCAGTATCCAGGAATATCACTTGTCTTTCACCTTCCACTTCGTGGATAAATGTCTCACGAATTGCTTCTGGATAGAGGTCTGGCTCTTTCAAGAGACTAGTATCCTCATCTAATATTCCACTAAAACTAGTGTCCTCCTTCTGAACAGATGACTCATTTGTCTATTGAGGTTGTTGAAAGGGTATCAGAGCTTTGTTTGCTTCTATGTGAATGGTAATTTCTTATGGACTTAAGAATTCATCTTCAAAGGGATGCATCCAGGAATGTCACATAGCACAGACCTTCTAGAGGCCGTGGCTCTGAGGGCTTTGGCTTCTGTTGACAAGGGGCATCATCATCATCTTTTCTCTGGACTGAACGGTCAGGGCTACAGGAGTCATGGGTGAAATTAGATTTTATGCTTTTAATCCATTTCTTATACAAATTCTGCATACTTTGTGGTCCATTGCTCAACCCAAATGGAACCATGGTCATTCCATCCAGCACCCTGAGATCTTCGGCCTCTAAGGTCTCTGTAGGGACATCAACAAGATCATCCGCTATCAGAGAAAATTCTTCATCTGCACTTTCATAACCTACTTCATTTTCTTTCTCATCATTTTCATCATCTTCCTCTGGAGGCTCTGTCTCTGCTTCTGTAGAGGCTCTGTAGGAGAAGAATAGATCTTCTGCTTGTGCATCTACTTCTACTTCTGTCACAGCTTCTGACTCTGCTTCTGCCTCTGGCTCTGGCTCTGGCTCTGGCTCTATGTCTGTTACTGTCTCTATATCCGCTCTATCTCTGTTCTGCCTCTACTCTATATCTGCTCTGTATCTGTAATGTCTCTGCTATGTCTCTATGTATGTCTCTGCTCTATATTTATTATGCCTCTATTCTGTCTCTGCGGCTGTCATGTAACAGGGAGAATTGTACATCCATGCTTCTATTTCACTGTCAGAGGTGATTTCAGAAGTTAGTTCTAGTTGAGGCAGGAGGTATTCTCCCATGGACAAGGATTTTGCTTCCCTTGGCAGTTGGCTTACAATGCCCACTATTAGGGACTGTGCCTCTGTTTTCTTAGGAAAGATTTGCTTAACAGCATCTTCATCTCCTGATGTACTATCTGTTACCTCGTTGGAGGAGTTAGATATGACTTCGATGGATGTGGATCCATTGCCTTTTTGTGATCCATACAGCTTCACCACCACTTTGTTGAGTCCTCTGCCTAGGGTTAGGGTTCCTTTGAACCAGTCCGTCTTGGCTCTTGCTTCAAAAATCCAAGGTCTTCCCAATAGCAGAGGGTATGAGGTCCCATAAGAATTTGGTTTAACCACCAGATATGTCAGCCAATAGTCTCTTCCTGCAAGGATTGTTTTTACGTATGGGAGGATGCCCAACGGTTTGATTCTGCTTTGGTCTGCCAATTTGATAAGCCACTGTGTAGGTTGAATTCCTTGCAACCCTAATTCCTTCATTGTCACATCCATCATTATGTTTACTAATGAGCCTCCATCATCAATGCATCTGAAAATAAACATCCTTCTATCCACACACTAATCTCTAGGGTTCTATGATCTAGGAAGGCATTAGCCACATCTACTTCCTTTATAGGCTCCGGGGCCTTATTGGTCTTGGTCGCTATTGAAGGAGCAATCCTTAGTCCACATCTTCTTGTCAAGATGCTTTTAAATTTCTTTCGGCAGCTGGGAGACAGCATCAGCAACTGCTGGAATGTTAAGTTTGGTTTAAAAGTGTCTAGGTCTTTGACCAAGTCATAATCTTTGATAGGATCCACAGGCTTCTCTAGCCGGCTGGGAAATGGGACTACGCCCATTTTCATATTTCCTTTTCTTCTAATAATTGCAGCATTAGCATTTTTTGTGTTTCTGGAGGTGCTTTTGTATCATCTATCTCTTGGACCTCTGGTCCTATTTCTGGGACTGTCTCTGTAACTCTCTATAGTACTACAGTGCTCTGTACTGCACTCTTCTGTCCTGTACTGCTCTATCCCTCTGTTGGCAGGTTGAACTTCACAGTCTTGGTAGGAGAGTTATTTTCATTCTGAATAACTAGTTTCTTCTTCCTGGTGTGCATGACAGTGGCAACTTCCAACTCTACCAAATTGGAGGCAGGCTCTTGTGCCTTCTATTGGCTATCAGTGCCATTGGCCTTTACAGGGACTGGGCTTGGACAATCCTTTGCAGTGTGGCCTTCTCCTTTGCATCGGCTGCATAAGGGCTTGTAATCCACAGATCTTTTAGGGTTTTGAAAATTCGGGGAGATATGACCCTTTTCTCCACACCTGTAACATTCCACCTCTGATCTCTGAACACCGCCAGACTATCGTCCTCTATAACTTTGAGAGGGAAACCTCCTTGGACCAAAATTAGGACCAAATTCCCTAGGCTTTGGTCCAATATTCTCTGTTGTCATTTTGGATTCCAGCAAGTTAAATCTTGCATTTTCATCCTTCTGTCTTCGTCCATGCATCTCTTTTAGAGAGAAAATATCCTCTATGTGGTTCTTTCGCAAACAGTAAGAACAGAAGGCCCCAGGAATGATTGGTTTTCGGGTACATTCAGTGGCTAAATGTCCCGCTTGATGACACTTTCCGCACCATATATTAGAGCGCATCACATCTCTTCCAACTCCCACAGGAGTGGATATATTGGCGGTATTCACCTTCAGTGTCTGTAGCTGCTCTGTAATCACATCCAGAAGCTCTTTCTTGATACTTGCAACTGAGTTGGATAAGTAGTCCTTAAGATTTTCACCTCCTGAAGTACTTATGATAGGGTTTTGGGAAGCTTTTGTAATTACTGCATATACTGGTTAGGTCGATCCAGAAGGTCCTCTGTTCTGGCTCTAATTCAGAGCTCTTGCTCAGACTTGGGGTTGTTGATTCCAATTGGCAGGGTTCCACTGTTGTTGAATCGCCATTGGAGAAATTGTTTGAGGCCACTGTTGTTGTGGTTAAACCATCATTTGAGGCACTATTGTCTACGACGACCACAGTGGATTAGGTACATTATATTGCGGCACTATTTGCATCTAGGGATAGGGTAGGAAACTGTCACTGGGACTGCATTTGGTGGGTATAACATTCCTGGCATGGGAGGAGGTAAGACTCATCTTCTTGGAGTCATTGATAACCTTGCTTCAACTTTGTCATACAATCTTGCACCTTCCACTGTAGCTTGCAGATTGACTGGTCTTCTCAATTCCACGAACTTGCGAACTTCTGGTTGTAGGCCTCTAAGGAACACTCCTTTCTGGATACCTTCGTCCAAATGATGGTTAGTCCATCTCTTCAGGATGGATTCCATTCGTGAGACATAAGCTTCTACTCTTTCTCTAGAGGATTGACTTAGGTTCATGAACTCCTCTCGCATCCGCTCTTCGAAACCTTCACGCCTGAATTTAGTGAGGAAAGCCAACTTCAGGTCGTCCCATGTGCCAAAAGTTCCTGCTGCTTGTCTCTCATACCACTAAAACGCCGTGCCCTTGAAAGTGGCAGGGAATATCGCTAACCAATGCTCAGGGGTTCTGGCATTGTTAGCTACACATGCTACCATAAATTCTGCTACATGAAGATCAGGGTCTTCATTGTACTCTCCTTTAAAAACTGGCAATGGGACTACATTTGCTGGCTTGTCATCAATATTTCCAGGACGAATCTGACTAGGAAGGGGACCTTAAGTTGCCATGGGAACTTCTGTAAAGAGTGCTTTTAGGGCGTCAAAGGAGGCTTCTACTGCAAGCTCATTCTCAGCTTTGATTTTTGCTTTCTCTCTTCTCACGTACCTCTGGACTCGTTCTAACGCTTGCCTCTTGATTGCGTCATTCATCAGGGGGTTGGCTCCAACCAGTTGGTCTGTACTCAACAGGATAGTATCAGAGAGGGCTTCAGTCTTTGGTGGAGTCTCTAGCCAACATCTCTTCTACTTCCTTCTTTTCAACATCTCTGAATTCAGCTTTCAAACCACTACAGAGGGGGAGATATTCCATTCTGAAAGTATCAAAACTCATTCTTCTTAGGATCGTTGTTGTGTCATTATAATAATGCCAGCTTTTGAGGGTTTCAACAGTGTATGTTGTGAAAAACACTCTGTCTACCAACTTCCAATGGGTTGCTAATTGGACAAACAGAAGGTTGTCAATGCACCAAGCATCCCACGTATCTTGATGTTGAGCATCCATGAACAAATTCCAACTCTTTTCCTTCTTGTTTTCATGAACCTCCACAGACCATGACTCCTGAAGCTTCTTCACAATCTCCCACTTGATGATGTCTGGAAACTTCTCAATGAATGCCAAATCTTCCATGGATGGTCATTCTCTCTATTTTTTCTCTTCATTTTGTTCCCAAACAATTTGCCACCAAGATGCAAGTTTTTGCTGCTTCAACAGGAAGACAAAACAGCCCACCACATAGAGCATGCATCATGATGATAATATGTTTCCGCCATTGTGGGATGAACTTCTTGTGGAAAGTGGCTTTGATAATGAGAATCTCAAACTCTTCAGTGGAAGAAGGAACTTTGCAAACTTCCATTGAATTCTCCTCTTCTTGGCAATGCCATTTCCTTCATTTTCAGCCTCTCCTGGTGCTTGTTAATGGCAAGTTTCCCTGGTTGCGCACCAAAAACATGGAGCCCCAAGAGGAACATCAAGGAAAAGGGGATTCTACTGCAAGAAAATCTATCTTGTAACATCAAAAAGCTTTCATTTCATTCTTTTGATTATCAAAACAAAGAAAACAGCAATTCTTCACGCAAAATCATAGTAGATATCTCCCACGGATTTGATAGAATCAACCATAATCTTCAACATCTTCATAGAATCCACCAATAGAACAAAGAACATAGAAGAATATACCATCTTTGAATGAAAATCAATCACATAGTATTCATCTTTAATGGCTTCATAGTTCTCTCTCTCAATCTCTCATATACAGTTACACTGTTTTGATAGAATTGACTATCTCTGGCGCTCTCTCTCTCTCTCTCTCTATCAATAGTACATCATCTCCTCACACAATACTCTCATAATAACTCTCAATAATCCTTCTTAGGTCGTGGATGCACCTCCCAAGAGGTATGTCTGATATGAAGAGTCACCAGATCCACTACAGTGTCCCTTCACAGCTCACTATTGTCACTGTCACTTCAGTCTTCAGCAGCTACTTTTTCCATTTGTTTTAGCTCTTTTGAACTTAGATTCATCCTTTCCAAAATTTTAAAAACTTTCCCAAAGTCACACATGCTTTCTACAGAACACTTACAGAAGGTCTATAGAACAGTACAGTACAGTACCAGAGCAACTACAAAACAGTTACAGAGCAGAGACAGAGCAGAGACAGAGGCTCTACAGAAGGTTTACAGAGGGTTACAGAAGGTCATTAGAACCTCATAACTCATACTCAAACCATTCCAAACTATAAAAAACTATTCAATAAGCTTCCAAAAGATCTCAATCTTCATCAATCATCAATCCATCCTTTATACAGAAGAAAATCAGAATAAAACAGAAGCTATACAGAAGGTATACAGAACTAATTAGAACCTCAACAGAACCTATTAGAACATCACAGAGCTTCACATCTCTACTGAAAATCATCATGATCTTCCAAAACATAATCAATATCATCCAAAACACTCTCAAACACTTCCATTATCAACCATTCATCACTCTAAGTCCATCAAAAATCAATCATTCAGACCTCAAAAACAACAAAATTCAGTCTTTTTCCACTCTCAACATCCATATTGGAGAAGAAAACATTCTTGAGTTCCTCCCATTGGGCTTTTTTTTCATCACCTAGGCACGATACCAAACCCTTGCTTCTTCTTTAAAAACCAATGGTAGACCACAAAGCTTTGTGGCCTCATCATCCCTTTTTTAGGCAAGGAAATCCATTTTCAAACTATCCATGAAATCAGTAGCATTCCCCCTTGGGCAACCAAAGAAACTTAGGAACGACATGATCACAATATTATTTTTATTCAAAGTAGGAAAGGATGAAGAAGTTAGAAAAAGATAATATTTTCACAAAGTGATCTATTGTAAGATGAAGATCATGACATTAAACGCTTTTTGGTAGTTGATGATGGAAATGATAAATGGCTCCACTAAAGCATTAATCTCAATGATTCTTTGTAGCCCAAACATGAGAGCTATACATTATTGAAAATGGTTTTTTCTACTAAAGATAATGTGAACTTCTTGAAAAAGAAAGGCACAAATGGCATGTTCTCTTTAAATGGCTGATTCCTTGTACTTCCATTTTTCATCTTTGACTTAAAAAGCAAATATAAACTTTCACCTCTCAAAGAGAGACTGAAGGTTTCTTGTAGAATGTCCATAGTGAGAGCACCAATTAATAAGAGAAAAAATGAGCACTTGTGTCCACTACACAAATAGAATCAATCTCCTCAAATGAAGGGATGTGAAAGAGGCACAAGCTAGCCAAATTAGAAGTGGGCTAGGATAGTTTACACACATGAGTAGAGGTAATGATATTGATTATATGGAAAGAGGAAGAGAAGAGAATGTGTAATGTGATATGAAGCAAATAATTGAAGATACTAATATTTTGAGTTACAACTAATACATCCCAAACCAAAATGGTGGGAGATACATGCACACATAAGTAGAGATGTAACGATGGTGATGATGTAGAACGAGAAAGACGAGGAAGGGGTGGAGGGAATGATGGCATATAGGAGTTTGGACATAGTGGAATAGGGAGGATGGGGATGATGGAAGGATGGAGGATATGAAAGGATGAGGGTAAGGGTAGAAGAGGATGAGGGTATGATGAAGTGGGAGCAAGGAGGGTGGTGGAATTGGGAGATTGATGGGGAAGTGAGGGAGAAAGATTATGTGTAATGAAGTAAAGAAGAAGAGTGATGGAGTAGAAAGGGATAGAGAGATTATGTTGAGGAGAGAAAGATAATAGATATATGAAGATAGTGGTAGAGTGGAGTATGTGTGTTCTCCTTAAAGGCTTAAAGGGGTCCTCTTTTATACATACTTGGCTAGATTATATTATCTGCTAACTCCAATTAATCAAGTGTAATCTTGATTGATTAGAATCTTAGATTGGATGATACACTGAGTGATGTAAGGCAGTGCATAGAGTCTCCCTTCATAATACATTTTGTTGTCTTGTATGCAGAAGCTATTACAATCAAGCTTTTCAAAAAATAATAAGAAAATGAAAGCTAAACTACAAAGGTTGAAAAATATGAGGAAGAGTTGTGCATGTGCATTACTAGCATAATGTGATATTTTACAACATGGGATGGATAATTTTACAAGGGTTTGAGTAGAGAGAATGTGAAAAGGTATGCACACTTTTTACAAGATATTCTTACTCTCTAAAAGGAAAATAAGTTTACTTTGGAGAGAGATTCACAGAGGAAAAGGCTTTGAACAATAATTGAAAAGAGTCCAAAATCTCCACCATTTTAGATGTAGCCTTTGTTATGAATCCCTTTGTGCACAAATATATTGTTACCTTTTATTCTTTTGGTGGCCCAAAGCTTTTTCGAGCATACACCATTTATAAATTTCTAAATATTTAAAAAAATATCATAGTTAATTTAATAAAAGACTTAAAAAAGTAAGATACATAAAAGAGAAAAATATAAGAGAAAAGAAAAAGAGAATCGGATGTATGCACCACATGGGAGAGTTGTTGGATTATTTTCTCAAAATACTAAAAGACATGTGTGTCCAAGCTTGGCTAGCTCCAAGTGACTATCAAGTTTGAATTTTTGTAGAATGTGTCCTCATGTTGACTTCCTTGTATGCTTGGCATCATTTCCTTAAATGTGAGGATACTCTCATGTTCAACTCCAAGGTTTTTCTAATATGATGTGGCCCACCTTTAAATCCATCCAAGCCCAATGCTAGAATTATTGTAGATAAATATTTTCAAAGATGATTACTTCTAGAAAGAAATTTAATATTTAAAAAAGGCACTCTTATTTCGTAGAAATATGGAAACCTTTATAAACATTGGTTCCTACATAAGGCTTAAACTATGCATCCAAAAGCTATGTATACCTTAAGTAATTCTAAAAAGAGCTTCACATAGAAAGAATAAAAGGTTGTGAAATGCACCCATTAATACTATCAATGACAAGTCCAATATATCTTTCTAGTATAGTAAAACACTTATGCCTATAGTGTATTGCATTTTTTCTCTCTATTGATTACTCTTTCTGATGAATTTGTAGTGCTTCCTTTGCCATCACAAGTTCCTCATCATCTCTTGCATTCTTTTATTGAGCTTTCAAACTTGCACAGATACTATATACTCCCATTCTAACTTTCCTTGGGATTGATACATTGCTAAAGAACAACTTTCACAATTTGGTAAGATGTAGATAGCTAACAAACTTGTCTGCATTTTGAAGCATAGCTTGCTTATAGATATAATATACTTCAGTCCTAGTAAAGTTATTTGTGAGATACAACCTTCTAGTTGTTGGCATAACTTCACAATGTTCCTTAAAGTATATTTCCATCCAAAAAACTGCAACCTTGACTAGAGGACCAATGGTAACATTTGGCTCATGTTTGTATCCATCATACTTAGACATTTTGCATTTGACTCTTTCAAGACGCTAGACTTAAGCCTATTTTAAACATTTTCCTACAAACCACTATGTTATAAAAATAATACTCAAACTTTCCATATATCTATTGTATTAACATAGATGAACGAAAAGCATCATGTTGACTATATGTCAAAGAAAAATAAGGCTACTTGAGTGCCTTCAATGTTTGATAACCATATGTAGCAAGACAATTCTGTTAGCAACAATTACATTGCAATGCATACTTGGTTTGTACATCACTTACAAGTAATTTGTTCTTTTAGAAATGTATAATTTTTTTCCCACCACATCCTTCTTTCATGCATGAAACATCTTCAAAGATATGTGATATTGATAGTATGAGTGATCTACATGCTTTGATAATTATACCTCTATATCATTCAAGAAACCTCCTATGTCCTCCAAAGTATTGGGATCAAATAAATCAAAAGACAAATGGTCTTATTGTTTGACAATATCCACATCATTTTTCTTTGTAATCTGGGTTGCTACATGCACTTGATAGGATCTCTATGTCAAAGAATTCAAACGATAGAGCATTAGATCCATCATAGGACTCAAAAGACAAAGTATCAATTCATACAAGAGAAAAGATATAGTGTAGATTCTAGCAAGAAAATTAGAGAAAATCCTTGAGGATAATACTATAACTCACTAATGATATCAAAGTGGAATAATAGGCCTAATGGTCTTTTATGTGAGGAGAGTAGTTGAGGTAAGGGTTAGGTTAGGGTTAGGGTTAAGTTAGGGATAGGACTCAGTGTAAAGGTGCCCTAGGGTTAAAAACTTGCTAAGTTGGAAATTTTTATTTATAAAAAAGGATGCATATCTCATTCCTCTCATTTTCAAACAAGGGATCAACAAGCTAGAACAAATGAGTATTGTAGACAGGGCAAGACCAACCCATACAAATCTAGTGCAATGACCTTGTAACAACAACTGAAAATACCAATGTAAGTGATTTTTTACTAGCGTTTAAAATTTTCAAAAATATTTCTTTTATTGAAACAAGAAATTATAAAAAAATTAAGAAAAAATTTGAGTTGTAAGAGGTATAAATAGTTGGATTTTCTATTTAGGTAATGACTTGATTTAGAATAATGATTGATAAAAGTAGGTCAACTTGATGCAATATATTAAGTTATAGTGAATATAATAAACATGTTTGATCACTCAAGTATGAAATTTTCCTAAGATTATAGAGAACTTGATGTACTACATCAACATTCTAATAAACCTCAAACTTCTTAAAGACAACTTAATGGGTTATATTGAATTCTTGTCAATATCTCTTCCAATTTGATGCAATACATCAAGTTTGAGTAGAGATATATTATAATATCTAGTTTCACTTGATTTAGTATAATAAGGTTCTTAGAAATTATGTCAATAGGTTCGTATAGTTGTGTTCTATTTGATGCATTACATCAAGTTTCCTTGGAATTTTGTTAAATGTTGTAGATGACTTGATGCAATACATCGAGTTGCCTAGATTCTTTCCTAACTTTTCATTTGATTTGATCCATCACATCAATTTTACCCACTCTTTGTATTAGTTTTGGATCTTAATTGGTACAATACATCGAGTTTCAAAAAAACTTTGTTAAATTGTTTCTAAGGTCATATAGTGCATTAAGTTGCTTAGAAAGTTAGTTAACTTTTTGGCAAAGTTGATGCAATGCATCAAGTTTTCTAGAGTTGTAGCTAATATTTTGGATGATTCACTTGATATTTATATCATTTTTTGTCATGTTTGATACATCGCATCAAGTTTCTTAGAGAGTTTGCTAATTTTTTAGCCAAGTTGATGCAGTGCATCAAGTTTCTTAGAAAGTTTGCTATTTTTCCGACCAAGTTGATGCAATGTGTCAAGTTTCTTGTAAACCTTACTAATTTTTTGGTCAAGTTAATACAATTAATCAAGTTTCTTATAAAGTTTACTTATTTTTTGACCAAGTTGATGCAATACATTAAGTTTCTCATAAACTTTGCTAATTTTTTTTACCAAATTGATGTAGTGCATCAAGTCTCCTTAAAGTTTAGCTAATATTCTACTCTAGTTGATCTTGTGCATCAAGTTCACTTAAATTTTAATATAATTATTTTGTCATAGTTGATGCCATTGCATCAAGCCTCCTTGAAATCTTATTATTTTTTCAACTATTGATATAATCCATCAATTTTTTATGTAGTACATCAAGTTCACTTTAGTTTTGAAACACTTTAATTTGCCACAATTAATGAAATGTATCAAGTTTACTGCGACACATTGAGTTTTCTAGAAAGTTTTCTTCCATTTTAATAACTTGATTATAGTACAAAAATTACCATGAATTAGTCTAATTATGTTCTCTCAATCTTGCTATAATGCATCAAATGTCTAGTAGAGAAGCTCAAAATTAGTTCACCAAGTTTTTCTTTTTCTTCTTTTTTATAATTGTCACTAGGGGGCAATGCCCCCAAAGCCAAATTTTATTGAAATTTAACGATGATATGTTTATGTAATTTTTTGAATATAGACTTTTTTTTTTGTTTCTTCCCATCCTGCTTTCTTGCTTTTTCGTCAAGCTTTTTTCATGGAGAGAGCTGAGAGGTGAGAGAAAGAAGAATAGAGGAGAGAGAAGAGTGTTAAGGAGAGAGAAAGACTAAATTTTGAGAAAGAAGAGAGAGAAGCTATGGAATCTGTGAATAAGGAGGTGAGGTAAGAGACATTAAATGTATTATTGTCAAAAGATGTGAAAATTTACATATCTCGCTCCTTTTATACCTATTTCAACGTGATAAGGTATTATTAATAATTACACACTAAATTATATATTTATTCTCGACTTCTTACAATCCATCCCTACCCAAAGGTTTTTGCCCTCAAAAACAAACTTACAATGGCTAGAAAGGATGGATAAAATAGAGTACTACTTTGATTTCAATTATACAAAGTATGGGAAATGAATGAAAGATTGAATATATATTGCTTGGAATGAAGATATGAAGATAAGCATCAACTGTATACATGATCACAATGTCTTCAAAAGATATTAGAGCCTTTAAGTCTTAAAGAAATAAGCTCAATAATGAAAAGACAACTTGTTGTAAGAACAAACCCTATTGAACAAAATTTGCCATAACTTGTGATAGAAGTATCCAAATAAAGCATGCCACATGTAAAAATATAGCTAATGAAGAGTGATTTAATCTATGTGGGTGGCACATTTTTTAAAATTTGATAGAATAAAAATTATACTAAAACATATTGGTATCTCAACCCTACTTATTCCATAATGGGCTCCATTATAGTTTTGTCTTAGCCCACCAATGCATCCCATCAGTAAGAAAACTTATCTCATATAGTTTCAAGTCTCTAAGAAGCTTCTTTTTGTGGCAAACGTCTCCATATAATCAAATACTCAATTATAGAATGAGAGCAAAGCTTATTTTCACACTGATCTATGAACTCCTCATGGATGTATTGAATAATACATTCTTCATCTATAGGTGGTAGCTCATCAATTGTATCCAGAAGAGTACTACAGAAGGGCTTGAGCTGCCTAACGTGGAATACATTATGAATCTTTCTAGAAGAGGGTACTTTCAATCTATATGCCAAGTCTCCAATATGCTTCAGGATCCTATAGGATCCATAAAACCTATGAGCAAGCTTGATATTGGATCCTTTCTTCAAAGTAGAGTAATAAGATTTGGGTACTTTCAGAAAAACTATTTCCCCTCTATAGATCACCTCTTCTCATCTATATACATCTTCACTTGATCTTAGCCTTCCTAAGATTCATCTTACACTGCTGAAGAATGAGGATTGATTTTCTCAATGAAAATGACTATGGGAAATGGCACCTTATAACCACACATAGCCTCAAAGGGTAAAACTCCAATACTAGCATGAATGGAGTTATCATAGGCAAAGTCATCCAAATGCAACCAAGATTCCCATGCATGTTGCACATTATGATAGAAATGGCAAATATAAGTCTTCAACTACTTATTTACCCTTTTTTTTGCCATCAATCTATGGACTATAGAAGGAGCCAATTTAATGCCTATGGGGCTAAATATCGCCTACCAAAAGTTACTCATGAGCTTTGAATTTCTATCATGTATAATCACCTACTGTAATCCATGTAATCTAAAGATCTACTATATAAACTAATAGGCCACTTGTAAAACAGTGAACTGTGTCTTGGTAGGAATAAGATGGGCTACCTTGGTGAGTCTATCCACTACCACATAGATACTATTCTGTCCCCTTTTGGTAGGTAAGCTAGTAATGAAGTCCATGGTAATGTGCATCCGCTTGCCCTCAGGAATAGATAATGGCTACAATAACCCACTTGGCTTATGGGTGATATCCTTATTCTACTAACAAGGCATACACTTCATAACAAAATCCTTAACATCTTTCCATCGTCCTTTCTAGTAAAAGATTTTTCTAATCTTATCATAGGTTTTAAAAACTCCAAAATTTCCAACTAAAGGCGAAGAATGCAACTCCTCTATAATTTTTTGTGTAAAATAAGTAAACGGAATAATAATATTATCATTTCATAAGATTAGGATATTTTTAAGCCAATAATGTGAGTTTTATTCTATGAGACCTTGCCATAATTTTTGAAAAACATGTTTGAGCTCATTATCCAAAAGATAGGCTTCCTATAATTCTTCAATCCAATCACTATGTAGCTCAATCATAACTAAAACTTTACATACCGAGAAATAGAATCAGCTACCACATTGTCTTTGCCTATTGTATGAGTGATGTCCAAATCATAATTTTACAAAGTAGGTATCCATCTATGCTGCTTAGGAGTGAGATTAGACTGAGTGAGGAAATACTTTAGGACCTTATGATTACTTTGAACTCTAAACTAACTACCATGCAAGTAATGGTGTCACTTCTTATCACATATAAGATAGCCAACATCTCTTGATCATAAACATTCATAGCCATTTACTTATCTATAAGTTTGCAACTTTCAAAGGTAATAACTTCATGCTTTTATAACAAAATAGCCCATATAGCACAGCCATTGGCATCACACTGTATGGTAAACTCCTTTGAGGAATCTAGGTATACTAGAATAGAAGCAAAAGTAAAGAGTTCCTTTGATTGGTTGAAGCTACTATCTGTAAGGGCATCCCAAAAGAAAGTAGCATGTTAGTCAAAGGAGTTGTTGTAGCCATATAATACTTTATGAATCTACAATAGAATGACGATAGATCAAGAAACCCTCTAAGTAAAGTAGCAGTAGTAGATATTGGCCAATCTCTAACATAGTGCACCTTCTTAGTGTCATCCTATATCCCTTGACAATATGGCCCAAGTACTCCACCTTAATCTACATGAAAGAGAACTTCTTCTCCTTAACAAAGAGTTTGTGATGCTTCAATACATAAAAAACCTTCCGGTGTCTTATTATAAACCAATATGTCATCAAAGAAGACAAGGACAAATTGAAAGCGAAAAAACTATAAAATCTTATTCATCAAACTCTAGAAGGTAGCTGGAGCAATAGTAAGTCCAAATGGCATCACTAAGAAATGGTATAATTCATTATCATCCCTAAAAGCAATTTTAACTTCATCACCCTCTTGCATTTGGATCTGATGATATCCTGATCTCAAGTTAGCTTTAGTAAAGAACCTAGACCCCTTGATCTCATCAAGTAAAGCATCTACTTGAGGGATTGGATACATGTTATTCAATATGACCTTGTTTAGATCCCTATAATCAATACACATCCTAAAGGATGAGTCTTTTTTCTTCACTAACAAGATCGAAAAAGTGTATGATGAAGAACTTAGCTTAATGAACCTCATCTCTAGAAGCTCCTTGATTTGCTTGACTAGCTTTGAATTCGACTCCAAATCTATAAGGTGATCTACTGCTCTCTTAGGAGGTAATGAAGTATGTACTTTAAACAAATCCATGTACTCCTCAAAGAAGAGCTTTCAAATGTGGATGATCAATTAAATTCTTGGACTAATCTTTAATCTCTTGATTTTAGATGTAAAACCAAAATCTAAGAGCATCTCTTGTACTCCTTGAGTTTTTGGATGGTGATAAGTTGAAAATTAGATTTACTAGAGATTCCTTGTAACAAACAATGACAAACTCCATATACAACTGTGACAAATCCGTAGTAACCTTTCATAAGGTCATCAGCCAATCACACCTAAGTACAACATCTATGGGTCCTATTTTCGAGGTAATCATAATTTTCAACCAACTGTAAGGAAACCTATGGGTATATTTGAGTGTTGATTTTTTATTTACTATTTAGTACTTGAACTCTTATGGGCTACTGTAAATTAGTGGGAGGACAAGTCAATCTATCTACAACTAACTTATTCACACACAAAATTGTGTACTGCCACTATCTATCAAGATAAACACATCCTTACCATGAATGGTACCCTTCATAAAGAGTGTATTAGGGCTTTTAGGACCTAGCCAAGCATCCATAGAGATAGAACAAATAGTAGTAGTATGTGAGTCATCAAGAATCCCTCCCAAATCAAAAGGAATACTACCACCCAAATCAAAAGGAAAAGTGGCAGCATGATCATAAAACTATTCTGGTCCAACTTCCTCTTCAATATCCTCATTTTCAATAGTAGTCACAAATGCATTTGCCTCATCGTTATCATCCTCTAAATTTTTAAAGACTAATGTACTATGGACCTTGGCTTTTGCATTCTTATATATACACTTTATTGCATGGTTAGCTCTATAATTCTCTAAGCCTTTTTATCTTCTTTCTTTGTGTAGGTCCATAGGAATAGACTTTGGATTAACATTGATCGAAGTAGTTCTAAACTTGTTGGCCCCTTGTTTAAAATCCAATCTTGGACTCTTTGCTATTTTGAAATAGCCTTGAGGTCTTGAATCATTGAATGATGAATAAGTTGGCAGTCTAAAGCTCCCACTTGGTACATGATTGCTACCATAAACATTGCCAACTTGTCCCTATTATAAAACAATCCCCGGCTATCCAAAAGTAGGTTGAAATGTGGACTCTCTTCTATAATTCCTTCCATAATACTTCACAAGCTCAATGGCTTTGAAAAGAGTGGTGGGGTTTTGTTCCATAACATTAGATGGTAAAGAAGGTTCTAAATTGTATATGTACTTGTAGAGTTTAGCTTTATTGCTTATACTTTCTACATACATGGTGAGGCTGAGGAATTGGTTTGTATAATCTTGCACATTAGGCCTCTTTGCTCTAGTCCATACCATCTTTGTGTCAATTTCTCTTTTTCAAGAGGAGAAACAAAGACCTCAATCATAAGTGTCTTGAATGTATCCCAATTCTCTAATAGTATGTTCTCTTTCTTAACGTATCTCCACCAAGTATGTGCAAACCCTTCCGAATGTAATGAGGCAAAATAAATTTTTATGTCATCAGTTCTATGAAATATATCAAAGTAGGACTATAATTTTGAAATCCATTCCTCTAGGTTGGATGGTGAAGATAACTATCCATTGTACTTTGCCAAAATTATTTATCTTTCAATTCTCTCTCATAAAAAGGTTGTTGTCCCAAAATAGGATGATCTAGGGATTAGACCTTCAAAATGAGATGGTAGTGTTCCAAAAGTGGCTAAGTATTAGTATGGATCCTTCTTAATAGCAGAGAACCTCTAAAAACTTAAGGATTCAACCCATAAGCTTGGAGATTAGCACTATTCATGTTATCCAAATAGTCCTCATGCCTTTGTGAAGTCTCTCCTACTTCATTTTGACTATTTGAAATGTCTCTTTGTCTAATAATCCCTTGACTTGGACCATTTAGATTATGATGCCAGGAGGCATATTCCACGGTGGATTCTGTGATTAACCAAGAGGCTTATTCCATGGTGGACTCCCTGATTATATTTATTTATCAGGGCTCATACACAAGGTGGATTCCTTGTACGAGAAGTTGACGGGGACGCCTTCTTTTTCAGGTGTCAAATTAATTTAATATGCACATGGGTGATTCCATAGGCTGGTGATTTCGTAAAATACATATTAAATTAATGGATGTTTATGAGTTTAGAGTGCGCACTCGAATTAAATTAAGGTTGGGACACAGAGTTTCAACCTATTTAATTATTTTATAGTTGAAGACTATTAGGTATTAATTTTTGTTGGATTTTATTTTATTATTATCTAACAATTGTGAATGCTTCAATTGATGTGTAAAGTAGGCGACAGTGGTGTTGTGGGTAGCACCATGCGATGACGTGAATCTAAATACCTAGAAGAATTACTATTTTTTATGGATGCATGCCTTATCAATAAAGGCATGGCACCAATATTTATTTAAGCATGCTTATTTATTAAAGAACTTGATAAAATATTTATAATTTTATGTGTACATAGGCGTTCGGTTAAATATTTCATTATTCGACATTTGTATTTGGTCACAGCTGACTTTTGGATGCCCTAACGCCTTACTCTATAATTGGGCAAAAGCAAACGCAAAAGAAAAAGCGTGCTATTTATAAAGTGGGCTATTTTTGGGTTCAAAGATAAATAAATCTATAAATACATGCCTTGTGAAGCGCTCACACAAGGCATGGGGGGAGATTGCACCCAATTTGTATTTTTGTCTCATGTCGTGCAAATTCTCTTTGCCTTTTTATGAAGGTTTGTAGAGTTCTTTGTTCTTGGGGACCTTCCTGTATTTGCTATGCATGCATACAGCATCCGATCCGTGCACTAGTGGTATCAGAGCGAAGCTGAGATCAAGAGCTTCCAATCGCTTACTGTCTCGTGCAAAGGCAAAGTTCCTGGGATGAATGGGATTTACACGCTCAAACTAACAATACATGCGTGTTCTTGGAGGTGAAGAACCCCCTGTTGTATCCTCTGATCACGAAGGACCTCTCCCAGGAGGTGGAGCACCACTCAAGAAGTCTCCTCTTCAAGTCATTTTTTCTCAGAGATAAAGCAATTCATGATTAATGCAAAGGTAAGCTTAATGCTTAAGCTTAGAGAGCTTAATATCTAAGCTCTCCAAAACTTCAAGAATTATGCCGAAAGCATGTACTCATGGCCATCGATTCCATCAAGAACGTGCCACCGTCCTATCGCTAATCCCACGAATTACTTAAGCTTTTTGTTTAAAGATTTAAGTTATTAAGCTTAACTAAAGCTTAAACATCAACTATCAAACTCCTACCTAGCGGGTATTCATATTGTGGTACTCTCGAACCGGTTTTGTAGTTTCAGCAAGCCCTTTCTAGAGTGGATTTACAACAAGTAGGCTATCACCCATAGTCTATATGGAAGACTATTTTGCTTGGAAGAAGACCATCGTTATCGGTTGCCGTACCCGAGAAAAGCAAGATCGTAAAAGCAAAGGCATACTAATAAACAAAGCAAGTTTATGGTGAGCTTCTTCACACATGACTAGAAGACGAGTGACAAATCTTTGTCAATCCCGAATGTCGGATCATAATATGGACGATGTTATGGGTGAAGGCGGTTTGCCAGAGCCGACTATGGAGTAGAAATTGGATTTAATCATGATGCAGCTTCAAGAAGAGCGAAGGGCACATCAAAACTTGTAGGCACAATTGGCTACACTTCAGCAATCCACTGTCGATCAAGATCGAGAGCAACTTGAAGATGTTATTCAACGTACTATTGATGCGACACTCAATGCACACGCTCTTAGGAAAGAGGCCAAGATAAGTAAAAGAAATTTTTAATTCCGCACTTTTAATGGGCAACGTGATGGCAAATTTTTCTTGCTTTCATTAGTCAGTTTGACGACTATTTTCATGAAGAGCAATATGCTGAAAAATATCAACTTAAATGCTTCACTAACCATCTAGCAGACAGAGCATCATTATGGTGGACTGTTGTCCGCAAAAGTGTTGATTGTTCCTTTACTTGGGAAACCTTTCAAAAGAAATTTTTGCAAAATTTCCTTCCAACTCAATTCCATGAGAAAGCTATCAAACAGTGGGATCTCATGCAACAAAGAGATCGTGAATCCATCCCGTAATACACTGAGTGTTTCTGGAGTGCTTTACTTCAACTTCGAATGCTTGAAGATGTTCCTAAGAGGCAACCCACAAGCGCAAGTATATGTCCGGTTTGCTTGGTCACTTCTATGTAGAAGTAAATATGTTCAAACCAAAGACTTTGGAGGATGCGATTTCTTTAGCGCATGATGCAGAGGATAAAATTCATGGAGGAGAAAAGTGACTGCAACAATTTTCAGTTAATGGTAACTTTGGTACAAAGCAATTCAATTCTAACTTCCAAAGATTCAATCAAAATTACTTTGCTCCTTCTTTTCGTAAACCTTGGACTCGACCTCTTGCTTTACCATCAAATACAAATTCAAACCCTAAGCCTTCCCTCCAGCCAAATCCCAATATACCCAAATTTCCAACCCTTACCAATAATGTCTCCAAAGAGCAAAGCCTATGGTTTGCTACAAGTGTCATCAGCCTGGACACTTAGTAGCAAACTATCAATCCAAGAAGCAAGTTGTTCAAACCAATCACTTGGGAGCAAATGATGTGACGAGAGCCATGAAGATATATCAAACCTCACTTAAGATGATAATGATATTGGCAATGCTTCAAATACTTTACCAAGTATGCCAAATCCTCATTCATTATTAACAATGAAATGTTTTGTGCATGGTCAAAAAAAGATTGTTTTGCATCATGATGGAAGCACATATGAATTTATCTCTGCAAAGTTGGTAAAAGAATTGAATTTACCTACTATTTCAACTCATTATCGCATAAAGGCTGCATTCTTAGGCACTAGATACAATGGCACACAAGATATACATGATTTAGAGATTAAAATCTGTGATTGTGTTGAGTGCAAAAATTTCTTGGTTGTGCCTTCACAAGCTAGTGATATTATTTTAGGAATGCCTTGGCGTCACAAATATAATCCTGACATAGATTATTCCACACATTCCATGAAAATTTATTTTAACAGAAAGCAAATCACATTACATGGATTGCACACCTTTGATAATTTACCCCTACTTAGTCATACACATGCTAAATGTGCATTGAGAAAAGCTAGTAAATCATATTTAGTATGGGTAAATGAAATTGAAGCTAAGGAAAATCACATGCATCCTAGGCAAGCACAATTTCTTTCACAATTTAAAGATTTTTTTGCTGCTGATTTACCACCTATATATCCTAAAGACCATAAAATAGATTTAATCCTAGGTTCTCAACCACCATGTAAAGCACCTTATAGACACAATCAGATTGAACAAAAAGAAATCCAAACACAAGTTGAGGAACTATTAAATCGAGGACTCATTAGGTCCAGTAGTTCTCCTTTTGGTGCACATATCCTATTAGTTAAGAAGAAAAATAATACATATAGTATGTGCATTGACTATCGTGCCCTAAACAAAATCACTGTCAAGAATAGATATCCGATCCCTAGGGTAGACGACCTCATGGATAAACTACAAGAAGGGGCCACTGTTTTTAGCAAGATAGATCTCAAATATGGATATCATCAAGTACGCTTGGATACCCCTGACATTTTTAAGACTACATTTAGAACTCATTTTGGTCATTATGAATTTCTTGTTATGCCTTTCGGTTTGACCAATGCACTAGCTACATTCAGTTGTATTATAAATCATATATTTTTGAAGTATCAGAATTGTGTGATTGTGTTCTTTGATGATATTTTGGTTTTCAGTAAGGATGAGAATGAGCATTGTGAACATCTATCTTTACTTTTCAAATTGTTGAAAGAGAATCAATTATATGCTAACCTTGACAAGAGTGAATTTTTCCAAACCCAGATTGAATACATAGGTCACATTGTTTCTTCTTATGGTATTTGCGTTGATCCTAAAAAGATATAGGCAATTTTGAATTGGCCAATCCCTAAAAATGTGCATGAGTTACGTTCTTTCTTAGGCCTTGCCAGCTTTTATAGAAATCTTTCATTCCTTACATTGCCTTTGACAAAATTGTTAAAGAAAGGTGTTATGTATCATTGGTCTGGCAATCAACAAAAGTCTTTTGATTTGTCGAAACATGCTTTAACACATGCACTGTCTTGCAATTACGTGATTTTAATCAACCATTCTTCCTAGTAGTCACTGATGCTAATGGATCAGGAGTAGGAGTTGTCCTCATGTAAGATTCACATCTCATAGCCTATTCTAGTTGCAAACTTAAACCTTCTAAGTTGAAGTATTCCACCTATGATAAAGAATTGTTAGTTGTAGTTCAAGCCTTACGTCAATGGAAACACTATCTAATGGGATCCGAATTTATGATTAAAACTAACCAACAAAGTATCAAACATCTCCTTAGTCAACCACAAATTTCTGACTGTCATATAAATGGGCTGCTTTCATTCAAAGTTTTCATCCACTTATTCAATATCAGCTAGGAAAAGAAAATGTTGTTGCCGATGCCTTGATTAGAAAACCAAGTATCCATAATATTTCCATTCTATCTTTTGATTCCCTTACTCCTATGAAGGATATCTACGACCATGACCCCTGTTTTCAAGCTAATTGGAACAAATTAGTTGCTAATAACTGGATTCCAATTGATTCTTTGTCTTATTCTGATGGATTTATGTTTTATGAGAAAAGATTGTGTGTCACTGTTCAATTTAGATCATTTGTGTTGCAGGAAATTCATTGTCCTCCATGTCAAGGACATAGAGCTATTATTTCCACTTTAAGAACATTGGTTGAAGATTTTTACTGGACGCAAATGGAATTTGATATTTCTAACTTTGTTTCTGAGTGTTTAATTTTCCAAAGAGTCAAGTGACACCATGGTATAAGCAATATAGTTTATTAATGCCTTTACCAATTCTTGACCGTCCATGGAAACATATTTCAATGGATTTTATAATTGATTTACCTAATACTCAAGTTAATCATAATAAGATTTGGACTATAGTAGATCGATTTAGTAAACAAGCATATTTTCTATCATGCAA
Source organism: Lygodium microphyllum (assembly GCF_053477565.2). Taxonomy (NCBI): domain Eukaryota; kingdom Viridiplantae; phylum Streptophyta; class Polypodiopsida; order Schizaeales; family Lygodiaceae; genus Lygodium; species Lygodium microphyllum. Next base: position 2,139,633 of record NC_141151.1, on the reverse strand, counting down.
GAAAACATTAACTGCATCTCAAGCTACATGATTGTTTTTTAAGACTGTTTTCATTAATCATGGTTTGCCAGAAGTTATTATTTTGTATCGTGATTCTAGATTTTGTAATAATTTTTGGACTACTTTGTTTGCTAATTGGGTACTAAGATTGATTTCTCATATGCATTCCATCCTGAAACCAATGGGCAAACATAAGCTACTAATAGTACAATTCTAGATCTTTTGCGTGCATACACAATTTCAAAACCACAAACATGGGACACACATTTACAACTACTTCAATTTTCATACAATAATACACCACACACAGCTACGCATAAAGCACCTTTTGAAATCATTTATGGGTATGGATTGCCTACACATATCACATCATTGTTGAACAAAGTTAAAGCTGCTGATGATATTACCAATATACACGCTACTATTTTTGCTCAAGTTAAAGATATGATTGTGAAAGCCCAGCAATCATACACTAAACAAGTTAATAAGAAAATAAAAGCCATGAGTTTCAATGTTGGTGATTACGTATGGTTACGCATTGAAAAGAGAAGATTGCAAAGTGTTGAGAAACACCGTGTTGTTAAATTAGCACCTAGGTTTTATGAACCTTTCAAAATAATTCACAAGATCAATGACAATGCATTTAAAATTACAACTACCCAAACATTGGAAGATCCATAATACTTTTCATATCATTTTGTCGTACGACCTTTTAGAGGCCAATTAACTGTCCACCCTGTCTATGAAAATCCTCCTTTGTTAGAAGAAGAAACTGAAATCCTTGAACCTGAAACTATTCTAGACACTGACTTTATGACCACTAGAACTGGCCGTAGATATTCTAGATATTTGGCTAAGTTTAAAAATCATTGTGTTGAAGAGGCCCAATGGATGCATGCCCATGACCTAAGTGCTTACCCCTCACTGCTCGCTTCATATTGAGCTAATAGCAATTGAGGAAAATTGCTATCCCACCCCAAGGGTATGATGCCAGGAGGCATATTCCACGGTGGATTCCGTGATTATATTTATTTGCCGAGGCTCATACACAAGGTGGATTCCTTGTGTGAGAAGTTGACAAGGATGCCTATCCTTTTCGAGCATTAGATTAATTTAATATGCATGTGGGTGATTCCATAGCGGTGATTTTGTAAAATACATATTAAATTAATGGGCATTTACGAGTTTAGAGTGCGCACTCGAATTAAATTAAGGTCTAGATAGAGTTCCAACCTATTTAATTATTTTGTAGCTGAAGACTGCTAGGTATTCATTTTTGTTGGGTTTTATTTTATTATTTTCTAACAATTGTGAATGCTTCAATTGATGTGTAGAGCAAGTGGCAGTGGCATTGGGTAGCACCGGGCGATGACATGCATCCAAATGCCTAGAAGAGTTACTATTTTTAACGGGTGCATGCCTTATCACTAAAGTCATGGTGTCAATATTTATTTAAGCATGTTTATTTATTAAAGCGCTTGATAAAATATTTATTACTTTGTATGCGCATAGGCACTTGGTTAAATATTTTATTATTTGACATTTGTAATTGAACACAACCCCGGACTTTTGGACGCCCAAATGCCTTACTCTATAATTGGAAAAAAGCAAACACAAAAGTAAAAGCATGCTATTTGTAAAGTGGGTTATTTTTGGGTTTGAAGATAAATAAATCCATAAATATATGCCTTGTGAAGAGCTCACACAAGGCATGGGGGGAGATTGCACCTAATTTGTATTTTTGTCTCATGTCATGCAAATTCTCTTTGACTTTTTATGAAGGTTTGTAGAGTTCTTTGTTCTTGGAGACCTTCCAGCATTCGCTACGCACACATACACCATCCGATCTACGCACCAGATTAGGTGGCTAAAGTGGGGGACTAATAGGTCATTGTTTGATTGAGCTTTGTCCCGAGCATCCTTGGCTTCCATTTGCATTTTCATCTATTGAGATAATTGAGCCATGATTTGTGCATTGGATTCTACTAATTTTTCAATTGAAGACTTCATTTGGATAGTGGAATCCACTACCTTCTCAATAGAAGACTTTGTTTGATGATCAAACAAAATCATTTGCTCAACTCTGGATTATATCTCTATATGCCTTTAGCATATCTATTCTCATATTCACACATGGTATGATTAAGAGTACTAAGTTCTTATTGTATTTGAGGTTCTTTAGGTCTTTCTTGAGTTATATTTTCCAACAAAGTATCTCTAATTTATTGGGCATATTCATTGTAGGCCATACTCTTCCCTTTATAACCTAGCCATAGTAGTGTAGTCCTATAGGACCCCTTGTCGATAAATTATACATAACTTGAGCTGAAAAAGTATAATTCTCAAAAAAAACTATTCAAAATGAAGCCATCAATTTTCTCTTCAAGATAGAGATCTAACCTATTATAACAAGTTTAGAACAAAAAAAATTGTAACCTAATTTCTTAGGCTGAACTATACAAGTATGCACCCTGTTTTAACCTATAAGTACCTTGTTTCCACCTGTGAGAGAAAAATGTTTGTACCTAAGGGGTTCCAAACCCTATGGAGAGCTAGATATGACCTATAGGCAACCTGTAATACTTGCACCTATATCCCAATGATGAAGATGGTACATGTAATTACCTATTTATACCATGTGTCACCCTGTTTTGATCTTCAAGAGACCTAGATCTTTAGGAGTGTGTAAATCTTCAATTGTCCAGTCGTGACACCTATGTGAGGGATAAAATGGGAGGATATGCTCCCTACACAAGCTCCGAATCATCGAGAGGTGGGTAAAGTCTCCCTCGGGTCAATTGGTTGCATCCCTTCAGTATCTTTAATAGTGAGGGGGTCACCTCTCTATTATCCCATTATCTCCCCTGTCATCCACATTTTTCCTTGGTGGGAATCTCAATATGGCAGTGACATGCTACTCTGATCAATCAACATGATATGTATTACTGAAGTATCTATTCAGCTCATTCCATGAGATGCAATAGGATTGAAATTGGAAAAATGAATAGGGAGAGGGTCTAAATGACATGCAATGACTCACTGCTACTAGCTTATCCTTTACAATGGTTTATGATATATTTTGCCATGAATCAAACATTCATCGTTAAATTTTTAGATTAAAGTGAGCAATTTAATCAATCAACTAGTTCTTTAACAAATAGAATTGGATATAATGCTAAAAACTCAAGCAAAAGCTTCTAATAATTCTTTAATCTCTCAATCAAATAGATGAAGCTCAGCAATTGGACAGATGAGAGAGATCAAGAATCGAAGAGAAATACCTCTTACATAGTTTGATGAAGGCTTGAATAATTCCAAATGCTTGATTATGCCTCCAATTGCTTAATGTTGATGAAATAGCCTTCAATCCTCATTTCTTGGATGCTTGGAGACATTTTGAAGCCTCAAAAGCTTGAGATTGAAGCCTTAAACTTGTTTCCCCTAAATTTTGACTCCATGGAAGCTCTTGAGGTTGTGAATCTTAGCCAATCTTGCTCAATCTTTGCAATTTCGTCAAGGAATCTTCATAAGAATGAATCCTACGGCTAAAATGATGAAGAATCTTCAAGAAATTTAAAAGAAGAGGAAGCTTGGACTCAAGCTTTCATGGTTGCCATGGCTAGGGTTTCTCAAAAGTTAAAGAAGAAGAGAATACCAACAATCATTACAATTTCCTAAAGCTTTCACTTGCCAAAGACTAACTCTAAAACCTCAAGCAAGTTTGTGATTATCAGGAGGAGTAATCAAGCCTTGATTAGCTTAAAAATTGCACTGCAATTTTCAGGGTTATTTTTTGCTCCCTACTACCTATTCCTTGCCAAGTTTGGTACTCCTCCTGGCTAAGAATAAAGATTTAAAGAAGATTCAAGTGTTTAATAGCTAGGATAGACCAAGGCTTGAGAGGTAAAAGGAGATCTTGGCTGAAAACTCCATAAAACCTATAGGGAAGCTTCAAGAAAGGGGAAAGAGAACCCTCTCTTTAAAAAGTAACCACATTTTTTCTTCTCCTAAGTCCAATTAACCCCTTTTTCACCAAGTTACCTTCAAAATAGCCTGCAATGGATGCACAACTTGCCATTTTAGCCATGGTTTGGCTAAATCTCTCCAAGATCTTTGTCAAAGCTCCAAGATTAGTCTTTGCTCCAAGTAGAATCCCTGCAAGTACCTGCCATATGGCTCTTGTACCTATTGTCTAAGATTAATGGTAAAAATTTAGAGAAAAATATGTCCGAAAATGAGAAAATAGAATGGATCAAAAGTTTATGAAAGGTGAGAATGATCGAAGCTTGCACGCGAGAGCTATGGCGGGAGAGCAAGAGCAAGAAAGAGAGAGACAAGAAATGGGAACTCCAACAGTCACAATGTGTGACCGGGCCTTCCTTTATTCAAACTGTCACTAAAAGAATAAAGAATAAAGTGACGGTGACGAGCGCCCGCCACCTGTAGTGTACAGTGGCGGTGACTGTTAGTGTAGTAATACACGGGCGGCTAGGCAGAGGTGCCTTTACCCCCAACAACCTCCCACTTAAAGGCAAATCTGCCCTAGTGAGGAGTGAAAAGAAAAAGAAAAAGATAGTACAACATGTACACATGTACAACAGGATGAGGAAAGACGTCATCTCATCCCACGCCCATCAACCTCCTGAGGAAGGCAAAGCGCTCTGTAGAGAGGCTTTTCGTGAGCAGATCTGCAGGATTCTGGTCAGTCGAGATCTTGACAAGATCAACAGACTTGTCCTCAATGACCCCACGTATGAAGTGATACCTCACCTCAATGTGTTTCGTCTTCGCATGGAAGACTGGATTCTTGGCTAACTAAATAGCACTCATAGAATCCGAATGCAGTGTAGGGATAGCATCAATACCAAGGTCAGCAACCACACGACCCAACCAAATGGCCTCCTTGCAAGCATCAGTGGTGGCTGCAACATACTTGGCCTCTATAGTAGAAAGGTCTGTGCATTTCTGCACCCTGGACATCCAAGAAACAGCACCTCCAGCATATGTGAATACATAGCCGGAAGTGAACTTCCTACTATCTGCATGTCCTACATAATCAGAGTCAGTGTACCCCACGACTCCTGTATCCTGGCTGCCATAGCATATGCACATATTTGCAGCGCCCTTCAGGTACCTCATGATACCCTTTACGGCATCCCAATGCTTCTTGCCAGGTGTAGCCATATAGCGTGCCACAACACCAACTGCAAAGGCAATATTTGGACGAGTGGCTATCATGGCATACATAAGACTGCCCACTATGGATGCATAGGGAATCTTGGCCATCTCGGCCCTCTGCTCATCTGTTTGCGGACAATTAGCCTGTGATACCTTCACATAAGAAGGCAATGTACAGCCAATAGGCTTTACGTCCTGCATACGGAAGCGCTCAAGGACTTTATGAATGTACTCCCTCTGTGACAAGTAGAGGAGTCCTTGGTGGCTATCCCATCTAATGCGCATACCAATTATGTGAGTGGCCTGTCCCAGATCTTTCATCTCAAAGCTCTTCTTGAGCCGAGCCTTAAGAGCATCTAACTCATCATGAGCTTTCCCTGCTATCAGCATATCATCCACATAGAGGACCAAAATCAATAAAGAACCATCACGGACTTTCTTCATGTAAAGACACAGATCCATAGCACTCCTACTGTAGCCCTGTGACTGCATAAAGGCATCAAACTTATGATACCACTCCCTAGGTGCCTGTTTCAAGCCATAAAGACTTTTCTTCAATTTGCACACTAGGTGCTCCCTGCCAGGTTCTGCAAAGCCCTTAGGCTGCTCCATATAAATCTCATCATGCAAGTCCCCATGTAAGAAAGCCATCTTGACATCCATCTGGTATAAATCCAAGTCAAGCTGAGCAACCAAAGCCAAGACTAAGCGCAGGGTGGTCATCTTAACCACAGGAGAAAATACCTCATCAAAGTCCACACCATGCTCCTGCTTAAATTTGCTACTAATCTAGCCTTGTATGCCGGCTTGGGGTATCCAGGGGTACTTTTCAGCTTGTACACCCGCTTGCATGGCAAATCCTTCTTGCCCGTAGGCAAGGAAACCAAATCCCAAGTGTCATTCTTATGCAAGGAGTCTATCTCAGACTGCATAGCCCTCTCCCAGGAGTGACTGTCACCCCTACGCATAGCCTCATCATAAGTAAAAGCCTCTCCTGCATATGTAACCAAGACATAATGCTGAAATCTATCAGGTGGATGTCTGTCTCTAGTAGACCGTCTCATGGCAGGCACTGCTACCTGCCCAGCTGCATGTCCAACACCTTGACCATGAGCATCTGCTGCAGCTGTAGGTTGTCCAACTGGCTGTGCGGGAGCTCTCGACTCCTCCTGAAATATGGCCCTACGGATCTCAACAACTCTCTCAGGCTGCCTATGCATCTTGTCTTCATGGAAGACTACATCATGACTGCGGATGACTTTTTGCGCCTGCGGATCCCAGAGATGGTAACCCATCTCACCTACATCCCCATAACCAAGGAAAATTCATCTGACACTCTTAGGATCCAGCTTACTTCTCTTGTCCCTAGGCACATGGCAAAATGCCTCACATCCAAAGACATAGAGATGTGCATAAGAGGGAGGTTTTCCAGTCCATACCTCCTCGGCAACCTAGAAATCCAAACCACTAGAAGGTGATCTATTTATGATATGCACAGTTGTACTAACTGCCTCAGTCCAAAAGCTATGTGGTAGACCTGCGTGGCTAAGCATACTACGTACACGCTCCTGGATGGTTCTATTCATCCGCTTAGCCAAACCATTGTGGCGGGGGTGTAGGGGACAGTCAACTGACGCTTAATATCCCTCTCACCACATAACTGCTCAAAAGCACATGAGACATACTCACCCCCATTATCTGTCCTTAGATATTTTAGCCTGTACCCAGACTGGTTCTCAACCAATGCAAGCCATCTCTGAAACACAACCAAGACATCGGATTTCAGCTTAATGGAATAAGCCCAAACTTTCTGTGAAAAATCATCTATGAAAGTAACAAAATACTTGGCACCACCCATAGACTGACAAGGCATGGGCCCACAAACATCCAAATGTACCAATGCCAAGGGCTCACTCATGCGTGGCCTACCAGACTTCTTATGCATAGACCTAGTCTACCTGCCATAAAGATAATGCTCACACGAATCAAAACATGCATAATCAAGGGGCAATAAGTACTGCAAACCAGAAAACATTTTCATTCCCTTCAAAGACATATGGCCCAAACGGGCATTGCCAAAGAGATACATGTGGGATAGAACCCATAAATAAAACATGATCAAGGGAAGAAGCGGATACAATTAAGGGATAGAGGCTACCAGCCTCTCGCAATCATAAGTCTGCCACGAGTGATCTTCCATGCAGAGTCTCCAAAAGATACATGATAACCTGCGTCATCAAGCTGTCCAGCTGACATGAGACTACGTGTCTGTTAAACCCAACACAAAGAAAGCAAAAGGAAATAAAAAAAGATGCAGGGCAAAGGCGGAAAAAAGGTAGCTCGGCTCAAGAAAGAAGAGGAGAAAAGGCCAAAAGCACAAGGGCAACCTTAAAATTCCAAGGCAATTGCAAAAGGGAAAATGTGCATTTTTAAATACAAAGGCGCACCCTGAAACCTTGTAAAAAAGTGCCAGGCAGTGGAAAATACGGAAAGCTAAAATAAAAGACAAAGACAAAGGCCAAGGCAAGAGAAATGGAAGGCAAAGGCACACTAGGAAAAGCGCAAGACAAAACTTGTGTAAAAGAGTGCAAGCGCACCGTAGTTTAACTCAAGGAGCACCGGGCTCTCACCCGTGCAATTTGTAAATATAGATGGGCGGTGGAAAGGAATCTAGGAAGATAGAAGAAAAATGGGAAAAAGGGCCTAGGCTACGGTCGGCCATGTAAAAAAAGGAAAAAGGGGATGGCCGCCCAAAAGGGATTTAGGGTTTTGTATATAAAGTTGAAAAGTGAATGAGAAGCTCATTCTTGTGTGTGGCAAAAAGTGGCTCTCCTCTTCTTCTTCTTCTTCTTGCTCTTGCTTGCTTGAGCTTGTGCTTGAGAGAGGGAGTGTGAGAGTGTGAGGGAGTGAGTATGTGAGGGTGAGGGACCATGGGGTGGAGAAGCTCTCCATCTTCTCCTCTCTTCTTCTCTTCTCTTCTCTTCTCTTCTCTTGCTCGCGGCTATGGAGCTTGGAGCGTGGAGCTTGAGGATAGTGCTTGCTTGAAGCTTGCACTTGGATTGTGGAGCTACCGAAGTGTGCGGGAGAGGAGGTAACTCGAATGGCATGGAGGTAAGCTCACTACACCCGTAGATATGGATGGCACATCGGCTATGTGAGAGGTAGCTATTAGTGCTCGGCTTGGAACGCTTGAAACAATAAGCGATCTGTGGGTCTTGGCGGTTGAGTGAAAGCTCCCACATTTTGGTTCTGTTGTCGAGACCAATGGATTTAAGCCTTGAGCACTTGCGCGCTTCGAATCGAGCATCAAAGTAAGGGTTTCCCCGAACCGGTGCTTGAGATAGGTAGGAAGTGAGGGGGTTGAAGATGGTATTCGATCTCCTTGGCAAGTAGGCTTTTGCTTTCTTGAGATTTATGTTGTGAGATGGAGTAGTATAGGTATTTACTTTGTGATTTGGATGCATTAGAGTAGGAGAAAACAAAGAAAAACAAAGAAAATAAGCATTAGGATTTGCTGTTGCAAAACAGGGCAAGTATCATGCAAAAGTTGTAAAAAACTCGCTTGTGATGCCTAAGGTCGGCAAGTGAGTTATTGGGGGTGTCAATACCATACCCGGGAAGGGGTATAAGAGCCAAAAGTTGCAAGAAAGGCCACATTGTGCATTGCAGGGTTTCAGGAGAGCAGGAGAGAAGAGGAAAGCTTGGTGAGGGGATCCACTTCAATCTTGGCATCAGAGAGATATTTGACCAGCCCAGGTAATTCTACACCTTCCCCTACAGTAGTAGGATGGATCTGGAGCTGCTTGACAAGGGGGGAGGCCTCTAGCACCCGGCACGACGAATTTTGTGAGATTCAGCGAAAAGAAGCGCGGTGCCCGGCGCATCGGAGTAATGATGACTCTGGTCCGAGGCCCAGACTCGGCCCTCGGACCGCTCGACTCGACCCACTCGGCCACTACCACTCGGGCGCCCGCACTCAGGCCATCCGAATCGAGCACTCGCACTACCTTAGAGTTCAGCCTCAGTCCACTCGGCCACCTGCCCCACTTGGCCCTCGGACACCCAGGTTCGGACCGGCTGAATTGTGCATTCGGACAGTGGTTACATACGGCCCTTCCCACTTGGCCCTCGGACGTGCCGAATTGGGCACTCGGACCCTGCAATTCGGACCAGTTGGGCCGAGTGTGCAATTTCACCAAATTTTCAGAAAACTTTATCAGACCCAGCCAACACTCAGCAGCACGAACTATCGGAAACCCATAGGACACTCAGAACTTGATTCTAGCACACGGAATAGGCAAAATCGTAGGGCGCAGCTGCTTAGCAGCTAGAGGTAGGCAGTTGCGAGAGCAGGGACTTAGATGCAAACCGCTGAGTGGAAAAGCCTGATTGGACCCAAAAATGAACGAGGCAACGAATTAGAAAAACTCTGAACCCCGAAGTTGACCCCACAAGCTACATAAAGCAAAAGGCGTATCATAGATCCACCACTGGGCTGAAACTTCGAGCAAGTGGTTCAAGATTTGGCTGAACAACCCTCCAAGCTGTGCATGGTGCTTACCGTAACGGCCCTGCGGGTCGGGGAGGGGACCGCCTCTCGGACCCCCGCAAAGGGGGCTCTGCCCCCTCCGTATCCTCCCCAAGTGGGTTGGAGAGAGAACGCGCGCTGTGACAGGCCCTCCAACTTAGACCCTCGGGTAGTAATGGCCCTACATGAGCATGGATGCTCACTTGGAAAGGAGCAACCAGAAGCCCGCACCCGAATAGAGGCAAATAGAGACCCTAGAACCTTAACGGGCCAATCTAGCCATCAAGGGCAAAAAGGCCACACTACAAGGACACATGTACATTGTGTTCAATCTACGTCTAGTCAAAGCAAAATGCAAGACGGACAACCCAAGATCTCCATGGAGAATCCACGTCTGACTGTGCAGCTAGGGACTCAAGGGCATGTATCAGAAGGCTTGAAGCTGTAAACCAAGACCCGGACAATGAAGACATAGTACCACCTGCTTATCTTAGGGTCAAACTCACCACAAAAAGAGAGCATAGTGTTGATGCTCTCATTGATGAAGGAGAAAATTTCAATATCTTGACTTACGAAGCATGGACTCTACTAGGTCAACTAGAGCTCAAACCGACTGATACAACTCTTAAGCCTCACGGGGAAAACCCACAATCACTTCTAGGGAAGTGCAGAATCCTTGTAACTATTGAAACAGAAAGCTTGCCAGCCTTGTTCTATGTTCCTCCAAATAGCGAGAATTATGGAAAGGAAATCCTCCTAGGAAGGCCCTTCAAAAAGGCAACGAAGTGTGAAGCCGACTATATAGCACAGAGGATACACCTAGCACTACCAGGTGTGAGGATAATCGCGACTTTTAGCAAGGGTGACCTCACCAAACCTCGAGGGAAGGGCAAGGAGCATTCTGACATACCAAGCAAGCCTAGTAATGAGAGCAGGGAGTTGTTGAAAGAGTTGATACAAGCACAGGTTGAACGGAGAGAACCAGTAAGTGAGGCCATACTTGAAACAAAGAGGTTAGGAGATAAGCCCAAGGATAGGGCTTGGACTTACAAATATCGTAGAAGATCACGAAAGAAGCCCAAGTCTTATAGACGAAGGCATCCATGGAGAGCTGGCACGACACCACGATGGATATCCAAGGCATTGCTTCGTGCTCAAGGGTATTATGCAGGCAACCGATGGATTTGGGTACCGAAACCCCCTGCTAAACCACCTCGATCAGGAGCCCAAATTAGGTCAAAAGAAACGAGGCATGGGAGGATTCCTAAACGAGAATCCGAGTCTCGGACCAAAAATATTGGAGTAATTGCACCCCTCACGATTGAAGTCAAGAAACGGAACATGACCCATCAAATACTAGATCCTCAGCCTAGCGTGCCTAACAAGCAAATATCAGAGGGATCCATCGAATGTGCATGAGGTCCACTAGTGGCCAAGGAGCCTTTGACTTCCCAAGGGGACAAGGAGCACCACAGGCACAATGTCACTCATGATAGGGTTGATTGCTCAGCAAAGCTAACGACGGAATCCTCCAACAATCACAAGCAAATCATTCATCCGGTGCCAGGTCTGCCTAAGAGTCCTAGGTCCCCTAAGTCCTCTCTTCCCAAACAGACCCAAGAGGCACAACGACAGCTATCAATGGCAGGGGCTCATTCCCAACCTCTGTCTCCATTAAAGCTTCCAAATACCCAAGAGGGGAAACATGACACTGGCCGTAGCTCTCGGCCCAAGGATACTCCCGTGTGACCCAAAGTGACTGGATCAACTCAGGATCGATCCACACAAGTGAGTGTTCAGAGGACAACAAAAGACATGACCACATCCGATCTCCCCAGGGACTCCACACTGCAATCCACCAAGAGTAACCAACCCACTGGACAAAACGCCACTGCTCCCAACCAGGGATCGCAGCAGTCACAGCCCTCGGCTGTGACCACACCCCTTGCAGAATGTGTCCCTAACACTTCATCTGAGGAGGAGGTGTTGCAACCAGTATCCTTGACAACTCCAATCCTTCCCAAGCACCTAAAGCCTAGGCTCGAGAAGGAATCCCTCAAAGATGTGGTCAAGGATATGACGCACAAAACCACTCAACCTACAAGGCTATTCAACGGGCCGTGGCTATGTCCCATGAGGACACACTAGAGAAAGGAAATGCTAAGGCCCAACTGGGCACAACAATGGTTGACCTAGTCCAAGGTCCTGAACCATTGAGAGATATGCCTTCACTAACCAAGAGAAAGAGGAGAAAATAGTGCAAACAACAGTAGCTACAGGTGGTCGTGGACCCCAAGAGCATTGAAACCAAGGGCGCTGGAGAGCTGGGGAATAAAGCATCATGTCCATCCACCAATGAACCCATTGATGTCTCTCCTAATAGCGGTGAAACCTCAGACACATCCGTGTGCTCTGAAAAGTTAACGCAGCCATTGCCATCAACAGTTGCTTCCAACACTCAATCCACTGACAATAGAACTCACATCGATCAATCAAAAGTGGAGATAACGCTACCACAACAGGGCGACAAATTCATACTAGTCATGTCCAAAGAGAACCATGAAACAATGATGAAGCCTCAAGAGAAACATGGAAACCCCAAGCGCATGAGCACTCCTAGCATTGATCAATATTGCTCTTCTAGGCCTGAGCCCCTAGCTATGCTAAAGCCTAGGAAAACTCCTAGAACCTTGCGTGAAATGGCAATCGAGCAAGCCCTCGTCGAACATAGAGGTGTCGTAGAATGCCTAGCTGAGTTGGATGCCAAGCCAAGGTGTTTGCACGTGTCTATGTCCTGGCAGACATGCGCGCATTCCCTAAAGAGCAGCTTGGAGACTACTTTCCCTTTCCTTTATCTTGGGAAGAGCAGGAACACCTTGACGAGCACTATAGCAGGCTCCTGCACGAATGCTTGCAACTCATCTCGGGCGAGAAAGCCGACGAACTGCGCTTAACTGTCACATTCAATGAGGCGCTCTGCCAACCAAATCTCTTAGACATAGAGCAACTAAAGCGATTGTCAGCAGGCCGAAGTCGCTTTGAGCAGCGTTGGTGTGAAAGCCGTGTTGCAATGGCCAAATTAGGGGCTCAGATCATGACAGTCTCTGAGGAGCGATTGGCCAAATGGCGATCCCAAAGAGACCCAACCTATGTGGCACCAACTTCCCTTCGAGTGCTGACTACCATTTGGGGCAAGGACTTGGCTGAACCAAGCCAAGAAAACCCTCCGCTTGATAAGGTTCTCACTGAGGAGGAGTTACATGTCGCCAGTAGACTCGGACAAGGTTCCATGCTACTCGATGTGGTGAAATATCTATCAGTATTGAGTAAGCTACCACGTGTACTAGATACGTGTGCCACGCTTCGGTACAATCCCAACTCGGTACAATCCCGAGTTCTACAATTGATTTCTATCCTCGTGAAGTGACAGGGATTCGAAAAAAAATGTATATATATAAACAATGATTTTTATGTCACCCTGTATAGACATTATCAACACACACAGGCAATAAAAAGCCAGGCATGGACAGAAGAATCGAGGCCAACAGGCTACACTAGGCCGGTCCCCCTTTCACCAGATCATATCCACCTCCGGGCAAAGGGCATGCATCCCGCATTGCCACCATGGAAAGCCCTGACCAACATCCCTAATGATGTAAGCAGGGCGTAGTCCCTCTCTACACACTTTTCCCTTCCTGGCCTATCCTTCCGAGGATGAGCCCTCCAAATGCAGGACCAACAATCGATGTAACTAGGCATGAGTCAAGATCTGCTAGTAGTTAGAGGCTAGAAGGACACCATTACGGGGGCCATCCCTCTACAACGAGTACAACATGTGCCGCACCTTCTCTTCTAGTCATATGTGTTTGACAACCCACACTGAAATCCCTCCTATGAGAACAATCTTATCCTGTATCACGGCCTAACCCTTGGATTATATCTTGCAGGCCCCTAGAAGGAAAACATGGAGAACCACGAACAGCTGGCATGCAGAGATGCTCTTCGCAGACGACGGGAGCACGTGGCACGTGCCCCTCCACCGATGCGCTATGTACCCACTCTCAAGAGATATGCAAAGAAACGCAGACCTAAATGGCACCATCCCGAATGAAGGCCTAAAAATCCTCAGACCAGGAAAGTCAAAGCTCAGCTAAGGGTGCAAGCCGTGGCAACACTAGTTGCACAAATCCCCCACAAGCGCTCAAGCACACCAGATGCCCAATAGCAAGAAAGGCGGCCAAGGACAGGGAAGAGTTCGACAAATTAGTTAAAGGCATTTTGGAACTGGTGGCGGCCCGGGACTATACCATCCATGTCTCGGCCGACATGTGCCCTACCAGACCTCACGACAATCCCGCACCAGCACCAGCCCAGTCACCCAACCAATCGGACTCGCCCTACCTAGTAGAAATCGACTAAGCCCTAGGATGTACGAGTAGCTTAACAAGTTATCAGGACCTAACTTTTTGTCTTTTGATGGGTGAAAGGGAAACTCCCTACTTGTGCAACTTCTTCTGCCTATCGCTAATGTATGCCGCATCTTTGACAAACGATCGCATGAGCAGTGCAATTAATATCATAGCATTTCGAAAAGTCATGTTTTAACATAACTACATCTATTGAATTACTTAACGAAATCAAGCATGTGCTCTCACGACATGACAAGTGGATGCAAGATAACACAGGTCTTCGTGCAAACATGTTCAACGCCTGGGTCATCGCAAAACCACGACAGTGCACTAATCGCCACACAGTCATGCTGCTGAACGCAAACAATCACCTCGCAAGTGCCCACATCGCACGAACCCACGCGTAGTCATGGGCTACACTCGCTTCTTGGGTCACACTCTACACTCACGATGAGGGGCGCTGCAATCGTACCGATATCGCAACAACAACTCCCCTCACAACAAGGCTAGGGCAAATTCATCACGGTCGTATCCATTTCCCGCACCTCCGAGGCTTGACATGTCCCGACCCATTGAAAGGCTCATAGCCCCCGCATATTGCAATGGTTGTACTGTGGCACAAAAAAAAAACCACGAGCACATCACCACACCTAGGGGTCCTCAAATTAGGTGTGTCCAGTGACCTTGGTTGGCTGGCTCCGTCTCTAGTCCCCTAGCCCCCTAGCATCACCCACAATACTTCAGGGCACATCAAGAGCAGGACAGCCCTAGGAAGCTTGTCTCGCCTGTGGTTAAACCTATCACCCTGAACCATTTTCACAATTCCCTCTCACACTCTACCTTAAAACCATGGCAACCAATTGGGGCATGCACCACACGAATGGCCATAAACAGTTCACCCTTCTCATCCACAGGCCCAATGTCGCCCACTTACGGCTCGTACACTGTCCCCGTGCCCTATCCTGCGACGTCTACAATCACAATGCACAGGATAGTGCACCCGACTTCACATGTACTTCTTCCCACCATGGACCACTCTGCTTTATCCCCACAATGTTATGAACCACCAAGCCGCAGTCTTCTACCTACATAATATCTGAGTATGCACGGACACTCACATAATATATGCACGAAATTCTATGCACAGTTTGGGTCCTCAAGTGCAGGACAATACTCTAGGCTTGCTTAGAGTTCGCTTAGAGTTTGACCTATCTCCAAACCTAATCAAAATATGTCTTGTGCACGCTAAGAAGACTAGCACTACCCCTTAGGGAGAGACCACCTGAGAGGTTTTCAAATTGCAGGTCTTAACGACTCCAACAAAAGCGCCGTCAGCTCTACATCAACACTCAACTCTGAAATCTTGTCCTGTACTTCATCATGCAAGACCACCAGAGAATTATCACGAGCAAAATCCACCATGAGCATCCCGAGAACACCAATGCCCGTGCCAAGCTATGCGTGACCATTCCCAACAAAGAGTAGCCCTATCGCCACTGACAACAATTATATCACCAGCCAATCAGAACAGCAAAGTGCCACCAACGACCTTCATCTGCACCAACATCAGAACTCCTCCGAGGCAAACAAAAACGGTCCTTTCCACCCACGCCTTCGGTGCAAGCTCCGCATGCTACCTTCGACGAAGAGTGCCATGGGACTGGCACTCATCTAGGAGGGGGGTAATGTTAACCCCAACATGAAGAAAGCAAAAGGAAATAAAAAAGATGCAAGGCAAAGGCGGAAAAAAGGTAGCTCGGCTGAAGAAAGAAGAGGAGAAAAGGCCAAAAGCGCAAGGGCAACCTTAAAAGTCCAAGGCAACTGCAAAAGGGGAAAGGTGCATTTTTAAATACAAAGGCACACCCTAAAACCTTGTAAAAGAGTGCCAGGCAGTGGAAAATCCGGAAAGCTAAAATAAAAGACAAAGATAAAGGCCAAGGCAAAAGAAATGGAAGGCAAAGGCGCACCAGGAAAAGCGCAAGACAAAACTTGTGTAAAAGAGTGCAAGCGCACCGCGGTTTAACTCAAGGAGCATCGGGCTCTCACCCGTGCAATTTGTAAATATAGATGGGCGGTGGAAAGGAAGCTAGAAAGATAGAAGGACAATAGGAAAAAGGGCCTAGGCTACAGTCGGCCATGTAAAAAAAGGGAAAAGGGGATGACCGTCCAAAAGGGATTTAGGGTTTTGTATATAAAGTTGAAAAGTGAATGAGAAGCTCATTCTTGTGTGTGGCAAAAAGTAGCTCTCCTCTTCTTCTTCTTCTTTTGCTCTTGCTTGCTTGAGCTTGTGCTTGAGAGAGGGAGTGTGAGAGTGTGAGGGAGTGAGTGTGTGAGGGTGAGGAATCGTGGGGTGGAGAAGCTCTCCATCTTCTCATATCTTCTTCTCTTCTCTTCTCTTCTCTTCTCTTCTCTTCTCTTCTCTTCTCTTGCTCGCGGCTATGGAGCTTGGAGCGTGGAGCTTGAGGATGGAGCTTGCTTGAAGCTTGCACTTGGATCGTGGAGCTACCGAAGTGTGTGGGAGAGGAGGTAACTCGAACAGCATGGAGGTAAGCTCACTACACCCGTAGATATGGATGGTGTGTCGGCTATGTGAGAGGTAGCCATTAGTGCTCGGCTTGGAACACTTGAAACAATAAGCAGTCCGTGGATCTTGGCGGTTGAGCGAAAGCTCCCACAGTGTCAAAGCAAGTACATGACGTACATCCTGCATAACAAAACTGCTGCCAGAAGGAAACTGCAGCCTAACATCACCAATGCCCACAATATCAAGAGAGATGTCATCACCCAAGCGCACAGAACCCGAAACAGTACGGTATGAATGAAACCACTCTCGACAGGTGTCACATGAAAGGATGCACCTGAGTCCAAGAGCCAACACTGTGCATACATAGAGTGTATCTCTGTCATGTGCGAAGCACTAGAAGAAGCTACAAGGATATAATCATCATCAGCATCCTCAAGCTGCATAACATTGATCTCTTCAATTTTAACACTAGACTTTGCAGGCACTATGCTGCGATCAGAAGACTTATCCTACACTTTGTCTTTCCCCTTATATTTGTGCCTTTTATTGCGCAGTTCATGGCATTGTGGCCTAATATGGCCCTTTTTTCCACAATGGTGACAAGTAATATATGCATTCCTGCCATGGGATTTGCTACTTGACTTCCCACAAGACTTGGACCGAGATTTCTGAGAATCCTGTCCACGGCCATTGCCACTACCATGCTTTTCATATCCATCATTCCTGCCTCTAACTGTCATAGCATGCAACACATGAGAGGCATCCAAATTCTTACGGTTAACCTCTTCCTGCAGAAGAGCACTCTCAACATTAGATAATTTCAAGATAGCAGTAGAGGCACATAATGCAGTGCAGAATACATCCCATGACTCATTAAGAGTACCAAGCAAGAAAAGAGGAGTGACATCCTCTGCAAAAGTAATGTCCTGTGAAGTCAAGTTCTTGAGTATACCATGGAACTGGCTCAAGTGAGTAGGCATAGTCACATTCTCCTCCATGCGCAGATCCATAAGCTACTTCAGCCAATACATCTGACTCGCTGGACTTTTCTTGTCATAGAGATTTTTTATTTTATCCCACAACTTCCATGCACTTTGTTCTTCCTCAAACACATTATAATGAACCTGTTCTATGAGAGATAATACAATAGTGGACTTGCATAACTCATCAAGCTCAAGCCATTCCTCATCTGGCATTGTTACAGGCGGATGCCCGCTCAACCTCAAAGGCTTGATCTGCGATTTCTGCACCAACACCTACCAACTAGTGAAAGTACATCATTTCAGAATATTTCAGCATGAAAAATCCATGTCAATCCACACATATATGCTTACTGTAATAAATTACAAATTTTAGTAAATGAGAGCTAACAGTGACAAAATCGGATCCCAGGTCAATCAGATACTGCCAAGACCAAAGCCGGCATCATGCGGGCATAACATAGGCATATGACAGTCGATAAGCATGAATCCAACACCCAAACATGTCATACAAACATCTGCCAGTGAGTAGGCACACCCCCCAATCAATGGGGCAAAGTGTTCCTGCCACTACCAAGACTTGACACAAGTAGGCGTCAGCTCACAAAGAGAGGGACCCAAAGCAAAGAGAGCTCATAAGCATTAGAGGAACCAGGACATATGAACCATGCATCATCCTGAAGGGTAAAAGATCCCAAATAGTCTCAAAAGCTCAAAGAGCATAGACAGCCTGCTCAAAGATGCTCCCACTGGCACAAAAGCTCAAAGATCCCAAATAGTCTCAAAAGCTCAAAGAGCATAGACAGCCTGCTCAATGGCTGTCAAGCATCCAAAGATGCTCCCACTGGCACAAAAGCCGTAAATATCAAGCAACAAAGCTTGAACAAAGCATGTACAAGCACCACTGACAAGTGTCCAAGATCAAGCATCAATGGTACATCCCGGACATGTAGGCGGTAGAGCATCCGTATGTAGCATCCATAAGCATGTAAGACATCAGGTACATCCCAAGATACAACTCTGGCAAGCCAATAAATAGCTCAAGTAAGCTCTGGGAATCCAAGGTCAAGCCAAGACCAATCTTCAGTAGCAATAGGCTCCAAACAATGTAACTAGCATGTAGTAATGGCATAGGCTAAGCATGTCAAGGCCGGTCAGACATAAGCAACATACATGCCATAAGTACATCCAAGACAGAGCATCCAAATGCTTTGCAAAGCAAGCTCAAGCTCAACCAACGATCATGAATCAAAACCAAGCTCTATGTCGAGCCCCAAGTGTTAATACATCACCATATATGCCCGAAACATAGCCCGAAAAGCATAGGCATAAGCATACATGAGTAAAATGACTTCAGCCCAACTATGTATAGCAGTGATTTGCTGTTCAAAACTGAGAATTTCAGCACCAAAATCAGCTCCAAATGGTTGCCAAACAGTAGGCATACATTCCCCTAACATCCGGGCATCAAACGGGACCAACCGGGCATCAAATGACAATGCCAAACAAGCTGTAGCATCAAATGTCAATGTAACATTGTCATAAACTGCCTGTGGACTGTTATGAAAGTCCCAAAGCAATGTTAAATCGGTCCAAATGCTATTTCAACACATCAACCATCAAAACCAAGCATCAAAGCATGTTCATATGCCCAAAATGGAGCCTTTCCAAGTGCTAATGGACTGCCCAAGAAGTGGTAGATTATTGGAGTGTATGTGCAGTCCAAAACAGGCCAAAAATGGCCCAAATTTGTTGATGTTAAAAGGGCTTCATGCTGATCAACGTTTTGTAGATTGAGGCCAAAGAGAGCTCAAGGAGGGTCTGTGGAAGGCACACAAGAAGCCTCAAGTAGCCACAAGAGGTCTATGCCAAGATATGAAGCAAAGAAGCTTCAAGGGTTTTGGGCTATGGCTGCCCCTGTTTCAAGAGACCTAAAAACTGAGGTAAACCCTATAAAGAGTAAAGCAATACCTCTGTGTGAATGCCTTGAGGATGCCCAAAGGGACCTCGGGAAGCCGAGGAGTGACGGGAGCTCAAAGGAGTCGGATATGGCTGTCAGGAAGGAGACCCAATGCAAATGGGCAGTCGATGGGAAGCTGAGAATGCCACGAGCCAAGCTCAAGAGTCAGGAAGCCGAGCTTTGATACTAGTTGAAAGGTGAGAAGGATTGAAGCTTGCACGCGAGAGCTATGGCGGGAGAGCAAGAGCAAGAAAGAGAGAGATAAGAAATGGGAACTCCAACAGTTACAATGTGTGACCGAGCCTTCCTTTATTCAAATTGTCACTAAAAGAATAAAGAATAAAGTGACGGTGATGGGCGCCCACCACCTGCAGTGTGCAATGACAGTGACTGTCAGTGTAGTAATACACGGGCGGCTAGGCAGAGGCGCCTTTACCCCCAACAGTTTAACCTCTGATAAAACTTGTCAAGAAGAGAGTGGAGAGGTGAGAAAAAGAAGAGAAGAGGAGAGAGAAAAGAGTGACGGAGAGAGAAATAATAGAAAATTAGGAAAGAAGAGAGAATCCATGGAAGCTATGAACAAGAAGATGAGGTAAGAGACATTAAATGTATTATTGTCAAAAGATGTGAAAATTTATATGTCTCGCCCCTTTTATACCTATGTTAATGTGACAATGTATTACTAATACACACTAAAATATATCTTCTTCCCAGTTTCTTGCAACTTTCTTACTTTTTTATTACCAAGTTTGAAAAGTAGAAAATCCCTTTTTTTTAAAACCAACTTGATACAGTGCATCAAGTTTGCATTTTTGAGGCAAGCTTTTTGAAAAGTCTCCAAAATCACAAGTTTTTTCAAGCAAGTTGATATAGTGCATCAAGTTCTCTTCCTTGCGCATTTGGTTATTCACTGCCTGAGCAATAAGGTTTCAAACTTCTTTTCTGTCATTATTGGGATCGTCATCCTCAAATTCATCAAGATGATCATGTCTAACCATAGTCACAAAACCACTTTACAGCTATTGACACCATTGTCTCAATGACCATGGTAGCTTTAGAATGCATCATAGTTACTACTAATAACCATGGCAATTCTTCAATACATTACATCAATCCACACATCGTCCTTTCATACTAAGCGAGCTATCACCTTGCTTGTGGGCTACCCATGGATTTTCTCACTTTGTTCTTGATGGATGCTACCCTAGATATGTCATTATCACTTTGAAGTTATTGGACACTATAGAGATGAATATACTTGTAGTATTATAGGTAAACTTTATTTCCACCTTGGTATTATTGTGTATCACTTCTATCATGCCTTTGCTATCTATGATCCCATTGTAATCCTAGTATTTCTAGATTTATTAAGCATCCAAATTGAAATAATTATATTTGTTTCTACCTTTATAAATATGATTGTGGTCCTTGTCAACTGTCAAGCTTCTTCTCTTTTATGGTTTTGATTTTGATGACCATTTCGTTATGGAATTAGTGACAAGTTTAAGGTTGATTATGCTATTACAATTGTTCTAATCGTGGACTATGATGGTTATGATCATCTTAATAATATTCATGATCATAATCATGATTGGTATACAAATGATTGTGATCATGAGTATAATGATCTCAAAGTTGGTACACTATCAATCTTACATTAATATACTTTTTGAAGTTTTTGATCTTTTGCTTTTTATAGTCTTGATCATTCTAGATCATCTCTCTTTTATTTATCATTGGATTGGCTTAAGAGAGTATTCCAAACAAGCTATTTGCTTCTTGCGAGTATTTTACTATAATGTGACCTATTGTTATATGGAGCAAAGAACATAGACAACTTAGGGCAAAAGCACTAAACATAGAAGCTTTGGATGAGGTACACACATTTTTTTTGCTTTACTTAATTGTACTTTTCATATAAATTTATAAGTTAAATATCAATAAATTTTAAATATTATAGTTATAAATACATATAATATTAACAATTAGATCCTTTACTTCTAAATCCTTTTAAATATTATAGTTATAAATACATATAATTTTAACAATTAGATTCTTTACTTCTAGATCCTTTAAATATTATAGTTATAAATACATATAATTTTAACAATTAGATCCTTTACTTCTATATTTTTTTGAAAAAAAATATCTAATAGATTACTCATTGCATATTCAAGAATTGCTAAAATATTAAGGATTACTTGTATAATATATTATATTATATAAAATATTGAGATCTTTCAATTAGATTTTCTATTCTAGCTTCAAATTTTTTATATATTTTCCATCTAATTCGGTAAATTGCATTTGATACATAAGTAATATGTACATCTAATACATGTGTATTGTACAAAATGTATATTGTACATCTAATACATGTATATTGTACAAAAGGTATATTCTATCTCCAATTTGATGCATTGCATCAAGCTTCCATTATAATTGACCTTTTTCAATGGTATTTCATGTTGTGCATCAAAAGTGATGTTGTGATTCATGTGATTTTCAGTCTTCACTTGGTGCAGTGCATCAATAGAGGTTTGAAAAGTGTGACAAAATTTTCACCCACTTAATGCAACGCATCAAGTGGAGCTGAAAGTCGTGATAGTTCATTCTCTTCTTTGATGCAATATATTAAGTTGGTATAAATTTATGGTAAATTTTATACAAAGTTGACACATTACATCAAGTTGGTATAATTTTTTAAAATTTTATTATAACTTGATCCATTGCATCAAGTTAGCGTTATTTTCTATTTTAAATCTATACAAGCTTAATACAAAGCATAAAGTGGGGCTAATAATTATGATACTTCATTCTCTTCTTAATACACTACATTAACTTAGTGTGAATTTATGGTAAATTTTATACTAAGTGGAGGCATTGCATTGAGTTAGTATGATTTTTTTTTCTTAATACTAACTCGATGCATTGTATCAAGTTGGTATGAACTAACTTGATGCAATGCATCAAGGTCTTTTATATTTTGTTACATTTTTGTTCTCCAATAATGCGATGTATCAACTTAATATAATAGCTATACAAATTTGATACCAACTTGATGTAGTGCATCAAGTAGCTAGTTTTTCCATAGTTATTTACTTCTACTTGAAGCACTACATAAAGTTTATATTTTTTGGGATAATTTTATCTTTTACTTTTCACTAAATTTCTTATGGATTTGATATAATGCATCAATTTGTTAGCCTTTTTAGTATGTATTTGGTACCTACTTGACATGATATATCAATTATTTTATATTTAGTGATAGTTTTCTTCTTTAATTGATGTATTTTATCAAATTGATTTGAAGTTTGAGTAAATAATATATTAACTTGATGCATTGCATCAAGTTTCATTATATTTTTTTACAATTTTATTCTTTATTTTATATAATGCATTGAGTTATTACAAATGTTGCGTTGACTGCATAGAGTGCGTGAGCTCTATGGAAATTTTTGATACTTTCATCATGATGTTGTATTTTCCGTATAATTTCTTATTCACCTTTATATAGTGTATCAACTTACTAGATTAAATGAAAGTACTTAGCTTGAATTTCATAGCATGAATAAATTGACATTAGATACTATGGAATTCTCCACCAATAGTTCATGCATTGAATCAAATAGCCAACTTCTATGCTCCTATTTCCGTCTAGAATTTTTCCTCTTTCTTATGAGTTTATATTTTACTTTATGTTACTCGGATACTCAATGCAATACATCAATTTTGTTAGATGTTTCTTCAATTTTCTATTGAATGCATAATGTTTAATATATAGTATGTAATAATTCTTACACATTGTTGTTGATTTTTAAAAATTAGCTCAAACTTTAAGCACAATGTTTCACTAACTTTATGTTGTGTATCACCTTCTTTCTCTTTTTGTCATTTTTGTCATGGATAGGACTCAAGAAGAGAGTAGAAAGAAGTCCAAGAAGATGTGGGAGTACACTTTTGAAGAGGATACCTTCAGCCCGTTTGATTCTCCTCCCCCCACTCCTATGATGAAGAAGGGTAGCAAATTTCAAGTTGAGAAAGGTGGTGAGAGAGATCTTAGTGGCAAATTGGGTAAGCAACTAAAGTATTAAACCCCTGGGTGGCAAGAGAGCACCATTCCTAAGTGGTGCTTCTACAAAACAAAATAAGACCACACAAGCATCAAGGTAGAAGAATAATGAAGGTCCTGAGGACTGACCCTTGGGTATTCAACACCAACCTCCTCTACCATCACAGTCCTCATAAATAAAACAAAAACATGAATGAAAGACACAAATACAGAAAATTGTGGAGTCTGAATCTGACTCTTTAACATCAGATTATAGTTCCAACATTGAGAAGAATTCAATGCAACCACACACAAAGCAAATGTTTGAATTTAGAGAAGCCGCGACAAGTTGGGGCACCTCTTCTTGCAGAGCTAAAGGGCCTTCAATAAAGGATGTCACGCGATAGTTCCCTAATCATGAATAGTGTTTAATGTAACCTTCCCAAGGAAATCTCATTTTTTGCCCTGTAAGAAATCTTGGATCGAAGATGCTATCAACTAACAAGCAAAGCAATGTGGAAAGGTTATGTCATGTAATTATGTAGATACAGATAGCTCCATGGTTTACTTGACAATTTCTAATGGTTCAATGGTCCAAGATGTTGGCTTAGATGAAACAAAATTAGTTAAAACTTAGTGTAGTGGAGGTGTAGTGCAAGACCTTTGACAGATGAAATTCAACAAGAAGAAAAACTTATTGTGGCATTGTCTTCTTTTATCCAAGGCAATATACCATCACATGTTGTACCTGCATCTCAAGAGTCTATTCAAGCCAAAGAGATCTTTCATCCTACAAAAATCAAGACTAGTGGGAGAGAATGTAGTAGCTCTATACAAAAGAAGAGGATTACATCAAGGCCAATAGCTCCATCAAAGAAAAGACCACAAAAGATACCTAAGAAACAAGTGAAACTTGAGCCAAGTACTAGTGATGATTCCGAGGAGTTCAAGGACGAGCTAATTATTGAAGGAGAGGAACTCATAATGCTAGGTGGGGAGCTCGAATAAGGTATATTATCTTCATAACAAAATATGCTTAGGAGATATATAAAAGAACATAAGATTGTCAAAGATAATTATATATCCCTTCTAGTTAGGCAAAAATATTGTGCCCCCATAGATGAAAGTACTAAGCTTAAACCATTGGAGGTGCGAGAACCCATCAAAGGACATGTTAAAAACTTGAAGAGAAAAATCAAAATAAATACTTATGCTATAATTGTTCCTTTGGTGGTTATAGTGAATCCTTACCAATGTCCAAAAAGAGAAAACTTTGGCATGTCCAAAGCAGAGACATATGACTATTATGTCTCATAGGTGGCTCACACTCAGTTGAAGTAAGAAGGCAGCTTCTAAAGGAGTATCCTCATACACATCACTTTAAATATGCTGAGTGTAAAGTGTATGTAGGATTAAGTTTTTAAGAAGCGAAGCATTTGGCTTGGGATCACAATAAGGACAATGATTTCAAGAGAAAAATGTCCTTCATTGAGAAGATAAGATTTTTTCATACATAATATGAGTATATACAAAAGTATTGAAAGATAGACATGAATCTTGGAAGACTATGCTTATTAGAGGTTGATGTAGTAATTGATGAGAACTCAAAGGCAGAGGGTTTTTATAAGTATGATCCAATGTTCCAACTTGCATTTAGGATGGATTTACAGGATCAAATCTTTCACATATGGAAAGATAAGCAATTAAAAGGTCTGAAGTTAAAAAAAGCTTGGGATGATGCAAATATAACTTTGAAGGGAAAGTCTAAGAAGATATATGTGTCCATTGAAGAGCTTGTTGATGATATGAAGTTGTTACCATGGCACTCTCTTCAAGGCATGAAGGATAAGAGAGTAC
Source organism: Lygodium microphyllum (assembly GCF_053477565.2). Taxonomy (NCBI): domain Eukaryota; kingdom Viridiplantae; phylum Streptophyta; class Polypodiopsida; order Schizaeales; family Lygodiaceae; genus Lygodium; species Lygodium microphyllum. The sequence goes on along the minus strand of NC_141151.1, from coordinate 2,114,146 downwards.
TTATATCCACCTTATCTAGGGTAGTAGCAAAGGAGCTCTCCTTAGATGAGATGGTCAATGAACTCAACTTGTAAGTTCTCTTTTGAATATGTTTATCTTATTTTGTATTTTATTCTTTCAAATACTAATAAAATACTTCTGTTGTTTGTAGACATAAAGTTTACATAAAAATACAAGAGATGATGACAAAGCGCCTCAATTGTTCTTCATAGGATGAAGTCACTCATGAATCCAAAGTCCATCTCTATGAATGTGCTAAAAGATTTCTTCTTAGCATTCAAGGATTGGGTAAGTATTGATGCTTCTTATCTTGAAATATAATGTATTTGTAGTATATATAGAGTAATAGATTTCTTTTTCTATTAAAGAAACCAACCAAAGGCAAAAGAAATAGAAAAGGACAAGCCACATTGCAAGGTAATGATTTCCTTCCATAGTTCTTGATCCACTTGGAGAGAGCAAAGCAAGAGAGATCACCCATATTACTATAGGAAGTTATTCATGGTGATGCAAATGACTTACATAAAATCCACATTATTTCACCCTTGCAATTACAGATATACCATATAGATTCAACATGCCGGGATCTACTAATGACAATAAGACCTTCTCATTCAAAGAAGTCTCACAAATTATTAAAAACTTCAAGAAAATAATAAATTTTCCATTGTTTAGATTTGTTATCTTCCATAGTATACACCAAGCTAGTAGTGTGGCACTTGCTTTCAAAAATGAAATACATGGAGTTGAATCTTTCATTTGGTATAATTTATGTGCTCTCTATCCAAAATAGCTTATAGTCTTGTATATGTTGATATTTTTTATGCGCTAAAGCTAGGTATCTTTTTATGTACGGAGAAGACCAATATTGACCACACACATCAATTTTGATTCAAAAGTTTCTTTGAGATGATTACCATAGGATACTGAGATAAAGTAGAGAAGAAAATAGTCAAAGCACATGCAACCAAGATAAATACAGAGAACATCTTCAAGTATCCCATCGTCACAAGAAAACTAAACAACATAGATGGCAATAAGGTCTATGGTGAGGTCATATCAAAAGCCACAAAGGTTGATGACAGGTGCATATATAGTTGTTCTACTAAGACGAAATATCTAAATAACGTAACAAAGACATATATAGCCCATAGTAATTAACTATTATATTTAAATGTTATATCATCAACATGAATAACAATCATATATGCTATTCAAAAAGGAAGACATTGTATTGCTATGGAGAAGAATGACCTTTATGTGATATTTATTAAGGTGAAAATTCAAGGTATCCTTGAATTGCTAAATGAGGACCAAGAAGTGGGTGCAAAGGTCATAGCAGACATTGAGAAGGTCATCCTTGCATCTAAGAATCCCATGCCTCCTTTATCTAATGAATAAGGAAAACTTATAGACATTGCTAATGTTGAAGTTATCAAAGTAATTGAGGAGGATGAAGAAAAAGACTATGATAATAATAATAGTGATTATGGAAAAAAGGCCAAAGAGAGCATGAGTAATACCTTGAAGATGAACCAGCTGTGGATATATAAGGCAAGCTATTTATGTATCAAATCACTATAGATTTTGTAAAAGAAAATAATTTTCACTTTTCTTGAAGTGAGGTCTCTCAATCTATCATATTGTTTTGTATATACCAATTAAGCATTCACCAAAATATACTACCTCATGCTAGTATATTCAATAGTTTATATTTAGATATTATAGTTTATATTTTTTTAATATAGAATGTTATGAAAACTATGAATATCTCTTTACTTGTGTAGCATACTAAATAGTACTTATAAATTTACTAACTCGTATTATGATTTAAAAAGTTTAATTTTCATATTTTATCATACAAGATTATTGTGTAGATATTTTATTTTTTTGATAATCTAAAGCTTTACTTATGCAAAAGAAAGTTGACAGTATATTTATGAAGTGATAGCATGCTAATGGTCTTTTTTGTTGATCGAATATATAAATTGGTTACTAATTGTACACTTTGTTATTTAACTATAAGAAGATCTTTCTTGTCAATTAAGCATCAAATTTTTATCAATAAATTTTTTTGATTTCAAGATAGTTATCATATACAATGTTTCATTAATTATTAAGCCTTAGAAAAAAATAAATTTATACTATGTAAACTTTATGATATCAATACATTGGCTTTCAAATTTAAATTTTCCTTTAAAATGATCTAGTTTTTAAAATAAAGTAATTTTATCATAGTATTTTTTATTTTAAAATTCATAAAATCAAAATTTTTAGAAAGCCGTATGTTAATTTTCACCCAATTTTTCAAAAGGAGACATTTTCTTAAGTTTTTTTAGAGAATCCAGGGGAATCTCCTTAGGAGAAACATGTAACTTACCCAAAAGATTTTCAACTATGTCATTGGTAGACTATGAAGTGCCCTTGTCAAAGACAGCATCTAAGCTAGTAGATACCCCTTTAAGTTGAACACAATATGGGGCTCTAAGAGGAAGCTTCTTTGCTGCTACATTTTTTCTAGCCATCTTTCCTAGACAGCAAGAGATTAGAAACACAATGAATAAGATAGAGAGTGAAACCCTAATATATGGTGCTTAAACTTTAAGACTCATTTACATTGATGCACTCTCTCCCTTTCTCTCTTAAAACAAAAGAATGCATTCTTCATCTGACTATCTTTGATATTTTTGAATCCTTTGCTACCTTCCCAAAGCCCTGTTTCTAGCCACTTGGCATAGTTTTATTTGGCATTTGATCTATCATAATGCTCTCTTTTAGTGACATGGCTTGATTTGATCGTCTATAAACAATTCATTAGTATTTCATTTGCTTTCTTTTGTGAGAGTTGAGCATCATCTGCTACTATGATCTAAAAGCTCACCTGATGTGTAGTGATGATATCATCATTATTTTTTACACTTGCTTGGTAGGTTGTGAACAAGTGCTTTTGCTTGATCATTATACTAGCTAGTATAACCAAGCAATCAATTTTCACCCTCACATACATATTTCACCAAGTTTCTTATTCTTAAGAAAACTAAAGGTTTATTGATTAGGGGATCAAATTGGTAGATTTTCCCATCAACCCACAAGTCCATATGATTTAACCCATCTACATGTAACTTTGAAGCACTCAGGATTAGCATTGGTATGCCTATTCTTTTCAATAATGGGGCATATGCAAACTCTATCTCAATATGTATCTCGCTTGGGGCAGTCCTTGAATAGAGACTACTTGTAGTGACAATGGCCAATGATACTAAAGTGAGACCATTTGGATTCTTCAAGGATTGACCAATCAAAATTACGAGTGTCCGGTGTCTCAGTGAACTTCATTGTCATGAAGTGAACTAGATTGCACAATCTAGTTGGATGTATGTTGAGTGTATCAAGATACTCTGTATTAACATGCATAGATGTTAATGAAAATAGGGGATTTGATGTCTATGGAGTTAGACTAGAGAGAGACAGATGATGCACAAAGATGTTAATAGAAGTAGGGAAGTTGAGTCTATGGACATAAATTGGAGAGGTACTGACAGGCACGAGCACATGGAGATGTTAATGAAGGTAAACTAAAAAGGTGTAGATATGCACATAGATTGACACACAAAGATGTTAATGAAAATAGGAAAAAATCTATGGAGGTAAACCGAAGAGGCACATATAAACACATAGAGATAAACATAAAAGGAAGTTAATGAAAATATGGGGTTTGATGTCTATGGAGGTATACTAAAAAATCATAGATAAATACATAGAGATATTAATGGTATCAGGGTGCCTAATTCTATGGAAGTAGATTAGAGAGGCACAGATAGACACATAAAGATGTTAATGAAAATAGGGGTTCTGATATATATGGAGGTAGGTTAGAGAGGCGCAAATACACACACAGAGATGTCAAAGGAAAGAAGATAGCTTAGTGTGTGAAGGTAGGATGGAAGGACACATAGACATGTCAAGGGAAATGGAATAGCTAAGTGTGAAGGGAGACTGTACAGACATAGATAGATTAATGGTGAGCAGGAGAGGTTAAGATAGTTCATTATATCAAGGTAGGTTGGATAGACATAGAGAAAAGCTCATAGGATGTTGTTGGAATCATCACCGACACAACATATAAAAGACCCAGATTGATTGTTCACTACCAGTTTGCAACCACAAGTTAAGGATATAAGTCTTGAGCTTTTTAATTAAAGCTTAGAGTCTAAGTCTAAGGTTAGCCTCCCCCCCCCCAAAAAAAAACCTATGCCTCATCACACTTGGCAACATTGAACTCATTTCTTTTAAATGTTCACAATTTATGTTTATTTTCTTGGGTATTTGCTTGTTGATTTTGTATTTGAGTAGTTGATACTTGGACTTGTTCACATGCTTGAATAGTGGTTTGGTACATTGCATATTGTTGATTTTTCTATAATTACAATTTTCATTATGTTAAAAATGGCACATATTACTCACTTTTTTTGTGATGACAAGTTGACTAAGAACAACTACAATGTATGGTCCTATTGCATGGAGAATTTTATGATGAGGAGAGGTTTATGGGACCTCATTACAAGTGAAGATTCATGTCGTAAACTTCTTGAAGAGCACATAAAGGAATAAAAGAAAGCCTACAAAGACTGGACATGTAAAAACAAGAAGGTTTTACATTGGATATCTCTATGCATTTTAGAGACATTGATCTCACATTGAGAAAATGTATGGCACTTGCACATATTGGGCTGAGGCAACATGTATTGCAACTCATATTATGAAAAAGACACCCACAACATTGACTCCTACCTACAATTGCATATTTCAGGGTGTTTGGTTGTGTATGTTCATATTCTTAATGATTTGAGAAAAAAGATGGAACCAAAGGCTGTCAAATGTATTTTTATTGGTTATCCAATGAGAAGAAGGGTTATAAATGCTATGATCCTATCATTCGAGAGATCTAAATAGCATAGATGTAAAGCTTAGTGAATATGAGTCTTAGTATAGACCTAAAGTTGCATTTGAGATGGGTCCTTATGAGAGCAGTGATAATGATGGTTATGGGAAGATAATTGTACCAAAACTAATCAAATAAATCAACATATTGAGGACATATTTGGATCACAAGACCATGATGAAAGTAGTGGGAGTTATAGTCCATGGAGTGGCAAGTTGAGGAGTGCACAAAAGAAGGCAAAATTTGCAAAATGAAAGAAGCATATTGGTGGGAATTTTTAGAGGATGAGTCTATAGATTATGAGTTTAGGATACCACATGTTAGAACTCTAGGAATGAAGAGTAGAGGAGAGTATATACCACCACATGCAAGAACGGTTGAGACATTGTCTAGTGCACCTCAATTGAAAAGATTGGAAAGAGTAAGGCATCTAGCATAGAAGTAAAGCTTAGTGAATATGAGTCTTAGTATAGACCTAAAGTTGCATTTGAGATGGGTCCTTATGAGAGCAGTGATAATGATGTTTATGGGAAGATAATTGTACCAACAATAATCAAATAAATCAACATATTGAGGACATATTTGGATCACAAGACCATGATGAAAGTAGTGGGAGTTATAGTCCATGGAGTGGCAAGTTGAGAAGTGCACAAAAGAAGGTAAAATTTGCACAATGAAAGAAGCATATGGGTGGGAGTTTTTAGAGGATGAGTCTATAGATTATGATTTTAGGATACCATATGTTAGAACTCTAGGAATGAAGAGTAGAGGAGAGTATATACCACCACATGCAAGAACGGTTGAGACATTGTGTAGTGCACCTCAATTGAAAAGATTGGCAAGATTAAGGCATCTAGTTGACAAGTTGACATATAATTGCTTTATGAAGATGCACTATGCATAAATAGTACCCTATGTGCAACATGTAGAGCGTACTTCCTTTGAAGAAACAATTGAAAGCAAATATTGGAAGGAAGACATGGATGAGAAAATGGATGTATTGATCAAGAACAAGACGTGAGATCTAGTTAAGTCACCTTGTGGCAAGAAAGCAATTGGCTATAAGTGGATGTATAAGGTTAAGTATAAGTCAGATGGCTCATTGGAAAGTTATAAAGCAAAATTGGTTGCAAAGGGCTAAGACACATTTAGTTTAGTTGTAAATAGCCAATGATTTAGCCTTGTACATTGGGCCTATTTTGGTATCAAGGAGATAATGCCCTTATTCCATCATGAGGGCAATTCACCTTTCTCCCAAAATCTATTGATCAACTAGACCAAGGACATTAGGGCCAAAAACGCTTCAAAAATGGCACTTGTAAGAAAGTGATTAAGTTGCTAATTAGTTGAGGTTTAGGAAGAATAAAACCTCTAAATTTGGTTGTCCAGATGTGATTAATGAGAGAATATTTGGTTCATTGAAGAGGTCGGCTATTAATTGCCCTCATCTTTTAATCCAGGTCAGGGGTCACCTTTTTGGCCGTTTATTGTCTTGGAACTCGAGAGATTTTGTATTTTCGAGATTTTCGTACGAACTTCGCATTTGTTTGCTCCCGCGTTTTCTTTCTATACACTATTCTCTTTTACCATTTCTTTTGTTGCACTTGCTTCCTACCACTGTGAGATTCTTGCTCGATTCATTTGCTAGAATGTCTAGCAATACTACTTCAAATAACACAGGCGCAAGCACATGTAAATACAAGCTATCTATTCAGCTAGATCCGACTTACACATCTTGGAGAAGTATACATCATCGAGTATTTATAGATGAGATTGAAGCCAACAGGTTGCGAACACAAGGAATGAAGCATATAGATTTGTGGGTGGATGGAAATATCTATCCCAGGGATCCTTCTACAGGTAAACCACCTCCTTTTTTGAATGTCCATGACTATATAAGATATGCTGGAGAAGGTTACAATGGAATGCTTGGCTACTTTATGAGGTTATACTCTGCATCTTACACATATATAGCTCAAGTGCACGAAATGAAAAAAGCACTAGAAACTACACAAACAAATATTTTAGAGTTGACAAGTCAAATTGATATTTTGAAAAATGTTAACAATTCATTGCAGGATAAGCTAATACGCTTGAGAGAAACTCCATTAGGATTTAGAGAGAGGAAGAGACCATTAAAAAATATAACCAGCTTGTGTGTGAGAGCAAAGAAAAGGAGACTAAATCTTACAAAGAAATATGTCTCTAACATACTAGGCATAAATATCCAAGAGAATGAGGAAAGAATCAAACTTTTGAAGGAAACCATGAATAAGAAAGACATTTTGAGGATTCTTAAGTCACCAGAAAATGTGGATTTGAGAGGTCCAACTCTGAGAGAGTTAGTGAAGGATTTAAAAGGCACAGTGAAAGCAAATGAAATCGTAGAGACATGTGATACTGTGGGTATAAGTCGAAAAGGTTATCGTGCTATCTCTGGATTATGGTTTAAAAATAAAAAACGCAATAGGGTAACTATATTTGGATTGCCCCAAGCCCTTGCAGTTTCGTCTGCAAGAATTTCCATGAATCGCAAGACTCCACATGTTTTTGGAGATTACATTCACATCGAAAGGTCTATGTCCTATGAAAAACAAAAAAAACAGGCAATTTTTTATTACAATGAGTTTAACAATATATGGGTTGATCTAAAAAAGGTGCAAATTGCAATGGTTCACATGTATAAAATCACAGTAGAAGAAAGTTATGGTGTTCTAAAGTTTGCCTTGAAGTTGGATGAAGCACAGATTCAAAAGGGACAGAAGATGGAAAGAATTAGCATTTGCCTCATGAACATGCCATTGGACCATGGCAATGGCGAGGGCAAAGCTCCATTGCATAAGATCCAATCCGAGATGGAGATTTGGTGGATTGGTGCAATCCAGGTACCAATTGAAAATCATCAAACGTTGAAATGGTTGTTCAACCATACAGGTATTCCAAATATCATTAAGTCTCAAAGTGAAGGCGAAATGTTGGTAGTTGATGGGGTTGGTAAATTTAATGTGGAATGGCATATGAGTGCTGATTTGAAAACTATCAAATGTATGCTTGGAATATGTAATGGTGCAAATGCAAAATATCCTTGCATTTATTGCATGGAAAGTATTGGATCCAAAGATTGGAGTAGTTTGCGACGACCAGTAAGAAGAGCCCCAAATAGAGACTCTATAGATTTGAGTAAATTTAAAAACATAGAAGACATCTGGGATCCCATTCTTTCCATCTCTCTTAAGAATGTTCATATTTGTACTTTGCATGCAGAGATTAGAATAATCGATAAGCTTCTCAGGTTGCATCTTGACTACGCATATTCCATTAAGCCATTATCTTTATCAGATGAGTGTATTGATAAATGCGAGGCATTGCTATCGAAAATGGGATTTCATGGGGGCCAAGTTCACTTGAGAAAGGATCCAATACTTTCAGGAAAAACAAGAGATATCTTGGCCAATGTCTCTATGGGAGGCTCAAAAGCTAGACGATTCTGAGGAAACCATTCAGGAAGGCAGGTGAATGCGGCTTGGGAGTGTTGGAGAGAGCTATGTGAGATCACAACAAATGTTGCAAGCACGCCGAGGCTTGCGTTTCTTAGAATGGAGATCTGGATATACCTTGATGTTTTTCTAAAACTCCTCAGGCAACATAAGACAACATATACATATGCGGAAGAGTTCAAAAGATCAATCACAAAGCTTGTTCAGGCGATAAAAGAGGCATGGGGAGAAAAAGATATCACTTTTTATCTGGTAAAGTAATAATTATTTAATATGGGCTTATTTTGATAGGTTTTTCGATTGGTATAAAATTTGTGTTACTTTGTATTGCAGCATATTCTTCATATTCATGGACCTTTCTTTGTGGAGGAGCATGGCCCCTTAGCAACTTATAGCAACCAAGGCATGGAAAAATCCCACTATCAAGCACGCACAAGTTATTTTCGAAGCACAAGGCATGGGGGAGGAGTTACAAAAAGCAATGCTTTGGAGGAGCTATTCAACTGGTTTTTTTGACGACAACTTCAAAGAATGCAAATAAAAGACGACAATGACACATGAGCAATCGCACTTTTATATATAAGAAAGAATATATACAAACTAGTTTTCCAAAACTCTCACATTCTCTTCCTCCTCAGGAATCTTTCCTCTATATCGTAGAAATTTTTTTCTCTTGTAGCCAGCTATAGATTTTACATCAGTTCGGTCTGCAGCTAAGGCGTAGGATGAAAACGCCAAAAAGTATCCTGCTCTAGAAGCAGAGTAACCTGGACCGTAGCCAAAAATCCTAATTGCTGCAGTATTTTCCAAAAACATTACTTTGTGGGCATTATATTGTAATCCTGAGAAACCTAGAAGCCTTGTAATAGCTTTAATACAAAGTATCGACCATGCTGCATCCTCTGAGAAACTACTATGAAGTACAAAAAAGGAATCAGGGTCAATCCTAGCCAAGTAGTGGCCGAGTGCAATGTCTTTGGTGGTGTTACTAGCAGCTCTCGATCCTTTGCCACGCCCCAAGAAGTTATCTGTATCAGCAATCTCCAACTACAAATAAAACCCATACTGAATGAGCATGAAATGTAAACCTACCAATGTGTAAAAGCAAATTCAAAATTATCTTATCACTTGATTTTCATCGTACTCCAATTTAAATGGATTCCATAAATTAATTGATGATGCTGTCTCATTGGTGTTAGTCAATTCTTTAACATATTCAGGCTCCTCTCTTCCAAAATTGGAAATCCCGAGTTCGCTTTGAATGTGATCGAAGTCCTCATCAGTAATACTCAACTCTTTCTCAGCTTCTTTGGCCTTTTCAAAACAAAGAGAGAGGGCCTCACCAGCATCAATAAACTTATCATCTAGAGTTTCTTTATCAAGTTTCAGAATCTCTTCCTTTGATTCATTTTCTGTGTTAATTATCCCATGTGCAGCTTCAGAAGCCTCTGCAATAATTGCAAGACAATAATCTTCCCTGAGATTAAAAAGTTTTTGAATATCTGACACTAAAATGTACTCCTTGTCCTTGAAAGGTATACATGGTAGGGAAGGAACAATATGGTGAGAACTCTCATCAGGTTGAGGGTTTGTATCTCCTTGGCTCTCCTCAATGATAGTCTCAGCTTTGAAGTGAGCAACATCCAAATTCTCAGCAATAGAAGCCTCAAAATCTGTATCTACAACCTCCTCTGTTTCCTTTTCATCTACCAGATCATCTAACATGCAAAAGCTCGCAGATTTTGCTCCTTCGAACTGTTGCTCCTCAGCTTTCACAGGGTATTTGACAAGGCTGAAAACAATAAAAGCAGTAGATTTTCTCATCATCTTGCAGTTTTTGGAATGAGTGTAGCAAAATATGTCTCTTGAATAAAACCTCTCCAAAGAGTGGGCATTGCACTTTTTAGTAAATACTGACTTTTCATTTCCTGTTGACCCAATGGGAACATGGACATATTCAATTGTGCCAACTTCAACAGAAGGACCTGCAAGATTTTCAAACTCCAAAAAGTCCTCCACAATATATTTTTCACAAGATTTCAGAACTTTGTCAAGTTCCCAATCAGGATTAAACACATTTTTCACAACTCCATAGAATGAGAGATCCATTCCATTCTGAAGCATAAAATCAAGTAGCCTCTCTGATGGAGTGATATCAGTGAGCTCTGATACTCCTTGACCTCTCACTACCGACGTTCGCTTCCCTGGAGATGTACTTGGCCTTCTCACACTGGTGGCAGAGGATGGAGAGGAAAAAGAATCACATGTTGATGCCCTTGAGCCTTTTGAAAGCCTCCTTCTTTTACCAGTTCCTGGAGAAACCTTGGATCCTAGGAATTCTATGGGTTCAGACATGTTTGCAACTTCTGCCGATACGGCGCGATAAGAGAGAAACGAATTAGACGGATAGGCCCCCTCGCGCCGTATCGGTGATTCTAGTAAGAAGCGCGAATGCCACAACGGTGGTCACACGAGCTTGGGCAGAATGAACTTGAGAGGAGAGCCGAAAGAAGACTCTGCAGAACCTCCAAAACGACGCAAAGAGAGAAAAGCGAAGAAGGCAAACAGTCGCCCTCGCGCCGTATTAGCAACACAAACAAGGCTCCCGAAAAACCGAAAAAAAACGTACGGATGAGGAACACACCCTTATGTAGGCGCGGAATTATGCCACCTGGCAGTATCCGTTGGTTTCCGACACGTGGCAGTAGCCGTTGGCCAACACGTGGCCAATAACCACGTGGCAAAGAAGTGGACCAGTCGTTACTTGACACGTAGCACACGAACCATAAATGCAGATACGTGGCACAATCAGCATCGGACACGTGTCCGACACGTATCATGATTGACGTGGGTATATAAGTGGTGATCTTTTCTACATGTACACTTTTCATTTCTCGAGCTCTTCCCGCCTTGCTTGCCGATACGGTGCGATACAAGACTTGCGTCTTCTCCGTTTCTTAACTCTCGCGTTGTATCGGTGGTCTTTCGGCTCCGTTCCTTATTCGCTTTTAAAAAAGAGGTGTGCCGATACGGAGCGAGGGCGTCCGAACGCTATTCTCGTTTATTGCATATCGCGCCATATCAGCACTTTCGTCTCACCAATACGGACCAGGCCAATACGAAGCGAGGGCGTCCATCCGCTGGGTTCGTTTGCTCCATATCGCGCCGTATCAGCATTTCCGTCTCACCCTTGTGGCATTGCCAATACGGAGCGAGGGCGTCCATACACAGTCTTGGTTTGCTCCATATCGCGCCGTATCGGCATTCTGGTGTCCAATACGGAGCGAGGGCGCTATTCCGTTGTGCTTGTTTTGTTCATATCGCGCCGTATCGGAATTGCTCATTTCGTCCCTTTTCGCGCCAATTAGCCTGTTTGATTTACTATTTCTGGAATTGTCCTTCTGGTTGTTATTTTTGCATTTCTGGATGGCAAGGACAAAGCAAACTGCAAGAAGAGTGTATCTGGATGGGAAGGACAGTGGGGGAAAAAGAAAGTTAAAATTTGATGAATCTGAGGAGGAGCCCTCTGCCAAGTTTACTGTAGCTGGTCCATCACAGGCCCCAGAGCATTTTACAACAGAAATCCCCCCTACACCTGGTGTTGGCCTTGCATCTTCTATAAATGTTTCTTCTCCTGAAGTTGAGGAAGCAAAGGGTGATTCTTGCCCTGTGAAAGACTCATTCCCTACAATGGCACCTGAGGCTACATCTGCTGAAGCCACTGGACCTCCCAAGCCACAAAAGAGAAAGAGGAAGTCCATGTTCTTCTATATGCAGAGATGTTTCAGTGAGATAAGGAAAGCCCAGAGGGCTACACAGCATGTCATTCCAAAAGCTGCTTTTATAAGGGTCGTTAAAGAGATCTCTGATAGATTGTCTCAAGTGGCAACTGTCTCTGGTCTAAATAAGAAGTGGAAACTCTCAGCCATTCTTGCCCTGCAAGAGGCCGCAGAAGATTTTGTTATTGATTTCACGAACGACGCTTACATTGCTGCCGCCCATGCTCATAGGATCACCCTTATGAATAAAGATTTCAGCATCATCAGCAGAGTCAGGTATAGGTTTGACAAAGTGCTGAGGCCCTTGCCTTCCAATGATCAAAAAGCCTTTGAAATCCTTAACATTCCCCCAAAATTGTCCAGGAAAGAGAAAAAGCTAAATGTTGAGGATGTTACTCACCTTTACCCTACAAGGGGTGCCACCCAGCAGGAGGCTTTCTTGAGTGAAAAAAATTAGGAGGTGCTTGAAACTGAAGACGATGTTTACAAGAGGAAAGCCGCATTACTTACTCCCGTCAACACCGAGAGGATGGGCAAAGTGTATGGGCAGATTCTTGTGAATGTCTCTGGGGAACCTGAGGAGGAATATCTTAGTATATCTCCCGAGGACAAGCCCATGTTGGAAAAAAGGGATGTCCAACTATCTGACTCCGTGGTTTTTTGTTGCATAAGGTAAGGTTTATATTTATTTTTTTTGCATAAGTTAAGTCTTTTAGGTTCAAGTATATTTTGGATGAAATTTGTATTGAATAGCTTTTGCTAGTGTCTACAGGCCATTGGTCTCCTCGCTCACTCTCGATATCCGAAGAACCATATACATTGTTGATCCACTTCTCTCTGTGGAACTTTTTGCAAAATCTGATTCTAATATTTCACCATTTTTTCGTAGCTTCGATAGTGTGACAAATTACCACATCTTTTTCCCTTATGTAGAAATGTATTTTTCTTTTTCTGTAGAGGAAAATTTATATTCATTTGCTTTCACCCTTCTACTCACCTCTTTTATGAATTTGCAGAGGGCATTAGAGTCTCATCTACATTAATTGTCTTTCAAGGGAAATTATCTTTATGAATTCTCTCAGCGGTGTTCATGGTCAAGCATGAATGTATGTTGAAAGAAAATTACTTACTTTGATTTTATTTATAAAGAATATTTTGAACTTACAAAGCTTCCTTTTGCAGTGCTGGTAGACTCGTTTCTACATTTTTGGATACAACATACGAGGATCTTGCTGATCCTCAAAGGCCCTATACTTTTCTTCTACAAGAAGTTCCATTGCAAAGCAATGCGCATTCTTGTGGATGGAGAGTTATCTCAAACATTTGCAGAACAGTGGATTCAAAGTTGTTACAAATAGAAGGAGTGAATGTAAGTTAATTTCATTTGATGTTTGTGCAACCCTTATCATCATTTCTTTTCACTAACTTTTAATATTTATTCTTACAGTGTAAGGACTATCCCGAATCATATGTTTGGTGGATAAGGGAGAGATGCATCGAGCTGATTCTGGACAGGGCAATCACACCGTATGATCCTCACTCCCCTCTTCCTCCCAAAACTTCAATGGCCAAGGGCACAAGCAAGGGAAAGGTCAAGGGAAAGGGTAAGGACAATGGCAATGGTAAAGGCAAGGGCAAAGGCAATGGGACCACTGCTACAGAGTCTAAGAAAAAAGGAATGCCAATGCTCTCTCCTCTTAAATTTGATCCATCCCCTCTTAAGCCCCAAGAAAAGAGACTACCTGTAAAGGTGAAATTTTTTCAACAATCAAAGAAAGGCCCTGTGAGAAAAAATATCTTTGAAGAAATCGATAAAGAATGAAAATAGCAAACATAAGCATACACGAGCCTTATTATTTTGGCTTTGTACATTTTTATGCAATTTTTGTACCTCATTGTGTAATGAAAATTTTCACTTGTAAATCGAATGTAATGTCCATTTTATTTATACACATTCGAAAGGCATCTTGCTTCCTTATGAGTTCCCATTAAAAAATATCTTAAGGACAGTCTATTAAGATAAATTCCTGCCAAGTTTTCATTCTCAAGGCTCAAAACTCACAATTGTGGGAGACAAACAACTCGTACAAAAGAAAGAGCGCTCGGCTCTTTTACCAATTGTTACACCATTCACTTTGAACTTATATCTAGGGGATGTATTGTCTACCAATTCCAAGGTATCCCTCACATCTTTCAGACTCCAATTGGAAGTAACATTCACCTTCTTTACTTCTTCATGCGGCAAAACGTGCACCGCAAGTTTATATGGTGTGTAATCTGTATCGGAATCCAAGGGAACCCAAATACCCAATCTTAGTTTGTATCTCCTGTAATCAAAGCCCAAAGCAAGAGTTTGGCGAGGGATACTGTAAGCCAAAGCCAAGGATTGAGGGCATGCACTGCACCTCAAGATATCACCCTTATGATCGCACTCTCTAGATTTCCAATGCGTCCCTATAGCGTTGTCCAAATCCTCTTCCGAAAAGTTTCTACTTAGCCAGGATACCTTCGTTCTTTGTAAATTTGCTGTTTTGAAGCAAGCCACGAAGATATGGAGGGGTATAAACCATGATAAACGTATTCTTCTTGAGATCCTTCCAGCTGTCATGGACTTTTTAATATCCTGAGATATTTTGAATTTGAAACTCTGCACCGTTACCTTGTCAGGAATCTCCCAGTTTAGAGATGAAAGACTTGGCAATGGCAAATCTTCGATATTCCCATACCTATCCGCTTTAGAGGAAACCACATATTGTGCATAATATATAAAAACCTTGCATTCACTATAAAAAGACACAGTTTGATCGGCATAAATAATGTCTGCCAATACCTTATGAATGGCATGGAAAGTCCCACTTAGGCTTTCCACAGGTTGCCATTCAATACTTGTTGACGGAAAGATATCTACAATGACGAACCGTTTGTTAGAACTTGCATAAATGGAAAAGAATTATATACGTTATTCAACTTATAACTTACAATGTGTTTGTTGGGGAACACGTTCGTTTGGAGGCAAGTGCATATCCTTGGCCATGTAAACATGTTGCACCTTGACAAACCAGCCTTCGGGC
The DNA here is from genome assembly GCF_053477565.2 of Lygodium microphyllum. Lineage (NCBI taxonomy): Eukaryota > Viridiplantae > Streptophyta > Polypodiopsida > Schizaeales > Lygodiaceae > Lygodium > Lygodium microphyllum. The sequence goes on along the minus strand of NC_141151.1, from coordinate 2,098,857 downwards.
ATAATTTTGAAGGCAATGATACGCCCCTTCCAGTGATGTTTTATATCTTCTCGTTTTCTTCTTTTCACCTTATGAGAGCCCTTGCAAGATGGCAGCATGGTAACCCAATCGTTTACAGCAAAGGTTTTGGGCTCAAAATTTCCATCTGCTCCCTGGCTATAGACTGTGCAAGAGTGTATTAAACGAGAAGGGCGCCTGGAGGAAGCCATGAAAAGAATGAAAGTGCAGAGAAAGAAGCTCAAAGAGGAGTGAATGAACTAAAAAGTAGCGCCAAGAACACAAATGAGTATGTATTGGGCGGCAGAAACAATATTGAAAGATCTCCCTACTTTCAAAAAACTCATTCTTAATTTCATCACATCTCTGTCACGTATTTTGTCAGATTTGTAAGTAAATAACGTCTTTGGGACTCCAAAACATGTCAGACTTTAGGGGTTTTGGCTAAAAAAGAAGAGAGAATCACGAAATGGACTCCACTATCTCTAAAAAAGAGGAGACAAGAATACCATATTCTTGCACACGTGACGAACTCTCTTTGGCCCTTTCCTTAATCCCGTGATTAACAAAAGTGCATTTTTTGAAGCGTTTTTGGCCCTAATGAGACCCTAATTGTTCACCAAGCATGGATCAAAAACTCTCTAGTAATGCCATTATATCATGGGGATTTTCCCCTACTCATGCTCTTGATACCACCAAAGATCTCTTCTATGATGGCTGTGATCACAGCAAATTGTTCTCCTCATGTGTGACAATCAAGTGAACAAAACTAAGAATTTGCTCAAAAGCATTATGATTACAAGGCCTAGAATCTTGATATAAATTCCTAAAACAATTTTTGAACTCTTGGATAACCTCATGTTGATTCATGATCCAATTGACATCTTCCATTGGCAATATGCATAGACTTCTTCCTTTTTTTTAATTGATGCTTCTAATGAAACAATCCATGTCTCCACCAACCTTTTGTTGAACAATAGGTTTAATTTCTCAATTTCTCTTTGAGCCACTTATTCTCAAACCAAAAGCACTCGTTGTTGAAGTTCCAAGTCATAATCAGAGAGTTTATTGCTCTTAGTCTTCTTTGCTAGATGATGTATGTAGAGTGTGCTAGGCCCCATTCTAATTCAACTCTCTCCTCATTGTAGAGTCAAATTTGCTACAGCTTGATAGGCTTTCTGAAGAGTAATCAAGAAGCCATTACAATCCTCCTCTCCATTCCCATTTGCAATGCCATTTAGAATTGATGTATAACCCTCCAGTAAACTAGAAAGGAATCTAAAGATAGTTCGACGAACTGAGCACATGCCATTTGTGCTCTCCAAAGCTTGTAAAACTTCAAAGTGCATCAAGCTTAGGATATGAAGGGGCATGATCAGATAATAAAGATTTTTTATCCACTTCTAGGGAAACTAAATTTGGAAACTACTCTTGTACTAAGGTGTAGCACCAACTATCAAAGCATGTCCAATATCCCTTATGAGCCAAGGAATTTATAATTATCATTTCCCCTTGATTTTTCTATAAATAATGCTTCGTGTCAATAGGATTTGGATTTTCGTCAATTGCTTCCCATGTATAGAGTATCAAAGCAAGTCCAATATCCCTTATGAGCCAAGGAATTGATAATTATCATTTCCCTTGATTTTCCTATAGATAATGCTTTGTGTCAATAGAATTTGGATTTTCTTCAATTGCTTCCCATGTATAGAGTTTCTCATTATGTAGCAAGTCTACTCTTTTCGAAGCATCCAACTCATTGTGGACCATGTTAATATCTCCTCCTATAAATAATGCTTCGTGTCAATAGGATTTGGATTTTCGTCGATTGCTTCCCATGTATAGAGTATCAAAGCAAGTCCAATATCCCTTATGAGCCAAGGAATTGATAATTATCATTTCCCTTGATTTTCCTATAGATAATGCTTCGTGTCAATAGGTTTTGGATTTTCTTCAATGGCTTCCCATGTATAGAGTTTCTCATTATGTAGCAAGTCTACTCTTTTCGAAGCATCCAACTCATTGTGGACCATGTTAGTATCTCCTCCTATAAATAATGCTTCGTGTCAATAGGATTTGGATTTTAGTCAATTGCTTCCCATGTATAGAGTACCAAAGCAAGTCCAATATCCCTTATGAGCCAAGGAATTGATAATTATCATTTCCCTTGATTTTCCTATAGATAATGCTTCGTGTCAATAGGATTTGGATTTTCTTCAATTGCTTCCCATGTATAGAGTTTCTCATTATGTAGCAAGTCTACTCTTTTCGAGGCATCCAACTCATTGTGGACCATGTTAATATCTCCTCCTATCAATGCCCTAAGCCCTTGTAGGCTACCCAATTCAAACCATGTGCCCATAGACATTGATGATGTCTAGGGGCTCACTTTCCCAATTAATGCTTACTAGAAACAACTCACCACTTCATGAGATGTACTTTAGAATATTGTCCAAAACCAAATTTTTATCAATTCTCACAATGGTGATGCTATGCGACTCCTCTTTAGACTCCACTTACGAAGTACATGTCATCCTTGTGGGGGAAAACCCTTGCCACTGAAAAGCATGAAGCTTATACTCTCAAATGAGAATGACTTGAAAATTTCTAGCAACCAACCAACTTTATAACAAACATCACTTGGCTTCCCCATTTATTCCTTCAACATTGGATCTTGTAGGTTTAAGCTCGTCTAGGGCTATCATTCTGAGCATTTGGTTGATTAATTGCTTCTTGATATCATTTGTTCTCACACTCCATGTCAATAGTATGGGTTGTAGACCAATCTAAATAATTGAGAAATTGCCAATTTCAAACCACTCTTTAATTTTCCATCCATCATCATTCTCTTAAATTGGTGTGTGGTGGGGGAAGGTTTTAAAAGATGCCTCAAGGATATATCCAAGGTTTGAACTCAAGCACCCATGTACACACCCGTTCACTCAAACCACTTGGGTTACAATCCCATTAGCAACTACTTGAGGGGTGGGACAAAGCTTTGAAAGATTCCTCGAGGATATATATCTAAGGTATGAGCTCCCGCACCCATGTACACACCCATTCTCCCAAACCGCTTGGGCTACAACCCCATTAGCAACCGCTTAGGGTTTCACCACAAGACTAGGTGCAATTAGCCTCTCTCTCTCTCTCTCTCTCTCTCTCTCTCTCTCTCTCTTGCACGGTGCACCAAAGCTGCACTGCATACATAAAACTAAAGAAATGCGTATATGTCGAGCTTGCGAGAAGACTTAACATGGCATTACGTAGAGGAAGGAGGACAGAAACACAATCCGATAATGGTTAAAACAGACATTAAGCCATACGGGGGTACCAATAAACAAGGAGAAACATTACAGCATCATGATGATGCTTTACACGAGCCGCTCCAAGGCATGGATTGGATGTTGCTTAGAGAACATAATCTGGTGTGTCCAGCTGCTATTGTGATAATGCAGCCGGCTGCTAGCAGTACTGCTGCCAGAACCTTCCTTCTTGTCGGCGACGGCCGACAACGACCCGATGCAGCAGCTTCTGGACCATGTCAGCTTCTCCTTTTTCTTCAGCTTCGCCTTCTTCTTCTTCTTCGACATGCGACGGCGGACCGGAAAGCAGAAACGGCCTTCCTTCTCCGTCCTATTGCCCCTGGAATCTTGTTCAATCTGAGGCTCCTCGCCATTGAAGCTATGGCCGCTGCTTACAACCCGATATTCTGAGGCGTTTATTAGGCCTTTTAAGCCTGCGTCTGATGCAGCCGCTTCTGCTCCTCCTTGCTGTTCGTCTTCTTCGTCCTCTTCTTCGTGATCACGGATATCATCGTCCGCAGTGTGGAGAGTAATGCAAGAGCATCGCTCGAGCGAGAGGAAGAAGGCGGAGGCGAAGCTGGCGCCGATCTTACCAGCGAGCCTCTCGAGCTTGCCTGCGTGCGGGTCGTGGAGGAAGGCACGGTCGTCGGCGGGGGAAGACATGGAAGGAAGGCAGAGAGGAAGGGAGCTGCGGGGAAGCTATGGCGGGAGAGAGAGAGAGAGAGAGAGAGAGAGCGCGCGCTATCTCTGCAGGGTGAAGGGAGGAGGTGAGGGGGGATAAAATGCAACGGTCGAGACGAGGCGAGAGAGAGAGAGAGAATCCCTTGAGTTTGTATCGAGCGCGTGACGCAGCGCGTTAACCAATGAACTTTCAACACGTAGCGTCCGAGTCATTTTGAACCAGCTTTGACACAGCGTCACATTTTATATTTTTATTATTGAAAACCTTGGGAAAACCGGTCTTTACGTGTTTTCTTTTGTTGGGGGTTGGGTTAATGAAAAGCGGTTTTGGAACGTAGGGCCGGCTGCTGTCGCGGAAACTGCTACCTTAACATTTGGACCATCCCTGTCCAAAAGAAGAGGACTAAAGAAAACTTATCAGTTACCTACTACTACTGACTAGCATCAACCATACAAGAACATACTTTAGTAGCCACCACTATGCCTAGATACTATAGTAAACTTTTGCATAGCCACTAGCACAAACACTACATTGTCATACTAGACTTTTGTAATGCATTTTTTTCGCCTACTGGCTACATGTTTTCACAGGATTTCGCCCCAACACCATCCCGAAGGATGGTAGGGTAGGTGCCTCTAAGGCCATGCACAACAACAACTGGGAAGAATTGATCCTACGACCGATTGGAACTCACGCACCCACCTCGACCAACTGGGCAACAGCTCATTGGCATTGTTGTACAAGATTTGCTACCTAGACTGCTTTCACACACCAAGATTTGAAACATTGGCCACATGGTCAGCATCACTTCACACATGGCTCTTCCCACTCTAGCAATGTTTAGCCCTAAACCGATAGTAACTTTCACATTTGGTTTAAGCCATGATTTTTGTCTGTTGTAGGTAGCATGCTTCACACATGGGCTTTCCCCACTCTGGCAATGTTTAACCCTAAACCAAAAGGTATAGGCCAAATATGAAGTAAATGCAACATTTTTGTGTGTTGTCACTACTATAGGCAACGAAGCAACGTAACCAACAACCAAACATCGGAAACAAAGCAAGCCCTATTTTGTGGGAATGTCATTCCTTTTGGTTCAAAAATGCCATCTACACATTTCGAAAGGCTCCCCATGAAACCCCTTTTACACTTTCTCAAAGTCTTGCAAGTGAACCTCACATGACATCTTTACCTTTCATTTTCCTATTCATAAAGATGAAAATTGTAAGACATATCATGTGGGGCTAACTTTTCTTTACCTACAAGAGTTCAAGAAGGTTGCACTACTTGTGATATGTTTGGTTCCAACTACATCTTACCAAGTGGTTGCACATTTCTTATTCCACTCCATCACATTGTCAAATGCAAGAAAACTAGGGTGTAGTGGCATTACCTAACCTTGGACTTACATTCACCCCTTTGAAAATGTAAAATCCATTGCGAAAATTAGAGAACAAAGATTGGCAATTCATTGTGAGAAAGTGGATTTTCAATTGTGAAGTGTCTAGCAACATTTATTGTCCTTTGTCAGTTTCTCGTTTGTCATGTACAACTACTATGTTTTGAAACCTTCCTTTCTCTCTTGTCCCTACAAGCCCCTATGTTGTCACAACTCTATAGAAACAGAATTTGTATCCTTTTTCATTAATTTGTCTATATAATGATTTATTAAATTTATTTCCTTTGCACTAATTAGATATAAAGAAAAGTGCATTGGAGCTGGCCACTGATGAGTGGTCACAGGTTATGGTGGACCCACGCGGTGGGTTAGAGAAAAGATAGTTCACACTTCCACCTATATGACCCGATTGGGCGCCTGTGACTAGAACTCACGCATATCAGGGTTAGACTGGCACACAGAAAGGATTGATGCCTTGAAGTATGGGCTAGATCCACCAGAACAGACAGTTACAATCAACAAGATGGCATGATCATGAAATGCTTGTATAATGTGCATGTGTGGGCTGAAAGCTTGAAATGCACATTTCTTTGCATAGGAAAGTCACATGAAGATTCAGATACCATTTTTGCAATGTACACGGAAAAAGCTTTCATATGATACCCATATTGGGGGGGTCCCTAAATTTTAGGAGATCCCTAAATTTTAGGAGGTCCCTAAATTTTAGGAGCCTCGAATTAGCCTAAAAATGCTAGTCCTAAAAAATAGGGATATCATTCTAATAATAGTAAGTTATGTACTCTGACTGTGCTTACTAAATTTGGTTGTTTCTATTCTTGACAGTATTCAACCCAAAAAGGAAGGCCATAGAGAAGAGACAAGTGTCAAGACACTTGTCACACAAGTTTCCAAGTGTCCCACCACTTGTCACATCTCATGACATGTGGCTGGACACTTGTCTTGTGCTACTCCACTTTCCCCTTTTGTACTAGCTCTCCCCTCTCCTATAAATAAGAGCTCGTTTTTCTTCATTGATCATCAGTTTTCTTTGCTGTAAACTCATGTACAGCACCCACAGATAGCCAGAAACTGGCCCCATCCATCCCCATCATCATCCCCCACTTCTCCATTATCAAATTCCTCCATATGCTCTCTTCTATCACTGCTGTTTATAGGACAGCAAGCCTGTAAATTCATTATAGCACCTCCTTCTCGAGCTCTTTCTTCCATTTTAGCAAAAGAAGCAAGCCCTATCCATGTACTGCTGATCAACGATGGAGAAAGGCTGATTTCCCCTTTTTCTTCTCTCATACTGTAAAGAAATCAGTTCTTATCATTGCATAATAGATAATGCATGTGTGTTTGTACATCTTTGCATGATCTTGTGAGAGTGAGAATTACTTTTTCTCACTCTCAGGTTGATTGTAACTGAGCTCTTCCCTAAGGGACTTGGGTTGAGCAGAAATACATTCCTTCGAGGGGGGGTTGCCCATCTTCAACCCTCAATCTTGTCTCCATTACTTTTACATTTTCATGGCTATAATTTTGTGAGTAATTTTCATTTTCAGCTTTAAGTGTTCATTCTCTTTTATATTAAATCTTGAAAACAAGCGAATATCATAATTGTTAAGCATACTACGTTGTTCGGGGCGTTTACAGTGGTATCAGAGCTTTGGCTCGGTCCTCACCCCCAACACTGGTAGTGCTTACAACTATAAGTTTGTTTGTTTTCAGCCCTTGCATTGAGTGCTTGAGCATATATTTTTTTTCTTTAAGTCTCAATGGATCAATCGAGTGCTATCCTTCAAGCCATTCAAAGTCTTAGAGAGGAGAATCAGCAAATTCGTGAGCAACTTCTCAAACTAGAAAAAGTTGAGAATCCCAAAGAATTCAAGGAAAGAAGCCCATCTACTTCAAGGAGACAAAGCCATACCAATGAAAGGAGCCGATCAAGAAGTCCAACTACTTCTAAGAGGCAGTCCCATTCTACTTCAAGACAAAGAAAGAGATCGCGTCGAAGCTCATCCTCTTCTTCAAAGTCATCTGGCGCCTATTCTGATGGATCCTCTTCTAGTAATGAAGAGTCACACCCTTCTCGTGGAAGACCTCATCATCGTCAAAGGCGTCGACATTCTTCACCCTCGTCTCCATCTTCATCCCCATCAAGCACTTCATCATCTTCAACCTCAAGATCCGAGCATGGACGAAGGCATAAGAAGAAGAAGAAGACTAAGTCACTATCTCAACTTGAAAAGAAGATCAAGTTCAGTATGTATGATGGTTCCCGAAATCCTGATCTTCTTCTGAAGTTTATTCGTCAATTTCAAATTTTGTATGGTCGTGACAAGTATAAAGAAAAAGAAAAGATTAAGTTTGCAGCTTTACATTTAACCGACTTAGCCCATACTTGGTGGACGGGGTTGGAATATGATCATGCTGCCCCAAAAATCATGGCGGTCCTCTGTTCGCCTGATACAAAGCCAATTTCTTCCTGTTCATTTCAAAAGAGATGTAAAAATGGAATGGGATCGGCTTTGGCAAAGGAAAAATGAGTCACTTGGTGACTATACCAAGAGATTTTGGGAGCTACTTTTGAAGGTCCAACATTTCAAGAAGATCAGCAGTTCGGAAAAGCTTAGGAAGTTTCAAGGAGGTTTGCATTTTAAACTTCGTATTGCTCTTAATCATTATCATTGTTCTAGTCTCAGTGAACTCATTGACCATGCTGAGACATGGGAAATGGAGCACAATGGCAATAAATCATTCCAAAAGAATGATAAGAAGAGAGTAGCTGATGATGAGGAGTATTCAGCCCCAAATGAAGGACAAAAACAGTGGCAAAAGCAGCCATCAAATCAAAAGAAGAACAATGCCAGTATTTGAGGCAAGTCGGCCCCTCCACCATGGATGAGCTGAAGGAGCTAGGCTTTGAAGAGCACGAGCGGCTGCATCCACCCCTAGCTCAGAGCCCATAGGAGCAACCTCCAAAGAAAGGGCCGGATTTTGAGTAGGAGCTAGGAGAAGAGCAACAAGCCTGGGAGCTTAGCCCACCGCTACTAGATGAAACCCAAGAAGATCTGAAAGGCAGCCAAGTACCGAAGCGCAACATTGCCGCTAAGAGAAGAAGACAAAAGTTGGTGGAGCAAGCGCAACTAAGAACTAGAGCACAACCTCAACAACTTCTTGGAGAGCCTATGCCACAACGCAAGGATTGCTATCCTGTCAACTGGCCCTAGGAGTTGAGCATTTGGAAGCAAGGAGAACTCCAACGACGGAGGTGGGAAGCTCCAAACTACTGGTAGGACAAGGTGTACTAGATCCCCAAGATGGTCCAAGGCTATGAACCACAACCCAAGTGGCCGAGGAGGATCTAGGACACAAACACTTGATGCATGGATGGCATTCTGGGGCACACTCCTTGAAGAAAGAAATGATCCTATCTACATGCCCTACCCTCACAAGCACGGAGTGGACTACAATAGGGAGGAGCATGGTAGGTACGACTTCCCCAAAATCTACAATGCCAATGTAGAGAATCCCAAGGAGTGCCTAACCTTCAAGGCAAGAGGCCTTCGTGCTTCAATCACGCGCTTCCTCGAGGATTTCTCATCCTATCCAAACCTCGCTTCGCAACTTGTAATTATCTTAGGACCATTAGGTTTCTACTAAAGCAACGAGGAGACCCACCTACCTCCACTCTTTTTTTATCTCAACTTAGGAATAGATAGTGATGCCATGCCCCAGCTAATAATGAGGGCTACGTTGTTACCCTCTTTTTGTATGGTGCTCGAAGACATGAATGATAGCCAATTTACCAAGTGTGAACACCCCTTTTTGTCAACCACACCTCTAAATGTTAGGGCTAATCTCAAGAGCTACATGCAAAGCCGTGCCTTTTTTAGCAAATCCCTTAGCCACCCCATGATGCATCATTAGAACAGGACTAGGGTACAGCTTAGGAGCGCCACCGTATCTATCAAAAAAAAAAGAGAGAAGAAGAAAGAAGGCAAAGATGAAAAGCGAAGAAATCACAACAAATAGTAGTTTACACCACACAGGCCACCATAGTCATTGCACCTAGGGGTTCTCAAGTTAGGTGCATCCTGTGGCTTCGGTTGACTGGCTCCGTCCCTAACCCCCTAGCCTCACATTGATCCCCCACTTCACGCTTAGGGCACATCAAGGGCAGGACATGCCTAGGGATGTAACACTCGCCTATGATTAGACATGCCACCCTAAGCTACACACACCACACCTCCCTTATGCACAAACTAGGTCCTCAAGTGAGGGACAACACCCAGGCTTGCCGACCCAACTCCCAATTCCACTAGCACAAGCACAATGCACTGCATAGCAAAGCAGGCACACCCCCAAGTAGTGCACCTTCTTTTCTTTTCAAGTATAAACAAAGGCCCCAACCCCCCAACTTCGGAAGCCCCCATCATCCATGCAATGCGCTTTCGACCTCCACCACCTTGACCAAGTGATCTGTTTCTTCCCAAGACCGATTCCCTCAAAACCCATCATCATCAACTCACACATCCACCCTTTTAAATCATCGAATCTTCATCAACTGAAAACCGCAAGTGTCTTGGAACTAGCACCCATCTAAGAGAGGGGTCATCTTATGCAACAATGTTACTGTGTAGACAAAACAAGGCAAAGGCAGACCGAGAGGCAGCCCCAATCAAAAAGTGAATGAAGAAGCTCATTTGGCATGGTGCAGGAGAAGGCAAGTTCAAAGACAGAGGGAGCTCCAACTACTTTGGCAAGGTCCTCTCAAGGATGAGGGAGGTCATGTCAAGGATGAAAGATGCTCTCCCAAGCACTGATTGTTCTAGCAAGGCTCTCTTAAGGATGAGGGAGAACCTCTGAATGCTCTCGCAAGGAAAGCACGAGGTGTAATGTAATTCATTTTATAAGGCATGCATGTTTCATCCTATGCCAATGGTACACTCTACACGAACATAAGTGAAGGGATGAGGCAACTTGACAGGAGTGGGGAAAAGCCATGTCAAGATCACATCGTAAATAGCAGCCACGAAGGGCAAGAAGACAGATCCATCCAACACCATCTTAAATTTCAACTGTCTACCCGCCATTCTCTGGATAGGGGTCTGCCATCCAACATCATATTGAATTTCAAAGACAGATCCACCCAACGCCATCCCCCCATAAGGGCTTGTATACAAACTCAAAAAAAGCCATCTGGCTACATTTATCCCACCTTCCAACCACTACACATCAGTGCCATGGGACTAGCACTAAACTAGGAGGGGGATAATGTCAACCTCAACACAAGAAGAAAGAGGAAAAAGTGGAAAATCGCAAGTTGGGTCACCTAAAAGAGGTGGCCTAGAAGGAAATCAGACACAATGGAAGAAGCAAGAAGGGAAACGGTCGAAAGTGCAAGGGCAGCCTCAAAAGCTAAGTTAAAGGCAGACCTGCATTTTTAAAATTCAAGGCACCCTAAAAACTTTTGTAAAAGAGCACCAAGCTCCCTCCTGTGCAAATTGTAAAGGGTAGAAGGGCATGAGTAAAGAGAAAGGGCGACTAGAAGGGAACGGGAAAAGAGGACTTTGCCGTGATGGCCGGTCGTGTAAAAAAGGGTATGGGTGCCCAAAGGGATGATGGCTTTGTATATAAACTCAAAAAGTGAATGAGAAGTGCATTCTTTGGTGTGTGGCAAAGTGGACTCTTCTTCTCTCTCCTTCTCTTCTCTTGCTTGCTTGTGAGTGCTTGAGGAAGGGAGTGTGAGTGAGTGAGGGAGTGAGTGTGTGAGGGTGAGGGATCGTGGTAGTGAAGCCCTCCATCATCTCCTTTGTTATTCTTCTCTTCTCTTCCCTTCTCTCATCTCATGCTTGGATATGGAGGATGGAGCTTGGAGGTGGAGGCTTGAGATTGCTTGAGCTTGCATCACGAATCGTGGAGCTATCGATGTGCTTGAAGGAGGAGGGCACTCAATTGGGCATCAAAGGTAAGATCACTATTCATAGAGAGGGGTAGCAGGTTGGCTATGTGAGAGGTAGACATTAGTGTTCGCTTGAAACACTTGAAGGAATAAGCGGTCCATGGGCCTTGGTGGTTGAGCGTGAGCTCCCATTACAATCTGTCACCATAACATAGTCCATAAAGGATGCAAATTGATCAGGTTGACATCTATGTCTAGTAGATCACCTCAAAATAGGCTATGGAGAATGTACATCCTGTCTAATATCATATCCTAGGCCACTAGAGCATTAGCTATGGTAAGCTGTCTAACTAGCTATACAATAATAGGAGGCTCCTCCTAGAATATCACCATGCATACCTCAAGGACTTACTTAGGTTGCGCATGTATTTTCTCTTCATGGAAAAACAACACCATGGTTTTGGATGACTTTCCAAGCTTGCAAATGCTATAGGCGATATCCCATCTCACCTTCATCCCCATAACCTAGAAAGATGCATTTCATAGACTTGGGATCCATCTTATTGCACTTGTCCTTAGAAACATGAAAACCTCACAACCAAAGACACACAAATGAGCATATAATGGAGGTTTTCCAAACCATACCTCCTTTGTAACCTAATAGTCAAGAGCAATGCATGGGAATTAATTAATCAAATATACAGTAGTAGTAATTGCTTCACTCCCAAAAGTGTCATGGTAAGCCTACCTAGTTAAGCATACTACAAACTCGCGTAATGCCCTTCTCATCACAAAACTACTCAAAGGCTTTAGATACATGCCTCCATTATCGGATGGTAGGCATTTCAATTTATACCTAGATTAGCTCTCAACAAAAGCAAGCCAATTCTGAAATGTAGCCACCATTATCGGATGGTAGGCATTTCAATTTATACCTAGATTAGCTCTCAACAAAAGCAAGCCAATTCTGAAATGTAGCCACCAATACTTCCAACTTTTGCTTTATGGGGTATGCCTAGACCTTATATGAGTAATCATCAATGAAGTAATGAAATACTTCACACCACCTAACAACTTACAGGGTATAGGTATACAAACATCAAAATGAATAAGAGCTAGAGGCTCACCCATGGACGTAATGCTAGACTTCCTATGGGAACTACATGTCTGTCTACCAATAAAGACAATGATCACAAGAATAAAAACACATAATCAAGGGATAGAAGATACTACAAATGGGTAAGCATTTTCATTACCTTTAATAACATATGCCCAAGGTGACAATGCCACAATGATACATGTGGTACTCTAGATTGCCAAAACATGGTTCATAGACACAAATACAAGTAAGGGATAAAGAGTGCCAAAATTGGCACCTCATGCTAGGACAAGATTTCCATAGGCAATCTTCTATGAGGAATCAACAAAAGAGACAACATAACCTACATCATCAAATTGTCTAGTAGAAAGTAGGCTAGTTAAAGCCAGAACGTAGTGTACATTATGCAAAGTAAATATACTACTTGAAGGAAACTGTAGCTGGAAATATCCAATACCAATAATATCCAATGCCAAGTCATTACCCAATCTAACAGATCATGTGATGCTACTATAGGAGTGAAACCACTCTCTCGACAAGAGGGGTTACATGAACTGAAGCCCCCAAATCAATTAGCCAACATTGTACGTAGGTGAACGAGGCAAGGCCAATTGCGAAACATCAAGAGAAGAAACTAAAAGTATGTAATCATCATTAGAATCAATCTTCATGACATTAACCTCTTTAATCTTGATGCTAGACTTGATAGGGATAATGCTGCAATCGTCATTATTTTCATACACTTTGCCTTTTCCCTTTTCCTTGCGCTTGTCATCATGCATTTTATGGCACTATGGCCGAATATGACCTTGCTTCCCACAATAATGACAAGTCAATGCAAACTTATGGCCATGGGACTTACTGTGATACTCTCCACATGATTGTGGGGATAAGACTACTGAGAGTCTCTCCCATGGTAGCCATTACTGCTCTTACATTATTGCCTCTGACTGTCAACCATGAGAGAACTACTTGAATTCAATCCCTTGCGAAGACAATTGGCTAAAAATGGAATGAGACTCATTCAAGTGGGCCAACATGGAAGTCTCCTCCTTCATACAAAGGTCCACCATTAATTACTGTAGCTAATACATCTCTAAAGCAAGACTTTGCTTGTCATAGATATCATGAATCTTCTCCCATAACTCCCAGCTAGGCAGTATGCTCTTCAAAGACAACATTATAGAAAACATGCTTAAAGATTGACAAAATGATTGTAGATTTACACAACTCACCCAGTTCAGCCCAATCCTTTGCATCAAAGCATCTAGGCCTTGCGTCTTCATGTCTCAATGGTTTAATCTACAATTTTTGCACTAGAACATGCCTAGTTTGTGCCTTCCAATAGTTGTAATTTGTGCCATCAAAAATGCTAATAATGCAAGAAATGAAAGCACTGTCCAAGACAAATAGATTGTTGTAAATAATAGAAAAACAGTCCAAAATCATAGTCGATACAATGTCTAATAGAGAAACTACAAAGAGTAGGGCTACCCACTAACTGCTAAAGAGTAGTTGTCAAATCAAAGCATTTGCCCTCATAGACGATACATAAACCTACAATTACAAAAAGCTAAAAATAATGATAGCAATAAATCCAAAACCAAGTGGGAGCAATCAAGTGATAGAATCTAATCTATAAGTGCTAGGTATATCCTGCAAGAAGCGGGGTATGTATGAGCAACTAGTAGTCATTAAGCATGCAACCGGTACTGAGACTATCAAACCCATGTGTTAGGGTCGGATACATCCAATAGGCATAACCATCATGTATATAGTAGATCTCAAAGATAACGGAAGAGAATTGCCAAATACACAATTGACTAAGCAAGTGTAAAGAGGCTTAATACATGGCCAAGTAGCATGAATACATCATTGACAACAACATGCTAGAGATAGGCATCGACTCAAAGCATGTTGAATATGCTGATGTGTCTATTGTCTTACTACTCCTCATCACTCAGCGTCAAGCAATGGCAAACAAAGTGGTGCGCAGATCGGACACAGAATGCTCACGTAGTGAATCCCGGAAGGTCCCCAAGAACAATGAACTCTACCTTTTTGCACAAAAAACAATGTAAAAGCATGAACGACAAGAAGCAAGAGACAAATTGGGTTCAATCTCCCCCCATGCCTTGTGTGAGCGCTTCACAAAGCATGTATTTTATGTATATTTCAATCTTCATGCTCAATAATAGCCCAATTTACAAAAATATGACAAGCTTTTAGCTTTTGAGTTTGCTTTCTACAAAAATAGGAAAATAAAGCTAATGGACGGTGCCCATAGAGTCTGGCACGCCCAATCTCAATGTCCAAATAGAAATAACATATCCGGGCGCATAGGCACATACAAAATAATAATCAATAATCAATATCTCAATAGACATAACAAAATATAGGCGTGGCGCCTATCAAAATATAATCCAAAGGTCGAATACTCGCTAGACTCCAATGCTTTCCTCCGCCACTGCTGCTATCTCTACACATCAACTGAAGCATTCACAATCGTTAGTAAAATAATACAATTAAACCGACAAAAGTGAATACCAGCAGTCTTCAGCTACATAAATAAATCAACTGGTTAGAAATAAATCCTAACCTTAATTTATTACGAGTGCGCACTCTAAACTCATAAACGTTTATTAATTTAATATGCATTTTGCGGAATCACCCGCTATGGAATCACCCACGTACACACTAAATTAATGAAACGCCCGAAAAGGACAGGCGTCCCCATCAACTTCTCGCACAAAGAATCCTCTTTGTGTATGAGCCCCGGTCATCTAAGTTTACGGAATCCACCGTAAAACCTCACGGAATCCACCGTGGCACGGAATCCACCGTGGAATATGCCTCCTGGCATCATACCCCCGGGGTGGGATAGCAATTGACCTCAATTGCTATTAGCTCAATGTGGAGTTAACAGAGTGGGGAAAGCATTTAAGTCTCTAGCGTGAATCCATTGTGCTTCCTCTACAGGATGGCTCTTAAATTTTACTAGATATCTAGAATACCTTCAGCCAGTTCTAGTGGTCATGTAGTCAGTGTCTATGATGGCTTCGGGTTCAAGTATTTCAGTCTCTTCCTCTAATAAAGGTGGGTTTTCATAAACAGGGTGGATAGGTAATTGGCCTCTAAATGGTCTCAATAAACTAATGTGAAATGTATTGTGAATTTTCCAATGAGATGGCAATTCTAACTTGAATGCATTATCATTAATCTTATGAATAATTCTAAATGGTCCATAAAATCTAGGAGCTAATTTGACAACTGGATGTCTATCTACACTTTGCGGTCTACGCTTTTCTATTCTAAGCCAAACATAATCATCAACTTTGAAATTCATAGCTTGTCTTTTCTTGTTAGCTTGTTTGGTATATGATTGTTGGGCTTTAGCAATCATATCCTTAACCTCATCAAAAATACTGTTATGCATAGTAGCAATATCATCAGCACTGAATTTTATTAGACAAAGATGCAACAGGTGTAGATAATCTATATCCATAAATGACTTCAAAAGGTGCTTTCTTTGTAGATGTGTGCGGTGTATTGTTGTATGCAAACTGTAATAAATGCAAATGAGTGTCCCATGTCTGAGGTTTAGAGATAGTATATGCACGTAAAAGATCTAAAATGGTGTTATTTGTGGCTTCTGTTTGTCTATTTGTTTTTGGATGAAATGCAGATGAGAAATCAATCTTTGTGCCTAGATTTGCAAACAGTGTAATCCAAAAATTATTACAAAATCTAGAATCTCGATCTGAAATAATCACTTTTGGCAATCCATAGTTAGTAAAAACAGTTTTCAAAAATAACTGTGCTGCTTGTGATGCTGTTAAAGTTTTCTTACATGCAATGAAATATGCTTGCTTACTAAATCTATCTACAATTGTCCAAATCATGTCATGGTTAGATTTAGTATTTGGTAAACCAGTAATGAAATCCATAGAAATATGTTCCCAAGGTTTAGATGGAATAGACAAAGGCATTAGTAATCCATACTGTTTACCATGATGTCTCTTTATTCTTTGACAAATCAAACATTCAGAAACGAAATTAGATACATCTGCATCCATATGCGGCCAATAAAAATCTTCAGTTAACATGCGTAATGTAGATATGATACCTCTATGACCTTGATATGGGGGACAATGAATTTCATTCAAAACAAAAGATCGGAATGGAATAGTAACACACAGTCTCTTTTCAAAAAACATAAATCCATCATTATATGACAATGAATCAACAGGAATGAAATTATTTTGAACTAATTTTTGCCAATCAGAATGAAAAGTAATATCCTGGTGATATGTATCTTTCATAGCAATCAAAGAATCAAAAGATATGATAGAAATATTATGAATTCCAGGTCTTCTACTCAATGCATCAGCAACTACATTTTCTTTTCCAGGTTGGTATTGAATGATAGGATGAAAACTTTGAATGAAGGAAGCCCATTTGATATGACGGTCAGAAATTTGGGGTTGGCTAAGTAGATGTCTAATGCTTTGCTGGTCGGTCTTTATCATGAATTCTGAACCCATTAAATAATGCTTCCACTGTTTTAATGCTTGTACAACTGCTAATAATTCTTTGTCATAAGTGGAATATTTCACCTCAAAGGGTTTCAGTGTAGAACTAGAATATGCTATTGGATGATTGTCTTGCATTAGTATGGCTCCTATTCCTGATCCGCTAGCATCGGTCACAACTAGAAAGAATGGTCTGTTAAAGTCAGGCAATTGTAGAACAGGGGCATTAGTTAATGCATGTTTCAGTAAGTCAAAGGATTTCTGCTGAGTTTCAGTCCATTGATAAACAATTCCTTTCTTAAGAAGTTTTGTTAATGGTAAAGCAAGTAATGAAAAATTACGTACAAACTTCCCATAGAAACTAGCAAGACCAAGGAATGAGCGTAATTCATGCACATTTTTAGGAACAGGCCAATGCAATATTGCATCAATTTTCTTAGGATCAACTTTAATTCCTTCTTTTGATACAATATGACCTAAATATTCTATTTTTGTCTTAAAGAATTCACTCTTTTCAGGATTTGCAAACAATTGATTTTCTTTCAGTAATTGAAAAACTAATGATAAATGCTCATAATGCTCTTTTTCACTTTGACTAAACACCAAAATATCATCAAAGAAAACAATCACACAATACTGATATTTCAGAAAGATACGGTTCATCATTCTACTGAAAGTAGCAGGTGCATTAGTCAATCCGAATGGCATGACTAAAAATTCGTAATGGCCAAATTGTGTTCTGAATGCAGTCTTAAATATGTCGGATCTATCTAGCCTCACCTGATGATATCCAGACTTAAGGTCAATTTTACTAAATATAGAAGATCCTTGTAGTTTGTCCATAAGGTCATCAACTCTAGGTATAGGATACCTATTCTTTACAGTGATCTTATTTAATGCTCGGTAGTCAATACACATATGATAGGTATTATTCTTTTTCTTGACTAAGAGTACAGGTGCACCGAATGGAGAACTGCTAGGTCGAATTAAGCCTCTATTTAGTAATTCTTCAACTTGCCTCTGGATTTCTTTTTGCTCTATTTGATTGTGCCTATATGGTGCTTTGCAAGGTGGTTGTGTGCCAGGAATTAAATCAATCTTATGGTCTTCTGGACGTGAAGGTGGTAAACCTGGTGGTAGGTCTTCTGCAAAATAGTCCTTAAAATATGCAAGAAATTCCTTATGCCTAGGGTGCATATGATTTTCCTTTGCGTGCAATTCATTCACCCAAATGAGATATGATTTAGTATTCTTGCGTAATGCATGTTTTGCTTGAGTATGCGAAAGCAGGGGAAAAATATTAGATGCATGCATACCATATAATGTAATAGATTTTCCTTGAAAATTAATATTCATTGTGTGTGTGGAATAATCTATATTTGGATTATGCTGGTGTCTCCAAGGCATTCCTAAAATAATGTCGCTTGACTGTAATGGAACAACTAAGAAATTTTTTCTTTCAATATATGAACCAATTTGAATCTCTAAATCTTGTACTTCTTGTGTGCCATTGTACCTAGTGCCTAAAAATGCAGCTTTTATGCGATAATGCATAGGTATTGTATGTAATTTCAATTCCTTTACCAATTTTGCTGAAATAAAGTCATGAGTACTACCGTCATCATGCAAGATAGTTCTTTCCTTTCCATGCACCATACATTTCATAGTCAACAATGAATGTGGAGTAGGCATACCTGGTAAAGTGTCGGAAGTAGTAGTAGGATCATCCTCATCTTCAGTGAAATCTGGCATATCCTCATGCTCGTCTTCGTCCATGGCTCCAAGATAGTTGATATGTGCTGGTGGCTTCTTTGAATGACAATTTGCTGCGAGATGCCCTGGCTGGTGACACTTATAGCATACTATTGGCTTGGCTTTGGTTACATTATTTGCAATGGCTGGAAGTCTGGGTACATTTGGATTTGCTTGTGGAATAGGCTTAGGATTTGGATTGACAGTGGATGGTAATGTAGGTGGTTTAGCCCAATTCTTGCGGAAAGATGGTGATGAGAAACGACCTGGATTAAACCTTCTAAAATTGGAATTGAATTGTTTAGATCCATAATTACCATTGGCTTGGAATTGCTGTGGTCATCTGTCTCTTCCGCGTAACTTATCTTCAGTGTCGTGAGCTAAGGAGATGGCGTCTTCAAGGGTAGCAGGCTTGAACATGTTCACTTCAGCATAGTAATGTCCAAGAAGTCCAGACATATACTTCCGCTTATGTGTCGTCTCTGGTACGTCTTCAAGCATGCGTAGCTGTAGGAGTGCATTCCAAAAACGCTATGTATACTGTGGAATAGGCTCACGATCTCGTTGTTGAAGTAAATCCCATTGCTTGATAGCCTTCTCATGAAATTGCGGTGGAAGGAAATTCTGCATGAACTTCTTCTTGAAATCTTCCCAAGTAGCAGGACATTCTATGCTCTTGCGTACTACAGTCCACCAAAGTGATGCTCTGTCTATCAGATGATTAGTAACACACTTGATTTTATCTTTTTCTGGATAAGTTTCCTCATGGAAATAGTCATCAAACTGGCTAATGAATGATAAAACAGTCTTTCCTTCTCGTATGCCATTGAAAGTGCGAAACTTGAAACTTCGTTTACTTATCTTGGATTCCTTGCGAATGGTTTGTGCTTTAAGAGTGGCGTCGATGGTACGTCAAATCAAATCTTCAGCTTGAGGTTCTTCTTTATCAGTGGATGCTCTTTGTAGTTTTGTCAATTGCGCTTGCAATGCTTGCCTAGCCCTTCGCTCTTCTTCCAATTGTAGCATGATTAGATCCAGCTTTTGTTCCATGGTAGGCTCAGGTAAGTCGTCTTCAGCCATAGGATCATCCATATGTGGGGTCGTCATCCTGTAAAACTCAATAAACCTTTCTCACTCAAAATCAGGTTAGCGGGATGAGCGTAGCTCAAATTCGGGGTTACAAGGCTATGTATTTTTGGGTATTTCTTTCTCAATTTTCAGAAAATCTACAATATTTCCGTCTTCGTTTGCTGAAAATACTTCAGCGAACCTGTAGATAGGTAGAACACCTTGCCATGAACAACTTTCCAGTTCAGAGTTTTTGCATAGGAACAAGTCTTCTAAGAGTTTTAAGCACTAGTCAGTTCTGACTCCAGTTGACTAGTCTGACTTGCAGAGTTGCAGACTTAGCCGACTTGCAGAGTTGCTGACTTGCAGAACTTAGGCCAACTTGATGAACTTGCAGGACTTGATTCCACGTGACTTGCAGAACTTGACTTTTGCGGTGCAGGACCTGGAGTTTGTGGACTTGTTTGCCTTGTCTGACTTGAGTAGCTTGGCTTGACTTAAGGAAGTTAAGCTTAAAAAAAACTTAATCAACAGTCGTTTGATTTTCGTGGGGGGGGGGGGGGGGGGGCATTTTTTCTCCGTGCGGAAAAATCGAAAGGGTCTTCTTAGACCTCGATGTGAATTTTTGAAGCTTATTAAGCTTCTTAAGCTTTCTCTTAAGCTTTTTGAAAGAAGTAATGATAAAAATAATGAAGCTTATCTCTGGTTTTCAACGACTTGATGAAGGAGATAAATGCATGGTCCTCCGCCTGCAGAGCCTGGTCCTTCGCGATCTGACAGTAGAAACAGGGGTTCTTGATCGCCAGAAGTCTGCCTGTATCGACGGTTCGCAATGAGATTGACTGTAGAGCCCTATCGTTCCTGGAGCTCCGCCTTCGCCCGAGATTGGTAGCGATTGGAAGCTCTTGATCTCAGCTCCGCTCTGATACCACTGGTGCACAGATCGGACACAGAATGCTCACGTAGTGAATCTCGGAAGGTCCCCAAGAACAATGAACTCTACCTTTTTGCACAAAAAACAATGTAAAAGCATGAACGACAAGAAGCAAGAGACAAATTGGGTTCAATCTCCCCCCATGCCTTGTGTGAGCGCTTCACAAAGTATGTATTTTATGTATATTTCAATCTTCATGCTCAATAATAGCCCAATTTACAAAAATATGACAAGCTTTTAGCTTTTGAGTTTGCTTTCTACAAAAATAGGAAAATAAAGCTAATGGACGGTGCCCATAGAGTCTGGCACGCCCAATCTCAATGTCCAAATAGAAATAACATATCCGGGCGCATAGGCGCATACAAAATAATAATCAATAATCAATGTCTCAATAGACATAACAAAATATAGGCATGGCGCCTATCAAAATATAATCCAAAGGTCGAATACTCGCTAGACTCCAATGCTTTCCTCCGCCACTGCTGCTATCTCTACACATCAACTGAAGCATTCACAATCGTTAGTAAAATAATACAATTAAACCGACAAAAGTGAATACCTAGCAGTCTTCAGCTACATAAATAAATCAACTGGTTAGAAATAAATCTTAACCTTAATTTATTACGAGTGCGCACTCTAAACTCATAAACGTTTATTAATTTAATATGCATTTTGCGGAATCACCCGCTATGGAATCACCCACGTACACACTAAATTAATGAAACGCCCGAAAAGGACAGGCGTCCCCATCAACTTCTCGCACAAAGAATCCTCTTTGTGTATGAGCCCCGGTCATCTAAGTTTACGGAATCCACCGTAAAACCATACGGAATCCACCGTGGAATATGCCTCCTGGCATCACAAAGTGCCTCTGTTGGGGGTAAAGGCGCATGTGCCTAGCTGCCCATGTATTACTATACTAACAATACCCGCACTTGCACACTGCCAGCAACAAGCAGTGGGCGCCCATCATTGTCACTTCATTCTTTATTCTTTCAATGGCATTTGAATAAAAGGAAAGGCTGGTCTCACACATTGTGGCTATTGGAGTTCCCGTATCTTGAGACTCTCTCTCTTGCTCTGTTGCTCCATCTGCCATAGCTCACACCTCTCTTGCTTCCTCTTGCTAGTGTTTCCATTTGGGCTTCTCCCTTCAACTGGTATTAGATCATTCTTCTCTGTGAGCTTGAGCTCTATCCGGGATTGCTTCAGCTCTCATTCAAGTTACCTATAATAGGGTTTCACCATTAGTAGTCATAGCTCCACCTGTTGAGGTTCATATTGAGCTCTCATTGCTCTAAGGCTTCTCAAGACCTATTGGGGCTATCTCATGGCATTCTTTAACCTACATTGAGCTTATTTTAGGGAGTATTTAGCTCAATATTCAAGGCTGGAAATACAAACACATTTTTTTAGTTGTGGCCATTTTCAAGCACTTGTGCTTGCTCAACCACTCCCCAACATTAAACAAAGGCTTTGGCATTGTTTACCACTCCTCCCGACATTGACCATTAACATTGAGCATTGGTTTTGAGTTATTGAGCTTCAGCTATTAACTATGCAAATAATGTAGCATGCCATCATAAAATAGGCACGACCATATCTTCAATGTTTAGAGCTCATATATGTTTCTCGGGATGCTCGTATACCTATGTTTTGGAGCTCATATCTTCAATGTTTGGAGCTCATATATGTTTTTCGGGATATCCATATACCTATGTTTTGTTGTAGATACTTGAGGGATCATATATCATTGGTTTGAGATACTATTGGACTGATTAGAGAACTCTTTTAGCTCACTTTTCTCATAGATATCACTACTGTCATAACAAGGCTAAATGGGATTTGTTTAGGAAATATCATGCTCTTGGCTTATGTGATACTCTCGGGATGTTCATTTAATGTTGGACACTTGGGGAATGTTTGGCCAATGTATTGGAATGCTTTTGGATTGATTTGAGCCCATATTTGGCTCAATTTTATTGTCATTTTTACTACTATAATAAGCAAGGCTGAAGGTTATTTTATCAAAATGAGAGCGTATGCCTATTGCTTGTTGATGCTTCCTGGCTACTTGGGATGATACATTGATATCTATGGTTGATGCCACATGCTTGGCCATGCTCCGGGAATGCATTTGGGTTGAGCTGACTTTTGCTCATTCTTGATTATCATTTTACTATTGTACATACAATGGGCAATAAGATTTTAACAGGGACAACCTATGCCTAATGCTCTTTCATGCTATTCAGACATTCTATCAGATGTATTGGTGCATGATATTGACGCTCTATGCTTGGTTATGTTATTGAATGAATTTGAGCTTTGCTTTGAGCTTAGGACATTTGACATTGGTTGTCAGTTACTTCATAGATTGTTGTATTATTTATGAGAGTAGTCCCCTACATTTGATGCTATTTTGGCCATAGTTTGTGGATAGCTTATTACTTGGTTCCTACCTCTTGTTTTTAGCTTGTTTTGGCAATGGTTTTGGGCCTCTTTTTCCTATAGTATGGCTAGTCATTCAAATGACAGTATCATCTTCAACATTGAAAAGTTGGATGGTAACAATTATGGCTATTAGAAGACCCAAATTTGGTAGGTTTTGGTATAAAAATCTAAGATTAGGCCAATCAAATGCAAGAGCATTAAGCTTGAAGGTCAAGATCAGGATGTATAGGATGACTTAGATGAGCTTTGCAGGTCCACGATTATCACATCCCTCAATGAGTAGGTTTATTATAATGTTGTCACATATGGAAAATCTACATGGGATCTTTGGGAGACAATCCGTAATCTCTATGATAAGCAGAGCCCTACTTCTCAAATGTATTGGCTAAAGCAACTTATGGACCTTTGTATGAAGGAAGGTACCAAGTTTCTTAGCATTTGAGTGAGTTTCATGCTATCATTGGCTAGATGGTCATTAAAGGGTATTGAATTTAAGGACAATCTTCCACCTTTGTTTTTGTTGGTCACATTGCTTGAGTCTTAGGCTCGTCTTAGGATACATTTCATATTGCTATGTGTGCAAATATGCCCTAGAATGGGCTGAAATTGTATGATGTAGAGGATGCATTCCTGATAGAGGGGATCAATAGGAAGAATGTGGATACTTCTTGTACTTCTCATGCTTTGACTATTTGGGGTTGCCATGATGGCAAGAACAGGAATAACCGCCATGGTAGAGACTCGCAGAACTCTCATTCTAAGTTCTGTGGATAGTCTCACAGTAAGTCCCATGGACATAAGTCTGATTTGGCATGCCATTATTGTGGAAAAGCAGGACATATTAGACCACAATGCCATAAAATACGTGCTGACAAGCATAAGGAAAATGGCAAAGGGAAAGTGCAGGACAAGTCTGATGATCACAACATTGTCCCTACTAAGTCCAATGTTAAGATCGAGGAGATCAATGTAGTGCAACAACCTGACTCTGATGATGATTACGTACTTGCAGCTTCTTCTTTGGATAAGTCACATCAATAATTGATTGATGTCTCGCTTGGTTTTATTAAGTGTTGGTTGATGGATTTAGGGGCTTCCTTTCATGTGACCCCCCATAAAGAGTGGTTTCACTATTATCACAGTATGATTGGATCTGTTCGTTTGGGGAATAACTTGGCATTACAGATAGTTGGTATTGGTGATATTCGACTACAGTTTGGTTCATGTAGTAATATGTTTACATAGTGTTCGACATGCACCAGCTCTCACAAAGCATCTTATCTCTACTAGCACACTATATGATGAGGGTTACTTTGTTTCCTTTGAGAATTCTTCTTGGAAGATCACCTGTGGAAATCTTGTTATGGCACAAAGCACAAGTCTAGCACTTTATATCCCTTGGTCGTATTTGGATCTGTAGATTATGTTTTGTTTGTGGCTATAGTTCCACATGTATCTCTTTGGCATCATCGCCTTGGGCACATGTCCTTAAAGGGAATGGAAATGCTTACTCATTTGCAATATTTTTTGCCTCTTGAGTATAAGTGTTTTGAGTCATGTGATCATTGTTTGTATGGCAGGCAGACACACAGGATGGATAAGAAGTCTGGTATTCTATGCATGAGTGAGCCTTTAGCTCTTGTTCATTTTGACGTTTGTGGACCTATGCCCTATCAGTCATTAGGAGGCGTGAAGTACTTTGTGTTGAGTGTTGAAATGACTTGTTTTTTGGCTGATTTTTGTTGTTTTTGAGAGCTGAATGGTTGATTTTATGAGATGATTGATTGGTTTGGAAGTGATTTGAGAGTGTTTTGGATGATATTGATTGTGTTTTGGAAGATCATGATGATTATTGGTGGTTCTGTGATGTTCTGATAGGTTCTGATAGGTTCTGCATACATTCTGTTTTGTTCTGTTTTGCTCTATTTTGGTCTGTTTTGTTCTGATTGTCTTCTGTAAGGAGGGATGGAGTATTGATTGATGAAGATTGAGATTTTGTGAAAGCTTATTGAATAGTTTTTGAGAGTTTGGAATGATTTGAGAATGAGTTATGAGGTTTTGATGATCTTCTGTAACCTTCTGTAGGTCTTCTGTAGAGCTTCTGTTTCTGTTCTGTTCTGTTCTGTTCTGTACTGTAGTTGTTCTGGTACTGTTCTGTGACTGTTCTGTATGCTTCTGTATGTGTTGTGATGGATGAGAGTGTAGCTTGGGAAAGTTTTCTAGCCTTGGAAAGAGGTGAATACAAGTGCAAAAGAGCTGGAGGAAGTGGAAGAAGTAGCTGCTGAAGACTCAAGAGAAGATTGAAGTGAAGTGACAGTAGTGAGCTATGGAAGGACACTGTAGTGGCTCTGGTGACCCTTCATATCAGACATACCTCTTGGGAGGGGTATCCATGACCTAAGAAGGATTATTGATAGTGATTTTGAGAGATTGTAGTGAGGATATGATGTATTATTGATGGAGAGAGAGGGAGAGAGTCAGAGATAGCCAATTCTACTGAAACAGAGTGATTGTATATGAGAGATTGAGAGAGAAGACTATGAAGATATTGAAGATGAATACTATGTGATGTATTTCCATTCAAAGATGGTGTATTCCTTTACTTTCTTTGTTCTATTGATGGATTTTGTGAAGATATTGAAGAATATGGTTGATTCTATCAAATCCGTGGGAGATTTACATGATGCTGCATGAAGATTTGTTGTGCCTGGTGTTCTTTTCTTCATTGTGATTATATGAAACATGATAAACAAGCTTGTTGATGTTACAAGATAGATTTTCTTGCAAGAGAATTCCCTTTTCCTTGGTGTTCCTCTTGGGGCTCCATGTTTTTGGTGCGCAACCGGGGAAACTTGCCATCAACAAGCACCAGAAGAGGTTGAAAATGAAGGAAATGGCATTGCCAAGAAGAGAAGAATTCAATGGATGTTTGTAAAGTTCATTCTTCCACTGAAGAGTTGGAATTCCTCATAATCAAAGCCACTTTCCACAAGAAGTTCATCCCACAATGGCGGAAACACATCACCATCATGATGCATGCTCTATGTGGTGGACAGTTTCCTCTTCCTATTGAAGTAGCAGAAACTTGCATCTTGGTGCCAAACTGTTTGGGAACAAACTGAAGAGCAGAAACAGAGAGAATGACCATCCATGGAAGATTTGGCATTCATTGAGAAGTTTCCAGACAACATCAAGTGGGAGATTGTGAAGAGGCTTCAGGAGTCTTGGTCTGTAGAGGTTCACAGGGACAAGAAGGAAAAGAGTTGGAATTTGTTCGTGGACGCTCAACAGCAAGATACATAGGATGCTTGGTGTACTGATAATCTTCTGTTTGTTCAATTAGCAACCCACTGGAAGTTGGTATACAGAGTGTTTTTCACAACATACACTATTGAAACCATCAGAAGCTGGCATTACTATGATTATGGCACCACCACAATGCTCAGACGTATGCATTTTGACACCTTCAGAACCGAATACCTTCCCCTGTGCAGTGGCATGAAAGTAGAATTTAGGGACATTGAAAAGAAAGAAGTAGAAGAAATGTTGGCAAGAGAGTCCTCCAGAGACTGAAGCCTTCTGTTAACTCTCTGTGGAGCACTAACAACATAGTGGAGCCAACCCCCTGATGAATGACGCAATAAAGAGGCAAGCATTAGAACGAGTCCAGAGGTATGTGAGAAGAGAGAAAGCAAAAATCAGAACCGAGAATGAGCTAGCAGCAGAAGCCGCCTTTGATGCCCTTGCGAAACTCTTTCAAGAAGTCCCAATGGCACATCAAGCCCTTCCTCCTCCTGCTGGAGGTCCACTTCCAAGCCAAATCCGTCCTGGAAATATTGATGACAGGCCAGTGAATGTAGTTCCATTGCCAGTTTTTAAGGGAGAGTACAATGAAGACCCCGATCTTCATGTAGCAGAGTTTATGGTAGCGTGTGTGGCTAACAATACCAGAACCCCTGAGCATTGGTTAGCAATTTTCCCCTCCACTTTCAAGGGCGCAGCGTTTCAGTGGTATGAGAGACAAGCAGCATGAACTTTTGGCACATGGGACGACGTGAAGTTGGCCTTCCTCACTAAATTCAGGCGGGAAGGTTTTGAAGAGCGGATGAGAGAGGAATTTATGAACCTAAGTCAGTCTTCTAGAGAAAGAGTAGAAGCCTATGTCTCACGAATGGAATCCATCCTGAAGAGATAGACTAATCATAATCTAGATGATGGCATTCAAAAGGGGGTGTTTCTCAGAGGATTACAACCAGAAGTCCGTAAGTTTGTGGAGTTGCAAAGACCAGCCACACTGCAAGCAGCAACAGAAGGTGCAAGACTGTACGATGAAGTGGAAGCTAGACTAGCGATGAATACAGGAAGAGGAGTCCTACCTCCTTTGATGCCAGGAATGATGTATCCACCCAATGCAGTTCCTGGGACTGTCCCCTACCCTTACCAACAGATGTCCCCGGTATCACAGTACAGTGCACCAAATCCACAGTGGCCACAATCCATGCCTCAAATGATGGTTCAACCACAACAACAATGGTCCCAACCAATTTCTTCGTTATCAAATCAGCAGCAACAATGGAGCCCTACCAACTGGAGCCAACAGCCAACAGCTCAAACACGAGCTCTGAATCAGAACCAGAACAGAGACCCCTCTGTACCAGCCCAACCCGTTTATGCAGTGATTACAGAGACTCCTCAAAACCCTCCTGCCAGTACGTCCGGAGGAGAAAGCTTGAAGGATTATTTATCCAACTCAGTTGCAAACATCAAAAAGGAGTTGATGGATGTGATCACAGAGCAACTACAGATGTTGAAAGTGAATACCGCTAGCATATCCAACGTTGTAGGAGCGGGAAGAGATGTGATGCGGTCAAACACTTGGTGTGGTAAGTGTCATCAAGTAGGCCATTTAGCCACTGAATGTACACGAAAACCAACCATCCCTGGAGCCTTCTGTTCCTACTGTTTGCGAAAGAATCATACAGAGGACATTTGCTCTCTGAAGGAGATGCATGATAGGAGAAGGAAGGAAGAAGACGCAAGATTCAACTTGTTGGAATCCAAAATGACAACACAGGATATTGGACCCAAGCCTAGAGAGTTTGGTCCTAATTTCGGACCCAGAAGATTTCCTTCCCAAAGTTATAGAGGAAGACAGTCTAGCGGTGGTCAGAGATCAGAAGTGGAATGTTACAGATGCGGAGAAAATGGACACATTTCACCAAATTGTCCAAATCCTCGAAGGTCAGTGGATTACAAGCCCTTATGCAGTCGATGCAAAGGAGGTCACATTGCAAAAGACTGTCCAACCCCAGCCCCAGTGAAAAACAGTGCTACTGATAGTCCGGCCAAGGCCCAAGAGCCTACCTCCAATTTGGTGGAATTGGAAGTTGCTGCCATCACGCGTGCAAAGCAGAAGGAACCACCTATCCAGAAAGAAAATAACCCTCCTGCCAGAACAGTGAAGTTCAATCTTCCACCAGAAGAACAGAATAGAACAGAGCCTAACAGTGCCGTACAGAGCCCTACAGTGCCACAGAGAGTTACAGAGACAGGACCAGAGGTCCAGGAGACAGAAGAGGAGGAAGTGCCACAAGTGGCAGAAGAAGTTCCTGTAATTCCTCTGTTGGAAGAAAGAGGGAAAATGAAAATGGGTGTTGCCCCATTCCCTAACCGGTTAGAGAAGCCAGTGGATCCTATTAAGGAATACGATCTAGTTAGAGATCTAGATACCTTTAGACCAAACCTCACATTCTGACAATTATTGATGTTGTCTCCAAGTTGCCGGAAAAGGTTCAAAAGTATACTGACAAGAATACGTGGTTTAAGGATTGCTCCTTCAACAGCAACAAAGCTCAACAAAGCTTCAGAGCCTGTAAAAGAAGTGGATGTGGCTAATGCTTTCCTAGATCCTGGTACTCCAGAGACTGGCGTATGGATAGAAGGTTGCTTCATCGCAAATGCACTGATTGATGGTGGTTCATCAGTGAACATTATGACGGATGTTACAATGAAGGATCTAGGCCTACAAGGTGTGCAACCCACCCAATGGCTCATCAGATTGGCGGATCAGAGTAGAATCAAGCCTTTGGGCATTCTCCCATATGTGAAGACTACAGTGGCTGGAAAAGATTATTGGCTAACCTATCTGGTGGTGAAGCCAAACTCTTATGGTACATCCTATCCTCTATTATTGGGCAGACCATGGCTTTTTGAAGCCCGAGCAAGGACGGATTGGTTCAAAGGGACCTTGACCTTGGGTAGAGGACCCAACAAAGTGGTGCTGAAACTGTATGGTTCTCAAAAAGGACATGGATCCACTTCCTTGGAATTATCTTCTGACTTCCCTAATGAGGCTACAAATGGAACATCAGCAGACGAAGATGCTGTCAAACAGATCCTTCCCAAGAAAACAGTGGCACATTCCTTAACAGTGGATACTGTAAGCCGACTTCCAAAAGATGCAAAGCCATTATCAATGGGTGAATACTTCCTGCCTGAACCAGAAATGACTTCTGAAATCACTTCTGACAGTGAGATAGAAGCATGGATGTACTGCTCTCCCTGTTACATGGCCATAACAGAGACAGAGACAGAGGCAGAAGAGGAAACAGAGAATCTGTTCTTCTGTTACAGAGCGCCTACAGAAGCAGAGACAGAAGCAGAGACAGAAGCAGAAGCAGAGACAGAGACAGAGACAGAAGAGGATAAATATGATATGGACGAAGAAGATTATGAAAGTGAGACGGAAGAGTCTATCCCACTTGAAGAGGATATATTTGAGGAAGAAGTTCCAGAAGCTTCAGAAGCAGACGAGCTCATGCTATGGGACAGAATGGTGATGGTACCATTTGGTCTGGTAAATGGATCTTCTTATATACAAAACCTTTATAAGAAATGGATTAAGGAGAACAAGCCGTCTTTTAGCAGTGGCTCATGTCGTCCTAACCCATCCTTGCCGAAGAAAGATGATGATGATGCACCGTGCCAACAAGCACCAGTCCCACAAACCCAACAGAAATCAGAGGGTCCCTGTTATGTGGCGTTCCTGGATGCGTCATCAGAAGATGAGTCTTCAAGCCAAGAGGTAATTACTCTTGAAACCAAACCCGAAACGGCTCTAATCCCATTCCAACATCTTAAGGAGCAACCTAAGTCTCCACCAACAGAAGAAGTGGGTTCTAGTGGGACATCAGAAGAGGACACCATTCCCTTGAAGGAGTCAGATCTGTATCCAGAAGCAGTCCGCGGGACCTTCATCCGTGAAGTAGAAGGTGAAAGGCAGTTAACCTTTGTGGATGCAGAAGGCACTGAACACCACTCGAAGGTGGGTAGCAGCCTTCCAGAAGAGGAGTTGTCAACCTTGTACAACTTGTTGAAAGAAAATTTGGACGTGTTTGTGTGGTCCTACAAAGACCTAAAGGGGATTGATCCCACAATATGTCAACATCATATTGACTTGGAGCCTGATGCCAAGCCAGTATGGCAACGACAGAGGCAAATGAACCCGAATTATTCCACATTGGTGAAAGCGGAGCTGCTGAAGCTTCTAGAAGCTGAGTTCATCTATCCAGTGGCAAATAGTGAATGGGTTTCACCCATCGTGGTTGTACCCAAGAAGAATGGCAAATTGCGAATATGTGTGGATTTCCGAAAGCTTAATTCCAAGACGAAGAAGGATCATTTTCCTATCCCTTTCACAGACCAACTGTTGGACACAGTGGCAGGACATGAACTTAATTCCCTTCTGGATGGATTCAGTGGATATAACCAAGTCCAAATCGCAGAAGAAGACCAATCCAAAACAACCTTTACCACAGAATGGGGGACCTACGCTTACCGAGTGATGCCATTTGGACTCTGCAATGCCCCTGCTACTTTCCAGCGAGTCATGATGGTTGCATTTCAAAATCATATGCATGACTTTATTGAGGTATATTTAGATGACTTCTATGTCTATAGTTTGATCCGTGAACACTGGGAACACCTGGAACAATGTTTTGACCGATGCCGGGAGTATGGGATTTCCCTCAACCTCGACAAATGCATCTTTGGGGTCTCTTCCGGAGTTCTGTTGGGCCACATTGTCTCTGCACAAGGGATATCAACAGACCCTGCAAAGATTGAAAAGATCGCAACTCTGACAGCACCCACCAACCTCAAACAGTTGAGGGGATTCCTAGGCCATGTGGGTTACTACAGAAGGTTTATAGCTCATTTTGCGACAAAGGCAACTTCCTTGCACAAGCTTCTGAGGAAAGATGCAGAGTTTACTTGGACGGACGAATGTGACAAAGCCTTCAACACTTTGAAGCAGTGTCTGATTGAGGCACCCATTCTGCAACCTCCTGATTGGACGAAAGAGTTCCATGTACACACTGATGCATCCATTGAAGGCTTAGGTGCTGTCCTCTGCCAAAAGGGCTTCTCAAAGTTGGATCAACCGATCTACTACGCAAGCCGAAAAGTCACTGATAGGGAACGGAACTATACAGTGACAGAGCTGGAGTGCTTGGCAATGGTGTTTGCCCTGGAAAAGTTTCGCCATTACCTCCTATCTACCCACTTTAAATTTTATGTGGATCATGAGGCCCTGTCCTTCCTGATGAACAAAGTAGATGTGAAAGGATGAATGATGAGATGGCTCCTTCTATTTCAGGAGTTCGACTTTGAGGTGATTACTAAGCCTGGTCGTTCCCATGTTCTGGCCGATCATCTGTCACGTATCCCACAAACTGCAGACGAGGAGCAGGATGATCCAGACCTCCCTGATGCTTCCCTATTCTTGGTAGAAACTGTAACTCCCTGGTATGCAGACATTGCCAATCTGCTGGCAACCCAACAGTATCCTCCTGGTATTTCTAGTCGGGAAAGAAAGAAGCTCATGCTGGAATCAGCCCCCTACACCCTGCTAGGCGGTGCACTGTATAAGAAAGGCAAAGATGAAGTGCTCAGAAGATGTGTTGCAGGAGATGAAATTGGGATTGTTCTGAAGGCTTGCCATGACGAGCCATGTGGAGGTCACTTTGCAGGAGAAGCTACAGCCAGGAAGGCTCTGCTAGTAGGTTATTGGTGGCCTACAATTTACAAAGATGCCTATGATTACTGTAAAAGATGTGATGCTTGTCAAAGAATGGGGAAACCCACGAAGACAAGTGCCATGCCATTGCAACCTATCCTTCCTTTGAAGCTGTTTGAGAAGTGGGGCATCGACTTCGTAGGTCCGATCGATCCTCCTACCAGAAGGAAACAGAACCGATACATCCTCGTATGTACAGATTATGTCACAAAGTGGTGTGAAGCTAAAGCCCTAAAGCGGGACGATGGTAACAGCGTGGCCCTGTTCATGTATGAGAATATCATCACCCGTTTTGGCAGTCCCTTAGAGCTGGTAAGTGATAGAGGCACTCATTTCCTTAACAAAGTCATGGAGGAGTTGACAGAGTTGTATAAGATCCGCCATCGCAAGTCCACTCCCTATTACCCCAGAGCCAATGGCCAAGTCGAAGTCACCATTCGCATCCTCTGCTCGATTCTGACAAGAACAATCGCCGCACATCGTCGTGATTGGGATGATCGACTTATAGAGGCCCTCTGGGGGTACAGAACCTCCCATAAAGCAGCAACAGGACAGACACCCTTCCAGCTGGTGTATGGTACAGAAGCTGTTTTTCCTGTTGAATTGGAACTACCCTCTTTCAGAGTGGCTATCAAAGAGCATTTGGGGGATGATGATTCACTGCAACGCCGTCTCCTGCACCTGGAATGTTTGGACGAAATTCGTAGGATGGCTTTATAGTGCATGGAAGCCACGCAAGCTCGACGCAAGGCTTACCATGATAGCTTCATCAAGCACAAGGAGTTCAAAGAAGGTGATTTGGTCCTAGCCTATGATTCACGCTTTGGCAAGTTTTCTGGCAAGCTTCAACAGCAGTGGATGGGCCCCTATAAGGTACTTGCCGTCAACCCTAATGGTTATGTCCAAGTACAGACCGTTGATGCCTCTGATGATCCCTTTCTGATCAATGGATATCGCGTGAAGAAGTACTTCCCTCCTTGGGGATCTTGACAATTATGGTCACTTGATCTTTTCCCTCATTGGCACGGTACTGTACTTCTTATGATGCTATTTCTGATAGCCGTTCTTCAGTCACTCCTGATGAAGTGGACTTGCCCTCTGTCCCCTCAACTCCACCTTCCAGCCTTGATCTCTTATCCTCTATTTTCCACCAGCGACAGTGGCGAGGTTGGTTCTAACAAATGATCTTTCTAACATTCCCTTGCTCAATTTGAAGAAAAAAAAAAACATATCGGTCATGGGAGAAAAGGACTTAGGTCCCTGTCATGCCGACCTATTCTTCGAGAAAAGGTGGAAACACCCTCGGGAATAGGGGAAAAAAAAAAAAACTGTTATGAGAGAAAAGGAAGCAATTCCCTGTCATAGCAGGCCTCGTTCCAAGAAAAGGTGGTCAACACCCTTGGGCGGGAAGCTGGCTGTGGAAAAGGTGGCAACACCCAGCAGTCCAAAAAGTGGATTCATTAATTGATATCCCTAGGATCCAATTCCGAAGCTACCTCCCTGGGTACGCCTCTTCAACAACTGACGACGCAATCTTCATCGACAACCCCTTGAGTGACGTGAGCTTTCATCCTAACCGGATGGGGAAGTGCGTATGGGTTGCCCTCTGTAACTATCAACCGAGAGTGAGACAGAGGGTGGGCCGAGAGACTAGTCTTTTCCCTTCAAATCAAATGAGAGGTGAGAAGTGTGAATGAAGTGTTGCACGCACGGGATGGGCCTCTCAATGCACAAAGCATAAATTGTTCTGTGCACTGCACCATAAGGCTCCCTGGCCTTCCTTCTCGCACCGTATGCCGACACAGGGCGGGATGCACCGTTGCACCATCAAATGCGCACAAGGCATACAACCTTTGCACAAGTGACCGTGAGGATTACATCAATGGGTTTCAGGAAAAGGCTGCCCTTCTGTATCTATGAACCGAGAGTGAGACAGAGGGTGGATTGAGTGTGACTGGAGTTTCTTCAATCAAATATCGAGAGGTGAGATTGAGGGACGTTACGACACTTGGAGTCAAGTATATTCCCGTTTCCCTGTGCACTCACGGGATGGGTCTTTGCCCCCATCACAAGACACATCACCCTGTTCTGTCCACTGCAATGTAAGGCTCCCTTGCCTTCCTTCTTGCACCTATGCCAGACGGGTTGGACGCACTAATGCACCATCAACTGTGCACCCTGGCATACTCCTTCTGCACCATTTTCCCCTTGACAATCGGGTACGCGATATGGGTTTCAATCATTCTTCCTTGAGTGATATTAATCATGGGGCGAGTGACTGTTCTTTCATTCCAATTGAGTGACTGCGAGTTGAGTGTAATATCCCTCATCATCGACGGATTTCCTGCGATTCCTTCAACCAGCTACCTCCCTGGGTGCTGCCGCGTGGTCCCTGCCATGACGGACGTGTGCCGAGAAGATGCCTTGGTCCCTCCAGCGCCGACAACCACACTGGACGTGCCATCGACACTCAAACTTGCTTCTTGACAAAATGGGCCAAGTTTTTCTAACTCTACAACTTCTGTTTCTTAGTGATGTTCATGTTTTAAGTGTGGGGAAGTTAGTGGATGGTCCGTGGCGTGGTCCTAGGTCCCTGTTGCTTGGTTAACCCTATCCGTTAAGGTCTTAAGTGTGGGGACGCGTCCCTGCGCGTCTACCTTGCATACCCCTCTGCATATGCCTTAACCTGCTCGTGCATGTATGCCATGCCTTGCTTTTACCCTCATGGGGTCCCTTCCCACCCACCCGGTTATGTTCCACCCACCCTTGGGGCTGTTCCCTTGCAGTTTTCCTTCATTCCCTGATTTTGAGGTTCTATCATGTGAATGCACCCTACGTTCACCAAAGTCCAAATCCAACCTCATAGCCCTATTCCTCCCTTTGCCCTGACCATTTTTCCTTTTCCCCTACCCCTGTTCCGGTGCACGGTTTTTGAGTTATTAATTTTTGAAGCATTTTGCGCAATTTAGCCGTTTTCCATGTGAACGCGCTTTTCTTGCTTGGGAACCATGCTCTGACGTCATAGCCTTGACCACCACTTTTTTTTTTCCCTGACATTTTTCCTTTTTATTCCACATCATTCCGATACACGGTTTGTTCGTTATTAATTTTCTGGTTTTTTACGACATTTTTCGTGCGTATTTTTGACATTTTTCCATGTGAACCTGCCCTGTTTGCATCGGAATTCCAATTTGATTTGACAGTCGTGTCCCTGTGCCTTCCCCCACCTTTTTCATTTTTCCTCCACCCTCTTTCGACTTCTGGATTTTTTATTATTAATTTTTAAATGTGTTTTCGAGTTTGTTTTTTGGGTTTTTCCCATGTGAACGCGTCTTATCTCCGTCAAAATTATGTTTTGATATGATAGGATTGTCGGGCACATCTTTCTGCACAGTTTTTCTTTTTTCTGCACCTCATTCCGCTACACGGATTTATCGATATTAATTTTTAATTGCGTTTTTTGTTCATTTTTTGGATTTTTTGCATGTGATCGCCCTTTCTCCCCCCCCGGAACCTCCGTCCCATATTTTCCTTGTTTTTCCCCTGTCGTCCTACCCACTTTTTGTTTTTACGCTATTTCGTTTTGAAGTCCGGATTGGGAGTTATTAATTTTTCTTTATTTTTACGTGTATTCGCACGCCCGTTTTGCGCGTGAACGCGCCCTTTTTCGATTTTACGCGTCTCCACGTGCCCCGGTCGTGTCCGCATGACCCGTACCGTCATCCCAGTGCCATTTCAATCCCATCACGGCAAATTTTTTTACCCCGCCCCGCGCACATGCGCGGGACGGGGGTACGTGCCCTTGACCCTGCCCACCCCCCTTGGGCCCCTACCCATTCCCACCCTGCCCATTTTCCCCCACCCCTATCCCTGCCCACCCCCTACCCCCCTTGGCCCTGCCCACCCCTTCCCCCCAACCACCTCCTTCTCCCTCTTCTCCCTGCGTCCCTCTTCCTCCCTCCTCCCTCCCCTTCTTCCTCCCTGCTCCCCTCCCTTCCTCCTCCTACCCTCCTCCTCCTCCTCCCTCCCTCCCCCGTCTCCTGCCGTCTACTGCCCTCCCTCGCCGTCGCCTGTGACGCCCTCGCTGCTGCCGCCGTCAGAAGAAGTCGCCCGCCACCGCCCAGCTGTCGACGCCGCTCCACGCCTGCCCCTGACGTTGCCTGGGCCTGCCGCCGTCCAGAGCTGCCGCCAGCCAGGCCGCCCTGTGCCTCCTCGCCTTCATCGGCTGCTGCCGCTCGCCGCATTCGCCCGGATCGCCACCGACGCCGCCCTCCTGCCTCTCTCCCGCCGCCCATGCCGCTGCTCCCCAGCCGTGCTGCCGCCCTCCACGCCCACTCCTCCTGCACCTCCTCCTACTCCACCACCTACCTCCACCTCCCCTACACCCAGGTTAGTTACTAACCTTGGTGTAGTTAACCCTAACCTAAGCTTAGTTAATCACTAACCTAGGTTAGGTTAACAATTAACTTAACATTAGTTAACCTCTAACTTAACTCCAGTTAACAACTAACTAACTAACCCTAGTTAGTTGTCACTAACCCTAACCCTCACTAGGATCCCACTAACCCTAACCCACCTTAGGTTACCTAACCCCCTTTAGGTTAGTTTCTACTAACTGGACTTATCTGACTTATCCAACCTGACTAACCTAACCTGACTTGACTTCCTGTGACTTACATGACTTACCCAGACTTAACTGACTTACTTCTAATTGACTTATCTGATTACCATGATTTATATGATTTAATTAATTTCTAAATTAATTTTTCCATCAAAATAATTCAAAAAAAATTCTAAAAAATCCCTTTGCTTTTTGCCAATTTTTGGGAGTTTGTCCGCTGAAAATTACCCACTCCACAATTTCTGAAAATTACACATTTCCCAATTTAACCCCCAAATTGCCAATAAATGTAGAAAATTCATTTAAAGATAGTAAAAAATTCTACAAAAATTCTACAAAAATTCTACAAAATTCCCCTCGCCCCCCTTGACCATTTTTCATTTATTTTTCACTTTAAAAAATTATCATACATGGTACCTCTATTGTTTTTTTTATTTTAAAAAAAACAAACCGACAAACCAACAAACGGAAATTTCCCTTACCACTCTTTATTTTATTTGCCTAGACCCCATTGTGGCTATTTCCTCCATATTCCTGTGTTGTTTATATTAATCTCCCTATTATTATTTTTATTCTTATTTTTTTTTTAAAAAAAACATAAACATAAACAACCAAACCTACACACATAAAAACCAATAAAACACATCCACAACCCATAATAACCAACCATAAATACTCACAACTTAAAAAAAAATTAATTAAAAAACCAACACAAACCAAATCAACACATCCGCTAAGGTGTTGTCGTTGTTGTTTCATCAGTGGTCTTTACTTTTCCTTTACTGGATTCACTTCTTTTGGGAGACTCTTCCGTACGCATTTCTGCATTACATACACACCCCTTCCAGGTATTTATTTTATGTGTTTTATTTATTTTCATTTCCCCCTTAATCACAAATTAATTGTTAAAATGAACTCTTTATTCACCCACAGTCTCCACGCGCATTCGCGCTCAACACACATATACTTTTTACTTAAAATAAACCCGCCGTTCACTTAGCACGCGCTACGTGCGCTAAAGAGGCACTTTAATTTTAATTTAAAATGAACCCGTCGTCACATGAGCACGCGCTGGCAAAAAAGCGCTCCACATCACCTTAATTTGTAATCAATGAATTTGCATTTAGAGACCCAGTCGGGTATCGCAGTCGGGATTCGAATAAAAGCACCGTTTCACCTAATAATTGGTAATTTAATTTGTAATAAGGAA
The DNA here is from genome assembly GCF_053477565.2 of Lygodium microphyllum. NCBI lineage: Eukaryota > Viridiplantae > Streptophyta > Polypodiopsida > Schizaeales > Lygodiaceae > Lygodium > Lygodium microphyllum. Next base: position 2,060,823 of record NC_141151.1, on the reverse strand, counting down.
CCGCCGTTTTCTTGCTAAGGTTTATCACCTAATAAAAATTCACCCATTCTTAATAATTTATTAAAATCAACCCTTCATTAAATTAATTCCCCCTCACTGCACTTAATTCCCTTTTTTAATGAACCGTTTCGTGGGATGGGTAGGCGCAGTCATTACAGTTATTTTCCATAGTCAAACACTGGGTTATCAACGATGTAGTCTTGATATGTGTCGAATGTGGTATTGTTTTGGTTTCCTGTCTTTGTTACGGTTAAGGGTACGGTATGCAGTTTTTTCTTTTCTTGCCTGATACAGGGTTCTGGGTGTTTGTCTGATGCATCGCATGAAGCTTTCAGTCGCATTTGTCTCAAGGTCATGTCGAATTTTTTCTAGACTGTGGTTTGCTTAGGGTTAGTTGGTCGAGTCACGTTTTATTGTGTTGGTTGTTCTCTTATCCTTGGTTTTTTATCCGTTGCTTTGCAGGCATTCTCCTTGATTGTCTATGTTGTGGTGTGTGTGTAACTATCTGAATGGCGCCTTCTCATGCTCCTCCCCCTATCAAGTACGTCCCATTCGTTAGTAGGGATTACTCTTCCCTACTTACTTTTGAGCCTCTCACGAAGGCGGGCCTTGCTGCTTTTGTGGCTACTTCTTTTCCCCTACTTCCAGAGGATCCGTCGTTATGTGATGAGTTCCTGGCCTCTTACAGCAAGAAGACAGGACTAGTCCAGGGAATTTCTATGACTTTGACACCTCGAGGCCTAGGGAAGGCGCTGTCTCTACCCTCCAAAGGTGAACCTTTTGTGACCACTCGTCAGCTTTTCTCTAATGAAGAGATTCTGAAGCTGTTGCAAAAGCAAACACGGGAAATGCTGGATGTTAAGAAGGTGATCAACTCTTCAGGAGTTTCCTTTTCTATGATCACTGATCCCGTATGGAAGACGATCTGTCAGTTTCTTCAGGATAGGTTTATGCCTGCTAAAACGCCATCCCAGTACTTGTCCAAAGAGCTTTTCACAGCCTCCAGGATGGTGCTAAAAGGAGTTGCTATTGATTGGAGCACTTACCTCCTCACTAAAATGGATCAGTATTTCGTCAAAGTCACCAGAGGTAATGTTACCAATGTCACATATGGATCATATTTGTCTGCCTTCTTGGCCTATTTAGGTTTACAGAAGACTGTGCCTCCACCTCCTCCATCAGATCCAGTACCTCCTCCTCCACCTTTAGATGAGTCAGCACCCATTGACATAGAGGATGATGATTCTCCGCCTCCCCTGGTCATACAGCGCAAACGCTTGAAGCGGGTAGCGGATAAAGCTCCTTCCATACTTCCTTCAGTCCCTATCCCTGCTACTTCTGGCAGTGAACTTCCTGGGTATCTCACTTGTACTAACCTGTTCCGCGCACATCGAGAAGGATCATTGGACATCTCAGTTCCCTCCTTGAACAATCTAGTCTCAGGAGATGCGATTCCTTTCCTTTGTAAGGATATTCAAAGTTCCATTGAGTTGTCAGTGACAGCCTGTGTTTAACAGCTGTACGCGTCTTTTTATGAAGAACTCATGCAGTCTAAGGACCAGTTGCATAAGGCAACATCTGAGTTAGCTTCTGCTAAGGATACCCTAGCAGATTTATTTAAGCAAATGGAACAGCAAACCCAACTGGTTGCCACCCAAAGCGATGAGATCTCTTCTTTGAAGATCCAGTTACTCGAGGCTCAATCCCAGGTTACTAGCCTTTTAGAGGAGAAGGAGAGGATGTCCAGAGAAGCGAAGGAGTTCCAAGCTATCTTAGATGATAAGCTTTCAGCTTTACAGACTGCTAATGACATAGTGGCCAACGAAGCCTCCCAAATCAAGCAATTGCAAGATCAGCTTGCAAAGTCCCGCTCTGTTCCTCCAAGCCCTAATGTTCAATTGATTCCTTCTCTTTCACAGCAGGACTTGACTGCTCTTCAGAGACAGGCTACTTTGTGCCCTCTATTTCAAGATAAAGTGAAAATATTGCAGTCCAGAATGGACTTGTTATGGTCTACCTTTGAGCAGTTTCAGGAATATGTCTTACCAGACCATTCTTTCTTTGTCCACTACCACTTACAGAAGTTGGTCTTCTACATGAAGCTTTCCACGATGGATTTACCTTTTCCAGAGCATGGCTGGAGTGGGGCTTGGTCTGCTGAGTTGTTGACAGAGGTAGTCAGAATGGTATTTGAGGATTCTGTCACGCCAGATACCATGTTGATGTCGTACATGTATCTACGAGGAGACTTGTTAATTCCAGATGAGGTGGATATGGCATGGTATGTGGGGGATCTGGTCTTACATGCTGTTTTGTATGTCAATCATTTGGAGTTGCGCATAGCTGACATGTTCCAAAGTTATTCCTCCAAAGTAGCTGATTGTCATGATAATTCGTGGCATCCCATGATTGATTCGGTGGTCCTAAATCAAAGACAAAACACAGCTCCTACCTTTGCCTAGAGTACTAATCAACTGAGGATGGATCTCTTAGCCTATCTTTCAAAACATAATCCATTTGATGCTCCCTTCTTTGATGCCTATCATAGACGATCTCTCTTAGGACCTTCTGTTCCTACCCTCCTCTATTACCAACAAATGGCTCACCGCTATGCTATATATCTTTCCCTTTGTCAATCTAATTCCACCATTATTTTACCCCTTCTTTTCCAACCTTCATCTTTCCCTCAAATTCCCATTTTTACTTACTGTTCCTTTATTGAGGATAGGGTATTTTCCCCTTCTCCACCCTGTCCTTCTCCATCCATTAATGTACCCTCTACATTTCCTATTTATCAGTTAACACCCTTCCTTAGTGATTCCTTACGAATTTCTACCACTCCTTCTTTAACCTTTTCTTCCTTTTATGATTTTTCCTATCCTTCCCTTCATCCACTTTTCCTTATTCCACTACCCTCTCCTAACACTTCCATATCTCAACCACCTCAGTTGGTTAGTGACTGTGACGGGTTTGATAATCAGATTTCCAGAAGAAGGGGATGGAGTTCGGATGATTGCCTTACAGGACCTCAGATCAATTGGCCAGTCATTCCAGGAGAATGGACAGCTTCCAGTCAAGCTTATCAGAACTATGTTCATTTTGCCCAGCAGTATTCACAGTCTGCAGATCCTTCAGTGAGATTAACTGCTCACTTTGCTTGGTACCTGGCATATATGCATAGGCACTCTCATAATGATTCCAAGCCTATTCCAAAGTTATGCATGAATGTCAATGTAAGCATTGATTCCCAGCAGCTGGATATATTGTATTTTCATGCCCTCTGTTTGCCTAGCAGATACCTGGTCCTGTTGGAAAGGATGTGCTGTCTCCAATTTTTTCAAAATCCTCCTAAAAACTTTGTAGATGAATCCTTGTCTATGGATCGTTTCCGACAACATCAATTTTTTAAGAGGGATCATCTTCATTGATACCTTTCCAATGTATGGTGGAAGCTTTCTAATGATTTTTTTTTTTTTGAAGGAGTCATTCAGATGGTTGTGTTGTGTATTAGTGTTTGTGTTGTGAGTTCATTCATGTCAAATCAACGTGGTGGTTTCCTATTGGATTTCGTGTACGAGCTACGTTTTGGAGAATTGTGGTGATGGGGTCGTGGATGGAGAATTGAAGTTGATGCTGATGAAGACGAAGCAAACTCTTATATCCTTTATAAATTTGTTGTGATTTTTTTTGTTTGCTAAGCGGTTTTCATGTATAAAGGGTTTTCCTTTCTTTGTATTTTTATATCAGAAACAGGTTATAAGTTGGGGTCGTGGTGGATGGATTCTTTTTGAAAAGATATTGAAGATCAAAGTTACGATTTTAAATGCACTTGTATTCCCTTTTTCCTGGGTCGCGAGGACGCTTCCTTCTTAAGTGTGGGGATATGTTGAGTGTTGAAATGACTTGTTTTTTGGCTGATTTTTGTTGTTTTTGAGAGCTGAATGGTTGATTTTATGAGATGATTGATTGGTTTGAAAGTGGTTTGAGAGTGTTTTGGATGATATTGATTGTGTTTTGGAAGATCATGATGATTATTGGTGGTTCTGTGATGTTCTGATAGGTTCTGTATACCTTCTGTTTTGTTCTGTTTTGCTCTATTTTGGTCTGTTTTGTTCTGATTGTCTTCTGTAAGGAGGGATGGAGTATTGATTGATGAAGATTGAGATTTTGTGAAAGCTTATTGAATAGTTTGTGAGAGTTTGGAATGATTTGAGAATGAGTTATGAGGTTTTGATGATCTTCTGTAACCTTCTGTAGGTCTTCTGTAGAGCTTCTGTTTTTGTTCTGTTCTATTATGTACTGTAGCTGTTCTGGTACTGTTCTGTGACTGTTCTGTATGCTTCTGTATGTGTTGTGATGGATGAGAGTGTAGCTTGGGAAAGTTTTCTAGCCTTGGAAAGAGGTGAATACAAGTGCAAAAGAGCTGGAGGAAGTGGAAGAAGTAGCTGTTGACGACTCAAGAGAAGATTGAAGTGAAGTGACAGTAGTGAGCTATGGAAGGACACTGTAGTGGCTCTGGTGACCCTTCATATCAGACATACCTCTTGGGAGGGGTATCCACGACCTAAGAAGGATTATTGATAGTGATTTTGAGAGATTGTAGTGAGGATATGATGTATTATTGATGGAGAGAGAGGGAGAGAGTCAGAGATAGCCAATTCTACTGAAACAGAGTGATTGTATATGAGAGATTGAGAGAGAAGACTATGAAGATATTGAAGATGAATACTATGTGATGTATTTCCATTCAAAGATGGTGTATTCCTTTACTTTCTTTGTTCTATTGATGGATTTTGTGAAGATATTGAAGAATATGGTTGATTCTATCAAATCCGTGGGAGATTTACATGATGCTGCATGAAGATTTGTTGTGCCTGATGTTCTTTTCTTCATTGTGATTATATGAAACATGATAAACAAGCTTGTTGATGTTACAAGATAGATTTTCTTGCAAGAGAATTCCCTTTTCCTTGGTGTTCCTCTTGGGGCTCCACTTTGTCACATTCATTGATGATTACTCACATAAGGTCTAGGCATATCCCATAAAGCTAAAATCTGATGTTTTGGCTACCTTTCAACATTGGCTTGTATTGGTTGAGAACCAATTTGGGTGTAGGTTGAAATGCCTATGATCAGATAATGGAGGTGAGTATGTCTCTAAAGCCTTTGAGCAATTTTGTGATGAGAGAGATATTAAGCATCAGTTGATCGCATCGTACACCCCCAAGACCCAAGGATTGCTTATTGTTCAAGTGTTTCAAGCGAGCACCTATGGCTATCTCTCACCTAGAATGGTATGGATGAGCACATGAATAGGACAATACAAGAAAGGGACCGTAGTATACTTAGCCAAGCATGCTTACCATAGCAATTTTGGGCTAAGGTAGTGACTACTATTGTACAGTCGATCAATCGATCTCCTTGTAGTACTATTAACTTTCAAGTTGCAGAAGAGGTGTGGTTTGGAAAACCTCCCTTGTATGCTCTTTTACGTGTCTTTGGTTGTGAGGCTTTTTCCCATGTACCCAAGGACAAGTGCACAAAGTTGGATCCTAAGTCTATGAAATGCATCTTTCTTGGTCATGTGGATGCAGGTGAGATGGACTATCGCCTATGGGATCCACAAGCTTGAAAAGTCATCCGTAGCCATGATGTAGTTTTCCACGAGGAAAAGATGCATAAGTAGCCTAAGCAGATAGTCGAGATACATAGGGTTATGTTTCAAGAGGAGCCTCCTACTCTAGTACATCCACCTAGATAGCCTACAACAAAACAGAAGCTAATGCTCCAATGATTCATGACCATGATGTTAGACATAATGTGCATGCTCCTTAGCCCGCCTTCAGATGCTTTGCTAGAGCTAGACATCCTCTTGAGTGGTTTGCGCCCTCCATTGATTATGTGATGGTGACATATACTAAATAGAATGTATAGGCTCCTTAGCTTGCCTTGAGATGCTCTACTAGGCATCCTATTGAGCGATTTGAGCCCTCCATTGATTATGTGATGGTGGCAGATGCAGTGATCTCTCACTTTTGATGAGGCCATGTATCATGGTGATAGTCACTCTTGGGAGAGGGCCACATAGTCAGAGTTTGACTCTTTATAGAAAAATCATACATGGGAGTTGGTTCCTTTGCTTGGTGGAAAGCATGCATTGCCATTCAAGTGGGTGTACAAGTTGAAGCATACTCGTGGACGCCCCAAGCTTGCCTATAAGGCCAGATTGGTTGCTAAGGGTTTTAAATAGGAGCATGGTGTTGACTTCAAGGAAGTCTTTTCTCCTATAGTCAAGATGACTACCCTACACCTAGTACTAGCATTGGTTGCTTAGTTAGATTTGAACCTTTATCAAATAGATCTTAAGACGACTTTCTTACATGGAGATTTGCATGAGGAGATTTATATGCAACAACCTAAGGGCTTTGAGGAAAAAGGCAGGGAACACCTAGTGTGTAAATTGAGAAAGAGCCTTTATGACCTTTAGCAGGCACCTAGGGAATGGTACCACAAGTTTGATGCCTTTATGCATTCACACAGCTATAAATTGGGCAAAGGAACCAAATCCTACATATAGTTTTTCTAGAACGAGTCATACTCTGACTGCATGGCCCCCTCCCAAGAGTGACTATGACCTTTATGCATGACCTCCTCATAAGTTCCAGAAGTTGTCACTATAACATAGTCCATGGAGGACTCAAACCGATCAGGTTGACATCTGTCTCTAATAGACTACCGTTTCAAAATAGGTTGTGTGGCTTGTACATCTTGTCCAACATCATGATCATGGGCCATTAGAACATCAATTGTAGGCTATCTAGCTAGATGTATGGTAATAGAAGGCTCCTTCTAAAATATCAGCTGTCATACATCAACTACATGCTCATGTTGCTTATATATCTCCTCCTCATGGAAAACAGCATGGCTACATATGACCTTTCTAGCCTATGGATTCCATAGGCTATGCCCATCTCATCTGCATCTTCATAAACCATGAAAGATATATTTCACTAATTTAGGATCCAACTTATTGTGTTTATCCTTGGAAACATGGCAAAAAGTCTCACATCCAAAGATACATAAATGGAGGTTTTCTAGACCATACCTCCTCCGCAACCTAACAACCAATAGTAGTACATGCTATTTATCAAGTGCATGGCAATAGTAATGTCTCAACCCAAAAATAATGCGATAAGTCTTCTTGGCTAAGCATACTATGGACTCTCTCTTAAATCGTCATGTCCATGCACTCTGTAACACCATTTTGAGGTGGGATGTAAGGGGCAATCAATCAATGCTTAATACACCACTCATTGCAAAATTGCTCAAATGATTTAGAGACATATTCGCCTAAATTATCTGACCTTAGGCTTTTTAGTCTATACCCAAACAGGTTCTCAACAAGAGCAAGCCAATGCTAAAAGATAGCTAATACATCCCATTTTTGCTTGATGGGATATGCCCAAACCTTATGCAAATAATCATCAATGAGCATAACAAAGTACTTTACGCCATCCAATGACTTATAGGGCATGGGACCACATACATTAGGATGCCAAGAGCTAGAGGCTCACCCATGCACATAATGCTAGACTTCTTATGAGAATTATGGGTCTACATGTTATAAAGACAATGATCACAATAATAAAAATATTTGTAATCAAGAGGTGGATACTGCAAATGAGTAAGCATTTTCATTCCCTTTAAGGACATGTACCCAAGGCGACAATGCCATATAGATACGTGTGGTATGTCATCCATAGCAAAAACATGGTCAATAGACCTAGTTACAAGCAATGGATAGAGGCTACCAGCCTTGGCATCTCAACTAAAGACAAGATTCCCACGAGTAATCTTCCATGCGGAATCACCAAAAGATACATGATATCATGCATTATCCAATTTTCCAGCTTTTGGTCAAAGCTGAAACATGACATACATCATGCAAAACAAAAGCGATGCCTGAAGCAAATTGTACTCTAATATTACCAATGCTAATAATATCCAATGCCAATTCCTAGTCTCACAAAACATGTCATGTTGCAATAGGAATGAAACCGATTCTTATGTGGGGTAACATGGAAAGAAGCCTCCAAATACAACAACCAACACTAAGAAAAGTTGGACGAGGTATCAACCAATCAACTAGTATCAAGAGAAGAACCTACCATGATGTAATCATCATTAGACTTTGGCTCCAAGGCATTTATCTCCTCAATTTTCATGCTAGTTGTTGGGGGTAAATGCACATGTATCTATGTTGCCCGTGTATTCACTACAATGGCAATACCCACAAGTTTGTATACTACTAGTGGTGGGTGCCCATCAGTGTCACTTCATTATTTATTCTTTTAGTGACATTTTGAATAAGGGAAGGCTGGTAACACATTGTGACTATTGGAGTTTCCACATCTTGAGTCTCTCTCTTGCTCTCTTGATCCATTCGCAATAGCTCACTCCCCCATCGCTTACGCTCGCTTGTACTCTCACTCGGGCTTCTCCCTTCAAGTGGTATTAAAACATTGGTTCAAGGAGCTTCCATATCAATCACTTTAGCCCAATACAAAGCTTCAGCTTAAAGTTCATGGCAATTAAACCCTCTTCTTTCCAAGATATGAATCTTGCTTCAGCTTCTTCCCTGGTTGTCCCCATCCCATTGAGGCTTACTCTAAGGGTTTAATGCTGAAGGGAGAAGCCCGAGTGGAAGTACAAGTAAGAGAAAGCAAGAGAGGTGTGAGCTATGGTAGATGGAGCAAGAGAGCAAGAGAGAGAGACTCAAGATGTGGGAAAATCAATAACTCGTTTAATTTGGCAAGGTTGACCTCTTGCTCGCCTACTATTTGTGATTACTCCTAAGCCCCTATTGAAAGCTATTGATAAGAAGGTGATAAAGGGTAGCATTTGAAGTCTCAATCTCCTCGATGACTAGAAGTTCTCATCACAAATGTTCACAAATGTCAATTTGAATCTGTCTGGGTGGATTAGTAGTCATTTGATGCCTTAATGCAAGCCTATAGTGAATTTATTACCCTATTGAGCTCTAAGATCAATGAAAGAAAAATTGATGGTTTTAATTAATTGATGTCAAGAAGATATGACTTGGACTAATGCATTTGTGTTCAAGCTAATGAGTAGCATGGAGGTATTTAGGTACCTTGATTGTCCTCTTAGCATGGAATGTGATTTTTTTGGGTATATGAAAACATGGCCAATAATTGGAGAAATTATTGGCCATTATTTTTACTACAAGTCTATTTACACTCTCACAAAGTTTTTGAGAGCAAGTTAATAAGCTTTAAATATATTTATTTGGACCTTCAACGATTGTAAAAGTTGGTCCAACATTTTCATGGCATACAATCAATACATTGAGAGCCTATGGAGGTCTACGATGGGAGGACCTTCTAAAAAAGTCTCTTAGACTTCCCCTCTCTTGGTTGAAAAGGATGGTTGAGGATTAGCCTTGGGCTTCCATACTTACACATTTTGCAGCTCAAGCTCATATCCCAAGGTGAGTGTTGGTTGCCCTATAGTTGTCTGATGTTGTTTTTTATGATGCATTCAACCCAAGATTAAGATCTTTAGAGTTTGCCCAAGGGCTCCTTAAATCTTAGAGGGCCTTAATTCTAGAATGTAAGTGGAGTGGGGCTATAGATGAGAAGAGAGATGGATCCTTGAACTAGTGTATTTAGCTATCTAGTTTTGCTTTCAGTGATGGATCAATATCTATTTAGGGTAACCCATAACTATACAAAAGAATACATAACAAGGGTCTTAAGAGTTGGATGTATTGATGGGATGCCAATTGGCTTGCCTTTCTTTCCACTTAAGAGATAGTTATAAAGCTCAGTTTATCAAGACAATAATCGGCCAAATTCAGGATCACATTGAAGGAGAAGATATTGTATACTTGTAAGATCCACAAAATTTTTGAAGGTTTGAGAAGCAATATCTGCCTCACATTGAATCAACCTTTTGCTATGGAGAGTAATGCCCATGCATCTCCCTACCAAGGACACGTTGTCCAAAATCATGGATATGTCTCCTCTATGCCCCTTTTGTGGCAGACAAGAGGAGACTATGGTGCATCTCTTCTAGGAATCTAGAGAAACATGCTCGTTGTGGTCTAAATTAAGAAGGTGGTGGGAGGTTGTAGGTTTTGATGGGTAGGCTGAACATCAACACTACTTTTTTTGGTGATCAAGACAAGCTCAATGAGGAGTCATATAAGTTGTGGAGCGTCAACAGAGGAGTAGTTGTTAAAACCATTTGGTCATTGCAAGATTCCAAATTTCAATAAAAGAAATACTTATAAAGTCCCTATTGATTATTTTGCTTCTCTCCAAAAGGAGAGAGTCATGCTTTGCAAGAAACTAAAGTGTAATGTCCTTGTGTTCAAAGTGGCTTTCAAGGAGTGCTAGCTAAGTTTTTGTAAACTTTTGCTTGGTGAGAGACCTGGACAATTAGTTACGGTGATGTAAATGAGCATTGAGGCTAATTTCTTGGTCATGAATATATTATTTTAGATGTCTCGAGGGACGCGAGTGTAGGGTTTGAACTCATGCACTTGTATAACTCAACCTACACTAAATGTCTCAAATAAGTTTTAAACATCTCGAGGAACGCAAGGTACAATGTTTGAATTCACGCACCCATATAACTCAACCCACACTAAAGCACTACGAGATGGCCTTGATGGCTTGAGGCTAGCTTCTTTCTAAGCCCTCTAAACCCACACTATAGCACTAGGGGATGACCATGTTGGCTTGAGGCTATTTTCTTTCTAAGCCCTCTAAGCTTGACGATAATAAATTAGTTTGCATCGATGCACGAGAGGTATTAGCTAAAATCCAATCTGTGTGGCGCCTTGTGCTACACACAGCGCAAAGATCGCGTCGACACGGGATCGTGCCCTGTGAAGCTAGGAAGAGTCCGCCATGGCGGGCGGCATGGAAGTGAAGAAGAACAAATACATCGAGGACTGGGCCGCCCATCGAGAGAATCTGGAGAAGTATTTCCGCTTTGATCGACGCAACCTTGCCATCATCTTTGCGTTCGGCATCCTCGTCCCTTGGGCCCTGTATAAGGGCACTGTCGCTGAATTTGTGAGTTTTTGTATCCTTGCTCTAAGTGGAAGGAAGAACAAGAGTAAGACATCGGTGTCTTGGTTTGCCGTTAGTGTCGTGCCGCATTTCGAAGTTCGGTTCTTTCTGCTTTAGGGTTTTCTTGCGTCTTTTAGTCGTCAAATTGTAATGCTCGGTTTCCTTGCAGCACAAACATGACATCGATCATGGCAGACCGCCTTCAAAGTTCCTGTAAGGGATGCCACTTGAAGCTTGTTTGTTGTGACAATTCTTGAGGTTTCTAGAGACAGTCCCTTCATCAACTAACAAGGGTTTGAACAACATCCTTTCCAGAGGATGTAGAGGGCTTTTGATGACAAAATCAATAAGTAATGACTTGTTTGTTAAGGCATTGTAATGCTTCCTCGTTCGTCATCTCGAATCAATTATACTTTGTTCTCAGATTTTATAATCGTGAATGTGCGAGTCCACATTTTCATGAAAACATGCGTTCAATATTTACTTTTTGATTGTCCTTTATAGTGAAACAAGATGTTACTTCTTTGTATGGGCTAGACATTATGTAAGTCATGCCATATGTTTTGAGCTATAAGCACAATGTATATTTGCATTTTGTGTTATGTTGCCTCATTTAGGTATATGATTGACCTAAATTGTCGTCTTTCTATTGCAACATAAGCCATACAGGATTCAAGGCCCTTAATATTTGGACCAGAAAGGTGGCACGGCTATGATTGTATGCATAATATGTGAAGATGCATGTGTTGACTTGCTTATTATCTTTTTTTGTGTCCATCTAGATGCTCCTCTCGTTGTTTCTGTTCCTATTCCATGAAACCTCCTTAAATTAGGGGAGTTTTCGTTTATGTTGAAATCCTTGCTACTCTTCATATTGTTACAATCATAGGATGTGACTTAGGTACATAGCTTGTACGAGGAAATTTAATGCTTCCTTTGTTTTCATCGAATTCAATGAGAAGGCTACATAGTTGCATTAGAGCCATCCCTTGTGGATGTAGTTAGTAAATTTTTGAGTAGGTTTATGTACCTATAAAACGAAAGTGATGTGGAGAAATAGGAGTCCGTGTCTCATAGACTGGTATTCAGGTAAGTCAAGACGAGTCAATGATGCTGATCAAAGCTCAGGGATGATTGTGCTTTCTTGATTGACTCGATGGAAGCACCTATAAAGGAACCTGCACTATGAAGGGAGTGACATGCAGTCCTTTGGGTAGAGGGGTGTGGATGACAAAGATGAGAGTTGCTCTAGATGAATGCAACTGCAGCCTGATGATAGGGGCAGGTGTAGATGATGGATGCCAACTCTACAAGATAGAATGCTGAGGAGGATGATCTCCAGTAGCCAGTCAATGATGGCTGAATGTGTCACTTGCTGTGGATGATAAGAAAATGTAAGAATGCTGTAAGAGGAGCTCCAGCATGCACATGATGAGTGCTGATTGGCAATGCCTGATGCAGAAGATCAAAACGCAAGATGCTGAAGACCATGACTACTGGTGGCCTATGTGTAGGAAACACAGCCTGCCAGGTGCTGAAGATGATATCAGCAGCTGCGTGAACTGCCTGTCCAGAAAAATGCAAATATGGATGGCAGCAAACTGGTTGCAACATGCATGAATGATGTTGCCAACACTGCAGTAGGTGGCAGCAGAGGGAGTGACTGTTGGGCAGCCTGTCTGAGGGTATATCACAAGTATGGTAGCAGTGAAGAACAAGTCGCCAGCTGATGAAATGGGAGTGTGACTGATGAACAGTGGTAGAATGAGCTGAGGGAATGAGGAATAAGAGTGGGGGTAGGGGGAATGCCCACGATATGTATGTGTAAAGGAGATTTTTGGGCATTTGTCCTACCATGTAAAATAAAAGCCAAAAATACAAATAAAGCCTTTTTAGGGCTGTTAATGAAGAGCAAAGTCAGTCATCAATGCACCACGAGTCATTGTTAATGCGTGTCCCTCTCGGGGCCAAAAAGGTGCCCTAAGAAGAGATGGATAGGATCCTCAATTAAAGACAATAGTGTGACAAGGGTTTCGATGACAAGAGTAATTCAATAGGTGAGATGGTAGCTTAGGGCTGACCACTCCATCCAAGGGAAGATGAAGCATGCAAAGGCTTTTTGCCAAGGTGTGCAACGATTGCATTGTGAATTGTGACTCCCTTAGAAATCGGAGGAATATGTCCCCTTGTGAAGCCCCTTTGAAGAGGATTGGAAAATCCATAAACTCATAGGCATCACATGCCTTTGAAGTCTTTGATGAAGATGGAACGGCCTTTGTGAGTGGTGAATAAGGTATTTGAGATTGTGGTGGAACAAAGACTTGACAACTCCTAGAGATATTTTCCTGAATCTAAGTGGAAGAGTGAAATATCCACCTAGGATCCAACTTGTACATGAGACATGCCACAAGCCATACCCACTTCAAAGAACTAAAAAGGGAATGGGCGTCAGATTCACCTCCCAACCATAGAGCCATGTTCCAAGATTGCATACTACTAGCCCACCCCATCCCAGTGTGTGGACGTGTTGGTCTATGGGCCAAAAGAGTCCAAGATGGGGATCATGTAATGATGTACACAATAAGGCTTTGAATCCTATAAATAGGACTTGGCTGTCCTGACCCTAAAGTATTCCTAGTGCATTCACACTAGGTCACTTTATGATCATTGTGATCGATGCTTCTAGTGGCCATCCATCTGAATGTCAAAGGATGCAACACTTCTCCCCTTGTAAATGATTATTCTCCTTAGTAATATCTTGAGGGATGAAGTGGAAAAACAACTGTTCAATGAACGCATTGATTGCCAAGTTACCTTTGCCTTCGGGCGGTTCTTTCACTTGACTAAACACTTGGGATCAATAGTTTGATGGATTAGCTTAGTTCTATAGGTAAGAACCAATTTGACTAAATACTCGGGATCAATAGTTTGATGGATTAGCTTAGTTCTATAGGTAAGAACCAATTTGGGTTTGAATGGCATGTAACAAGTAGTAGCTTCTAGTTGCGGGACTTTTTCAATGGGGATGTTTAATTCACCTTGCTCTAGCTCTTTCAAACGACTCATGTGGAACATTGGGCGAACTTGAATATTTGGAGGTAAATCCAACTAGTCCAAACTACCTCGATAGCTTATAACACTTGTTGGTAGTAGTCATTGAATCGAAGTCCTTTGGGTCTTCAGGGTAAACCCACATGCCCTCCTAGAATCTCAAGGAGCATGATTCTAGTTAAGCATAAAACATTTTTAATACTTTCTTTTGCACTAGTCAACCGTTCTTGGGTATTGTGAAAAAGTTGGCCACCGACTGCATTTTTGCTCCTCAACCTTGATGGCAATCCATGGTTTTGGTTTATGGTTGTATATCAATATAAACAAGCTGTAACTGGTAGCTGAATGCATAGTATGTTAGCAGATATGTCAGCTCATGTGTGAGTCTGAGTTGTAGAGGCTTGGACACATTATTTAGGCTATTTAGGCATTTTTTATTATGTCATTTTATGGTCATATTGGGCATTTATTGTTGGCCGACCAGCATTAAATGCTGGCCGACTTGACATACTTTATGGCATTATTCATGCCTATTTATTTTGGGCTCCTCCTCCTCAGTTGGTCAGTTCACCACTTGGAGGTCCTGTGGAGAGAGGAGCCGGTACCGATGCCCACGTAGCTAGTGACTCACTGTTGTATGCGATAGTCTCGTGTCTGATATATGGATTCCATTTCGCGAGCATCGGGAGCACCAATTATCGATACTACTATCAATTGCCATTTTTTGAATGAAGTATAATTGGATGGTGGTTCAGCTGTCAATTTGATGATAGAACAAATGGTGCAAGAATTAGGGTTGAACAATCTAGAACCTACTCATATAGTCTTACGTGTGGCTGATCAAAGAAAAGTGACTCCTTTGGGATTGCTTCACAATGTAAAATCTGTAATTGTTGGACTAGAATTTCATGTGAATGACGTGATAGTTTGCTCATTGACAAATATCTCTTCATATTCTCTGTTGTTGAGTCAACCTTGGTTATACTAAGCAAGACACACTCAGGCAACTTGATACCAAAATGCAGCAGATTTTTGTGTATTTGCTGGCCTATTTGAAGAGAGATGGATTACTGGTTCAATGCATTTGATGTCTATCAATTCTTCTAAAGATTAGAATATTCACTAGTCATACTATCGTGAAGAGCGCCATGAAGATAGAAGACCAGAGCCACGTAACTTTGATAGGTCCAAAAGATTGAAGCAGCCTTTGTTGCTTCTACATACTTCTTGTAGAACCCATAGTGCAAGTCCTTACATGGCCGTTATGACACTATTTGTATAGGTGCGCGTTCTTTCTTCTTTGCCAAAGAAGATTGTCTTGATGACTCAAATTACTCCCTTGTTTAGTGGAGGATCCTTGCATTGGTTCTATGATGGGTCAAACAGCCCTGTGGTATTGGCCCAAATCTAGAGCCAGATCTTTTCTATTCTTGAGTCTGCAAGATTCTATCTTTGTGTATATGTGCGCACTTCGGACCGCAGCAAAGGTGTGGATAAGGCTAGCCCCTCTACTAGGTCGAGATTTGCCCACTGTATTGCCATAGAGAAGAGACTCTAAATGCTTTCCATTGATGATTCTCCTTTAATGAAAGGACAACATCAACAAGATGGAGGAATTATAGGATGAGCTTGTATCCTTTGGCAGACATATTTTATCTGAGGACATGGTGATGATTCTCATCAATCTTCTTCCCTTGTTAAAACATGATATATTCTATACCAACTCGCTTACCTCGAGAGTTTAGGACACGATTATGTGGGAGAAGTTAGCTCCACTTGTTTTGGATTACAAAGAGCAACTTAAAGAGATTTTAGTCAGTGGATTTGGTTCTATGAAAGCTTTTGCTATAGGTTTGGGAGAAGGCAACAAGGACAACAAGAATGCCAAGGCCAAGAAGAAGAAGAAGAAGAATATGCAAATTAGGTACTCAAAGACTTCTTTGGATCATGACCTTGATTTAGAGAAACCTAAATGACCACATTGTGAGAAGGGTATCCATTTTGAAAAGAAGTATTAGAAGAAATATCCTCACCTTCATTCGGGAGCGAAGGATAGAGGTAAATCATTTGAGTCTTTCTCTACCTCTATCCCAATTGTTACTTATGAGTTAGTGTTCCTTCACATCCATGAGATGGAGGACCCTTCTATTTCAATTGTCTTGTCTTCAGAGCGGGCTTGGCTTATTGACATCGGTGCTTTGAGTAATATGACTCCTCGAAGAGATTTGGTATAGGACCTCCATTCATCCAAGGGTATAGTCATTGTTGGTGACATTTCTTTGGTGCGTATTGGTGGTGTAGGCACTTTGCCAATGTTGCTTGACCGTCCATTGAGCTCCATTTTAAATGTCGTATATGGTCCAGGTTTGGGTTTCCCATAAGTCTTAGTTCATGGCCTTACTAGACTTGGTACTTGGATCATCTTCACCAAGCAAGCTGTCTTTGTTAAGGATTTACTACATGAGCCATTTTAGCAACAAGCTGGTAGGAGAGGGGGCTATATAGGCTTCATGCTCCTTCTATATGCAAGGCCCTCCAAGGCAATCTTCCATTGTGGCACCCATTCCCATTTGTGCACCTGGGTCACATGTTCCATCTCGTCCCCCACCATCTCCTTTGGTAGTTCCCTGGTACCTCTTATTTCTTTTTGAGGGGAATGATATTGGTGATGCGGTTGTGGATTCTTTGGCCCCTTGTGTTTCAGAGGGGGATTTCTAGGATCATGATGAGTTTTTTCATCAACAAACTACTTGAATGGACTTTTCAACATTGACACTTTCTTTGCCATCCTTGGATTTGTAAAGAAATGCTCTACCATATGGTATGCAAAAACAATCGGTGTTTGCTGTTGTCTCATTGAGAGGTAACTCATGAACGTGGATAAAATTTGAAACCGTTGACATCTTTGCGTTGTGATGAGCCTCATGTCCAACAGATTAGTCAGACATGCCCCTTGGAGTTGAGAAGGATATTGACTATAATGGCTGACCAATGGCAGTGTGAGTTTGGCCTGGCTAGTGTCCTTGATTTTGGTTACCATCACCTACCTTGCCTTCGTTGCTGGGGGTTACTCGACTAAGGGGCAGGGGTCTGAGTCTTTTAGGTTACGTGTCTCTAGCCTTTGATCGACACTCATCATCAAAATGACCTACCTTTTGATAATATTGGCAAGATGTTGGAATAAAGGCCCATTTGACCTCCGTGTATAGTATACGCACATTATTTAGCTGTACATGTGAATGCACCCTTACGTGCCCTAAGTATAAATACATTTTATTCTGTGTACCAAACAATTGTTGGTACACTAAAAAATCTAATTGTACTTCACTCTCCCTCTCTCTCTCACCAGTCGTCACACTCACGCTCACTCCTTAAACTTCTGTTGCATCCAGCTGAGCTTCAACAATTGGTATCAGAGCCCAAGGTTTTGCACACTTCCCGAGACCAAGGCGTAGCTGATAGGTCGTGGAGGCAAGTCAAGGTAGAAGGCCAGTTGGCTCTAGCTGACTAGGTGCAAGAGAAACCAAGCGACAGCTGCAAGGAATAGGTTCAGCAAGCGACCATGCGATAGGCGACTTGTGGTGTGGTGACCTGGGCGGCCATGGTCTAGGTGCTGAGCATGTCAGGTAATGGTAGTCACAGGAGTCGGGCGACAGGGACTGATGCAACAATTGTGACAAACGACGTTGACCCCTATGTGACTGGGCAAGATGTCGATACTCCAACAACTAGCGGCAGGTAACCAGGCCAGGTGCAGCGACGTGACGGCAGTGGTCGTGTGACAAGTGATAGGTAGACGACACCAGCGGGCCAAGCGATGTGATAGGGCAAGGTCAACAGACCACCCTACCCCCGGTCAGTTCAAGCGACCAGGTGGCAGGCGACGTGGCGTGGTGACGGACAGGAGGGATAGGAGTCTGGGGGCCCACAGTCTAAGCGTTGAGTGTGTCGGGTAGTGGCAATCGCAGCAGTTGGGCGACAAGGACTGACGCAGCAATTGTGACCACCGAGGCTGATTGCTGCGTGACTGGGTAGGACGTCGATACTCCAACAACTGGCGGCAGGTGACTAGGTCAGGTGCAGTGATGTGACGGCAGTGGTCACATGACAGGCGACAGGCAGGTGATGCCGGCGGGCAAGCGATGTGGTGGGGCAGGGTCAATGGACCCCCCCGGGCTAGTTCTTTTTTTAAAATAATTTTTTTTCTTTAATCTTTTCAATTACCACTTGTCTTGGCGGGGCTTTACGCGTTGGAGGCACAGATCTCAGATTTGTGCAAATTCGAGCCCAAAAATTTGAGGCTTTTTCCAAATTTGACCTCGTTTATGCATGGCAGTTATATTCAAGTGAGAAATTGCAGACATTGCATGTGGCGACCTCAATTAAATTGGAGATTTTACCAAATTTGTCAGAATTTGAGTAAAATTTCTTGACATTGGATCTCAAAAAAATTGGAGCTTTTCATGTATTGGTAAAATTTTGCTCAATTGGGTCAGATTGGTTGACATTTATGCAATTTTGGACCTGAAATTTTGGGGGTTTGTGCAAAATTTGGTAAATTTCTGCATTTTTGCCTGTGTGGTGGCTAGTTCATGTACAAACAAAAGAGTTTTATTACTGTTTGAGGAAGAATAGTAGTGTGTTTGCTTGTTCAGCTTGTGCTTTTGCAATTCAGGGGCATTTACTTGTGTTTGTGATAAACTGGCTGCAACTTCTTCCAATTTAGACATCAAGAGTTTGATGGAAATCAAACGGTTTGATGGTCATGGCTTTGACCTTTGGAAAGATTGTATGCATGGCATATTGTTCCTTAAGGATTGTGAGGATGCTTTGCAGGAAAATAAACCTGCACTAATGTCTGATGCAGATTGGGCGAGAGTAAACAAAAAGACTGTGGCTTACATTAAGATGGGTGTCACTAATGACATCTTGACAGACATCAAGGGTTTAGATACAGGTTATGCAATATGGGAGAAGCTGAAAACTACCTATGAGATCACCACACCTGCTAATCAGGTGCATTTAATGCGCAAGTTGACTGGATGAGTCAAAGCCTGCAGCTGAGCATTTGAGTGCATTTACATGCATTTTAAATCAGCTTTAGGATGTAAATTTGGACTTTGATGATAAGTTGAGGGTGATCTTTTTGATCATGACACTGCTTGACTCTTGGGAGACCTTGGTGGTTTCTCTCAGTAATAATCCCAATCTCTCATATGATGGGGTGAGGGGTCCAATCTTGAATGAAGAAATTAGATGTATGTCTAGTGGAGAAGGCAGCAACTTAGCTTATAATGTAAGAGGCAAGGCTGAAAAGAAAAATGCAAATGCAGGACAGAGAAACAAGAGCAGGAGCAAAGGAAAGGAAAAGAGTGACATTACTTGCTATCATTGTGGTTGGAAGGGCCACAAGAAACCTGATTGCATGTATTACAAGAAGAAACAAGAGAGAAAAAAGAATGCAGGAGATAAAAAAGAGGAGGATAAGACAAATGCATCTGAGGCAGTCAAAGGCAAGGAAAAGGCCAATGTGGCCTCTAGTGTGATCATAGAGGAGCTTTCCGATACAGAGGCTGATGTATTATGTGCAGTTGATTATGATGCCCTTGCATGTCACATGTAGGATATGCATATTACCAAGGCTGATGTGATTGATGCCCTTTTGTCAGTTGTGATGATGGTGTCACTTAGACTTGGATTGTAGACTCTAGTGCCTCTTTCCATGTAACTCCTTGCTTGGAGTGTTTTGCTATGCTCAATGTAGGTAGTTATGGAAACGTGTATCTTGGAAATAACGATGCTTGCAACATTGATGGGGTTGGCATTGTACACTTGTCTTTAGACAACATAGTTGTTAGGTACGAAAGGTATGATATGGTACGGTACGATAAAATACAGTACTAAATGGTACCTTAAGATTTTATAAGGTATGGTACGATATTAGTACGACAAAAAAAATAACTTGATTATTTTGGACAAAAGATAATAGAATAGAGATTTCAAGTCTAAATAACAATGCTATTAGAGTATATAAGATGAGTACTTGAGGGTAACATGCCAAAACCTAATGCGGAATGCGCAACATGCGCTACCGCTACCTACAACTTATAACTACATAGATGGGAGTGGATACATCGTACATGCATGATCATACAAATAAGAGAACTATGGGCTTGAGAGAGAGAAGGTTGAGGGAAATTGTTTGAATCTCAAATAACCTAATCTCATGGGAGAATCATATTAATATAAGAAGCATTTAGCTCGTCCCAAAGTGCAGTCCGAATGGGAAAGATGCATCCATTAAGTTGGTACCTTATGGTACTAATACGTAAGGTACGGTACGTAAAGTATGGTATAGTATCAAATCTTTCGTACGTGGTAGTAGTGCAATGTGAGAGAGAGAGAGAGAGAGAGAGAGAGAGGCTTAGGGGAGAAATAAGAAAGAAAAAAGAAAAAAAAAAGAAATGAGAAAAAAAAAGGTTGTAGACTTAAAGTAGAGTGGCCAAAAAGTGCCCATTTTTTCGCACTAAATGGTACGGATACGTATCGTACCGTACCGTACGGATCAGTCTGTACTACGTATGGAGACAACCCTGTTAGACAATGGGCAAGAGCTTGTGTTGAAAGATGTCTGGCATTAACAAGAGTTTACTATTTGTTGGTCAGCTTGATTTGCATGGCTACACTACACTGTTTGATGGTGGTTTGTGGAAAGTGAAAAAGGGTTTCATCCTGATTGCAAAAGGAACCAAAAAGGGCACTTTGTATTGTTTGCACTATAATGCCTTGAATGGCAAGTTTCTTGCAGTTGCTGAAATTTGCAGTCACTTGGAGTTATGGCATAAGCGATTAGGTCATATGAGCGAGAAAGGACTTGATGCCCTTACCTCTCTGAAGAGAGTTGATGGAAAAGGCTCTAAACTTGACTTTTGTAATGAGTGTTAGTTTGGAAAGCAAATAAAAAACTCTTTTTACTCTGGTGTCTCTTGTAAGTCCAATGTCTTGGACTTAGTGCATTTTGATGTATGTATTATGCCCTGAAATCGTTTGGGTGGTGTTGCATATTTTATTTCCTTTATAGATGATTGTTCCAAAAAGATTTGGGTATACCTGTTGAAAAAGAAAAGTGAAGTGTTTGCTGTTTTTAAAACTTTTCATGCATTTGTGATTGCTCAGACAGGTAGAAAGTTGAAATGCTCGAGAACTGATAATGGGGGTGAGTTCACATCAACTGAATTTAAGTCCTTTTGTGACTTGCATGGAATTGAAAGGAAGCTTACAGCCCCTTACTACCCTTCTTCAAATGGGATGGTTGAAAGATATAATAGGACTTTATGTGAAAGAGTACGGTGCATGTTGTCCACTGCTAATCTCCCTTATGAATTTTTGGAAGAGGCACTTAAAAACCACGGTTCACGTTTGCAACCGCTTTCCAAACAGGTCCTTAAATAATGGCATCCCTGAGGAGGTTTGGTCTGGCAAATTGTCTTCATATGACCATTTACGCATATTTGGCTGTGATGCTTTTATGCATGTTAGAGATGAGCTGAGGAATAAACTTGTGACATGTCTGTCTATTTGCTGTCCAAGCACGTGTTAGCAGTCCATCGAGAAATGAATCTAAGCGTCGCCGCTCGGCACTCCTTTGGAATGCCACGCGGTTTGTTACCTAGGGTTTTCCAAGTCCAGCTCGCAACGGAACGTTTGCGGCCGAACCCACTAGGGTCGACCTAAAACTTGAGTCCCTAGTGGTCAAGGTCTTCTGACAACATTCTAGCGTCGGGACCTGGGCATTCTACTTTACACAGAGCTACCCAATCTGAAGCAGATCCATACCGCACTTGGTTTAAGGAGAATGAGAAACAAGAGGGATGCGTTGTTCAGTCCCTCTGCCCATAGGGCATAGTCCCATTCTGGTCCCCTAAAACGGTATAAATCGGGTACTACCCATGTTGCCTAAATGTTAAACGACGGTAAAATCTTGTGAGAAGTCTCCTAGTTCTCTGGGATTACCCTTCCATAGGACAAACCCGTCGGGGGTTTTGCCCGCCCGCTTCCCTCAATAGGTGTACTTTAGTTATCTAATTAGCCCTATCACATTCATGTACGACATTTAAAAGCAGCTTTCTTAATTAAGCCTTTTAGGAAACAAGGTTCGTTCACATAATCTTATGGCAGTGACACGAAAACAATTTCAGACAGGTTCCTTGGAAGTAAACTTAATATTAGCATTTTAGTTGAGATACAAGTCTTGTTCAAAAGGGACAATATCCGCAATCCGTGAGGATGCACCTTATTTCCTTCAAGATTCCGCCCTTGCACTAGTAAAAGGGGCCCTCGAGAATCTATCTCGAGTCACGCAGATCGTTTGAGTAGGACTCAATCTCCTTCCACTTGTCTGTAATGTTGTGCCGAAATACTTGTTGGCACAACTCATGCATCCTAGAGATGACAGCTTTTTCATCATCATTCATGTATAAATGGTCAGAGGCCTTATCTATGAGATACGAGTAACCTGCAAGATTTTGCAAACGGATACTTTCATGATATTAATACAAATGTGTCAAACACAACTTGAATTGATAAGTGCTACTGCAAAAAAGGATGCAAAAATACATACCTGGAGGAGTGGGTTTCGTGTATTTCTTGTCGGCCCTAGGAGTGATCGGTGGGGTGCGTGAAGGAGTGGGAGCAGTAGATGTCTGCCCGCCACCACCAGTGAAAGACGGTGTCGACTCCCTAGTGGCAGTATGAGTGGAAGAGACTGCATCTGTATCCCCACAACAGGAGCTGCCTTCTCCTCGACTACGTGACTCTGAAGCAAAGCGAGACCTGCGACTGCGTCTACCAGAGACCAAAGCATCGGACCGTCTAGAGTTTGCCGATCGTGTTGAGGTGGAACGGGAAAGCTGTGCATCGGCTCTATCTCTGATCCGTGCTAGCTGCTCCGGTGAGAAACGTGCTAGCATCGCGTCAATGTCGTCATCTGTAAAATCGTGACTCATCCTGCCGTCCGTGCCTAAATCCTAAACCTGCACATACAAGGAAAAATAATGCAATAAGA
Source organism: Lygodium microphyllum (assembly GCF_053477565.2). Lineage (NCBI taxonomy): Eukaryota > Viridiplantae > Streptophyta > Polypodiopsida > Schizaeales > Lygodiaceae > Lygodium > Lygodium microphyllum. The sequence continues at coordinate 2,037,606 of NC_141151.1, read as the reverse complement.
AAAGTACATTGAAAAGGTACTAGACAGATTTAACATGGCTGAAGCTAAGCCTTTTGGCATACCCTTACCTCCTTATCTTAAGCTTAGTAAAGCCAATAGTCCAAAAGATGACGTGGAAGCAAATGCTATGAAGGGAGTCTCTTATGCATGAACTTGTGGCTCTATATGTATGCTATGGTTGCTACTCGTCCAGACATTGCTCATGTGGTGGGAGTTGTTAATAGGTTTATGTCAAATCTTGGCAAAACACATTGAGAGGTTATCAAGTGTATTTTTTGATACCTCAAGGGTACACAAAGAAAGTGTATTTGCTATGGGCAGGGTGCACTTAGTTTGCAGGGTTATTGTGATTCAGACATGGCACGTGACTTGGATACTCGTAGATCTATTTGCAGGTATGTCTTTACAGTTGTTGGTGGGGTTGTTTCTTGGTGTTCCAGATTGCAGAACATCGTCGCATTGAGTACTAAAAAAGTTGAATACATATTAGCTACTGAAGCTTCTAAGGAAGCTATATGGTTGAGCAGACTTGCAGAGGATCTCGGGATGTCTCTGGGTACTGCAGTTTTGGGATGTGATAGCCAAAGTGCTGTGTATCTGGTTAAGAATGCCATGTATCATTCACGCACAAACCATATAGATGTGCGATATCACTTTATCAGACAGATTTTGGAAGGTGGTCTAATCACATTGACCAAGATCAAAACACAGGACAACCTTGCAGATGTTCTCACTAAAAGTCTAAGCAAAGCTCAGAATGAGCATTGCATATGACTAGTGGGAGTTGGTTAGAGGTTCACTTCGGACCTTTAAGTAGGAGGTTGTTGGGATAAAGGCCCGTTTGACCCATGGTAAAGTATACGCATATTATTTAGCTATACATGTGAATGCACCCTTAAGTGCCCTAAGTATAAATACATTTTATTCTTTGTGTACCAAACATTTGTGGGTATACTCAAAAATCTAATCATACTTCACTCTCCCTCTCTTACTCTCACCAGCCGTCATACTCTCACACTCACTCCTCGAACTTCTGTTGCATCCAGCTGAGCTTCAACATAATACCCATTTTTTCTTGGGTATATTGTGCCACCCGGTTTTAGGAAAGATTGGGAGTTTTCTTGGGTCTCACTAGCTTGGTTTTAGCTTTAAGTTGAGTTTTGATTTTGATTTTGTCTTTGGTTTTGATTTCGATTTTTCTTGCCTTGTTCTTGGTGCCCCTGAAGGAAAACAATAAGAGTCCCCTTTGTGGAGAAAACACTATGAAACTAATTGAACAAGCGGGTGTAATGCTGCAGCTAACACTCAAATTCATAGAACACTAACATGGTAGGCCGTGAGATCACCTACTGCTCAAAATGGAAGTATTTTCTAGGCAGCTTGTTTAGAAACAATGTGATCCGACCATGATGGGACTTGGGAGCCTTTGTAGTGGAGAATTTGGTGAGAAGTTGCTGATACTTAGTCAACTTGACCTCAATATCATCCCAATCAGTGATTTTAAAGTTTTGAAGCTCATGGTCAAGATTGATACAATTGGGTCCTATCTCAAGCCGCACAGTGGTCAATCATGTGTTCCCACCCCTATGAAGTGTTGTAGCTATGAGTGGAATTTGGGTAAAAGACATTGCATTAGCTCAACGATAGCGGAGACATTTTTGGCCTTACATGAGCGGATGACCTTTGGTGAAACAAGTCGTGAGTTTGGTTGGGGTCCTGAACAAGATCCCACAAGTTCTGTGAGTCGAAAACATGTCTCATCAGATTCAACCAAGTGGTGTAATTAGACTTGTTAAAACGAGCCTTGTGAGTGAATGTATCCTTGGCGGATAAGGATGAGGAACTGTGAGGTGTCTGATTGTAAGGATAGTGAGGGGGATAGAGTGGAGAGGCAGAAAAATTTAGAGAGGGACCCACATGTACATGTGGTGTAGACACAGGGACACTCAAACTTTGCACAATTGTTGGCTGATGCACAATAGCACAATTTGAAGGCCCACTAGGAATGGCCATGGAGGCAAACTATGGAAGCATCTAGCCGACACTTGGGTAAGTAGGGGTAGGGGCCCCATGTTGGGTGTAATTCAAAGATGTGTAGGATGAAGGCTGAGCCTTCCCCAAAGATACATGAGCATAACTTGGAATTGAAGGTATAGAGGTCCTAAAGATTGTGCTTATGTTTGCATAACTCCCCTGTGTGGTGTATGCAATGCCATGTGGTGTTTGATATGCAAAGGTGAACAGGAAAGGTGATATGATAGAAGAAGTTGGTTCTAAAATGAAGATGCATTAAATTGATTTTGATTTAATTATGGAATTTGAAATGAAAAGGATGATACAGAATGTATGGAAGAAGAAGCACATACTCATTTTGGCTTTAAGAAGCAAAATTGAAGGAAGAAAGGGGAAAAGAAGAGCTACCATTATTTTTTCTATAATCACTCCTTGTATTAATATACATGAGTCAATCTTCAATGGGTGATTTACGTGATCAACGTATGGCACTCTAGCTTCATCTTGATCTTTGCCAAAATGTTGCAAAGGCAGTGAAGCAAAAGAAAGAGAAGAAGGGACAAATGTGGAAACTTGTGTACCTTGCACCGAAGTGGGAGCCCATGTATCGAGGACCAAGGCAAAGAGTATGTGTCATGAGGACATGTATTTTTGAAACCTCACTTAACATGTGGATTAATTTTTAATCACATGATTAAGTAAATATTGCACATGGGAGGTGCAATTGGGGTTAAAGTAAATTTACAAACCTGGGACTTGAAGAAATCATGGGATATCAAAGGCAAAGGTTGCTATAAGTTATGCTGCATAGGTACTTGGTAGTATCTGGTGCTAGTTGTTAGCTTAGGTCATTTATTTGGCCATAAGTGTCAGTTGGTGACACTAGAGAAGTGATGTTTAATGGTATCTAATGCCAATCTGATGGTCAAAGATGGCACAGAGACACTCAGGAATGGAAGTTGCCTAACCAATTTAATTATTGGCCAGTCAGATTATTTTTCAGGGCATCGAAATAATTATTAGATTAATTTTCAGTATTTAAAGGCTGAAAATTAATATTTAATTATGAAAAATATTGGAAAAACCATTTGGGAAGGCTGCCACTTGTAAAAAATGCCCATGCAAGACTGAAAAACGTCTGTAGAGGTTGGATAAAGGCTACTGGTCAAATACCATCTCTAGTAATCATAGGTTACAAATTCCAAAATGTAGCACCAAACCAGCTTTTAGTTTAACCAAGAATCCTTAGAGAAATCCCTCTAAACTCCCCATCCAGCTTTGTCTCCTTGGCTTTGTCCATTTATCCTGTGGCAATCTAGGACTTTCCACACAACAAAACTGTTAGGGAAGCTCACAAAAGTGAGAATTCTTTGGAAGCATCATAGCGGGTGGCAGTGTAATGCACCTGTGTGTGTAGGGGACCAGTGATGCTATGCTGAGCAGCAGAGCGTGCATGCAGGGCAGCATATTTCTGTGTAGGATTGGGCAATTGCCAAAAGAAAATTGTAACATTTTTTTGTATTGGGCTATTTGATCATGCCAATTATTTAAGATGTTGACCTGGCAAAATTTCATGTTTTGAGTTAGATGCTTTGATAAATATGAATTTAGATGGGTAGCACAATTGACGAGGCTACCAAAAGGGCAACTACTGGTGGTTGGAAAGAGATTGTGGTTGGAGTGATAAAGTTATTTTTCTAGCTTGTCATGAGCAAGAACACGAGTGCAGGAAGGCATGTGTGAATGAGTGATTTGAGGAGCTCCGGCTGGAGCCATTATATCATAACAATCCACATCCTTTGGCTTAAAAGCATCACACAATATTAGAAGTGTGTGCAAGTATAGCACTTGCGATCCTTGCAAGGACCTCGACTTTTACAAAGCTGTCTTAATTTCAACAATGACTTCCAATCCCTCAAGGTCATGTTACAATTATTCAAAACATCCATTGTCATGATTTACATCCTCATATCTTAGTGGTTTTTATGAGAGATAACATACTTTGATGGTCCCTAGTGACAGCCTCAACATCTAGTTCCAAAAGAGGACTTCTTGGAACTACAATAACTCTTTTAGATGGTACTATCTACAATACTTGTCAATAGATTATAAAGTCTTGACAAGTATAGCCTGATAGGTACATGCTCTGTGGTATGGTTGCACAAGTGTGCTGGATAGTGCAAGGCTTAGGTTGTTGGAGCCATACCTTGTACATTCCCTCTTATTGTTCATGTGACTTGTGCATTTAGGACATAGTGCCTTACAAATACACAGCCAAATGTTAAAATAAACAGCACATTGAAACACCCCAGCTGCTCAAAAATCCCACGAGCTGCATTAATGAGCCTTGGGCTACCCAAAGTTTCTAATGGCCTTACCTAGTCATTAAATCTTAAATTGTTGTTCCAAACTTTTAAATTTAATGCCTTGTTGTCCAAACTCTAGCCAAACTTTCAATTGACGAAAGTTTCACATCTAACCTTAGGAAATTGACCTTCCAAGGTTCTATACTTAGTTTTGCACTGTTACGTGTGCAATATCCATCATGCTGCTCATGGCCTAAGTTACTTGGGCGTAAATTCACATATTGGTGAGACCTATTTGATGTTCAATTCCCCATTCCCTTGTTTCATGTTGCTATGCTTGAGAAACCTGTTGTGGAGGTGCAAACTTCCAAGTAGATGGATTTGTATTTTTCCTTCATGGCTCACTGTCATGGATTTGTGAGGAGGGGGTGTTGGAACCGTAAGTTTTTAGGGCATCTTTACTTGCAAGCCTACCTAGAATATGGTTGGAAGTCAAGTTGTCCTGGCCAATTTGATGGCAAGGCCTTGTGTTTGAGACATTGAGCTAATGTCCAATGCTTTTAGTGCATCTTTACTTGTGAGCTGACCTAGAATATGGTTGGAAGTCAGGTTGTCCTAGCTAATTTGAGGGCAAGGCGTTGTGTTTGAGACATTGAGCTATGAGCTAATGTCCAATGCTTTTAAAGTTTCTCTAAGAGCTGCATTCTAATGTTGTTTGTATATAGAGGCACCCCCTTGTATACCATTTTATCTTTTAGTGCATGTTCCATTGTGGCTCACACTTTTGTATGACTCCATGTGCCTCTGTTCCCTCTTTTGCTCCTGTGTGATACCATAGATGTTTCAGCAGTGCCCGTATCTTGAATATGGATCCAAGGGACCATGAGGTATTAGGTGTTTGCCAAAACCCAAAGACCAAGTTGGAGGAGGATAAGGACCAGAACGAGAATGATACTGACTAAAACTATGGCAAGGACATTAACTTAGTTGGAGGTTGTGCATTAGATGATTTATTATTCTTATCACACTCGATGAATTGATGACATAAGTTGCAGGAAAATTACCTGCACGCTTGAGACTGTAGTAAACATGATGAATTGATGACATAATATGCAGGAAAATTACCTGCACACTTGAGACTGTAGAAAACATGGGATCGCTTTTGTGGATGGTGGTGGGAATGGAACGGGGACAGGAGTTGCCATCCCCTGTCACCATGAGCGGAGGCTCTAACATGTGAATGGGACTGGGATGGTACGAGGTCAGGATGGGAAGCTAGAAAATGTCTGTCACATCACCTTGCCTGAGATTGAATATAGCACTTGTCGTAGGAAATCTAGCATTTGTCTGATGGAAGGTCATTGCTTGGTTCTCAAAATATAAGGTATTTAGTGATTGCTGGTCAAAATTCTCAAAGCAATGTAAAACAACGAAAATGATTTTTTTTTTGTAAATAAAAGCTTCTGCCACTATCCATAGTAGCAATTAGTCATCTCCCCACTTGTAAGCCCATAACTAGTGAATGTGCAACAGAGGATTTCTTGATTAATGTTGTTTTTCTGGATATTGGTCTTGGGCCATTTCAGTACCCAACTAGTTGGCTACTTTGGAGCTGTAACTTGGTTGTATGGTGCCCCCAACCTATTGGTGCTTTGCCTATCTCTAAGTGACTTGTCATATGACTTGTCAGCTCAAACTTTTTAGCATCATTTTGCATTCGCTTCTCTTGTTTCTTAGCATTGTTGTGTTCATGCATTCCAGTCGTTCTCAGTATAGTTATGCCTTCACTGCTTTTCTGGTTTCCAAATTTGACCCAAAAGTTGAGCTAAAACTGCTATGCTGTCTTCAAGTTTGCTGCAATGCTTGTTGTTTTCCAGTCTTGTTTCCTTTACATTTGGTCCCAGACAGCTTGCCCCTTCTAGATTATGACCTTGCTCTTGAAGCTGTGTTTCTGTTGCAATTAGCCAGCACATGTGTTTTACTGTGAAGCAGCCCTGCTTGCCAGTTTCATTAGCAGATGACACATTGGGAGCTGTGTTGGAGGAAGTTTTCTGCTATATGTGGCATCAAGGAAATTTCCTTAGGTGCAACCTTTCTTCATAGTGGCCTCTTCAGCCCTAAGAAAGGACAGCACCTATGCTGTTGGCTTTTCATGTTAATGCCTCACACTATCATTGAATATGTCATTACCTCACACTATCATTTTAATGTATTTTTCCCTCTACATTGAGACTTTCGTGTTTGTATCCTTTGACAAGAGCCATGTTTACATTATGTTGGATAGTAGCTTGCGTCTAGTGATATATGGACATCTTCCAAGAGTCTTCTTGTAATGGCTTCCTCATTTCATGCAGTCTTCACAACCTCTTCAAGCACCTGCCATCTCTCTACCCATTGTACCTAACACCAATGCCTAGGGTTTCTAAGCTCTATTGTTGAGGTTTTGATGAAAGCAGAAAGAAAGCTCCATTCATATCAAAGTGTTTCGGACATGGGGGTGTACTTATGGCAAGATATAGGCCATAAACAGCTAGGTTCCTTAATGAAAGCCAGTTTTGGCACCTTAGTATAGGAAGCTACGGCACAATAAATTTATAACATGGATGCTCCTACTCTTCAAAACAATCATGGCTAAGCCCAAACCCTTGGCTATGTCACCTTCTATGGAAGAGAGCCCTACCCTTAAGATGGACAGATGGGATGACGAGTGAGAACACACATCTTGACATATTGAATGTTATCATAGAGATGTTTTAGTGGTTTAGGTAGCCACATTAGTATGTTTTTGATATTCATGCATCTATTTACATCAATTGCATATGAGACTCCGTCCATGAAGGCTGCAATTCCAGCCCTCAATAGACACCGTAGCTTACAATAATCTTGAAAAAGCTTGTTTTTGGAGCCACTGGTACATACACTATATCAGCAAGAAGACTTGGAATAAGGAAAATAAGCTGCAGCCTAATTGCTGGTACGTGGTTGTAGCATCAACACAAGTACTAGTAGTCATTCTCAACTTTGAGGTTTTGATTTTTTAAATATATACTAAAGAAACTACAGAAAAGAAAGAGAAGAAGAGTATGTCCTTATGTATTTTGGTGGTTTAATTACAAGTCTCTGCACACTATTGTACGGGAGCTTCAGCATTGATGCTTCAATGTGTATCCTTGTAAGAGGGTAGATATTATTTGCGTAAAAGTAAAAACTAACTATAGGGCTCCCTCATTCAAAATGGCTGAAGCTAAGCAAGTTGCATGGTTTAACCAAGAAGGTTTCCATGCTTAGAAAATAAAAAACTGTCTTTTGTAATGTACAAAGATTTGTGGGATGGTGAAGGAGGAATGCCAAAAGTAAACACCATTCAAGCAAAAATGCAAGGGTGGAAGAGGATAAGTAATAAAGCCTTAGGTATTAGTTCTTGGGTAATAATTGATGATGTCTTGGACATAACTTGGGAATTCATAATGCTAAGTTAGCACTGGAGAACTTGACATTAAATTGTTTGATACATAGACAAAATTTTAAAGTTATATGGATGCAATTTTACAAGGTAGATTTGAAAGCAAGCGTGTTGCCTATTCACATCGATAAGTTCAAAAGTATTAAAATCAACTTGCAATTGTCAAGAACATCAATAAATATGAAGCCCTTGTAGTTACGTTGGCTAGTGTGAACTATGAACCATGTAATACTCTTATACCAAACTTTACTTATTTGTTACTTAGGACATTTAGTACTACCTATTAGGGAATGATAGAAGGGAATTAAAGGTGCAAATTTTGCTCTTAGAGGAAGTTTGAGGTTTTGCGACTAAAGGAAGAGGATGAGGAATTGATATCAATACTAACAATAGCAAAATCATAGGCAAGTATTGTGGAAATACCAGGAGTGTAACCAATGGTTGCTACCATCCCGAAAGAGCACCATAAGTTTAGTAGAATAAAACGGATAGAATAAAAAGGAAGTACCAAGAAAAAGCCCCGCTATTATTGAAGACAAAATATATGTTTCTTATTTGAGGTTTCCTTATTGGATATTGTATTCCCTATTGGATGTTTTTTGTTTTCTACTATGAATTGTGTGAACTATTATCCCAATTTAAAATTTCAAGATGTAACTTAATTAGATGGCTTAAAGAGAGTTGCATGGACCATGCTTGGATGAAGGGGTAGCAAAAGCTTGAGGTGTAAGAACTCATAATTTGAGTCTATGTTAAGAATGCTAAAAAAGATTTTTTCTAACAACTTTGTTCAAAAACCCACAACAAAGGGAGATGATTCAAAAAATTAATGTAAGATCTTGTTGGGGCTCATTGTACTCCATACTTTTGAGGCAATACATTTCTAGATTTGGATAATCTTGCAAGCCTCCTTACCTCATTGTTATTCTACTTTAGATAGTGTTATCTAGTCAATAGTGTTTTGTTCCATCTTTCATTCTCCATAGCTAGGTCACAACCCTAGATCCTAAAGATTATTGTAATGATGCCTCACCCTTGGCCATATGTGAGAATATCCCTCGTTAAGTCAGGATGAATTGTACCCATGTGAAGGATGAGTTATATCAATGCCAAAATGATGGCACACTTTAGGCAAATGGAAAAATATGATAAATGAAGTCATGCATATGTTATTGCCAACTTGTGTAAGCTTATATAAGAGTTTTGTTAATGAAAATGCATATAATTTTGCATGTATCTTGTGCTTATTTTGGTCTCTTTCTTGCCTATATACATGTGTGTCCATGCGTACATACCATGAGCACCTTGATGTATCATCCCATAGACATAACTAAAGCTCATGTTCATGTTGGCTCTCAAAAGCAATAGATCCATGATTTGTATTAGAACTTGCTCCTAGGTTTGACTAATTTCTCTCCTTTCCACATTTAATGATATGAACTATAAGATTTGTGCACATTGCCAACTTATCAAGTAGAGAAGTTCATATCACCTACTAAATTACCTCTACACTCATAATAATAATAATAATAATAAAATAAATATATATATAGCATTGATACATCCCATAAGGATATCTAGGCTACATTAGTACTTCATAAGTTGGCAATGTGCACAAATCCTTCATGTTGGTACTTGATAAGTTGGCAACACACACACACACACACACACACACACACACACACACACACACACACACACTCTCTCTCTCTCTCTCTCTCTCTCTCTCTCTCTCTCTCTCTCTCTCTCTCTCTCTCTCTTATGAGTGTAGAGGTAATTTAGTAGGCGATATGAACTTCTCTACGTTGTCTTTCCATTGATATTGATTGATATGTCTATGAGCACTTTTGTTTGTCTATGAAATGTATTTAGTTTAGTGAATTTCTCTCTCTTGTAATCAAGAATGTAAGTGCTTTCCAATCCAAGGGTATCCTCCTTGCTTATTGGACCTTTGATTGTAGTAAGAGAACCGCAAAAAGCATATTTAACTCTTTTGCTTATTTTGGACCTTAATACACTTGTTATATCTTAGGCCCAAAGCTTGTATAATTTTAGAACAATTGTCTTTAGCAAGATGAAAAAAATGATATTGTTAAATCTCCATAATAGAACCTTGGGAGAATTGTAAGCTTCTTGAAGGTTGAACACAATTTTCTTGTACTTAATTCTTAGTTGGTATAAAAACAAACCAGACAACCAAGAGACTCTAGCCCACATGAAATGATGTCTCCCTCTATAACCAATTTAGGTAGCAAAGGTTAAAAAACATAAGATTTGCACTCTTAATAATAATTTTAACGGGATATTTGACGCTAGAATTTGCTAGTCTTAGTCATGTCAAAGTTTTGTACTTCTAAATGAATTATTTGGCATTTTATGCTATATAAATCGTTCACAATTGAGGTATTTATAGTTGACTTAGTGGCTCAACGATTATGCGCTTCATGCTAACTCCAACAATCACTACAATGATATGATCAAATACATGTGCTTATGTCAACACTTTTCTTTGTATTTTGTTTCCCTAAAGAAAAGACTGGATGTAGGTAAAGCATAATAATAATTGCTAGTAGTGATGACATTGGAAAACATCAAATACCTTGATATTCTTTTATAGACCCCAAGCAATAGAAATTTCGATCTCAAGTGCTAGACCCTTTAGGATGTCACAACATAAAAATTTCTAGCAATTGCACTATTGAATTGTCAATAATAATATTACTAAAATTATACATGGTAGGACTTTGAAATACATATTCTCTATCCTACAATTATTATGTCATACAATGGACATTATTGCAAATGTATTAATTTTTTTTCCTATTAAAAGCATTGAAAGCACTTTCCAATGATAGTATTTAATTGAGGGATATGAGTATAAACTGTAAGTCCCAAAAAGGAATTTAAAAAGGATACTAAAACAACTTAATCATCATCATGGCTTGTACAATGTCATTTTCATCTCCACTATCCTTGTTGCTTGGTTGATTCTCCTTGTTCTCCACCTTATCATCATCCTCCTTGTCTTGTCATACACCACTAGCCCCAACATTTGGATCTTCATCATCATACATAGGTGGCCCCTAAATACACACAAAAAAAGAGATTATCAAACCAGTTTTAATCATAGAGAAGCTAAAAAATGAAGTATATATGTTAGCAACTATATGGTGAACATCCCTATTGATAGGGAGTCCCTCACTCTCTAGTCAATCAATGGGGGTATGTGTGCCCCACTCCTTGTCTCGTCGTACTCATCATGTATGGGTTTGGGGTCCACCATTGGTTCATGCAAATGACCACACATTGGAATTAATAGTAGAATTAAGTGTAAGAGGTTTGTAAACAAACATGCTATCTTCCTTTTATATCAAACAAATAGATGAATACTTATGAAGTACGTGTAGAAATGGGCTACCCCTTCATTGCAATACCAATATCTTTAAGTGCACAAACTCCAACATATCCAAACTCTTTACAATCTATCATGTGCCTTTTGTATGTCTTCCACGGTGGAATTTTTGGATAGAAGACATATTTTGCATCCTTCTCTTTGCAAGTAATTGAGTTGTTGATGTATCCTGCAATGTTTCCCATGTTCACGTCCCCATAGAAATAGAAGAGGACATCAAGACTTTTCGCTTTAGGATCCTCCACTATTGTGTAGACTTTGATCCTTTGATTTTTGGAACAGATTTCTCTCCATGATTCATAATATAGCTTTAAACCATAGTAGTATAGCAAGAATTGGAAGTGCTTGATCATGCTTTGTGTAAATAAACCAAATCTAGAATTGGAAATGTTTGATGTCTTGATCTCATACTTCACACCATATAAACATAATACTATCTCTAGAGGAGGTAATAGATCCATTGTCCAAAAATCACTTGACTTGCATCATGTAGCATGACAAGGTATTGCATTTGATCAAAAACTTCTTTGGAATGATTTTTCCTGTTTAAAAAAAGTGAATTTTTTAGCTTTGTATTAAAAAAATATGACAAACAAGTTACAGAATATAAGATCATTTCCTACCTAATGATTGTTGTACCAATGTTGTAGCTTGGATATATACAATCTTGTTGATAAACCACTTATGTAAGGCCCACAATCATAACCTAATTTTATAGCATAAGCAATGGCATGTTGGTCACTCATATTTCTTATAGATAGTATTCTCCTTAGGGCCTCAACTTGCTCCACAATAAGCTTTTTTTGTGATGCACAGTCTTGAAACTATTGAAAGATAGAACAAATGATGTATGCTCTAAGAGAAAGGCTCAAAATCCCATAAGCACAGTGAAGAAAGTGAAACTACACAAAAGCTATAAAAGCATGTATTTGGCTCTCATTTCAATGCAATACATAGTACTTCTCTTTTGTGTCAACTCAAGACTATGTTTATGAGTTTAAGCTAATCAATCTTGGAACCTAATTCACTTGAGTTACAGTCTCTCATGCCAATCATCTATCATGTTTATGACTTGCATCCACCATAGCCAATCTAGCTTTAGATTCGTGTTTCTTAACATGGTAACAAAGCTAGTTGAGCTAGGTAGCTAGTGGGCATGCTCTCTCAACCATTACCTTTGTTATCCCATTCTCTACTCAACTCATCAAACTATATCCTTCCCATCTCAATCTCCCAAGCTACATGTGGTGATATTTTGGCCAAGAAGCTTGGTTCGAAGCTCATGTTGGAGGTGCTAAGCAAGGGGTGTGCTCTTTTTGTCACATAGAGACAGAAAGAAAGAAAGAGAGTTTGAGCAGTTTGTGTAGCCTCCACAAATCCATCACTTGCTACTAAGAGGACGTCCTTGCACAGATCGAGGACAATGAGTTCATACCGAGAGATGCAAAAATTTGCACTGCCAGGTTCACGCCTTTCAGCTCATGAAAAGATTTAAAAGATTTTCTTTACCTAAGGTAAGATAAAGCCTTATCTAATTGAGCCTTTCATTCAAGTCTCTTTCACACTTACTCACATCTCAATCGAGTTTAGCTTAAACTTGTAAAGAAGCTAATTCCCATACGAAGTCATTAAACTGAAAAATGAAAATACAAGAAATAGACTAAAATGCCAAGAAACCATAGCCAAGGTGGCTAGCTATGAAATGATATTACCAATGTTGGCTGAGAATCAAATGATGAGTGGTTACAGCATGGTATGTAGCCCAAGCTATGGTGGCCAAGAGTATTCACCCTCTTAGATGGTGGGAGGTTGAGACCTCAAACATGTAATGCTGTAAAATGGCAAAAAGATCCTGAGCTAGTTACAACTTAGCCTTTTATACTTAACCCTAGTAGGCTAAATATTGGCTAAGGCATTTAGGTACTTTTACTCTATTACAAGCCATCCTAGCCTAGAAGAGCTTTGTCCTCAAAGCTGAATTTGGGACAAGATACAAGGATGAGTACAAGAATAGCTTGAAATAGATGAAGTCATGTTGAAATAGGAGTCCACGCTGAAGAATACCAAATAAGTCGATGAAGAAAGACAATGTAAATGGAATAAATTGTTGTAGGCTGTCCAAAATAGGCTTTAGTACAAATCTAGCCATACCTTGAAGTAGAAGTGTTCAATTTCCATGTGTGAGGTATAGAAATGTAGATGCCAATATGTAGTATCCAACCATGCTATCAAAATCAAATTTTGATGAAGATAAAGCATTTAACTTCAAAATAGAAATTTATTATAGCAAGCTAATTACTGTCCATTGAATGAACTATCCTCTTAAAGAAGCCATGGAAATTGTTTCAAATAAGAAGCATGTTGCTAGGAAGATTCTTCCATAGGCAAACCCTTCCACTTAATAAGATACTCCACAAGAACTTGGTTCCTTAGAACTTTCTCTCGCTTACCAATAATATTTTCGGGTTCATATAATGATCAAACCATCTTCATTAATGGGAGATAGTTCTTCAAAAACTTGAATTTTAGGACCAACATATTTCTTTGAGTTGAGATACATGAAAGACATTGTGGATGCGTGTAGTTGAAGGTAAATCAAGTTGATAAGCAAGATCCCCAACTCTCTTAACTATTTGGTATGGACTATAATACTATGAGTAAATTTATTATGTCCTCCCTTAAGAGAAGCATAATGGGATTTTGAAACCTTCAAGAAAACCCATTCACCTTTATCAAACTCCACATGTCTTCTTTTCTCATCCTGCATAGACCTTCATTGTCTCTTGAGCTTTTTCAATATTTTTCTTGCATTGTTTCATAAGAGCCTTCATCTTCTCTAACTCTTCACGAGCATTGGGATTTACATCATCATGAAACAATGTGGAAGGCACTTGAACCTTGTAGCCATATAATGCTTCAAAATGAGACATGTCAATACTCATGTGATGAGTATTATTATAACAAAATTCTGCAAGATGAAGCCAATGGTCCCATGCGTGTTGTGTATCATGACAAAAATTATGCGAATATACTTCTAGCCATTTATTGACCCTTTCAGTTTGCCCATTCGTTTGTGGATGATAAGCAATACTAGGAGTCAAAATAGTCCCCATAAAAGAGAACAAACTCCTCCAAAAGCTACCCATAAACTTGGTGTCACGATCGGACACAATCTTCATTGGCATTCCATGAAGCTTAAAGACACATTTCATAAACTAATCAACCACTTGCTTTGTTGTAAATTGAGCCTTTGTTGGAATAAAACGGGTTGATTTAGTCAAACGGTCTACCACCACATAAATTCTATTCCACCCATGCTTAGTTGTAGGCAATCGCGTTATGAAATCCATACTAATATCAGTCCACTTCCCATGAGGAATAGGCAGTGGTGGGTGAAGCAAAACACCGGCTGGAAGTGTGGAATCCTTATTTGTTGATATGGAAGACAACTCATAACATAGTCTTTAACATCTCTCCAAATCCCTTTTCAATAAAAGCTCTTATGAATGCTATTTAACGTTCTGAACAAACCATGATGTTCCGCTAAAGGTGAAGAGTGCATCTCTTGCAAAATGCGGTCTTTGAAAGATGATTGAGGAGTTAAGAAAACCCATCCTTGATACCATAAAAGACCATTATGTCACTGGTAATTTGGATACTCTTCTCCTTTGCCTTGTGGAAATTCCTTCATCATATTGGATGCTTGCTTGTCAAGCAAATACTCTTCTTGAATGCCATGGATCCAATCCTTATGCACAGTTGAAATGGTAAAGATAGAACGTGCCCACATTCTTGATAAGGCATCCGCCACCACATTGTCTTTTCCAGCCATATAAGATATCCCAAAGTCATATCCTTGAAGATTAGCAAACCATATTTGTTGCTTGGGAGACAAATTTGGTCGTGAAAGGAAGTATTTCAGCACACGATGATCGCTTTTGACCTTGAAATGGCTGTCATAGATGTAATGATGCCACTTTTTAATAGCGTGCAATATTGCCAACACCTCTTGCTTATAAACATGTAATCGATGCTCCTTGTCATCAAGCTTTGGCTTTCATAAGTTATGACTCCATGATCTTAACATAATACAATCCCGATTTCTCTTTCACTAGCATCCCATTTGCATTTTCTCCAAGTCTAAATTGAATTTGCCAAGTGTCTTCAGCTAATTACATCTAATAATAATGTCAATAGGCCCCATATCCAAAGTGATCAAGTCTACTTGTATTGTACAAGAGGGCGATAGCTCAATTGAAATACATCGGCACACTTTTTTACTAGACTCATTTGCACCATTGGCAACTTGAATCCCGAAGGAAAAATCCATATCAATGGGAAGGTTGATTAGAAATATTATTGCCCATACTCCTTTGCTGGAAATTTCCTGCATCTTTCTTGTACTTCAAGGAGTAACTTTTAGCCAATTATATGGCCTCATGTAATGTTTTTGGTTGTTGAGCTCCTACCTCTAATGATAGGGCAGGGTCAAGACCAAAAATATATTTATTTAGCTTAGCAAAATCTAAAATGTCTTCAACATACATGGAGAGATTTAAGTACGTGTTAGAATAGTCTCTAATAGACATTCCTTTTTGGGCACATGCATACCATCTTCTTTGGAGCCTTTCTTTTTTCAAAGGAGAAACAAATACATCAATCATTGCTTGCTTGAACTCCTCCCAAGTGACAAAGTTTTGCTCAATCTTGTGCATGTAACACCACCAAGTAGGCGTAACCTTCAAGACGAAGAGCCGCGAAGTAAATCTTGGATTTTTCACTTCTAGGATAAAGGGTGAAGTACAATTCAATCTTATTAATCCACTCCTCCCACATTCTAAAGGTGAAGCATTATCCCCTTTGAAATTAGTGATATTGATCTTTTCCTTATATTCTTTTTCATTGTAAGATGGCTATCCGTAAAATGTTGCCTTCGTGAATCTTTGTTCCATGAGTTTTGCCTAAAAGTAGGCAAAGGTAGCCCAAAACCATGAGATGAGGGTTGAAAATTTGAAATATGCTCTTGCTTTGGGATGTCATAGGCGGAACTTCGCTCATCATACCTTCCACCTTCATGAACTTGGTTATTGATTGCATTTCCCTTTTGTACATTTGAGGGATAATGATAAAAAGTCTTGTAGAAGGGGTCACATCCATGATAATCATTATCCCATGGAGTGTTGTCTTGTTCCCCTTCATGTCTATGATTATCTTTTGGGCTGCTAAACTGAGGACTTGGGGAATGAATGCCATGGATTTGTGAAGCGTGATGGTTGCCCCTCACTCTAGATGGTTCTCCCCTTTCAAAAGTGTGCATAATAGTTGGCTGAGAACTCTCTTTGTTTGGATGGGAAGGATTACCAACTAAGGGGATTGCATGGGAATTTTCAATAGTTTGAGGTTCCCTTTGTGGCTTGCTGCCAATTTTCTTTATCGGGCTGAGATGAGTTCTTGGAATAAAGATTTGTTGCTTTGCTGCAAATCAGAGATTCCCTTGTTTACTTATGCCATCCCTTGCAACAAACCTTGATTCATATGTGTTAAGCCTTCATTCAAAGTCTTCAAATCTTTAGAAAGGCCTTCATTGATATGTCCCAACTCTTTTGACAGTAAAAGGTAAACATTCACTGCATGCACTCCATGTATGTCATGTCGTCCTTGGTGTGTGCCGTAAGCAATCCCAATGCTTAAATCTTCATATATTTGTTCAAAATTATGGGCTTCATTTGTGTAATTTTGATCCTCTTGAAAGTCCTTGATACGATCATTCAATGCTTCGATAATGGGGTTTTTCTTCTTATTCCTAGCCATTAGGAGACAGTGATGTAGTAGTAGACAGTTTGTCAATTAATCTTCTCTCAGAATATATCACCAATCCCAATGCTTAATAGCTCTATGGGAAGTTTATTATATGGAGATATACCAGATTTCAAAAGATATGGACTTAAGTTGGATACTTTGGGTGGGACAATGTCAAACAGTGTCTCCCTGTATGTTGTCTAGGTGATGTCGTAGTATACCTAGAGTAAAAAAATCACCAATAACTTGAGATATCGATATTGGATCACTAAAATTTTTAATTCAAATCGAAGTTTAGGATCCCCTCTTCAAATGGAGCTATCAAGTTCTCAATTTGGATTAGGAAAGAATTTTTTTGTAATTGAATCTTCAGCTTTGTTGAATAGAAGTTTCCTGCATCCTATCCACCATCTATATGTACCTTGTAGGAATACTATGAGTAGAAGAAACCATTGTAAACCACTGTAGCAACCAAAAGAGGGTTATGGGGCACTTCTAGGGCTCAAGGATAACTTGTAGATTGGTATGTACTTGTATGACTTGTAAAAAACTCTGTTCAACAATTGTAGGTATCCTGAAAATAGGAAATGCCCTGCAACTCTTCCAATCTTGTTCCAATGGAACCTTCAACCACATGTGGTATCTTGAATAGGGCTGATCATTGCTTGAACAGTGTAAATTCTTGTTAGAGTCAAGGATTCCATGAATTTTCAAACATTGCCATGTTCAAGAGGCTGAAAATGCCTTCAATCTTAAAGAAATTCTTTAATGCAAGCCCCATCTTTATGAAATACCTTCAATTAAACCTTCCCGGGGTTGTAGACAACAAAAGCCCCATGAATTGAAGCTTCAATGAAGCAAAATTTGATGAATATTGATGGATACCCTGTTTTTCCCCAATTTGAGATGAGAAAAATGCTTCAATCTTTCTTGGAAGCTCCAATGTTTGCCCAATGTCGGTTGTAAATACTTGCTTTCCACTTCTTGAAGCTAAAAGAGACCAAGATTGACTCAAAACTTCAAGAAATTGTTGAAATCTTCATGTTGTCCATTTTCAGCCATAGCAACTAGGGTTGTGAAGGAAGCTTCAAGGCTGAAGGAAAGTGAAATATCAAGTAAGAGATGAATAGTACCTCAAGTTAGGGCTGAATTTGATCATGAAAGAGAGGGCATAACTTTAGTATGAGGTTGTGAACTGATTCAAGAGGTCAACAACATGCTAAAAACTGATGCAAACTATCCAAAAGCTTCTCCTGCATCACGTGCTTATAATCTTGATGAAGAACCATCAAATAGGTAGTCCATAGGTTGCCTAGGGTATTAGGAATCATCTCCGGTAGGTGGCTTGAAGAGAAATGATCATGGCAGAGAGAAATGAGAAGAGATCTCCACGGCAGTTTTTAGCAAGAAGCTTGAAAAGAGGAAATAGAAGCTTGCTCCAAAAAGTAACCAGTGTTTAACCTCTCTTAACCCTGTTTAGGATTCAATTAAGTCCATGATCCTTCAAAATGGTCCTAAATTGACCAGGACCACCAAAATGACCATGAATTTTCCATTATTTCTTCAAAAATTCTCCAAGACTATCATATTTAGTCACGGCTTACTACAGAGACCTTCACTAGTCATGGTTTTAACTAAGTCAAATCCTGTGACTAATTCTTGTCCTCCGATTACTCTGTACCTAAACTATAACCAGATTTACCATGAAAATGACCTTCCCATTGGATCAAAGATGTGCTATGATACCAATGTAAAGAAGCTAATTCTCACAAGAAGCCATTAACCTGAAAACTAAAAATACAAGAAATAGACTAAAATGCCAAGAAACCATAGCCAAGGTGGCTAGGCATGAAGTGATATTACCAACGTTGGCTGAGAATCAAATGATGAGTGGCTGCAACATGATATGAACCCTAGCTATAGTGAAAAAGAGTATTCACCCTCTTAGATGGTGGGAGGTTGAGACCTCAAACATGTAATGTTGTAAAATGGCAAAAAGATCCTAAGCTAGTTACAACTTAGCCTTTTATACTTAACCCTAGTAGGCTAAATATTGGCTAAGGAATTTAGGCACTTTTACTCTATTAAAAAACCCCATTCACACCTTCTCCCTCACACTCAAAACCTTGTTTACATTGCCATTGAATATCTCGTGAAAAGCTATTGTTTGTGGAATGCTCCATTGCTTAAACCTTTGTAAACTCGCAAATTTGTTGTAAAAGGATGGACACTGCCTGAATGTACCATAAACTCGTTGTAAGAACTCCTTATCTAAAAATGACAGATCCTGAGCAAATAGCCAAATTTAATAGTGAAGGTTTCCATGCATGGAAAGAGAAGATCATATATCATCTCATGCACAAAGACCTACGGGATCTATTTGAAGATGATGCAAGAGGACATGCAGATGGCGAGACAAAAGATGTAGGAGGTGGGACCTTTGACGAAGTCCAACCAAAGACGAAAAAATCTAAGAGAATGAACAACAAGGCTCTAGGCATCATTTCTTAGGGATTGACCGATGATGTGTTGCACCATATCTTTGGCATCAGGGATGCCAAAGCTACGTGGGATGAACTTAATAAATTCTTTGGGACATGGGCTAAAAACTCCAAGGTAAAATCACTCATGCAATTCTACAAATTGGATGTAAAAGATAGTTCTTCTATGACCATTCACATTAATAAGTTTAAGAGCCTAAAGACTCAACTTGCCATTCTAAAGAAGAACATTGATTGAAGGTGAAGCCATAGGAGTATTACTAGCAAGTGTAAATTAAGAGCCATATCATCTACCTTAAGTAATGTTTCAAATCTCTCACTTAAGGACATTGAGCACTCTCTACTAGATGAAGAAAACAAACATAAAAACAAGGATGCAAAGGAAGTTGTCTCAACACCTAGAGACAATCTCTTGTACACCAAAGGAGCTTATGGAGCAAAAGGCAGAGTCCAAGGATTTAATGCCAACAACAAAGATCGGATCACATGTCATTATTGTGGTAAGACTGGCCACATAGCCAGTGAATGTTTCCACCGAAAAAGAGCACAATATGTGCAAAATGGCAACTATCAAAATCAGTTTATGAATAAAGAAGATGCTTCCGCTACACCGACAACAACTCAGATAGATTGCTTTGAAGAATTTCCATTGTATCTCCCATAATGAATCTTTGTTTTCCATAGTGGATGTTACTTTGTAAAAACCATTGCCAAAGATGTAAAGTTTCAAGCTTTAACTTGACTAGGCTGCCTATGAGCTAGTCTCCTAGGCCACATATTCATGTAGGGGTGGCAAAATCCAACAAGTGTAGGAACCCATCATTTGAGGGGGGTATTGGAAGATAGAACAAATGATGTATGCCTTAGGAGAAAAGCTCAGAATCCCATGAGCACAGTGAGGAAGGTGGAACTACCCAAAGGCTATAAAAACATGCACTTGTCTCTCATTTTAATGCAATAGATAGTAATTCTCTTTTGTGTCAACTCAAGACTATGTTTATGAGTCCAAGCTAATCAATATTGGAACTTAATTCACTTGAGTTACAATCTCTCATTCCAATCATGTATCACATTTATGACTTGCGTCCACCATAGCCAATCTAGCTCTAGATTGGTGTTTCTTAATAGAAACTCCTTGTGAACAAAGGTTTCCTTGTTTGGATTGTATTTTCTAGAATGTATTATAGGATTTTCAAGATCATTCAATGGGCTCTTATGTTTTCAACCATGACTAGAATGACTAGATGCACATGACTTCATGGAGCTCTTCTTCTAAGAATTGATCGGTGAAGCTTTGCCATTCCTCTATGATACCTTGAAAATATTCGTAATATTGATGGCCCTTCGTGACAGGAAGCTGACAAACCTATTAAACCATATCATTTTTCTGATGTCATTTATTTCCTTTAGTCAAAGAATGTACGTCAAAAATTCAAAGCACAAAATGTCATGTGATTGACCAACAAAGGAATGAGGGAAAATCCAATTGCTCTCTAGATTTATGCACTCTTTGAATGGATTATCATCAATGAAAAGTGTGTTCTTTGTTTTGCATAAATTTTTATATTGATTGCAAGCTTTTAAAAGGAGGTTTAAACATGGCCTCAACTCTTGGCTCATCTAGTCTATACACTTCTCTAAGTGAATGTCTATAACAATCCTCTTGACTCAAAATGGTGAAAAACGGATAAATATTGCCAGATGATTCTCCAAAATATTGATAAATGATTTTGAAATTCTTTTGAAAAGTATTAGACCATATTCCAATATGAAAATGTTTGAAGAGCTCATTCAAAAATGTGGCATAACCATCTCAAAGAATAATTGCTGCTTTTCCATTCCCAATTGGTGTGCAACTTGCACTTGTAGAGGGCTTGGTATCCTTGTGTAATAAGATTCCATTCAAATCAAGCATGAGTACATGTTTTTATATGATGATTGCTTTCTATAAATTATTTGCATATCATAAAAATAGCCAAGAATGGTGTAAGCTATATCATATAGATAAGTTGAATTTAGTTGTTTCATCTCAATTATGATATTTATAGACTTCTACTAGCTCTCACAATAATGTACTTGATATTACGTACATCAACCATAGTACTATATTGGTGATTTATTTTCTCCCTCCTAAATTTCTTACATCCTAATTTCTTGAGATTAAAACAAAATAATAGTTTTGATATTTGTTCTATATTCTCCCGTTCTATTTTTGTGGGTGTAAATTCTTGATTCACTTTTATGCAATTAAATTCTTAAGTATAACAAACCAATATAATAATTATCAAGTAATGATTTATTATTGAAACTTCCATGGTATATATGGAAGAATGAGAGGATCTTCTAAAAAATAAAAATTTAAATGGTCATTGTTCTCAAGAAACTATTGAGTCAAGCTTTTTAGATAGAATTGACTAGATGTTTGTTGATGAGATTATTTTGATATATTGATTCATTTAAGAAAATAAAAGATGCCATAGGCTAACTTTAATACTAGCCAACAAAAGAGAGCGAGGAGTTGAATGTTACCCATAAATTTCTTCAAACCACGTTACACAAATAAATTTGGATTCTTATGTCTAAGCAAGCCTCGTCATCTTGGAGGCTCAATTTTGAAATTGAGGCTCCGAATGAGGAGAGAGAAGGTGGAGAGCCTCAAAATGATGGATGCTAAATTTCAAAATTGATCCAACTGAGGAGAGATTTAGTTGTTGAAGGACCTTAAAATGATGGAGGTTGAATTTCAAATTTGAGCCTCCTAAGGAGAAGAGAGGTGGAGGGTAGCAATATCATGATGGCTCAATTTCAAAATTGAGCCAGAGAGGAAATGAATCCTTAAGTCTAAGGAGGCATCCTCATCGTGGAGGCTCAATTTTGAAATTGAGCCTCCTAAGAAGAGAGAAGATAGAGATCCTCAATCTGATGGAAAGTCATTTCAAAATTGAGCCTCTAAGAAGAGAGATGGAGAGTCATATATGTAAGGACATATGGGATCTCATATCCTCACTTGGATATTTAAGTCTAAGGAGGTCTCGTTATTTTGGAGGCTCAATTTTGAGATCGAGCCTTTAAGGAGAGAGGAGGTGGAGATCCTCAAAATGATGGAGAAAAATGACATATTGATCAATTTAAGAAAATAAAAAGAACCATAGAATAAATTTAATATTACCCAACAAATTAAAGCAAGAAGTTGAATGCTACACAGATTTCTTCAAATCATATTACGTAAATAAACTTGGAAGAATATACACTTAACTTAACCAAGAGAGTAAGGAGTTGAATGCCACACATAAATTTCTTCAAATCATGTTGGAAAAATAAATATGGAAACATATGCGCTTAGGAATCATCCATGTATTAACAAAAAGTTCCGGAGATATATTTCTATATAACATACATCTAGACTCATCAATCAAGAGATCCCCAAGTCCCATACATCCATAGGAAGTTATCGGGGTGTGCTTTTTTGCCTAATATGTCCATATACACCAATCAACATATCCCCAAGTTCTGATTGCATCTCTTTATTGACATGTGAAGATCTAATTGATAAATGATCGCCAACCCTTTTTAAATGATACAAGCTTTCCAATGGTCTATTTTGTTTCACTTCACAAAATAAGTTTTCTACATGAGATACTTCTAACTACAAAATTGTCCACCTTGGACATCTTCGTTGTAAATATCTTGACTTTTCATTCGAGATGATTGATCTGCAATTTAAAATTTCAACTTGTGTATAAGCTTTGATGGTGCAAATCCAAAATTTCCTTAAAGATATGAAACTTGCTTAAAGCATAACAATTGTGCTATCATAGTATGTTGTTGATAAGAGTCTGTTCAACAACAAAAATAAAAGGGAAAGTTATTTACCTCTAGTTGTGTCATCTATTGCGATGGATGGTTCTTATTCTTCTTTGTGTATCTCATTGACCTCATCTAAAATCACTTGATCAATATTGTCTTTTCTGTGTTCAATGTTCATATCAACTACCTTGTCTTCCAAAGAAACATCAGCTACATAATTGTATTGGGTTGGATAAGTACATGGCATGTGAAAATATAAACAAAGTTTGCATACCATTAGATTTTATACCAAGAAAGAACATCATAACTACAGCAAATAAACATATGACACCAATGCAAATATGACTGTAGCTTATCTAAGTTTTCTATTTCCAAGTGTGGTGGAGTATATGAATCTAAAGTGTTATAGAAACTTCTAAGAATAATATTGTTAGACATTTTATTACCTTCTGCCTTGTCATCATTCTCGTCTCCACATTTTGGGTCAATATCACCTAGAGTACAAGATAACATTATCAAAACATGAGTTTAAATTCTAAGATGACATTAGAAAATAAGAGTTATTTTAGAAAGAAAACATTGATATACATAAAAAACCTGAACAATAGGCTTTTAGTACCTGCATTGCCGACATGAGTTTCCTCTTGTACATTGTCTTGTTGCTCATTATCTCCTTGATCTTTATTAAATCCTTGATCATCTTCTACTGGCTCATTGTTGTCTTGCCGCTCATTATCTCCTTGATATTTATTAAATCCTTGATCATCTTCTACATGCTAACTGTTTTTGTTTTCCTCATTGTTACTTCCTTGGCCATCTTCTCCATCTTTGTCTTTATCAACCTCTTCTTTGTTGTTATCATCATCACTGTCATCACCTTTCTCATTGTCCTCATCATCTTCATCCTCGTTCTATTGTCTAGTTTCAAAAACCCCTTTTGTAAGGTCAATTAAGTTGTCTCCAAAAAATTCTACATTATAGAAGCACAAACATAGTTTGATTTAATAAGAAAAGATATACTACTAAAATTGAACCAAGGCTTATCTTTGAGTAAAATTTAAGCCTGTTCATGCTTAAATTCAATTTAATTTTCATAAAGAAGATATTCTTTATTGTATAAAGTATAGGAAAGTAATAAAGCATTTACATACTTGCCATTGATGACTTGATTTCTTAGTAATATTTACTCCAGGTTTGGGCTTCTTTGGTCGACCATTTGAAATCCATTGAGTCCTTGCTTGATATAATTGATCATAGAAAGGCTCCTTTTGCATGGATTTAGCAATAAAAAGATTTGCATCTCTTGATATTTCTTGAGTTGTGACTCGGGGACAATTAACAATGATTTTTTCCATTTTGTACCTATATGCCTCCTTTCATGCAATTGCTTTTGGAAGGTTGGATAATTGTAAGCCCTTTTTGCAGCACTAATTGAATATTGAAAAGAAATTATCCAATAGCTTGTAGTATGTACATCCTCCCGAGTGGTAAGCTTGTGTTTGGATCAAATGGTATCAAGATACCTACAACTTTTTCCACAATAGGCTGCTCAATATAACCACTTGTTAATTGCTTCATCCATTTATTATTTAATGGTATGTATACATATTTACTTAGTACAAAAAAAGTAACATCAATACTAAATGCCTTATCGACATAAAAAATGTAGTATTTTTTTGGTTTTCAAATGATTCATTGGCTTTGTTGGACCTTGGAATTGTATCTTGAATTGCACACATATCCTTGTCTTCATCATCCCCAGACTACAATAGCCAGTTGGTATTTAGAATGCCCACCAAATTTTTGTGAGAGGTCTTCAAATCTCTCCTCATTTGGCCCTAGTAACTCATTCTGTTGTACAATTGCCTCCTTGTTATCAAAATTTTGTCTCTTTGTGCTTGTTTTTGATACAACATCGCCTCCTTTTTTCTATCATTTTGCACTTCTTTGGTCACATGTATGCTCACCCACGCGAGGATCCATGGATTGTCCACCTTCTTGATTATTGGTGCTATTCATTTTTGTGTTTATTTTAATGACAATGATTTTGTCTCTCCTTGTGCTTTTGTGCTTTGAATACCTTTCATTTTTTGTTTCAAAACACTTATCAATTGTTACTTTGCGTGAGAGACTCCCTTAACTATTTGACTGCTTGAATTGATATCACATTTATCCAAGGAATCATAGCTTTCAATCTTCAAACCAACTTTTCTGAAGTGCTATGTTCCTCTCCTTCTCTACTACCTATCCTATCAAACTTTCCAATTATCAAATAAAAGTGACATTGAGCATGCATTATTCTTGTCTCCATGATAAGCTAGAAGAGTGTAGGTAATAAATGGTGTTGAGCAACCATCCACATCCTCTTTTATGGACAATACAATACCCATGTCCCCATACAATGTATCCTTTTCTCTACAAAGAGATGCAAGTCACTAAGAAAATATTTGGTATTGTTGTAGGTGTCAACAAACCAACTAACTTCATCTTTATTTGTAAGAAAAAAATTCTTTTGTGATCATCACTTGTGGATGCTTGTAATGAGGCTTCTTTGACCTAGCCTCAGTACTCTTAATGGAGAATGGATTTTTGGTATTTTCCATGTCCTAAAATCATCAAAACAAGTAAACATAAAGTGGGGTCATGTATATGAAAAGCTAAACTACCTTTTGAGAGTTATTTAGAAATTTTGTGAAAATTGAAATTAAAAAGATAGAAAACATGTCTTAAAGATTAGGTTAATATCTCACATGCTCACCTCAAAGTTTGATGAGACGGTAAAGCATCATATATTGAAAGGCTTTTCATGAAGGCTCAATTTCAAAATTGAGCCTCCTAAGAAGAGAGAAAACTCAGAGTCACTAGTGGGGTTTCATATCCTCACTTAGATTCTTAAGTCTAAGAAGGCCTTATTATCTCACACACTCACCTCAAAGTTGATTTCAATAAGGTAAAGCATCATATATTAAAAGGCTTCTCATTGAGGATCAATTTTAAAATTGAGCCTCCCAACAAAGAAGAGAGGAAATAGAGAGTCATATATATAAGGGCTTCATCATTTTGGAGGTTCAATTTTGAAATTGAGCCTCCTAGGGGAGGAAAGAGGGTGGAGAGACTCAAAATGATGGAGAGACTTTTAGAGAACTTTAAATGATGGATGGCCAATTTCTAAATTGAGCCTCCTAAGGAGAAAAATGGTCGAGGGTGTCAATATCACGAGGGGTCAATTCCAAAATTGAGCTAGGGAGGACATTGATTCTTAATTCTAATAATAACTTTATATCTTGAAAGCGCAATCTTGAAATTCAACATCCAAATGTGAGAGGATGTGGAAAGCCTCAAAATGATGGAGGCTCAATTTGAAAATTGAGGCTCTAAGAAGAGAGAAGAAGCCTCCTAAAAGGAGAGAGGAGGGGGAGAGCCTAAGAGTCTATCAAGAAGTGACATAGTTCTTGGATGGAGGACCTTAAAATGATGAAGGCTCAATTTTAAATTTTAAAATTGAACCTTTTATGGAGAAAAGAGGTGTACAATGTCAACAACACAATGGCTCACTTTCGACAATGAGCTAGAGAGGAAATGGATTCTCAAGCCTAAGGAGGTGTCCTCATTTTAGATTCTTAATTTTGAAACTGATCCTCCTAAGGAGATAGGACTTGGAGATCCTCAAAATAATGATGACTCAATTTCAAAGTTGATCCTACACTTGGCAACTTTCCTGGAAAGCTTCAACAACTCTCGATGGGCCCTTACAAGGTACTTGTAGTCAACCCTAATGGCTCTGTGTAGATAGAAGCCGTAGACACCTTTGATGATCCCTTCTTGATCAATGGCTATCACCTGAAGAAAAGTTCTCCTTCCCAAGGATCTTGGCAATCACAATAAATAGCTCCTATTCGCCTTTGGCGTCCTTCCTTACTTCTTGTCATGCTGCTTTTGATAGTCATTATCATGTGGATTATGTTGATGAAGCAGATGATTTCTATTGTACCCTTTCTAGCTCCTACCTCTATTCTATTTCCCTTCCTTCTAATCTAACAGATGTGGCATGGATGGTTCTCAACACTGATATTCTTACCTTTTGGGGGGGGGGGGGGGGGGGGGGGGAAACAAAGAACAAATATATGTTATGGGAGAAAATGACTTCAGTCCTTGCCATGCTGACCTACTCTTCGAGAAAAGGTGGAAACACCCTCAAGCGTAGGATAAGAAAAAGAAAAGAAAAAAAAAACACAACAATCTATTATGGGAGAAAAGGAAGAACTTCCTTGTCATAATAGGCCTCGCTTCAAGCAAAGGTGCCAAATATCCTTGGGTAGGAAGCAAGCTGTGGAAAAGGTGGCGACACCATGTAGTCCAGATATCTTCTCTCTCCTGATGATCTTTCCAAGATACAATTTTGAAGCCACCTCCCTTGGTGCATTGTATCCCTATTACTTCAGTGGACGTCTAGCTGCTATAGCAGATCGAAAATTTTCATACAATCCACATTCTGAATTTATTGGCTACCTCCCTGGGTATGCCTCTTCTTCAGCAAATGTTTGATATACTCAACAAGATGAAGCTGATCTTCATCAATAATCATTGAGAGTGATGTGAGCTTTCATCTTAACAAGATGGGGATGTGAGTATGGGCTTTCCTCTACATTCATCCATAGAGCGTGAGATAGAGGGTGGGACGAGTCTCTAGAGTTTTTTTCCCTTCATTCAAATGAGAGGTGAGTTATGTCAGTGGAGTGTTGCACACATAGGTTGGGCCTCTCAATGCATAAAGCACAATCTGTTTTGTGCAAGGCACTATAAGGCTATGTGGCCTTCATTCTTGCATCGTATGTTGGCACAGGGTGGGATGCACAATTGCACCATCAACTACGAACAAGGCATATGCCTTTGCACAAGTGACAGTAAGGATTACATTAATGGGTGTCGGGAATCGGGCTACCCTTCTATATCTATCAAACAGAGGGTGAGACAAAGGGGGGACAAAGTGAGTGATTAACCTTCTATTTCACCAAAATAGAGAGGTGAGGATTGAGAGACATTATGACAACTGGTGATCATGTATGCTCTTGTTTCCCTCTGCACACACAGGACAGGCCTTTGCAACCACAATTGGATACATCACTCTATTTTGTGCATAGCACTACAAGGCTCCCTAGTCTTCTCACACCTATGCTAGCGAAGGTGGGATATATTGATGCACCATAGATTGAGCATGCTAGCATACTCTCTCTGAGCCCCTCAATCTTGTATATTTCTAAATTGAATGTATATTATGGGTTTTTGAACTCCTCTTCAAGTGAGTGAGCCATGGGGTGAGAGACTCATCTATCATTCCAACATGAGTGACTGTTGAGCGGAGTGTTATATTCTTTGTCCATGACAAATTGATGGTCTTCATCAACAATGTTGACCCCTCAATGCAAGCCAACGATTGTCTTGGTGAAACAGACTAAGTGTTTCTAACCCTACTCTTGTATATATGCATGTATGTTATGTCTTAAGTGTGGGGATATCATGATCTAGTTGTCTATCTATGCATAGGCCATGTTGGTCATCTTCACTTGATCTGGTAAGGTCATATGTGTGGGGACGCATCCCTACACGTCCATCTTGGATAAACCCATATGAACATCCTTTACCGATTGAGAATTTTCCTTTTCAAAATCTTATTGGAGTTGTCCGACCCATCCATGATGTTATACCCTGCACTGGAGGGTTTTTCCCTTTCCTTTTTGCCCTTTTCTTATTTTGCATGTCTCCTAGGTGAAGGGGGCCCCTAAGTTCACTAGGATTGAAATCTAATGTCACAATCCTATTCGTCCCTTCGAAGTGGACGCTAACCCTTCTATAGCTCTTTGTTTTGAGCAATGGTTCAAAGTTATTAATTTTTGAAGAGTTTTATACGAATTGGATGTATCTCCATGAGATTGAATCTTTTTTGCATCCAAGGATTGATTGATATTACTTTTTGCGTGTTTGTGAGAATTTTTCTTACATATTTTTGCTCTTTTTCCATGTGAATATCCTCTTTTCTCCTCGAAACTATGTGCTTGAATTGATAGCCCTCTATGACTCATCAAATCTGACCTTTTCATTTTTCTTGCCCCCATTCCGACACATGGATTTCTTGAAAGGGAAATGGAACCTAGGAGGAAGAAGCTTGGCGGTGAGAGCTATGGCGGATGGAGAGCAAGAGCCAAGAGAGAGAGAGACTCAAAAGTGGAAACTCCAACAACCACAATGTGTGGCCGGGCCTTTCTTTATTCAAACTGTCACTAAAAGAATAAAGAGTAAGTGACTATGACGGGCACCCGCCATTGCAGTGGCGGGTATTGTCAGTGTAGTAATAGATGGGCGGCTAGACAGAGGCACCTTTACCCCCAACAATGTCCCACTTAAAGGAAAATTTGCCCCAGTGAGAGAGAAAAAAGAAAAGACAGTACAACATGTACACATGTACAACAGGATGAGGAAAAAGATGTCATCTCATCCAATGCCCATCAATCTCCTAAGGAAGGTAAAGCGCTCGATAGTGAGGCTTTTCGTGAGCAAGTCTGCAGGTTTCTGCTCAGTCGGAATCTTGACAAGGTCAACAAAACTGTCCTCAACGACTTCGTGAATAAAGTGATACCTCACCTCAATATGTTTTGTCTCGCATGGAAGACCGGATTCTTGGCCAATTGAATGGCACTCATAGAATCCGAATGCAGTGTAGGCATATCATGTGTCATACCAAGGTCTGCAATCAAATGACTTAAGCAGATAGCCTCCTTGCAAGCCTCTATGGTGTCAATATACTCGGCCTCTGTAGTGGAAAGAGCTGTATACTTTTGCACCATGGACATCCAAGAGATAGCCCCTCTAGCATAAGTGAAGACATAGCCAAAAGTGGACTTCCTACTATCTGTGTGTCCTGCATAATCAGAGTTAGTGTATCCCATGACTTCTGTATCCTCGCTGCCATAACAAAGACACATATCTATTGTGCCCTTTAGGTATCTCATGATATTCTTCACAGCATCCCAATGTTTCTTGCTAGGTGTAGCCATATAACGCGCCACAACCCCAACTACAAAAGCAATATTTGTACGGGTGGCTATCATGGCATACATAAGATTGCCCACGACTGATGCATAGGGAATCTTGGCCGTCTCGGCCCTCTGTTCATCTATCTGCAGACAATCGGCATGTGAAACCTTCACATGAGAAGGTAATGGACATCCAATAGGCTTAACATCTTGCATGCGAAAGCGCTCAAGGAATTTATGAATGTACTCCCTCTGTGACAGATAGAGTAGTCTCTGAGATTTATCGTGCATAATGCGCATACCAAGTATATGAGAGGTCTCTCCCGGAAGCGCTCAAGAACTTTATGAATGTACTTCCTCTGTGAAGAGAGAGTAGTCCCCGAGATCTATTGCGCGTAGTGCGCATACCAAGTATATGAGAGGCCTGTCCCAGATCTTTCATCTCAAAGCTCTTTTTGAGCCAAGCCTTAAGAGCATCTAGCTCCTCATGAGCTGTCCCTGCTAAAAGCATGTCACCCACATAGAGTACCAAAATCAGTAAAGAACTGTCATAGGCTTTCTTTTGTACAAGCACGGATCCATAGCACTTTAGCTGTAGCCCTATGACTGCATGAACACATCAAACTTATGATATGCCCTAGGTGCCTGCTTCAAGCCATATAGACTCTTCTTTAGCTTGTACACTAGGTGTTCCTTGCCAGGGTCTGCAAAGCCCTTAGGCTGCTCCATGTAAATCTCATCATGCAAGTCCCCATGTAGAAAAAGACTAAGCGTAGGGTGGTCATCTTGACCACAGGAGAAAAGACTTCATCAAAGTCAACACCATGCTCCTGCTTAAAACCCTTAGCAACAATCGAGCCTTGTATGCCAGCTTGGGGTGTCTAGGGGTACTTTTCAGCTTGTACACCCACTTGCATGGCAAAGCCTTCTTACCCAGAGGCAAGGAAACCAAATCCCAAGTTTTATTCTTATGAAATGAGTTAAGCTTAGACTGCATAGCCCTCTCCAAAGAGTGACAATCACCCCTGTGCATAACCTCATCATAAGTGAGAGGCTCTTCTGCATATGTAACCAGTACATAATCCATAGAGGGCGCAAAACGGTCAGGAGGTCGTCTATCTCTAGTAGAACGCCTCAAGCCAGGATCTGTTGCATGACCGACATCCTGTCTAACATCAGTATGTCTAGCATCTAGGCCATGAGCATCAGGTGATGTTGCGCGCTGTCTAGCTGGCCGTGGAGCGGCGGGCTGAACAGGAGCAGGGGGACTCCTCTTGAAAGATAAGTCTGTGTACTTGAATCACTTTCTTAGGCTGCATATGAATTTTGTCCTCATGAAAGATGACATCATGGATGCAATTACTTTCCGTGCTTGCGGATCCCATAGACGGTAACACATCTCTCATGCATCTCCATAGCCAATGAAAATGCATTTGAAACTTTTAGGATCCAGCTTATTGCGTTTGTCCTTGGGCACATGGTAGAATGCCTTACATCCAAAGACACACAAATGATCATAATAGGGGGGCTTGCCTGCCCATACCTCCTCTGTAACCTGAAAGTCGATGCCATTGTTAGGTGACCTGTTAATAAGATGCACTGCAGTAGTAACTGCCTCAGCCCAAAAGTGATGTGGTAAGCCAGCTTGGCTAATCATGCTACGGACCCTTTCTTGAATGGTCCTATTCATGCGTTCAACCATACCATTCTAGGGTGGGGTGTAAGGGGTGGTCAATTGACACTTAATACCCCGCTCATCAAAAAAATGCTCAAAAGCACATGATACGTACTCACCCCCATTATTTGACGTTAGGCATTTGAAACTTTTCCTAGACTGGTTCTTTGCCAATGCAAGCCAATGCTGAAATGTGTCTAAGACATCGGATTTTCTCTTGATGCAATAAGCCCAAACCTTACGTGAGTAATCATCTATGAAACTAACAAAGTACTTTGCCCCACCCAGTGTGACTGACAAGGCATGGGCCCACATACATCTGAGTGCACAAGAGCCAAGGGCTCACCCATGTGTTTCTTACCAGACTTTTTATGCGTATTTCTAGTCTGCCTGCCATACAAACAATGATTACAAGAATCAAAATGCGAAGAGTCAAAAGACGGAAGATACTGCAAAGCATGGAGCATTTTCATTTCTTTAAGAGACATATGCTCCAAACAAGCATGCCAAAGGGATACATGGGGAATAGAACCCATATACAAAACATGATCCAATGTAGCTCATGATACAAGTAAGGGATAGAGGCTGCCAGACTTGGTACCTCTTGCAAGTACAAGCATGCCACAAGTAATCTTCCATGTAGAGTCTCCAAAAGATACAAAACACCCTGCATCATCAAGCTATCCAGTTGACATAAGGCTGCAAGTCAATGCAGGTACATGGCATACATCATGCAAAACAAAAGAACTGCCAAAAGGAAACTGCAGCCTAACATCTCCAATGCCCACAATGTCAAGAGACCTGTCATCACCAAGACACACAGAACCAGACATGGTACAATAGGCATGAAACCAATCTCGACAGGGTGTCACATGAAAGGACGCACCCGAATCCAAGAGCTAGCACTGTGCATACATAGAATGTATCTCAGAAGCCTGTAAGGAATCGCAAGAAAAAGTTGCAAGTATGTAATCATCATCTGAATCAGTGGCTTGCATCACATTAACCTCTTCTATCTTCACACGAGACTTTGCAGGTACAATACTGCGCTCAGAAGACTTTTCATGCACTTTTTCTTTTCTCTTTTCCTTGCACTTATCATCGCGCATTTTATGGCAATGTGGCCTAATACGTCCTGCTTTCCCACAATAATGACAGGTAAGATCAGACTTCTGTCCACGGGACTTATTGCAACCACACGACTTGGACCTGGACTTCTGAGAGTCCATGCCCTTATGATCATTATCATGCCTGCCATTTCTGCCACCTCTAACAGTAAATGCATGTGAAGAGCGAGAAGCATCATTGTTTCTCCTGTTGATTTTCTCAGTCAATAAAGCACTCTCAACATCTTTGATTTTTAGCCCATCAAGCTTGTTCGTGCATATGGCAGTATGGAATGCATCCCATGATTCAAGCAAGGTGCCAAGCAGAAACAACGGGTGCAAGTCATGTTTGAACTCAATACGTTGTGACAATAGACTCTTCATGATAGCATGAAACTGACTAAAATGAGATGAAAGGGACTCCTTCATGCGAAGGTCCATTAATTGCTTCAGCTAATACATCTATGACCTAGGACTCTGCTGTGCATAGAGCTCCTGAATCTTCTCCCATAAATCCCATTCACTCTGATTTTCATCTTCAACGACATTATGATGGACCTCTTCTGAGAGTGACAAAATAATGGTAGACTTGCATAGCTTATCAACTTCCATCCAAACATCATCATCCATATCCTCAGGTTTGACACCCTTGAAACACAAGGGTTTAATCTTCAACTTCTGCACCAAAACCTGCCATATTTGGGACTTCCAATACTCATAGTTGGTACCATCCAACTTGGCAATGTTAAAGAGAGCTGTATCTTTCAGATGACCAGCCATACTATCCCAAATCAAAGCAAAAAAGTAAAATTGCATGTTGCTGTAATTAGCAGAAAATGCACTCAAACCATTGCTAAAACTGGCTGAAAGGGTGGATTTCACCAAGAAAAGCACCTCTCCACCAAATATGACCAAGATAACATCAAATAGTAAGCATTACCCTCATAGAAGTGCTCAAAATCTTCAGATTTCAGCTTGTTGTAATAAATGACAGGAGTATGTAAAAATGTCCCAAAATGAAGCAATCACTGATACATATGTCATTGCAACTGCCAGGTAGCAAGATATATCCAACATTGAGTTTCCAGGGGCAAGAAGGTACCAAGAACTGTCAAACCAATAACCTGTTAGGCAAGAGACATCTCGTAGGTCCAAAAGTCATGCATGTAATGAGTCTTGGGGTAAGAGAAGAGACCAAGCACAAGCACAACTAATAGAGCAAGAAGCTCAATACATAACCATCCAAGATGCATACAAAACTGTTAAACTTGTGATAGAGATAGGTGCCTATCCCAATAGGCGTATCAAATTAGCCCAGTACAGACAATTGCAGACATAATACTCTCAAGAGAGCAAATGCATGTAACTGTCCTACAAGCTCAAGCTCATCAGTAAATAAGATTCTGTGTACATTCAAATATACCAAGAGGCTCCCACTCGAAGTGAAGTTAGATGCAAAGAGATCAAGCAACGCTCTAATACATCAAATACATAGCATCAGACATGCCAAATCCCAGTAGGGTACATCCAGAGCATAAATCCCAAGCTATCTCAGACCCATTAAGCACAAGCCTGAAAGCATTCAAAAAGCATATAACCGACAACCAAATGTAATGCCCAGTAGGTCCAAAATGCTCAAATATATGTGAAGATGAAGCTCCAAGTAATTGTCAAGCATGGGCAAACCAAGTGGCATCCATATCTGACCAAAGCATAAATGCAAGAAGCCTAAATGTCAAATAGTGACAATAGGCATAGACTAGTCCAAAGCATGCCAACTGAAGCCAAATGCCAGTGAAGAATGACCAAGTTAGAGCTTAATCCAAGATCAAAAGTATTCCAAAACCAAGAAGAAGCATTTGACAACCTCTAAATACATCGGTATGATCATTCAAATCTCCAGGAAGCACCCCGTATCCATGAACCAATGCATACACCAAGTAAATGAGCTTCAGCCCATTGTATTACAGCAAGTTATTTATGTTAAATGAAGCTCAAACGGTGCTCAAATCTGCTCCAAATCCTTCCCAAAGCATAGACATAGCATCTCATAACATCCGGGCATCATCGGGCATCAATAGGCATCAAACGAGCAATGCCAAGAAGCATCAAACAGTAAATGTCAAGTACTGCCTTGTTTTGATAATCCTAGGACTGTGTATACAGCAAAGGGCTGAAGGGAAAAGCACTCGAATCAATCATCGGGAGTCAAACACTAATGTCGGGGAGTCGAGTAATGCTCAGGAGGGTTGCCAAGAGTGCTGGGAAGCCGAGGAGGTGTAGGGGACTGCCGGGGAGAAGATCAGCCCAGCCCCCCTAAAAATGCACCGAAAATTGCAGTGGCTGCTCCTGGGGGCTGGGGGATCTACAACAGCCCTCAGGGCACTTGACAAGGTCAAGGGGGCTCCAATGCAGCCTGGGAAGAAGCAGATGAAGGTCCGGAAGCTCGGGGAGATCAAAACGTACCTGCAAATGAAGGTGCCATGGTTGCCATTGAAGCTCTTCAAATCCGAGCTGAAGAGAATACCGGGCAAGCTCCAATGCCTTTGCTATGATACCAGTTGAAAGGGAAGTGGAACCCGAGAGGAAGAAGCTTGGCCGTGAGAGCTATGGCAGATGGAGAGCAAGAGCCAAGAGAGAGAGAGACACTCAAAAGTGGGAACTCCAATAACCACAATGTGTGGTTGGGCCTTCCTTTATTCAAACTGTCACTAAAAGAATAAAGAATAAGTGATTGTGACGGGGCGCCCGCCACTTGCAATGTGCAGTGGCGTGTACTGTCAGTGTAGTAATACATGGGCGGCTAGGCGGAGGCGCCTTTACCCCCAACATTTCTTGCTATTACTTTTTGATTATGTTTTCTTATGCATTTTTGTAAATTTTTCATATGAATGCATCCCTGTCCATCAGAATCACATTTTGATTCAATAGCTCTACTGCCAAACAATTCCACCCTAATATATTTTCTTTTCACTACATTTTGTTATAACTCACAAATTCCCGCAAATTGATTTCTGATTCCTTTTGTGTGTGTATTTTTTTATGTTTTTCCATGTGAACTTATCCCTTTCACGTCCTAACCTGTGTTTTGACTTGATAGCCATGTGTGGCTCGTCACCCTGGCTATTTTTCTTTTTTAGCGCACTTTGTTCTAGTAACCAGATCTCCTAATATTAATTTTTGTCCTAGTATACAGATCTCCTGATATTAATTTTTGTGCACTTGTGCATGTGTCTTTTTCACCTATTTTCCATAAGAGCGCCCCTTTTTGACATCAAATACCTCGTTTGGGTCATCAATCGTGTTCTTACTCTTGCATGTCCACTTTTCCTTCTTTTTTTTTTTGCGTCTTCATCCAATAGTTGAACACATCTAAAAAATATTCAAAAAATCACAAATAATCCAAAAAATAGACTAATGATCAAATTATTTATTTCCAATTTTTAAAATCTAAAAATTACATAAAAACTTTAGAAAATCCTTGAAAAACCAAATAAAAAGCTTAAAAATTACCATAAAATCAAAAAGTAAAAATAAATTCTTAATACATAAAAATAATTTAATAAATATTATTTTACATTTTTATTTATTTTTTAATTTTATGTTTAAGAATAAAAATAAAGATAAAAATAAAAATCCATCAAAATTCTCATGAAAAAATGGAAAAAAAAATCAAAACAAACCCACTAAAACCAACCAAAAATCAAACCTAAAAATTCACCTACATAGATTCATACACGTGTGTCTATATCTTTTTTTTTGTAATTGTGATTAGCTAAGGTTTTTTAAATTTATTCTTATAGGAGGTTGACTAGCTTCTAGTCAACCATCTATCTGTTTGTTTGTTTTGTGGATTTCTAGGTATCGTGGGAGTATAGGAGTATTGTCATTATCGTTGTTTTCTTGTCACACCTCACAGGTATCCTACATACTACTAGGTTCTTTTCTTTTTCCCATCTCCACGTGTTGCCTCAAACACAATTAACTTGTAATTAAAATTAATCAAATGTTGCACCACAAAATGAACATATTATATCTCAGAAATTCTAAATAAAACCAACCCAACCACTAATTGTGAAAAGAACCCCCTGTCGTTGCATGAGCACATTACACTCTAACCCCACTTAATTTTTAAAATTAAAATGAACCCTCATGGTCGCATACGTATTATAGACATATTAACTTGTAATAAAATAAACCCCATCGTGCATGTGCTTTGTGCCAAATAGTATCAAATTGTAAAAAGGAATTGTGTTTGTAGAGTTCTCTGTCAAGTCAAAGTCAGAGTGGGATTGGGTTGCGAAACTTGATTCACCTTGCATTAACGAGCTTAATTAAACTTAACTACTACATATTTGTATTCCATAAAAGGAATACAAATAGCAGTCACCCACTCACCTCACCGCACTATAAGTTGACGAAATGTGTTTACGAAGATGGGGTTATTGGTCTAATTAGTCCTTGTCTTTTTTGTTTGTCAGTCTTGTAGTCTTGTTATGAGTCTATTGTCCTTTGTATTTGGTCCCTAGTCAATGCCAGGGTTTGCAATATGCTTGATATTTGATTTTCTTTTGTGTGCCTGACTATGGGATTTCAGGGTGCGTATATGTTGCATATCATGAAGCTATTACTTGCACATGTGCATACGTCATGTCCAATTTTTCTTACATAGGCTATGGATTGTTTGGGGATTGATCTAGTCCAGTCCTCTCAATCTATGTTATTCTGTGATTTTCCCTTAGTGTTTTGCATCATTTTGTTGCTCTCACATTCCCCCTTGTGGATGCTAAACTATGTTATTTCTTTCTGGAATCTTATATAAAGCATTCTGACTTGGTGTCTGGTTGTAGCTTATGTTTATCTTCTACCCACATAAATGAAGCTCTATTTTTAAACCTTTTTCGCTTCTCCTATTCCTAGTGGCAACAATCACATGTTATTAGGCGAGGAGATTGTTGCTCTTCTTCAAAAAGAGGCTTCCATCCCCTTGGTGGCCAACAACATCGTTTACCAATGCAGGGTATCAGTGGCTAGTATCTCCTCTCCTATTTGGAAGCGGTTATGCCAATTTCTCTAGGATCACTTCATGTCTAGCAACAAGCTTGTGCCAAAATGCCTATCTAAGGAGCTTTTATTACTTTTGTTAAGATCCTTGAGAGCATGAAGTTTAATTGGGCATAGTTCCTTTTGACAAAGAGAGATCAACATTTTCAACGAATTCGAAAAGAACAACTTAGTAATGTTTCTTATGGATCCTTTCTCTAGAAGGTGATTACTTTTAAGCTTTTCCTCGGTGGCATTCCTGTCCCTGATTTTGATGATACTTTTGTCGTCCAACCTCCACCTATAGTTCCTTCTTGCCAGAAGATGAACCTCCTACTAGGGTAATTTGCAAGAAACGCTCTCACCTGCAAACTCCTTCTTGCTCTGTTCATGGTCCTGATCCTTCTCCTATACAAGCTCCTATGCCTACTATTTCTACTAGTTCCTTCCTACATTCCTTTCTTGTCCCAATCTATTTGCAGCACAATGGGATGTGAAACTTTGCCATTTTTCGAAATAGTATTGTCTAGGCTCATGCTTTCATAGATGGTCTCTAATGTCCAAGCAACACTAGAAACAATGATAACTCCTTCTTTCCAAGATGTGAATATAGGAGTTTATACCTCTTTGCAAGAAAATGTGGATTTCTTGACTAGTCAATTGAGCAAGGCTTTGGAGGATTTAGCATAAGAAAAAGTCACTTTTAGTTATCACCACAAGATTACCAAAGTTATGAATATGTTGCAAGGCCAAAAAGCAACCATTGCTTTGATGACAGATAAGTTACAACTGCTAAAGATATTCAAGCCTTCTTGGTACATGAGCATGATTCTGCCCTATCTGAAGATGGTGGTTTTAGCTTCTAAGCTTGGTACTTGTGAGGGTGAGTTGTAGCAGTCTAACAATATTGTTGTAGCACAACAAAGGATAATTGAGGAGTTGAAATGTAAAGTAACTGAACATTCTATTCCTCCCCCTGCTCCTGTAGTATCTTCTATTCAATCTTCTACAAAGGAACTGAAAAGCCTAAAGTAGCAAGCCAAATTAAGTGATGCCCTTTCTACTAAGGTGGATCGTATTCAATAGCGTATTGATTATTTGTATCAAGACTTCCTTCACTTTGTTAATATTGTATAGCCTCCCCCTACCTTTTGGATTAAATACCAACGGCAGAAGTATGCTATGTATATGTCACTTAGCACTATTGACCTGGAAGGACCAGAAGAGGGATGGCATAACCTTTAGTCTTCTAATTTATTGAAATCAATGTTAATCGTGCTATTGATGATCTAGTTTGCCATGATGCACAATTAGTGTCATTCATATATATCACAAGAGACTTACATAG
Source organism: Lygodium microphyllum (assembly GCF_053477565.2). Classification (NCBI taxonomy): domain Eukaryota; kingdom Viridiplantae; phylum Streptophyta; class Polypodiopsida; order Schizaeales; family Lygodiaceae; genus Lygodium; species Lygodium microphyllum. The sequence continues at coordinate 1,998,102 of NC_141151.1, read as the reverse complement.
TCCCGATGAGGAGGATATCAATCTTTACGTGGGAGATGTTATTCTACAAGCAGCCATGTATGTTTATTCAATGGACCTTGGCCTTTTAGATGGATTACATATCTATGTCCAAAGACTTCATAGTGTAAAGATTATGCTTAGCATCTTTTCTTACATTGCAGAACATCCTTTATTCACATATATTTTCTTTCAAGCCTTTACTTATTGATCTTTTGTATATCCTATTGGTTTTGTTGATCTCTTTTCTTATCAAAGATTGCTCAATGCCTTTCCATTTATATCTCCGTTCTCAGCACTAATCCTGATTCCATTCCTATGCTTACTTTTTACCATGCATTATCTCATAGGGCGGGTCACCCTTGCCCCAAGATGGACCCATGGTGGATTCATCACACTTGGTATCAGAGCAAACACTTGGTGGGTGTGCATGAGCCCTCGAGAGGGCGAGCTTGGTCTAGGAAAAATGGCCCCTATGACAAAGTCTCGAGCTGCTATGCTAAAAGAGGAGATTGAACGGATGTATGCCGAAAAGAGGTAGCTCGCAGTAGATCACATGACATTGGATTCCAAATGAAGAGGCTATTGGCAAACCGAGGTGGTGAAAAGCCCCTTGGCACGGTGCCCTCAGACTTGGACAATGCATCGAACGGGTCCAAAGTGACCTCATGAGGATCAAGGACAATCTAAGAGCTGTCAATGCTCAGATCGAATCGTGGTGTGACCAACTCATCAAAGCAAGAGACTGGGATACCCTGGAACATGAAGATACCCTCAAGAGAGGGATTGCCAAGGACTATAGTGCGGAGATTGCAGTTGGTGCCATGTGGGGCCTTGTGACTTAGAAGAAAAATTTTCCCAGTCCCACACAAAAATAGGTGGCCACATTGACCCTAACTTCTCCCATGAAGCTGCCAAGGCATGTTACCTCCCACCGTGCTGAGCCGAGTTTGAGCTCCAATGATGGCTACTCTAATTGCTCCAAAGACTAATTCAACAACTACTTGAAAGACGACTCTACAGAGTCAAGTGATGACGAAGACAGGCCGAGTGCCCCAACTTTTTCTCAAAACAACAAGCTCCCTGAGTAAGGAGGATAAAGAAATGGCCAACTTCCATGCTGATAGCTGTGAAGACTCCTTGCGCTGAGAGAATAAAGAAACGGCCAACCCCCATGCACATGAAGGTACCAAGCAAGCTCCTTGCACCGCGACGATAAAAAAATGGCCATCTTTCATGAGACCGCAACACCCATCACAAAAAGAACTCCTTGAGCAAGGAGTCGAAAGAAATGGCCATCTACCATGCTGAAAAGAATCAAAGTTGTGTAGCAGAAGACTCGCAGGGCCATGAGAATAAAAAAACGCACTCCCTATGCAAATGAAGGTCATCAAGTAATCTCCTTGTGCTGGAAGAATAAAGGAATGGCCAATGTAGCAGAAAGGACAAAAGGAGCCAAACTGAGCTCCAAGAAGAGAAAAAAGATGAAGGCCCAAGTTGACATGCGGGCAAAACCTAAGAACTCAAGTGGGTGACATTTGCTAAGCAAGTGATCATCCACTCCTATGAGCACAATGAGGAGTTAACCCCTTGTGCTCAAATGGCTGATTTAGAGGGGAATGAGCCCTCATATAGCAAAGCTAAGGCAATCGCTAGGGTGCCTCTCATGTGGACCTATCATGGTGGTGATTGGATCTTTGTGAATGGATCCCAAATGGCCGAGTTGCATGACGACATTGAGTTTGTGGTCACCATGAAGGTGAATTTCAAGGAGGTTCCTTTGTTTGAAAGGCCTACTTGTGCGTTCAAGCCCATTCCGATCTTTAGACCAAAAGGGTGTGATCTTCTTGGTGAGATCAAGGTAGTTGGTTGGCTACATGATCAAGGAGGCTTCACCCTCCAGGTCATTCACGATGGATGCAGCTAATCATGGAGCAAGATAGGTTGGAATGAGTTAGGTGTGAAGACTTAGCTCGCATATACACCCCTCAGACAAATCTAGAAATGACAAGGTCCCAAAGAGATGTGGGTCAACTTGTGTTGGGCACAACACCAATCCATACCCAACCTCCCGTGTCAGCATGTATTATGTGGCCATTGAGGGCCAAATCATAGTTACAACACAAGTGATGGCCTGTGCCATGCAAGCTAGGCGGTTCAATGCTATGCACTCAACTGTTCTACTCGCATCCCATGCCTTAACACTTGATTCAGCCATCAAGGGTCTCAACATACATGTAGGCACAACATGGAACGATAGTTGCCTACCTAACTTGTGTGTGATAAAGCTGTATTTGGGTGACATAGGTCCAATGATTTTGATTGTAGGGAAGACGACCCTTGCATTGTAGGTGTGGCGATTTGATGTAACCCATCAAGCTGTTATGCTTTGTCTAGGTGCTCCACCTATCCAGTCCGCGCAAGATGGGCCCCCTCCTCAATCTCCTTCTAGGTGTGCAGCAAAGTGAGAAAGGGTGCTCGATATAGGAGAAATGAATCTCTCGCATCCTGCAAAGAAACATGCAACAACATGGCATGTTCCTTGGTGTGTTCCTGTTTGAGGTGCTCCTGTTCCTCAAAGGTCTAAGAGAAGGAAGATTAATGGTGCAAAGTGTTGGGATTGCACCTTCTATGCAAGGAGACATGCTACCTTTGCAAGATGACGGTGTGCCCCCTTCAAGAAGATTGCTCATGCTACCAAAGCAAAGATCAAGCCAACTAAGGCTCAACTCTTTTCAAGGAGAGGTGCATACTCAAGATGCACCTCTTGGATGGTGAGGCATGCAGCTACCCTGCAGTGGTCAAATGGTACCTCACATAGGTGGAGGGATGCGGCCACTCTAGCGTGGTCAAATGCTCTCTCCCGCCTTGTTTGCGGATTGATAGATATCTGACCAAATATGGCCTTCTCTCACAAGGAACCACCTTCTTGGCCCTTGCCTTCTTGATGTGGCATGCTCCCTATTGAGCTTTCCGCCTTGGTCCCAAGGTCCCAAGTCCATACTGCTAGGCCAAGTGTTAGGGCAAGTGCGCATGACTTATTTGAGCCAGGTTTCCCTACACTCTGTGCTTGTAAATATGGTTAGCATGTGAACAGATTGAAGTGCACAATAAAAGTCAAGTGATGTAGTCAAGTAGGCCCTGGCCACTCCACATTGTAAATTGAGTCAGTGGGTGGTACATAACTATAGTTTAAGAAGACCATGTTCCACACTTGTAATCAAGCCATTGGGCATGGCACCTAGCAAGTAGACCATGGCCGGCTTAATAGCGAGTCGATAAAGACCCCCGAAGTTTTGCAGTAAAGAATCTAGTGGGTAAAGACTGATATACTTGATAGTGAGCCATGTTAAGACCCCAGAATTTTGAAGTCACTCTCATACAACCACCCCTTGGGATTTGAGTCATGGTTTTGGGACTCAACGAGGACGTCGAGTTCTTCAAGGGGAGGTGTGTATGAGGGATATGAGCCTCTAGTGCCAGTCCCTCACCCCCATAGTGTTGAGTCGAGTTGGATGTGTGTCGCCAATACCTCCACCCTCGCTTGTGAACCAAGTCCCTCTTGCCCTTTGGCTATCTCTTGTACGCTCTCTTGCCTTCATACCTTCTTGCAATACAATCTTGGCCCTCAAGAGGGGTCCTTGTTTTTTAAGCCCGCATCACTTGTTGTATTGTGTATCGTGTCATGTTAAACTTCTGCGTGCTTGTGGGACCGTGGAGTGTTGGGTGATGCCTCACGAGGCGTATTGCATGGGGTGGGTCACCCCTCCCCCATGATGGACCCATGGTGGGTTTGTCATACCCGACATTGATCTTACTGTGACAAGCTACCTTTACTACTGCTAGATATATTTGAGGCTGCCTGTTGCTGCACCTTGGATTAACAAACATGCAACAACATGGCACGTTCCTTGGTGCGTTCCTGTTCTAGGTGCCCCTATTCCTCAAAGGTCTAAGAGAAGGAAGATCGATGGTGCGAAGTGTTGGGATCGCACCTTCTATGCAAGGAGACATGCTACCTTTGCAAGATGACGGTGTGCCCCCTTCAAGAAGATTGCTCATGCTACTAAAGCAAAGATCAAGCCAACTAAGGCTCAACTCTTTTCAAGGAGAGGTGCATACTCAAGATGCACCTCTTGGATGGTGAGGCATGCAGCTACCCTGCAGTGGTCAAATGGTACCTCACATAGGTGGAGGGATGCGGCCACTCTAGCATGGTCAAATGCTCTCTCCCACCTTGTTTGCGGATTGATAGATATCTAACCAAATATGGCCTTCTCTCACAAGGAACCACCTTCTTGGCCCTTGCCTTCTTGACGTGGCATGCTCCCTGTTGAGCTTTCCGCCTTGGTCCCAAGGTCCCAAGTCCATACTGCTAGGCCAAGTGTTAGGGCAAGTGCACATGACTTATTTGAGCCAGGTTTCCCTCCACTCTGTGCTTGTAAATATGGTTAGCATGTGAATGGATTGAAGTGCACAATAAAAGTCAAGTGATGTAGTCAAGTAGGCCCTGGCCACTCCACATTGTAAATTGAGTCGGTGGGTGGTACATAACTATAGTTTGAGAAGACCGTGTTCCACACTTGTAATCAAGCCATTGGGCATGGCACCTAGCAGGTAGACCATGGCCGGCTTAATAGCGAGTCGATAAAGACCCCCGAAGTTTTGCAGTAAATAATCTAGTGGGTAACGACTGACTGACTTGATAGTGAGCCATGTTAAGACCCCCGAATTTTGAAGTCACTCTCATACAACCACCCCTTGGGATTTGAGTCATGGTTTTGGGACTCAACGAGGATGTCGAGCTCTTCAAGGGGACGTGTGTATGAGGGATATGAGCCTCTAGTGCCAATCCCTCACCCCCAAAGTGTTGAGTCGAGTTGGATGTGTGTTGTTGATACCTTCACCCTCGCTTGTGAACCAAGTCCCTCTCGCCCTCTGGCTATCTCTTGTATGCTCTCTTGCCTTCATACCTTCTTGCAATACAATCTTGGCCCTCAAGAGGGGTCCTTGTTTTTTAAGCCCGCGTCACTTGTTGTATTGTGTATCGTGTCATGTTACACTTCTACGTGCTTGTCGGACCGTGGAGTGTTGGGTGATACCTCATAAGGCGTATTGCATGGGATGGGTGACCCCTCCCCCATGATGGACCCATGGTGGGTTTGTCACACCTGACATTGATCTTACTGTGACAAGCTACCTTTACTACTGCTAGATATATTTGAGGCTGCTTGCTGTTGCAACTCGGGATAGTGTGTTTGTTAATCCTAACTCCTGTGTACTTATTCATTCATTTTTCTATTTCATTATCTTTTGTGTTAATTGTCTCTTTGTTAATCCTAACCCTCATTGTGTTTCTTTATTCATCTCTATGTTTGTTGCGTGATTGTCTTTGTATTTGTAGACGAGCATTTCTTTCTAGAGGGAAGCAAAGTACTGCATAACTTCAATTCCCTTGATTTTATAGCATCTTTGAGCTATCCTAAAGCATCTTATAGTCCCTTGTGCATGAAGGGAACACTAGAACCATTAGTATTGTCTTTCCTTGTGATATACCACTACAATATTGTTTAAACTTCTATTTGTTTAGCCCACTTATATAAAATTAATGAGATGCATGTTGAATTCAATGAGCATATAGCTTATTATCATTTTGATTGTGTTTTGAAGATAGGAAACTAATTGATAAAGGTCAAAATGGTGAACTACAAGACATTGGTAATCTTTGACATGGATGGAAGTTTGTTGAAGTAATAGTCCAAATGAAGCCAACCCTATGATATTCACGATTGGCCTAGATAATCACAATAACCAGTTCTCCATGGTTTTTCATTCAATAGCTTCTCTATTGCAATATTACTTCAGTTATCTTAACTTGGATTCTCTCAAAAATCAACCTTGCTAATCACCAATAATACTTCACGGATGTGGCCTCTAAGAGCTCCCAAGCCATCTTTGCCTCTCTTGAATCTTTGTGAGAGTGAGTTCTCAGTACTATATTGGAATCGAACCTTAACTTTCCTTCTCAATTGCTTATAACCAAGAGCATCATTTACCTACATTAAGAAATCTTGAGATGCTTTGTATTGGCTCTCATATCATGAATGTTTAAGTGGAACATATCGAAATTGACTGCTTAAATTAGTCTCAATATCTAACAAAGCATATGGAAAAATTACATGGCGTAGTGTATAGGATGTGAGCAAGAAATAGAGAGTACATAGCAAATAAGAGAACATAAACTTCTTTAATTCCAAATATGCTTGTTCCACTTGCCTACTTTCATTGTGAAGCTTAGATCATGATTTAGATAGATGATAAGTGAAAAGCTTAAGGCTAATTGGAAGAATTCTAATTGAGCAAAAGGCAGATGATGATAACTCTAAAGGGGTCTCCCTTTTATAGGTTTGGAAATCAGTTAGGTCAATCTCCCCTAGTTGTTTAGGGAAAATTCCAAGGAATATTTCCTTGATGTCAGGTCGGATGTATTGCCCATGGACTCTCTTCAAAGGGGCCATTGGCTCCCTTGAGACCCCCCCCCGCCCCCCCCCCCCCCCCCCCCCCCCAATCCAAGGCTCACTTTCATGATCCTTGGACCCTAAAATAGGGATCCTTGATAACTATCACATCCTACAACTCAATGCAATGTGCCTTGAGGTACTACTAGCTTAACCGCTCTATCAAACCCAAAGGTTAAACCCACAAAGATCACATTTTTGCCACTGGTCACAAAAACCTCATCTCACAGATAAATCATGACTCAACCTGGGCTCACTCATGGCTTGTCCTCATAATGGTGGCCTTACAACTTTGAGAACCTTGAATCATTGGTGGCACCTTATGAGGATTAGGCATTTAACATATGTGACACCCCCCACCCCAATGTCCACTGGGAGGCAAACTTCATGCCATCTTAGGATTGTTGAATCTTCATCCTGCACTCCCATATGCCATAGTGTTCCCCTTAACCATATTGCTTCACATGTAGCAAAACAAGTTGTTTTGTAATCTGCTTTGATAGAAAATGCCACAACTGGTTACTTCTTACTAATCCAAGAGAAGATTCATGAATTCAAAGAAACAATATCTAGAAACTGACTTCCTGGAATCAATGTCACCTACATAGTTTGAGTCACAAATTTCCACAAGAAAACTTTCGAAATTTTATGTGACACAATAGTCAAGATTTCCCTTCAAGTATCTAAGCACTAACATCTCGACTTGCCAATGACTTTGATGGGATTTATTAAGAACCTACTCAAAACACCAATAGTGAAAATGCTATTTGGCATGGTGTTGATGTGCTTTTCAAGCTATCATCAACCTTGTAATTTATCTTCCAAACATACTTGGTACTAATAATCTTCCTCTTTTCTGGCTAATTCACCAACTCCCAAGTATCATTCTTTATGATGTTGGTATACTCAACTTGCATAGCTACTCTCCGTGTTAAATCTATAAGTTACCTGGCTCCTTTACTTCTCTCATAATCTTAGCCACGAAGGCCATATTAATATGTAAGCAAAGACATTTCTTCGCTCCTCTATTCTCTGAGACGGATCAATTTGCCTTTTTCTCAACAACTATAGACATAGGATTATTTCGATCATAGATCTGCTTCACTCATCTTCGCCTTGGCTTTTCGAGTGGTATAATGATAGCTTAGTGAATTTTCTCCTCATCATTGGAAGATGATACTTCCTCCTCGATGGCAGGGATAGCTCTTGGTAGTGGACTATTTTTTCACTTGATAATAAAGTGAAAAAACTTGCATTTTCCTCCTCCATTATATATTCTACTCCTTGAACACCACATCACAATTCACTATGATCTTTGCCCCTTAGTCATACAATTTATATGTCTTGCACATATTCAAGAATATCATTTGGAACTTCTAATTTTAACTTGTTCTACAATCATTATATACCTACCCTTCTTATAATAGAAGTACGCTTGGAACTTTTCCTTACCACTCTTGTTATTTTTGTCACCGTCACTTTTGGTGGAGAAACCACATGTGCCTTTTATATTGGTGAAGAATGCAACATCTCCAATATCATTTCCTTCTAGGGCTTTAAGATGCAATTCCTCCATTAGTAATGCACAAAAATCCTTAAATGCAAAAGCTTAAGGCCTCACTTCAATATTAAAGGCAATCACTAGCCTCTCAAACTTTGATGGACAAATCCGAAGAGACCTCCTCACTCAATCCTCACTAGTCTTTTGCATCCCAATGCTAACCATTTGGTCATATAGATGATTGGTCCGAGTGATGAATGATTTTCTTGTCTCTCTTACAATTAACTTGTATGTTACTAGAGTTAATTCTCCAAGTTTTAGATCTTTGTTTGATTTCGTATCTTGAATCGACTCTCTAACACATTCCAAGCCTTTGATGCCTTGGTTGTATGCTGAATCAATATTAAAACGCTATTAGAACAGCTTGTAACTAAGACACACAATGCATCTTATGTTCATTCATTTCCAAGCAAGTAAAAGATTAGTATTTAGAGAAATTATAACACTTGAATTTGATGGATCAAGGGTAGGTAATGGTTCTCGGACAATTCCTAGTACAATCTCCAAAAACTCATAAGCATCAAAGATAGTATAACTTTAAGCTTCCACAAAATGTAAATTGTACCATCTAAGCTTCTCTTCATTGCTAAAGCCATTGCCTCTCACATACTCTTCACTCATTAAGAGCCTCCTAAGCTTTGGCTAATGCAAAGATAACTATGTTTACCTGTGTACCTCCATTGAGAAGCTTAAATGGCAATCTAAAGAGATGATATGTAAAGAGCTTAAGGCCAACTGAAAGAACTCTGACTAGGTGAAAGATAGTTGATGGCTATGGAGATGTCTTCATTCTTATAGCCAAGAAAGGTGATTAGGTGGGCTTATCCGACCTACCATGTTATGAACCTCCCATAGTCGGCAACTCATGATATCCCATTGCAAGGCACACATGAATTTACAAACAAAGATGATACCCTTTGTTAGTAAAAGTCCACAATTATTCTTGTGATCGGGTTTTGTAGAGGAATATCATCCAAGTTGTAGAACAAATGTGGATTATGAAGAAAGGAAGGTGAGAGGAGGGAAGTTACAAAGGAAGAGATTAGGATGAGCGCAAATAGGAAGCACCCTACAACGAGGGAATTTAACTCTTGAACTTTGATCTCCTTCACTTTCACTTTTCTCCCGGACCTATATTTCTTTGGTTTGGCAAACCATAGATGTCTCTATTTCTACCTTGATTTCTTTTTTCTTCAAGCATGAAATTATTACCATTTTGAAAAAGAACTTACATCACACACCTTAAGAAAAACAACCTACTATTTGAAACAACTTGCAAAGTCCACAATGTCAAAATCTAGTCCTTTTGATAGGGAGAAAAGAGAGTGTCCATTTTGCTACTTCCCTAATTCAATAGCATGAATATGCAATACTTTCTCAAGTTTGCCTTGAGATTAATCTCAAAACAGTACCAAGTCCTAGAGAACCTCTATATGTTACAGTACCTCCCCACTGTCTAACACAGAGGCCTGAAGTTTGTATTCAACTGCCTATTCATGTACCACAGTCTGCCTTCAATAAAAGAAACTGACCAAGCACATTCTAGTTGGTGTCAACACCTCTGAATCAAAATTTTTCTGAGGACAATTGAAACCAAATTTTAAAACCAGGAAGCAGCCAAACACACAAAACATCAGTAGAGATTGAAGACTTTTGTTGCAAATGGCTCACAAAAACATTGTCTCCTATAACCAAAACAAAAGAAAACGTCCAAGGCAAATGAAGAGCAGCAAGCAATCCAACTGCAACATCACTTGTACTCTTTATGTAATACATTTAAAGCAAGAGCCCTCGGTCTGCACTCACTTCCATTGGAGTAAGAGTAATGCGTCTTCTTCAAACCAATTTTCATCTATTCTAGAGATACTTTACCCAAGTTCTGACACACTATTCTTAATCCATATTCTTCAAACTAACTTTGATCTATTTTGGAGATATTTTCCCCCAGGTTACAGGCACACTACATGATTTAATAGACTAAATGCTTAAGCATGTAACAGATTTGGATGTTACCTTCGTGTGAAATCAATCTGTTTAGCAGCAGCTTAACTCTTCTTTTATTGTCACTCAAACCAAAGAACTGTGTGTGAATCCTGAGACATAGTCCTTGTTCTATGGATCATCACAATCAGCATAGCTCTTTAGTATACTTCTGTACCTCATAATCTTCCTCCCCCTTTGGATAACAGATCAAATTTTGAGCGTTGCAGTTTGCAGCTTTGTCCATTGAAATCCTTGAATATCTAGTGAGCTCACAGACTGAATTATCAGCTCTGCAAGTGAGACAACTCAAAAAATATGGCTGCAGTCATTCCAAGCAATGACCAGCTAGGACTTTCTGCAGTTTAGTTAACAATCCTGATTTATAACAATCCTATGCTTGGATGACAAAGTATGCAGGAGTGTAAGTTGCTTCAAATATTACCATGTAAAATACACATGTTGATATGACCAATGGTTTTGGCAGATGCTCTTGATACCACCTTCCAAGACCATGTACATACAATAAAGGTCAGTGCAAGCAGGGATGAGCTCATCCTCTGTGCATGCTGCTATAAATAGTGTTTCTGAATTGCAAAACACTGCTTGAATTATTTCAATCAGTGGCCAGAAACATAAGCATATAGAGTAAAGATGGTAAATAGTTCATGTTGTAAACCTGTTTATATCTAGCCAAGACTGGCATGTAAAGTTTACACCCAAATGCTGAGGTGAAACACACCATGTGACCAAGATCTTGATACAATAAAGCCATTAGTTAAAATGGTGAAAGGTAAACAGTCAGAATGTCAGAAGGTAGAAAAGCTACGACAAACCCGCTTCTACAAAAATTTTGAATATGATACCAAAGCCCAAACATTAGAAGGAGCTGTCTGATAAATGGTATGATTGGTAGCTTCTAATTTTGCCCTCCTCTCCGAATTGTGAGAGAGACATGGGAGTAAATATGTAGCTCCCAATTGATGATCCAATGCTTGAGTTGGACCCGAATGTGTACGCTTGCAGGTTCTGGCAAGGCAAAACTCTGTGCCAGATTGTGTTTAAAAATTCAACAAGCTGGCAATGTAAAACATCATATGCCTACTTGGCTTTGGCATATGACACCTGAGCCACTTGTGAAGCCCTATGGCAACATCCTCTTAAATATCTGCGGTCAAATCAGGAGGAATGATCATACTGCCACCCTTTATACAAGCACTTCAAGGTTCAAAGGCTGCTCCCAAATTCGTTTAGTTATGAGCATTCACACTAAATGTGTTTCATGCGCTCCATGCTAACAAACTGCCCCTGCAACCGCTAATTCACAAGAATCATCTACTTTCTCCCAGACCTCTATGCCATTTGCAGCATCTTCTTCTGTAAGATCCTTAGACATAGCTTCAGGGATACGATGACGATCGAGAATTCGAAAAGAGGCTTCCCTAGCCGCTTCATAGTTCAGGACTGCAACCCTACCATCTTCCAAATCAAACCGAATACTCTCCTCCTGACAATTGTCCACAAGATCTCTTAAATGGCGAAGGTTTAGAATCTCCACTCCATTGACCATCTTGACCTGCTTCACCGCAAGACCACAATATCAGAAAAGAAAATACCTACGGCTTTATCTAGGTAGCCCTAGAGCATTGAAATTCAAGCAAATCCATTATTCTGTAGTCTGAATGGACCAGAACTGTGAATTGACCATGAAAAGTTTATAAAGAAGGTAACTAAGTTTAAGATGAAACATTCAAGTAAAGTCCACCTGGAGCTCAGCAAGTCGCTCATACCCAGCATTGACATCATCTACTAGAACCTGCAGAAAGTTATAAGTGAAAATCAGAAAGTGAAAAACTTTTACCTTTTTAACACATAATAGTAAATTCTAGAAATGCCAACAAAGTCTATGCTTCTAAAAAAACTTAAAGCTCTCCTTCAAAAACACTATTTTTAATGGTTTTTTCAATTTATTTGAACATAAATGACTGATTTTTCCTGATTTTTTTATTTATGTGACTAGTATGGACTGTCCATCAGCATATCAATTATTATTCCATGTGAACGACATTGAACCCTCAAAACCCAACAAAATCCCCATTTTGCATTAAATCTCGCATCTCAAATTTTGCAGTTTTAATCTTTTTTAAGTAAACAATTGAAAGTGACTTAGTTTTTTATGATTCCGGACATTGGCAAACATGACTCAAGCATTTTCAACTATCTTTCATGATAAACACAAGAGATAGGACATAATACGTAATAAAGAACTAAAATCAAACTCAAAACCAAATAAGTGAGACACAAGGAAACTCCCAATAATCCTTAAAACCCAAGTGGCAAAATGTACCAAAGAAAAACTGGTATTGCCAATATTGTCAAAAGACTGGCAATTTTAACAACGAGTGTTGATCAAAGGTGAAAGGTACACAATCAAAACAAAAGACCACACCCCCACCTCTCAGTCCAATAACCCCCAACTGTTGAGCTAAAAATGCATTAGCTTCACTTAAACAGCCCCAAAACATGCTTAATTAAGGAAGAACCTTGTTTATTTAAAAAGAAATGTGTTCCTAGAGAGTGTTTGTATCCCATAAGCACAAACCCACTTAGGAGTGCCCAAACTTTCTATAAATAGGTATGCTGCCCTCCATTCATCCCTAATCTCGTTATTGCAGGTTTCAGGTGTTTTCCTCTTGCTGCCCACACCCCGTTCGCGGAGGACATTGCAGTCCAAGCTGTCCATTGCTGTCTTCACTAAGTTGGCGCCTGTCTCCAGCACTCCGTCATCAGTTTGCTACTATTTCCAGTTAGGTGACCATTGCTGTCCGTCATCCAGTTGTCGTACAGCTTGCCACATCAGCATACTGCTACGTTTCCAAGCCCAGCTGCCGCCCTGCAGATTTTCTCTCCTCTAGCTATCGCCATCGTCTCCTTAGCCTATCGTTGCTGTTTTCTCTCTCCTAGCCTGCGTTTGCTGTTTTTTCTCTCCTAGCTGCATTCACAGTTTTCTCTCTCCTCACCTACGTTTTTAGTCTATCTCTCCTCACTTGCGTTTATAGTCTTTCTCTCTCTTGCACTACCGTTTGCATCAGATCCAGCCTTCGTTGGCTGCATTTGCTGGTGTTCCACATCTGAAGGCTGCCTTGTTGCGATTCGAAATCCATTCGGAGTACAACATCCGAATCCGTTCGGAGTACAACACACTCTCCAACTCATTACCCTTGAACTAATCCTTGAGATACAAGAGTTAGCGGTACAATATTCATTCACTGCATAGTGTATTTGCTACATGAGCATTCTATATTCAGTAGTTATATCACTTCGTTCATTCTCAGTGTTCATTGTCTCTCAGTTACCCTAACCCTAATTGTGGTCTTCTATCAATCTATGCTTTGTCGTACGTTGTTATTTGTATTTCTGTGTTAGGATATTTTTTTATATGGTATCAAAGCCGAGTTCTCTGAGAGAAACCTGGACCTTGATCTGAAAGCTCTACACAAGAAGCGAGAAACAAAAAAACGGCATATGACTTCAAACACTACTTCCACACCACTTCTCACATCCGAGCTAAATCCATCAAGCAACGAGTCGGAGTGGGCCTCATAGCTTGCTTCACAAACTCCCAATATAGCCGGACAGACATTGGACTACCATGGAGTTCCACAACCTTACGAGATCACTGTAGTTGAGTATGATCTCATTTTGATCCATGGAGCCCAATAGCAGATAAAAGATAAGTCTAAATTTCACCCTTTAGATTCGGTGCACTTATTTACTAACCATATAGGAAGAGCAAAATCTCTACTTACCACTGGCCATCCGCAAGTGGAAATTGGCATAGAGTACACTCCATTGCCTTTATACTTATTCTCTCCAGTGCTAGGTATGTCTACCATTTCAGCATAGTTGCCTCCATACGACGTACGGTACTATCCGTATGGTACGTATTTGTATGAATTTGTACGTTTTTCTGGGCCTATTTGGGTCACCAGTTCTATGCGTCCGCGTTTCCTGTACCCCCGCCTCTACTCCTGCACATTCCGCCTGCCTGCCTGACACTTTTTTGGGGGGTGCATAGCCTTGGATACCTCATCCCATCCCCTTTTCTAACCATGCACTCCCCCCCCCCCCCCCAAGCCTCTTTGGATTCCTTCCATCTGGCAGACCTCTCTTTGACTGTTTGAGCTTTCACCCTTCTCTCATCTACAAAAGGTGCTCCTCTCCTCCATGCTTCCACACAAATTCAGCAAGCACTTACTATTCTCATCTTTCTCTCTTGGATCTTGATTCTTGAATGGACTTTTGATTTGTCCTTCTCGAATCTCACCTCCCATCCCCTCTTTCCCGCACCCTATTGAAGCATTTTCCATTCTCAAATCTCATCTCCCATCCCCTCTATCCCGTACCCTATCAAAGCATTTGCCATTCTCATCTCCCATCCCCTCTCTCTTACTCTTGCTCTTTCAACTTTACCCCAACCCTCGAGCCTCTTGAGTCTCCCTCCCTTTCAACTTTCAAGACTCAAGTTTCAAGAGTCGAGACTCAAGCATATCTCTCTCTCTCTCTCTCTCTCTCTCTCCGTCATCGGCACCATGACTACGAGGCATTCAATTTGCACGCGATCCATGTGGAGAGGGACACGAAGAAGTCCGACTCCCACCATTGGACAAGCAAGTATTGCAAGAAGCACTATACAAGTGCTGCAACTCGGCTTCTCCAACATCTTTCCAAGACGGGGAGGGAAGTTGCTCCATGCAAGGAGATCCCTCAAAACACCGCAGAGGATATTCTCCCCAAGATGAGAGGGGGATCCACAAGAGAAGGAGGAAGTGGCTTATCGGCACCAACTCCTATGCCTACTAAGGAGGAAGTATCAAATGTGGACGAATCTTCAGCCGATGAGGGAGAGGCCTCTACCATCGGTGGTGGGGGCCTCCACATCCGCATCCGGCTCCGGTAAAGATAAAGAGAGGAGGCTCATGCAGTGCCGGAGAGACAATCCTCTCTCTCTCTCTCTTAAGCTCCCAGTCATGTGCGTGGATCGGCTGCCTTTCTTAGAGAAAGGCAACGACTTGCGAACATTGAAATTGCACGTACGGTGATTGAGTGCAATCTTGCATTCAATGTCCTAAAGCAAAAGCAATGGAAGAAGATGGCAAAAGCCATTGCCAATGTGGGTCCATGTGAAGAATGGACCACTGTTACATACAATGACATGAGGACGAAAAAGATTGATGAAGAGGAGAGGATTGATAGAACCCTTGATCCTATTTGGGCCACATGGATAAAATATGATTGCTCCATTCTCACCGACGGATGGAGTGATCGTAAGAAACCAGGCATCATCAACATACTCGTTCTCATGTCCACTCGACACTTACTTTTTACGAGCCATAGATACCAACAAGAGGGGGAGAAAAACGACGGGCGCATTCATCTATTCGACAAGCTATCATTGAGGTATACATTGCACTTTGCCTTTTAAATTTGTTTTACTTTCTTTCATTATGATAATATCATGATTCATAATTAAAATTTTATTTATGCATAACTATCTATCTCCCTATTCTAATAATTAATTTCTCTCTAGTATCTATGATCTATCTCGATTCTCTCTTTCCCCTCCGGCCGCAAGGCCCCCAACCCTTGGGCCCTATCTCTCTTCATTCTTGAATCTTGAAAGTTGAAACTTGAAAGGCTCAAGTTTCAACTCTCTCTAGACTTTCTCTCTTTGACCTCCAATTTCCAAGTATTGTTAGTAATAAGTATACTTACTTGTAATTTGTAAATTGTGGTTGTAGGTGGGTCCCTCAAATGTGGTGCAAATTGTTACCGACAATGTATCGAATTGTTAGCGCATGGGCTGTCTTCTTGAGGCCAAGTTCCCTACGATTGTGTGTACGCCATGTGCAAGTCATTGTTTGAACTTGCTCATGGAGGACATTGGAAAGCTCAAGTGGGTGAAGAGGGTGGTCCGCAAAGCTACCTCAATTGTCACATTCTTCACGGTAAAGGTAAAGGTACTTGCGATGTATCGTGAGCATAGCACATTGGAGTTAAAGAAGCCTTCTTCAACTAGCTTTGCTTACATGTGGTTATTGCTAGAGCACATTTATAAGGTGTGGTCCAGCCTTCCGCCAAACAGTGATGTCCACTCTATGGAATGAGTGGGATGAGGAGGCCAAAGCCATGCAACGCTTGTACCTTAATGAGCAATTTTGACAAAAAGTTTGTGTCGTCATTTTTGTGACTCCCTTTTATAGGGTGTTACGTATGAGCGATTGTGAGGGGTCCACCATGGGCCTTCTCATTCACTTCTTTAGAGCCGCATTGGTGGAGGCACATACTTGTACAGTGATCACAGAGACACAGCCTGCACATGTTCCAGAGATAGCAGAGAGCAGATGGGCGTGGATGCATAAGCCCATCCATGGTTTTGTCGCATTGGTACGTCCGGCCTACAAGTCACCGGCAGTCATGGATGATAGAGAGTTCTGTTCGGACCAACTTGCTTATTTGACTCGTGCGGTCCTAGTGGATGACCACAATGCAGTGCTAGAGGAGCTAGGATGCTATGCAGATTAGAGAGGGCATGTAGATTTTCCTTCTCCCACTTGTTCGAGGAGAAAGTCACTTGTGAAGCCTTTAATTTAGTGGCAAAACTTTGGATACGCACTGGAGACCCTTCAACCCTTAGCCATAAGGGTCGTTGCTCAGGATTGCTCTTCGGGTGCATGTGAGAGAAACTGGAGTGCCTATTCTCTCATTCACACAAAGATTCGCAATTGGCTTAGCACACAACAGTTAGAGCGGCTAGTCTATTGCCGCACTAACTTACGCATGATGAGGGCTATGATGAGCATGGGTAGTCCGAAGCAGGTTAAGCTTAAACACTTAACCATAACATTTAAAATTTGTTGTTTTAACTTTTAAACTTTAAGCTTTGAAATTTATACTTTACAATTTAGACTTTAGCATTTACAATGATCAATCTTACGTGCATCACTGCATTGTGTAGGTGAATGTTGATACATTCAAGTTGATGGGCGACACTCTTTCAAGTATACATAAGGAGGTGGACGAGAAAGAGGAGATGATTTTTGCAGAGCTCTATAGAGAACTTATAGCAACAGATTCTCGTGACACTCGCAATCAGCGTACTCGTGGGCAAGAAGTTCGAGTAGGTGGTAGCAGGGGCATGGTACCCTCCATCATCGAGGGGTGGTTCGAGTGGCTTGCAAACATATGTAAGGCGAGGCTCTAGTAGCTCACATCCTGTGTCTCATGATGACATCCCTCCCTTGCCATCATTTGATGATGATGATAACCTCATTAGTCAAGATGAGTATGAGTGTGTCTCATCATCGAATGTCGAGGAGACATCTTCAAACTCTCTTGATGAGCACTCAAATGGTTCTGATGATGATGATGATGATGATGATAGTGATGCCTCATTATAGATTCACAAGTCTCTCTTTTTTTTGTATCAAATATACTAGACTGTAGTTGTATCGCATGTTTTACGCAGCCCATGCGACTGCGATGGTCACCCTCATGTATTCATCTTATTCTATAATGAAATGGCTATTTCCACTTTAAACATGTATTCTATGATCTATCATTTAATGATTTATGGTTCTTATTATTTAAAAAATCATTTTAATTTTTTTTCATACTAATATCGTACCGTACCTTATAAAATCATAGGGTACTATTTAGTACCGAATTTTATCGTACCGTACCGTATCGTACCTTTCGTACTTGACAAATATGCATGTCAGATTTTGTTAGTGATGATTTTCCTTCTCCTATTGGTATGGATGATTTTCATGATAAAGGACGTATGCAAAACAATTTTTGGTTTATAAGTGATGAGGAAGACAGACATTTCTTTATGAACTCAAGACTAGGTAAGCAGTTGAAACAAAAAACTGTGAGTATCCATTCCCCTTTTCCTTCAAACAATTTTTTTTTCAAAGGTCAAAATGAAGTAGGTGCATCTTCATCATCATCATTTCAATTTAATATATTTAATGGACAAAAGGAACCCATATTATTTCCCATATCTACACCTATCACAAATCCATTTAATATCCCTCCCATCCCACCCTCTTATTCCGCTGCCACATCCTTTCAGTCTCCATTAACTGCACTGCATGCTGCATCTCATGAAGGATCACATATGTTTTCATTCACCACACTAGAAGGTTCTTCAAACTTAGGCACAATCGTTAGGAACTCATCTCTTCCTCAACTAGGTGGTGTTCCACCTTTTCCTCACACACTTTTGAGATCATTGCAACATGGGTATTTTCCCCAGTCTCTCCTGAGTGTGGATCAATTGTTGGTGCCACAGTTTGCCTCCATGGCATTACCTTATGGACCCTCTAGTCATCATGTTGTGTCCTAGCCAATATTTGGACAGGGATTACGTGTCCTAGTGCCTCAACCTCCACTGGCATCTTATGGAAACATTCATGTTCCAATGCCTCTGTATCAATAGACACTCATTGGACACTCAGCCTATTTTTACCTACCCACCTCGTCCCCCTCCTTATCAAACACCTACACCACCACCACTACCATTTTATCCTCCACATCCATCTTACCCCACATTCTCGACACCTCATGATTCTACATCATC
The DNA here is from genome assembly GCF_053477565.2 of Lygodium microphyllum. Lineage (NCBI taxonomy): Eukaryota > Viridiplantae > Streptophyta > Polypodiopsida > Schizaeales > Lygodiaceae > Lygodium > Lygodium microphyllum. Next base: position 1,979,402 of record NC_141151.1, on the reverse strand, counting down.
TTCCGCAAAGCATGCATTCAATGACAAGACTCGTTTTAACGAGTCAAACTTTACAACTTGGTCAAACTTGAAGAGACATGTCCTTGACTCATAGAACCTATGGGATCTTGTGCATGGGTTGGAACCCCAACCCGATCTCGCACTTGTTCCATACGAGGTTGTCAGCTCATGGAAGGCTAGGAATGCCTCCGCTATTGTCAAGCTAATACAGGGCTTATTGCCTGAGTTTCATTCTCAACTTCAGCATTTTGAATTAGCATCAAAGCGATGGGCACACTTGACTGATTGCTATGTAGCTCGAGACAGGACCCGTCAAATAAATCTTGACCATGAGCTCTAGAACTTCAAAATCTCTGACCGGGATGACTTGAAAGTCAAGTCGGTTGAGTATCGACATCTCCTTACCGAATTCTCCACTATAGGGACTCCTAAGTCCTCTGACAATCAAGTCACATTGTTTCTTAACAAGCTACTACGTAAATACTTCAATTTTGTGCAACAAGTGGTTTCTCTGCCCAATTTACCCACATTTTATGAATTTGAGTGCCAGTATTGCGTTATGCACAGATGTTTGATCGGTTTCATATGAATAATCTCTCAAAGGGGGCTCTTGTTGCTCATTCTCAAAAGAGACAACAAGAAAAGGATAAACAAAATCAAACTTCAAATCACAATCAAAATCAAAATCAAAATCAAGCAGGGAAATCACAAGGAAACTCCTAGTCTTAGCTTCAATCAAAAACTAATCAAGATTGAGTTCCATAGGTTCAGGTTCAATAAAAAATTGGTCCCATAATGCTTACCCAAATGTGGTTTCAACTTCTAACAATGAAGAATGCTCCAATGGATTATAAAAACTCCACGCTTGAGTAAAAAAATTCAATCACCATTGGAGAAGAGCCTATGAGCAATGAAGAAGTGCTAATTCTTGATGGAGATCAAGAATTGATGAAGCAGCTAGACAACAAGGTTTAGTTCACTACCTTTGGTGGTGGAATGTGAAAGATACATATAGGGTCTATGCTACTCACTAGAGGCGATAAAAAAGAAACTCTATATTATCTCCATTGCAAGGCACTTCTTGAAAAGTTTGTTGCAGTTGCAGAAGTGCAATCACACATGGAGTTATAGCACAAGCGTCTTGGACACATGAGCCAAAAGGGTTTATAGACACTTTCTTCACTTGGAAGAGTTGATGTGAAAAACTCGAAGCTTGACTTTTATGATGACTGTGTTTTCAGAAAACATGTAAAGAGTTCATACTCTCATGGAGCCTCTAAGAAGGCATGTATCTTGGATTTAGTCCATTCTCATGTATGTACCATGCCAATAAAAACTCATAGTGGTTTTCGTTATTTTGTGTCTTTTATCGATGACCATTCTAGAAAGCTATGGGTTTACTTGCTTAAGCTAAAAAGCGAGGCATTAGACGCTTTTAAAAGTTTTATGTATTTGTTAGTACTGAAAAGGATTTAAAATTAAAATGCATAAGAATGGGCAACAAGGGGAATATGTATCTAAAGAATTTAATAAGTTTTGTGCTGTCAGTGGGATTAAACGAGAGCTTACATCTCCTTATAATTTATCATCTAATAGTGTGGCTAAGCAAATGAATCGCACGTTATGTGAGAAGATTTAATGCATGTTGTCCACAGCTAATCTCTCGCAATCATTTTGGGGAGAGGCACTTAAAACCGTAGTGCATATTTGCAACCGATCTCCACATAGTGCACTTAAAAGTGGCATCCCTGAATAGGTTTGGTCTGGCAAACCTACTTCATATGACCACTTAAGGGTCTTTGGCTGCGAATGCTATATACATGTACCTGTTAATAGCAGAACCAAACTTGACATGAAATCCCAGAGGCATCTTCATGGGTTATGGAGATGAAAGTGAAATGGGCTATGGAGTTTGGGTTCCAAGCATGAAAAAAGTGCTATGCAGCCAAGATGTGGTATTTAATGAGTCAAAGCTGCTGAAAAATGCCACATCTAATGATTTGGACAAAAAGAAAGTGCAATTTCAGCATGAGCAGCCACTTGAATAGCCATCGGCATCGTACCACTAAAATCAACACCTACAATTCAAGGAATTTGTCAAGGATTTCAGATGCTCGCTCATCCATTGTGAATTTGGAGCAGCATTTGGCCAGTTGGGGTCCCTTTTGTGCAAGTCCTGGGTGAAAATCAAGGGGCAATTGGCCCTAATTGTTTGTTGTTTGTTTGTACAGCAATAGGGCTTTTGGATCAACAAAGGAGAATGTGGAATCTTAGCTTATACTCAATCCATTAGCAATTATAGTTAAAGAAATAACAAAAGGGACGCTAGTTTTGGGATCAACAAGGTGTCCAATGTCTTAGACTGTTAAGGTAAATTGTGCATTTCAATCTATGTTCAATTATTAATTGTTATAATTAAGTGATTAATCAGGTATTAACACCCTATCCGGGAAGGAAGGTTGGTTTCATTAGTACACTCTAGATCCATCTCCGATGGATGGCACACATCAACACTTCCCTCAACCCACTACCACAAGCCACTGATTGTCGGTGGCTCTACCCTTGAGTGTTCTGTACTTTCTCTCATTCATTTACAGCATCGATACATTCACTTCAAAGTTCTCTTTCTTCTTTGTTTGTGTTTGCATTTTGCATTTTGCATTTCACGTCTATTGCCTTACTGTCGGAGTTACTGTGTTTCACTTGTGTTCATACGTTCCGTGTTTTCTCTATGCAAACCCTAGCATATCTTCTCAAGCATAAGTCTCGGAGAGAAAAATGCAGGCTTCAGCTGAATCTGCTCAAATGGCTCAGAAACAGGCCGCCCTCATGCAAACGTAGATCTGGAGTGTTAGAAGACAGGCATAGAAACCCACTGTAAGCAAGGGAGTATAAGGGCAAATGAGTGTGAATAGCCCTAGGGGCAAGGGAAACCCTAACCCTAGCTGGCAAAGGCTATATAAACAGCCTATGGGTCACTATCAAGAGTGAGAGAGTGTACCCAAGTTGTACTCTAAGCAACTTATTAAGTAAGATTTCATTCTTGTACTTTGAGCTCTCTTCTCCCTCTTGTGCACACATTCCAATGCTGCAAACTCTAATTCTCAACATGGTATCAGAGCCATCTCTGATCTCCTCAGCTTCCCTCAGCATCAGCTATGACTAAGTGCACATGAGCTATCCTTTCCTTCATCTTATCCTTCTTTCCTCCATAGCTGCCTATAACCTACCTCCATTGGAGGACTTGGGGAGGACAAAGGAGGCCATATCTCCCTCTGCTTTCTTCTAGGGATTTCTTGCCTATCTCAAGGCGAATCAGCCTGGCACGATAGACGTCAAGATTGGTCGACGGCGTGGGCAGCATTGCATGAATTTCAGAAACGGTGCAGTTTTCTGACAACGCAGAAGTCGAATTGCTGTACACGCAGCAGGCAGTGCAATCATACTGCTATCTTGGGGCTTTGATAGCCCCCCAAGTGGGCTATCCTCAGCTAAAAAGGTTCTTGGAAATTCCTCTCACAGAGAGAGATCTCTGCCAAACCCTAACTGTGTTTTTTTGGGCAGCCATAGCCAACAAGCTCCAAGCTTGACATTTTGTCATGTTTTCACTCTGAGCTTCATTAACAGTGATTCTAATCACTGAAGCAGAGTCTCTGAAGCCCATTCCAGATTCTAAAGCTCTTGGGCATGCTCAATGGACATCACTAAGCATCGGAAAGCCGACTTCCAACCGGGTTCCATTCAAGCACTTCACTAAGCTTGACAATAGTGTTTTCTAAACACTAATCATGAATCATCAGGTTAATTGCTTACTGGGCATTCACTAAAACCCAGTGAGTTTTTTATTCCTCTTCATATATCGTTGTAAGGTTATGTGTAAAATTAACACATAGACCATCATGCACTAGAAGTGTATTGCATACTGTGAGTGACTTTGTCTCAAGTACATTGGTCAGTGAAATCAATAGCATGAGTGTCATTGTACTCTCCTCGGAATCATCAGCAACAAGCATTGAGATCATAGACAAACCGTGTCCAACACAAGCTTCATCCACTAAGTCATACCACAAGGAGAAGCCTGAAGTCCAGTCTAGGTTTACTTCATTAAAACCTAAAAAGACTATTAAACCTCGGAAGAAGCTTGCACATAAGAAAGGACCATCAAAGTCATACTTTGAAATTTTACACTTATATGATTTTCAACCTTTCTTTTCATTGTAACTTTGACTTCACATTGTCTAATTTGCTTCCGCATCAGTGAAAAGTCTGTAAGGGACTAGACATTGCCCTTGTCCTAACAAGTGGTAAGACCTTCCCAATGACCACAACATATGCTGATGTCCGTCCACAAATTCGAAAGTTTGATGGCAAGGATTTCCACCCATGGCAGGTACTTATAAAATACAAAATGATGGAGAGAGGGTATTGGCCTCTCATTCAAGGCAGTAGAGCTGTAAACTCTGCAAATATGATTGATATAGAGGATGACCAACGTGCTCAAGCAATCATAATGCTACACTTAGATGAATCCCTGATTCATCATGTTGATCAACTAAACACTGCTAAAGAAAAATGGGATGAGCTTGAAAAGCTCTATGGAGCCACTGGCAAAAATACTAAAATCTTCCTTAAAATTGAATTCTTTAGCTTGGAATATCGTTCAAGAGAAGATTTGGGAAAATTCATTTCTCATATGAAGGGACTTATGGCACAGCTTGCTTCTGTACAAGCTCCAATACATGAAGAAGATGCTATTGCTATTCTCCTAAAAGCTGTAAAACAGGTGTTTCCTACTCTTGTAACCACTCTCACCAACATTCTAGATCCTACTTTGGCAAGTACCATTCAATCCTATTTGGATGAAGAAAAGAGGAACCACAAAGAAAGCAGCAACAGTCAAGCAACTTCAAATTCCCGTGAACAAGTATTGGTTCATACAGTTCTCACTAGATGTTCTTTCTGTAAGAAAAAAGGACATCTTGTAAACAACTGCTGGAAGAAGTATCCCGAGAAGATGAAATGTAACAAATGCAATAAAATAGGGCATATCACTAGTAAATGCCCCAACACTCCTGAAATACCCAAAGAATTGGTGGCCAACTATGTCTCCAATCCATCTGAAGATCGACTGTTTTGACTATTTAAATCATCTACCTAAAACCACCTTGTAAGCCTGATTTATAAAGGCATCCCAAAAAGGGGGGGAATCTCTTACATGCTTTGTAATACAATGCCACCCTGGCATTGAGGGGGGGTGTTAGAAGACAGGCATAGAAACCCATTGTAAGCAAGGGAGTATAAGGACAGATGAGTGTGAATAGCCCTAGGGGCAGGGGAAACCCTAACCCTAGCTAGCAAAGGCTATATAAACAGCCTATGGGTCACTATCAAGAGTGAGAGAGTGTACCCAAGTTGTACTCTAAGCAACTTATTAAGCAAGATTTCATTCTTGTACTTTGAGCTCTCTTCTCCCTCTTGTGCACACATTCCAATGCTGCAAACTCTGATTCTCAACATGGAGCACTCCTCGATCGATGAGCAGCTGATGAAGATGGTCGCCTGGCAGCTGATGATGCCGCTCAACACATGGATGGTGCTGCCCAACAAAAACACGGGAAGATGAGGACTGTTCAGATGGTAACACGGAAGGAGAGGACTGGAAAGTGGCTGCCTTGCCTGAAAGCACAGATCTGCAGCATTTGGATGGTGTCGCCTTCCTTTGCCATGAATAGATGCTCCTCTTCAATCACATCCAGCTCTCAACAAGGCAAATGATACCATGTGAGAGTGTGCAGCGGAAAGGAAAGTGAACACAATAAAGTAGAGATGAGAGACACGAAACTAAGTAGAATGAAGAAACAAAACTGACAAAATACTGAATGATATAAGGTTGCAACAGTCAGGCCCAACATGCAGCTCAAGTGTCAACATGGGTGCCAAATACAGGCAGAAGATGATGGGAACAGCTGGCACAAAAGATGCACTAACTGATTGACTGGTGAAGTGGGAGAGCAGCCATAGATAGGACCTAATCAGCAAACTAGCCAACCTGCATTGGATCAGCAAATAGTGCCAAGTGCAAGATAAAATGCACAACAACGATGCCCATGCCTGACATAATTTTCACCCTGTCGGATGGAATAAATGCCAGCCAAGAACATAGGGAAAACTGGCTGCCAAGACAAATGCATAGATGGACCTCCATCTAAAGTTTCTCGAACAAGTGAAATGGACAAATACACTACCAAAGCTCCAAATGTCCTCGCTTGACTCAAACTGAAGCTCACAAGCAGGAGACCAAAATAAGGACAATCACACAAGGCCAAGGAACAGTATCCCGGCAAGCCCTTTAGGGAGAACTAGGAGGGAAATGAAAAAATGCTACGTGGACTCGGCTTTGAGAGATGTCAAGAAAAATGAAAAGTTGATGCATGATATGTAATAGAGGGTCTTCCACAAGGAAAAAGAATATTGGGGTGCCCAAAGAGAAGGTTGTGTAAAGCCAAAGAGGCCACATAATGGGAAATCTACTCTTGTAAAAAGGAAGGTGTGAAGGTCAAAGAAGACATGTCTATTAAAATTGAGAAAAAGTGTTGATGATCCAAAAAACTCACCTTAGTAAGCATGTCAAAAAATTTCCCCCTAGGACCGTTGTGTATGCAGGAGCAGTAAGAGTAATGTCAACGCTAGAATGATTAGAATATCTAAATAACCTTGACTACAAACAAATCAGGTTTCAATTCTTAGACCTCATTCCTGCTTTCAAAATCCTCGCAGCTGAAGATAGTTTTCTCTTCTTTGTCCCACATGTGAGGCCATCAAAGGCAGGTGTTTTGGATGCATGAGGGTTGGGGGACCCCGCCCCTAGGTGACTGCCATGAGAACAAGCCAGTCCACATGGCCCAGCAAGTCCGAACAGGTGCAGCAGACTGACCCCCCAAGGACAGCAGTTTTCCCACAATGTAAGGGAGTCCGCCCTACTTGTCAAGCATATCTCATCTTTTTGTACTCTTCTCCCTCCTCCTGAATTTACACAAGCCATACTTAGCCTCTACAACCAGCAGGCTCAGGCTGGTACTTCATCCATCATATTACACTATTTTGCAGTGATTCTCTCTCTCTTTGTAGCCCCGTTCTTGCACTTGTTACTCCTTGAGCTTTTGCAGTAACTGATGTTCACCACTGTGCACTTGTGTGTTGTACAAACAAGTAAATAGGGGCCTTCGATTTTTGTATGTGCATGCTTCCGTGCTTTTAGAATGCTACCTGATTCCAAAACTTCTGATTTGTCTCAAGAAGCTGCAACATGGCTGAATTATGCAGCTTAGCTAATGGACCTAGTGATGATAATAATAACCACAGTGGACCCTTAAGTACAAATATACAAGGTACACATAGATTGTCCTCATGAATAAAGTGCAGTACTTGCTATTCATGGCATCACACAACAACAATAGAACACCTAAATGATGATTCCAACAACATTCTTATGAAATCTTCCAGTAATAATTTTGAAAATCCATTAGAAAATAAAGATTCATTCAATTTTGACATTCAAGAACACAACATACTTTTGAACAGAACAGAAAACACCTGCATGACACTCCATCTGCCAATTATGAGCAACTATTATCCTACACAGTCATAAAATATCAACCAGATGGAGCCAGATTCAGTTCCTACCTGAGAAAGGACAACAATTTGCTCTCCAAATTTCTTCGGTGTTGCATAAAGTGCACGGTCACAAAGTTTCCTTGGAGATGTGTTATACCAATCTTCGCCATATTCATGTAGGTAGGGTTGAGTAAGAGGGGTAAACACTAAGCCTGCAAATATAAAGTAGCTTGGAAGCTGGTCAAACTGATGAATTGGCACCAGGGGACGAATCTGGGAGGCAAAATATGAAAATAGATCAGTTAGCTTCATATACGCTAATAGTTGCAAAGAGAACTAAATCCAAAAGTGGCATCAATAGAATTCAGCATCCCCCCCCCCCCCGGCCCACCCCGACCCCAGAAAAAACAAAAAAAAACACATGGTTTACCGGTATTAGATTGCTCAAGAGCTCAAGTTTGATAATCCAGATTGGTTCAAAACATTTTCCTCAGTGTCAATGTAGTGCCCTCAAGGTTATACAAACCAGGTAACAGAACTTAGGTTGTGAACTAGGTCTAGCGCCTCTGCACAGGTGTTAGTTGTGATCAAACAATTTCAAATTGGAATATTGTTATGTCAACTCTAATTGATAGCATCTACTACCTTACAGGAGGTTAAGAGCTCCAAAGTGAAGACTTACAATGGCTAAAACTGAACTCTCAACCAACTGCATCAGGCCAAGGCAAAGTTGGGTGTCCATTTATGATCCTTTCAGCAGAAGGAACTAGGACAAGAATCTAAATAACTGCAATGTGGATAAAGGTGGAAGAGCCCCATCCTTTACCATAGTTGCCTCCGTACGACATACGGTACTGTCCATATGGTACGATCCGTACAGTACGTATCCCTACAAATTTGTACGTTTGCTTGGGCCTATTTGGGCCACCTGGTCTGCATGTCCTCAATCCCACATCCCCCGTTTCCTACGCCCCTGCCTTTACTCCTGCACGTTCCGCCTGCCTGCGTGGCACTTTTTGGGGGGGTTGGAAGCCTTGGATACCTCATCCCACCCCATTTTCCAGCCATGCACTCCCCCCCCCCCTCCCCCCCCCCCAAAGCCCTCTTTGGATTCCTTCCAGCTGGCAGCCCTCTCTTTGACCGTTGACCCCTCTTTGACTGTTTGAACTTTGACCCTTCTCTCATCTACAAAAGGTGCTCCTCTCCTCCATGCTACCACACCAATTCAGCAAGCACTTACCATTCTCATCCTCCTCTCTTGGATCTTGATTTGTGAATGGACTTCTGAGTTGTCCTTCTCGAATCTCACCTCCCATCCCCTCTTTCCCACACCCTATCGAAGCATTTGCCATTCTCAAATCTCATCTCCCATCCCCTCCATCCCGCACCCTATCAAAGCATTTGCCATTCTCATCTCCCATCCCCTCTCTCTCACTCTTGCTCTTTCAACTTTACCCCAACCATCGGGCCTCTGGAGTCTCCCTCCCTTTCAACTTTCAAGACTCAAGTTTCAAGAGTCGAGACTCAAGCATCTCTCTCTCTCTCTCTCTCTCTCTCTCTCTCTCTCTCTCTCTCTCTCTCTGGCCTCTTTATCCATCATCGGCACCATGACTACGAGGCCTTCAATTTGCATGCGATCCATGTGGAGAGGGACACAAAGAAGTCCAACTCCCACCATTGGACATGCAAGTATTGCGCGAAGCGCTATATAAGTGGTGCAACTCGGCTTCTCCAACATCTTTTCAAGACGGGAGGGAAAGTTGCTCCATGCAAGGAGATCCCTCAAAACATCGCGGAGGAGATTCTCCACAAGATGAGCGAGGGATCCACAAGAGGAGGAGGAAGTGGCTTATCAGCACCAACTCCTATGCCTACTAAGGAGGAAGTATCAAATGTTGACGTATCTTCAACCGATGCGGGAGAGGCCTCTACCATTGGTGGTGGGGGCTCCACATCCGTATCCGGCTCCGGTAAAAGACAAAGAGTGGAGGCTCATGCAATGCCGGAGAGACAATCCTCTCTCTCTCAAGCTCCCAATCATGTGCGTGCATCGGTTGCCTTTCTTAGAGAAAGGCAACAACTTGCGAACATTGAAATTGCACGCACAGTGATTGAGTGCAATCTTGCATTCAATCTCCTAAAGCAAAAGCAATGGAAAAAGATGGTAAAAGCCATTGCCAATGTGGGTCCATGTGAAGAATGGACCACTGTTACATACAATGACATGAGGATGAAAAAGATTGATGAAGAGAAGGAGAGGATTGATAGAGCCCTTGATCTTATTCGGGCCACATGGATAAAATATGATTGCTTCATTCTCACCGACGTATGGAATGATCGTAAGAAACGGGGCATCATCAACATACCCATCTCATGTCCACTCGGCACTTACTTTTTACGGGCTGTAGATACCGACAAGAGGGGAAGAAAAACCATGGCCGCATTCATCTACCGCCACATTCGACAAACTATCATTGAGGTATACATTGCACTTTGCCTTTTAAATTTGTTTTACTTTCTTTCATTATGATAATATCATGATTCATAATTGAAATTTTATTTATGCATAACTATCTATCTCCCTATTCTAATAATTAATTTCTATCTAGTATCTATGATCTATCTCGATTCTCTCTTTCACCTCGGGCCACAAGGCCCCCAACCCTTGGGCCCCATCTCTCTTCATTCTTGAATCTTGGAAGTTGAAACTTGAAAGACTCAAGTTTCGACTCTCTCTAGACTCTTTCTCTCTTTGACCTCCAATTTCTAAGTATTGTTAGTAATAAGTATACTTACTTGTAATTTGTAAATTGTGGTTCTAAGTGGGTCTCTCAAATATAGTGCAAGTTGTTACCGACAATGCATCGAATTGTCGGTGCATAGGTCATTTGCTTGAGGCCGAGTTTCCTACAATTGTGAGGACTCCATGTGCAAGTCATTGTTTGGACTTGCTCATGGAGGACATTGGAAAGCTCAAGTGGGTGAAGAGGGTGGTCCGCAAAGCTACATCAATTGTCACATTCTTCACGGTAAAGGTAAAGGTGCTTGCGATGTATCGTGAGCATAGCACATTGGAGTTGAAGAAGCCTTCTTCAACTCGCTTTACTTACATGTGGTTATTGCTAGAGCGCCTTTATGAGGTGCGGTCCGCCTTACGCCAGGCAGTGGTGTCCACTCTATGGAATGTGTGGGATGAGCATGAGACAGAGGAGGCCAAAGTCATGCAGCGCTTGTGCCTTAATGAGCAATTTTGGCAAAAAGTTCGTGCCGTTGTCATTGTCGTGATTCTCTTTTATAGGGTGTTGCGCATGAGTGATTGTGAGGGGTCCACCATGGGTCTTCTTATTTACTTCTTTAGAGCAACATTGGTGAAGGCATATGCTTGTACAGTTATCACAGAGACACAGCGTACACATGTTTTAGAGATGGGAGAGAAGAGATGGGTGTGGATACATAAGCCCATCCATGGTTTTGCCGCATTGGTACATCCAGCCTACAAGTCACCGGCCGTCATGGATGATAGAGAATTCTGTTCGGACCAGCTTGCTTATTTGACTGGTGTGGTCTCTGTGGATGACCACAATGCAATATTGGAGGAGCTAGGACGCTATGTAGATCAGAGAGGGCATGTGGCTTTTGCTTCTCCCACTTGTTGGAGGAGAGAGTCACTTGTCAAGTCTCTATTTTGGTGGCAAAACTTTGGATACGCACTGGAGACCCTCCAACCCTTAGCCATAAGGGTCGTTGCTCAGGATTGCTCTTCGGGTGCATGTGAGAGAAACTGGAGTGCCTATTCTCTCATTCACACAAAGATTCGCAATCGGCTTAGCACACAACAGTTAGAGCGGCTAGTCTATTGCCGCACTAACTTATGCATGATAAGGACTATGATCAGCATGGGTAATCCGAAGCATGTAAAGTTTAAACACTTAACCATAACATTTAAAATTTGTTGTTTTAACTTTTAGACTTTGAACTTTGAAATTTATACTTTACAATTTAGACTTTAGCATTTCCAATGATCAATCTTACGTGCATCATTGCATTGTGTAGGTGAATGTTGATACATTCAAGTTGACCAGCGATACTCTTTCGAGTATACATAAGGAGGTGGACGAGGAAGAGGAGATGATTTTTGCAGAGCTCTATAGAGAGCTCATAGCAACATATACTCATGATACTCGCAGTTAGTGTGCTCGTGGGCGAGGAGTTCGAGTAGGTGGTAGCAGAGGCATGGTCATTCGACACCCTCCATCATCGAGGAGGGGTGGTTCGAGTGGCTTGCAGACATATGTAAGGCGGGGCTCTAGTAGCTCACATCCTGCGCCTCATGATGACATGCCCCCCTTGCCTACACAGCCGCCACCTAGGGAGCCATCATTTGATGATGATGGTAATCTAATTAGTGAGGATGAGTATGAGTGTGTCTCATCATCAGATGGCGAGGAGTCAGCTTCAGACTCTCTTAATGAGTACTCAGATGGTTCTGACGATGATGATGATGATGATAGTGATGCCTCATCATAGATTCATAGGTCTCTCTTTTTTTTGTATCAGATATACTAGACTGAAGTTATATCACATGTTTTGCGCAGCCCATACGACCACGATGGTCACCCTCCTGTATTCATCTTATTCTGTAATGAAATGGCTATTTTCACTTTAAACATGTATTCTATGATCTATCATTTAATGATTTATAATTTTTGTCATTTAAAAATCATCTTTTTTTTTGTACTAATATCATACCATACCTTACAAAATCATAAGGTACCATTTAGCACCGTATTTTATCGTACCATACCATATAGTACCTTTCGTACCTGACAACTATGTCCTTTACAAACATAGTATAAGGCAAGTGGTGGCCTAAAATACAAAAGTTAACTATAGGTGACATAAGACATAGGCATATACATCAGTCTAGACTTGCAACCAATTTGGTAACCAAAAGAACATTTTAAGTATACTTCAAAACTTGTATTTCAAAACTGGTAAGTGAAAGTTGTATTTCAAAACTTGAAGAATGCCGTCTCCAATAGAAAAAGCACTATTATGTTGGGAAAATATGGCCCAATGATTCATATATTACATATAGCTACTAGCATCTAATATCAACAGGACACACATTTAGACATATATTCAATCTGGTACTTTGAATCTTACTTCTCCCTGAAGAGGAGTAAGTTGTACACTCTTCCAAATTGAGTGCCAATTGTCAGCTTATGGAAAATTGTTGAACCATTACAAAGAGAGAGTCCAGATTTAATGGGAGTTTGAGGGCCATTGTCCCACATGGTCACTCAACTTCGAAAACTGGGATCATAGAAACCAGCAATAAAATTCACTGAGTCTTCCCCCCTGTAAAAGGTAACGTCAACAATTTTTTCTAACGATGGTGCTCATGACCTGTCATTGCAGAGAAAACACCATCACAGACCTTCAATTCCAAAAGTATACTGCACAAACAACAAAAGACAGAAAGGGCATACTAGGCTGAGGAAAGCTGCAGCAGGCAGCAAACTCAACAACTCAAAGAGAATTGAGAAGTAAGGCAATGGAATATATTCCGCCATTAAGAGGAAAGAGAGCTTAACCATGTGGAATGATAAACAGAAAGGAATCATCATGTACAGGCCAAAAAATTTAAAAATATTTGCAAAGCACAGACAGTCTAGACAACAATGGCTGTATAAGGAAAAAAGGACTATGATCAGCCGAAACTGCCTTATCACCACTTCAATAGAGTATTCTATTCGCTAATTTGAAAAAATCACTCACTGGCCCAAGCTTGATTGTGAACTCCATTTCCTTGCCTTCCCTTAGCACTTTGACTAAACCCACTTCACCGGCCTTTTTCATTGATACCAAGTGATCAAATGTAATTCTCTCCCTGTTACGAAAATGCACTGCATAGCACAGAAAAGGAAAAAAATATTAACCTAATCATAAAGCAGTAAAGAAATCATGTTGCTCAAATATGGAGATTGTGGACTACATGAGACACCTGGAGTTTACTTGAAAGAACACAACTTTTAACAACAATGATACAGCAGTAAAGAAATCATGTTACCCGAACATGCATATTGCAGACCACACAAGATACCTGTAGGTTATTAAATAATAGTACAATTTAGAAGCATTTGAGAAGCCTACCTGTCCCATCATTTGCAATTGGATAGCCATCAAATTCTACCACAACATCATCTTTTTTGATCCATCGATGGGTATCAATAAGAGGATGAACTTTGCTTATTAAGACCCCAGTCATGCCTGCAGGCATCTTCAAGTGTTCCCTTAAATGAGCATTCTCAGTTGCCTGGCATGTCAATCCCAGGGTGCAAAAGCCTACATATCTGCCCCTTTCTTCAACATCTTCAAGGAAATGGTTGATAACGGGAACTGGAATAACATACCTGTTTTAAGAAAATGTACATTATTGCATTCATATACAGCATGCCAAAAAAGAACCGGATAATTGAATTAAATTACTTCACTTGGTGTGTTTTCACAGACCCGATATTCTCAGCATTTGCTAAATTTTGAAATGCAACACCCACAACTTTGTCCTCCATCAAAGCCGGACCCCCACTATTTCCAGGGTTTATAGCAGCATCAATTTGAATCGCCATTAAATGAGATGCCCCATGCACATATTGTGTTGGTTCTACTCTTGAAACAACTCCTCCTGTGACAGATATGTTATCTCCACCTACAAATTATGCAATGCATATTAGAAACTAAGACCATTAGTACATGCAGTTTGGCATTTCAATGTTGCAGGGATGCAGGTAAGTTACAAAATGACAACTTTAAAATACCTATCAAACATTATACCATCAAGAAAGAAAGCAATAAATCCATGGTCCTTTCAAAACCTATGTGCCTGCACAACCCAAACAGTGTGGTTGTATTGCTAAAGGATAACTTTCAGCTCTTGTAAGACAACCTCATGTTTTTTTTCAGCACCCTTGCAACAATAACTTTGCATATCCACTACACTGTGAGCTGGTATATCATGAATGACAGAACTGTGCAGGCAAGCCTCACTTGTCTGAATTGCTCCCAGCACAGTTAAGAAAGGATATGAAGAAAAGATCAAAACGGACAGTTTTATGGAACTTTGGTCAATGAGTGACAAGCTTCAAATAGTAGCAGAAATGAGACCCTACATCATTAGCACAACCATCTGAAACCTTAGAAACCGGGATGTTATTTCTATATTTGGAGTGCAAAGAGTCGGGATCTCAAGGCAGAACTGTGATGGCTGCTAAAGCACACAAGCATATAAGCCCGCATCAAAAGACCAAGCCAGCTGAAAAGCTTTATCTAGTTATCTTCTCTGAATGCCTTGTGCCCCAGTACGAAGAAATTTGTAAGTTTCAATGCATGCAATGAATGCTGAGGCACATATGTTCTGTGGTTTTGCATAAGCTAGATTGCAGCTAGACAGGCAAGAAAACATGGGTTATCACCATATAGCTACCAATGAAAAACTTGTCCTGTACAGGAGTTTTCACAACCTAACAGACTCCAAGGTCTGCAGCTCTCCTCAATAAACACCTGAAATTGGACAAAACACAAGTGCCATTCACAGCACAGCACTGTTTAGAAAGCACAAGGATGAGTGGAAACCCAACAAATAATAAGTGAGACTTCTTAGAAATACCAAAATAAAGCTCAATTTAGAGAACTAATGTCCGAGAAACTTCAAAAGACTGATCTGCAAAAGAAGCTACTCTTCTAGAAGTCAAAATCATACTCTGAAGCAGAACATCAAATGCAGAGCAACGAGAGGAGAGAGGGGAGTCTGCAAAATCATAACTTCTCCAGATATCAAATTCCTGTCCCACATGCATAGTTAGGAGTACAAAGAGAGAATCCCCAAAAAATAGGGAAACATAGATAAAGGCAGGCAATCCATGAACATACACTCAAAAAAGCATACTTCCGATGGATTCCCAATAAACCAACTGTACCAATACTGGGCAGAAAAACGATTCTATAATTAGAGCACAAACTCTTGACAATGATGAAAAAACAAGGTGTTCACTCAGGAGTGCTATCATAACTGTAAAAAAACCTAACCAAAATGCTCAGTGACTAATGGCATCTGCCCAGGGCCTAGCACCTACATTCTGTGCTTTCAGATGAGAGCAAGCAGGTGAGAATGGATCCTTACTTCCCAGATTGACCATTTCATTCTTGTCTTCATAAATTAGACATTTTACAAAAGTTTTTATGAAAAATGGCCAAAAGAAAGAGTGTAAGACGACAAGTCCATGGCAAAATCTAAGCAATCACTCCTACCCAAACCCAAGCAGTGTACAGCTAAGCTCTAGATTGGTGGCACATTATCGCATCAAATACAGCCATCGAAAATATATTTACATGAACCTTTAGACTTAAGAAGAGCAAACATGTCCCAAGAAAAAAAAAATGCTGTAAGTTATCCCTTGCAGATAAGAGCAAACATGTCCGCAGAAAATTTGCTGCAAAAAAGAGATTAAGATATACCTTGGGGATAACCAACAACAGCCACTGCTTCCTGCAAATATGGGATACCTCCAAGCTCCAAAGGCTGCATTCCTTCCCAGAAGTCCTTATCCTCAACCGTTAGAAGGGCAAGGTCACACTCATGGCCAACAGCTTCAACCTTTGCCTTGAATTTTTCTGGAGATCCATGCTTTCTAACCTTGACAAAGGTCTGGTCAGCCACCACATGTGCATTGGTTATGATGCGCTGCCCACTGATCACAAATCCTGCAGTAGCAAAGGAATGCAGCTAGCAACAGCTCTCTCTCTCTCTCTCTCTCTCTCTCTCTCTCACACACACACACACATACATCCCCCTAGGATCCAACCTGAATACAAGACATGAAACAAGCCATACCCACAACACAACATAAAGGGAATGGCCATCAAACTCACCTCCCAACAATACAGCCAAATGGGCTAATCCTTGAGCCTGGGGCCGACAATGTACTGGGTCACAAAAGTGCCCCAAGAACTAGCATCCCATGCCACCAGCCCACACCTATCCCAATGTACGAACATGTTGGCTAACAGGCCTAAAATCTAAGAGTGGTGATCACACAATGATGTGCAAAAATAGGCCTTGAGTCCTATAAACAAGACTCCATTGCCTAACCTTAAATTGCCCCCTAGTGCATTAACATTAGGCCACTTTATGACCCAAGGCTGTGACCAATGCTGCTAGTGCCCATCCAAATGTCCAAGGATGTAACACTTTTGTGAAGATATGCTAGTGGTTGCACTAGGACAAAACAAAATGTACAAACACGACTAAAACGAAATAACGTAGATTAAAACACAAACAAATAAGGAAGATAACTCTAAAGTAGATGAAGGAATGTTGTAAATGAATGAATGCGTGTACAAAATTATCAAAGTCAATGCTGTCCAACAGCCCATGACTCTCATAGGAGAGAGCTGATTGAGGGAGTAGTCAAAGTGTGAGGTCCACCGGAGACACATCCCGAGTGCTATAACCACCAATCAGAGCTAAGATGAGGCTGTAGACAACAAGGAAGTTGTCACAAGAATGTGAATTTTTAACTTAATTCTCTTTGGATACTTAAGTTGGGACACTTAAGTTGTGCACATGTGAGGTGCAAATGTAAGATTAAGTTAATTAAGTTAGATGCAAGTCACTGAGACAAATTATCCTAGCTTGAGCATTGGGGGACATTGGCAAAAGTTATTGTGGACAAGTGCCACTAGATTACCTAGGACAAATCTTGGTTAGGAACATTGAATTCCCATTGGAAGTTACTTTCAGTGTCATGAGGGTTAGAGCTTCAAATGATTTAATGTCCTAAACTAAGGTTTGTAGAAAGTTTCAAGACTTACAAATTTAAAATTCAGGCTGGGCACCATTTAATGTTCTTTTAAATGAGAGCAGGGCCAAAGGACTAGACTGTTCGTTTCAGCATGTGGAAGCCCCAATGAAAATGGAAATTTGCAAAAACTCAAGTTTGGATCAGCCCAAATGCAATAGTAACTTCCGTGTTGGGCTGTCTTTCTCCCATTCTGGGCTGTTTGCGGCTGATCTAAGGGTGGAGAACTCAGTTGTAGGTAGGGAGACAGCTACTAAAGCTTCAATATAGCAGGGCCACCTGATCTGGAACAGATTCTGGGACTGTAAACAGCGAGAAACCCTAAAAATGAGGTCATTGACTGTTGCTGGTGCAGAAATTAGGGTGACACACAGCAGCAAAACCCTAAAAACCAGCATGTGACTAGATTCTCTCTCTCTAAAACAAGAGGGCATTACTCTTACAGCACTTTCTTGGCATCAAATTGAAGGTTTCTCTCCCCTCTGCCGTCGTCCTCCCTCATCTTAGCAAATCTGAAGATATTCAGCATTGTTTTGCAGAATTTAGACCTAATTGCTGCTGTAATTAGGGTTTCTTAGCCACCTCAAAGTGCATGCCCATTAAACAAAGGCCCAAAGATCAGAGCAGCTGCTGGTAATGAGGTATTTACAGCAGATCTGATAGAGATTTTACATTCACATTGAAGCTTACCCACATGCAAGTGTTTTCGATTCAATTTGTGCTCAAATCATGTTCGAATCAAGGGGCAAATTGGATCTTGATGCTGCTGGTCATGAGTGACAAGCTACAGTGCAAATATTGGAATTTGTAGAAAGATCAGTCTGAATTTAGACCTAATTGCTACTATAATTAGGGTTTCTTAGCCATCTTGAAGTGTGTGTCCATTAAACAAAGGCCCAAAGATCAGAGCAGCTGCTGGTAATGAGGTATTTACAGCAGATCTGAGAGAGATTTTGCATCCATATTGAAACTTACCCACATGTAAGTGTTTTCAATTCAATTTGTGCCCCAATTGTGTTTGAATGAAGGGGCAAATTGGATTTTGATGCTGCTGGTCATGAGTGACAGCACAAAATATTGGAATTCGTACAAAAATCAGTCTACGTCTCAATGTACTGCAGATTCATAGCAATACAAGTTAAAGAAATAGTGCAAGGGGCACTAGTTTTAGGGCCCATCACGTGTCAGCTATCCGAGATTTTTGTGCTAAAGTTTTATTTCAAATTTGTGAATTTATTTGCTTGTTGCTTTAAGTGGTTAATCAGGTTATCTACCACCCTATCCGAGAAGGAAGGCTGGCTTCAAAAGCAAGCTGGAAACCAAAACACAGTAGTCCCTAGGGCCGGGCATGGTACACAACTATGTACTGCCTGAAAATGATGGCAGCTGGTCACAAACAGCAATCTAGCGCTGGGCAACAGCTAGCAGAAGTTGATCTTGTGCTAGGCAGCCTACACGGCTGCAAAACACAGGCCTGCGCAAGTCGTGGGTGAGCTGGACAGCAGGGCAGCCTGTCAAGGTGGCAATGATGCAGTCTACAAACTCCAAATCAGATTGCCAGCAAATGGGCATGTCACCTAAGTGGAAACAGCTGGAGAGCTCAAGCATGTGTGGGCAGCAACAGCCATATGATGAAGATTGGACTCTGGAGTGAATGGGTGCACACAATACTGAGTGACTGAAAACACCACCTATTTATAGATGAGGGACCAACTGATTTATAGATGAAGATTGTAGTGAATGGATGCACGAGATACTAAGTGACTGAAAACACCACCTATTTATAGATGAGGAACCAACCAAACTATGAGAGTTTGTTTAAGGAACATAGAAACTCTTTTTAGCATTAAGTTTCAGTTTTGAGGCTATTTAAGTGAGCTAATTAAGGTCTCATGAGAAATGCTCCTTTTTTAGCTTAACACCCCTCTCAGGCCCAAAACTGGAACCAGAAAGGAACAAGCATAGCTCACTTTGTATATAACCTAAGACATCCCACCCCAAAGTAGCCAAGGCATCAATCAATGGGTGCACGTTGGTTGCCCAAGAACCTACCAAGATTGGAGAGGCAATGTTTATCTTGTCTCAACTATCCAAGGGGAGTAGCACCCACAAATACAATCGCAAGTTGAATGTTTAGGTGGGAGAATTGGGCCTTAGTACAACACTCCTCATCTACATGGCCCTAGTGTTGGCAATGTGCGCAAAACCTATTCTTTTTAGAGAGTTGCTATGGGTTTAATTTCTTTGGTTTCTTTGACTTCGTTTGAAGAAGGGGTATCACCCTGTTTGTGTTGCCTTCCCATCTTGAAAGTACTTGCCACCTCTCGATTTCCCCTTTGATAAAGAGAATACTAAATCCCCCTCCAAAAGTGGAAATGGAGAAGAGCATAGTAACATGGGATGTCCATTTTCTAGCTTCTCATCCTAGTCCCATCCTATCCCCATATGGTCCTAGTCTCGTTCCCATGTTAAAGCCCCCTCTCATGGTACCAAGAAATGGCAATTCCTGCCCCCATCCCCATTCCCGTCCCCATCCTTGTCACCAAAGCCCGTCCCATGTTACTATGGTTGGACATTATCATGCAACCTCGCATAACACAAGAAAGCATTCGAACTTAGAAGATTGGCCGTTAGGATAAAAAAATGACTTGATGCATAATTTATAAAGTAAAAGCATTTAGGTAGCAGCTTATTTGGAAATAATGTGACCTAATCATCATTTGACTGATGGAACCAGTGGAAAAGATAATGCACCATCAGGTGGCTATGGAAAATTGCCTTAGAGAACCTATACAAAAGGGAAATGGAGCATGTATAGCCCTCTCTCCTACCAACCCGTCACTAAAACAGCTCCTAAAGAAGAACCCTCTACAAAGACAACCTACTTGATAAAGACAACCCAGGTCCGAAGTCTAGTAAGACCATAATCTGAGAGAAGGTGGAAGCTCGAGTCCAAAACATGTAGGGCCTCTGAAACAAAGCTCGATAGACGGTCAAACAATAAAGGCAAGGTGTCAACATCACTACTAGGCACTAATGAAATGTCACCAGCCGTGACTATACCCTTAGATGGACGAAGCTCTTGCAACAAATCTCCTAGAGTCATATGCCTCGAAGCACCATTGTCAATAGCCAAGGCCTCTCTAAAAATGAGACAACCGATGAAGAAGGCTCCTATTAGCTTGCCTATTTTAGTCTGTCAATCTATCATCTCCTAGTTCTGAGCTCCGCTAGAGTCTGACTGAGACATAAGAGCTCTAACTGTGTTCTTTCTTAGATTTGTTTAGCAGTTTTGAGTTTATGGAACCTTTACATGACACTTTCCAACCCCTGCCACTTTTCAACTACTACTAGAGTGCCACCTCAACATTATCGCTACCACGTCAGCATTTTTTGGGCCTCCAGTCAGCTGGTCGGCTAGTTTTTTTAGTTTTCAGCTATATATAGCTGATTTTCTGGCTGGGCAGAACACTTCTTTTTCAGGTGCTCCATTGGTGGCTGCAATCTCCTCTGTCTCCAGTGTGGACAGCAGGTTGGATACTCTGTCTTTGTCACCGTCTTCATCATCATCACCGTCGATGCTGCTATCATCATTCCAGCCTGATCCGGTGCCCTCACTGACGCCTCGGGCTGCATGCCAAGACTGATCAGTCCACTCTTTTGTATTCAATATTCTTCTTCTATCAGTGCAAATTTATTTCCTTCATCTCTTGCTGTCTTTCTTTCTCTCTCTCTCCATGTTCATGGTTCTCTTCTGTTGCGCACTCACATGGTATCATCGCCAAAGTGAGTACACGGAGTTACCCCATCAAGAAAAGTGCCCCCCCTCCCTCCCCCCCACAGGCTAAAAACACAGATTTTCAGCCATCTGCCCCTTGCTGAAAACGAAGATTTACTATGTTCTACTACTCCATATGAGATAGGTGGACCATCTACAATCCTTCTATCACAAATGTGTAGCTGATTTCCACTGTTCGGGACCATCTACAGCAAGATGCAGATTTTTTGGCTGTCTGCAGAAGTTGAAGATGTCTTATCACCAGTTCAATGGCTTTGATGACTTTAAGGAGGAGATCTCTCACCATTCCTCTGAAAGGCGGCATGATCATTGTGAAGAACGGAGGTCTCCGAGCCCTCTTGTGCAAGTGTCACCATTCAGATCACAATTCTCCTCCTCCTCCCTCTCTGCATGTTTCCCATAGAACTCGTTCTACTAGCTTTAAATTGCCTCACATGGCACCACCAGTTCGAGTGCATGTTCTCCCTTTTCTACACAAAGAAGACCGGCTAGATGGTTCCAACTATTCGCTTTGGTCATGTAAGGTGAAATGCATACTTGACACCTTCGATCTCTCGGAGCTTGTTATCCTACATATTCCTCATCTCGTAGAGGATCCCTGTGTGGGAACAACAATGGATCATGTGGCCCTCTCAAATCGACTCAATTCTCGAGCCCTGTCCTTCCTTTTTATGAGCTTACAAGTTTCTATCCTAGTGCATGTTCATGTTCAACTAAGATAAGCATTACATGCTAAATTAGCCACTTAAAGAGCCCCAAAAATGCTTAATTAATCAAAATCATAATTTGATGCGTGGTTCGAGAGAGTTTTTAAATTGTGCACGGTACGAGGTCTTGAAACTTTCTATAAATAGGCAAGCTTCCCTCCATTCACTCTGTCTCGTTTTTGCAGGTTTTAGGAGTTGTATCTCTGCTACCCACACCCCGTTCATGGAGGGCATCTCAATCAGAGCTTCCCCTTACTATCTGCTACCATTTGGAGCCTAATTCCAACCTCCATCTCTGTCTTTGGCTGTCACCATCATTAGGAGTTGTTGCCTCATCCTCTAGAGCTTGCACTTACTACTATCGTCACCTACTAGAGTGTCGCCATCATCCACACACTACCGCCATCATCCATACATTTGTGTTTGCTGAGTTTTGCTCTTCTCCAATTGTTGCCATCATCTCCTACACACTTGCCTTCAGTCTCCAACCGTTGCCCAGTTTTTTCTCTCAAGTACCTTCGTTTTTAGTTTATCTTTCTCCTCACTGTCTATCTGCATTAGATCCAGCTTCCACAACTGCATTTGATAGTGTTACACTCTCAAAGGCTGCATTTGCTGCATTTTGAGATCCATCAGGAGGACAATGTTGAGAAACCCTTCACCCGCAGTTTGCGTTTTGCGTTTAGGGTTTGCAGCCCCAAAAAGGGGCGCCATCCTAGACTAATTGTGCCTATTTATAGGCCACTCTCTCATTCATTCCTCGCGGCTGATTCACTCAGTCCATCCCCTCCTCTCTCCAGCCTCTCCACTACCCTCACACCCCTTCAGGAGGACATTGCGGTTCGTGGTTCGTGGCTGTCTTCATCATCTTCCTTGTGCTACGGCACCCTTATTCCCTTGTATCACATTCACTCCATGATTCGAAACTTTATCATTCCATTCATTAGAGTTTCTTCTCTCTTCTCTTCTCTTCTCCATGTTTGACGAGTTCACTCCATGTTCCTCCCCGCAAACCCTACTGTCTCACTGGTACGTCATCTTTTGACATGGTATCAAAGCCGATTCTGCTCAAACAGTGGCAAAGATCCTCCACTCCAGTGAAGGCAAAGACAGGTGGTGGGTTCGGTATCCACTTCTATTCTTCCGCTGCATTTCTCGTTTTTGCAGATTTCAGGTGTTTCAGCTTGCTGTCCACACCCCGTTCGCGGAGAACATCTCAGCCGAAGTTGTCCATTGCTGTCTCCATCAATTGGCACCTGATTTCCAACCCTCTTCACGCAGTTTGGAGCTGATTCCAGCCAAGTAACTGCTATTCCTGTGCAGACCTGCTGTCGTACACCCTGCCACATCATCACAGTTTTGATGCCTGCGTTTTTAGTCTTTCTCTCTCCTCAAGTTGTCCTGCCTACGTTTTTAGTCTTTTTCTCTCCTGCTGCCTGTCCTACTTGCGTTTTTAGTCTTTCTCTCTCCTACAGGCTGTTTTTCCTGCATTTTAAGTCTTTCTCTCACCTGCTGCCTACGTTTTTAGTCTTTCTCTCCTACAGGCTGTCATGCCTGCGTTTTTGTTTTTCTCTCTCCTCACCTGCGTTTTTCTACTGGTTGCAACCTCTTACTGCTGGTCACATCCTCCTCCCACTGACAGCTCACTTCCAGCCCTTCCACTACTCTCCCACCCCTTGAGGCCGACATTGCGGTTCGTGCTTCACACTACCCTCACACCCCTTGAGGCGGACATTGCGGTTCGTAGTTCATGGTGGCTGACCTCTTCCTTATTCAATTTGCCACACCGGTACCATGGCGTCTCCAACGATAAATTGCAAGTCTACTAGGTGTTCCCACTGCGGCACGAGCGGTCATCCCACTGAAGACTATCAACATCGACCTTTACTCCCCACCCCTACGGAGTACATGCGTCTTCCACCAGGCACTCCTTGTGCCACCTCTCCTTTCTGGGCCACAGAGATCGTTCTGCATCGGCTATCAGAGTACTATGCTCAAGGCAATAGACGCATCCGATGCGCACTAAGTCCTTTCCAGCACATGGAGGATCGATTGGCGCTCCAATCTCCTGGAGATCGTCGCAATGCCAGCAACAGTCTTCTCCTATTTTCATGTACAGTGGCTTCCACGACCTACAGATCTACAGTTCGCTCCATCACGAGACAGTGATTGTTTGATATCGTCTCCTCGTCAGTCTGCTCCTTCAAGAGACAGTGGCTGCTCAACTCCTTCCTCTTTTTCGACTACCCAATCTACTCCACTGAGAGATAGCGACTGTTGCCCATATCTTGCTCATTCTGAGCCCCACCCTTCCCCACCCTCGACTCCTCAGGTTCGAGAGGCTACCTCTGGGAGCTCTTCGACACCCCAAATACCTTCTTCAACCCAA
This sequence comes from Lygodium microphyllum, assembly GCF_053477565.2. Taxonomy (NCBI): domain Eukaryota; kingdom Viridiplantae; phylum Streptophyta; class Polypodiopsida; order Schizaeales; family Lygodiaceae; genus Lygodium; species Lygodium microphyllum. The sequence continues at coordinate 1,955,033 of NC_141151.1, read as the reverse complement.
CCAGCGGTACTTCCTTCGTCATCACACATTTTAGAGTCTGTGATCCATGAGTTTTTTGGATTCCCTATCTACTTTAGAGGGGGATGTTGTTTCTTTGCCCTCAAAGGGGGCATCTACTTCTTCTTTGACTTCAACAGGGGCCCCCCCACCTCCCACCTCAAAGGGAGAACCTACTTCACATGAAGTTCTTCACCCATCCTCTACTTTCTTGGGGTGGCTGTCTTTGACCAGTCATCTCTTCTACTGATACCCAGGATCTTCAAGTACCACCTAGATTGGGACCTCGGAGATTCAACCGCAACTTAGTGACGAGACCTTCGTATTCCTTCCAGCATGGATGCACGGAGCTAGTGGCTTCTCTCTCGAGGTTGTGTTTCGGGTTCTCCAATTCACTCTGTCTACCGGTCTTTACTGCAGGTTCCCTTTCCGATGGAAATCTTGGATCTTAGGGATCCTCTACATCTTCTTTCTCATCTTCTCTTCTTGCCTTGGTCACTTGGTTAGCATGGAGCCACCTCCTGAGATCGAGTACAGGCATATCCTTATGGTTCTCGACACCACACAAAGTCCGACATTCCTCCTATGCATTGCATGTTTTCATCATCTTTGTACTAGGGCGCTTGGGCAAGTGAACAATTTCCCCACGAGGGACACTGTCCAAGTGGCACATGCTACATGAGCATTCTTCAGCATGTAGCATTGCATCTCCACCTCACTCTTCTCTTGTTTTCCTTTTTGGGCCTGAGAGGGGGTGTTGAGAAACCCTTCACGCTTCACCTACAGTTTGCGTTTTTGTGTTTCTGCGTTCTGCGTTCTGCGTTTGCAGCCCCAAAAAGGGGTGCCATCCTAAACTGACTGTGCCTATTTATAGGCCACTCTCTCATTCATTCCTCACGGCTGATTCATTCAGTCCGTCACCTCTTCTCTCCAGCCTCTCCACTGCCCTCACACCCCTTCAAGAGGACATTGCGGTTCATGGTTCGTGGCTATCTTCATCATCTTTCTTGTGCCACAGCACCCTTGTTCCCTTGTATCACATTCACTCCGTGATTCGAAACTTCATCATTCCATTCATCAGAGTTTCTTCTCTCTTCTCTTCTCTTCTCCATGTTTGCCGAGTTCACTCTGTGTTTCTCCCCGCAAACCCTACTGTCTTGCTGGTACGTCATCTTTTGACAGACGACACACTCTTCCACTCAGCACCTCTGCCTCAATCCTCAAGACACAAGAGTTTGAGGTACAATTTTCATTCTTGCACAATTTGTTTGTTGCATGAGCATTGTATATTCAATATTCAATCATTCATTCAAATTCCAGTGTGTTCATTGTCTCTAAGTTACTCTAACCCTAACTATGTTCTTTTGAGTTTATGCTTTGTCGTACACTTTCATTTATGTTTTTGCGTTAGAATAGTTCTTCACATGGTATCAAAGCAAGATTCTCTTCCGCAAAAACTCGGCCTTTGATCTGAAAGCCCTTCGCAAAAAGCAACAACAACAAGAGGGCAAGATGACTTCGAACACACCTTTGTCACATCATCATGATGCTTCCGAGCCTAGCACATCGAGACACATGACGGAATGGGCTTCACAACTTACTCCTCCATCTAACATGGCTAAAGAGTCTTTAAACTACCATGGAGCCCACAGACCATACAAGATCTCACAAGCCAAATACGATCTCATCCTCAAATATCGAGCTCAATAGCAGATTGAAGGTAAACTTGAGTTTTCCTGTTTAGATTTGATGCACCGATCTAATGATTTTGCAAGAAGAATAGAAGCTCCACAAAGGACTCGCCAGCCTGACATGAAAACTGGCATGAAGTACAAACCATTTCCATCTCTACCACCATCATCTCCATCTTTACCTCTTTCATATTTTCCACACACTTCTCCACCTTCATTCACTCCTATGTCAGGTACCCATGCTGCTGCTTCTCAATCTTTTGATTTTACTTTCTCTTTTCCGAAAGATATCAAAGATGCTCATGATGAAGGAACTCTTCAAACTGAGTATTGATTCATTAGCCCCAAAGAGGATAGGTTTTTCCAGTTGCGCTTAAGAAAAGATAATACAAAAATTGCAAGAATCTATAGTGAGTGCTCCTCCTTCATCTTTTCCTTCAGCTTTTATATCTCTTGGTCAATTTGATTTAGGTGATTCATCTTTTTCATCATTTGCATTTAATGGACAAAAGGAACCTAACACATTTCCCACATCAACACAAATGACAAATCCATTTAATCTCCCACCCATCCCACCCACTAGTTTCGTTGCACTATCCTTTTAGCCTCCATTAAGTGCACCTTACATGACTTCACACATCACCCCAAGGGGTCCTTCACCTTTACGCGTGCCTTTTAGGACCTCATCTGTTCCTCAGCCGCCGCCAAGTGGTGTCTCGATGATGGAGATTCATTCTACCATCCCCACACTTTCAAGTTTTTCACCGTTTGGAAATGCTACCCTTTTGTTATATCCCAACTGACCATTGGACATAGCTCACATGTCCCAGTGCCTTCATCTCCACCGGTACTTTATGAAAACATTTATGTTCCAATGCCTTCACATCAATCCGCACCCATTGAACATTATCAACAACCTATTTATACCTACCCACCTCCCCCTCCTCCTTATCCCCTTCCACCTCAACCCTATTCCGCATATCTGACACCTCATAATTCTTCATCCCCATCAGCCAAACATGCCTTTAATGACAAGACTCATTTTAACAGGTCAAACTTCACTACTTGGTCAAACCCAATGAGACATATCCTTGACTCCCATAACCTACAGGATCTTGTGAAAGGGTTGAAACCCCAACCTAAAATCACATCTATTCTATACGAGGTTGTCCGCTCATGACAATCTAGAAATACCTCCGCTATTGTCAAGCTAATGCATGGTCTCTTACCGGAATTTCATTCATAGCTTCTATATTTTGACTTAGCATCCGAGCATGGGATACACTTCATTGACCGCCATGCAGCTCAAGATAGGACTCATCATATCAATTTGGATCATGAGCTCCAAAACTTTAAAATCATTAATCGGGATGAGTTGAAAGTCAAGTTGACTCAGCATTAACACCTTCTCACCAAGTTCTCTATCATGGGGGCTCTGAAGTCCTTGAGCAATCAAGTCACATTGTTTCTAAACAAGCTACTGAGAAAATACTTCCATTTTGTGCAACAAGTGATCGATGATTCCACACTCACAAGATGCAGATGCTAGAATTATAGAATGAAAGTACAATAGGTCTTCAGTAAGTTAGACCTATCTCTAACACAACTAGAGTTCATTTAACTCTAGAACTAACTCTAGAAGTGGTGACACAATTTATTAATGTAGTTGTGTTCACACTAAACAAGCCGACTAAAACATTGGCATTGCACATAGAATTGGGGAATTCTTACACCCCCTTCCACTATCAATGTGATACAAGTACATGAAGATTAATCATCAAAGGGTAGCAAGTTCAAGGACTTTTAAAAAGCCTCAAACTCTCACGAGAAAGTGCTGTGGTGAAAATGTCTGCAACATTCTCCTGTGTAGGAACATACATCAAACTGATCTCTCCTACATAGCATCTCTCTCTGACATAATGGTAATGTACCTCGATGAAACACAAGATTCCATGCAACTGCAACAACACTCTTGACTGTCAGAAAGAATGAATGTAGGACCCTCCAAAGAAATTCGTAGATCAACCAACAATCTACGCAGCCATACACATTCCATTGTTGCAGTGAAGGTTGCCCTATACTCAACCTCACAAGACAAGGTAGCCACTGTAGGTTGTTTCTCACTTAGCCATGAAATGCATGGCCGGCCCAGAAAGAAATAGTGTCCACTAGTACACTATCTGGTGTCTGCATCACCAGCCCAATCTAAATCACTGTAAGCCTATAGGTACAAGTCTCCCCCTTGGGAAATAATAATACATGTGACTGAGTAACTTACAAATATCTGAAGATCCACTTAACAACTTGCCAATATATGGTTCGTGGGGTATGCATATACTTGCTCACCTAAGATATTGCATATTGAATATCAAGGCATGTGTAGAAAATATAAATAAAACAGCGAACAGCTTGGCTGTAAATTGCAAGATCATATATCTCTTCACCATCGTGCATAGATAGCTTGAAGCCTGGCTCCATAGGAGTGCACATAGGTTTGCAATCTTGCATATTTAACCTATGTTACAGCTTATCCACATACTGTGACAGCCCATATCTGACAATCATGCTAATTTTGGGTGTACTAAATCCCCAGATGATGTATAGACAACCCATATCTGACATAACAAATGCATGTTTTAATTCAGCCTTATAATCTGCAATTTTTTCCTTTGTAGGCCCAATAAGGAGCATGTCATCTACATAACGAATGATAATCAGCAAGTCCCCCCTCCATCCTTGATGTATAGAGTGGGAGCATTCACACTATTTTTGAACCCTTTGTTGGCCAAATAAGCGTCAATTTTAGACGAGAAGCCTGTTTAAGACCATAAAGAGCTTTATGCAACTTGCATACCATGTGCTCTTTCTCTTTAATCTCAAACCCTGGAAATTGAAACACACAAACATCCTCATGCAAATCCCCATCCAATAATGTTGTTTTAATATCCAATTGATATACTTTCCAACCATAATGTGCAACCATCGCAATCACACATCTCACCATACTCATAAGGGATATAGGAGCAAAAGTTTTCTTATAATCTATGCCCTTCTTTTGCGCATAGCCTTTTGCAACCAACCATGCCTTGTACTTGTCAATTGTACCACCAGCTTTATATTTGAGTTTGAAAACCCACTCAGTGCCAATGGCCTTCTTACCAAACGGTAGATCTACAAGATCCCATGTAGAGTTAGTGGCAATGGAGTCTAACTCCTCATGCATGGTCTGCATCCAATGTACATCTTGCTAAGCTTCATCCAAGGAAGTAAGCTCATCATCATCCAACAATGAGCTCATAAACACGTGCTCATCACAATCATCTACTTCCGTTATATCAACCAAATGTGCCCCCCTGCATCATTTGCCACATGCCTAGCATGCATGTCTAGTACGCTGAGGTAATGGGGCATCCAATTTACTCTCCTAGAGAGTTTGTAGCAGCCATCTCGAGACTGTTTTTGTTGCATTTAAAGCAGCCCTTTCATGTGGAACTGCTGCCTCCATCGCATGTGGCAAACCCTCATCAATACCTATTAGTAGATCTGACAATTCATGTGTGAGTCTGTGCATGCCAGCGAGGGCTTGCTACATTCTAGATATTTTAGTCATTTTATATTTGTCATTTTCATGGTGTTTAGGCATTTATTGCTGGCCGAGTGACATCATTCATGGCATTGATTCGGCCTATATATTGAGGCTCCTCCTCCTTAGTCATTATCGTCATTTACCTCCTCAAGTTCTTGTGGAGAGAGAGCTGGTGCTGCTGCCTTGACAGCCAGTGACTCATGTTGGATCTGTACTCTCATATCTTAGTATATGGATTCCATTTCCCAAGCATCTCTTTGCTTCTAAGTTCTTTGTGCAATGTTCTTTTCTTTTGCAGTGTTTCTCTTTCCTCTGTCTCCTGTGTTCAGCAATCTATTACAGCAGCTTACCACACTTCCATCACTGCATCCACTTCTGACATGGTCTGAGATTGCAGGATCACTATTCCTGCTGCTGTTTTCCACTGTTTCAGGTCTAAGTTTTGACTTTTCGCCTGCTGATTGGACCTATTTCTGACTGCTGCGACTGATTTACAGCTAGGCCACCATCCTCTGCTAATTTTCAGTCTGTTTTTCTGCTCTTTTCTCAGCGTTTTGCAATCTGCCATCTGTGTTTACAGTTTTCTCGGGCTGTTTCAGGGCTAGGGATCTGTTATTGACCCTTCCACATCTCTGTTTTTGGGACAGCAGGCTGAGGTGGCCTGATTTCCTGCAGGTCGACTGCATTTATTGCAGTTCCTAACTGCATTTTGTCATCAGCACCTGCGTTTTGCCTTTTTGCTTCTGTGCAAGGTTGGGTGACAAGTTCCAAGCTGTTTTCTGGCTATGTTTGGCTGGTCTTTTTACTTTGTGATACACTACTCAACTTTAGAGAGGGTTTGTGTGCATTCAATTGTCGTGTTCTCATCACTGCACTCCGATTACTATTGCTGTTTTCTCTATGTGCTTTCGTTACTACTTTGAACTTAGGCAATCCCTGTGAATTTGTATTTTTGGCGTACTTTTCTCCCTGAAGATCCTTGTCTTTCTTTATCTTCTCTGTATCTCCCTTATCATGGCTCCTCCGGCATCTCCTCCTAATGTCTCGTATCTTGGTATATGGATTCCATTTCTCGAGAATCTCTTTGCTTCTGAGTTCTTTGTGCGGTGTTCTTTTCTTTGCAGTGTTTTACTTTCTCTTGTTTTCAACAATCTATTACAGCAATTTACCACGCTTCCATCACTGCATCCACTTCTGACAATACCCTACTATTCGGGAGCATATGGAACAACAACAACTTACTGTAACAAGTGTCCTGCCATTTACAGCAGGCACAAACTCAAAAAGAAAGTGGTAAAAGGCCTTCAAAAACATCACCAATGTCATGTGTGGCTAGCATTTGAAATTGGTCATGTGAAAATGCTACATTTTCAGCAAATATGACATCCCTACTAACAAACACATTCTTCCTGTGTGGATCATACATGTGATAGCCTTTGCTTTCCGAACTATAGCCAATAAAAAGGCATTTTACAGTCTTATCATCAAGCTTCCCATGAAGCTCTTTCGAAACATGCGTGCAAGTTATGCAAGTAAACACCTGAAAGTAGTCAACTTTGGGTTTCTTGCCATGCAAAGCTTCGAATAGTGTGATTGTCTTCAAAGCCTTTGTAGGTGCACAATTTAATACATGATTGGCACACAATACACTAAAGCCCTTCTAACCAAAATCTGTGAGGCAGCCCCTTGCTTTTCAATATACAATGAGTCATTTCCATAAGAGTCAGATTCTTCCTTTCAGCAACTCCAATTCGCTAAGGAGTCATTCTAACAGTGGCTTGATGCATAATGCCAAGATCCAACAAATATGTCGCAAATGCACAAGACATATACTCCCTCCCTCTATTTGTGCAAAATGTCTACACCTTTAAACCAATTTTAGCCTCAAGCTTTGCCACAAGATGTTTAAAATGCATGAATACATCAAATTTAGTATTAATCCCATACATCCATGTATACCTCGAGTAGTTATCAATAAATGTAACAAAGTAAAGATAACCCCCAAGTGCACATGTCCTCATAGAACCACAAACATTAGAGTGAATAAGCTACATTTTTCAAACGGCATGCACTGCACCATCCTTTTTGAAGACATACATGTGCATCTTACCCAAAACACATCCCTTGCATACATGACGAGGTGGATTCTCCACTGGAGCCAATGCATCAACCATATCACATCTCTAAAGGGTCACCAAACTCCCAAAGCTCATATGTCCATAAGGGCATGCCAAAGCTCCTTATTCCACATCCAAAGTTTCAATGTCCCACATCAAACCCTAATTGGGGAGGCTCCGAACTTTCTACAAATAGACAAGCTACCCTTCCACTCAATCCATCTCGTTTTTGCACATTGCGCATGCTAAAGCTTCACTACCCATACTATGTTTAGGAGGACATCTCATCCAAAGCTGCCACACACTGTCTCTCATCATCTGGTGCCTGTTTCCAACCATCTTTGCCCAGATTTCTCTTCTTCTAGCTGTCGCGTGCTATCCACCATCACCCAATCCTTGCAATTATTACCTAGTGACATGCTGAAGGATGTGTTTACTGCTTTGGAGGCATCACCTACGGATGACATCACATCCCTAAGTTGTGTTTACCCTATGCAACTGCTACATGTGCCTAGAGAACCACTTGGAGGCTGCGTTTTGACCCATACTACTGCCGCCTTGACTGCCAAATACTTTTTTGGCTGTGTTTCTCGATTTTCTATCTCCTCTTTGCCTGTCTCATTGATCTAGCTGTTTGTCACCAGGTGGTGATACTTTTTACAGTTGCTTTTTTATTTACTTATATAAATATTTTTTTATATTTATTATTTTATTTTGTTGCTTCTTACCCCCAAAGTTCTCTTGTAATAAGCTGGAATCTTTGCATGGCCAGAAGAGGCAACCATTGGGACAATTTGGACTAATGGTTTGTCTGAGCCTTAGGAACGAATCCATATTGAATGGGCACTCAAAGAATAGAATGCTAGTGGTTTGGGACTGTGTGCTTAGCCACTGGAGATGGTGCAGGGCAATGAGCCTGGCCAAGACAAAAGATGCACATGTGAGAATGCTCATGGAATAAAAGTCACCGTAACTGAGCCACATTACACTTTTTGATGTGGTCACAATGATAAAAGTTGCTTAGAACAACTTGAGGAATGTAAGGGTCACTATCCCTAAAATTTAGGAAGTTACTATTTTTGGACCCCAGAACCTGTTCGCGTCATTATCTTTGTTTTTGCACAAGGATTAATTCTCTGGTCTGTGCCGAGGTCAAATTTTGCACCGATCATAGAGAATTTTAGACCAAAAGGTTTAAATAGAAAAATTGTTACATGCATGCTATGTGGCACAAATTCCCAAAAGAGAGAGAGAGAGAGAGAGAGAGAGAGAGAGCATTTAAAAAAATGTAATAGGCTGAATTGGCAGATTCACCTCAGTTATTGCAACTTTACCGAGAAGCTTTCTTACTGGAAGCTACAATGACTTAGAATGCTTTTTGTAGCAATGTAAATTCTCTATCATTTTAATACTGCATCTCATTGAATGATACACAATGTATGGTTTACATTTAGCATTAACATGTGTATCATTGAATGAAATCTCAGTACTTTGAAGTTGTATTTGTTACACTTCAGTTGAATAAATATGCATGTTGTGACACTAATAGTTCGCGCATACGTGCTATCGCCCCTGTGTTGCATCCGGAAACATGTATATTAGAAAAGCTCCTAGTAATCATAGTTGGATACATGATGTAATCCTCCACCTATGTGAGACTTGAACTTGCAATGACACAAATGGTAGTGGGAAAAACTCCTATCATCGCCCCGTGTCATCTGTTAGCAAGTGATACATGCGATGGCACTAATAACATGGAGAATCTTGTTATCGCCCTGTGTCATCCGTTAGCATATGTGGCATGCAATCGAGGTCGCTTACTTCTTTCAAGAGGAGGGTATGTTACCAGGTGGTGATACTTTTTACAGTTGCTTTTCTTATTTACTTATATAAATATTTTATTTTTCTTTTCTTTTGTTGTTGTTGCTTCTTATCGCCAGAGTTCTCTTGGAATAAGCCAAGATATTTGTATGGCCAGAAGAGGCAGCCATTGGGACAATTTGGACTAATGGTTTGTCTGAGGCTTAGGACGGGTTCCATATTGAATGGGCACTGAAGAATAGGATGCTAGTGGTTTGGGACTGTGTGCTTAGCCACTGGAGATGGTGCATGACAATGAGCCTGGCCAAGACAAAAGATGCACACGTGAGAATGCTCACGGAATAAAAGTCACTGTAACTAAGCCACATTACACTTTTTGATGTGGTCACAATGATAAAAGTTGCTCAGAATAACTTGAGGAATGCAAGGGCCACCATCCCTAAAATTTAGGGAGTTACTATTTTTGGACCCTAGAATTTGTTCACGTCATTATCTTTGTTTTTGCACAAGGATTAATTCTCTGGTCTGTGCGCCGAGGTCAAATTTTGCACCGATCATGGAGAATTTTAGACCAGAAGGTTTAAACGGGAAAATTGTTACATGTATGCCATGTGGCACGAATTCCCAAAAGAGAGAGAGAGGGTATTAAAAAGAATGTAATAGGCATAAGGGGCAGATGCGAGAATGAAGTTTGGAGAAGCTGAGGGTAGATTGCTGCAAGAAAATCAGCCATGGAGAGTACTTCTACATCTCTGACTCAAGTACGGAAGTAGAGCTTGCTCCCTCTGATTAACTCTCTCTCTCTATTCTCAGAGGAAATGCTTCACATGATGGGCTGATTCCATCGAAGGTACAATTCTGTGTTTTCTTTGAATTCTGCACATGAATCATTGAGTATTGGTCACAAAAAATGCAAGACATGCTAGACAGTAAGAACAGTGAATTCAGAGATTTGCAGACTGTAATTTTGCACACGAATCATTGAGTTTTGGTCACATGTTGAACAGTAAAAACATTGTGCTGGAGAGTAAGAACAGTGTTTTCTGCACATGTTGGACAGTAAGAATAGTGCTCTAGACATGCTTGATAGTAAGAACAGTGAATTCAGAGATCTACAGACTGCAATTCTGCACATGAATCATTGAGTTTTGGTCACAGAAAATGCTATGTGTGTATGTGTAAAGACCAGGTGTTAATTGAAGGAACTACCGCTTTATGTGAGTCAGAGACCAATTTCATGGTTCCATTGCCGGGATATGAATACTTTTTTGTAAAAATTTAAGCTCGGCCAGTTTTGGGTGAAAAGGCCATACACAGGTTTTACAGAGATTACAGGACTAGAGAAATGGCAGACATGGATAAAGGCAAAGGAAAACTCCCTCATGAAGAAAAGAGTTCTTCTTCTACTCATAGACCAAAGAGAGAGTTGATCAAAGGGAGCAAGCTCTACCTCCGTACTTGAGTCAGAGACGTAGAAGTACTCTCCATGGCTGATTTTCTTGCACCAATCTGCCCTCAACTCCTCCAAACTTCATTCTCCCATCTGCCCCTTATGTCTATTACGTTTTTTTTAATACTCTCTCTCTCTCTCTTTTGGAAATTTGTGCCACATAGCATGCATGTAACAATTTTCCTATTTAAACCTTTTGGTCTAAAATTCTCCATGATCGGTGCAAAATTTGACCTCGGCACAGACCAGAGAATTAATCCTCGTGCAAAAACAAAGATAATGACACGAACAGATTCTGGGTCCAAAAATAGTAACTCCCTAAATTTTAGGGATGGTGACCCCTACATTCCTCAAGTTGTTCTAAGCAACTTTTATCGTTGTGACCACATCAAAAAGTGCAATGTGGCTCAGTTACGGTGACTTTTATTCCATGAGCATTCTCACATGTGCATCTTCTGTCTTGGCCAGGCTCATTGTCTTGCACCATCTCCAGTGGCTAAGCACACAGTTCCAAACCACTGGCATTCTATTTTTCAGTGCCCATTCAATATGAAACCGGTCCTAAGGCTCAGACAAACCATTAGTCCAATTTGTCCCAATGGCTGCCTCTTCTGGCCATGCAAAGATCTCGGCTTATTCCAAGAGAACTCTAGGAGTAAGAAGCAACAGCAACAAAAGAAAAGAAAAATAAAATATTTATTATAAGTAAATAAGAAAAGCAACTGTAAAAAGTATCACCACCAAGTGACACTAAGCACAGCTGTGTCCGCTGCTACTAGACACCTATTGAGACTGCCTTGCTACATTTCAAGATCTATCGGAGTACAAAATACTCTCCTACTCTTACTTTCTACCACAATCCTCAAGATAAAGAAGTTCAAGGGTCAGTATTCCTTCACTGCATAGTGTGTCTGCTACATAAGCATGGTATTCTATTCACATTCTGTCACAACTCTATAGAAACAGAATTTATATCCTTTTTCATTAATTTGTCTATATAATGATTTACTAAATTGGCACCTCTTTCAGTATTTCTTTAACTTTAATTGCTAATAGATTAAGTACAAAGTGAGATTCCGCAATCTCCTTTACTGATCCAAAAGCCCATTGCTGTACATACAATCAACAAGCAATTTGGACATATTGCCCCTTGATTTACACCCAAGAATTACACAAATGGAACCACAAACTGGCGAAATGTTACCCCAATTCATAATGGAGGGCTTGGCATTTGAAATTCTTGTCAATTCCGCGAATTTCACATGCTGATTTCAATATACAATGCCTTCTCCTATTTGCACGAATCCCAAGGTGACTAGTAAACCCTAATTTCTGCAAAGATTTAGGGTTTGCAGCAGATATCCCTTTGTTGTCCACCAAATTTGGCTGAGATCTACTCAAAATGGCTAAGATGTTGGAGCTCAATTGGGGATGTGCAGCAGTTCGAGAAGTGAGTGACGGCACGAGAGAGAGAGAGTGTGTGAAAGTACAATTAGATTTGAGTGCACCAACAATGTGTTCGTACACAAAGAATAAAATCTATTCATACTTAGGGCATATAAGGGTGCATTCACATGTACAACTGAATAGTGTGTATGTACTATACACGCAAGTCAAACAGGCCTTTATCCCAACAACTGCCCACTTAAAGGTCCAAAATGAACCTCTAATCAACACCCACTAGCCGTATATAATGCTCATGCTGAGCTTTGCTAAGACTTTTAGTGAGGACATCTACACGGTTGTCATGTGTTTTCATCTTGGTCAATGTGATTAGACCATCTTCCAGAATCTGTTTGATAAAGTGATATCGCACATCTATATGCTTTGTGCATGAATGATACATGGCATTCTTGGCCAGATACACAGCACTCTGGCTATCACATCCAATAGTGCAGAACCCATAGACATGCCGAGATCCTCTACAAGTTTGCTCAACCATATAGCTTCCTTAGAAGCTTCAGTAGCTGATATGTATTCAGCTTTAGTAGTACTCAATGCGACAATGTTCTGCAACCTGGAGCACCAAGAAATGGCCCCACCAGCAACTGTAAAGACATACCCGCTGGTGGACCTAAGAGTGTCCAAGTCACCTGCCATGTCTACATCACAATAACCATGCAAACTAAGTGCACCCTGCCCATAGCAAATACACTTTCTTTGTGTACCCTTTAGGTATCGAAGAATACACTTGATAGCTTCCCAATGTGTTTTGCCAAGATTTGACATAAACCTACTAATAACTCCTACTGCATGAGCAATGTCTGGACGAGTAGCAACCATAGCATACATAAGAGAGCCACAAGCTGATATATAAGGAACTCTCTTCATAGCATTTTCTTCCACGTCATCTTTTGGGCCGTTGGCTTTACTAAGCTTAAGATAAGGAGGTAAGGGTACCCCAAAAGGCTTACCTTCAACCATGTTAAATTTGTCCAATACCTTTTCAATGTGCTTTTCTTGAGATAAAAACATCAATTTTTGCATTCTATCTCTATGAATCCTCATGCCCAAAATATGCTCTGCATTCCCCAAATCTTTCATGGAGAAGGCTGATTTCAAGTGATTTTTAAGAGCATCCAAGCTAGTCTTTCTTTTCCCAGCTAGCAACATATCATCCACACACAAAACAAGTAGCATGGGGCTGCCATTTGTATCCTTTTTCATGTACAAACAATGATCTACATGGCTACGTGTAAACCCATGAGATAACATAAAAGTGTCAAACTTTTTGTACCACTGCAGTGGTGCTTGTTTCAGCCCATACAGGATGTGTTTTAGTTTACACATCATTTGCTCTTTTCTAGGAACTACAAAGCCCTCGGGCTATTTCATGTAAATTTCCTCATCAATGTCACCATGCAGGAAAGCTATTTTTACATCCATTTGGTACAGCTCTAAGTCCAATACAGCAATGAGAGCAAAAAGCACACGTAGTGTGGTCATCTTCACAACCGATGAGAAGACCTCTTGGAAGTCAATCCCTTCCTTCTATGCATACCCTTTAGCAACTAGTCTTGCCTTGTACTTGGGTTTCCCATCAACTGTCTTTACTTTGTTAACCCATTTGTTTGGAAGAGGCTTCCTTCCTTTGGACATCGACACAAGATCCCAAGTATCATTAGCATACAGGGATTTAATCTCTTCTTGCATAGCTAGCTCCCACTTACCGCTGAATTGGCATGACTTGGCCTCTTTGTATGTAAGATTCTCACCCTTATCTGTAAGAATCACATAATGCAAGAAGGGGTCAAACCTGTGGGGTTGCCCTCTTATGCGTGTGGACCTGCATACCCAATGATCTACATTTTCAAGAATTGGGTCTACATCTGAAGGTATGTTATTTTCAACATTTATTGGCTGCTGTAAGCCATTTTCAGCATGTTGTTCATGCTGTACAATACCTTCATTTTCATTACCAGTAGCTGCATTTGATTTAATGCTTTTGCAAAGCTTGGACTTCAAATAACATGCATCTTCTTTCCAACTGGGTGAGGGTTTCCATCTAGAAGGGAAGAGATACCAGAGTACAATGAATTTTTTATTTGCTTTCCAAATTGACACTCATTAGAGCCTTTTCAATCAACCCTCTTCAGAGAGGTAAAGACATCAAGTCCTTTCTGGCTCATATGGCCTAAAATCTTGTGCCATAACTCCAAATGGCATCCAACTTCAACAACTGCAAGAAACTTGCCATTCAAGGCTTTACAGTGCAAACAATACAAAGTGCCCTTCTTGGTTCCTTTTGCAATCAGCATGGAACCCTTTTTCACTTTCCACAAACCACCACCAAACAGTATAGTGTAGCCATGCAAGTCAAGCTGACCAACAAATAGTAAACTCTTTTTAATGCTAGACAGCTTTCAACACAAGCTCTTGCCCATTGTCCAAAGACAAGTGTACAGTGCCAATCCCATCAATGTTGCACGCATGGTTATTTCCAAGATACACCTTTCCATAATTGCCTGCATTGAACATAGCAAAACACTCCAAGCAAGGAGTTACATGGAAAGAGGCACCAGAGTCTACAATCCAAGTTTGAGTGACACCATCATAAACTGACAAAATGCATCAATCACATCAGCCTTGGTGATCTGCATATCCTGCATGTGACATACAAGGGCAGCATCATAATCAACTGCACATAATACATCAGCCTCTGTATCCGAAAGCTCCTCTATGACCACACTGGAGGCCACATTGGCCTTTTCCTTGCCTTTGGCTGCTGCCTCAAATACATCTCTCTTATCCTCCTTTTTCTTTTTCTCCTGTATTCTTCTTTCTCCCTTGTTCTTTCTTGTAATATCTGCAATTAGGCTTCTTGTGGCCCTTCTGACCACAGTGATAGCAAGTAATGTCACTCTTTTCCTTCCCTTTGGTTTTGCTTCTGTTTCTATGTCCTGCATTTGCATTTTTCTTTTCAGTCCTACCTCTTACATTCTAAGCTGAGTTGTTGCCTTCTCCACTAGACATACGTCTAATTTCTTCGTTCAAGATTGAACCCCTCACCCCATCATATGAGAGATTGGGGTTATTGCTAAGAGAAACCACCAAGGTCTCCAAGAATCAGGCTGTGTCATGATCAAAAAGACCGCCCTCAACTTATCATCAAAATCCAAATTTACATCCTTCAGCACTCAAGTGCTCAGCTGCAAGCTTTGACTCATCCAGTCGCATATTCACCAACTTGCACATTAAATGCACCTAATTAATAGGTGTGGTGATCTCATAGGTAGTTTTCAGCTTCTCCCATATTGCATGTATAACCTGTATCTAAACCCTTAATGTCTATCAAAATGTCACTAGTGACACCCATCTTAATGTAAGCCACGGCCTTTTTGTGACTCTTGCCCAATCTGCATCAGACATTTGTGCGGGTTTATCTTCTTACAAAGCATCCTCACAATCTGTTAGGAACAATATGCCCTACATATGGTCTTTCCAAAGGTCAAAACCATGACCATCAAACTCTTGATGTCTGAACTGGAAGAAGTTGCAACCATTTTATCACGAACACAAGAGTAAATGCCCTGGACTGCAAAAGCCCAAGCTGAACTAGCAAACACAGTTGTTCTTCCTCAAACAGTAATAAATCTCTGTTGTATACATAAACCAGCCTCCACACGGGCAAAAACTGCAGAAATTTACCAAATTCTGCACAAAGCCCCAAATTTTCAGGTCCAATAGTGCATAATGTCAGACAATCAGACCCAATTGAGCAAAATTTTACCAATGCATGAAAAGCCCCAATTTTCCAAGGTCCAATGTCAATAAATTTTACTCAAAAGATCGAAATTCCGACAAATTTTGCAAAATCCCCAATTGGATTGAGGTCACCACGCACAATGTCTGCAATTCTGACCTAAATGTCGTTGTCAAGCATGGACAACATCAAATTCGAGAAAAGCCCCAAATTTTCAGGCTCAAAGTTGCACAGAATTGATGACTGTGCTTTCACACGTGAACTCCCATAAAGTGAAAGAAATGAGAGAAATTAAATTAAAAAATTCTGACCCAAAAATTGACGAGCAAGGCGCGCAATGTGTGTGTGTGTGTTGGGGGGGGGGGGGGGGGGGGGGGGTCTGTTGACCCGCTTACCTGTCGTGTCAATCACACGACGCGGCCGATCGCCTCTATCCTATGGCCCGTCACGCCTAGTGACCGCATGCCCTAGTGCTACGCCATCGCCTGCTAGGTGACGGTACGTGCTGTTGAAAGTCATGTATGCCTATTGCCCGCTGCCCGATAGTCACACACTCAAGAGCTGCCGATTGGTTGCTGCTGAGCACCCCGACTCCTACTCTCGACTAACCTTCTGCCTCGAGGTGTTCGTGAGTTGACAGTTGTCGCCTATCAGTCTTGCAACAACTGACAGCTAGAGCCTATGGTCTCGGGAAACGCACTCTATGCTCTGATACCAGTTATTGGAGCTCAGTTGGGGATGCACAACAGTTGGAGTGAGACTGATGGCGCGAGAGAGAGAGAGAGAGAGAGAGAGAGAGAAAGAGAGAGTGAGTGAAAGTACAATTAGATTTGAGTGTACCAACAATGTGTTGGTATACAAAGAATAAAATGTATTTATACTTAGGGCATATAAGGGTGCATTCACATGTACAACTGAATAGTGTGTGTGTACTATACACGGAGGTCAAACAGGCCTTTATCCCAACATGAGAAACACTGAGATCTCCTAAGAATGGGTTGGAGAAGGTGAGAGAAAGCCAAGATGAGAGAGAAATCTGATTTTCTTCATGGCAAAACCCTAAAATCTGCTTGCTGCCTACCCTAGCCTGCATTTAACCCAGTCACTTATTGCCAAGCACCTCCAAAATGCTCACCTGATCAGCAATGCTATTGCCAGCCCTTGGAAGGTTTCTCCTTACTGTCCCCTGCTTGTTGAGACCCCCAGATGAATGTGTTCTACAGCAAATTATTGTTCTTTGATCAGAAAATGAACCAGCAGCTCCCTCTCTCTCCCTTCCAAACAGTAAATTGATTGAATGGCTAAGACCCAGCCCCAAAAACGTTTCCTCGGTTTGCGTAGGCATTTCTACCAAGTAGCAGTCTTTTAAACCCATTTTTCAACATTATCCAACCATTTAATTAATTTTCAAAATTAAATAATCTTGAAAATTAATTTAAGCCCTTCAAACCCTACCCAAAATTAAATGTACCCCTCCATAATTAAAATTGGCTAGGCCATTTGCAACCTGGAGTGATCCCCAACCTCTGTTGACCCTTAGACATGCATTAATTAATTAATTAATGCTTGTCCCTAGTATCACCGTTGACGCTTATTGGCCAAACAACTATCCTAGGGTCAAAACTGACACCAACTGCATCCTTGGGGTCCTTGGCCTGTTACCATGAAATAACTACCATGTGCATCACATGTGCTTAAACAACCTTGCACATTTGATAAATAACTTAATCAAATGTTATCGGCAAGATTAAAGCATCTCAAAATTTCACATCCCCGTGACAATCTTTGTGTTACCCTAACCCTAACTATGTTCTATTATCAATTTGTGCTTTGTCATACAATTGTGTTTGAGTTTCTATGTTAGGGAATTTCTCTACAACCTCTAAAAAACTAGCAATGTAGTTTGCTCTTCACATCTAGCTTGTGCCAAACTTACATGCACCTCAAAGCTGCTAGCAAGCCAAAAAGATGAAAACACTTTCTTGAACTCAACCCATCATATAGCCTTTGCCATGAACCAAAATAGATTGTCACCGCTACATAGTATTCCCCTTCAGAAAGGTGGCTGCTTTTCTCGCTTTAGAAAACTCAGCGAAGTCTCCAAAGAATAAGCTACAATATAAGCTACATCAAACCATTGAAGTAAGAGCTTTCAACTTATGTTGCATTCCACAAAAACTCTCAAACTTCATTGCTTGTTCTACTTCCTCATAATCCTTGTCCATGTTGATGGGTGTCATGTTATAATACACTAGTGACTACAAATATTTTGCATTACTAGCATTATCAAGTGTTCTATCTACTACATTAAACCCAACCTTGCACATCTTGCATACCTATATTGCCTTGCTCAATAACATGAATTTCACTCCCAAAAACATGGGTGCTTGCTAACATTTGCCATACATCAAATTTTGTGCATTGCGGTTCCAAGGCAAACCTTGCTTAGCAGCTTCTTTAGCCTCTATAGCCCAAATCACAGAATCATCTTCCTACAACTACCACAATCACTCAAGTTGATGCCATAACGGATGCAAAAGCTACATAATCAATCCTAGCTTGACATTTTCAGCTTTTCCCAAGTTTGTGCATGCCAAAAAGAAAATTTTAATATTTCAATTATTAAATCAAATGTCCTGACCCAAGCTTTGGCTTCCTGCCCATATTTAGTAATTTCCTCCAAAGGTTTGCACTAAGGTTTTAAAAACTCCACTTATTTAAATGTGCACTATTCACCTACAAATTCAATAACTAATCCATTCTCTAGCTCTCAACTATTGAATGCTCGCCACTTATGGAGTTGCCCGTGTCGTGCACAACTTATCTTCCCTACCCAAAGAGCTAGTACTTAATCACATGTTAATCCTAAGCTTGGAAAACCACATCCAATACCACAAGAGATCAGTCACCATACCTCCCACTCTATGCAGACGTCGTGGAGTTTTCCAACATGCGGAACATACTACTTGCCGAGACTTGAATACTTGTGCTCCCAACCCACGAGCCCCTTTGTTTGGCATGTTAGAGCCCATATATGAGGAGATGGACGTAGATGAGGCAAGGGTCGCCAAGGCCTCACATGATACAGCTGATATTATGCCATATGTGAGACATTTTGTTGCTTAAGTTGATTGATTAAAGGCTTCAAAAGGAGATATTCAAGCTCTTCCTCTTCCAAATGCTCTCACTTCACCATTCAACTTTTTGCAAATCGCCATTTTAATATTTTAAAGGCCAAGAAAGAAAGCATTGATAATTTGTGTGGTATATACAACTAGTTCATCATTCATGAATATATATTGCTCCACTATTAGAAATACAAAAGCAAAATACTCCTTGTGTAAATCGGTAAATCCCTTCCCCCCACACAATTAGTTTCAACAATTTGGATTTAAAACAATTCTTATTGGTTTTGTATTCAAATATTGTGGTTGCTTTTTAAGATTAGTGTTACTCTTGCCCAAAAGCTTCAATGGTTTATAGGCAAGGTTGAGAACATGATAGGAAGATTAAGCATTCTTCTTCCGAGCTTTGCTAGGAAAATGGTAAGTAGGAGGTACACATCCTCCTGCCATTATTAATGGCATGGCACAATGATCCTCGTCTACAAGATACTTCCTATCCATTTGGACATGAAGCATGTAGAGTTGATTACCTGATGGGCTCTCTCTCTCTCTCTCTCTCTCTCTCTCTCTCTCTCTCTCTCTCTCTCTCTCTCTCTCTCTCTCTCTCTCTCTTTGAGCCAGAGACAAAGGAGCATTATACTAGCCGCTACCTAGCGTATTATGAGGTCCATGGTCGTTTCCACTGTCTCTTTAGAGACAGATTTGGACCACTATCCAAAGTCATGGATTTTACCAATCAGTGATACCTTAGCCTCTTTCTTCTTGAGATACAACCGCTTCGTGACATGCGCCTCAGGAGTACAGCTGCTCCAGGACATCGAGGCCCTTCACAGAGGCAACTCACAGACTTCTTTGCAAAGGAGACTCAGAAGACTTCAATACAGTTATAGCCACAGTCCACATGAGAGCCTCTCTCACCGCCACAGTCCACGCACAAACAAGGAGTACTGATTGATCGAGTCGTTCTGCTTAGCCAATCCAGATGTCCTAGGCCTCGACACAGACATCAAAGACACCTTCATAGGCGGATACAAGGGATTATTACTCAGGCTAGAACTAGGTCCTCCATACCAACATGAGATTGTACCATTTGGAGCTCATTGTTACTAGATAGAGCTCTATGTTTTACACAGCCATAGTTAGTTTCCTTTCTTATTTTCCTTTGTGCTAAATACATATTTTGCCCAGACAATTGTACCATCATACACATGATTGTAACTCATGGTCTCATAGGTCATTTTGGCCTTTTGTAGACATTAATATATCATTTCATTTCATTTGTGTGTGTGTGTGTGGAGAGAGAGAGAGAGAGAGAGAGAGAGAGAACAAAGCAACCCGTTGGATTGAGCCATGCTTACCTAGCCAATTCCTCACATACACCACCAAAATTGGTTCCATAGATCTCACTGCACTAGCCATAATAAATTCCCTCTCATAATATAATCCTACCTCAACATTCAAGGATCCGTTTCTCACAAGCCATTATCCATGTTGTTACCCTGTATTTATTTAGTGTCATCTCCTGGTTGTGAGCTCCATTGAAGTCTAACGAAGATAGAGGAACTCTAACTGTCTTTTAGACCTTTCTTTGTGTGCATTTCAATTTTCAATCAATTTTAGTGAGTTCACACTGGCCCTTTCAGTTATCCAACTGAGTGCGGTTTTTTTTTTCCCAATGATGTTGGAGGCTATATTCACACTGCCTATAGTAGGGCGACTAGTTCTTTCATGGCGATCAACATTTCTTTTGGCATATCATCACCTATTGCTGGTTGGACAGCATTTTTGCCTCTATATTGATGCATTCGTCAGGTTTTGGAAGTTCCTAGCTATTTATAGCGGCCCTACTCAATGGCAACATACATTATTTTGCAGGTTTCAACTTCCTTTGTCATCCGATGCTTCACTCCATTCATCAACTTGATCCAATGCCCTCGTTGATGCTTTGGGATGCGTGCAAGGATGTTACATCCTTGGACATCCAGATGGGCGCTAGTAACATTGGTCACAGTGGTCATGAAATAACTTAGTGTGAATGCACTAAGGGCACTTTAGGGTTAGGGCAGCCAAGTCCTATTATAGGGGTTCAAGGCCCTATTGTGTACATTTATTGTGTGATCACCACTCTTGGACTCTTGGCCCATTGGCTGACACATCTATACACTAGGATGGTGTGGACTAGTGGCATGGGATGCCAAGGGAGATGAGTCTAATGTCCAATCCCTTTTATTCATGGATATGCCTTGTGTCGTATCTCATATGTAGGTTGAATCCTTGCGGGACCTTTCAAGGGACTGATTAGTCTGCTTTGTATTTGGCATTCTTTTGGAGTTCAATGTAGATTTCTTCTTCCATTCTCTTCTTTCTTTACACACACTCTCTTCACTTCTATCTCCGTGTTTGTGTTCTTCTCCCGCCAAATAGCCAAATTCTATCACCAGGCTGAAAACCTCCAATCCAAGCAGTCATGTGCTCCTTAAGGGGCTTGGGCTGTTGTTGCCTCCTGGTTCTGTTGCTCTTGTCTGCTAAAAAAGGCCCAAATCAGTCGGCAACCTAGTCAAAAAGTCTCTCCCATTGCTAGAACACACTGAAAATGGCTCTCTCTCTCCTCTCCCAGCCTCTTCTCACTTGCACAGGCAAGTTTGCCACTTGGCAACTTTCCAAATTGATTTTCCATCCAATTAAATAATTTTCAAATTTAATAATTCTGGAAATTACTTTAATCCCTTGTCCTTGCCCAAAAAATAAAAAATCCCCATTCACAATTTTATTGGCTAGGCCATTTTAACTCCCCATGCTATCTTGAGCATTAATTGACCCCTGAACAAGCTTTAATTAATTGATGCCTAGTTCTTAGCATCACCATTGACACTTATTAGTCAAATAAATACCCTAGGCCAACACTAACACCAAGCACCATCTACTACTCATTGATATCTAAAGGTCCTTCGCCCATCATTGTGAATAAATTGACTTGCACAACACATGCACCTCAAATTTGCACATTTCATTAACAACAAAATCAAATGCTAAGCAAATCATCAAAAATTCACGTCCCCATGATGTGGAGAGCCTAGAGAAGACCAAGATCACAATCCTTAATACCTTAATAATTGGATAGCCACCTCAACACTGCACTTCATCTACCGAGTCATTTTCTTTTAGGCCAAATTTCTCCATGAGATGACATGAGGTCTTGAAACCCTTGCATCCCTAAATAGACAATGTGTCTAGATCCAATTCCAAAAGTTGTATACAAAGCTATGGCTTTTCAATACACTAAGCACTCCAACACTCCTGCATACATCCGCTTTTTGGGGCCTAATCTTCATGACAAATGGTAGTTGTTGCACCTATGGTGATTGGGGTTCTCTTCCAAGCCATCACATATATTCATAGACTATGTGAGTTGAGCCTAGACATGTGCCCTCAGTCGCACTATGCTCCTCGTAATAACTTGCAACAAGAGGAGACACATGATGTCGGTTTGCACAAACTCGCGTACAAACAAAGAACCATGGCCTCCAAATTGATGCCATATCACCATTCCAATCTAATCTAGATGCACCCACCATGCAATTGTGCACATGTCATTGGGGGTGTGATGTGCCATATCCCCTTCGCACCAACTTCATGTTAAGACATGTAGATACTCCAAAGAGGTATTGGAGAGAAGAGGATATGTAAAAGGTGCAAGTTAGAGTTAGAGGTAGAGGTATGGGAGAGGAAAGGATATGTCAAATGTGCAAGTTAGAGTTGGAGGTAGAGAAGTAGATGCCCTTTCTACTATCAAATACAAGGGCACTACCATTGCCTTCTTCATGAGAAGTTTGACCTGCTTTGCTAGATCATGGCCTTTCTTGATCGGCGATTTCTAGGACTCTTATCTTCAAGAGCTTTGTTGACACTAAGATTTACTCACTTGACCTTGGGTGCAAGCAGCAAGTACACATGGCAGCAAACAACAAATACTCACAAGCTTCCTCCAATGCCCCACGACCATTGATAGAGGCATCATTACATGGTCCAATTAGTAGAGGACCACCCAAGGTGACCGTTAACAAAAGCCACAAAGCTATGAAGAGCTAGGAAGCCCCACCACCTACCAATAGGCATCACCCACACATGAGATTATTTGGGAATACATATCATATCTCATCGCAATTGCGGACCGTCTCGGGGAGCCTCACCTCAAGGCATGCCATCATGGATGTGGTGAGATTCCTTCATAGAAGCCCTATGCCAGATATTTCAGATACCAGCAGCTCTTCTATACATATATGAGTCTACCTTTTACTCATTTGTTTTATCCATGACAAAACACAACATGGATTAATTGGAAAAACCATTTTGGTCTCATAGATCATTTTGCGCTCTCTCTCTCTCTCTCTCTCTCTCTCTCTCTCTCTCTCTCTCTCTCTCTCTCTCTCTCTCTCTCTCTCTCTCTCTCTCATACTAGTAACACTTAACTGACACAATAGACCTTCGGAGATCACTCCCAACCTTTTTGAAGAAGGAATACCATTTTTAAAGCTGTTAACCCAACCCTCTTCCAACAAAGGACCTACCTGACCCAGTGATTTCACGCTGAGGCTTGTTCTGCCAGGGGAGAAAATAATTGGGACTTGTTGAAACGGTGAAAACCTTGACGACAGAATCCAGAGCAAGCTCAATGGCAGCGAATGAATCAGCAACACGAGTAGGCGGAGCCGACACAGGGGCCTTTGTGTCCTTGTTCGGGGGAAGTCCTCGAGCGACAGAGGAGTACGGGCGAGACAACCCGGTCAAATTCAGCCGCTGCGTGCTGACACCAGCATCAAAAAAAACTCCCCTTCGTTGCAGGAGCCGTCCATGAATGCTCCCTTCGGCAAGGCCATTCCTGTTTTTGCACCAAAGCCCGGAGGGGGAGTTTTCCCAATGGCTGGAACGGCCATGGCAGCCAATCTTAGAACCTGCAATGCTCCCCCCGGAGGACCATGCCGCTGTAGACTCTTCTCTGGTTCCGCGTCTGAGAAGCTTGAGCATGCATATGGCACGATGAAGAGATGGTCTAACACGCGCACCGCGGCAGGCCGCCATGATTACAGAGGGAGCAGAGGTTTCTCCTCTAAAACCCCCTCTTTCTGCCACCCAACTACGCTTTGTGTGTGGGCGGGTCCGTTTTTCTTTGATATTGTAATAGCTTTAGTTGTTCGGTAGGCTGTCCATTAAAACGCATGCTACTACAATGAACTCTTGCAGTACGAAGGAGCATGGATCTTCTCAAATCAAAGCTCTACTATATGGGGCAACTCAATGATTACAACTAGTAAAGACCCTTACCTATGACGTGTGTTAATATTGCACGCATGCAAATAGCCCTTTGGTAAGGAAGCGATAGAGAGTTGATGAGCATGCAGAATTAGTTAAGAGGAGCAGCTAGAAACCTGAGTAAGAATGCATGGACTACCTATAGGCTACAAAAACCTCAACCACTAACATGTTTGAGATTGATAAGCAACTCCATGCTAATCAATTATGATACAATGTTTTACAGAGGGCTATCATTTGTTGAAGGAGCTAAAAGGGTACATAAGACATCTAATGCCCTTTCAATGGCTCAGTCAGGTCAAGCAACAATTTGCAAATCTCATTACTACAAGATTGTATGTTTATATCATGGAACGTCCATAAGTGAAGGAGGAGTTCATTTAGTGGTTTGATGTTATAGGCTCCTATATGGTGTAGGTCAACTTGAGAGAACACAATTGAATCCTTACTTCAGTAGTGGGTTATAGAGGTAAGCTTGTTCACACCGTGCCTAGATGCTCATCATTCTCCCTTCGTGGGGTCCTACAACATGAATGTCATGTCTACATAGATGGCTAAACTGGTTGAGACCCTTGATAAGGTACTCTATGTGTCTATTTTCTCTATTCGCTTGGCATTCTCAAGCCAAAGTGCAAGGTGTGGCATAATAAACCACATGAGTTCTTGGAGATCAAGGACCCTGATGGATTTGAGCTCATTGTTGAGGTCTATTTCTCTCCATTCTACACTGCGTGGTATTACTATAGGAAAAATGGCTACTTCATAATAGCATGTCCAAAGAAATCACCTCGATCCAAAAATCTAAATAAGCTTGCAAATAATAGGAAGGATCAAGAGAAGGTAGAGACAAAGAAGGCATAAAAAAGAAGTAAAGTCTCTAAGGAAATGGTCCCCAAGAAGGGTAAGCAAGAGTAAAGCGACAACAACAAAGGTCAACCAAAGGAGATTCAAAAAACATAGTGGTGCACAAATCGGATGCTGTATGTGCGCGTAGTGAGCGCCGAAAGGTCCCCAAGAACAAAAAAACTCTACTTTTGCACAAAAAAACAAGAGAGAAGACTTGCACGATATGAAGCAAAAGACTAATTGGATACAATCTCCCCTCATGCCTTGTGTAAGCGCTCCACAAAGCATGTATTTGATATATTATTCATCTCCAAGCTCAAGAAATAGCCCAATTTACAATTAGCACGCTTTAGCTTTTGTGTTTGCTTTTGTCCCACTAAAGAATTAAAGCTATTGGGCGCCCAAAGAGTCGGGCTATGTCCAAATACAATGTCCAATAACAAATATTTAAATCGTGCGCCCATGCGCATACAAAATAATAAATAAATGCTAGGTGCTTCAATAAATAAGCGCGTCAAAATAAATATTGGTGCCACGCCTAAGATGCGCGCCCATCAAAAATGATAATTTCTTCTAAATAACTTGAATACATGCTAATGCCATGTGCTTTCCAACACCACTGTTGCCTGCTCTACACATCAACTGAAGCATTCACAATTGTTATAAAATAATAAAATTAAACCGACAAAAGTGAATACCTAACAGTCTTCAGCTACAAAATAAATAAATTGGTTAGAACTCAATCCTAATCTTAATTTATTACGAGTGCGCACTCTAAACTCATAAACGTCCATTAATTTAAATATGTATTTTGCAGAATCGCCTGCTATGGAATCACCCACTTGCACATTGAATTAACAAGAAGCCCGAAAAGGATAGGCGTCCCCATCGACTTTTCGCACAACGAATCCACTTTGTGTATGAGCCCCGGCAATAAATAAAATTTTACAGAATCCACCGTGGAATATGCCTCCTGGCATCATACCCCCGAGGTGGGATAGCAATCATCCTCAATTGCTATTAGCTCAATGTGGAGCCACCTGTGAGGGGTAAGCACTTAGGTCTCGAGGATGCATCCATTGAGCCTCTTCAACAATATGATTTTTAAACTTAACCAGATATCTAGAATATCTACGGCCAGTTCTAGTGGTCATAAAGTCAGTATCTAGAATAGTTTCAAGCTCAAGGATTTCAGTTTCTTCTTCTAGCAAATGAGGGTTTTCATAAACAGGGTGTACAGATAATTGGTCTCTAAAAGGTCGTAATAAACTGATATGAAAAGTGTTGTGGTAATTCTAGTTTAAATGCATTGTCATTGATTTTGTGAATGATCTTGAAAGGTCCATAAAATCTAGGAGCTAACTTTACGACAGGGTGTTTATCAACACTTTGTAATCTTCACTTTCCAATACGTAACCAAACATAATCATCCACTTTGAAACTCATAGCTTTGATTTTCTTGTTGGCTTGTTTTGTGTATGATTGCTGGGCTTTGGCAATCATATATTTAACTTCATCAAAAATAGTAGCATGCATGTTAGCAATATTATCAGCAACTTGAACTTTGTTTGACAATGATGTAACAGGTGTAGGTAATCTATATCCATAAATAATTTCAAATGGTGCTTTCTGTGTAGCTGTATGTGGTGTGTTATTATATGCAAACTGAAGTAAATGTAAATGTATATCCCATGTTTGTGGTTTTGAAATTGTGTATACACACAAAAGATCTAAAATGGTACTGTTAGTAGCTTTTGTTTGTCCATTTGTTTCAGGATGAAATTTAAATGAAAAATCAATCTTTGTTCCTAAGTTAGCAAACAAAGTAATCCAAAAATTATTGCAAAATCTAGAATCACAGTCAGAAATAATGACTTTTGGCAAACCATGATTAGTGAAAATAATTTTCAAGAACAATTGAGTGGCTTGAGATGCAGTTAATGTTTTCTTACATAGAATGAAATATGCTTGTTTGCTAAACCTATCAACAATAGTCCAAATCATGTCATGATTAACTTTAGTGTTAGGCAAACCAATGATAAAATCCATTGAGATCTGTTCCCATGGTCATTCTGGAATTGGTAAAGGCATTAATAGACCATATTGTTTGCCATGGTGTTGTTTAACTCTTTGACAAATTAGGCATTCAAATACAAAGTTAGATACATCAGACTCCATGTGTGGCCAATAAAAATCTTCAATGAGTATATACAAAGTAGAAATAATTCCTCTATGGCCTTAATATGGGGGACAATGAATTTCATGCAAAACAAATGATCGAAATGGAACAGTTACACATAATCTTTTTTCATAAAACATAAATCCATCAACGTAAGACAATGAATCAATGGGAATCCAATTATTTGCAACTAGTTTATTCCAATCAGCTTGAAAACTAGGGTCTTGGTCATAAGTATCTTTCATAGGGAAAAGAGAGTCAAAAGATATCACATAAATATTATGAATAGTCGGTCTTCTACTTAAAGCATCGGCAACAACATTCTCTTTTCCGGGTTGATATTGTATGAGTGGATGAAAACTTTGAATAAAAGTAGCCCATTTAATGTGTCGGTCAGATATTTGTGGTTGACTAAGGAGATGTTTAATGCTTTGTTGATCTGTTTTGATTATGAATTCAGATCCCATTAAATAGTGTTTCCATTGACGTAAAGCTTGTACTACAGCTAACAATTCCTTATCATAGGTAGAATACTTAAGTTCAGAGGGTTTAAGTTTGCAGCTAGAGTAGGCTATGGGATGAGAATCTTGCATAAGGACTGCTCCTATTCCAAATCCACTAGCATTAGTGACTACTAGGAAAAATGGTCTATTGAAGTCAGGTAATTGCAATACAGGAGCATGAGTTAAAGCATGTTTCAATAAATCAAATGACTTTTGTTGATTGTTGGACCAATGATACACAATGCCTTTCTTTAATAGTTTTGTCAAACGTAATGCAAGCAATGAAAAATTTCTCACAAATTTTCTGTAAAAGCTAGCAAGACCTAAGAAAGAACGTAATTCGTGCACATTTTTAGGTATGGGCCAATTCAAAATTGCTTTTATCTTTATAGGGTCAACTTTAATACCTTCATATGAAACAATATGTCCTAGGTATTCAATTTGTGTTTTGAAAAATTCACTCTTTTATGGATTAGCATATAATTGATTCTCTTTCAATAATTTGAAAACCAAAGATAAATGTTCATAATGCTCGTTCTCATTATTACTGAAAACCAATATGTCATCAAAGAAGACAATGACACAATGTTGACGCTTCAAAAATATGCGATTCATCATACGACTGAATGTGGCTGGTGCATTAGTTAAACCAAAAGGCATAACAGCCAAATTGTGTTCTAAATGCATATTTGAATATATCAGATGTGTCCAATCTTACTTGATAGTATCGAGATTTAAGATCTATCTTGCTAAATATTGTAGATCCTTGTATCTTGTCCATAAGATCATCTACCCTAGGAATCGGATATCTATTCTTAACAGTGATCTTATTTAGGGCATGATAATCAATGCACATGCGATAGGTATTGTTTTTCTTCTTCACTAATAAGACAGGTGCACCAAATGGAGAACTACTAGGTCTAATGAGTTCTCGGGTTAACAATTCTTTAACTTGGCTTGAATTTCTTTCTATTCAATTTGGTTATGTCTATATGGTGCTTTACATGGTGGTTGTGATCCAGGAATTAGGTCTATTTTGTGATCTTCGGGACGTATAGATGGTAAGTCAACAGCAAAATAATCTTGAAATTGTGAAAGAAATTGTGCGTGCTTAGGATGCATTTGATTTTCTTTAGCTTCGATTCCATTCACCCATAGGATTTGGTACCTTTTCGTAATGCACGTTTAGCCTGTGTATAACTAAGCAATGGAAAATTATCAAAAGTGTGCATACCATGCAATGTGATTTGTTTTCCGTTAAAATTAATCTTCATTGAATGTGTGGAATAATCTATATCAGGATTGTACTGATGACGCCAAGGCATTCCCAAGATAATGTCACTAGATTGCAAAGGCACAACTAAGAAATTTATACGTTCAACATAATCACCAATTTTAATTTCTAAGTCATGCACTTCTTGTGTTCCATTATATCTAGTGCCTAGGAATGCAGTCTTAATGCGATAATGTGTAGAAACAGTATGTAAATTCAATTCTTTGACCAATTTTGCAGAAATAAAGTCGTGTGTGTTCCCATCATCATGTAAAACAATCTTTTCTTTACCATGCACAAGACATTTCATCGTTAATAAAGAATGGGGATTTTGCATACCTGGTAAAGTATCTGAAGTAGTACTAATATCGTCATCATCTTCCGTGAAATCTGGCATTTCTTCATGTTCTTCATCTTTTATCACTCCCAAATAATTGATATGAATAGTTGGATTTTTGGTTTGACAATTTGCTGCTATATGTCCAAGTCGATGACATTTGTAACAAACTATGAGTTTGGCTTTAGATACATTATTGGTAATAGCGAAAAGTTTAGGAATGTTGGGATTTGGCTGGAGAGATGGCTTAGGGTTTGGATTTGTGTTTGATGGTAAAGCAGGTGGTCGTGTCCAGGATTTACGGAATGAAGATGGAAGGAAACGATTTTAATTGAATCTTCGAAAATTTGAATTGAATTGTTTTGAACCAAAGTTACCATTAGTTTGAAAATGTTGTGGTTGCTTCTCTCGTCCTCGAATTTTGTCTTCAGAGTCATGGGCCAAGGAAATTGCATCTTCGAGAGTTGTTGGCTTGAACATGTTGACCTCCGCATAAAAATGTCCAAGTAAGCCAGACATAAACTTGCGTTTATGGGTTGCCTCAAGTACATCTTCGAGCATTCGTAGTTGCAATAAAGCATTCCAAAAATGCTCAGTATATTGTGAAATAGGCTTACGATCCCTCTGTTGCAGAAGATCCCATTGTTTGATTGCTTTTTCGTGGAATTGAGGTGGAAGGAAATTCTACAAAAATTTATTTTGGAAAGTCTCCCAAGTAGTAGGACAATCAATGCTCTTGCGGACAACAGTCCACCATAGGGATGCTCGGTCCACTAGATGATTAGTGACACACATAATTTTGTCTTTCTCAGCATACTATTCTTCATGGAAATAATCATCAAATTGACTGATAAAAGCAAGTGCAGTCTTTCCATCGCGAAACCCATTGAAAGTACGAAATTTGAAATTTCTTTTACTTATCTTTGTTTCTTTCCAAATAGATTGTGCTTCAAGTGTTGCATCGATCGTACGTCCTAAAAGATCTTCAGATTGCGGTCCATCTTGGTCAGCGGTAGATCGTTGCAGATTGGCTAATTGAGCTTGCAAAGTTTGACATGCTCTTCGTTCCTCTTGAAGTTGCATCATAATCAAATCCAGCTTTTGCTCCATCGTTGGTTCGGGTAGGTCACCTTCAGCCATAAAATCTTCCATGGTTTGATCGGACATCCTGCAAAATTCCAAAAAGACCTCACACACTCAAAATCTTGTTAGCAGGATGAGTGTAGCTCAAAGTCGGGTCTACAAGGCTTATTTCTCTTCTTATTTTTAAATGGCTTTTTGTAGTATTTCTCCTTTGCGGATGCGGAATTTGATGTCACAGTTGTCTTCCAAGAAGATAATTCGTGCGTGCAGACTGCGTGTTGCAAACTGTTTGCTGGAATCTGGCTTTGTCAGTCCACAGGTGTGAACAGGGGCTTCCAGAGAGGGTTGAAGTCGAGTTCAAGATTGACCCAGTGTGAACGTCTGCTAAGGAGGGATTTTATGATTGACTTTGAAGCTTTAGGAACCTTAGAGTATTAAGCTTTATTTAAAAAGCTTGAATTTTTTTCTAAAACGAATCGGGACAAGAAGACGTTGATGGCGGATTCAGCGCCCACCAGGAGTACACACCGCCGCCGTTGTCACTGAGATTTAGGGATTAAGCTTTACTAAAAAGCTTATTAAGATTTTAAGCTAAAATTCACTTATCTGTCTTCTCTGGTCTTGAAAAAAAAAGTATTGATGAAGAAGCTTCCCACATGGTCCTCCACTTGTAGAGGCCGGTCCTTCGCGATCCAACAACGTAGCAGGGGGTTCTTCACTACTAGGAACACGTTGGTATTATTGGCGGATTTCCACGAGATTGACTGTAGAGCTCGATCGTTCCACGAGCTTTGCCTTCGCACGAGATGGTAAGCGATTGGAAGCTCTCGATCTCAGCTTCGCTCTGAACCACTGGTGCACAGATCGGATGCTGTATGCGCGCGTAATGAGCGTCGAAAAGTCCCCAAGAACAAAAGAACTCTACTTTTGCACAAAAAACAAGAGAGAAGACTTGCACGACATGAAGCAAAATACTAATTGGGTACAATTTCCCCCCATGCCTTGTGTGAGTCCTCCACAAAGCATGTATTTGATATATTGTTCATCTTCAAGCTCAAAAAATTAGCCCAATTTACAATTAGCAGGCTTTAGCTTTTGTGTTTGCTTTTGTCCCACTAAAGAATTAAAGCTATTGGGTGCCCAAAGAGTCGCGTTGTTCCCAAAAACAATGTCCAATAACAAATATTTAAATCGTGCGCCCATGCGTATACAAAATAATAAATAAATGTCAGGCGCTTCAATAAATAAGCGCGTCAAAATAAATATTGGTGCCACGCCTAAGATGCACGCCTATCAAAAATGATAATTTCTTCTAAATAACTTGAATACATGCTATCGCCCAGTGCTTCCCAATGCCACCGTTGCCTGCTCTACACATCAACTGAAGCATTCACAATTGTTATAAAATAATAAAATTAAACCGACAAAAGTGAATACCTAGCAGTCTTCAGCTACAAAATAAATAAATTGGTTAGAACTCAATTTTGACCTTAATTTATTACGAGTGCTCACTCTAAACTCATAAACGTCCATTAATTAAAATATGTATTTTGTAGAATCGCCTGCTATGGAACCACCCACTTGCACATTAAATTAACAAGACGCCCGAAAAGGACAGGCGTCCCTATCGACTTTTTGCACAAGGAATCCACCTTGTGTATGAGCCCCGGCAATAAATAATATTTTACGGAATCCACCGCAAAACCTCACAAAATCCACCGTGGAATATGCCTCCTGGCATCACATAGGCTCAATAGAAGGGTGAGAGGGCAACCAATAAAGAAAATAAGAATCTCAAACCACAAGGCAACATGCTGAAAAAATGTTGGGCTAAACACCCAATAGTCGAGATAGTAGATAAACTTGTATCATTTTTGAAGTTATAATGACAATCTCTCACCTTGTCTTCTCAACACTCCAATCCAACTAGCCGTGCATCCTTCTTCCTGATGCAAGAAAGTAAGAATCAAGACTAGTTTCAAGGTGTAGTGAACTCACCAACTTACCTTCCCACATTATAGTTCGAATGCATGAAGGCTCAAAGATGGTTCCATGACCCACGTAACACAATCCAATGTCGACACTCCTTCAAACCCACCACCAAGTACACCCATGTCGAGAGAAGAATATGAAGAAGAATAAGGAGAGAACGAAGATGAAGAATAGCTTCACATCATGGCGTTTTTCATTCTCTCTCAATCTCATAACCTTGCACACGATCTCAAACTTGAACCTCTTGCCATGGATAGAAAGAAGAATATGTTAAGCTTTACTATCCCAAGTTCCTTGCTTAAATGAAACTCTCACTCACTCTCTCTCCCAAGTCTCAACAATGGAGATAAGATTATGTAATAGAAGAAGTAAATGAATACTCAATAGTTACATTAACTGAGCTTCCACAGCATCAATGCATCAACAAGGGTGATTACAACTAAGACCTCCCACTTTTATATAGATCAAAATTAGAGTTAAGGTTAGGGTTGGGCCCCTTCTCTAGGGTGGTGCTCCGTTTGCATATTAAGGTTTTCACAATTGTGAATTGGGGTTTACACCCTCTTTGGGGCATCCTACCCACTTTGTGGGCTTTTGGTCAATCCTTCATTGATGCACGCTTCTACCTTATACTAATCGGACCTAGCCTACACTATTCTAATCACAATTTCATGGCTGCAACCCATAGGATAATTGCAAATGTATCAAATAGAACTATGGGAAATGATACAATGTGCATGGGAGGGAGCCCCAACTCTCATAAAATAAAACAACCATAATAATAATGTGTCCATGAAGTATCACAAGAGCCCAAAAATAATATACGAATGGTTCAAAAATAAATTAGACACTTGCACTTTGATGTTTCTTTGACCTTTTATTTTGCCTTCCACGTTTTTTGTTAACATTACCCCCTCCAAGATGAGTGCTAGTCCCATTGTACTCACATCAAAGATAGACATGGAATATTAGGATGGTCTTGATGAAGGAGTAATCAATGTTTTTGATGAAGCATTGTTTGTGCTAATGATGATGATGTTCTATCTCTTAAATGATACAAATGATGTTACTAGTAAAGGACCGATATTGATATCGTAGAAACTAATGTTCCTACTAATGGAATAGTTGACCTGGTATTGCAATAGATGATAATTGGAAAGATGTGGCTTGATGATAAAAAGATGACATCTATTTGAGAATCACTGGTAGCACCATTAAAGAAGAGTAATAGATAATGGAATGATGATGATTCATAGGTCTCCAATGTTAATGGTTCTTCAACTGGTCTTTTGCAAGAATCTCACAAGCCCATTTATGCTCTTCCTAAGGGGTGTGTCTAACTTACTTATGTAGTGATTATGATGTCCACCATATCCTCTAGCAAAGCTGCACAATAAGATAGAAATAGTAGAGCATACAAATGGTGTCTCACCATAGCAACACAATCAATGCATGTATTGATACCAAAGAATGGAGGTGGTAGGCCATCCTCATATGGAGTTGATGGTTGGCTATTTTGTAAGGGTTTGACTAATAGATGGAGGTAGTTGTGGAGGTAACAATGAAGGTAAGATCTAAGCAATTCATAAATCACTTAATGAAACTATTGAAGGATGGCTATAGATCCCTTATCTAGAAAAGCTAGAACTTGATAGGTGGTGGAGCAGTGATATTAGGAATTATTGGAAAGTTATACCTATTATGATGATGAGCAGCATAATCATTCCCATACCTTCTTAGATACAGGACATGAAACACATCTATCCATTGATTTTAGTAGTGAAAGGCACACAAAGCATGCTTATATACTTCAAGGTAAGCATATCTCCATTCGAGCTAAAGCTTCCACACCTCTCATGGTTTTGTATACTCTCTTCGACTCTCCTACTTGGGAATTTTGCAGGCTATCCCAAAAGCTAATTTGTCTTGTTGGTCCAACCATTTCATAGTTATACTCTCCCCAACTTTTATGATTTTTAAAACTATATCAAGAGACAAACCTATGCAAAATCTAGCCTCCTTATACACATTGATGTCAATTGCTATATTTAACTCTATATTTTGATTCTCTTGATACTACATTATGGTATCATCTAGATTTTCCTTTTATGCTTATGCTCCTTACATGGTAACTCTCGTGATTCCATCTTAGCTCCCTCCTCATATTATCAAAATCCAATGGGTCCATATAGTCAGAAGGAGGTGCCATAACTTCAAGTCACTCTAATATAACATGCATGTTAGCTTAATTGTACATTACTTGGTTTAGACAACTCTGACTATCCTAGACCTATATTTTGTGCTAGGAGGCATATTCTACGGTGGATTCCATGAGGTTTTTTGGTGGATTTCCTAAAACTATAAGCATATTCCATGGTGGATTCTATGAGGTTTTTTTGTGGATTCAGTAAAACTATATATATTTGCAAGGGCTCGTACACAAGGTATATTCCTTGTGCCAGAAGTTGACAGGGACACATGTCCTTTTCGGGCGTCAGATTAATTTAATGTGCACGTGGGTGATTCCACAAAATACATATTTAAATTAATGGACATTTATGAGTTTAGAGCGCACTCATATTAAATTAAGGTTAGGACAGAGTTCCAACCTATTTTATTATTTTGTAGCTGAAGACTGCTAGGTATTCACTTTTGTGGATTTTATATTATTATTTTCTAACA
Source organism: Lygodium microphyllum (assembly GCF_053477565.2). Lineage (NCBI taxonomy): Eukaryota > Viridiplantae > Streptophyta > Polypodiopsida > Schizaeales > Lygodiaceae > Lygodium > Lygodium microphyllum. The sequence continues at coordinate 1,919,838 of NC_141151.1, read as the reverse complement.
ATTGTGAATGTTTCAGTTGATGTGTAGAGCAAGTAGCGGTGGCGTTGGGAAGCACCGGGTGATGGTGTATATTCAAATTATCTAGATAAACATTTATTATTTTGTATGTGCATAGGCACTCAGTTTTAAATATTTCATTATTGGACATTGTATTTGGGCACAGCTCGACTTTTTGGATGCCCAAACACTTTATTCTTTATTTGGGCAAAAGCAAACGCAAAAGCCAAAGCATATTGATTGTAAATTGGGCTATTTTTGAGCTTGGAGATGAATAAATTTATGAATACATGCCTTGTAGAGCGCTCACACTAAGGCATGGGGGGAGATTGTACCCAATTTGTCTTTTTGTCTCATGTCATGCAAACCTTTCTTCTTGCTTTATGAGCTTTTGTAGAGTTCTTTATTCTTGGGGACCTTTTGGTGTTTACTACGTGCGCATACAGTATCTGATTTGCACACCAGTGGTATTAGAGCGAAGTTGAGATCAAGGCTTCCAATCACTTACCATCTCGCACAAAGCCGAAGCTCTTGGAACGAACGGGCTCTACAGGCAGTCTCACGACAAACCATCAATACTAGCGTGTTCTTGGTGGTGAAGAACCCCTTGCTATGCTGTCAGATCGGGAAGGACCACTCCCACGAGGCGGAGGATCATCTCTCAAGCTCCTTTGTTAAAAACGTTTTTTCTCAAAGAAGTAGAGAAGGAAGATTATGAATTTTATAATCAATAAGCTTTAAAAAAAGAGCTTAAGCTCTTCGAAATCTAACGACCGGTGGCAGAAGGATGTACTCACCGTCATCGATGTCATCCACGACATGCTGCCATCCTAGTCGATTAGATAAAAATCATTAAGCTTTTAAAAAGCTTAAGGTTATTAAGCTTATTAAAGCTTCAAAATTTCACTCTTAAATCTCCTTCTTAGCAAGTGTTTCCACCGAATACTCCGGAACCCGGTTCACAACTCCAATAAGCCTCTGTTCACACTTGCACTTTGGCATAATTGATTTCTAGCAAGCAGACTGTCACACGCAATCTATTTCCCACTTGGAAGAAGACCGAATTGGCACACAAACTAGGAAAGGCCCGTAGAACTTGAAGCTTTGGAGAACTTCATGGAGCTATGAATATCATTTAACATCTTTGTTACTAGCAATTGCATTGACCATTGTTGAGAGTGGAAAAAGACTGAATTTTTGACTGATTTTTGTTGTTTTTGAGGCTTGAATGGTTAAATTTTGATGGATTTTAAGTGATGTTTGGTTGTTTTGGGAAGTGTTTGAGAGTGTTTTGGATTATATTGGTTATGTTTTGGAAGCTCTTGATGATTCTTAGTGGAAATATGAAGCTCTGTGATGTTCTGATAGAATCTGTTGAGGTTCTGATACCTTTTGTATAGCTTCTATTTTGTTCTGATTTTCTTCTGTACGAAGCATGGATTGATGATTGATGAAGGTTGAAATCTTTTGAAAGCTTATTGAGTAGTTTTTGATAGTTTGGAATGGTTTTGGTATGATTTATGAGGATTTATTATTCTTTGATGACCTTCTGTAACCCTCTATAGACCTTCTGTCTCTGTTCTATCTCTGCTCTGTTCCTGTTCTGTTCTGTTCTGTTCTGTAGATCTTCTCTAAATGTTCTGTAGAATGTATGTGTGACTTTGGGAAAGTTTTCTAACTTTTGGAAAGGATGAATCTAAGTTCAAAAGAGCTAAAACAAATGGAAGAAGCAACTGCTAAAGACTGAAGAGAAGACTGAAGTGACAGTGGCAATAGTGAGCTATAAAGAGACACTGTAGTGGCTCTGGTGCCCTTTCATACCTCCCATACATCTTGGGAGGTGCATCCACGACCTAAGAAGGATTATTAAGTACCATTATTGAGTATTTTAGTGAGGAGATAATGTACTATTGATAGAGGGAGAGAGCATTGAATCACAATAACTTATTATCTTTACAATATTACTTATGTGATTTCGAACTACAATGAATGTGATATTTAAGAATTTTTAAAGACATGCACATGCATAAATAAAATTGTCGATTAATCATCTTAAAATATGTAACATTTTTTTATTGTTCAACTAGAACTCTTAAATATACTAATATATAAATGCATAGTGGAATGCAATAAGCAATCATTAACATAATATTTTAGAAAAACACTATTGTAATGCATAAAAACATTTAAGTTAGGGAATGAAAGTAAAACTCTCATACCATAAAACTTGATTAATTACATGGAGGATTCAATCAGCATGCTCACATTCACTAATCTCAACTTTTATTTATCTCAATCTTGGAAAGATCCTTGCAAAGAAACTTGCAAGTCATCAAACCCATTCATATTTAGGGCTGAGAGAGAGAGAGAGAGAGAGAGAGAGAGAGAGAGAGAGAGAGAGAGAGAGAGGTATCTACAAGTGCCAAGCCAAATAAAAAATGTATCACCCATGGTTTTACTATTAGAAATGTTCTCAATGGAAAGCAAGAGATCCAATAAATCAACCTAGCAAGTATCATCATTAAATTTTAGGCGATTAGTGCTCTAAAGGACACAACCCTAGAGGCCCAACCACTATAAGTAAAGCAAAATCATGCACACTTATTTTGATGGGGAGGGGGGATTAGGATCTTTTGGATGGAAAAGGGTAATGATTTCAAGCATGAGATTAGGCTTAAGGTCTTCTAATTCAATGGGGAGATTTTTCTCTATGTGTGTGTGTGTGTGCATGCGTGTGTGTGTGTGTGTTATTCTTTAGGTATTATATGTAAAAATATTGAGGATGCATGCTAAGGAGGATCACTGATGAGCAAATAAACAATCATAATGAGGCATAAGCATTGACAAAGAAGAAAAGTTGTTATTATCCAAGTATAATGTAAGTACAACTAATGAGAATGACTAATCGAATGAGTGTGGGGATGAGTGCCCTTTATAGGCTTACAGTAGGTGGTATTGGTAGGTGGAAAAAGGTGGAAAGGGACTATGGTAATCACCAACTGTGGTTTTAATAAACCATGCATACATGACCTAGTCTAAGGCTTTATTGTAGTATATTTCTTTGCCTTGTTTGTTCCATACAAAGAGGCTATGGTGGATGTGATTGCACATTTCTCAACACCCCTCCTCAATCACAACCAAGAAAGACACTGAGTATACAGAGGCTGTCACGAGTAGAACCTTGCTAAGTGTAGACATGGAAAAAAACCAACCATACAAAGCTAGAGGTTGTTACAAGGCCTCACTAAAAGTGTGTAGAGGCTGTAGTGTGCACAGGTTATATGAGGAGTACAGGAGCTTATGGTGGGAACATTAGGCAAGTCCACATTTTAAACTTAAAAAAGACTATCAGAAAATGAGCTACAAAAGAGGGACTGGTGAGTCCTGTCCTTTTGTTCTTGGGGTTCTTCATCTTCTTCTTCTTCATTGTTGTCTTCGTTTTCTTTGATTGTAGCAAGATATGCTCTTTGAGACCTTTTCTTAGCACAGCAAAATTTCTCAATATGCCGAGTTTTCTTACAGAAGTCACAGACTATGCTCTTCTTCCCATTCACATAGAGGAGTTGTTTGTCTCCTCTTGGGATGCTTGTTTCTCCCTTGTTCTTGATCTTCTTTTCCTTTTCCAGGAGAGAGGCTTTGATGTCCACAAGTTTTGGCTTTGGCATGTTGATCAATGTGGTAGACACATTATCAAACTCAAGCGGAAGACACTTGAGAAGCACTTCAATGCAAATGTCTTCATCCATCTTCAAGTTGACTCCTACAAGTTGTGTCAACAAGCTTTCCATATAATTCAAATGAGTTGCAAGTGAGTATTACTTTGCATGTCAAGCCTAAAAAATTCAACCAGTAAGCCATATTTGGAGGATTTTGAGTGAGCTCCAAACAGGGTTTCTAATTGATCCCATGTCGCGTGAGAGGTTTCACAATCATCAACATGATGAATGTTGTTGTCATCAAGTTCGAGCTTGATAATAGCTTGAGCCTTATCATCATTTATCCCATATGACTGAAAGTGTAGCTTCTCTTGGTTTCTTCTCTTGACCACTTGTGATTGACCACAAGCCTTTCTTCATTAGGATCGGTTTGCCATGTATGGAATCCGACACCATTGAATTGGGACGTCAATGAGTCCTTGCCCATGTTGAGATTGCAAGATTAGCAGCAAATCAACTCCAAAAAATCCAAATTTCAGTTGAGCACAAGTGCCAACAAGCACTAGGTAATTAGTATCAAGAGATACTAGGTGATTAGGTGACTAGTATGCTCTTTGAACTTGGGATCTTCAAGGTCTTGCAAGTCCGAGTCTTCCCTTCCTTGTTTTGATGCTGGAGTAGCACAAAAAAAACTCAGATTTGATCAAAGGCAAAGTTGATTGTGTTAGATAACATAAGTGTTAAAACATTGGATGAGTGTCAATGGACACTATGCTTGTATCTTCTTGAAATGCTTGCAAATCTTGTCAAGATCTCCCCTCCTTGCTAGTATATCACTTGAATGCTTGCTGAAGATTGAGTGCTGGGGTAGATTAGAGAGTCGGTGACTTGATTTGAGCCAAAGGAGTGAGAGAAAGAAGTGAAGCATGAGCTTGAAGCTTGATAGCTATGGCTGCCCTCTTTAGGGTTTTGACAGGTGACTGATATTTTGTTCACAACTGATCGAGGAGTGAGCCATTTGACATAAAACATGATGAGAAAGAATCTCAAGTGTCAGGATTCAAAAGCCCTATGTCATTCGTCAACATCGTTGGCGTGCAGGCTGAATGGACTGTACGAACAGAGAAGGCACAGAAAGTGGCAGTGGACTAATACATGTGCAATGTTGGAGAGTAGAACCACCAATGTTGGGTTTTGACGTGATGGGTAGGAGCGCCCTAGGTCAGGGAAGAGTTCTTCAAGAGAGTGCAAGAGTTGATAATGCCAGGAAAGAGAGATTCAAGTCCTCCAATGAAGGTGGGTGGCTATGGAGGTAGATGAGAGATTCATGGAAAAGTGGAGGGAGCTAGAAATTCAAACTGGAATGACCCAATCATTGGCCTAATGGCTCATTAACTTGAAACCCGCTTTGATACCATGTAAAAATATTGAGGATGCATGCTAAGGAGGATCACTGATGAGAAAATAAACAATCATAATGAGGCATAAGCATTGACAAAGAAGAACAAATGTTATTATCCAAGCATAATGCAAGTACAAGTGATGAGAATAACTGATCGAATGAGTGTGGGGATGAGTGCCTTTTATAGGCTTACAATAGGTAGTATTGGTAGGTGGAAAAAGGTGGAAAGGGACCATGGTGATCACTAACTATGGTTTTAATAAACCATGCATACATGACCTAGTCTAAGGCTTTATTTGTAGTATGTTTCTTTGCCTTGTTTGTTCCATACAAAGAGGCTATGGTGGATGTGATTGCATATTTCTCAACATTATAGCTCATAGGAGATTATTCTCTCTCTCTCTCTCTCTCTCTCTCTCTAGGCTTCAGCCTAGAGAGAGAGAGAGAGAGAGAGAGAGAGAGAGAGAGAGAGAGAGAGAGAGAGAGAGAGAGCTCTAGGCTTGGTACAACTCTATAGTCCATTAAGATTGGGCTCCCTTCTTTGTCATATGACACATATGGGTTCATAAATGGCTCTTCATCCTAGGACTCCTCCATAAAATACATTAGTATGTCACTCTGTGGAAGTGTCACAATTGGTCTAGAGGGTCTTGCTCTCCTTGTTAGATTTATTTTTGCCCTAAATGTAGGTTGTCTCTTGGTCATTTGTTGCACAGAGAGCTAAGTGTGCTCCTTTTCTATTGTTGAGTTGTGTATTCATTAGATAAGGCCATTATTGATATGGGTAAGGATATTTTGTCAAAAGGTGTAGTTGCCTCGCCAATGCACTCATTGCATGTTAGGTCTCGTGGGCTGCCTCATGGCTTCATGAAACTTAATAAGCTCTAGTTTGAGGTTTATCATTTCTTGTGATAGGTCCATTCCCTTTGTCTTCTTTTGTGCACCAGTACATAGATGGTAGACCTTTTACTATGAATGGTGATAACACCACTTGGTTGAATTGCCTTGGTGTTCCATTCATTTGAGAAGTTATCAATCCTTAGGGCTTTGTCAGACACAATAGGCAACATGTCTTTTTGCAAGCTGGAGTCACCACATGGGCCTTATATAACTCTTTGTAATTAATTCCGTCTATGAAGACCATTAACACAACTCTTTGTGTAGATTGTTCACCTACATGGATTCTATTGTAGAGATTGCACACTTGGCTGATGTAATCTCAAATTTCCTCCTTGTTCTTTTGGCTCACATTCATGAGCTTGACAATCAGTTATCAACGTATTCCACTTCCAAGAATCATTTGATGAATAAATTCTTGAGGGAGTTTAAGTTATTCTTCTCAATCTCATTAAGACTTGCAAACCCAATCTTGCCTTTCCTACCCATGCAAAACCTAAAGGCATGTGCCCACTTATCTGCATCTAGGAGACTATTTGTACCACAGACTTGCTCAAACTGTTTGACAAACCTATATGGTTCACCACCCACTCTATACTTGCCACTTGCTTTGTGATTGATGATTGCGAATCTGCCTCAGTGAGGAGTGAGAAGAAAAAAGAAAAAGAAAAACAATACAAGAGGATGAGGAAATACCTCATCTCATCCAACGCCCATCAACTTTCAAAGGAAGGCAAAGCGCTCTCTAGAGAGGCTTTTCGTGAGCAAGTTTGCAAGATTCTGGTCAGTTGAGATCTTGATAAGGTCAATAGACTTGTCCTCAATGATCCCACGAATGAAGTGATACCTCAGCCAAATGTGTTTTGTCTTCACATGGAAGATCGGATTCTTGGCTAACTGGATAGCACTCATAGAATCCGAATGCAGTGTAGGGATAGCATCTACAATACCAAGGTTAGCAACTAAACGATCTAACCAAATGGCCTTCTTGCAAGCCTCAATGGATGCAACATAATCCGCATCGGTAGTAGAAAGGGCCGTGCATTTCTGCACCCTGGACATCCATGAAATAGCACCTCTAGAAAAAGTGAATGCATAGCTAGAGATGGACTTCCGACTATCTGAATGTCCTGCATAGTCATAGTCAGTGTATCCCACGACTCTTGTATCATCCTGATTGCCATAACATATGCACATATCAGAAGTGCCCTTCAGGTACCTCATGATACCATTCACGGCATCCCAATTCCTCTTGCTAGGTGTAGCCATATAAGGTGCCACAACACCAATTGCAAAAACAATATCTGGATGGGTGGCTATCATGGTATACATAAGACTGCCCATTGCAGATGCATAGGGAATCTTGGCCATCTTAGCCCTCTACTCATCTGTCTGTGGACAATCGACCTATGGTACATTCACATGAGAAGGCAATGGACAACCAATAGGCTTTACATCCTACATACAGAAGTGCTCAAGGACTTTATGAATATACTCTCTCTGTGATAAATAGAGTAGTCCTTGATGCCTATCATATGTAATGTGCATACTAAGAATATGAGAGGCATGTCCCAGATCTTTCATCTCAAAGCTCTTATTGAGTTGAGCCTTAAGAGCATCTAGCTCATCACGAGCTTTTCCTGCAAAAAGCAAAAAGCATAGAGTATCAAAATCAATAAAGATCCATCACATGCTTTCTTCACGGATCTATAGCACTACGGCTATAGCCCTATGACTGCATAAATGCATCGAACTTATGATACCATTCCCTAGGTGCTTGCTTCAAGACATAAAGACTTTTTCTCAATTTGCACACTAGGTGTTCCCTGCCAGGCTTAGCCCTTAGGCTGCTCCATGTAAATCTCATCATGCAAGTCCCCATGTAAGAATGTCGTCTTGACATCCATCTAATACAAGTCCAAGTCAGGCTATGCAACCAAAGCCAAAACCGAGCGCAGAGTGGTTATCTTAACCACATGAGAGAAGATCTCATCAAGTCAACACCATGTTCTTGTTTAAAACCCTTTGCTACCAATCTGGCCTTGTATGCTAGCTTGGGGTATCCATGGGTACTTTTCAACTTGTACACCCACTTGCATGGCAGATCCTTCTCACCACTAGGCAAGGAAACCAAATCCCAAGTATGATTCTTATGTAATGAGTCTATCTCAGCTTGCATAGCCCTTTCACAAGAGTGGCTATCACCCCTGCACATAGCCTCATCATAGGTGAGAGGCTCTTCTGCATCTGTAACCAAGACATAGTGCATAGAGAGCTCAAAGCAGTCAAGAGGGTGTCTATATCTAGTAGAATGCCTCACTGCACTCTGTGCTGCCTATCCAACATCATGTCTAACATCTTGCCCATGAATACCAACTGCTGCTATTGGTTGTCCAGCTGGTTGTATGGGAGAAGGCAGCTCCTACTGAAAGATAACCCTGCATATCTCCACTACCTTCTCAGGTTGCCTATGCATTTTGTCCTCATGGAACACAACATCATGGCTGCGAATGACTTTCTGCACCTACGGATCCCAAAGATGATATTCCATCTCATCTGCATCTCCATAGCCAAGGAATATGCATTTCACACTTTTAGGATCCAACTTATTGTACTTGTCCTTGGGCACATGGCAACATGCCTCTCATCCAAAGACACGCAAATGAGTATAAGAGGGAGGCTTTCTTGTCTATACCTCCTCTGCAACCTGGAAGTCAATGCCACTGCAAGGCGATCTATTAATGATATGCACTACAATCATAATTGCCTTAGCCCAAAAATGTTGTGGTAAGCTTGCATGGCTAAGCATACTATGTATCCTCTCTTGGATAGTCCTATTCATGCACTCAACCATACCATTCTGGGAGGGGTGTAAGGGATAGTCAACTAATGCTTAATACCCCGCTCATCACAAAACTGTTCAAAGATACATGAGATATACTCACTGTTGGGGGTAAAGGCGCCTCCGCCTAGCCACCCATGTATTACTACACTAATAGTACCCGTGCCTGCACACTACAGGCGGTGGACACCAGTCACCATCACTTTATTCCTTATTCTTTTAGTGGCAGATGAATAAAGGGAAGGCCAATCACACATTGTGACTGTTGGAGTTCCCACATTGTGAGTCTCTCTCTCTCTTGCTCTTGCTCTCCCGCCATAGCTCTCCCGTGCAAGCTTTGGTCCTTTTTACCTTTCAACTGGTATTAGAGCATGGTTGCTTGAGCATTCGAGCTTGGTCCGTGACTTCTTAAGCATTCGTTTGAATCCCTACACCATTGGTTCTCACTCTTGGTAGCCATATTCGACTCCTTCGAGCTCCGCAATCACTCCCCAACTTCTCGAGCATCTACTCGGCCCATTTGGGCACCCTCAGGGCATTCCTTCAGAGATACTGAAGCATTCTTTCAAGTGTTTATTTCAATTTGTAGGGTACAGTAGGAAGGGGCATCCATAGCTCCGACCGTTGGAGCTCCCCCATTTCATATCTTGGCTCCTACATGATTAGGCTTGACAAGGCTTTGTGTAGGCCTTCTTTAGGCCCTACTTGAGCCCCCCTTCCACCCATTAATGACACGTGGACTAATAGTATGCCCAACAACATCAACCCTATTTGGGCTAGCTTGAAGACCTGGAAAAAATCATTTTTTACTTCAGCCCTCCCTTGGCACTCATTGGTAGCTTGAAAATACTTCATTTGGCACTTGGGAATACCTCCTTGATGCTCAACATTGGTGGTTTATCATTGGTATTGATTTCTGGACAAATTTACCTCAGTCCAAGACTATTTTCTTTTTTCCACAAGGAGTCACAAATAGTTTTGCATCAGCACTTTATGTTTATGCTTGGATAGCATTGACATTTGATGCCCGATTGGTGGTCCCAAATGGTCCCTGAATGTTAGGGGAATGTATGCCTATTTATTGTCCATCATTTGGAGTTGATTTAATGGCTTGAAAAACTCAATTTTACACAGTAAATCACTACTGTACACTCCAAGGCTGAATCTTATTTAGTCACTTTATGCTCTACCTATTGGTCACGGGTGCTTCCCGGGTGTTTCATATGACTATTGGGATGCAAATGAAGGTTGGCAAATGCTTTGGATGGTTCCCTAATGTATTTTGAGCCTTGTTTGAGCTGGTATTAGTTGGCATTTACTTGATATTGTTCTACACTAGCATGCTTTGTGACAGAGGTTATATCTATGGTCCATGTATGACACGTTGGTACATGCTTGATGCTTATGTTACCTACACATGCTAGTTACATTGTTTGGAGTTGAATGCTACTAGAGCTTTGTTTGGGCTTGACTTTGGATATTTTGGAGTTTATTTTGGTCTTTCTTTGCCTCGTTAGAGATTGATTGGGATTATCTTCATGACATTGGATGTTATCATTAGATACTTGACCACTTATATGCTTTGGATGTCTTACTAATGTATGATCTTGGGTACTCCATCACTAGTGCTCTTACATGCTTTGTTTGATCTTATTTGCTTGACAATTATGGCTTTTGTGCCAGTGGGAGTGTCTTTGTACACTTATCATACATTGAGCAGTGCAGGTTATACATATTGAGCTTTTGGATCTTTGAGACCGGGATCTCTTTGTGGATGATGTATGGCTAATATACCTTGATCCATGTAGATGTACTTGGGCTGATTCGGCTTTGTATTCATTGAGCAGATAGTGACTTGTGTCAAGTCTTGGTAGTGGTATGTACATTTTTCCTTGTTGATTGGGGAATGTATCGACTTTACTGACAGACTTTGTCTGACATGCTTGGGTGTTGGCTCATGTCAGTCTGATTATTACATGCTTGTTTATGCCCGCTTGATGCTGGTTTTGCATTGACAATTAGTGATTAACTTTGAATATTGGGTTTTGCCTATTGTCAGCTCTCACTGTACACTACTGTCATAAATTACATCAAGCATATATCTCCGGATTGTCATGTATTTTCATGCTAAATCATCCTGGTTTGATGTACTTTTGATGGTACTTGGTGAGCAACATCATTAAATACTCGTTTCCCACCATTTTGCCTTGGTTTTGGTGGTTTCTTGGTCATTTTCTATAGTTTACAGCAAGCAGTTTTGAACTGTCTACACTATTTCAACTTGCAATAGGGCATCTTCTTCCACTGATAGTGCTATGTTCAACATTACTAAGCTTGATGGTACGAATTATGCCTATTGAAAGAGCCAATTTTGGCAGGTATTGGTGCTGAAACCACAGATAAAGCCATTACGGTTGAGTGGAGAGTAGCCTGAAACTATGACTAATGACAAATGGAGAGTAGCCTAAAACTATGACTAATGACAAATGGATGGAGCTTGATGAGTTATGCAAGTCCACCCTCATCTTGTCTCTCACTGAACATGTGCATTACAATGTGGTTGAGGAAGCACAGAGTGCAAGGCAGCTTTGGGATCAGATCAAGAACCTCTATGACAAGCATAGTCTTGCAAGTCAAATGTATTGGCCGAAACAACTTATGGATCTCTGCATGAAAGAGAATGTGACCATGTCAACTCATCTGAGCTAGTTTCATGCTATTCTTAAGAACTTGATTTTGCAAGGCATTGATTTCAAAGAGGATGTCACTCCATTATTCTTACTTAGAACTCTTAATGAGTCTTGGGATGTATTCTGCATTGCCTTATGTGCTTCTGCCACTACTCTGAAGCTATTTGATGTTGAGAGCTCTATTTTGCAGGAAGAGATAAACTGTAAGAATTTAGATGCCTCTCATGCTTTGATAGTTAAAGGCCGACATGATGGAAATGCAAAGAATGATTGTGGTAATGGCTGTGGATGGGATTCACAGAAATCTCGGTCCAAGTCGCGTAGTAAGTCTTGTGGGAGAAATGCAAATTTGAATTGTCATCATTGTGGGAAGAAAGACACGTAAGGCCACAATGTCATGAATTGCGCAATGAAAGGCGTAAAGACAAGGAGAAAGAGAAAGTGCAAGAAAAGTTTTCTGATTGCAGCATAGTACCTCCTAAGTCAAGTGTTAAAATTGAAGAGATCAATATTATGTAGCCCAAGGATAGTGATGGGGATTATATCCTTGAAGCAACTTCATCGAGTGCTTCGCAGATGATAGAGATACACTTTATGTATGCACAGTGTTGGCTCTTAGACTCAGGTGTATCCTTTCATGTGACACCTTGTTGAGAGTGGTTCCATTCATACCATTCTATTTTGGGTTTTGTGCGCTTGGGTGATGACAGGTCTCTTGAGATTTCGGCATTCGCGATATTAGGCTATAATTTCCTTCTGGCAGCAATTTTATTATGCACAATGTACATCATGTACCTGCATTGACACGCAGTCTCATGTCCACTAGATAGCTTGATGATGCAGGATATCATGTATCTTTTGGAGACTCTATATGGAAGATTACTCGTAACAGGCTTGTGTTTGCAAGAGGTGCCAAGGCTGGCAGCCTCTACCTCTTAGTTGTTTCTAGATCTATAGTTGATCATGTTTTATCTGTGGGGTCTTTACCTCATGTATCTCTTTGGCATGCTCGTTTGGGGCACATGTCCATTAAGGGAATGAAAATGCTCTCAGGTTTGCAGTACTTATCGCCCCTTGACTATTCTCATTTTGATTCTTGTGATCATTGTCTTTATGGCAGGCAGACTAGGTCTACACATAAGAAGTAAGGTATGTCATGCATGACTGAGCCCTTGGCTTTGGTTCAATCTGATGTTTATGGACCCATGCTCTGTCAAGGTGCGAAGTATTTTGTAACTTTCATAGATGATTTTTCACATAAAGTATGGGCTTATCCCATAAAGTAGAAGTTTGATGTATTGGCAGTTTTTCAGAGACGGCTTGCTTTGGTAGGAAACCAATCTGGGGGCGGCATAGGCTGAAATGCCTAAGGATAGATAATGGGGGTGAATATGTATCACATGCTTTTGAGTAGTTATATGATGAGAGGGGTATTAAGCGTTAGTTGATCGCCCCTTACACCCCTCCCCAGAATGGTATGGCTGAGCAGATGAATAGGACTATCCAAGAAAGGGTTCGTAGTACGCTTAGCCATGCAGGCCTACCCCAGCACTTTTGGGCTAAGGCAGTTACGACTGCTTCGCATATCATTAATAGATCGCCCTATAGTGGCATTGATTTTCAGGTTGTAGAGGAGGTATGGATAGGAAAGCCTCCTTCTTATGTGCATTTACGTGTCTTTGGATGTGAGGCATTCTGCCATGTGCCCAACAACAAACGTAACAAGCTAGATCCTAAGAGTGTTAAATGCATATTCCTTAGTTATGGAGATGCAAGAGAGATGGGTTACCGTCTATGGGATCCACATGCATGGAAAGTCATCCACAGCCATGATGTAGTCTTCCATGAAGACAAGAGCATAGGCAGCCTAAGAGAGTCATGGAGATACGCAGGGTTATATTTCAAGAGGAGCCAGATGCTCCCGAATAGCCAGCTGGACAGTCTGTAGAGCACCAAGCAAATGCTCATAGCCAGGGTGTTGGACAGAATGTTGGGCAAGCAACAGAGCATGCAGTGTAGCGTTCTACTAGAGATAGATGTCCACCTGACAGATTTGAGCCCTCCATGCACTATGTCTTGGTTTCAGATGGAAGAGAGTCTCTCAGCTATGATGAGGCTATGCGTAGGGGTGACAATCACTACTGGGAGAGGGCTATGCAGTCTAAGATTGACTCCTTGCATAAAAATATGACTTGGGATTTGATTTGCTTGCCTGTTGGCAAAAAGGCTCTGCCATGCAAGTGGGTATATAAGCTGAAATGTACCCCTAGACACCCCAAGTTGGCATACAAGGCTAGATTGGTAGCAAAGGGTTTTAAGTAGGAGCATGGTGTTGACTTTGATGAGCTCTTTTCTTCTGTGGTTAGATGACCACCCTACGCTTAGTCTTGGCTTTCGTTGCATAGCTTGACTTAGACTTGTACCAGATGGATGTCAAGATGGCTTTCTTACATGGGGACTTGCATGATGAGATTTACATGGAGTGGCTAAGGGCTTTGTAGAGCCTGGCGGGGAGCACCTAGTGTGCAAGTTGAAAAAAAGTCATTATGGCTTAAAGCAGGCACCTAGGGAATGGTATCATAAGCTCAATGCCATTATGCAGTCACATGGCTATAACCATAGTGCTATGGATTCGTGCTTGTACAGAAGAAAGCCCGTGATGGTTCTTTGCTTATTTTGGTACTCTATGTGGATGACATGCTATTATCAAGGAAAGCTCATGATGAGCTAGAGGCTCTTAAGGCTTAGCTCAAGAAGAGCTTTGAGATAAAGAATCTGGGACATTCCTCTCACATACTTAGTATATGCATTAGATGCGGTAGGCATTAGGGACTCCTCCACTTATCATAGAAGGAGTACATTCATAAAGTCCTTGAGTGCTTCCACATACATGATGTGAAGCCTAGTGGTTGTCCATTGCCTTCTTATGTGAAGGTATCGCAGGCCGATTGTCTACAGATAGATGAGAAGAGGGCAGAGATGGCCAAGATTCCCTATGCATTCTCAGTGGGTAGTCTTATGTATGCTATGATAGCCACTCGTCTAGATATTGCCTTTGCAGTTGGTGTTGTGGCATGCTATATGGCTATGCCTGGCAAGAAGCATTAGGATGCCGTGAAGGGTATCATGAGGTACTTGAAGGACATTGCAGATATGTACATATGTTATGGCAGTCAGGATATAGGAGTCGTGGGATACACTGACTCTGACTATGCAAGACATGAAGATAGTAGGAAGTCCACCTCTGGCTATGTGTTCACTTTTGCTAGAGGTGCTGTTTGATAGATGTCCAAGGTGCAAAAATGCACTGTCCTTTCTACTACAGAGGTCAAGTATGTTGCAGCCATACTGAGGCTTGCAAGGAGTCCATTTGGTTGGGTCATTTGGTTTATGACCTTGGTATTGATGTTATCCCTACCTTGCATTCGGATTCTATGAGTGGTATTTAGTTAGCCAAGAATTCGATCTTCCATGCGAATATGAAACACATTGAGGTGAGGTATCACTTCATACGTTGGGTCGTTGAGGACAAGTCTGTTGACCTTGTCAAGATCTTGATTGACCAGAATCCTGTAGATTTTCTCACCAAAAGCCTCTCTATGGAGCGTTTTACCTTCCTCAGGAGATTGATAGGCATGGGATGAGATGAGTTCTTTCATTGTCCTATTGTACATGTGTACATGTTGTACTGCCGCAGAGGACGCCTCTCCAGACTACAATTCGCACAGCAAAGCCGTGCGATTTCCAAGCTGGGCTCTTTCCGGTACGCTCGCAACTACTAGGGAAATCCTGGTTAGTTTCTTTTCCTCCGCTTAGTGATATGCTTAAACTCAGCGGGTAGCCTTGCCTGATTTGAGGTCCGAGTTGCGTTTCGGGTCGCCGAGGGCAAGCCCCGGCTCCGAAGAGCCCGATCCGACACGTGCACCCGGGAAGAGGCACCCGCAAATAGCCGCCACCTCGACGAGGAGACGAACCACCCTTGCGGAGCAACGTCACCGCACGGTGCTACCGGTACATTTCAGCCGACCGCGGCATCTGCGATACGTAGTGTGAATTGCAGAATTCCGCGAATCATCGAGTCTTTGAACGCAACTTGCGCCCGCGGCTCGTCCAAGGGCATGCCTGCTTGAGCGTCCTAAACTCCCCCACACCCTCTCCCCTTCTTCGGGGGAGGGGGTGGCCCCGCGCACATGAGATTCGAGTCATAGGATCCGTGCCATGGACGAACTTGGAATGCCATCGGGTACCCTTGATGACACCGTGGGCGAGCATCCACGCGAGGAGAACCTCGCACACATAAAGGCAACGAGGTAGAAAAGATCAAGTCATAGAATCCATGTCGCGGAGGGCGCATGTCCACGCGAAGAAGAGAACCCCACGCACGTGGATGGGACGCACATAAGATTTTTTGTTTTGTTTTGCGAGTCGGGGGTGCAATAGAAGGACGAACCTACCTATTACCCAGCTTTCGCAAGGCCAAACCCTTAAGCCCACGGTTTCGTCAGGCAAGCCCGCTTATTACCGCCTCCTTCTAGTGAAAGCACCGGGAGGATCCGAGTCGTAGAATCCATGCCACGGCAGGCGGACTTGAAATGCCACGCATGTCGACGAGGCGAGACGAGCACGAAAACCGCACTAACGCAAGCGAGCCAAGGCAGGGAATGCGAAGAGAAGGCGATCGAACCGCCCGCACGAGCTAGGCTAGATCGGGTGCACGGTGTGTGCAAGGACTTGGGGGCGCACACAAGGGCCGAGGCCAAGAAAACCCCATCGAACCGAGCGGAAGGGGGACAAATCGGTGCGGCGGCAGGCTGAATCTCAGTGACGGGCACTTCCCATATAAGGTGCTTTGTGCGTAATGTGTGAAATATAAAAAATGTGATTAATCTATTTATTGAGATTGTTCACCGAAGCATATAAATAATCATAATATATATTTCTACACTATAATAAGCAACATATGTCTGTCTACATGCACTAATGCATTCACTTGATATGTTGAATGTGTGAGGAGTCTATATATATATATATATATATATATATATATATAGATAATAAGTGCCAACAATATGGAGCTCAAACGAGGCTCAAAATACATTTTGGAACCATCCAAGATATTTTCCAACCTCCATTTGCATCCAAATAGTCATAACAAGCATCCAAGAAGCACCCAAGACCAATAGGCATAACATAACCTGAGTTAAAAAGCTTCAACCTTGCTCTATTACAACAGTAAATTCACTATCAAACTATGCATGAATAGGGCCAAAATCAGCACCAAATCAATGGCATATCATATGCATAGCTTCCCATAACATCTAGGCATGGTTCGGCTACCAAATGTCATCAATAGCTAGTACCAAGCAAGCATAAACATCAAATGCTAATGTAGCACTATTTGGGGCTGCATGTGGACTATTATGATAGTCTTGGACTGAAGCATATCAGGCCCAAATGACAATTCCAAGCTCAAGCCTTCAATGCCATGGTTGAAGCAGGCTCTTATGCCTCTAATGAGATTGTGTAGTGCGAAATCACATTTTTGATGTTGCTAAGGGAGTTGAGCACTACTTGATGGTTAGGGAGCTTCTATGGCTCCCAAAGAAGCTTTCCAAGAGGCCTCAATAGGTATAGAAGAGAGAGAGAGCTCAGTTCCAAACCTTCATGGGATGAGCCATGGCTGCCCTGTTCTTCAAACCCAGTGGACTAAAATAAAGAGTGGAATGAGAGCTCCAATACCTGTAGTAGATGAATGCCCTGAGGTTTGCCAAGAAGGCCTAATGCTTGCCCAAGAGGGATGAGACTGACCAGAAGGATGAAATAAAGAGTGGAATGACAGCTCCAATACCTGTAGTAGATGAATGCCCTGAGGTTGCCCAAGAAGGATGAGATCGACTAGAAGCTCAAAAGGTGTGGCTATGGCCACCAAGAGTGAAGACAAGAATTCAAGTATTTGAATGAATGCTGAAGAAGTGCCCGACCATGTTCAAGATCTTGAAGAACCAAGCTCTGATACCAATTGAAAGGTGAGAAGATTGAGCAAGAGAGCATGGAGATGAGAGCTATGGCGGATGGAGCAAGAGCCAGAAAGAGAGAGACTCCAAATGTGGAAACTCCAATAGTCACAATGTGTGACCTGCCTTCCCTTTATTCAAATGTCATTGAAAGAATAAAGAACGAAGTGACAGTGATGGGCACCCGCCACCTGTAGTGTGCATGTGTGGGTATTGTCAGTGTAGTAATACACGGGCAGCTAGGCGGAGGCACCTTTACCCCCAACACTACCTAGTCTCCTCTCTATTTCTACATCCACTAGTATATCTCACATTGCCCTCCTTACGTGCTCTATTCTTGTTTGTTGATCATATGGTGTGATCGATTATTGAATATTTGATGGAATAGAGCACATAAGGAATAGGATATTTGTTGTTGATTGAGGGATCCACCTCCAACACATTAGGTCCATAGCCTCCCAATTTGCTAGTAATGACCTCGACAAAGGGGAGGCTTTTTAGGAAATTATGTCTTATGTCAATTGAGGGATTAATAGGGTTAAGTTTGTGTGGTTTAGCAATTATTGAGATGAAGACTTGTGCTACATCTTGGGGTCTCGCTATTTATAATCTTCCTTGATAATCTTATGAGGTCCTTTTGAGCATATATCTTGGTCTTCTATGGTCCATGATTTGTTTCTACTTGGGCTCACAGTCTCTAAAGGTTCTAAGCTTAAGTGTTTGTTTTCTCTCTAAGAGATTTTTAGGTTTTGGCCTTCAATGTCCTAAACTCTCAATGAGGTGCTTGAGATCCCACGTAGAAGTTAACAACCTATGGGCTTGAAATGATATCCTAAAGACTCCTTGATCTTATAGTCTCTCATCATGTGATGCACTAAGGGTATGTGGCCTAGGGTTTGTCATGAAAGGGAGGTGTACTCCAACCCAATCTGAGGAGTAAGATCCTTAGGGTGTTTTCTAGTCTAATCTGGTGCCCTAGAGTGTGTGTATAGAATAGTTGATGTAGGGTGCCTATATGGCCTTATAGTGTGCAAAAGTGGATGCATGTGCACATGGAGCCAGATGGCCTAGGATGATTACCTTCGTGTGCAAGGTGGGTAAGGGTGGTGCATAATGGTTGATGTGCAACCTACATGTGCATGAGACTATGGCTTTAAGCATAGGGAGGATGTCAAAGGATAACACTAATGTAAAGAGGTGTGCTTATATCTCATGTAGAGGGGGATTCTCTATTTAGCAATGCCTTAAGCACATTCTTTAAGTGCAAGATGAGTCCCTCTCTCCAAATGCGTGACCCCTAGCATAGTGAGGTGATAGTTGTCTCGTACAAAATATCTAGGGGGTCTTGAAGGTCAAGGAGAATTATGCTTATGTGTTTGATGCCTCGAGTACCTTAGGTGCCATCGTCCCTAGCTAGTAGAGTGGATGAGCATGTGGTAGAGTGCTATGAGCATTTTGTGCTTGAGTGAGTGATTGCATTGTCCCATATGGGGGCTCCCTCAAGCACTACACCCAATATATTTGTAGTGATATGATCATGCTTTTCTTTGCATGTGGGATGTGATTCAAAGGCTAGGGGTGGTGGTTGAGATGGTAAGGTTGGAAGGAGTGGTGTTACACCCAAGCCACATGCTTAGTGAGGGTGTCCATGTTAGAGGACCGTGTGCCATTGTGAAGGCCAAAGGCCAAGCCCTTAGATGCTGACTAGTGAGGTGGTGGAAAAGAGGCCAAGTCTCTCACTTTGGGGTTGAGTTGGCCATGGCCTATAGCCAAGGCCAAGTAACCATGGCCTAAATAGGGTGATCGAGCTAGTGTGCATTGTTGAGAGGCCAAGAATGGCAAGTCACGTGGCCCTACGGCTGTGTCCAAGACTTGGGGGCCTAATGCCCATGGTTGAGGGCCATATAATATCCATGTAGGATAAAGTGGTAGGTAGCAAAAACAAGGCGGCACATTGAGCCAAATGTGGTTGAGGTATTGAAGAATGAAGTAGTGCATTGAGGGGAGAGATAAGGGGTGTGAGGTGGCTAAGAGAAGTGATAGCCAAACTTTTGATGCAAGTGGCCCAAGACTTATATGGCCTAGTGTGATAGTCAAAGGACAAGGGCATAGCAAAGGCATAGAAATCAAGTGGATATGTTAAAGATGTCAACTAAGTGCACATGCATAGAAAAGACTAAGTGCCCAGGAATCCATAGGTGTCCAAGGTGTAGCCAAGAGTCCATAGACCAAGAGGTGGCAAGAGAATGTCATCTCTTAGAGTCCCTTTGGGCCTAAGACTTCGAGGGTTCTGAAGGGTGGCCAAGCACATCTAAGGGAGGTTGGCTAGGAAAGACCCCTTAGCATTGTGGGTAGAAGCCTCAAAGTCGAGTATTGGGGGGTTTGTAGCCTCAGGTGGTGTGCCTCTCGGCCCAATGGCTCATGGCCGAGTCTCCTTGGCCTTTTAGGATAAGACCAAGTGTATACACTTGCACGGGGGTGGCTAATTTGAGGTTTCATAAACCAAAATGACCATTTTTTTCATTTAAAAAGAAAACATTTTCAAAAAAAGCAAAACACACATCACTAACATTAAAGTTTAAAACTACAATGTCTCCCCCTATTACAGATTCTCATTGATCTTTTGGCTAATACTTTCATCATTGATTCTCTACACCAATATGTTTCATAATAACACTATCTTCTTGAAAGTTCTAATATGTTAAATTAAATGTGATAGTCTTTGCATGTGATGAAGAAGTTGGATGTCACATGCAATAGAGAAGTAGGATATGATTGACCAGTGGTAAAAGCTAATGAGGGATATCAAGAATAAACTAGCCAAGCATGCCATCTCTCCGTGTATCTCTCTCTCTCTCTCTCACTAGTTAGCTTACCTTATCCCTCTTCCACTAGCTCAACATGATTATTGCTACCAACATCTCCTCAAACACCTCCTCGTGTGCTAACAACATGATAACATTGTCATTGCTAGTATCTATTTGAGTATCTTCTGTTGAGAAATAGACAAATGATGTATGCTCCAGGAAGAGATGTCCTGAATCCCATATGCACAATGAGGAGAGTGGAACAACCTAACTACTATAAAGCATTGTACTTGCAAGATGAGTAATGTGATATGATGGTAATTTTGTCATTTCAGTTGAGAGTTTGAGTCATTTTCCAGCTACACAAGATTGTGTTTATGAGTCCAAGCTAATCAATCTTGGAACCTAATTCACTTGTGTGACACTCCATCTTCAACTCTATGTCTTCATGAGTTCACTCTATCTCTTCAAGCCACCATAGCCATGTTCTAGATCCATTCTTCTATCATGGTATCAGAGCTCAACTGAGCTTGGCCTAGCTCAATCTATCTCTCCTCTCTGCTCTCTCAAGCCTTCTCAACTTCAGTTCAACTCAATGCTAGTTGATGGCCTCATTTTTCATCTCTATCTTCACTTGACATATTATGGCAGCCATAGGCAACAACACCCTAACTATTTGGAGGCCTTGGATCTTGCCAAAGAAGAGGAGATAGTCAACGCTTTGAACTAAGAAAACCTCCCTCTACTCAGTGTGCTTTAGGCCATCACATGGAACCTTGACATTGGTCTCCTCCCTGCTCGACACTGTGCGTTTTCCAGGTCGCTACCCAAAATTGCACCAATCTTAGTTCATATGATCAGTTCGTCCTCGACGCAGCACAATCTACCTTGTAGTCATAGGGATTTTGAAGCCTATCTCATAGGCTATCTCTCCAACAAATCTCGTCCTGAATAGTTGAGCGTACGATCTGCTACAGCCCAAAGATCAGTCGCCTGTTCTTGTAAACCCTAATTCCACCATAGCCAGAAACTTAAAAAATCTTGGTAACCTTGTCTTTGCTCACTACCATCATCAACAATGATCTTGATCACTTTGACATTATCTCTGAAGCCTATTGCAGATCTGGAAGTGTCTAAGGAAGTTCAAAGATTACCCAGCAACATTGAGTCAAATATCAAGATCTTCAAAACGACATAGTATCTATTGATACTCAAATAGTGCTTCTTGGCACTTGAGCTTTTTAGCTTACTCAAAAGTAACTCAACTTCTGATTCCTGTTTTGAAGAATATTCTCAGGTTGTTTAATGATTTAAAGTCACATTGATCAAATCTCTTGTAAAAGGATAGACACTGCTTGAGAAGTCTCATGGTAAGACCTCCTTTTAAAATGTTTGAACTTGAACAGATAGCAAAGTTTAATGGTGAAGGTTTTCACGCCTGGAAGGAGAAGACCATGTACCATCTCATGAGGAAAGACCTTTGGGATCTCTTTGAGGAAGATGATGTAGATGACAATGCTAAAGAGAAAGATGCTATAGAAGACTAGCCTAAAACAAAGGCATGGAAGAAGATGAACAACAAAGCTCTAGGTATTATTGCCTGGGGTCTATCCGATGATGTATTACATCATATTTCTGGCATTAGGGATGCAAAGAAGGCATGGGAAGAAATTGACAAGATCTTTGGTATACAAGCAAATAACTCAAAGGTAAAATTACTTATGTAGTTTTATAAGTTGGATGTAAAAGACAATTCATCTATGACTGTACACATCAATAAGTTCAAGAGCCTTAAAACTTAGCTAGCAACTCTTAAAAAGAACATTGATGAGGATGAGGCAATAGCAGTGCTACTTGCCAATGTTAATCATGAACCATATGAGAACCTTGTTTCAACACTAAGTAATGTTCCCAGTCTCTCACTCAAAGACATTGAGCACTCACTGCTGGATGGAGAAAGCAAATTTAAAATCAAGGATGTAAAAGAAACCAACTTAAGGGAAAATCTCTTATACACCAAAGGAGTTGCTGGACCCAAAGGAAGAGGTCGAGGATTCAACATTGACAACAAAAGTTGAATGACATGTCATTATTGTGGTAAGACTGGCCATATTGCCAGTGAATGTTTCCATAAGAAAAGAGCACAGCAGATGCAGAATGACCACCACCAAAACCAATTCATGAATGAAGAAGAAGAAGAAGATGCTTCTGCTATCATCAACAACTTTGATAGATTGTTATAAGGAATTTGTTCCCATAGTGGATTTACTTTGTAAAAACCCTTGCCAAAGATGTAAAGTCTCAAGCTTTAACTTGACTAGGCTACCTATGAGCTGGTCTCCCGAGCCAGGTTATTTGTAGGGGGGGCAAAAGTCAGCAAGTGTAGGGACTCATCATTTGAGGGGAGGTGTTGAGAAATAGACAAATGATGTATGCTATAGGAAGAGATGTCCTGAATCCCATATGCACAGTGAGGAGAGTGGAACAACCCAACTACTATAAAGCATTGTACTTGCAAGATGAGTAATGTGATATGATGGTAATTTTGTCCTTTTAGTTGAGAGTCTGAGTCATTGTCCAACCACACAAGACTGTGTTTATGAGTCCAAGCCAATCAATCTTGGAACCTAATTCACTTGTGTGACACTCCATCTTCAACTCTATGTCTTCATGAGTTCACTCTATCTTTTCAAGCCACCATGGCCATGTTCTAGATCTGTTATTCTGTCATCTTCTAGTATTTTCTAGTGTGTGTGTGTGTGTCTCACTAGTCAACTTACCTTCTCCCTCTCCCACTAGCTCAACATGATTGCCGCTGTCGCCAACATCTCATCAAACACCTCCTCCTGCACTAACCAACATGCTATCTTTGTCACTGCTAGTATCTACTTGAGCATCTTATCCTGCTCTCACCAATAATTAACATAACGCAGCCAACTTATGATCACAACTTATTTCACCACTCTAGACTCTGCTAGAGCTACTTATTGGTCTTAATAAATCACTTTTAATAGTATGGATTTGTTACAAATCACGTAGCCAATCTAATCTATTAGGAATCATATAGCTAAGTTAATAATCTGTAGTAATAATAAGAATCACTAGAATCATGTAGGTAGTATGGCTCTCTTAGGAATCATGTAGCGAATTTGATACCCTATTGTAATAATAGGAACCACGTAGCTCATTTAATACTAATCTAACATTATATTTATGTTGTCATACAGCTAATCTAATATTATAGTTATGCTATTCATGCTCTCATACTAGTCTAGTATGAGAGCATAGATATCATAATTATAAAATCTGAATATTAATCCCAATCTTAGCAAATTTGGGGCAACTAAGGTGATATTACTTTTTTTTGCTATTACAAATGTATTTTATAGGTGTTTGATCAAGATTTCAAATGGAGTGAGGTCTATGCTTGATGGACCAACATGTTCCATGTTTGCTTTGGTTTTGGCTCCTCTAGCGAAATCTATTATTCATTGGACTACTTCTAGTCCTAGCTCCCTCCTAGATCTATCCATTCATTCACATTGTATGAATATAGCCACTTGTCTTAACATGTCTCTACCTAGTCTCCTCTTTGTTTCTATGTCCACCAATATATCCTACATTGTCCTCCTTACATGCTCTATTCTTGTTTATTGATCATATGGTGTGATCAATTGTTAGATATTTGATGGAAATTTGGTTGGGACCAAAGTCCAGAGACCAAAGTCCAACTTTTTTTAGTTTGAGCTTGAGCCTAACATTGTTTCAGACTTTTCTTTGTTGACTAATGATTTGATGAGAATGGCGAGGTCAATCAAGGAAATGGAGGTTGTGATCTCATTCCCCAAGGAAGACATGTCTTACCTTGAGTACACATGGGATGATATGGTTTGTTCGCATTCTATGGGCTAAGGGTATAGTTGCCTAGTTTGCCCTTGTCGATTGGAAATGCATTTCAAAAGCTGAACTCTTCATTTCTTTGTATGTATTGAGTATTCCTCTTAGAAGTATATTCTTGGCACTATGCGTGTAGTTCAAATTCTCATTGAGTTGACTTGTTAGTATTAATTTTACGAGATTGAATACCTAGACCTTCTTTGTTCCTTTACTGTGTGACATTTGATCCTAGATTTGGATCATGGTATGTGTCAACTCTTTAGGAGTTTCTTTTCTCTTTGCTTGTTCATCCAATGGTCTCTCTTGGTATTCATTTGAGCCCTCAACTAGTTGTATGTATCTTGATAGCATTCTAAGTTCTTTTAGGGTTTTGTCATAGTTTTGGGTTTGATACTTTGTCTCATGGTGTGATCTAACTAGTAGTGTGGTGGGTTACTTTGTATTCTTTGCCATTTATGCAAAGATATTCCATTTTATTATCAACCAAATCTTCTTAGCATGACAACTAGTGTGATAAATGAGCCTTATGTGCAAACGACCTTTCTTAAACAATGTGTAATAGTATATGCTTAATAGTAGCTTTGTGCACAAACATGCTTTCTCTTTTTCAAGTCAACATGCTTCAATGTGACTTATGTCTACATCATGCTCAATCAGGCTTTTCACTTTCCAATTAAAAGTATTATGCGTAAACAACCTTTTTCATAAACTACATGATGTTCCACTAGGTACAATCACCAACCTTCAATTACCTCCTATTGTGGTTGTGTATTTCTCAATATTAGGCTACTTGAAGGTAATAGCTTATTGTGTTCTATAGTCTATACTTGTGTCCACCACATTAGCAAGTGGAAACCTAATTCTTGCCTTGCCATTGGGACCCACTTCAAACTAGGTCCTATTAGGGTCAAAAAGGTTTATTGTTGCTCAAGGGATTTATCTCTAAACACTAGGTCCATAGCCTTGTGATTTGCTAGTAATGAGGTCGACAAAGGGGAGGCTTTTTAGGCAAATTATGACTTATGTCAATTTAGGGCTTGATAGGGATCAATTTTGTGGTACAACAATTAACGAGATAATTACTTGCATTACACATTGGGTTCTCATTATGTATAATCTTGCTTGAAAATATTACAAGGTCCTTTTGAGCACATAGCATGGTCCTCTATTGGTCCATGATCTATTTCTACTTGGGCTTACAGTCTCTAAAGGTTCTGAGGTAAGTATCTGGTTTCTTCTCTAAGAGACTTTGAGGTTTTGGCCTTCAATGTCTTGAACTCTCAATGAGATGCTTAGGATCCTCCATAGAAGTTAGCAATCTATGGTCCCAAAATGATACCTTGAAGACTCCTTGACCTTATGGTCTCTCTTCACATGATGCACTAAGGGTACGTGGCCTAGGTTTTGTTGTGCAATGGAGGTGTAATCCAACCTACTAGTATGAGGAGTACGATTCTTAGGGCATTGCCTAGTCTAGTGTGGTGCCCTAGAGTGTGTATCTAGAGTGGTGATGTAGGGTGCCTATGGCCTTACAGTGTGCTAAAGTAGATTCAAGTGCACATGGAGTTTGATGCCCTAGGATGATTACCTTTGTATGCAGGGTGGGTAAGGGTGGTACATAATGGTTTACATGCAACTTGCATGTGCTTGAGGCTATGGCGATAAGCATAGGGATGATGTCAAAGGATAACACTGATGTGGAGAGGTGTGCTTATACCTTATGTAGAGGTCGATTTTCTATTTATTGATGCCTCAAGCACATTTTCTAAGTGCAAGATGAGTCCCTCTTTCCAAGTGCGTGACTCCTAGCATAATGAAGTGATAGTTGCATGGTACAAAAGATTTAGGGGGTCTTGAAGGTCAAGGAGAAATACATGCACGTGTTTAATGCCTTGTGTACCTTAGGGGCCATGGGCCCTAGTGAGCAAAGTGCACAAACATGTGATTGAGTGCTATGAGCATGGTGTGCTTAAGTGAGTGATTGCAATGTTCCATATGAGGCCTCCCTAGACATTAAACCCAAGAAACTTATTAGTGATATGATCATGGTTTATGTGATTTGAATGGTAGGGGTGGTGGTGGTTGAGATGGTAAGCTTGGATAGAGTGGCCTTATGTGTTCACAAGCCATGTGATTAGTGAGGGTGGCCATGTCAAAGGATCTTGTGCCCTTGCCAAGGCCAAGGGGAAAGCCCTAAGAGCTTGAGTGGTGAAGGTGGTGGAAAAGAGGCCAAGTCTCTCATTGTGGGGATGAGTTGGCCACAACCTATGGCCAAAGACGAGCCAATGATCATGGCTTAACTAGGGTGGACAATCTAGTGTGCATTCTTGAGAGGCTAAGAATGGCAAGTTACTTAGCCCTATTGCCCATGTCCAAGTCTCGCGGGCCAAATGCCCATGGTGGAGGGTGATATAATATCCATGTAGACTAAAGCGGTATGTAGCAACCAAGGGTGGCACATTAGCACCAACCATGGCTAAGATGTTGAAGAACATAGTGCGTCAAGGGGAGAGATAGTGGTGGAAGATGGTTTAGAGGAGTGATGGCCAAACTTTTGATGTCATTGGCTTGATACTTACATGGCCTAGTGTGCTAGTCAAAGGACAAGGGTGGAGTGAAAACATAGTAGTCGAGTGGGCATGTGACCAAGAGTCCATAGACCAAGAGAAGGTCATCTCTTGGACTCCCTTTGGATCCAAGCTTAAGAGAGTATCATAGATTTTGAAGGGTGGTCGAGTGCATGTGAGGGAGGCTGTGCAGCAAAGACCCCTTAGCCATGTGGGTAGAAGCCTCAAAGTCGAGTATTGGGGGATTTGTAGCCCAAGGTGGTGCACCTCCAGGCCTAGTTGGCCAATGGCCAAGTCTACTTGGCCTTTTTGGCCAAGTCTACTTGGCCCTTTAGGCCAAGACACAAGTGTGTAGGCTAGCATGGGGGTAGCTAATTGGAGGTTCCTATATCAAAAGTACCAAATTTTTTTACTTTTTAAAACAACATATTTAGAAATAGAAAAATGCTATTATCACTAATGTTAAATTTTAAACTTGCAATGCTCCCCCTATTGCAGATTCTCGTTGATATGTTGGCTAGTACTTTCATCATCGATTCTTTTTGCCAAAATGTTTCATAATAGCAATATCTTCTTGAAAGTTTTAATATGTTAAGTCTTTTCCTATGACAAAGAAGTTGGATGCCACTTGCACAAAGAAGCAGAATGTGATCAACTACTGGTGGTAAGGGAGGCGAAGGAGAAGAAATTAGCCAATGTGCACTAAAGTTGGCCATTAGGTGGAGAGCTAGTGAGGAACACCAAGAATAAACTAGCTAAGCATGCCATATCTCCCTCTATCTCTCTCTCGCTAGTCAGCTTACCTTCTCCCTCTCCCATAAGCTCAACATGATTACTATTGCTAGCATCTCCTCAGACACCTCCACTTGCACTTACCAACATGCTATTTTTGTTGCTATTAGTATCTATTTGAGCATCTTCTCCTACTCTCACCAATAATTAACATAAGGTAGTGACTTCATGGTCACAAATTATCTTCACCACTCTAGATTATGCTATAGTTACTGCAAGCTGCAGTGGAAGGTGCAAGATTGTATGACGAAGTTGAAGAAAGGCCGTCAATGACTCTAGGAAGAGGAGTCTTACCTCCTCCTATGCCATGAGTGGTATACCCACCAAATGCAGTCCCAGGGACAGTTTCCTACCCCTATTTCTAGATGCAAACAATGTCGCGGTACAGTGCACCCAATCCATAGTGGTCATCGCAAACAACAATGCCTCAAATGATGGTTCAACCACAACAATAGTGGCCTCAAACAGTTCTTACAATGGTGATTCAACAACAATAAACCCTACCAACCGGAATCAACAACCCCAAGTCTCAACAGGAGCTCTAAATCAGAACCAGAACAGAGAACCCTCTGGATCAACCAAACCAATGTATGCAGTAATTACAGAAGCTTCCCAAAACCCTATTACAAGTACTCCAGGAGGTGAAAATATGAAGGATTACTTATCCAACTCAGTCGCAAGTATAAAGAAAGAGCTTATGGATGTGATTACAAAGCAGCTACAGACGCTGAAGGTGAATACCGCTAATCTATCTACTCCTGCGGGTGCTGGGAGAGATGTAAAGCATTCTAATACATGGTGCGAAAAGTGCCATCAAGCGGGACATTTAGCCACTGAATGTACCCAAAAACCAACCATTCATGGAGCCTTCTATTCCTATTGTTTGTGGAAGAACCATACAGAGGATATCTACCCTCTAAAAGAGATGCATGAACGAAGACAGAAAGATAAAAATACAAGATTCAACTTACTAGAATCTAAAATGACAATGCACGACATTGGACCAAAGCCTAGGGATTTTGATCCTAATTTCAGTCCATGAAGGTTTCCCTCTCAAAGTTACAGAGGACGGCAGTCTGGTAGTGATTAGAGATCCGAGATGGAATGTTTTAGATATGGAGAAAAGGGTCATATCTCCCCGAATTGTCCAAACCCTAGAAGATCTGTGGATTACAAGCCCTTATGAAGTCGATGCAAAGGAGAAGGCCACACTGCAAAGGACTGTCCAAGGCCAGCCCCTGTTAAGGCCAATGCCATTGATAGCCAACAAAAGGCATAAGAGCCTACCTCCAATTTGGTAGAGTTAAAAGTTGCTACTATCATGCTTGCCAAGAAGAAGGAACTAGTTGTCTAGAAAGAGAACAACTCCCCTGCCAAGACTATGAAGTTCAACCTGCCAACAGAGGGATAGAGCAGTACAAGACAGAACAGTGCAGTACAAAGCACTGCAATGCCACAAAGAGTCACAGAGACACTCCCAGAGACAGGACCAAAAGTTCAGGAAATAGACAATACAGAAGCACCTCCAAAAATAGAAGAAATGCTGATGCTGCCATTGCTAGAAGAAAAAGGAAAGATGAAAATGTGTATAGCCGCATTCCCCAGCAGGCTGGAGAAGCCTGTGGATCTTATCAAAGAATATGACTTGGTAAAAGACTTAACGTTCCGACAGTTGCTGATATTGTCCCCCAGTTGCCGAAAGAAATTCAAAAGCATCTTGACTCGAAGACATAGATTAAGGATTGCTCCTTCAACAACGACTAAGACTAATAAGGCCCCAGAGCCTGTAAAGGAAGTAGATGTGGCTAACGCCTTCCTAGATCCTGGAACCCCAAAGATTAGTGTATGGATAGAAGGATGCTTTATTTCAGATGCATTGATTGATGGAGGCTCATCAGTAAACATAATGATGGATGTGACAATGAAGGACTTAGGTTTGCAAGGAATTTAACCTACACAGTGGCTTATCAGATTGGCAAATCAAAGAAGAATTAAACCGTTGGCCATCCTCCCATACATAAAAACAACTGTTTACCGCAGCACAGAGGATCGAAAAATGGAGCAGAGGTGCGGAGAAAATGGAAGAATGAGATAGTCGAAAGGGCACAGGACAAAGGAAGGAAAAAAAGAGTAAAAGCACGCCATTAAATGTGAAGGCACTCCCAAATCCTTGTAAAAAGAGTGTCCAGCTCACTCCTGTGCAAATTGTGTGCATTAGTTGGGAATGGGATAAGTTAGAACGGTGGGAAATAGAAAAAGAGGGCCTAGGCTAATGGCGGGCCATGTAAAAAGTGGGAATGACCACCCAAAAAGTAGGGCATGTATATAAAGTTCAAAAGTGAATGAGAAGCTCATTCTTGTGTGTGGCCAAAGCTTCTTCTTCTTCTTCTCTTGTTTCTTGCCTTCTTGCTTATGCTTGAGTGAGGGATTGAGTGAGTGAGGGAGTGAGTGTGTGAGAGTGAGGGATTGTGGAGAAGAAGCTCCCCATCTTCTCTCTTCATCTTCTCTTCTTCTCTTCTCTTCTCTTTTCTCGCGTGGCTATGGAGGATGGAGCTTGACGGACAGGGCTTGAGCTTGCTTAAGCTTGCCGCAAGGATCGTGGAGCTACTGGAGTGCAAGAGAGAGGAGGGAACTCGATCAAGCATCAAGGTAAGCTCACTACACCCATAAGGTAGGCATTGCGCGTCAGCTATGTGAGAGGTAGCCATGGCCGCTCGGCTTGAAACGCTTGATCAATAAGCGGTCCGTAGGTCTCGGGGTAGAGCTCTGTAGCTCCCCTTCATTTTGGTTTCGTTGCCAGGACTGATGGAATCGAGCCTTGAGTGCCACGCGCATCGAATCGAACATAGAAGTAGGGTTTGCAGCCTGAACTAGTGCTCGAGATAGTTAGGAGATTTAGGAGGTTTCGATCCATGGAGAAAGTAAGTATTTTGATTTGTTGTTGAATATTAGAGTAGGACCATCCATCTCCATCTCTGGTTTTGATTTTGGATTGCATTAGGTTAAGATTAGGATAGGAAAAAGAAGGAAAACAAAAGGGTTCTGCTGCTGCTGGAAACATGGGAATAGGGGCACAGAGTCAGATTTCTGGCTGGAAGAGTATGAGGGATTAACTTCTGAGGTTGCAGCAGGCTGGGATGGGGCAATAAGAGGCCCAGGGAACCAATAAAGACCACATTTGACATTCTGCCTTCTGAGAAGAGAGTGAGCTTGAGAGCCAGGGAGAGAGCAAGAGAAAGAGAGAGATGTGGGGAGATCGTTGAAGCGCCGATCGATTCAAGCGCCGCATTGCTTCAATGTATGCCTGGAAGTTCCTTCTATTGCTTTGCACCTATTTGGAAGGCACGACACGATTCTGTGGAGTAGGCGTTGACCTTGAGGCATCGCCGCACGCAACCCGTGGGCCATCATCTGTGCCGTCGGCGGACTAGGCCGTCCGAGTCCCAGAATAGGACTGCTCGATTTTTAGAATCGGACCGTCCAACTCCGAAAATCGGACCACTTTTCCGATCCAAGTCCCAGAATCGGACTAGCCCAAAAATCGGACCACTCCGTCCGACTGTTATAATCGGATCCGGTGTCAAAATCAGACCATGTGTCCTAGTCCCGGATTTGAACCACTCGACCCATTGTAGTAGTCGGACCTCCCCTATCCGACTAGGGAAATCGAACCAAAGTAGAATTTGACCACTGTTCCTAGTGTGAAACTCGGACCAGCCCATCCGATTCCCCAGGATCGGACTAGCCTGTCCAACTCCCAGGATATCGGACCAACCTGTCCGATTCCCAGAATCTGACCAATTCACCAGAACTTTAAATAGAAGGTTTTTAAACCTGCCCCACAGTCCTGGCCACCTTGATCACATCTCTGATCCCCCAGGGCACCCAGTTTAGCCGTTAGAAGCCAGAGACAAGACATGATAACCGAGGGTTCACCCCCGAACAGCTAGATACTAAGCAGACCAAATTTAGAATTTGACTTGACGTTCAACCAACCAACCCTGAAGCAGAATAGAGAATGCAGCAGGGACTTTTGGTAAAACCTTAGATCAGCCAGAACCTACACTTAGAGCCACATCAAGCTACGAACGTGAGGGGAAGAGTGGAGTTTGCATTGAGCATTTTGTGCTTCCGCACCTCACTTTTTGATTTCATCACCAAAGGTGCACTACAAGAAAAGGAGAAGCCTGTTTTCGCACTGAGCACTAGAAAGCACGAAGCACAATTTGTGAATAAGATTGATAACTACTTTCAATAACAAGAAACTCATCAAGAGATATAATAACATCAAGGAATCCACTATTAGGAGAAGATCTCAAAACATAGTTGGGTGCCTGAGAGCCCCATTAGTAGGACCTTAAAGAGGACACGAAGATCCAGAAGGCGACAACATAGAGGATCGGACACTGTCGGAGCTACTCAAATTGATCGATGACCTTGTGGAGCTGGAAGTGGGAGCAATGTCAGGATCACGAGGCAGACAAGGAGAGGACCGACTGGACTTGGGAGAATTCCCAGTCCTAGTGCAGGAGTTAGTCAATGAGTATGACTTGTTGACTAGGACAGTGGTTCAGGCTAGGCCAGTAAAGGAAGTGGTAGCAAACCTAGAAGAGGAAAGAAAGGTGATTAGAAAGGTGCTAGAGAGCATAATTGCCTATAACCACGAGCAAAAGGCTAGGAAACTCCAACAAGATGTAGACATGTATGAGGCCCGATGTGTGCTAGCCCTGGTTGGTGCAACCAAAGCAGGACCAAATGCAGAAAGAGAGCGAGCAGCAGAGGCTGACTTATCATCGAGTGAACTTGTAGCTAGGCGGCTCATGGACAATACGTCCGCTGAGTAGAGCGGAACAGCCTTAGCCACAGCATTACTCTCGAGATTAGGGGTCACACAAGGGGCAATCTAGGATCCCTGTTGTAGCAAAGCAGCTAGACAAGAATGAACCTAGCAATGACCCATATAGCTTTGTGGAGCAATTTGAACAAGTTTGCGAAGCAAATGGTCTCACAGACCTTGCACAACGCTCTCAAGCTTTCGGGTTGTGTTTAGGTGATAAGGGGAGAATTTGGTACACTAGTTTAGATGTAGCTGAGTGCACAAACTTTGCCCGTCGTAAAGACCATTTTATCAAGAGATTCTCTGAGGCAGGGTACTCTGACAATCTCATCGTCCGGTTGATGAATGTCAGTCAGAGGGAAAAGGAAGACGTAAGAGACTACATTACTCATGTGCGTGGCCTCTTCAAGAGGATCCCTACCAATGAACGACCTAACGAGAAGGCTGTGTCTACCGTGTTTATAAATGAAATTCGAAGCAAGGAGCTCTACAAGGCTTTGGCTAGTAACTCCACTCTCCACAGAGACGTGTTAGCTAGAGTTTTTGAAGAGGCAATAAGGGTGGACGATCAGCTTAGGGAGCGAAGCATGAGGAATGCCAGTTGGGACAGTACAAGCCAGAGAACTCCAGAGCGGACAACAGCTTTGGGAGAGAGAGAGAACTCTAGCATACAGGATAAGGAAAAAGGTGTTGACCAAGGCCAGGAGCTGGCTGAGGTAAGAATAGAGCTTGCACGATTGCAAGAACAGATGGGGAAGCCTGTGTGGTCGCATGTGCAGTGTATACACTGTGGCGGAAACCACCTCCCAGCCGAGTGCCAAGATCCTAGATCTAGGCCGTGCTCGAACTGCAGTAGGTTTGGTCATGACGCATTGCATTGCAGATTGCCAAGGAGATTCCCATATGCGCAGCAATACAACCCTCCATACTTAGGCAACAAGCCACCTAACCTCTTTGGCAAGGGAGTCCAGTTGGCACTTCCAACACCAAATGATGCAAGATCGGCCATTCCTAGGCTAGAGATGAACCCAACAGGCATATCCAGACTACCAGGGCCCTATGTAACCCAACCACCGAGTGACGCTCCTGTTCACTATGTGGAAGAACCTAGTGAAGAGGAAACCTATGTGAACCCATACATCTCCTATGATGAGGAAGGCAATCCAATCCTGATGGACTCTCAACAAGTGCCGGTAATGGCGCTAGGTAGAGGAAGAGGCAGAGGCTTTGGAGGACCAAGCCAAGATCCAATCTCATGCTGGACTTGCGGTCATCCATGCCATATTTCATCACGCTGCCCGGAAAGGGAACATGCAAACAGGGACAAAGCTGACCTTCGATGCACCGAGTGTGGAATCACACACCTATTTCCTAACTGTCCTAGATGGAAGCCATCAACTAGTTCTGCCAATGTGCCCTCCATATCCTTGGGGCTGTTCGGTGTGGAGACCTTTGGCAGTGAGGATACGCCCATCCCACTGCATGTCATGATGCGAGCACAGACAAAATAAATAGGCATCTCATTGCCTAGGCCAAGTAACCTAAGATGCAACCTCATTGGGAAAGAAAAGCCGGAGGAGAAGGAGAAAGAGAACAGATGCAAAGATTACCCTTAAGACTGAGGAAGCTACAACTCTAGTGATAGGAAGGAGAGTCACTGATGTAGAGGCAGAGACCTCAGCTCCTAAGATAGCAGAACTAGGGAGTGCCAAGGTAGGGAAATACCCCCACCCTAGACGGCAACTTGAGGCTATATCCAAAGTCAAGGAGTGGATCAAGGACACCCAGGAACACCTTAAAGATGTAGAACCCATACTGGAAGACTGAATGGAAGACTTCTCTAATGTGAGTACACCCGTTTCCCCATCGCGACCTCAATCGGAAAACGCACCCACACCACGTGAGATGCCACAGAGGCAAGACCAAGAAGAAGCTTGTCAGCAAGCTAACCAAGACATATGGCCAAAGAATGCTAACCAAGGAGGAAGCCAACCACCCAGCAACCTCCTCACCACTTTAATAACCACCCCAGTAACCGTGAGCCTAGGAGATTTGCTTCGGCAGCACCTTCATGGTCTTCTTTTTCAGTCACTCCCAAGTAATTGATTTGAATAGTTGGCTTATTGGATTAACAATTCACTGCTAAGTATCCAGGTTGCTGAACTTGTAGCAAACTATAGGCTTTGCTTTGGAAACATTATTAGTAATGGCTAGAAATTTGGATATGTTGGGATTTGTCTAGAGAAAAGGCTTAGGGTTTGAGTTTGTGTTTGATGGTAAAGCAAGGGGTCGAGTCCAGGGTTTACAGAAAGAAGAAGGAACAAAGCGATTTGATTAAATCTTCAAAAGTTAGAATTGAATTGCTTTGTACCAAAGTTACCATTAGTTGGAAATTGTTGTGGTCGCTTTTCTCATCCACGAATTTTGTCTTCAGCATCATGCGCTAAAGAAATCGCATCCTCCAAAGTCTTTGGCTTGAACATGTTCACTTCCACATAGAAGTGACCAAGCAAATTGGACATATACTTGCACTTATGGATCACCTTAGGAACATCTTCGATCATTTGAAGTTGAAGTAAGACACTCAAAAAACGCTCAGTGTATTGCGGTATGGATTCACGATCTCTTTGTTACAGAAGATCCCATTGTTTGATTGCTTTTTCATGGAATTGAGGTGGAAGAAAATTCTGCAAAATTCACTACAAGGATTTAAGCCTATAGCGACGGGAGGTAGCGACACAGATAGCGGCGTCGCTATTTGCGTCGCTATTGCAAATAACGACGCTCCACAGGGAAAAAAAACAGGCTGAAACTGAGCGCGAGTTTATTTCCGTTTTTGTGTCTACTGTTTTGAGAGTGAGAGCGAGAGAGAGAGAGAGACCGTTGTGAGAGAAGGAGAGGAAGAAGGCTTGCCGCCGCCACCACCGCCGTTGTTCGGGAAGGAGAGGAGGAGCCTTCATCGCGAAGAGGAGCCGCCCCACAGTCGCCATATCTCATCGATGAGTCTATTATCTCCTTCTTTTGTTTGTTTAGGGTTTAAATCACTTTCTCTTTTGCTTGTTTAGGAGAGGAAATGAGAGAGAAAGAGAGGGAGAGGGAGAGGGAGAGGGAGGGTGAGAAAGAGAAAGAGAAAGAGAAAGAGAAAGAGAAAGAAAAAGAGAAAGAGAGGGAGAGGAAGGGGGAGGAAATGAGAGAGGGAGAGAAAGAGAAAGAGAAAGAAAAAGAGAGGGAGAGGGAGAGGGAGAGGGAGGGAGAGTGCATTCTCTCTCTCCCTCTCCCTTTTGCTTTTGGAGAGTGTTAGGATATATTGTGAGAGGGAGAGGAGATGAGAGAGAAAGAGAGGGAGAGGGAGAGGGAGGGGGAGGGAGGGAGAGGGAGAGGGAGGAAATGGAAGAGGTTGTGGGCAAAACTCTCTATTCACTTTTTTGAAGTGTTCAAATTAACATAGGATGCATGCATAGATCATTCTTGTGTGTGTAAACTTGAGAGCTCTCTTCTCTCTCCTTGTATCCTATCTTCTTATGCTTTACATTGAGGACGAGGGTGAGGGTGAGGGTGAGGGTGAGGGAGAGTGAGAGAGGAATTAAGTGAGGAACTCTCCTATCTTGCATTCTTCTCTTCTTCACCTTCTTCTACTACAATTTGGAGGGTGAGAGGTGGAGTTGAGATCAGGTTGGGATATCCCTCTTTCTTTTCTATGCTTCCTCTCTTTGTTGGAGTACTTGAGGAATGGATGGATTGCAAAATGGAGTGGCGTAACCAATTGAGGGAGCCATGCTTGGATTGTGAGGCTGAATTGATTTGAGATGATGATTTGATTGGTTGAGTATATTAGAGTAGATAGAAATCAACAACTCAATTTTTTATAAAAAAACTCTCTAATCATTTGTAGTAGAGATTCGAATTGCATTGATTGATGATTGCTATGGAGGATTAGTTATGTCCAACGTTTATCAATTGCATTAGGAAAGAAATTAGTTATGTCTACTGTTATGTCTAATGATTGCTATGGAGGATTAGTTATGTCTAATGTTTATCAATTGTATTAGGAAAGAAATTAGTGAAATTTTTTTGCTTACGACATCTAAATGCAACTCACAATGTAACTCATCTAAATGCATTCAAATTGAACTCACAATGTAACTCATCTAAATGCAACTCATTGGAGAGTGTTAGGAGCATTTAAATGGAAGGACCTCTTGAGTGAAAGCTAGCAGGAAGAGAGGGAGATATTTTCCAAATAAAACATTTAAGGAAGAAAATGAAATGAGAGAGGGAGAGAAAGAGAGAAAACGAAATGAGAGAGGGAGAGGAGAGAGAAAAATATGAGTGAGAGAGAGGAGAGAGAAAAGGAAATGAGAGAGGGCACTAAGGCTCAATACATAACCTGGAAGCATATAAATACCACTGACAACACTATGACAGATATAAGTACTAGATCCAAGACAAAAAATCAAACCATCCTACGATAGGGGTACTGCATCCAATGAGTATCAAGAGAGCATGTACATGTCACAATTAGTCCTATTGTCTCACTATAATATATCTAACAAATGGCTTATGTATCATCCAATGATAAGAGGCATGATGTGTCTTAAATTAATGCTTGATGTGAGAAGTGACAGTCAAACTCAATGAGACTAAGCTTCAATCTCAATCCAAGTGCATTCTAGAAGCATGGCCAAGTATATGGCATCAACCATAGACATTAGTGTAGCATGCAAAAGTAATCAATAAGCATCAACAAGCAATAAGCATGAAGTTTCTCTGACAAAATAGCATTCAACCCTACTTATTAGAAGTGAAAACATCTATAAAATTGAGTAAATGAGTGCTCAAATTAGTCCAATAGCATGCCAAGACATTAACATAGCATCCCAAGTATATAAGACATCTAATTTGAGTATTTCAATGTACGGTACAAAATATATAGTGCAGCGTGGTTGCACGGACGGCATTTTCGCATGGAATGTATTGACAAAATGCGCTCCACAATGGACTGTGGTGTCATGGCAAGGTTCAAGCAAGAGAGCCGGCGACGAGCAACGGATCCGAACACGATTATGGATGAGATGGAGTATTTTGGAAACTTGCAAAGTATTGTTACAGTGGATTACCGTAGCTTCTCCATGATACTATTCGATGTGCAATGGTTCAAAGTGGTACTTGGAGGAGCTGGAGCAACAGTTTGACGAGGTCCATCCGGATTTCTCGAAATAGATTCCGAAAAAAAATGGACGGATTTGCGCGACACCTTTGTGTTGCCGGCCCATTGTGAGCAGGTGCATGGACTCATTTGCTTGCTAATTGTATTATGACACGGTTTATGTCACAATGGTTTGAACTCTCTTATACGTGTTTGTGAACATGTAATCTTCTATCCAAAACCCTGACAACCTCGATGGTGGTATGTTATACCTTCAACTCCCCGAAGTGCAAGAGTATATGATCAAAGCGATGTTCCGAGCATAGATAAAGATAATATGCAAATAGAGGGGTCGATATTGCAAGGGGTGGAGGCCGTCGAAAGCTTCGAGCCAGTTTTGGCTAACAATGATGGAAATACAGGAGTCCAAGAATTCTTTGAGAACGAGGCGGACTCATTCTTTTGTGGTGACATGTCTATCGACCTTCCAGTATATGTGGAGTTGTGTCAGGAGATTAACATGGGACCATAGGATACTTCATACTTGGAGCATCCACTTACTCAATTCGTTGACCAATCGCTTATAAGGGTACATAAGATATGCATTTTAAGTGAGATTTTTTTTAATGATTTATATTACTGTGCTTTGTGTGATTTAAATTGATTATTCTAACATCATTTTCTGTTTGTGCAGGTGACATTTTCAAGATGAGTCGAGGGATGAGCAATGAGGAGTTATAGGACATCTTCGCAAGCATGTCTCCAGACCAGATCGCCAGATTCAGAGAGATGGTAGATCAGGAGAGCTGTCTCGGTCTTTGTCAGGGCGCTCTGCTAGATCTGCTTCAGTGCGATCGGATGCTTTGGCTTTGAGCAGACAATCTCGACGCTCACGACTTGGGCAAGAGGAGGGAGTGCATTGGGATCAGGGGGATGCTACAGAGATATAGAGAGAGTGAGCCCACGATCGACACGGGATATAGTTGCGACTGTCTCCATCTCGTCGTTCAGCTGGAGCTGCATCACCTCCAAGATTCGCCGCACCTATGGGGACGTCTACTCTAGTTACTCCGGCTTTTGCGCAGCCGTCAGTAGGTGGCACCCCTGTGGATGCCACTCCGAGAGAGATTACCCCCCTCGGTACACCGGATGCAGAGGGGTCTCCTAGATATGCCCAGGAGCGTGGACATAGATGGGAGAGGACCCATCTTAGGCAGACTCCTAGGGGTTATGGATATCTAGTCGGTAGTAGGTCAAGAGCCATCATCATGAATGATGAGGGGAGGAGGGTGATGGCTCGCATGAGAGAGTTGTGCCAACAAGTTTTTCGTCACAACGTCTTGGATCATTGGAAGAACATATCGGAGGGGAGCAAGGACTACATAGTAGCATCCTTGCACGAGGAGTTTCCGATGCCAGTCGCAGTAGATAGATTCTCTATGGGCTGGATGATGGATTGCATGCGTGTATACATGTCACATAGACGATCCGACGCACGCAAGGCAATCAAGAGTGGGGCTGCAATGCCTGAGTGGTTAGATGTAGACGACTGGCGCCGACTGAGGGAGGAGGCTATAGATTCTCTAGGATGTTGGAGTCAGCAGCACGAGGCGGCGAGGGCACGACTCGAGGCCGGAGTGGTCCATCATCTTGGGAGTGGCGGCCCCAGGAAATATTTGGAGGACTTTGTAAGTTTTTCTTTTGTTTTGCTTGTTTATTTTTTTGAAATATTCTTTGTACTGACAATCATGTTTCTAACAATTAGCATTTTATTTTCTTTGCAGCACTCCGTTACAAATCGTGCAACGGTAGATGAAAAAAACGGGCAATTGAATCCCTTTAGAGCCCAATAAAGATGGGGAACACACCTTCGATATTGAAATTCATGTATCAAGTAGGTTATTGGAGAAAGTATTGGTAAACAAGTATTGAGGCTTATTAGATGTGCATGAATATCTAACTATGATGGGGGAGTATGGATACTAATAATTTTTGCTTTCAAGTTGGAAGTAGAAAGGTGCATTTATTTTTCTATGATTCGCTATGTTTTGTTGCCTGCATAATAACTTTGATTTTTTTTCCAAGTGGGAAAAAGAATAGAGAAGATCCTCATGGTTTCTATGGCTTTGCAATGAGCTAAGATCCATATATAATTTGATGATTTAAAGAAGTATATTTTAAGCTTCTCCATTACACTAGTTTTTGTTTTGTCTATAAATATTCTTCCTTTCTAGATTTTAGTTTTATAATGATCATATTTCTTTTTTAATGTTTTAATGGTCTTATCTAGGACCACACACACACACACACACACACACACACACACACACACACACACACACACACACACACACACACACACACACACACACACACACACACACACACACACACACACACACACACACACACACACACACACACACACACACACACACACACACACACACACACACACACACACACACACACACACACACACACACGTGTGTGCACATGCGCACGTGTGTGTGTGTGTGTGTGTGTGTGTGATTCTCATTTTTTATAGCTTGCTTTTTGTCTCTCTCTTACATCGAGACCCTTGCTCTAAATCCCTTCCCTTACATAGTATGCAAGCATGGACTATAAACTAAGCAACTTCATGACTTTATTAGAGAGAACAGAATTCAAAGGTCATGAAGACCTATTCCAAATTGTTAGCCCATTGAATATAAACATCCACTTTCGAGAGTATGTGGTGTCCTTTGAAGGGTTCTTGGAGGATTGGATCCCTATTGACCTCCCAAAGCATATCAATGAAGATGAGGCCTTTGAAAAATGACTCTCTAGGTTTGTGTGAAGAACCTAACTTTTTCCTTCTATAGTAAACTTACCATCTGAGAGGCTAGGGCACTTAAAATTGATGTATTCAATGACCTATTCCTCTCATGGACAACAATATTTGTGCTCCTACTCAATGAGTGAGAAGATCCCCCTCCAATTAAGATCAATGAGGAGAGTCAAGTCAATGGCTTATTGAAAGATGCCCCACATCCCAAGCCAAAGCCACTAAACTTAGCATAGGGAGTGGAGGTTGTAGCAAAAAAGTTTTCCATAAGTCCTTGACCCCCTCTAGGACTCATCCACAAAGGCCACTAATAGTGATGAGGGGAGGGAGCGTGTGGAGGGATCCTCCCTTCAAAGAGTGCCCCAAGGCTACTATAAAGCTCAAGAAGAGATGATGAGAGTGAGGACGTGAAAGCAAAATTTCTTAGCCTAATCATATATTTGTCATCCTAATAGAGTTCATCTTCCTCCACCATGTGAAGGAAATATTTGGTCTACATGAGGACAAGGCACTCTCCATGCTCATAATAGCATATGAGTTTCCTTTGGACACCATGCCAAGATTGTTAACTCCCACATCGTCCCCAAGCTCAAGAGACTGAGGTGCAATTGATGCCCTAATGGCTACAATTTGATACCTTCGATCAAGCTGCTATTAGGGCAAATTAATTCAAGGCCACCCACACTAGGGTGGATGCGATGAGTTGCCCCACACCCTTGCACTTGAGGTACCACCCCTCACATGATAAATGAATAAAAATCCAACATGGACCTAACCCAAGAGGCTAAGGTTGAGACTGATGAAGACTAGGAGGTGAATTTAATTGCTCATATATGTGCTTTTATTCAGTACAATGGAATTCCACTAATAATTTTTCTTATGATGCAGGTTGTGTTGGATATAGATGAGTTTGCTAGTAGAGGTAGGGAGACCGAGGGGCTTTTAGAAGAGATGCCACACTGACTCAATATATAGGGTACATCCCCCCTCATTACATTATTGTGGTCCACACCACCTCACCCCTACCACTCATGCCCAGCTCACAATTCAAAGCGCTTTTGAAGGTACTCATATCTAGTATCACCATGAATGCCAACAAGATCATCCTTGATCAGAAAAAAATGGCGAGATACATTTTTGGCACATGCTTATATGGGAGAATCCTTAGCTCAATGAATTTCGAAAGTGCATTTGAGGCTCCAAAAGTGGAGAGGGACCAGTGTGGTGCAAGGGCTATTATCAGTAGGAAGAGATATTGCAACAAACAAGTGGCTAAAGCTATTAAGAAGTTTCCTCTTTGTGGCAACTAATTACCTATGTATGATTGCCTTTGTACTTCTATCATAGCTCTACACTCGTGCTCAACTAAGCAACCATACAATGTAAAACAAGTTATAATACTAGTATACTTTTCTCTTTCTATAAAACTTCTATTTGCAAATGTGGTGTCTCGATCTTGTTTCTATTTAACTTGTGTATGCAACTATAAATATATGATATTATTCAATAAATTGTAGTCATGGATGTCTATAATATCTAGCTAGTATTCAAATTTAGGCCAAGAAATACACTCAACTAAAATTTACTATCGATGTTGAACTTTAACACTATAATCATGTCATCATTTGGGTAGTTCACATACCATAGTTCTTTCTGTTTTGCTACTCTATCCAGCTTGCCTTGGCAACACTCAAATAAGGTTATTTTGACCATTTGAAATTTAAAAAAAATATTATAAAGAAAATAAACATTGTGATGAAAGTACGCAACATTGCAACAATCATCGTAGGACCATATGACAAGCGTTAAAAATTGCAATCAACATAAGTGAAAACACAAATATCATTGAATTCTTCACACAAAACAAGTGCAAAACTTAATTTCATTGATTTACAAATGGGTTTCTCTACAAAAGGAATTACAAATTTAGGTTGATTGCAAAGGATATACAAAACCAAGGACTTTAGTCCTGTTTCCCTCTAATTTTCCTAGTTAGCTGCATATCTCTATGCCTGATTGTTACATGCTTTTCTTGGATCATGTAGAAATATGCATCTTCAAACAAGTTAACTAAATAAGCCTCTCAAGTCTCTTGTAGAGGCTCCAAGGCTACAATTTACATCTACTTTTTTCATCTGTATAGTTTCATAATATTTCTTTCATTGTTTAAGAAAATTTCGCTTTACAGGTCAAGAACTCTATCCTCTTCTAATACTTCCTAATATCTCTTAGGGCGCCATTCAAGTGGTAGTCTCTCCTCCTCCTCCATTGCCCTAACAACCATGTTGTAGGAGGTCTTCTTTGGCCCCCTTAGCAAGGCTGTGCTACTTGTGTGACTGAGGGGCAAGTTGCTATGGCTAGGGGTTGCTGTTGTGTTGCAAGAAGCACAAGGGGTTGTTGCACAAGAGGAGGGCCCTTGATGGCAAGCATCCCCATAAGCCATTCCCTTTCATCTTTGTGCTCCATATATGAGTGTGTTTCTTCACTCCCATAAGTGTGCTCCTCATCTCCATGCGCCTTCTATCCATCTTCATTGAATGGCCCATTGGTCTCATCATTAGCATAGGTATTCTCATTATTGCCCTCCCGTAGTCTCTTCCATTTGTACTTCTCTAGTGAACACAATCTTTTCTATCATTATAAATGGGTGATCTTGGCCAAAAGTAGAAGAAGAACCCTTGTGGCATGAGAAATTCAAGAAACTGTGACCTTGCCATGTTGGGAGCTTTGGATTTTACCTAGGAAGCGGATGGAGTCATGCATTTTGCTTTGTATAAGCCATTCTTATGGAGAGAGCAAGTTTAGAGCCTATAAATGAATAATAGTGAAGTAGAAAAATGAACTATGTACTTTCTATTTAAAGGATAAGTGAGCCAAGGGGGAAAGGGATTCGCACGTTCGAAGGCGGGGGGGGGGGGGTTAGGTAGAAGCCCATTTGGAGCCGTGGCATCATATGCTGCTATAAAAAGTGGCATGTGTATTTGCTATGTTACTAGTCTACCATCTTCCACTATTGTGAGCTCATATTTTGCTAGAGTAGTGGCCCTTGCATTTTCCAATATGACAATGACCAAAGATGCATCTATAGAATCAATTAAACATCTCAACAACATAGCTCATTTTTTGGTAATCTCCTCCATGGTAAGTATTCGTAAAATATGCACCATAAGCATGGTAATGTGAGTCCTCCATACCTTGTGTCCTCCATATTTCCAACGACCCATACTTATCCAAAAATTATGATCTATGGGCATACAATATATGCTGTGAAAATATGGGCTATTGACATTAGATTTGCTATGAAAGTATGATCTATGGGCATACAATATATGCTGTGAAAATATGGGCTATTGACATTAGATTTGCAATACTAAATTATACGCACAAAATAAAGCAAAAGAAGTCAAGCCAATATGTTACCATGTAATGCGTGATGTCTATTTTTTCCCATGCACTAATAACTAATTTTGTGAAATCTTCGTTTATGTGATGGAATTCAAACTAAGTTCAATGATTTTTTCAGGGTTTTAACATTATGGACATAAGCTTATAAAAAAAATGCCAAACTTTGAAACAAGCATTCTTAATGTTGGGATTTCTTTCCAAGACCGTATTGCATTTGTAGAGGTCTCTCCAAAGCTCCCACTTCAACCTTGATAACTTACTGGTCATGTTATGTAAGAATCTTTTGTCCTTTGTCCCACCCATAGATATCTTCTTGGCTACATTATGAGTTAGCTTTGATTCCTTTTCACCTTTTTAGATCTTAATCTTGCCTCTAAGCATACTTCTGGAATTTAATAACTCCTCAATTTTCTCAATAGTCACTTGGTGCTTGAAA
Source organism: Lygodium microphyllum (assembly GCF_053477565.2). Taxonomy (NCBI): domain Eukaryota; kingdom Viridiplantae; phylum Streptophyta; class Polypodiopsida; order Schizaeales; family Lygodiaceae; genus Lygodium; species Lygodium microphyllum. Next base: position 1,875,626 of record NC_141151.1, on the reverse strand, counting down.
GGAGGCTTCATTGTATACACATAAGTGATATGCAACTTTAAGAGCTTGTCAAAGATGCTTATGAGGCAATGTAGAGTGAAAAAATGAATATTATCGATATTGATTGGAAATATGGGTTTTCAATTCTTACCCAAGCATGATCTATTGGGTGGTGCATTTCTATTTCATGCTAGTGCTCCTTCATTCTAAATGACACAATGACTTGAAACTTGTTTATTTTCATACAGTATAGACAAGGTAGTGATGCCAATGCCTTAGTGTCACAACTCAATGTACATTTGAGTGCCTTGAGATCCCTATTCAAGTGCCAGGTGACATTAAATCCTTTTACTCCTTCCATACAAGGCTTCTCACCATTTTCTTGCTAGGAAAATTTTTAAGGATAAGTAGTACGTTGAAAGATCCATGACAACAAATTATGTGACTCCTTAGGCACCTTAATTGCTACTAGCCACCAAAATTCATTTTCTAATTGTACCTCCTTAGGCATCTCATCTACTACTAGCCATCAAAATTCCTTTTCTAATTGTACACTAAATGAAGGAATGAGTGTTTTGCATAGACCATTGAATAATTCATTAATGTAAGACCTACTCTTTCTGGTTTGCATCCATTTATAATTTGGCATTGATCAAACTTCACAACAAACTCCAAAGTCGAATAAACATACTAAACCATAAACATATTAGAATTTAAGTGCATTGTATCATATTATTAATATTACATTACAACAAGTCAATACCTTATGTGCATTGCATCTTGTAGAAATAAGCCATTGTGCATAATAATGTAATTAGGTCAATAAAAGTGTTGTTGAACTCATCATATTTGTAGAAAGTAGTTTTTCTAGGTTGCTTCCTTCAACTTCCATATGCTTCTTAATTTAAAAATATTGTCTTATTGACTCCCCAATTGATGCATTTCATGTTTGTCACATAAATTGGAGTCAAAATGGTCAAGGCAAGACCATATGTTTTACCTTGTTGTGAGCTAATACATTTGATATCATGTTATGTATAGCCTCATAACCCGATCGACTAATAAGAACCTCTTTTAAAGTAGCAAGGCAAAGTGATCAATCTTGAGGGTCTCTCAAAATTGCAAGGAGATGCTTGTATTTTAAGAATGCCTTTACAATCTCCAAGTATTGACCCTCTCACCTTGGCCTCATCGTCAAAACCATTTCTTTAAAAAGGAGACACATTATTAGGGGATGTAGTAATTACTTTCCATGGGAGATTACCAGGCAGCCTCAATCTTTGAACACGTCTTTTTTGTGCTCCACCATTCAAGCATTGTGATATTAGTGATAGTGGTTGATGTTTTCTTTCCTTGTAACCCATGGGAATGTACTTACACCTTTCCAACTTTGCATCTACAATGTTCTTATCCTTCTCCATTTGATCCAAAAGCGATCATAGTAGTGAAGCATTCTCATGCTCTAATGTTAACTTTCTTTGTGCATCCTCTATCATTGCTTGTTTCTTGTCTTTGAACTACTTCAACTTTTCTTCAAGCATCTATACTTTGGTTTCTTGGTCTTGCAAGGCTTCTTGAAACACATTTAAAGAGCCAATGGATTATAACAAAGATTAATGTGTGTTATGTAACATTGAATTGATACTATTGATGCATATGAATATTGCCATCTAAGTGTTTGCAATAACCTAATAGACCTTGTACCCCGTTCTCAACAAAAGTAAGCAACAAAGACATGGAATTAAAAGAAGGACCATCTATACAAAGATCAATATGTATCTTTCTCTATAAATGATTTTGCTAGTTGTTGTATCTAGGCCATGCTTGGTATAAGGGGTCTTTGTAATAGCATATTCTTCATCCACACAAACATGCAAATCCACTTTTCTTTTATGTTTTTTTATATCCCTAGGTGGTTACATTAGGAAATGTAAGGTAGAAGAGTAAAGGATATAGATTGAGTTTTCCAGTATAATATTGATTTAGAAGGAGTAGAGGGCAAAACAGAGCATGAAAAAAGCTTAGATGAATATATAATATGACCCTCCATGGGAATAATACCACCCCAAACAAAAAGACACGGATCAAGCCTCACATAGAACGAAGGTAGGCGTAGATCTAGAGCATGCTAGCACTTTATATACACCAACTAGGCATAAAATAAATGCTAACTAGTAGGCCAATTTATTTAATATAGAATGGTCCCAAAGAGGCCAAATTAAATTGACTTAAAAAAGAATTCTTTGCACAAATTATATTCCCCAATCAACTATCTTTAATATCACAGCTTCTCCCAAATGTATAGCCTACCTACACATGTAGATTCCTTATCTACTAGTGTTGTGACATCATTCTAGCCTACCACTCCAACCTCCCATGAGAGCTCCCACCTCAACCCCACAATTGCCACTTCATGTGACAACACCTCTTGATTTGTCGCTAGGCCATCAACAAACTATTGATGTTCTCATTACTACACAAAAATGTAGTTGTTATTGCCATCTCAAGTCCCACAATTTTACTGCTCTATCCTTCAATCTACTTTCAATTGCCAAAATGCAGCCATGCCTCCATAGTCTGCCACCTTATTGGCTATGCAACCCTTACATAGTTGCTACAAGTTAGCAAACATCTACCACACAATCATGACAACTTTTCACACAACTTTCTACTATTCAAACACAACCTTAGTGCCACCAAACACAATTATAGTTATTATCACCCGAGGCATAAGTTTTCCTCATGATTGATATTCAAATAATGAATATATCTTGCAACTTGGTACTTCTGCCTTTAAGTATTGTTTGGCTACTTACATTTGGGAACCATATGAGCAACAATTCGCTCTTCCCTATAGTTTGTCTCTACCTTTAACATTGCACAACATCCTTGACCCATGTGCATCACATAGCTTAAAAATGAGTCCTTGCCCATGTGGCCCTTCCATTGCCTTTTATATTACTCCTATGTTAACTCCTACTTTTATCCCTTATTGTACCATATTGTACCTTGCTTAGGTTTTGGTTTGTTAAATCCTACATTTAGCCCTTAGTATATCATACTGTACCTCGCTTAGGTTTTGGTACTAGGTCATTTGTTAAATCCTACATTAAGCCCTTATTATATCATATTGTACCTTGCTTAGGTTTTCATACTAGGCCATTTGTTTCATATATGGTATTCAATCATCACACATGGCACTTTGTGATATGTAAGTCTTCTAATGATGACATGGCTAATGTTGAAAGCAATAAATAAATTGCCCTTCAAGTCAAGCAAGCAAAACATCAATTGGTTTGATTCATTTTGACATGCTGCTAAAACTTGATAAAACCCACTTCTAATGTATTGGACAATGGCATAGAAATTGAGATAGATTCTATTCAATGCTAAAGATTGTTTGGAGCAAACTTTAAGAGAACCACACAAAGTTCCTCATCAAAGAGCAACCTTCCCATGAAGAGTATAAACACACCTTTTGTCTCACATTCAAAATACCTAGTAAACAAAAGACTTGTAGAAAATTAAAATTGGCTTGTTGACCATTTGGACGTAGATGAGATATGATTTTTTTACAAGTCAAATACCATGACTTGAAAAGTTAGTGTCGAGGTCAAATCAAACCTCTTGACATGAGAAGCATAAGGTGCTAACTACATAGCCACTACTTCTCCATGTGGTGAAGGAAGGTGCCTACATCATGATCTTATTCTTGATTATTTAACACTATCTCCCCCTACAAATAGGTAGAAAGAGAAAGTGCATGTGATCATAGAACATATTGGTTTGAGCGTGCAGCTCCTCATTTAAAATGAGAAGCATAAGGTGCTAACTACATAGCCACTACTTCTCCATGTGGTGAAGGAAGGTGCCTACATCATGATCTTATTCTTGATTATTTAACACTATCTCCCCCTACAAATAGGTAGAAAGAGAAAGTGCATGTGATCATAGAACATATTGGTTTGAGTGTGTAGCTCCTCCTTTAAAATCTTGGTTATCCTCCCAATTCTTCTCATCACCTGCCCACTCACTAAATGTAGCCCATGTTCCCAATAATATAAATAAAGAATTTATTTTGCTATATTATCCATTAAAAGTGAAAATGTATTCTTTTTGTCAATGTAAGATGCAACATAGACATTTCCATATTAACAAAAATTTTACAATATAAATGTAAGCTACAAAATGGATATTTCCATATATTACCAAAATGCTAAAAAAACAACCCTCAAACTTTAGAAAGTATTCTATAAGCAAGTTTATGAATTTAGGATTTGTTTCTTATAGCTCTTAGAATTGCAACCACCTTAGCTTTTATAATACCCAAGGCCTCAAGGGTTTCCACAAACAACCACTAGAATTTCTTTTTGAACAAAACAATGTTCCTCCATTACCAAATATACATGATGGTCAAACCACTATGGCATTTTATATTTTTGCAAGTTCTTTGTCTAAGCCTTGAGCCTCACCTCCAAAAATGGCACATATGAAGACAAATCTTTATTTAAAACTTGCCACTCCTCTTGCCCACTTGCTCAAAGCCCCCTATAACCTCTTGACCTTTGAGTATCCCCTCAAAAAGTGTAAGAGGGTCTCCTCCTATTGGAAACAAACAATGGGGAGGTCCCCATGATGTCATTGGGTTTGTGATTGGACAAATACTTCCCCATAATCAACTTCCATCTAGTGAAATTCAAATTTTTTGAGAGCATGTTTTCCCACACTCTTATGCACCTCTTCTTCAAAGTTTTAACCCTAGGTCATGAGAGACTCTATGCCACCCTTGTGTGATTTTCAAAAATTGTAGGTTACAAGGACAAACAAAGTCCCTTTTTTTCCCTTACAAGACCATAACACCTTTCTGGATAGAGAGACGAGAAATGTAAGGGGATGATTTGCTCTAGCTCTTAATCAAGGGGGCCAATCCTCCTTCTTCACCTGCAACACAATTTGGACCCACTTAGCTTCCCTCTGATAGACTTTGATAACCTTGATTTGTGCTAACTTGGACATGACTAATTAGAGTAGGAAAAGGGAGACAAGGAAATACTATAGAATATTGTTGAATCACCCCTCAGGTCCTCTAAATCTTGCCCATCTAGATCTATCTACAAAGCAAATTTCCCTTGATTTTGGTGTTTTTTTGGTCATTTTCTACAGTAAACAACAAGCAGTTTTGAATTGTCTACAGTCTTCCAGCCTGCATTATGGCGAGTTGGTCCACTGATCATGCTATTTTCAACATCACTAAGCTTGATGGTACAAATTACTCCTATTGGAAGAGCCAGATTTGGCAGGTGTTGGTGCAAAAATCGCATATCAAACCTTTGAGGTTGAGCGGGCATCCGCCTGCAACTATGCCAGATGAGGAATGGCTTGAGCTTGATGAGTTATGCAAGTCCACTATTGTCTTATCTCTCACAGAACAGGTTCACTACAATGTATTTGAGGAAGAACAGAGTGCATGGCAGTTGCGGGATAAAATCAAGAATCTCTATGACAAGAAAAGTCCAGCGAGTCTTATGTATTGGCCGAAGCAGCTTATGGATTTGTGCATGAAGGAGAATGTGACTATGTCTGTTCACTTGAGCCAGTTCCATGCTATACTCAAGAACTTGACTTTGCAGGACATCACTTTTGCAGAGGATGTTACTCCTCTTTTCTTGCGTGGTACTCTTAATGAGTCATGGGATGTATTCCGCACTGCATTATGTGCCTCTACTGCTACCTTGAAATTATCTGATGTTGAGAGTGCTCTTCTGCAAGAAGAGGTTAACCGTAAGAATTTGGATGCCTCTCGTGTGTCACATGCTATGACAGTTAGAGGCAGGAATGATGGATATGGAAAGCATGGTAGTGGTAGTGGCCATGGACGGGATTCTTAGAAATCTCAGTCCAAGTCTCGTGGGAAGTCACGTAGCAAATCCCGTGGCAGGAATGCAGATGTTACTTGTCACCATTGTGGGAAAAAGGGCCATATTAGGCCACAATGCCATGAACTGCGCAATGAAAGGCACAAAGATAAGGGGAAAGACAAAGTGCAGGATAAGTCTTCTGATCGTAGCATAGTGCCTGCAAAGTCCAGTGTTAAAATTGAAGAGATCAATGTTATGTAGCTTGAGGATGTTGATGATGACGATTATATCCTAGCAGCTTCTTCCAATGCTTCGGAGATGATAGAGATACACTCTATGTATGCACAGCGTTGGCTCTTGGACTCAAGTGTGTCCTTTCATGTGACACCTTGCCGAGAGTGGTTTCATTCATACCGTACTATTTCGGGTTCTGTGCGCTTGGGTGATGATAGCTCTCTTGATATTGTGGGCATTGGTGATGTTAGGCTGCAGTTTCCTTCGAGCAGCAATTTTGTTATGCAGGATGTACGTCATGTACCTGCTTTGACACGCAGTCTCATGTCAGCTGGACAGCTTGATGATGTAGGATATCATGTATGTTTTGGAGACTCTGCATGGAAGATCACTCGTGTGGCAGACTTGTGATTGCGAGAGGTGCCAAGGCCGATAGCCTCTACCCCTTGATTGTATCAGCTTCTTCCCTTGATCATGTTTTGTCTGTGAGTTCTATCCCACATGTATCTCTTTGGCATGCCTGTTTGGGCTATATGTCTTTGAAGGGAATGAAAATGCTTTCTGGTTTGCAATACTTACCGCTCCTTGATTATGCATGTTTTGATTCATGTGAGCATTGTCTTTATGGCATGCAGACTAGGTTTACGCATAAGAAGTCTGGTAGGCCACGCATGAGTGAGGCCTTGGCATTGGTACATTCGGATGTCTGTGGGCCCATGCCTTGTCAGTCTATGGGTGGTGCAAAGTATTTGTTACGTTCATTATGAAAAGTTTGGGCTTATCCCATTAAGCTGAAATCCGACGTCTTGGCTGTGTTTCAGAGATGGCTTGCATTGGTTGAGAACCAGTCTGGGTATAGGCTAAAATGCCTACGTACAGATAATGGGGGTGAGTATGTCTCATGTGCTTTTGAGCAGTTATGTGATGAGAGGGGTATTAAGCGTCAGTTGACCGCCCCCTACACCCCCCCCAAAATGGTTTGGCTGAGCAGATGAATAGGACCATCCAGGAGCGTGTGTATAGTATGCTTAGCCACACAGGCCTACCACAGAGCTTTTGGGCTGAGGCAGTTAGTACAGTTGTGCATGTCATAAACAGATCACCCTCTAGTGGTTTGGATTTCTAGGTTGTAGAGGAGGTATGGACTGGAAAACCTCCCTCTTATGCGCATCTTCGTGTCTTTGGATGTGAGGCATTTTGCCATGTGCCCAGGGACAAGAGAAGTAAGCTGGATCCTAAGAGTGTCAAATGCATTTTCCTTGGTTATGGGGATGCAGGTGAGATGGGTTATCGTCTCTGGGATCCGCAGGCGCGGAAAGTCATCCGCAGTCATGATGTAGTCTTCCATGAAGACAAGATGCATAGGCAGCCTGAGAGAGTTGTTGAGATCCGCAGGGCCATATTTTAGGAGGAGCTGCAAGCTCCCGCACAACTACTTGGACAGCCTATAGCTGCAGCAGATGCTCATGGTCAGGGCGTTGGACAGGTAGCTGGGCAGGTAGCAAAGCCTGCCGTGAGACGGTCTACTAGACATAGACGTCCACCTGATAGATTTCAGCCCTCGATGCATTATGTCTTGGTTACAGATGCAGGAGAGCCTTTCACTTATGATGAGGCTATGCACAGGGGTGACAGTCACTCTTGGAAGAGGGCTATGCAGTCTGAGATAGACTCCCTGCATAAGAATGACACTTGGGATTTGGTTTCCTTGCCTATGGGCAAGAAGGCTTTGCCATGCAAGTGGGTGTACAAGCTGAAAAGTACGCCTAGACATCCCAAGCCGGCATACAAGGCTAGATTGGTAGCAAAGGGTTTTAAGCAAGAGCATGGTGTGGACTTTGATGAGGTCTTTTCTGCTGTGGTTAAGATGACCACCCTGCGCTTAGTCTTGGCTTTGGTTGCTCAGCTTGACTTGGATTTATACCAGATGGATGTCAAGACGCCTTTCTTACATGGGGATTTGCATGATGAGATTTATATGGAGCAGCCTAAGGGCTTTGTAGAACTTGGTAGGGAGCACCTAGTGTGCAAATTGAAGAAAAGTCTTTATGACTTGAAACAGGCACCTAGGGAGTGGTATCATAAGTTTGATACCTTTATGCAGTCATAGGGCCACAACAGGAGTGCTATGGATCCGTGTCTTTACAAGAAGAAAGCCCGTGATGGTTCTTTATTGATTTTGGTCCTCTATGTGGATGATATGCTAATAGTAGCAGGGAAAGCTCATGATGAGCTAGATGCTCTTAAGGCTAAGCTCAAGAAGAGCTTTGAGATGAAAGATTTGGGACATGCCACTCACATACTTGGTATGCACATTAGATGCGACAGGCATCAGGGACTCCTCTACTTGTCACAGAGGGAGTACATTCATAAAGTCCTTGAGCGCTTCTGCATGCAGAACATAAAGCCTATTGGCTGTCCATTGCCTTCTTATGTGAAGGTATCACAGGTTGATTGTCCGCAGACAGATGAGCAGAGGGCCGAGATGGCCAAGATTCCCTATGCATCCGCAGTGTGGGCAGTCTTATGTATGCCATGATAGCCACTCGTCCAGATATTGCCTTTGCACTTGGTGTTGTGGCATGCTATATGGCTACACCTGGCAAGAAGCATTGGGATGCCGTAAAGGGTATCATGAGGTACCTGAAGGGCACTGCAGATATGTGCATATGCTATGGCAGCCAGGATACAGGAGTCGTGGGGTACACCGACTCTGATTATGCAGGACATGCAGATAGTAGGAAGTCCACTTCCAGCTATGTATTCACATATGCTGGAGGTACTGTTTCCTGGATGTCCAGGGTGCAGAAATGCACGACTCTTTCTACTATAGAGGCCGAGTATGTTGCACCCACTGAGGCTTGCAAGGAGGCCATTTGGTTGGGTCATTTGGTTGCTGACCTTGGTATTGATGCTGTCCCTACACTGTATTCAGATTCTATGAGTGCTATTCAGTTAGCCAAGAATCCAGTCTTCCATGTGAAGACGAAACACATTGAGGTGAGGTATCACTTCATACGTGGGGTCATTGAGGGCAAGTCTGTTGATCTTGTCAAGATCTCGACTGACCAGAATCCTGCAGATCTGCTCACGAAAAGCTTCTCTACAGAGCGCTTTGCCTTCCTCGGGAGGTTGATGGGCGTGGGATGAGATGACATCTTTTCTCATCCTGTTGTACATGTGTACATGTTGTATTGTCTTTTTCTTTTTCTTTTCACTCCTCACTAGGGCAGATTCGCCTTTAAGTGGGAGGTTGTTGGGGGTAAAGGTGCCTCTGCCTAGCCGCTCGTGTATTACTACACTGATAGTCACCACCACTGCACATTGCAGGTGGCGGGTGCCCGTCACCGCCACTTTATTCTTTATTCTTTTAGTGACAGTTTGAATAAAGGAAGGCCTGGTCACAGATTATGACTGTTGGAGTTCCCATTTCTTGTCTCTCTCTTTCTTGCTCTTGCTCTCCCGCCATAGCTCTCGAGTCCAAGCTTCGATCCTTCTCTCCCTTTCAAAAGCAAGCAGTAACCCGATGCTCAAATACATAACTGAGGATGATAGAATTCTTATGATCACAATTACTTGGGGAGTGGGAACCTTTGACTCGATTAATACATGGATGGAGTTATCCAACATCAATTGTGAGAAAGGTCCATTAGGTGTTGAGATTTTAATATGGTGTAAACCCTATAGATGCTTCAACCACATCTTCATGGCTTTTTGAGGGAGCATTGGAATCTCGGAATAAGGTGGAGGAAAATTTGGTATGATTGACATTAAAGACTACCTACAAGACCACTCACTAAGAATAACATTCAACTCTTTGAGTTGTGCAATATATTGGGCACGTTTGGATAGGTGGTATAGTATAAGTCCTTGGAGTTAGTTACCCTTAGTGGTACCATTCAAGGTGGATTTCAAGTCTTTACTATATCTAATCATGCACTAATCGCACTTATTCTTAGCCTTGTCTAGGAAGGTATGCGGATGACCACAAAATGCTTGTTATAAGCAAGAGGCATATTAGCTAGAATGCATTTGGATACATGGCTAAGGGCCGATCAATTAACTAGAGGTTGGCATAGCAAATCAAAAGGATGATCGATGGAACGAGTTAACCAAGACAATGCAACAATGCATGTGTCTACATTGGGTGCGGAAAACCAAAGTAGAAAAGGAGGAAGCTAGAAAGGGTTGCTCTAGCCGCCAAGAATAAAGGGCCAATTGAGCAAGAAATTTGCATGATCAATTAGGAAAATTTGATCAAAAGGGTTGTGCTAATGAGGGAAATGGATAAGTTAAGATTGATTTATAATTAAAAACTATTTAAGTATGTGAGTTCCTCTCACCAGAATTGCTAAGAAATTTAAAGTGCAAAAGGGCAAATGAGAGTCTCTTCATCCTCAAGAAAAGTGATGAATGGTGGACCTACGACCAAGAAGAAATCATAGAAACATGTGAGAAGCACTTTGAGGGGATCTATAGCAAGATCAACTTGTAGGAGGATGCAGTGGAGCACATTGTTATACATTCTCTATTGAGGCCAATTAAGAAAGTGGTCAATGAACAAGAAAATGCAATGCTTGAGAGGAAGTTTTCAAAATATGGAATATATGTGGCTTTGAAAAGTCTAGGGAAAAGAAAGTCACCAACGCATGATGAGCAAACAATAGGACTGTTCATCCACTTTTGAAAAGTGTAGGGAAAAGAAAGTCGTCTCAAGGCACAATGGTCTAATAGTAGAAATGTTCATTTCCTTTTGGGAAGAAATAAAATGTCCACTTTGCACTATGATCAACAAATTGTGCGTTGAAGGGCATCTTTCAACCTCTTGTAAGAGAAGAGGGTGGTTGATGTGAAAGGGTTAGATCTTACCAACTATGTCTTAGACAAAGTAAGAGAGAAAGTTGATTGATGAGTCAAAGAACTTGGCTTTTGCATGTAAAGTTGAAGATATTGTAGTGCTTTATTGATCTCATAATCAAGTCCTATGCACCTCTAATATGTTGCACCAAAGAAGTGGAAAAAGCATGAGATAGCAATGTTGGAAAATTCCTCTAGGGGAAACCAAAAAAGGATAGAGACTTTGCGCTAGTGACCATGCAAAACATTTAAGAAATGCATAAGGGATGGAAGCTTATAATTATTAAGTGTGCAGGAAGAAGGCACAATTCTATAAGCAAAACTCCTTCAAAGAGGATGGGTCAAGAGGCACCATAGTCTCAAATTCTATTAGAAATCTTATATCAAGCCAATAAAAAGCTATGTGAAGCATGGGACATGTGCCAATCGGATATACTCTCAACTCAAGTCATCAAGAAAATAAAGGCAATTGATATCATCAAAGACATCATATCATGAGAAAAAAATACTAAGCAGAGTGCATTGGGGTCCCAATAATAGGAGTATCCATGTTGAGGATAACGTATTAAGCCAAGCCTAAGTAGGAAGGGAGTGAGGGTGTGGATATATAACAAAAATGTGGAAGCTCTCAAGTTACCTCTAAAGGTTAGAGCATCTATGTGGAGAGTCATAATGGGATGCATGTTTACATGTGACACATTGAAGAGAAGAGGCATCCCAAACGACAAACGTTGTTATGGTGAAGAGGAAACATTGAAGCACTTGTTTTGGAGCATTTGCATAGTAGCAAGTTTATAGCCATCCATCTTTGAGAAGTTGAGGTGGCGAGGTAGTGAGTAGGAGAAGTTTAACTTCTACATCTTAGGTGAAGTCACAGTGCATGAGGACAAGCAAGCTTTGGGTTATCATGCTATCTCTTCGATTGATTTGGGAAGATAGGCTCAAAGTCAGCTTTTGAAGGAGCCATGATAGAAGTAGATGCTTATGGAGTAGTCTATAAAGTATCGGAGTCTTGCTAGGAAAATTGGAGAAGTACGAGCCCCGCCACTCGTAGTTCCATTGACGTGGACATTGGTAGGCAGGAAGTCCAAGTATCATGGACATGCACAAGTCCAAAGTCTTGCTAGCAAACACAATGGCATACGGAAAATGTGATGGGAGGAGAGAAAAAATGCATTCTAAGTGATAAGATTTGATGAACTGCCAATGCATCCCTCCAAGTTAACAGAGCAAACCTTCATACTTTCAATTTTAGCGAATACTTAGTCGACTCGCAAGAGTTCCTCTTTTTCGGAAAATCAAGTCAATCACCTCCTCGGCCATGTGCATAAAACTGGCCTCTACGAACTCGCGCAAGTGAATTAAGTGATTCAGAATTGGGTATGTGAGGACCTTGTAACTCCATTATTTATTAATATCAAATAATACTACTATATTCTCAGCTAAAATTTCACCTTTCATTTAGGGTGGGCAAAATCTGGCCGGTTGGCAGTGGCATGGACAGACTGTGCGAGTGACCGAGGCAGAGGCAGTATAAGTCGAAGGATTCTGAACTTCCCAAACACCTTAGAGGATAATGGAAAATGTACTGTCAGAGATGTCAAATGGGTCTTCATGAAGACGAATTTCATGGAGATGTGGATCAATCATTGCAATCTTTGATGTTCGATAATGAATTCCTCTCGACCGTGATTTGTGAATTTGCTAGTTCCATGAGGGGAAGCGCGGGAGGCTGCTATACAGCAGGCTTGCAGTCTTCATCAGGGTTTCATCTTCATATGTAATTCGTTCAATTGGACTCTTTTTTCTGTGCTGTTCTGTCAGATCACGAGCAGTAATGGCAGCTGTCATCTCGTTGCCTGCCGTATCTGTGCCCCCAGTCACCACAATTTCTTCTTCTGAACAGATTACCCGCTCCACAGAACCACTTCAGAGGCCTATGCTCGAGGAAAAGCCCCCTGCAGAGCCTCCTCAGGACGAATACACCAGTCTCAAGCGTGCCCTTAATGGCAGGCTCTCTCTTAACGGAGCCAAATGTTTGCACTCTCACCTTGTGAAAATAGGGGGGGATCAAGACACCTTATTGAGCAACCACCTCATCAGCTTATACAGCAAAAAATCAGCTCTTGCTGATGCACATGCGGTGTTTAGCAGCATGTGCCAACGTGATGTCATCTCGTGGAATGCCATGGTGTCTGGTTATGCACAGCATGGTTACAGGCATCTTGTTCTTCAGCTGATAAGGGACATGGAACAACAAGAAGGCCCTAAGCCTGACACACTAACCTTCATCAGTGCACTGCGTGCGTTTTCCAATCCTACAGCTTTACACGAGGGTGAGATGATCCATGCACATGTTATCAATTGTGGGCTCGAGCTAGATAGTTTTGTTGGTCCCACACTTGTCAGTATGTATGGCAAGTGCAATGCCTTGGTTCCTGCATACATCCTTTTCAATAAAATGCATCCATGTGAGACAGTTACCTGGAATGCTATGATGGCAGCCTACTCCCAACAGGGTTATGATAGGCAGACACTTCAGCTTTACAGTGAAATGCTGCACCAAGGTGTAAAACCTGATAATGTGACATTCATCTCTGTGATCAGTGCTTGTGCCAGTTTGCAATCCTTGTCTGAAGGCAGGGCCATACATGATCGTATCCGCAAAGGTGGTTTTGAGTCCTGTATCACGTTATGTAATGCACTTATCTCCATGTACAGTAAGTGTGGGGAGGAAGAAGAAGCACATCGGATCTTTGACAGCATGCCAGAGCACGATGTAGCATCATGGAATGCCATTCTCTCAGCTTATGCTGAGGATGTTGAAGATAGGAAGTCCTTGAGGCTATTTGAGGATATGCAGCAGCAAGGTGTCAAACCTGACATCGTGACTTTTCTAACTTTGTTGCATGCATGCGCAAGCTCAGCAAGCTTAGAAGAGACCGAACTAATCCATGCATCTCTCATTCATGAGGGTGTTGAGCAAGATGTTACATTGGACAGTGCTCTTTTAAATAGTTATGCAAAGTGTGGAGATCATGAGTCTGCTCACATACATTTCAACAAGATGCAATATCATAGTTTGGTCTCTTGGAATGCTATGATCACCATGCATGCTCACCTTGGGCATGGTAAGAAGGCTCTTGAGATCTATCATAGCTTACAGCAAGAAAATATCAAACCAGATGAAGTAACCTATATCAGTAGTTTAACAGCATGCAGCAGTCTTGGTGATTTGGAAGAAGGAAGAACCTTGCATGCCTGCATTATCAACACTGGATGTGAATCTGATGTTGTTGTTGGAAATGCCCTGATGAGTATGTATGTTAAATGTGCCGCTTTGGAGGATGCATGTGTATGTTTCAATAAAAGACAGGAGCAGAGTGTTGTCTCTTGGAATGTCATCATCGGGGCGCATGCTGAATTGGGAGAGGGAATCAAAGTTCTGGAACTCTTCAAGCAGCTGATAGAGCAGGATGTGGAGCCAGATGAGGTAACATATATCAATGCTCTAAGTGGATGTACAAATCCTGCAGATTTGGCAGATGGAAGATTGATTCACACATGCACCATCCGAGATGGATTGAGATCAGTAGTACTTGAAAATTCACTGCTGATTATGTATGGTAAATGTGGAACTCTAGAGGATACAAATGTAATGTTCTGCAAGATGCAACCATGTGGTATCATATCTTGGAATGGCATGATGTCTACATTTGTTCAGCGAGGTTGCAGCAAGAAAGCTCTGTTGTGTTTCAGGGAGATGCAGCAGCTACAATTGATTCCAAATGAGGTCACATTTCTTAATGTTTTAAGTGCATGTGCTAGTGTGGAAGCCTTGAACGATGGCCAAGCAATCCACAGATATATTATTGATCATGGACTTGAAGATGGTATCCCTGTTGGAACGGCATTGTTAAATATGTATGGCAAATGTGGAGCTGTGGATGATGCTCGTAATGTGTTTGATGACATGAAAGACTGTGATGTGATCGCTTGGAACGCATTGTTGTCAGTCTATGGGCAACAAGGGCGTGGCAAAGAGGCCTTGAGTTTCTTCCAAGAAATGCAAGGCAAAAAAGTGAAACCAAATGATGTCACATTCATTAACCTGCTGAGTGCCTGTAGTCATGCAGGGCTTGTGGAGGAAGGTCAATATTACTTTTCGACCATGACTGACATACATGGCATAATACCCCATGTGGAGCATTATGGGTGCATGGTTGACCTATTTGGCAGGGCAGGTCAACTATCTCATGCTGAAGACTTCATTGTGGAGAGGTCTTTGCAACAATATTCTTTGGTTTGGATAAATTTGATTGGAGCCTGCAAGCTGTACAATGACATTGAGCGAGGGAAGCGTGCAGCTGAACATGTTTTCCATTTGGAGCCTAAGGATGCTGGGACATATGTACTCCTGTCAAACATGTTCTGAAAACTATGATGCATGAATGCTTTGGTCAGAGCCAAATGCAGCCAAATGAAACAGCTGTTGAGGCAGATTGGTGCCTCATAAGAAGGGCAGATGAACAGAAATGTTCTTTCAGTTGTATCGAGCTCACCAGCAGCTAGATTGGTAATGGTTGGGGATGTGGAGCAGCCTGTTGTTATGATTAGCCCCAAGATCAGAGTCCACAGCAGCATCATTTGTTGGAGCCACAGGAGAGAGCATTAAACTGCCAGACTTGACAGGGCATTGAAATTCACTAGGCCTGTAATAAGCTTCTCCAGATTTCTTGTTGCCGAAAGGTGGTCTGAAAATGCCATGTTTGGGTGAAATCTTTGTGAATTGTGTGTAGATCTTATGTTCCCCATGGCAGAGATATGTCTGCCAAGTGATAGCCTGAATCCACCAGCGCAGGAGGTCTGAACTTTCTGGGGATGTGAAACCTGCATACAAGGCAACATATACTGCCTTCAAATAGGCTGACAATTCATTATATAAAAATGTTTATTATTGACTCAGCAAAGGATCTTTGAGTGAAAGTAGACAGAGGCCTTGAATTCTGACTGAGACAAAAGGTTTTTGACTCAACTGCGAAGATTTAACCACCTAGACCATTAAAACTGGTCAGCAAAAATCACTCAGCTTCTGTTTCTTTCTAGGTGTGTGCCTGGGACATGAAAGTACGTATGCTAAAGCTCTAGATACTGGTCTGCAAAGTGGTAGCTTCGATGGCTTGATGTGGTCCTAATCTCAATCCAGGATAGCTTTGTGAGAGCGGCAGAGGAAGGAGAATGCACATGAGCAAGATGAGAAACAATGAAGGCAAGAAGAGAAACTCCGAAAGAAACTGGATACAAGACTTGGCCCCTGCATGTGCTACAGGGTGTAGCTGCAGTGAGGATAATGGTAGAGAGAAGGCAGGAGATAGAAGTCAATGACTGAAGTGATTGAAAATAGGCAAGACTGACTTCAAATCCTTTAGCACAGCAACAAAATCCTCTAGGAAACTATCGCAGGCCAAAAAGATGGATGGGCCCCAAAAATAGGAACAAAGGACAAAATGACCAAAATGGACCCCAATAGAGCTCCTTATGTACTCCATTGACTCCAATGTAGGGTTCACAACCAAGAGATGACTATGACCACTAACACCCTCCCTCAGATCTTGGGTGTGTTCAAACTCCCAATGCACACATACAATGAATAAGCAAGGGTAAGGAAGAGCCTTTGTGAAGATGTCTGCCACATAGTCCATTGCGGGATGATCAACCAGCTCCAGCTCCCTATACTGGCTGTGCTCCTGAACTAGTGATACTGGATCTCAATGTGCTTCATGCATTGACTGTCACCATGAATAACTATAGGTTGTGATCGTGGAAATCCGATCGCAGCCAACATCCGCCTCAACCAAACAGTATTATGGACGTCCACACAAGTGGCACTATGTCTACCTCTATGGGAGAAAGAGCAATATTGGGCTGTCGTTTGCTGCTTTAAGAAAGGGTACTTGAACCCAAAGCAAAGCAAAAGCATGTAATAGATCTTTGGGAGTCTATGTCACCTACTCAATCTGAATCTGTCCAACTTGTTAAAGATACCCCTCTCTCTATAGACATCCCGTGTATTGGGATGCCTCACAAGTACGGCAAAACCTGCAAAGCAGTCTATCAATGAGGCTAAAAGAGATCTCTGCATAAAAGAACTCAAGATGGTTACCACATAAGAAATATCTTATATAGTCAATGCCTCGTTCATATCTAAATGGATATGAATGAGGCAAATTGATGACCCAATAAAACACTTGTACCTAGTGACATCCATAAGTGTAGTGAGGTTGCTGTGATAACTTGGACAATGTGTCCATGGGATGCAGAATCATGCTGCAAGCGTCAAGTGAAAGGCTGTCAACAACTCAAACACAGTCTTTGTTGTGAGATTAGACTGCCGATGGGCATCGGAAACATCTCTAACCCAAGGAAAAGTGAAGGAGATGCTAGCCACTAATGTAAGACTTTTTGGCAAATCAATGAGTAACATCTAAGCAAGATTCTTAGCATATTCCTTTTTGCCCCCCCCATATCATTGGCTCCAAGGTGTTTGCTTTTAGACACCTGTTTTGCAATTGGCCCCTTTGCCCTATCACATCTCAATAGAGGAGGAGAGAAAAGAAAGCAATGTTGTCCAAAGTTGCTCTAATGTTAGCCAATGGAGTTGGCCTTAGTAAAAAGGGTGTCAAATACTTATAAGAAATGGGAACATCTCAATTAGAGGTCAATGAAAAGAGACAACACCTATGGCAGCATCATGCAATTCCTAAAACTTAGCAACATGAGAGACTGAGCAATAGCAGCTTGCTTCCAACTAGATCATCAAAATGGGACATGGAGCATTGGGGGGGGGGGAAGGAGGAATTTGGTAATGTCTACTACGTCTACTCAGTTCTCAAGGTGGTTTCTTGGTTTTGGATTTGGGTTCTATTGTCATTGGATTCATTGAAGCAAGTTTTATCATCAAAATGGGACATTGAAGCATTTGAAGCTGTAACAATTCTAGGTACTAGTGGATGGTAGCTCATGTAGAGTAGAGCACTTTGGGGGTAAAAATGGAGAGTAAGGAGCACCATGAGGCTTAGTTGGAGTTCTTAATAGCATGATTGCATGTGGATAGATGTAAGCTACCTTATGCACAAGTGGAGTTCTAGGAAATGGAGCAACACAAGGTAGAGGGGTGGCACTTGTCTGAGGTAAATTAGTACTTGATTAGCAGATATTAGATGCATTCTACATAGGTGTTCTAAAAAATGGGGCACCATAAGGTAGAGTATTGGCACTCACCTAAAGATAGGTGTTAGTGCGTTGTGCATAAGTGGAGTTCTTGACATCGAAGCACCATAAGGCAAAGTGGCACTAGACTAAAGGTAAAGGTACAACGCATTATGCAATGGGTGGAGTTTTTAGCAATAAACCACCGTAAGTACTCACCTAAGGGTAAGGTAAGACACATTATACATGGGTGTATTTCTCACCATACTAGAGTATTAGAAAGCTAAGTAGTAGCACTTCGCATATAAGTTGGGTACATGTGATATTATGTAAGACTGTAGTGTGCAAGTAGACAGAATGAAAGACAAGAAAAACCAAGGATCCTATTGGCTGACTAGCTAAGGGGGTGGTTGAATCCCTTCTTCCCTTCAGTTGAGTCGCTAGAGCACCTCATGAAGTTGAGAGTACCACATGATCAGGGAAGGTGGGTTAGGTGGGATTTGAGAATGGGATGCATAAAAAGCATGTTTATGAGAAGGACAATGTGAGCTTTGAAATGTATCTAATTGAGTTCATCTATCTCTTTCTAATTTACATAGTAGCAAGAGTATTGGCTTTTGTGGTGACTTACAACTTGTGCCTACATAGAATAATAGAGAAAGATGGGGCTCATACAAACCAAAAGGCGTGTGCAAACCTATCATCAAGTCTATATAAGATGAAGAGGTTGAATCACCAATCATCCCAAAGGTTGTTTATCCTTCTATAGTTGAGAGCTACACATTCCTCCATAATGGTGATCTCAATTGGTCCTTGACTAAAGTGCACCTTTCTTAGGCCCATGTATTAGGGGTTGTTGATGTTCTTGACATGATGGGCCAAAGTTGGAAATATATATAAATGTTGTATTGGAAAGAACAATAACTAATTTGAAAAAAGAGTGCGAACTTTTCTTCATGCATTAGGGCCAAAAACGTTTCAAAAATGGCACTTGTAAGAAAATGATTAAGTTACTAATTAGTTGAGGTTTTAAAATAATGAACCCTCCAAATTTGGCCATTCAGACGTGATTAATGAGAGAATTTATTATTCATTTAAGAGGTTAGCCATTAAATGCCTAAGGATGTTAACTCATGTCAGAGGTCACTTTTTGGCAATTATTCTTTCATTTTGAATATTTTACTATCACGTTTCCCACCAAAATCACGCTTCTTTTTTCGCCTACATTCATTTGAATCATTGTTCTCTCCTCTTCACTTTGTTTCTTAGTTCTTAAAGTAGATTTTACTCTGTCGTAAAATTTCTCACCAAAATCACGTCCGGTTCTTACCAGCAGCGTGCATTGGTCTCCCTTCGTCTCCTTTCACAAAATCTTGAGAAGGTGATCAACAATCAAAAGATTCTCTACACAGAGGATCAATACCACTTACTTGCCGATTGAGCTATAGAGATATGGTCCTCCATGGACCTGAGACGAGATCATCTTGTTAGTTTTTAGCAGACCCAACTAGGTTGGGACATCCAAGCCGCATCTTTACTTCAACCCCTAAGATATCCATTCTGTAAGATTTTGTTTCAACTAAATCCAAGCTTTTTCTTCAATCTCTTCAATTTGATTCATAAGAAAATGGGTAAAAGAGTCCCATGGTGTTGATGCAAATTGGTGGGGATAGATATACTAAGGATAATCCTTAAGCTAATAGAATAGAAAGTGAAAATTTTCACTTTGATCTTGACACTTGAAAATAGAATATCTTCATTATACAGCGTTGTAATATCAACTTTTTAGCAAGGACTAATTGATAAGACAAGGATAATATATTATAATTAGAAGAAAGAAAGTACTTTGATTTCTGGGAGATAAAAATATTTACCTAGTAATAGATTAAAAATATTTATTATTCAATTTTATCTCTTAAAATATAAAAAAATTAAACAAGTAATAGATAGAAGTATTAGTGATATTGTGTATCATATCAACTTTAGGACTAAGATGATTTTATGTGTGCAGGATGCTTCGAAAAATATGAAGGATACAACTTCTTACTTAATATTAGCTCTTGGGAGTATTTTTCTCATCATACCCTCAACTATGATTAGCACTATGGGGTTTCAAGTTTCAATATCTTCAATTGTGATTCTTATTAGCACTATCAGATTTCAATACCTAAATGGTGGCTTGATGTCATGGGATGATACTACTCATGATATCATATCCTAGCAAATCTCTTAAGATCTATTCCCTTGATTTGTAAGAAGAAATAGAAAGGACTTGAATCTATTTCTTTCTCTCAGAACTCTGATTCTAATGCAGATTGATTTTATAATTGAAAGCATCACTACATTATTGATGCTTTATCATTGTATATCTTTTTTCAAATGTAATATATCTCAATTTCACAAAAAAAAGACCATAAAAATAATCAGTCTGCATTTCACAAAAAAAAAAACATAGCTTTATTAGGCTCTGAAAAAATTTTAGAAAATTTTTAAGCTTTTTTTGAGCTCGTTTGCTATTTTAAAAACATTTTAAAGCAAAAAACGGCCTAAAAGAGACCCAAAAAATCACAAAAAAAACCACCTAAAAATAGCATAGCCGATATGATGCGAAAATGGGTATCCGAGCTGTCTCGGATACCCATTTTTGCGTCGTATTGGTTATGCTATTTTAAAAAAATTTAAAGCAAAAAAGGGCCTAAAAAAGACAAAAATAAAGACCCAAAAAATCACAAAAATAGCATAGCCGATATGGCGCAAAAATGGGTATCCGAGCTGGGTATCATACCCATTTTTGTGCCATATCGGCTATGCTATTTTTGGGTGGTTTTTTTTTGGTGATTTTTTGGGTCTTTTTTAGGTAATTTTTTTGCTTAAAAATATTTTTAAAATAGCAAAAGAGCTCAAAAAAATTCAAAAAAATTTCCTGAGTTTATTAGGATTTGAAAATTTTAAAGAAATTTTTAAAGATTTTTTTGAGCTCATTTGCTATTTTTAAAAATATTTTAAAGTAAAAATGGCCTTAAAAAGACCCAAAAAATCACAAAAAACCACCTAAAAATAGCATTGCCGATACAACGCGAATATGGGCCATTTTTTTAAAAAATATTTTTTAAAATTGCAAATGAGCTCAAAGAAATTTTAAAAAATTTATTAAATTTTTTAAAAGCCTAATAAAATCATGGAAATTTTTTTGAATTTTTTGATAGGTTTAAGATCTCACAAAAAATAAGTCATTACAAGGGGGGTATACTTTACAGGCGCATGTTTACTCCTTCACGATACTGAGGGAGGAGGACCCCTACGGAGATTTTGTTGTGCCACTCTCGCACCATATCAAGTCATCCATGATATGGAGCAAAAAGTATAGTACCAAACATTATGCTTTTTGCCACGCTCACGCCGTATGAACTGCTCCACGATACGGTGCGAATATGACCCTGCGAAAATTTGGCTTTGCTGCTCTCGCGTCATATCAACTTATCCTCACATGGTTGACTTTATGAATTTATGAATTATCCTTACATTGTTGCTGCTCATGCTCATAAGATCACCCTAATGAATAAAGATTTTAATATGATTAGCAGAATAAGGTACTGAGAATGATGTTTGCAAGAGAAAAATCTATGTACTTGGACCTGTTAATTATAAGAGAATGGGTGAGGTGTATGGGCAAATGGTTATTAATGTTTCTTGCACTTTTGAGGAAGAGGGCTATCTTAGCATATCTCATGAGGACAAGTCCATGCTAGTTGTAAAAATGATATTTAATTGTTAGATTCTGTAGTTTATTATTGCATAAGGTAAGGCATTTTGACTCTAAAAAATTTTAGTATATAGAATAATTGTGCTATTGATTGCAAATAACACTCCTTTATTTTTGCTATTAGCTTTAGGACATTGATTGCATCTCTTAGCCAATAAATCTCTAAAATTATGTGTATTGTTGATCCATTGTTATCAATGGAATTTTTTTTGAGATTTGGTTCAAATATAACCATGTCTTTCAAAGCTTTTGATTCCATTACAACTACCATAAATTTTTTTATTACATCGGATACACTCACCAGAGAAATTATCCTCATGAACTCTGTAAGTGGTATCCATGGCCAAGGAAGAATGTGGGTTGAATGGAATACTGCTTGCTTTTTGGTTAATTATTTATTTTATTTGATTAGCTATTTTAGTTACATGTTTCCATTTGCAGTGCTGGCAGGCTCTTGACTACCTTCTTGGACACCACATATGAGGATATTGTTGATCCTAAAAAACCATATAACTCTCTCTAACAAGAAGTACCATTGCAAAGTCACAAAGTCATACATATACTTGTGGAAAAAGAGTGCTTTTCAAATGTCTGCAGGACAATAGATTCAAAGATACTCAAGATAGATGGAGTGAATGTAAGTCTCTTTCATATTGTTGGTTTTTTTAGGGACCCTTTTTTACCAACTTGTTACATTTTTTCTCATAGTGCTAAGATTACCCTAACTCATATATGCGATGGATAAGGGAGAAATGTATTGAGTTGATTTTGGATAGGGTAATCACACTAGTTGATTTCGATTCCCCTCCACAAAGCCACGAAACATGCATAATAAAAGAACCCACAATCTGATCAGCATAGATAATGTCTGTGAACACCTTATGAATCGTATGGAAGGTCCCAGTTAAGCTTTCCATAGGTTGCCATTCCATACTTGTTGATAGAAATATATCTACAACCAAGAATTCGTTATTAGTATTTGCTTAAATGAAAAAAAAAAAACGTTATAAACTCAAGTCTTACAATGTGTTTGTTGCGAAACATACTCGTTTGGAGGCAAGTGGATATCCTTCGCCATGTAAACATGTTGCAGTTTGATAAACCACCCTTCATGCATAATTTTGAAAGAAATGATACGCCCCTTCCAGTGATGTTTAATATCCTCTCTTTTTTTCTTTTCACCTTGTGAGAGTCCTTGCAAGAGGGCAGCATGGCAACCTAATCGTTTATACTAAAGATCTTTGGCTCCCAATTTTCATCAACTCTGTGGCTATAGACAGTGCAAGAGTTTACTAAACAAGAAGAGCGCCTTCTAGATGCCATACTTAAATTAAATTTGCAGAGAAAGAAGCTCATCGAGAAAGATAAATGAACTAAAAAGTAGAGAAAGAAGCTCACTGAGAAAGGTGAATGAACTAAAAAGGAATATTAAGAAGACTAATGAAAATATATTGGGCACCAAAGAGTTTTCGACTTTCAAAAAAATCATAATTAACTTCACAGCAACTTTATTATGTCATTTGTCAGATTTTATGAGTAAATAAGGACTTCGGGACTACCAAAACATGTCAGACATTGGAGATTTTGGCTAAAAAGGAGGAGAGAATCACGAAGTGGGCTCTACTATCTCCAAAAAAGAGGAGACAACAATACCGTATTCTTGCACACGTGGCAAACTCTCTTTGGCCCTTTTCTTAATCCCGTGATTAACAAAAGTGCATTTTTTGAAGCGTTTTTGGCCCTAATGGGTGGTTAAGTGATGGCGTGGTGATTTTGCATGCAATGATCAACCCAAATGCACCACAATAACTCGAATACAACACGATGCAAAGATATGGTAATTTTACGTGAAATATGTGGGTTATAGTCACCGAAAGAAAATGAAAAAAGCTTGAATAACAAACAAACATAGACTATCTAAGCTTTGAAAATATAATGTAGATGAGAATGAATGAAATGATATAGTGACCTAAGCAAAACAAAAAGTGGAAAAGTAGTAGGAAACTATAGAATGAGTCCAAGTAAGAATAAAGGCTCAATGTAGAACACGATAGAGGAACCACATAATGATTAAGTGCGCATACCCACCCTATGTGAGACACAAGGTTGAAGAGGTGGTCTAAGATGTGTAGTGGTGAAGGTAAAGATGAAGACACCAGAAATACTAGGGTAGAGTGTACCATCAATTGTACACATCCTAAGTGTATGCAACCATCTAGTGCTCAAAGGCAAGGGTACCACACTTTGACGTACATTTTTTAGATGTTGATTAACAATGAGATTTTGTGTATTGAATGGAAATAGTAGGCAACAATATGTGTTTGGTGGTGCAAAGGTTAAATTTCAACCATGGAAAGTTGCATGGCAAGCCAAGGCATTTGCATCTCTCTCTCTCTCTCCTATAGTAAGTAGGACACCCTAGTGAATAGTAAGTAGGACCCTAAAAACCACATGAAATATGTTGCCAACAGGCCTAAAAGGGGATAAAAACCCAACACACTTGTCAAGCTCTCGTGTTGCACTCTCACATCTCAATGAGGTGAAAAATATAAGGCCTAACATTACAACTATATGGGCTTCATGGTGTGAGAGTTGCACAGGGCTAAAATTATAAAGGTAAGAAAGGCAAGGTCCATCTTCAAGTTATGCAAGCAAGAAAAGCCTAGGATTCCATCACTTTTTCTAGAAGGTTACACACACTGTATGGGGGCAAGAAGGCAAAGAGAGAGGTCTCCAAACTCTTAGGGTTTAGAGTTTGAGGGAGATGACTGTGCGTGCGTGCATGTGCATGTGCATGTGTGTGTGTTAGAGGACTTTAGAGATTACTATTTAAGGACCCAAATGGTAAGGTAATTAATAAGCAATTTGGAAACTCGAAAGTGATATGGTGTAAACAAATTAACCTCACATAACTATGCATTGATGGCCTTCTCATGCATTAAATATAAAAGACTTGGGTTAAAAGATCAACCCTTTGGTATTTTGTAATATATAACTCCACATTGTGAATTAAAAATAGGTGTGAGTATGCACCTCAAGGGTTTTTTGAACAATAAGAAGGGTTAGCATTTTGGGATGACAACATCTATAGTAAAAGAGAAAACTTCACACTCATATGCAAAGTAGTAAGAGGTCAAGGAATCCTAGAGGGCTCATGGATATTCGTTTCCTACACATAACAACGTGTTACTTTACCTTAGCCTATCTACATATATTCCCTATGTGTAGGTCTCATATATATATATATATATATATATATCTCTTCAATGTCTTAGAAAACATTAACCATAAAACATAGGGGGGTTTTGGGTAGATACATATGAGAAGCTTACATTATGGATAAGTTGTTAGGGGACCTTACAGTTATGCATCTTAAATTGCCTAAGATTAGAATTTAGGTGCAAGGAAGATGAGGATTTTCCTTAGGTTATCAAGAGGATAGGAGCATAAAACTCTCTCTCTCTCTCTCTCTCTCTCTCTCTCTCTCTCTCTCTCTCTCTCTCTCTCTCTCTCTCTCTCTCTCTCTCTCTCTCTCTTTGCGACATAGTGTAAATGAAGTGATGTACGAAAGATTGAAATTTTCCAACATATGTACAAAAAAAATCATAATGTTATATCTGTGTTTCAAGTCTTCATTGTTCTTGGAATTTTCTATTTGTGAATAGAAATAGAAAACACAACGTAAGTTTCAAAAAATATAACATAAAGTCAACTTTTTGGAAAGGCAATAAAATTAATAACTATAGACATTGAAGAACAAGGGTAAAACATGTCATTAGTCCAAGTGATTATAGCTATGAGGCATACAAAAAATTTAAATTATAATGCGCTGTGTGTGTGTGTGTGTATGATAGGGGACTTTAGATTTCCATGTTTAAGACTAAAGGTAAAATATGTAATTAGTCCAAGTGTTTATAGCTTGTGCAAGGGTAAGGATAAGACATGACATTAGTCAAAGTTCAAAAAATCTTGATAGCCATTGAAGAGCAAGTGAAGACATCACATTAGTCCAAGTGCTTGTAGATGATATAGAAAAAAATGTTGAAATTATAATGCTTCTTGTCATATCAAAAGTATTTCTTGTCACATCATTGACAAAGGCATTGCTTGTTACATCAAAGAAGATAAGGATAGCACATTCCACGAAAAATTTGTGGTATCCTTTCTACTTCTTTCATTTTATGCACAATCACTTTCTTGGAGCCTACATAAGAACTTGCATTAAAAATAGGATAAAATCAGCTCAAAAGTTATAGCAAATGATGATAAGACCTCAAGAGGGAGAGAAAAAGATGTGTTTCATACCCATGTAATTGACACCGATGAGCCAACTGAGACGAATAGAGGTTGAGATCATTGTCTCACCACATTTTGAATTGCTAGGAGGAGTGGTGAAAAGTACTACTTTAGGAAGGTTTGGCATAGCATTTGTAATACTGGCTTCACCCCACTCCATCAATATATAAGTTTCTATAGTTAAAGAGAAAACTTCATCAATTACATAAAGAATATGCAAAGAAGTTAGTGATACCTACCCGCAAGGTTATGTAGGCTAAGATACTTACATGATATGTAGACCAAAAGGATCTAGCATTCCTTAGATAGGACACCATAGTGAATAGTAAATACGGCCCTAAAAAGCACTAGAAAAAATAAGGCCTAATCTTACAATTATAGAGGTTTCACGATGCAAGAGCCATGCAGGGTTAAAATTATAAAGGTAAGATAGGAAGGGTCCATCTTAAAGTTATGCAACCAAGAAGAGCCTAGGATCCCTTGCTTTTACACTAATCTCTCTCTCTCTCTCTCTCT
Source organism: Lygodium microphyllum (assembly GCF_053477565.2). NCBI lineage: Eukaryota > Viridiplantae > Streptophyta > Polypodiopsida > Schizaeales > Lygodiaceae > Lygodium > Lygodium microphyllum. The sequence continues at coordinate 1,848,914 of NC_141151.1, read as the reverse complement.
CTCTCTCTCTCTCTCTCTCTCTCTCTCTCTCTCTCTCTCTCTCTCTCTCTCTCTCTCTCTCTCTCTCTCTCTCTCTCTCTCTCTCTCTCTCTCTCCCATGTGAGAGAGGGGTAGGTTAAAATGGCTAGAGAGAAAAATACAAAGACAATATTAAGTTGTCATTGAACTCAATTAACTTTTATCTTAAACTATTACTATATTTGACCTAAATGCACTAAAATATCTCTTTCTTTGACGGTAGACATCTTGATAAGTTATATATGGACGAATTGAAAGACATGTACTCTCTCACTCAAAATAATGTTGAGTGACTTAATGCTTTACAAAGCTTAAGAAGAGATGTCCCATATCTCTAAGCATAAAAACAAACTTTAGGTTGAATCACTTTGATGTGAGAGGTGTTCCACTTGGTAAGATCAAGATTGTCTACTCAAATAGATAAATTGAGTGCTTTGCTAATGCTTGTAGTTTTGGTAAAAGATAATAGAGTTATGTTTAACAAACTCTAAGCTTTGCTAAAGCTCTTGGTTTGGGATTAAACACGATGGTTTGTTAAAACTCATGGTTTGCTAAAGCTCATGGTTTGGGATTAAACATGACGGTTTGTTAAAACTCATGGTTTGGGACAAGTTTGGGACTAAATCTCATGGTTTGGGACTAAAGATTATGGTTTGGTAAAACTCATGGTTTGACATTAAACATAATAGGGTTATGCCATTAATTACCTATAGAAGTTTGACTCTTGCTACTTGAAAAGTCACTCCTTTTGGCAATATGAACATGTTACTATGTAGATTGATCATAATTATGCTCCCTACTAGGACCACCTATATCTATCCATTTGCACACTATGCAAAATGCATAATGAAGAAACTTTGAAGGATTGGTTATCTAATGTCCATTGATAATTTCAAGTTAAAGGTGTTTTGCCCCATTTTCTATCAATTGTTAATTAAAATAGTTTATTTCATTGAACTTTTTATTTATTTGATTTAAAATATTTTAATATTATTTAACTTTAATATTTTTCTAATTAATTTAAATTAATACTAATTATCTCAATTTTATTTTAAATTTAATTCCATTTTATTCTAGTTATATGGATTTACCTTATTTTTCTCAATTTATTAATACAAATTTCAAGTTTTTCTAATTATTTATTAGTTTTTAAAATTTATTATTACTTCCCTTCATTAAAAAAAAAACGTTTCTCTTGACTTATCTTGAATTACTATCAATATTTCTCAATTGCTGTTATTAATTAGCCTATTTTAAATGAGAATTTGGGGAAAAAAAAGGCATAGAAGCCTTTTTATAAGGTTCTATATAGATTGTTTGGCGAAAAGAGAAAACCTATTTGCACACAATGCACAAGCACAAGTCAAATTATAACCACGAAAACCTTGCTTGTTTTGCTGATATTCAATGATCTTAAAAAGGAAGAAGAGATAAGGGCAAGAAACTTAAGAAAATCATGGACAAAAGATAAGAACCCAAACAACAAACCGATAAGAGTACCTTGGACTTAACTTCACAACGTAGGAGTATGCACTTGTGGAGTGGACATGACCTTCCAATGCCCACATCAAATATAGAGTCCAATCCTAGTAAATCCCTAGACATTGAAAACACCCCTCTGTGACCTAATTAACCATGTTATTAAATTAGTCCATTTAGAGGGGCAAGATAAACCATGAAATGACACCAAGCACAATAAAGAAAATCGAGGGCTCAGAAGATGCCTCGAATGACTTCCAAGCCTCAATCGGCGACTTCCAATAAGCTGCTAAGTTTGATGTCTTAACCATGACTCTTGAGGCCATGAAAATGAAACTTTGGGAGTTGCAAGGCCAAGGGACAAATACCTCAAATGACTGTGATATCTTAACAATGACGCTAGGCATTAGCTTGTGACCATGCAAGTAGAAACTAAAAGTATCCATAGAATATTATTGAATGCGGGAGTGATAGGCCCATCACATGATTCCCTCTCTGATCTTGTGCAACAACACATGTTCTTGACTGGTCTAATATGATGCAAGTAGGGACCCACATCACACAAACCATTCTAACTGAAATGGGTAACACTCCATGTGCTAGAGACCAAAGAAAATTTCCGTTAGTCATCGCGAAACAACTAAGTATCATGTCAATGACCACCTTACAACTTTATCAAACGATTTGAGATAGTCTATGAGGCCAATAACCTTATTGGTGATGCAAAGCAAGTGTAGGCTTTCGGAGTTTGCTTAGGAGAAAAGGGATGAACTTGGTTTATCGGTCTTGATGCTGCTGAGAAGGTCTCTTTTATATTGCTTAAGGACCGATTCATCAAATACTTCAGTGAAGCCAACTATGGGGATAAACTCATTATTCGGGTCATGAACATCAAAGGAATCAAAAGACGAAAGCATGAGAGATTTCGTCTCTAAGGTCCAGAGTTTATATAAAAAAATCCCTACTATAGAGGGGCCCACTTCCAAGGCAGTCATAAAAGTCTTCATCAAGGGTATCCGCAATGAAAGGATCTATGAAACCTTGGCTTGGAACTTCAAAATACAAGGATCTATGCAACCTTGGCTCAGAACTTGGAACTTGATTGCTCCAATATCAATCATGTTCTAGACCAAGCTATCCGTGTGGATGATCTTGACCATAAATGCGGTAGTGATAAAAGGCCACATGGATCCCATCAGGATATATTTCTAAGACAAAGCCACACAAAAAGCAAGGAAACATATGACTTAATCACCAATCTTAAGAAGCAGCTGTAAGAACTACTTAAGATGGCAAAATAACTCAAAATCTCAAAACCATACTATTCAAATGTGCAACATGTTCACTACGACAAGGACTACCTTCCTTCGAAAATGTCCACAAACAACTCAATCATGCACTAATTGTGTTGATTTGGCCATGAAGTTGCACATTGTAGAGCCTCATGTAGGCTCCCTACCCCCCTAACTTTGCCTACTAATAGTTTAATCGTCACCCAAATTATGGTAGACAACCTCCACTTACCCTACAAATGGCACTAATGACCCCTCTAATAGCCACCCAACGAGTTGATATTAACTCCTCCAAATTTCCTAAACCTCCTATGCCAATTGTCATGCATCCACCCAACGATCCCCCTATCCACTTCATTGATGAACCAGGGCAAGATGAGGAATACACAAATCATTTTGTTTATTACGATGATGAAGGACATCCAATCCTCATGGACTACCATCATTTACCCATTATGATGTTGCAACGAGGCCATGGGTGAGGCATGCCCACAAATTGACACCCCATTGCGTGTTGGAATTGTGGGTAGGCAAGACATGTTTCCTTGAGGGATCCATAGAAGCAAGATTAGTCTAAGGGAAGTGATACTAAAAACGTTGTTGTGAATGCAGAATTACACATATGTATTTGAATTGTTTGCAGCATAAGGCAAGTAGTAGCAAGGCAATAGTGCCATCTGTACCTTTGAGCCTCTTTCTTGTGGAAATGATCAATGACAAAGGTAGCATTTTCATCGTTGCTCATACCATCACTTGCATACAAATGAGGGAGTGAGCATTAAAAGCCCATGAAAAAGAGCTGAAATCAACCTTAAGAGTGAAGAATTCTCAACAACTCTCAACACCATAAAAAATGGCTACCACCTCCAGTGCAAAAAGTGCTACAACAACACTACAAACTGCTATAGAAACCATTACTAAGGACAAGGTATGAAGGAATGGGTAAACATGACTCAAGATGCGCAAATAGGACCTTGTACACCTCTTTACAAGAAGCCATGATAACCTAATGAAGACATAACTCAATCCCCGAATGACCCACAATCCATAGAACAAGAGTATTCTCTTGTTGTCGATGCAAATAGGCTACAATATATTTATGAGACCATCAAACCTGCCATTATTGCAACCCTTGTATCCACAAAAGTTACCATTCCACTAAGAACTCTACTCAAAGATAGCCCATTGATTTGGCAAGGATTAACATATTGGGTAGAAGGAACAAACATTGCTAGATCTCACAACATTCCACAACCTAGCTTTAATGCACCTCTAACCCTAAGTTCTTTAGGGGTTAACACGTTCTATGAAGGAGCCAAGCAATATATTGTTCTTCTAGTGGAAAACCTTGGGGATACTATCCAACAAAGAATCATTGATACTAGAGCTGGTGTGAGTATAGTTAATCAATACATATTCCAAGCCTGAGGAAATCTATTGATTGAACTAGTGCATTTTAATTTGACCATTTGTTGATGGGTTTAAAGTTAGACCAATGGGAGCTTGAAGAGATTATTTGATCAATATCATTGGGGTACAGTTTAAGATTAACTTTGTTGTCATGAAAGGACTCAACTATTGTCTGCTGTTGCTCGGCCGACCATGGATGTGCATTGCACGTCTCATTGAGGATAGGGGCAACAGTCTAGTCTTTTTAGGAAATAGGTAGGAGATAGTCTGCATTGAGATAGAGTTTGGAAACCTCATCAATTGACTTAGATGCTATCTCTACACACTTACATGGAGATCCTAACAATAGTCCAACCTTCTAACCATTAGCCAAATATATTTCCTCTCTCGAGGGTGAGCAAGATTGGATTCACATTCTTGTCACCTTGGAACTACCATTTCTTGTCACCTTGGAACTACCATTTATAGAAGAACTAGAATATTGATCGAGCTATGAATGCTTGTCAAAAAGATGCATGATATACTTCAACCCTCATGGTAGAACTTCACATTGAACCAATCTTCATTACGCTCTATATGATTGTGTCTGACTCAACGATTATAACTTTTAAGGCTACCCTACCCTAAAAAATAGGCTTACAACATGTAAGATTCTTAGCTAGTGGCATTCATGTTTCTGTAATCAAGCAAACACTAATTTTACCATCTCTAAAGAATATCAAACAGCCCCACATGGCAATGGATAAATCTACATGTATTCCTATTCAATATCCACAACAACCTCTTTTTCTCATTGATAAAGGAGTGTGAAAGGCATAGTGACAAGATAATTTTGAAACTTTTTCATAGCATAAACTATCACTAAGCTCTCGCTCTCAATGCTAGAATAGTCCATCTCAACATAGTGAGCTGCTGATTAGCAAGCTCACTTGAAAATCCATATTATGCTCATCAGGCTAGCATAACACCTCTCCAAGTGCAATTTTAGAGGAGGTAAATGTACATGAAACATTATCATCCAATCTAGGGCTCCTAAGATAGGAGCAATCATGAGAGCCTTTTTCAATGCTTCATAGGAAGCTTGGCATTCTTCTGCTAGGTCTAGATAATCAATAGCTTATAGAGTGGTCATGCAATAGTAATGTAGTTTAGTATAAAGTGACAATAATACCAAGTATGGTCAAGGAAGCACTACACCCTCTTTGGGTTAGTGGGTGGAGAGAGATTCATGATAACTTTGATGTTCATAGTGTCGATTGTGATCCCATTTTTGGATACAACATGGCTCAAGATTATACCATTCTTGATACATAATTGACACTAGAGAGAACTGAAGGAGAGGCTATATTACTTGCATCTCTCAAAGACTAGGCAGAGCTTGTCAAGATATTCTTCCCAATTATAATGGACACATAGCTCATTGTCGCAAACACCTTGAGCCATTTTCACAACATGTCCTTAAATATTATGCATGTGAGCCTTTGGAAGGTTATTGGTATATTGGTCAACCTAAATAGCATGACAATATAATCAATGACATGTGTCCCATAAATCCATCTATACATCCAAATCTATGTAGTAGATGATGCATATTAATGTTAGGAAGTGATACCAAGCATCAAAATCCATCAAAACCATTGTTTAACCATTATGGGGCTTCAAAAACCACTTCAGCCCTATATGACACTTGTATTGCAGCAAGAAGAAAACACTCCTTACTACCCATAAATCCACTCTAAAGTAGAATCTTGATTATTCTCAAACCTTCTCTAGTAGTTTAATTCCATCAATAGATGCATTTAGAAGTGTGTTTGAAGCTCTTGAATTTCATGGATAGCATGTTGCCCTATTTTGTCTCGTATTGGATAGTAAAGACACTTGAGAGATCACTCCTAAAACCCTCCTTCAAGTCCTTTTGTCATAACCGTTGATGGCTTCCCCTTCTACCCTGACTTGGGAACTTCCTATTTAGACCATAAGAAGCACACACTCTCCTTCCCAACCTCTCCATGTTTTTTCCACAAGCAGGTTGGAAAAATTGTGACAATATTTTCCCTTTCTAGCTATCCACAACTAGCTTCACACAAAAGTCCCACTTTTCTTATTTTTTCTTCTTCTTACTCTTTGCATGTTCACTATATTTGGACACTTTGCCCTTGTCCCATGAGTAGTGGACATTATCTTGGGTACTCACTTAGTCTTGACACTTTTGATCCTAAACATTTACAACCTTTGCAAAGTACATGGTCATCGACTTGACATGTATATCATATGTAAACTTTGTCTTACACTTGACAAGTCTTTGATGTATCCCAAACCATCACTCATACTCCTATATAGTCTTTAAGATACAATCAAATTTCATTTTTCATGCCAAAACACTGGTCATGACACATAGACAAAATCATAGTATTCTATATAATTTGTAAGTTTTACTAAATGGCCACGTTGTGTCATGACAATGTCAATGTCGTTCAATTTATAAAATGATCAAAGGTTTATTCACCCAAGGAGGAAAATCACCATTGGAATGCTTTTTGCAGCTCAAGTGCACATTTGGCACCTTTGCCAAATGAGTCGCTATTATAGACCTCAGATTAATTGACAAGCTACGGCTAGTGTCATGTCCCCCCTCTTGGATATTTGGAAGCTTTGATGGAGATAGAGATTGGGAGTGAGTAGCCGCCATTGACGACCGCTGTTGTGCTCCCTGTGTCCGTTTGGAAAACGAGGATGTAGGAGATCTAAGACTCATTCATGGTTGTTAGACAATTCTGTCATTAGCTTTGTTGAGCAATCAGCCTTATCATGAGCGATGTTGTGCCTGTGGTGCTCATTATCCTCTTGGGAAGTCAAAGGCTCCTTGGCCACTAGTGGACCTCGTGCACGCCCAACAGTTACCTTTGATATCTGCTTGCTAAGCATGGTAGGATGAGGATCTAATTTTTGATAGGTCCTGTTTGGTTTCTTGATCTCAATCGTGAGGGGCTCAATCACTCCAGTATTTTTGATTTGAGACTTGGATTTGCGTTTAGGTTTCCTCCTACGCCTCTTTGATTTTGACATAGTTTGGGCTTCTGGCAGAGGTGGTTTAGCAGGGGGTTTTGGTACCCAAATCCATCGGTTGCATGCATAATACCCTTGAGCACGAAGCAACGCCTTGGAAATCCATCGAGGCATCATGCTAGCTCTCCATCTATGCCTTCTTCTATAAGGCTTGGGCTTCTTTCGTGGTCTTCTACGATATCTGTAAGTCCCAATTCTATCCTTGGCCTTGCCTCCTGACCTTTTTGTTTCAAGTATGGCCTCACTCACTGGTTCTTTCCATTCGACCTGCACTTGTATCAACTCCTCCCACAACTCCTTGCTCTCATGACTAGGCTTGGCTGTTACATCATCGAGGCCCATAGAGAATGAAACCACCCAAGTAGCTACTTCATCACCCATTGATCAATAAAATGCTAATTGAAAAGGAGCTCCATGTTGCAAGTTGGTCCCATCACTCCTAGACAACATCGTGTCTTATCTCTATGAGCTACTAATTCAACCCAAAGCTTAGGATACTCTAGCCAAACTTGAGTACAATCCTGACTTTTATGATTGGTGGATTCGTGAACCTTCATCTATTATACATAGATAAAACAACCAATGTTCTCTATAAATAATAATAAAACTACTAAAACATAAAAATACCCACACATAGTATGACCCACTCTCCCAAGCAAGGAAGCCTGATACAATTTTGCAGAGGGGAGAAAGGCAAGACTAGATTGCCAAGACTAGACCTTAAAGACCAAGAGACCAACTCCAAAAAAACAAAAAATTTAGGCTTTCAAAGACCTTCATGAATCCAAGAACAACGAAGAAATCAAGAGTTTATAACCACAGTCAATTACCATTAAATATAAAGTAAAGGTAAAAGATGTCTAAGGCTTGGGAATCCAAGTTGTGCATATTCAAAATTTTCAATTCTAGTGAGAAATAAGAAATTTGAAAATTAAATTTTAATGAAAAAAAGGTTAATAATGATTCCTTTTTCTTGTAGATGGCAACCACACAAGCACCATTCCTCTTAGCCACAATGCAGGCCATGCCTACTAGAGAACGAATAAATGAGGATAAACTAGTTTTCTCTACCCAGCAGAGACATAAGCTAAATTAGGGGACAAGAATGTGGGGAGGAGGCCACCTAAGGTTTAGAGTGCTCACCAATATCAAGAATCTGGTTGAAAAATACTAGATTGCTAAGAAGCTCTAGCCAATTGTGGCCTCGAAGCCTACATTAGAGCCACATCCACTTTTTAACTTGCTTCAATTTGATCGAGAACTACGACCTAGCCACCAGATCCGACAAGTTCATATACAACATAAAAGCTAATGGGAACTATAATGAACAAATGGCTAGCATCGAGCCACCTCAAAGCCAATAGAAGATACCTTCAATATCAAAATGGGATTAGGAAAGTACGTTAAAATACAAAAGACTCCCCAAGTCTCTCAACGGTGGGATAAGACTTTTGCTGTAAGAATTGATGGATCTGCAGTGAAAATAGTGGCCAACAAGGGAGTTCTCCAAAGAGCAATCCCAAAATAAGAGCTAAGGATGACGACGTAGCTCTTTCATCACCTCCTCACCTACAATAAAAATTTCAACCAATCCAACCAAGTTACCTAAGTGGCTCCTAGAAAATATATTGACAGGGAATTTAGTTAAGGAGCACTTAAATGCTCTATGGTTAAAACATGTCACAAAATCCTTGGCCAAGGCACAAAGGGTTACTCTAAAGAATCCTAAATTAAAGCTAAATTGCATGAAGGCCAAGCACAACGTCATCAATTATGGCAGCTCACTTACTCGTATCATTGTTGTCATAGGAGTGCCCCTCCAAGAGATCTTGCCACCACACACAAAGCCACCCACATTGCCTAAGGATTCATCTGAGGACACCACAAAAAGAAAAAAGAGGCAAACAAAAGAGGGAGGAAACCCTAGTCATGGTGATGAGACAAGCAAGAAAGTAATCTTATCCTTGGAGAACTCAGATGAGTGAGACACAAAAGATGACAAATTGATCATTTGTGCTACTAAAAGGAGGTCAAAGAAGGAATGGAGAAAATTAGAAGCTAGAATGAGGCAATCATAGGAAGAGTATGAAAGGGGTATCATAGCATCTATAGAAGAGTCCATGTGCAAAGAAAGCCGATGGTTCATTGCACAACAACTAGCAAGCCCTATATCCCAAGAAGGAGAAAGTAGCTCTAGCAAGGGAGAGGAGAGGGTGATAGAGGAACCAACCACTCACTCTACAACTCTCTATGAGCTAATGTCATAGATAGGGACCATCAGGCAGCATAGATCAATGAGTTGGCAAAAGCAAATCCAATACCAAAAGTCACCATAACTAATTCACAAGAGAGCTCTCACCCAATGTATACCATAAAGAATGCACATGAGTCTTTCAAGGGGCAAAGTGCAACATAAATAATCGCAGCTCTTGAGTGGATGTGCGAAGAGCTTAAGGAAGATAAAGCCAATGTAGTCAAGGCCAACCAAGACTCCATGACAAGTTGAAAAGGACACAAGATGAATATAAAAGCTTCTAGATAGAATCTAAAAAGAAGGTTGAGGAGCTTCATGCTCAACTATAGGAATGTGATAATATGATGAAGGAGCTTCAAGAGAATCAAGAGCACGAGTTCCAAAATCAACTGAAGGAGCACGAGTGGCGCTCATGGATCTCCAAACTAGCTAAAGAAGCATGACACCGCGCTCAACGAAATTCAAAAGAAACATGTTAAAGAGCTTTAAAAAACTAAAGGAGAATGATTCAATGATTAAAATGCTCCAATATCAACTTAAAGAATAGGATATTGTCATGAATGAGATTCAATATAGACTTAAGAGCAAGACTAGTCACTCACAAGCTTCAGAACAAAAATAGCCAAGCAAAGCTCATAGCTAATAGACATTAGCCACCATCTCACCAATGCTAAAATTGATGCCATGACAAAAGAAAGATAGATCTATATGAGAGATAGTATTAGGAGCATCATAGAGACAAGGCCAATGGAGTACCTCATATGCATGCCTTTAGAAGACCATCTCCACTAGCTTGCCACCAGGATCTATGATTATGGTAAATGATGACATGGAAAGACTCTAGGAGACCACCTTGACAAAGCTTTCCAAGGACCTAGTGTAAACGCCCCGAACAACGTAGTATGCTTAACAATTATGATATTTGCTTGTTTTCGAGATTTAATATAAAAGAGAATGAACACTTAAAGCTGAAAATGAAAATTACTCACAAAATTACAGCCATAAAAATGTAAAAGTAATGGAGACAAGATTGAGGGTTGAAGATGGCCAACCCCCCCCGAAGGAATGTATTTCTGCTCAACCCAAGTCCCTTAGGGAAGAGCTCAGTTACAATCAACCTGAGAGTGAGAAGAAGTAATTCTCACTCTCACAAGATCATGCAAAGATGTACAAACACACATGCATTATCTATTATGCAATGATAAGAACTGATTTCTTTACAGTATGAGAGAAGAAAAAGGGGAATTCAGCCTTTCTCCATCGTTGATCAGCAGTACAGGGATAGAGCTTGCTTCTTGTAGCTAAAATGGAAGAAAGAGCTCAAGAAGGAGGTGCTGTAATGAATTTACAGGCTTGCTGTCTTGTAAAACAACAGTGATAGAAGAGGGAATATGGAGGAATTTGATAATGGAGAAGTGGGGGATGATGATGGGGATGGATGGGGCCAGTTTCTGGCTATCTATGGGTGCTGTACATGAGTTTACAGCAAAGAAAAATGATACTCAATGAAGAAAAACGAGCTCTTATTTATAGGAGAGGGGAGAGCTAGTACAAAAGGGGAAAGTGGAGTAGCACAAGACAAGTGTCCAGCCACATGTCATGAGATGTGACAAGTGGTGGGACACTTGGAAACTTGTGTGACAAGTGTCTTGACACTTGTCTCTTCTTTATGGCCCTCCTTTTTGGGTTGAATACTGTCAAGAATAGAAACAACCAAATTTAGTAAGCACAGTCAGAGTACAGAACTTACTATTTTTAGAATGACATCCCTATTTTTTAGGACTAGCATTTTTAGGCTAATTCGAGGCTCCTAAAATTTAGGAACCTCCTAAAATTTAGGGATCTCCTAGAATTTAGGGACCCCCCCAATATGGGTATCATATGAAAGCTTTTTTCGTGTACATCGCAAAAATGGTATCCGAATCTTCATGTGACTTTCCTATGCAAAGAAATGTGCATTTCAAGCTTTCAGCCCACACATGCACATTATACAAGCATTTCATGATCATGCCATCTTGTTGATTGTAACTGTCTGTTCTGGTGGATCTAGCCCACACTTCAAGGCATCAATCCTTTCTGTGTGTGAGTCTAACCCTGATATGCGTGAGTTCTAGTCACAGGCACCCAATCGGGTCATATAGGTGGAAGTGTGAACTATCTTTTCTCTAACCCACCGTGTGGGTCCACCATAACCTGTGACCACTCATTAGTGGCCAGCTCCAATGCACTTTTCTTTATATCTAATTAGTCCAAAGGAAATAAATTTAATAAATCATTATATAGATAAATTAATGAAAAAGGATACAAATTCTGTTTCTATAGAGTTGTGACAGCCCTCTGGCTTTTATTCAGCTGTCCTCAGCTGAAAATCTTCTTGATATTGTTGTAGAATATTTGGGTAATCCTTCATGAATTTTTCATCTACCCACTGTGCATCTGTGGTGGGTAGATTCTTGAATTTTAGCAAGAATTTTTGTGTCACAAGGCCACTTCTCGTGGTTCGATCCTTGAGAAACAAAATCTTTTCAGGTTCCAAGAGTTGCTCTGTTTCTTCAACTTTTGGGGGATCTTCAGTAATGGGTTCCTTTGGTTCTGGTCCTATGTAAGGTTTTAGCAAACTTACATGAAAAGCATTGTGTATTTTCCAATGAGTAGGAAGCTCAAGTCGATAAGAAACTTCATTTATTTTCTCAATCACTTTGAAGGGTCCAAAGTATCTACTGGAGAGCTTTGGAAAAGATGAATTTTGACCAGAACCTTGTTTGAGCCTGCTTTTATCAAACTTTAGCAAGACATATTGACCTTTTTCAAAAGCCAAAGGTCTTCTTCGTTTATCTGCTTGCTTCTTTTGTCACTCTTGCGCAACTTTGATAGTGGCTCAAACTTGATCCATTGTTGTTTTTAAATCTGAAGCAAACTCATCAGCAGCAAAAATCTTATCTTTAGTGCGAATAATTGGAGGAGGAATCACTTTACCCTGTACTATTTCATTTGGAGCTTTCCCTGTGGATGAGTGCACTGTATTGTTGTAAGCAAACTCCAATAATGGAAGATATTTCTCCCATTGTGACTTATGTTCACTAACATAAGCTTTCAACATATCCAAAAGAGTGAGATTCATCACCTCTGTTTGGCCGTCAGTTTGAGGATGAAAAGTTGAGGAGAACTTTAAAGTGGTTCCCAAATTCTCAAATAAAGCACGCCAAAAGTTACTTGTGAATTTGGAGTCTCTATCTGAAATGATCTCAGAAGGCATACCATGTAATCTGAAGATATGTTGAATGAAAAGTCTTGCAGCTTGTGCGGATTTCAATGTTTTATGACATGCAATAAAATGTGATTGTTTGCTGAATCTATCAATTATGACCCAAATCATATCATGACCTTGAGGTGTTCTTGGAATACCTGAGATGAAATCCATTGTGATAGATTCCCATAGATCTTTGCGCACTGGAAGAGGTTGCAACAATCCTGGAATCTTCTGCCTATCATATTTGGATTTTTGGCATACCAGACAAGCCTCAATGAAGTTATGTGTATCTTTTCGTAATGTTGGCCAATAAAAGTAGCGCTCAATTGCACTTAGAGTGGCTGCCCTCCCTCTATGCCCTGCATAAGGGGGTTCATGACTTTCTTTAAGCACCTTTTGTCGAACAGGAAGAGTGACACAAAGGCGATTGTTCATGAGAAGGTAACCATCTTTGATGGAATAATCTGGATGAGAACCTCCTTGCTGTAAATTTGACCAAATTGCTGCAAAATCAGTATCTTCATCATAAGTATTCTTCATCGTTTGAAAATCTTCATGATGAGCCACTGTAATAGTTGCAATGCGAGGCACTCTAGAAAGTGCATCAGCAACTACATTTTGTTTCCCTGGAGTGTACATAATTTGAAAATGAAACATAGACAAGAAATTTTCCCATCTTGCAAGTTTCTCTTGCAAATGCTTTTGAGTCTTGAAATACTTCAAGCTTTGATGATCGGTTTTAATAAGGAATTCATTGCCTAAAAGATAATGTTTCCATATCTTTAAAGCATGAACCACTGCTAAGAGCTCCTTTTCATAAATGTCATACCTTTTCTCCACATCATTTAGACGGCGGCTTTCAAAGGCTACAGCATGGCCTTCTTGATTTAGCACTGCACCAATACAATCACCGCAAGCATCTGCTTCCACCACAAATGGTTTTACCAGATCTGGAATGATAAGAATAGGTCCAGAAGTAAGAGCTGTTTTCAGCCTTGTGAAGGCTGCCTTCTCTTTTTCCTTCCATTGGAAAGAGATCTTCTTCTTTGTAAGGTCATGAAGTGGAGAAGCCATATGTGCAAAATGCTTGATGAAGCGGCGATAATAAGAACATAAGCCAAGAAACAATCGCACCTCATGTACATCACGAAGATGAGGCCATTCTTGGATTATCCTGATCTTTTCAGGATCCATCTGAATCCCTTCAAAAGAGATGACATGCCCAAGGTAATTTATTTTATGCATAAAAAATTCACTCTTTTTACCATTTACCAAGAGTTGATTTTGTTGTAGTAATTGTAGAACAATTTCCAAGTGTTGATGATGCTCCTCTTCATTCTTGCTAAAGACAAGAATATCATCAAATAAAGTACCGACATATTGTCGATGCTCTCTAAAGATGCGCTCCATCATTCGATTAAAGGTGGCTGGTGCATTGGTTAATCCGAAAGGAACCACCAAGAATTCATAAAGACCATATGAAGTGCGGAAAGCAGTTTTGTGTACATCTTGTGGTATTACCCTAATTTGATGATAGCCACTCTTTAAATCAATGCGGCTGAAAACCTTTGAGCCTCCTAGACGATCCAAAATGTCGTCAATTCTGGGAATAGGAAACCGATTCTTCACGGTGATTTTGTTGAGGGCTCAATAATCAATGCACATCCTGAATGTGCCATCTTTCTTTTGAACAAGAAGAACCGGTGAACAAAATGGTGAGCTACTTGGCCTAATTAGCCCACGGTTGAGTAGGTCTTCGACTTGCTTTCTGATTTCTTCTTGTTGAGGACGGCTCACACGGTATGGTGCTATATTAGGAGGAGAACTGCCCGGGATAATATCAATATGATGGTCTTCTGGCCTTTCTGGGGGACGCTGATAAGGAAGATCTTCCCAAAAAACAATCTTTATACTTTTCCAAGAGCTGAAGTTGCTCTTGGTTTTCAGCATTCATATTATCTTTTACATCAGTGACATAAAGCAGACAACATTGAACACAATCCTTAATTGCTCTAGAGACTTGCATATGGCTTACCATAGGTATGGTGTCTCCAGAAACTCCAGCTTGGATCTCGTACTTCTTGCCTTTGTTGGTGAGTTCTACCTTCTTTTTCTGAGAGAAGATGGTTGAATCTATTCTATGATTCCAGGGCATGCCAAGAATCACATCGCAACCATCAAGGTCTCCGATATAGAAGGTATCTTCGTCACTGTAGCCTTGAATTTGAAACTTGAGCTTGCCAATGTAGGGTATCACAGTCTTCATTGTGTCACCTTCATCAACATTTAAAGCTTGGCAAACTTCTACCGGAGTGTCCATCTCTTCATTCTTTAATCCAAGCTCTTTAGCTAATTGCAAGGAAATAATATTTTCATTCGCCCCAAGATCTATCAAGAATAGTGCTTGCTTACCTTGCAACTGTCCCCAAGCTTTTAATAATTTGTGTGTCTCTGGAGTGTGAGTTGTGTTTGCAACTACATCACTGATAGCATTGATTTTCACTGGCGACTTAGGCTTGTTGTCAGAAACCTTGCTTTGTCCCTTGTTTGGACATTGCTTCACTATGTGGCCTGTTTGTCCACATTTAAAGCACTTCCCTTCTTTCATGAAGCGTTGCTTTTCTTCTTCGGAAAATTGCTTTGCTTGTGGGTATAGATTGGAGCGAAATTGAGGAGCATTAGGAGGTGCATAGGGCTTCATCTTCTTTTGATTTGATGGCTGCTTTTGCCACTGTTTTTGTCCTTCATTTGGGGCTGAATACTCCTCATCATCAGCTACTCTCTTCTTATCATTCTTTTGGAATGATTTGTTGCCATTGTGCTCCATTTCCCATGTCTCAGCATGGTCAATGAGTTCCCTGAGACTAGAACAATGATAATGATTAAGAGCAGTACGAAGTTTAAAATGCAAACCTCCTTGAAACTTCCTAAGCTTTTCTGAACTGCTGATCTTCTTGAAATGTTGGACCTTCAAAAGTAGCTCCCAAAATCTCTTGGTATAGTCACCAAGTGACTCATTTTTCCTTTGCCAAAGCCGATCCCATTCCATTTTTACATCTCTTTTGAAATGAACAGGAAGAAATTGGCTTTGTATCAGGCGAACAAAGGACCACCATGATTTTGGGGCAGCATGATCATATTCCAACCCCGTCCACCAAGTATGGGCTAAGTCGGTTAAATGTAAAGCTGCAAACTTAATCTTTTCTTTTTCTTTATACTTGTCACGACCATACAAAATTTGAAATTGACGAATAAACTTCAGAAGAAGATCAGGATTTCGGGAACCATCATACATACTGAACTTGATCTTCTTTTCAAGTTGAGATAGTGACTTAGTCTTCTTCTTCTTCTTATGCCTTCGTCCATGCTCGGATATTGAGGTTGAAGATGATGAAGTGCTTGATGGGGATGAAGATGGAGACGAGGGTGAAGAATGTCGACGCCTTTGATGATGATGAGGTCTTCCACGAGAAGGGTGTGACTCTTCATTACTGGAAGAGGATCCATCAGAATAGGCGCCAGATGACTTTGAAGAAGAGGATGAGCTTCGACGCGATCTCTTTCTTTGTCTTGAAGTAGAATGGGACTGCCTCTTAGAAGTAGTTGGACTTCTTGATCGGCTCCTTTCATTGGTATGGCTTTGTCTCCTTGAAGTAGATGGGCTTCTTTCCTTGAATTCTTTGGGATTCTCAACTTTTTCTAGTTTGAGAAGTTGCTCACGAATTTGCTGATTCTCCTCTCTAAGACTTTGAATGGCTTGAAGGATAGCACTCGATTGATCCATTGAGACTAAAAAAAAAAATGCTCACGCACTCAATGCAAGGACTGAAAACACACAAACTTATAGTTGTAAGCACTACCAGTGTTGGGGGTGAGGACCGAGCCAAAGCTCTGATACCACTGTAAACGCCCCAAACAACGTAGTATGCTTAACAATTATGATATTTGCTTGTTTTCGAGATTTAATATAAAAGAGAATGAACACTTAAAGCTGAAAATGAAAATTACTCACAAAATTACAGCCATAAAAATGTAAAAGTAATGGAGACAAGATTGAGGGTTGAAGATGGGCAACCCTCCCCGAAGGAATGTATTTCTGCTCAACCCAAGTCCCTTAGGGAAGAGCTCAGTTACAATCAACCTGAGAGTGAGAAGAAGTAATTCTCACTCTCACAAGATCATGCAAAGATGTACAAACACACATGCATTATCTATTATGCAATGATAAGAACTGATTTCTTTACAGTATGAGAGAAGAAAAAGGGGAATTCAGCCTTTCTCCATCGTTGATCAGCAGTACAGGGATAGGCTTGCTTCTTGTAGCTAAAATGGAAGAAAGAGCTCAAGAAGGAGGTGCTGTAATGAATTTACAGGCTTGCTGTCTTGTAAAACAACAGTGATAGAAGAGGGAATATGGAGGAATTTGATAATGGAGAAGTGGGGGATGATGATGGGGATGGATGGGGCCAGTTTCTGGCTATCTGTGGGTGCTGTACATGAGTTTACAGCAAAGAAAAATGATGCTCAATGAAGAAAAACGAGCTCTTATTTATAGGAGAGGGGAGAGCTAGTACAAAAGGGGAAAGTGGAGTAGCACAAGACAAGTGTCCAGCCACATGTCATGAGATGTGACAAGTGGTGGGACACTTGGAAACTTGTGTGACAAGTGTCTTGACACTTGTCTCTTCTTTATGGCCTTCCTTTTTGGGTTGAATACTGTCAAGAATAGAAACAACCAAATTTAGTAAGCACAGTCAGAGTACAGAACTTACTATTTTTAGAATGACATCCCTATTTTTTAGGACTAGCATTTTTAGGCTAATTCGAGGCTCCTAAAATTTAGGGACCTCCTAAAATTTAGGGATCTCCTAGAATTTAGGGACCCCCCCAATATGGGTATCATATGAAAGCTTTTTCCGTGTACATCGCAAAAATGGTATCCGAATCTTCATGTGACTTTCCTATGCAAAGAAATGTGCATTTCAAGCTTTCAGCCCACACATGCACATTATACAAGCATTTCATGATCATGCCATCTTGTTGATTGTAACTGTCTGTTCTGGTGGATCTAGCTCACACTTCAAGGCATCAATCCTTTCTGTGTGCGAGTCTAACCTTGATATGCGTGAGTTCTAGTCACAGGCGCCCAATCGGGTCATATAGGTGGAAGTGTGAACTATCTTTTCTCTAACCCACCGTGTGGGTCCACCATAACCTGTGACCACTCATCAGTGGCCAGCTCCAATGCACTTTTCTTTATATCTAATTAGTCCAAAGGAAATAAATTTAATAAATCATTATATAGATAAATTAATGAAAAAGGATACAAATTCTGTTTCTACAGAGTTGTGACACCTAGAAGTGGTCTTATATAGCAAAAGCCAACACAAAGTCTAGTTTGAGGCCTATAAATTGGTCATTGCAAATCAGTAAGAGCTATTTTAGGAAAGCTGTGATGGTGACCCATATGCCTCAATAGGAAAATCTTGAAGAACTTAAAGCCCAATTATGATTCTCTCCAACACCTTAGAAAGGATGGAGAGTATTCAAGGGATCAAGTGATGACAAAAGGGCCAACACCCAATCTTCCAGTTGAGATAGAAAGTATGGAGAGGATTCAAGGGATCAACATGATGACAAAAGGGCCAACTAAAGTAGACTTGATCTAACTGTTGAGATAGAAAGGCTGTGAAGAGCATAAACTCAAGGCAACTCTTCTAATGAAACTTGAATCAACCTAGCAAAATCTCTCTCCCATTGCCTTAGAGCCACCCATGGTCATGAGACCCCCCATGGATATGCCAAACTTACTAGATTTTGACATAGGGGAGTCACAAGGGCACCCAATAGATGAAGAGAAAGAACTAGAGTAAAAGGAGGCCTACACACCCATAATCTAGACTTTGCAAGCTTAGCCACATAGAGTAATAGAGCATCCCATTCCTCCTAAGCTCCTACATAGGAAGACGGAGAAAACCCAAAGGAGACAATGTGAAAATACTAGGAGAAGTAGAAGGCTACCCCTACTGTGAAGTTTGATTTTAGGGTAAATGGGGAAAGCAGATTTAGGAAGCCAATCCCATTACGCACTATACAACTACTCATACAAAGAGATGAAAACATTGCTATAAAGTGGCTAGACTCTTTAGATGTGAAAGCTTATAAAAATCATGCACAATTCAAGGAAACAAGGGAATGTACTTGAAATTGAAGCTCATGGAAGTATGCTAGGACTACCAAAATGGCATTATCCCATTCTAGAATGCAACAAGATGGCCTAGGAAGCCTTCATTTACTCCAAAAAAGAAGTGTGAGTGGATCCACTATTCTATTTCTACTCAAGAAGGCATGGCCAAGAGTATCAAGAAAAGGAGCATGGTAGGTACAATTTCCCAAAGATCCCCAATATCAAAGCAACCCATGTGAGAAAAAGCTACCTATTTTAGCCTATTGACCTAATCCATTCCTTTGTGTATTTTGCAAGAAAATTCACTAATTGCCTAGACCCCTCCTTCATCACCACTTGCAACTATCTCTGCCTCCTCATCAAGCTCCTCCAACAACATGCAACCCCGTATGAAGATACGTTGCAACCTCAAGGCATATTAAGGGTAAGACATCCTAGCCTTGCTCGAATGACTTGTCATCGTGAGAAGGTAGAGGTATACACTAGGAAAGAACTAGCCAAGGTTGCACAAAGGGGGTAGCACACCCAAAAGAGTGTGCAAATCCTAATTTACAATTGAGAAAACCTAAATGACAAAGGGGACTCCACCCTAGATAAGAGGCCTAATCCTAACCCTAATTTTAGTCTATATGAGGATGAGAGGTTAGCCCTAAATAAGGGGCATAACCCTAATTTTAGTCTATATAAGTGCAAGAGTCCTCTCCATGATAATTATCCTTGTTGATGCATCCATGTGTCAAGGCTCTATTAGTGTAACTATTGAGCATTACTACACATGTTCTATTCTATAATATTGTCTCCATTGTTTTGAGAGAGAGAGAGAGAGAGAGAGAGAGAGAGAGAGAGAGAGAGAGAGAGAGAGAGAGAGAGAGAGAGAGAGAGAGAGAGAGAGAGAGAGAGAGAGAGAGAGAGAGAGAGAGAGAGAGAGAGAGAGAGAGAGAGAGAGAGAGAGAGAGAGAGAGAGAGAGAGAGAGAGAGAGAGAGAGAGAGAGAGAGAGAGAGAGAGAGAGAGAGAGAGAGAGAGAGAGAGAGAGTGTGTGTTGTATTTGCATAAGGAAATTGGGATATTGAAGGTCAACATCTTCTTCTTACTTTTCTTCATCTTTTTTCCATCCACAGTGAGAGGCTTGAGTTTGAGGTTGTGCGTGAGATTGTGAGATTGCAAAAGAGAAAGGAATTTGATGAGTTGAACTTCATCTCATCATCTTCTTTCTCTCCTTATTCTTCTTCATCTTCTTCTCTTGACATGGGTATACTTGATGGTGGATACAAAGGAGCAATCGTATTAGATTGTGCTTCGTTGGTCATGAAACAATCTTTGAATCTTAAGCTTTCGGACTACAACATAGGAAGGTAAGTCGATGTAGTTGTTGCATGTCAAAGCTAGTCTTATGTTCTTGATTTCTTGGGTTGGAGAGAAGGATGCATGGTTAGTTAGATTAGAGTTTCAAGAAGAATGAGGTGAGAGATTATCACTAAAGTGGATTGTAGCTTTTGAAATAATAGAATTCCATCTAATGTCTTGACTATTGTATATAAGCCCAACATTTTAGTTATATTTGTCAAGAAAAAGGGCAGTGTAACCATTGAGATTCTCACAAACAAATCATGTGATGGACTAGGAGGCTAAATGCCAAGCATGGTTTGTTTAGTCAAGGGATCACTCAATTGCATTTACATCTAGCATAGTTTCAAGCATGCATAGCTAGTTAAAAAGGTTCTAGAGGTGATAACAAGAAAGAGAAGAGACTTGCATAAAGGAAAAAGGAAAGATAAAAACAACTTGATGGTTTAGGAACTCAAGACACTAATAAACCCAAAAAAAAAAACAAAAAACTCATACAACTTTAAAAAACACAAAAATATGGGATTGTCTCTCTATGAATAGGTGTAAAAAGGATAAGGGTGGAGGATAAGAAGGTAAGAAGGAGTAGGCGATAAGTGACCAAAGGTTGTTGTAAAAGGGATAATCCTTCAAGCTTGGTGAAGAGGAAGGAGGAAAAACATCGGGAAAGAGAGAATTTTGAGGAAGACAGAATTGAAAAGGATGACTTGGAGGATGAAAAGTTGAAGGTTAAGGGATAGAGATAAGTTATCTACCTTGTGCCTTGTTAGTCTTTACTTATTGGCTTCTTGACCAAGTGCTGATTGTCGTGGTCCTTATTAAGGGAGAAAATATTACCTTGCTAAGTGAAAGTGTCACCAAGCATTGTTTCCTCTTATGTGCTTGGTTGTGTGTTTGGTAAGTTGACTTATCTTATGCATGCAAGCTATGTGTTTCCTATTCAATCATGTTTTTTTTGGAGTTCCATGCCTAATTGTTTGACTAGATTCCTCAGTTTTTGTACTATGACTCAGTTGGCATAGTCTATAGTGGTGTGCAGATCGGATGCTGTACGCTTGCGTAGTGAATGCCGGAAGGTCCCCAAGAACAATAAAACTCTACTTTTTGCACAAATTACAAGGTAAAAAGCATGAACGACAAGAGCAAGAGACCAATTGGGTGCAATCTCCCCCCATGCCTTGTGTGAGCGCTCCACAAAGCATGTATTTTATGTATTATTCATCGTCAAGCTCAAATAATAGTCCAAATTACAAAATAGCAAGCTTTTAGCTTTTGAGTTTGCTTTAACACAAAAATAGGAATAAAGCTAATGGACGGTGCCCAAAGAGTCTGGCACGCCCAATACAATGTCCAAATAGTAATAACATAATCGTGCGCCCATGCGCATACAAAATAATAATAAATAACCGACGCCTCAATAAATAGGCATGACAAAATATAGGCGCCATGCCTAAGGTATGCGCCCATCAAAATATAATCCATAAATCGAATACTCGCTATCCTCCAATGCTTTCCTCCGCCACTACTGCTATCTCTACACATCAACTGAAGCATTCACAATCGTTAGTAAAATAATACAATTAAACCGACAAAAGTGAATACCTAGCAGTCTTCAGCTACATAAATAAATCAACTGGTTAGAAATAAATCCTAACCTTAGTTTATTACGAGTGCGCACTCTAAACTCATAAACATTTATTAATTTAATATGCATTTTGCGGAATCACCCGCTATGGAATCACCCATGTACACACTAAATTAATGAAACGCCTGAAAAGGATAGGCGTCCCCAACAACTTCTGGCACAAAGAATCCACTTTGTGTATGAGCCCCGGTCATCAAAGTTTACGGAATCCACCGTAAAACCTCACGGAATCCACCGTGGCATGGAATCCACCGTGAAACATGCCTCCTGGCATCATACCCCCGGGATGGGATAGCAATTGACCTCAATTGCTATTAGCTCAATGTGGAGCTAACAGAGTGGGGAAAGCATTTAAGTCTCTAGCGTGCATCCATTGTGCTACCTCTACAGGATGGTTCTTAAATTTAACTAGATATCTAGAATATCTTCGGCCAGTTCTAGTGGTCATAAAGTCAGTATCTATGATAGCTTCTGGTTCAAGTATTTCAGTCTCTTCCTCTAACAAAGGTGGGTTTTCATAAACAGCGTGTACGGGTAATTGGCCTCTAAAGGGTCTTAATAAACTAATGTGAAATGTGTTGTGAATTTTCCAGTGAGGTGGTAATTCTAACTTGAATGCATTGTCATTAATTTTATGAATGATCCTAAATGGTCCATAGAATCTAGGGGCTAATTTAACAACTGGGTGTCTATCTACACTTTGTAGTCTACGTTTTTCTATTCTCAACCAAACATAGTCATCAACTTTGAAATTCATTGCTTGTCTTTTCTTATTCGCTTGTTTGGTATATGATTGCTGGGCTTTGGCAATCATGTTTTTAACCTCATCAAAAATAGTATTATGCATACTAGCAATATCATCAGCACTCTGAATTCTATTTGACAAAGATGCAATAGGTGTAGATAATCTATATCCATAAATCACTTCAAACGGTGCTTTCTTTGTAGATGTGTGTGGTGTATTGTTATATGCAAACTGTAATAAATGCAAATGTGTGTCCCATGTCTATGGTTTAGAAATAGTATATGCACGTAAGAGATCTAGAATAGTGCTATTAGTGGCTTCTATTTGTCCATTAGTTTCAGGATGAAATGCAGATGAGAAATCAATCTTGGTGCCTAGGTTAGCAAACAGAGTAATCCAAAAGTTGTTACAAAATCTAGAATCACGATCTGAAATAATAACTTTTGGCAATCCATGGTTAGTGAAAACAGTTTTCAAAAACAATTGTGCTGCTTGTGAAGCTGTTAAAGTTTTCTTACATGGTATGAAATATGCTTGTTTACTAAATCTATCTACTACTATCCAAATCATATCGTGGTTAGATTTAGTATTAGGTAAACCAGTAATAAAATCCATAGAAATTTGTTCCCATGGTTTAGATGGAATAGACAAAGGCATAAGTAATCCATAATGTTTACTATGATGTCTCTTAACTCTTTGACAAATCAAACATTCAGAAACAAAGTTAGATACATCAATGTCCATATGCGGCCAATAAAAATCTTCAGTTAATGTACGTAAAGTGGATATGATACCTCTGTGACCTTGATATGGAGGACAATGAATTTCATTCAAAACAAAAGATCTGAATGGAATTGTAACACACAATCTCTTTTCATAAAATATAAATCCATCATTATATGACAATGACTCGATAGGAATCAAGTTATTTTGAACTAATTTATTCCAATCAGCATGAAAAGTAATATCCTGATGATAAGTATCTTTCATAGCAATCAAAGAATCAAAAGATATAACAGAAATATTATGAATGGCAGGTCTTCTACTTAATGCATCAGCCACTACATTTTCTTTTCCAGGTTGGTATTGAATGATAGGATGAAAACTTTGAATAAAGGATGCCCATTTGATATGTCGGTCAGAGATTTGGGGTTGGCTAAGTAAATGTCTAATACTTTTCTGATCGGTCTTAATCATAAATTCTGAACCCATTAAGTAGTGTTTCCACTGTCTTAATGCTTGTACAACTGCTAATAGTTCTTTGTCATATGTGGAATATTTCAGTTCAGAGGGTTTCAACTTACAACTAGAATAGGCTATAGGATGATTATCCTACATAAGTACAGCTCCTATTCCTGATCCACTAGCATCAGTCACTACTAGAAAGAATGGTCTATTAAAATCAGGCAACTGTAGGATAGGGGCATGGGTTAATGCATGTTTCAATAAGTCAAAGGATTTCTGTTGATTCTCGGACCAATGATAAACAATTCCTTTCTTCATAATTTTGGTTAATGGTAAAGCAAGTAAGGAAAAATTACGTACAAACTTCCTATAGAAACTAGAAAGACCAAGGAATGAGCGTAACTCATGCACGTTTTTAGGTACATGCCAATTCAATATTGCATCTATTTTCTTAGGATCAACTTTAATTCCATCAGATGATACAATATGACCTAAATACTCAATTTATGTTTTAAAGAATTCACTCTTTTTAGGATTTGCATATAGTTGATTATCTTTTAATAACTGGAAAACCAATGACAAATGCTCATAATGTTCCTTCTCATTTTGACTAAACACCA
Organism: Lygodium microphyllum; assembly: GCF_053477565.2. Taxonomy (NCBI): domain Eukaryota; kingdom Viridiplantae; phylum Streptophyta; class Polypodiopsida; order Schizaeales; family Lygodiaceae; genus Lygodium; species Lygodium microphyllum. The sequence goes on along the minus strand of NC_141151.1, from coordinate 1,824,418 downwards.
AAATATCATCAAAGAAGACAATTACACAATATTGATATTTCAAAAATATACGGTTCATCATTCTACTAAACGTAGCAGGTGCATTAGTCAATCCAAATGGCATCACTAAAAATTTGTAATGACCAAACTGTGTCCTAAATGCAGTCTTGAATATGTCAGACTTATCTAGTCTCACCTGATGATAACTAGACTTAAGGTCTATTTTACTAAATATAGCAGATCCTTGCAGTTTGTCCATAAGGTCATCAACTCTAGGAATGGCATACCTATTCTTTACAGTGATCTTATTTAAGGCTCGATAGTCAATGCACATACGATAGGTATTATTCTTTTTCTTGACTAACAAAACAGGTGCACTGAATGGAGAACTACTATGTCTAATCGATCCTCTATTTAGTAATTCCTCAACTTGACTCCGAATTTCTTTTTGCTCTATCTGGTTATGCCTATATGGTGCTTTGCAAGGTGGTTGTGTGCCAGGAATCAAATCTATCTTATGGTCTTCTGGACGTGAAGGAGGTAAACTAGGTGGTAGGTCGTCGGCAAAACAGTCTTTAAAATGTGCAAGAAATTCTTTATGCCTAGGGTGCATATGACTTTCTTTTACTTGCAGTTCATTTACCCAAATGAGATAGGATTTACTACTCTTGCGTAATGCACGTTTAGCTTGAGTATGCGAAAGCAGTGGAAAAACATTAGATGCATGCATACCATATAATGTAATAGATTTTCCTTGAAAATTAATATTCATTGAATGTGTGGAATAGTCTATATCTGGGTTATGCTGGTGACGCCAAGGCACACCTAAAATAATATCACTCGACTGTAATGGAACAACTAGGAAATTTCTTCTTTTAGTGTATTGACCAATTTGAATCTCTAAGTCATGCACTTCCTGTGTACCATTATACCTAGTGCCTAAGAATGCTGCTTTGATGCGATAATGCATAGGTATAGTCTGTAACTTCAATTCCTTTACTAATTTTGTTGAAATAAAATCATGAGTGCTACCGTCATCATGCAAAATAATCTTTTCCTTTCCATGCACCAAACATTTCTTAGTCAATAAAGAATGTGGAGTTGGGATACCTGGTAAGGTATCTGAAGGAGTAGTAGTGTCGTCCTCATCTTCTGTGAAATTGGGCATATCTTCATGTTCGTCTTCGTCCATTGCTCCAAGGTAGTTGATATGGGTAGGTGGCTTCTTTGAATGGCAATTTGCTGCTAGATGTCCAGGCTGGTGGCATTTATAGCATACTATAGGTTTGGCTTTGGTTACATTGTTTGCAATGACAGGAAGTCTAGGGACATTAGGATTTGGCTGTGGAATAGGCTTGGAATTTTGATTGACATTGGATGGTAATGCAGGTGGTTTTGCCCAATTCTTACAGAAAGATGATGAAGAGAAACGACCTGGATTAAATATTCTAAAGTTGGAATTGAATTGTTTAGATCCATAGTTACCATTGACTTGGAATTGCTGTGGACGTCTGTCTCTACCTCACAGCTTGTCTTCGGTGTCGTGAGCTAGTGAAATTGCGTCTTCAAGAGTAGCAGGCTTGAACATATTAACTTCAGCGTAGTAATGCCCAAGAAGTCCAGACATATACTTGCGCTTGTGTGTCGCTTCATGTACGTCTTCAAGCATGCGTAACTGGAGTAGTGCATTCCAAAAACGCTCTGTAAACTGAGGAATAGGCTCAAGATCCTGTTGCTGAAGAAGATCCCATTGCTTTATAGCTTTCTCATGAAATTGTGGAGGAAGGAAATTCTGCATTAACTTCTTCTTGAAATTCTCCCAAGTAGTGGGACAATCTATACTCTTGCGTACTACAGTCCACCAAAGAGATGCTCTGTCCACTAAATGATTAGTGACATACTTGATTTTATCTTTTTCTGCATAGGTTTCCTCATGAAAGTAGTCATCAAACTGACTAATGAATGCAAGAACAATTTTTTCTTCTCGTATGCCATTGAAAGTACAGAATTTGAAACTTCTTTTACTTATCTTTGCTTCATTGCGGATGGTTTGAGCTTCGAGAGTTGCATCGATGGTACGTCGGATAAGATCTTCAGATTGAGGTTCTTCTTTGTCGGTAGACGCTCTTTGTAAATTTGCCAGTTGAACTTGCAATGCTTGCCTAGCCCTTCGTTCTTCATCCAAATGCATCATGATTAAGTCCAGCTTTTGCTCCATCATAGGCTCAGGTAGGTTGCCTTCAGCCATAAGATCATTCATATGTGGTTCCGTCATCCTGCAAAACTCAAAAGACCTTTCTCACTCAAAATCAAGTTAGTGGAATGAACATAGATCAAGTTCGGGAATACAAGGCTTATGTATTTTTGGGTATGGCTTTCACAATCTTTGGAAAATCTACGCTTTATCCTTCTTCGTATGCTGAAAATGCTTCAGCAAACCTGCATATGGGTAGAGTACCTTCCAATGAACAACTTTGCAGTTCGGAGTTTCTGCGTAGGAACAGCCCTTCTAGGAGTTTTGGATAGAAGTCAGTTTTGACTCCAGTTGACTTGTCTGACTTGCAGAGTATCAGACTAATGTGACTTGCAGAGTTTGTTGACTTGCAGAACTTGCTTGCTTTGTCAGACTTGCAGAACTTGGACTTGTTAGAACTTGCTGAACTTGACTGGTTGGGTGTGACCTGAAGTTGGTTATGACTTGCAAGATTGAAGAGCTTGTGTGACTATTGCTTAAATGATTAAGCTTGATGGCTTAATACAGCCAACGGCGAAATTCGTGGGGGGGGGGGGGGGCATTTTGCTGCCGGCGCAAAAATCGGAGGTCCCCTCTGCTACCACGTGATGAGAATTGGAAAATTTTAAGCTTTTTAAAGCTTCCCAAGCTTTAATTTGTAAAGCTTGAAGACATGAAAATGGTGACTTATCTCTCTATGTAACCACGACTTGATGAAGAAGATGTAGGAGTGGTCCTCCGCCTCTGCAGACCGGTCCTTCGCGATCTGATGATGGAAACATGGGTTCTTGATCGCCAGAAATCTGCCTGTATTGACGGTTCGCGACGAGATTGACTGTAGAGCCCGATCGTTCCAGGAGCTCCGCCTTCGCACGAGATGGGTAGCGATTGGAAGCTCTTGATCTCAGCTTCGCTCTGATACCACTGGTGCGTAGATCGGATGTTGTACGCTCGCGTAGTGAATGCCGGAAGGTCCCCAAGAACAATATAACTCTACTTTTTCACAAATTACAAGGTAAAAAGCATGAACGACAAGAGCAAGAGACCAATTGGGTGCAATCTCCCCCCATGCCTTGTGTGAGCGCTCCACAAAGCATGTATTTTATGTATTATTCATCGTCAAGCTCAAATAATAGCCCAAATTACAAAATAGCAAGCTTTTAGCTTTTGAGTTTGCTTTAACACAAAAATAGGAATAAAGCTAATGGATGGTGCCCAAAGAGTCTGGCACGCCCAATACAATGTCCAAATAGTAATAACATAATCGTGCACCCATGCGCATACAAAATAATAATAAATAACTGACGCCTCAATAAATAAGCGTGACAAAATATAGGCGCCATGCCTAAGGTATGCGCCCATCAAAATATAATCCATAAATCGAATACTCGCTATCCTCCAATGCTTTCCTTCGCCACTGCTGCTATCTCTACACATCAACTAAAGCATTCACAATCGTTAGTAAAATAATACAATTAAACCGACAAAAGTGAATACCTAGCAGTCTTCAGCTACATAAATAAATCAGGTGGTTAGAAATAAATCCTAACCTTAATTTATTACGAGTGTGCACTCTAAACTCATAAACGTTTATTAATTTAATATGCATTTTGCGGAATCACCCGCTATGGAATCACCCATGTACACACTAAATTAATGAAACGCGCAAAAAGGACAGGCGTCCCCATCAACTTCTTGCACAAAGAATCCACTTTGTGTATGAGCCCCGGTCATCAAAGTTTACGGAATCTGCCGTAAAACCTCATGGAATCCACCGTGGCACGGAATCCACCGTGAAACATGCCTCTTGGCATCATATAGTCATCTAGTCTAGTTTTCATCATCGAGCATGTGGTGATTTGCCACGGTTGTTGTCTCTACCATTGCCACATAGTTGAACTTCACTACCACTTTGGCCAATCACACCAAGTGATCAATGTCAATTATGTTGCTTGTGCATTTTGATTCTGCATTAGCAATGGTCGAGTCACTACAACTTTTGATGAGCCTGGAGCTCTCAGGAGAACACCAAGAAGATAGGGAAAGAACTAGAAGAAAATCTATCCTCTATCATCAATAAGCACCTTCTTATTCTCTTAATTGCACCACACATAGGAAACAAAACCAAGGAAAAAAAAATCACACAGAATCATGAAATAATTCTCCCATGATTGAACCTTCAACAAAGCATATATCATTCTTCATTATCACCAATAAGAAATCAAAACACATATTCAAATGTTGACCTTGAATGGAAATCATCTCATTGTATCTCAAACAATGCCTTCAATGAAGTCCCCATATTTGCTTTCTCTCACAATCTCTCTCACATATACATTGTATTGATAGAAAAGTGTTGTATTTCTCTCTCAATCACTATCTCATGCTCTCTTACAATAACAAAGTGGAATCATCATCAATTTTTCTCTCTTGGTCATGCAGACACTCCCCAAAAGGTATGTCTAATATGAAAGGTCACAAGAGCTACTATAATATCTATTTATAGTCCAATACTGACATCGTCACTTCAAGTATGTGCTGAGTCTTGTAGCTGCCACTCTTCTTGCTAAAATTAGCTAAGAAGAGCTTTTATCCCCCTCTTTCCAAGGGAGAGAAAGATTTCCAAGCTAATCCATCACATAGAACCCATACAAAAGTATACAAACATAAGAGTACATACACATATGAAAACTCACAAAAGCTAATAGAAGCAAAAAAAAAGCTAACAAAACTACATCGTTAAGAGAAAATCCACATTTCAACCATTAGCTCAAAGCATCACATAGAAGAGAAACAAAGCTGCATAAAATCACACACAAGTAAATAGAACAAAAAAGAACAGAAATAGAACCCATTGAATTACCATAAACCAATCAAAAACCATAAGGAGCTATCAAAATATCTTACCCACCCTAGACTCATACAACCACTCTCAAAATCACTAATGAAAGAGTCAGAAATCTCAAAAACTTCAACAAAAAAGACAATTCAAATGCTATGAAAGACAACAAAAAAAGCAAGCATTTTAGGTGCTTAACATATCCCCACACTTAGTTTGTGAGTGTCCTCTCGACCTTGAAAAATGTAAAAATAAATAAGTTATCAAGCTATCTATCTATTTATCTTTATTAGCACAAACTTGAATAGCAAGCCAACATATGACCCCGACCAAATCTTCATGAACAACCTTTGTTTGAGATAAGAATGGAAGGAAAACAATAATGCTACATTAAAACCATTAGTTAAAGCAAATAAACAAACCGGTAAAAGGATATAAGAGGTTTCTCCATCATGTTCATCTCCAATATAGTATAGAAATCTTCAACTACTATAGGCACCATAGATGTATCACAATCTTCAACAAATCCCAAATGTCTCCAAACCCATTTGAGGGGGATGGTTGATACACACATCTAGCTTAAGGAGAGGAATAAGAGAAGAACAATGAGAAGGGAAGGAAAGAATAAATCATAATAACTAAATAAGTGGAGGGAAAGAGATGCTGGAAAAGAATGAAAAGAAGATAAGAATATTTGAAGGGATTTAGCCAAAAAAGTGGATGGCAGAGGGGGTTTAAGCAGAGTGGGACAAGTAGGAGTGAGGGAAAATGCAAGATTAGCAACAATAAAAGGAAAAGGGGTAAAAATAGCAATCTAGGGAGAGGAAGAAGGTATAAAGGGGGGTTTAAACAGAGTGGGACAAGTAGGAGTAAGGGAAAATGCAAGATCATCAACAATAAAAGGACAAGGGGTCAAAATAGGAATCTAGGGAAAGGAAGAAGGTATAAAAGATAGACTAAGAATGGTATCACGACAAGAGTTTAGAACAGTAACATAATGGGTAGAATGCTGAGCCATCTATTGGTAAGTAGTAATAGGAGTTTTGACAGTGATGATTAAAGGATTGAGAAAGAAAATATCAAAAAAAGGAGGATGAGAATTAGCATGTGTAAATATAGCAGTCTTCAAATGTTAGATGCTTGCATATAAAGTAGCTCATTGATGGCATTGAACCATCATAGAATCATCCAAAGTTGGATGCCATCAAAACTCACCACACCATGAAGTCGAACCCACATGTGAATAGCTGCCCAAAAACCCCCTAGAAATATGGGCACATGAACCCACATGCATACAAAGGGCATGCAAACAACACACAAACAAAAAGAAGAAACCACATAGAAAATGATGGAAATTGCCTCGTGTGTGAAGACCATTGATCCAACGCATAGGCGCATGTAAACAACAACCAAAAAAGGTGAAGCTCCTTGCACCATGCATAAACACCAATAGAGGAAAACAATAAAGGGTTGGTCACACGGGGAGTAATACATGGGTGAGGGGGAGTGGTTTTGTAAGAGGGTTGGTGGTTTGATAAGGGGGAGGTGGTTTTGTAAGGGGGATGATGGTTTGGTAAAGAGGAGGTGGCATGTAAGGGGGGATTGATAGGGGTGCTATGGGATGGGATGGGGGGCAGGCATGGCAGTGAAGGGTGGAACATGTGGTGGTGGCAACAACTTGCATAGCAATGGCAAGGTGTTAACCTCGATGCAACAAAAGTGAAAAGAAAGTGAAAGAAAATCAAAAGACATAAGACAAAGCGAGAAAAAGAGGCCAAACGAAAAAATAGGAGGAAAAATGCCAAAAGTGTAGGAGCAACTTTAAAAGTCTAAGGCGAGTGTAAAAAGTAAAATGCACATTTTAAATATAAAAGTGCACCCTAGATTTTTGTAAAAGAGCGCCAAGATTCCTCCTATGCAATTTGTAAATGTAGATGGGCATGGGTGTAAAAACAATGTAAATAGGAAGGGAATAGGGGAAGAGGAGGTAGGTTAAAATGGCCAGTCATGTAAAAAAGGGATGGGCGCCCAAGGAGGAGGAAGGACATGTATAGAAGGAAAAAAGTGAATGAAGAAGCTCATTCTTATGTGTGACCAAAACTAGCTATATTCTTCTTCTTCTTCTCCTTCTTCTTGCTTGTGCTTGTGCTTGAGAGAGGGCATGTGAGGGAGTGAGGAAGTGAGTGTGTGAGAGTAAGGGACCGTGGTGGAGAAGCTCTCCATCTTCTCCTCTTTTCTTCTTCTCTTCTCTTTTCTTCTCTTGTCTCGCACACAATAATGGAGCTTGGAGCTTGGAGCTTGAGGATCGAGAACTTGCTTGAGCTTGCACCTTGGATCGTGAAGCTATCGGAGAGCTCATGGGAGGAGGAAACTCGATTGAGTATGAATGTAAGCTCACTACACTCATAGGTGTGAGAGTGTGCATAGCTATGTGAGAGGTAGCCATTGCACTTGGCTTGAAACACTTGAAACAATAAGTCGTCCGTAGGTCTTGGTGGTTGAGCGTGAGCCTCCACATTTTGGTTCTAACGGATTCAAGCTTTGAGTGCTTGCATGCTCCGAATCCAGCATTGAAGTAGGATTTTCCCCAAACCAATGCTTCAAATAGGCAGGAAGTGAGGGAGTTTGAGGGCATTTGATCTCCTTTGCAAGTAAGTTTTTTGGTTTTTAAGATTTACATGAGTAGGTTGGAGTAGAGTAGGTGTTTACTTTGTGTTTTGGATGCATTGAGGTAGGAAAAAACAAGGAAAAGAAGGGAAACAAATAGGAGGGTTATGTTGTTAAAACATGATAAAACAGGGAGAAAAAGGACTTAAGTGCGCTAAGGGAGCAAAGAAGGGGGAAGTAAAAGAGCAAGAGAGAAGGGTTTAAGAGGCGAGGTAGAAGGGGAGAGAGCTCACTTGTGTGTATTCAGTCAAGAGAGAGAGCTTGAGAGAGTAAGAGAGAGCTATAGGGAAGGAGCACATATTTGCTCACCAATTTGTATTCTCGCATCCCCTAGCTCCACAAGTATGCTTTAAGTAACATTTGATACTTGTTGATCATAGTCAGAACCTTGGTAGCAATATTAGAGTAGGCGCTTGGAGTATTTGACTGATTTTTTGCTATTCTAGACCCCTGCCATTGCACTTGGATGCTATCTATATACTTGGACAACCTCGATTGACTTGAACAGTCCAAGTCACAGTCCATTTAGATGGCAACAAAACCATCCAAGTTTGAGACTTGGACTTGGACCTTGAACTTCATTTGGCCTCAGATGGCAAAGCATTTGAGCTCCGATGATCAAGACATCACGTTCGGAAGGCACATGACTCAGATTCAGACATTCGAGTCTATAGCTTGGACATTGCAACTCAGACAAGTATACAAAACAACATTTATGGCACATCATATCCATCCCAGGTTTAGTAGAGCCTAAGTCCAAGCTAGGTGACACCCCCTTAGACCTCTAGACACATAGAATAGCTCATAGGGCTGACAGCCTTAGGAATCACAACATGACGGTCAAAAAATGACTGCAGTCCATTGACCATTAGTTGCTTATCCCACAAGAGACCCAAATTAGCTAATCGAACCTACCATCCCTCAGATCACACATCTAGAATGCAATAGAGACCAGAATGGACCATGAAGAGTGGAGTCACCTGTACAAATAAGTTGTAATTAGCTAAAACTGATTGGAAAGAGTGTGATCTGCATTACTTTCATTGAACTCACACACCACATCACTTGAACACTTGGAGTGCACCAGAAAAGGAGAAAGCCTAGTTTTGCATGGTGGATAAGCACCACCTTGAGTGCCTGAGTGCATGTAACATTAAGGATCATTTTGAATAACAAGGAACTAACACAAGATAACATAAGTCAATGAACCCACTAGTAGGAGGAGACCCCCAGACGCTAGACTAATAACCAAGAAAAACAATTATTGAATATTGAGAGGCTGGAATCATCAAGTCACTTACGGAGCAAAAAAGGCCGTCACAATTAGGGACATAGCTTTACCCGATCTGATTAACCTGATTGACACCCTACTTGTTCAGGAAACCATCGACATATCAGGAACTAGCACCAACCCTAGAGGCAATGCTCAACTTGGGGGAATTCCCAATCGATATCCAACAACTTGTAAACCAATATGACATGTAAACCAAAATGACATAGCCACCTACAACCAAGAGCAATAAGCTCAGAAGTTGAGACAAGACAAAAATGCGTAAGGTTCAACGTGTATTGGCTCTCGCCATAACCAAACTCGGACTGTGGACCAAATGTTGAGAGGGAGAGAGCACTAGAGGTAGATCTTCAGCTGAGCGAGCTTCTTATGAGGCAACTCTTAGATAATACAACTGCAAAGCAGATCGGAGCAAACCTATCAACTATGTTGCTATTGGGGCTAGGAATCACCCCAAACTCTAAGATCCAAACCAAGATTCCTACTGTTGCTAAGAAACTCGATAAGTATCGACCCAACAATAACCCGTACAACTTCATAGAGTAGTTTGAGCAAGCATGCAAGGTGAATAGCCTCACAGACATTTCTCAACGCACACTAGCTTTTAGACTTTGCCTAGGAGATAAAGGACATACATCATACACTAGACTAAATAATGTCGAACGTAATAATTTTAATAATCTCAAGAATATATTCATCAAGAGATTTTCCAAGGGTGGGATACTTTGATAACTCATTATCATGTTAATGAATGTTAGCCAAAGGGACAACGAGGATATCCAAGACTACATCATTCACGTGTGATGTCTCTTTAAGAGAATCCCAGTATAGTAGAACAACCTAACAAACGATTTGTCTCCATTGTATTCATAAATAGAATCTAAAGTAAACATCTTTACAAGACCCTGGTGAGCAATTCAAACCTGTAGAGGGACGTGCTACCTAGGATCTTCAAAGAAGCTAACGTGTGGATGACCTGCTCAGGAGAGAAGCTCAAGAGCCACAACTTGAGATAGCACTACCTCTAGATCCTCAGAGAGAGCTAGAACCATTAGCAAAAGATCCAACCAAAGCACACAAGACAAGGGAAAGAGTGTTGACCAACAAGTCAGGAGTGGGCAGATGTGAAGTTGGAGTTGGCTAAGCTTCAAGAGATGATGAGAAGGCCCACACGACCTCAATGCAATGCGTGCATTGCAGAGAAAATCACCTTCTAGCTAAGTGCGTGGATCTTAGATCAAGACCATGTGCTAATTGTGGTAGCTTTGGCCATGATGCGATGCATTGTAGATTGCTAAGATGATTCCCATACTCGCAATCATACAATCAATCGTATTACCTAGGGAATAGGCTGTTGAATTTTGCAAGGGGAGCTCCATTAGCTCTCCCAATACCCAACGACTCAAAGTCAGCCATCCCTAGGATGGACATCAACCCTATAGGGATACCCAAAGCACCTAGATCCATTGTGACCCATCCACTGAGTGACACTCTGATACATTATGTAGAGGAGCCAAATGAGGATGAAGCATATGTAAACCCTTACATCTCATCTCGTTGCCCTAAAAGGGAGCAAACCTATTGTGACAAGGCCAACCTAAGATGTCCAGAGTGTGGGATCACACACTTGTACGCCAAGTGTACTAGGTGAAAAACCTCCACTAGTTTGGCAATCATGCCATCTGTACCACTGGGGTTATTCAAAGTTAAGACACTTAATGGTGAGGCCATGTCGATTGTGCTCAATGTCATGACCCGAGCACAAAGCATGCCAATATTTATTTATCTGGGCCTAGGAGCCTTAACGCAATGTCAATAGGGAAGAAGAGGTGTAGGAGAAGGAGAAAGAGAGCTGAGGCAAAGGCTACACTCAAGATAGATAATACCACCACATTACCCAAGAGGAAGCAAGTCATGGATGCAGAAGTGGAAACATCTGCTCCTAAGACAACAGAAAAAGGGAGTGCCAAGCTTGGGGAGTATCCTGACTTGAGGCACCAATTAGAAGTAGTAGATAAGGTCAAGGAGTGGGTGAGAAAAGACCAAGAGCACCTAAAGGACATTGAACCCATAATTGAATACGAGATCGATGAGCTCTCTAGCATGAGCGAACAAATCTCACCTACACAGGTAAGATTGAGAGATGCATCTACACCCCATGTAGCACCGCATAGATAAAGCCTAGACACCACAAGCAGGCAAACCACTTGAAATCACTAGCAAAAGAGCATAGAGCTTGATGAAAAGCAAGTGGTTGGCAATCTACTCATGACATTAATGTCAGTCCCTACGACTCTACCTCCTCTAGGAGAGTTGCTTAGGCACAATCCAACACTATGGCAAGTGTTGAAGTAGTGGATAAAAGGACCTGATGAGCTTGGACTGATTGGCTTTCTTGACCATGACATAGTAACCGAATTACCAAGATTAACCCTAAACTCAGTGCATAATTTCTTTCACGTAAACACTTTTTGGAAAGGCATAGAAATGCATGTAGTTTTACTTGTCATAGCATTAGAAGATGCCATGAGAAAGGGAATCGTAGATACGAGAGCAAGAGTCAATGCGCTTAGCCATACAGTCCTGCAAGCTTGGGGTAACCCACATCTGGACATTGCAAGGTTTAATGACACATTGGCTAATGGAATGAAGGTTAGACCATTTGGAGTACTAAAAGATTGGCCCTTGAAGATAGAAGGAGTTCAGTTCTTAGTGAACATAGTCATGAAGGGAGTGGATTATGACATCTTGCTTGGACAACCCTAGATGGAAATGCACAAGTGATAGAGGATTGGGATAATAGTCTAATATTATTAGGACATAGATCAAAAGTTGTAAGAGTCAAGATGGACACTTGGAAGGCCACACAATCAACCTAGATGACATCTCTGCCATCTTGAATGGAGACTCTCAAATCACGAATTCCTATGGGCCACTAACAAAGTATATTCCTTGCCCCGAGGATGAGCGGAATTGGATACATGTGCTAGCCACCATTGATTTTCCATTCTTAGATGACGAGGAGGATTATAAGCAAGCTATGAGGATAGCCAATGAGTCCCACAAAGCCACACCATCTCAACTTCCAATTAGTAGGACCTTACCATTAGTACCACTCTACGCGATGGCCAGGAGCTCTAGTAGTCAACCAACACCTGTCCCTTTCCACGTTCCATCTAACAAATTTGGGGATTCTTGAAGACTTGACAAGAGAGCTAGTTGGTAACCTAGCTGCCAATATCAAACCCCTCAAGGACCTCATGGAGGAGACGAAGTGGTAGTGGACCAAAGTGCATGACTTGAACCTATTATGCAATTGGGCACTAATCACAAAAATGAGAAAAATGCTGAGAGTGGAAGCCTAGGAAATGATGAGCAATTAAAATATGACAATTCGGATGATGAGTATGAAGATTACTACTCTACAAATGAGAAAGGTGAGAAAGAGGCTAAGACAATAGATTACGATATAGATGGCCGAGTGATTGAACGAATACGAGTAGAATCCAAGCCACAAGAAGCCAATGTCTTTAGGATCAAAAGAGGAGTCATTAGGATGGAATGCAACTATACTTGGTTGGACTACCTAGGTGTAATAGACTATGAGCAAGCCGAATTAGTTCAACCTAGTACTACACCACTCTTTAGAACCGAATCAGCCTCAGAGCTACGAGACCACTAGGGGAAACTTCTTCTTCCAACGAAGGTCGTGAGTTTAACTTTGAGTAGAAAGTAATATCCAAAAGCGATCTCGAAATACCCCGACCACCTAAGACCAAATGCACCAGAGGACATGAAAGTCCACCTAAGGTGCAAGCAATTGAAGGAGGAAAAGAGGAGGCAATCAAAGGGGGTTAGAAGCTGAAGAGCAAAGGAAGCCCCAGGATCTATTGAAGCACTTCACAAAGTTCAAAAAGGGTGACAGGGAGTGGTCTTACTAGGAGCTAAGAGGCAAGGACAGGCAAGTGAACCAATAGAAGGACCTGTTAAGGTCAAGGAAGTTAACTTAGTAGAGGAAGGGAAAAAGCCTCGACTCGTGCTCATAGCAGATGACCTGATTGAGAAAGAGGAGGCTGGTCTCATCATCTCTTGCGAGAGTACATGGATGTGTTTTCTTGGTCCTTAGATGAACTACTAGGAGTAAATACAAGGGTCATGACTCACAACATCCCTATGACTCCCAATGCAACACCAGTTAAGCAATGACCATACTCGATGAATCCAAAGCATGCATATACCGTTAAGGAGGAGATAGATAAGATGTTGAAGACTAGATTCATCTACAAAATTGAGCACACAAATTGGATATCACCCATTGTAATTGTCCTAAAGAAGAATTGAAAGATTCAAGTGTGTGTGAATTATAAAAAGGTCAATGGTGTGACTATAAGAGACAACTATCCACTACCCTACAAAGAGCACATGCTTGAAACGGTAGTGGGGAAAGAAGCTTATAGTTTCCTAGACAGCTTCTCAAGCTACAATTAAGTGCAGATGCACCCTAACGATAAACATAAGATGGCATTTGTGATTGAATGGGGTGTATTTGCCTACATAGTCGTGCCATTTGGATTGACAAATGCATTAGCTAACTTTTAGCGCCTCATGTCTGCCACCTTTAAAGACATGCTCAGGCGAGAATTGGAGGTGTTTGTTGACAATCTATGTGTCCACTCTAGTTAGACGGAACACCTGGATAAACTTTGCACAGTCTTTGAGTGGTGTAGACTGTATAATCTCTCCTTGAACCCCCTAAAGTACCAGTTCTAGGTAAAATACAGATGTATCATAGGGCACGTAGTGTCTAAGAATGGCATTGCCACAGACTTCTCCAAAGTCAAAGTCATTGTCTATTTACTACCACCCATGAACTATAAGGGAGTTCAATGCTTCTTGGGACACATTGGGTACTATCAGCAATTCATTTTAAAATATGCATTAATCACTAGACCCCTTTGCAAATTGTTGATTGTATTTGAGTGGATCCATGAATGCCAACGCACCTACGAGGAACTAAAGAAGGCTCTTACGATCGCACCAATCCTACGAGCCCCAAATTGGAACATAACATTCCACATGCACATTGATACATCAAAGTTCACCATGAGAATTGTTTTGTGCCAACTTGGTGAACATAATCTCGATTATCTTGTGAGCTTTACTAGTAGAAAACTCATGCATACAGAGATGAATTTCTCCACAATGGAAAGGAAAGGCCTAGCTATGGTGTTCACTGTAAAGAAGTTTCGTCATTATCTTTTAGCTACACCCTTTACCTTCTTTGTTGACCACCATCAAGCTTTGCTTTATTTGGTGAATAAACCTTGTGCTACATAGGACGTATAGCCAGATGGTTACTTCTGCGTCTAGAATTTGGCTTCTCTATGGTTGTATGCAAGGTGAGCAGCATTACATGGCAAACCATATGTCCCACATACCCACAAGGGAAACTGTTGAACATGGCATCGTAGACAACTTACCTGATGTGCACCTTTTTAGCATGTCCAGTGAATGAGACTTGTTTAGGGCCGATTTAAGACCATATTGGGAAGATGACATAGTCCAAATCCTCGAGCATGGATTGCCCAAAAGATCTATAGAGAAGGCTAGGCCAAAGCACTTTATCCTCAAGATTCAGCCCTATTAGTTAATGGCCAACTAGCTCTATAGGCTAGGATGGGTTATTGTAAAGATGCATGTGTGAGTATGAGATGCATGATGTACTTGCTGAAGCAAATATGGTGGAATTACTGGAGGACACTTCAGCGGTGGCAGATACACTACAACACGCAAGGTCCTGCAATCTCAATTGTGGTGGCCCACTCTATTCTACGATGCAGCTCAATTCGTGTAACATTGCAACGAGTGCCAAAGGATTGAAATCCCCATCCATAAGGACAAGATGGAGTTGACCCTAGTAATGGCATGACAACCCTTTGAAAAATGGGGGATTGACTTCATTGGGCCGATTAGCCTTACAACATAGTACTCACATGTGAAGTACATAATTGTAGCAATGGATTATCTCACAAAATGGGCGGAAGCTTGGGTAATCATCAAGAAGAATGATGCTAGGACCACAGCTAAGTTCTTTTGGGAGTAGGTGATCTCACGATTTGACTGCCCCATCAAACTAGTTAGTGATCAAGGCATGCACTTCATTAATAAAGTGATTTCCCATTTACTATCCACCTTCTTGATCATCCATAGGAAATCCCCACCATATTACCCTTGAGCTAACAGTTAGGTGGAATCCATGAATAAGATCCTAGTAAATTCCCTAACTAAGGTGGTCTCCACCTTGCACACTAACTAGGACAATAAACTCACTGTAGTACTATGGGCGTATAGGACAGGTTATAAGATGGATGTAGGGAAAATTGACCTATGGGACTAAAGTAATCCTGCTAGTGGAGTTCTTTGTTCCAAGCTTTAGAGTGGTAGTCCAAGAGAGCGATGAAAAGGAAGCATGGACAAAACACTTGGTAGAGTTAGAACGCCTATTTGAGACCCGACTCCTAGTGACTCATGTATTGATTTGTGAGAAAGCAATATGCACAAGAGTTGGTTTGACAAACATATCAAACAATGTGACTTCAAGTAGGGCGACCTAATGCTGTTGTACTTTGTAAAGGGCCATACTCAAAAGATGAAGCTCAGAGGATTGGGACCTTTCAAGGTCCGCAATATAAGTAGAACCGGCAACATAGAGCTCGAGACTCTAGAGGAAGAGGACATATGGATTTTTTAATGAATTACTTAGTCAAGGTGGACTAGAGTTTTTATGAGTAGTAATATTTAAAGCTATGTCTTTAGTTCTTTAATGTGTAGTTGACAAACCTACCTTGATTGTTCTCTTTGTGTGTGTGTGTGTGCATGTGTGTACGCGTGTATGTGTTTCATTAAGAACTTGTTTCTATCTCTCTCTCTCTCTCTCTCTCATTAAAAAACTATTGTCACTAAAAATCTCTCTCTTTCTCCCCCTCTTTCTCATTAATATATATACATATGCATATATACATGTACTTGTGTATGTATATAGGAAGTCCTAATATGCGCACACATATGCACACACACATGTTTAGTTCAAAGAAGTATAACTATATGTTATAGCCTATGAATATTAATATTACAAAAACATGATGTCAAGTTAGCAAAGATATGCATAATGACTGATCAAGATGATGCTGTCTCTCTCTGTCTCTGTCTCTGTCTGTATGTCTCTCTCTCATTAAGTATATTGATTGAATATCGAATTTATACTTGTTTTCACCACTCAATATCCTTCTTGCCACCACAATAAATAATCCATAAATGTGCTAGATTTAATAGTGATTAAAAAAAAAACCAATGTTTAATGAGGTTGCTAAAGCCAATATTTAAAAAAATGTCTAGTGAGTGTTTGGAATGGATGCAAATGTGAACATGTTTATACACTAACCCAAGCTTATCGAAGACAACATGCATCTCATATTTATAAGTAGAGAAACTTTCCCAACGTTGTCCATACTGTGACCAACAAAGAAAAGACTATGCTTATTCTTAGAGAAAATACATTTTATTTTGTTGATAAAATACTAACATACCTCGCTTGATTAGCTATGATCAAATTTATGATAATCCTTTACTATCATTGTCTCTCAATTTGTGGAACAATAGTACAGTTGCTAAAGGTCAATATAATACAGATCTAGATCTGGATTGCTTGCAAAAATTATTTTATATTTTGAGAGAGAGAGAGAGAGAGAGAGAGAGAGAGAGAGAGAGAGAGAGAGAGAGAGAGAGATTAAAAGAGTGATGAGAGAGAGGGGGAGATATAGAGAGTATGCGATATGTACTATTTTTTATTGCCAAGAAGAATCACTATAGGTAGCCTCTTCTCAAGAAAAAACAAAGTTACAAGTCCACTTATGGCTTTATTTTTCACTCAAAAAATAAAGGGGACATCAACAACCCTTCTTGAGCGAAAAAAAGTCACAAGTCTGAGAAGGGACTTGTAACTTTGCTATAGAAAATGGGGGGAAAAGAGAGAGTAAAAGAGTGATGAGAGAGAGGGAGAGAGCATGCGATATGTACAAATTTTTCTCGCTAAGAAGGGGGGGGGGGGGGGTCCCCCTAGCAGTGGGCAAAAAAAAAGCCACAACACCACTTGAGGCTTTACTTTTTTCCCAAGAAGAAGTCGTTGATAGGCCCTTTTCAAGTGGAAAAAAAAGCCACAAGTCCAAGCAGCCCCTTCTTGGGTTGATGGACTTATATCTTTTTTTTTTTGCTTGAGAAGGGGCTATTAAACAACCCCCTTCTTGGCAAAAGAAAAAATCACCATGCCGCTTCTTCATCTCTCAGAGGAGAGAGACGCAGAGAGCAAAACCCAGGCACAGGGTTATTAGCAACCCCTTCCCAACAAAGAGAAACTCGACAAGTCTCATGCTTCTACTCTCGAAGGATACATGTAATTTTTTTTCCGGCAAGAAGGTGTGGCCATCAATAGCTCGTTTGATAAAAAATAATTCCATGTAACCTCTTTTGTTTGGGAGAGAGGACTTGTGGAATCATTCTTCATTGAAGATGAGGCTATCGGCATGTGGAAAAAAATACACATATCACTCTCCCTCTGTGCCTATATATATATATATATATATATAAAATTAGCTAGTTAGTTAATATATACACTAGTAAATTTATTAGTATTAAAATATAACTCATTTAATAAATAATATCTTAATTACCTAGTTAGTAAATAATATAAATAAATAAAAATCAAGTAATTAGCTTAAATTAGTTTGTATTAATTATATATTTTATTAATATTAATTAGTATAAATAAATTAATATTTATTACTATAAATCAATTAATAGATATTACTTAGTATTAATTAATGAGTATTTTAATATCAATTAGTTAATACTAACTAATAAATATATTAATATTAATTAATATAAACTAATTACTATTAACTAGTTTAAATTAACTAATATTTAATTATTTAATATATATTATTTTATTAATTAAATATTAATATATTGATTATTTAATTAAGATTAATTAATGTGTTAATCAACTAATTGATATTAATTAATTATTAATAATCTAGTTAGTGAATTATTAATTATTATATTAAAATTAAAATTAACTAATGATATTTAATTAATATTTAACTAATCAATATCAATTGGTTTATTGATTAATATGAATTAGTGTATTAATTAATTATTTAATTAACAATACTTATCTTATTTATTAATATTAGAGTTCTTTAATAAATTTATAAATTAATTAATATATTATTAATAAATATCAATTAGTTTATTATAATTAGTAGTTTCTTAATTTCACTTACTTTATATTGGTTGTATTTTATTTATTTAATCAATTAGTTATATTAATTAGTATTTAAATTAGTTTAATAATATTACTTAATTTATATTTATATTTATTAATTAATATAATAATAATAAACAATAAATATATATTACTAATTAATTAGTATAAAGTAATATGTTAATATTAATATTGATTAATTTATATATTGATGAACATGTTAGTATAAATAAATACATATAAATCAATATGTTAGTATAGTAATATTAATTAATTAGTATAATAAGTAATATGTTATTATATTAATATGTTAGTTATATGGGTTTTTTTGGAGGGGGGATGGGAGAGAGAGTACGACTATGTGTGGATTAGGATTGTTTTGGCACTGGGAAAGGGGTCGCTAGCACACACATTTATGTTTTCAATGAAGATGAATGAAGTGATGGAGAAGTGTAGCCATCGAAGTGCTAATTTTTAAGGATTTATGGCAAATGAGGTAGCTGCCAATTGGAGGGCCATCCACATAGTGTTCAATGGTGGTACGGACAACATAATGCAAGGACAGGAGAGATCTTGCTTATTCATTGGAAGCAAAATCTCCGAATACATGCATCACAGTATGTGCATAAGAGTTTCCAAGACGAGCATAAGCAGTTGTGCCACATGTGGAGGTGTGCAGCCATGGAAGATGATGTAACAATGTAATATCGATTCATTTGAGCTTGGTGGGCCTTAGGGAAAGTTGTGGATTGCAATATTCTAGCAATGGATTGTTGGCTTAGTTGGTGGCATATAAGATATCCACGTTGGAGGCAATACTTTGTCGGGGTAAGACTAATCCATAAGAGTAGGATATGATGTGCAATGCAATTGTTTTCTCACACTCCATACCCTCGCATGTTGGTATTTGTCTAGGTGGTGGAGGGTATTACTCATATGCCAACCACAAACTTAACAGAGCCAATGCATGCAAGCTGGTTGGTCGAGGAGTGATTTAAAGGATCTATCAGCTTGTACAATGCATGTGTTAGTGATTTGGCCAATGCTCTACTATAGAGCACAAAACGACATGCATTCATTAGTAAAAAGTTCCATGGTGTAGGACCAAGTGCATATAAGCTTTTGAGTCAACTACAACAAGGAATTAGCCCCATACTTCGACTAGTAGAAAGGATGGTTGAGGAGGTGGCAATAGAAATTGAATTGCATCAACATCCTAATTTTAGAGGGGACAATGTGATTGTAGCAAGAAAATGAAATGTTGATGGGAAAGTGGGGTCATAGGAAGCAAATGCCTCTCACAAGTGTGAGTATGTGACTGAAAACATACCTAGAAGAAAGGGCACAATAAAAATAAACTTTGAGGACCCTTTGCCTTCCAACTAGTCAAGGGTAGTATCACCAAAGTCTTCGAAGGAAATGGTGGTGGAGATAGTCCTTCATGACACCGTTTGGGCTATAAGATGGTTGGGATGGTTGGTAGCTATAGTTCTTATACATGGACCATGTAGCTATAGTCCTTATAGCCAAAATGGTGGTGGGGACCTTCGTAGTCATGTGCAATGTCAAGGATGGTTGGGAGTTAGATATAGAAAACACAAAAAACCAATAAAAAACACAACCCATGGGATGCCTGCACCTTCATTTTCAGGGATCATGAAGTGATCTAGCTCAAGAGGAGAAGCTAGCAATCAACATGGAATGCAGCACCGGTTCATGTGGTTCTCTAATGATAGTGTGGACCATACATGGAACATTTGTTTTTCCATTCATCACGCACCATCCAAAGTTCCACAAGTATGTCTTGTGGCACGAGGCACAAATTTGATAGTAGAAGAAATCCACATGTTGAAGAGTGGCGGGTTTGTTTTTACAAAAGGTGGCATAAGAAGAAATGGATGCTAATGAGGGCTCATATAGATATTCGAGAGGTGTTTTATAGGCTATAGGGAAAATGATAGACTCAGCATTAGCTCTAGATGCAACTGTGAAGGGCCACACATTGGTGAAGCCCTTGAAGCATGAGCTTTTCAAACTAAAGACACCTAACTCAAGTGTCTTGCAAGAGTGTTATGACGTGTACATTGCAAAGAACCCAACATGTAATTGTTGAGATTACATGGACCGTGTAGCAGAAAGAAAAGCATATTTGGCATGCAAGCACTTGTACTATGTGTACCTCCGAGTGTTGGGAATGGATGCAAATGTAAACATGTTTATAAACTAGCCAATGCTTATGAAAGAAAACTTGCACTTTGTATTTGGAAGTAGAAAACTTTTCCAAAACCACCTATACTATGACTAGCAAAGTAACACCAATGCTACCTCTTAGCACAATCACATTTTATTTTGTTGAGAAAATACTGTCATACAATTCACTTGGTTAGCTTGTGTCAAAATTTTGATAATCTTTTGGTGACCTTCTCTCTCTTAGTTTGTCAGGCAATAGCACTATTGTTGAAAGTTAAATCAATATAAATGTACATTTGGATTGCTTGTATGAATTGTATTATATTGAATTCATGGTGGGGGGGAGGGGAGGGAGCTATCAATAATTTGGAATTAAAGTTCTACAGAGTGGCCACACAAGCATTCACATTATGATAATATGAGAGAGAGAGAGAGAGAGAGAGAGAGAGAGAGAGAGAGAGAGAGAGAGAGAGAGAGAGAGAGAGAGAGAGAGAGAGAGAGAGAGAGAGAGAGAGAGAGAGAGAGAGAGAGAGAGAGAGAGAGAGAGAGAGAGAGAGAGAGAGAGAGAGAGAGAGAGAGAGAGAGAGAGAGAGAGAGAGAGAGAGAGAGAGAGAGAGAGAGAGAGAGAGAATCATTTACACAACATGGAGTGCTATTTAAGTGGATATTAAAAGAGAGAGGGGAAGAGAGAGAGAGAGTGTGTGTATTCTTTGCATATCACAAAGGGAGAGAGAATGTAGAGAGAGAGAGTGAGAGTGTAGAAAGAGAAAAAGAAAATACATGTAGAGAGAGAAATTGAGAAACTAAGAATGAGAGACGAGAGAGAGAGGGAGTGGGTGAAGGTAGTGGTGGTCATGGTGGCAGTGGCAAGGGGCAAGAGAGAGAGAGAGAGAGAGAGAGAGAGAGAGAGAGAGAGAGAGAGAGAGAGAGAGAGAGAGAGAGAGAGAGAGAGAGAGAGAGAGAGAGAGAGAGGGTATTGGTGGCGGTAGTGGTGGCAGTGAGGGTAGTGGTAGTGGTAGTGGTAGTGGTAGTGGTAGTGGTAGTGGTAGTGGAGGTAGCGGTGGTGGTAGTGGCATTGGTGGTGGTGTAGGTTGGTGAAGGTAGTTGTCATGGTGGTGGTGGAGATAGCAATGGTGGTAGTGGCATTGGTGGTGGTGGTGGTTGGTGAAGGTAGTTGTCATGGTGGTGGTGGAGGTGGAAATATCTAGGGGTGGAATAAGTGGACTATGTGGAACAGGTAATGCTCGTTGCCCATAAAATCTCACTCAAAAAGCTCACTTCTTGCCCTCCCCTTTAGGTGTTACACTCACAAAATTGTGTGAACTATTCAATGAAGTTGTAGGGATCATCTTTTTCCATGTACTTCTTGACTTGGTTCATGACTATGGGGATCTTCAATTGGGTTATGAATCGGGTGTTGCTCCCAACCCCACTAAGATAGAGGTAGTTAGGGTAGTGTTACTCTTTTTTATTGCAGTTGTATAGTAGTTTGATCAAAAGTTCAGAGGGATTGAGGTCAATATTCATGGTCAACCTTCTCCACAACCTCTTTGGTTCCTCCCACAAGTTCAAGGATTTATTGGACTTGCTCTTACTCAGCTTATTTTCTTTGCTTATCTAGTGTTATAATGTAAACCTAACAACTTGCTTTAAGAGGTCTCTTCTTAGTCTTCTCTCCATTGCTATGCCTACATATATATCTTTGATTGGTCTTGCTACATGTTTCACTAAGGATTCATTTATGTAACCTTTTGTACAAAGAATCAAGATTTAATATTACTAATGATTATTTTATCACATTGCATAGGTTAATAAAAAAGCCTTCTTCTATCATGATTTTTGCTTCCCCATCTTTCTCTTTGTCCTCGTGCAAGAATGTGGTGCTTTTGTTGTGTAAGAGGTATCTTTTCCTACTGTAGCCTTGCCATCTTCTTTGTTAGAGTACTTTTTTACACCTATTACTAATGTGGTAGTTGCTTTAGCTCACTACTACTGATATCCATAATGGTGATTTTGTGATAGTGTTTGATTGTTCCACAAGAATAGTTAAATTACCCATAATTTCTTAGATGTTTGCATGATGCACATGCATTCATAGCTTCAAAGAGGATTACTTGTTATACCCTTGCATCCTTGCATCCAAGATTTACTCTTTTGTCTCTTGTGTTGTTTTCATATGCATGTTGTTTCTTCTTTATGTGAGATTGTATGGTGTGCTATTTTATTGATTTGTTTACAATTTATGGCTTCTTCTAAGCACCTCGTCTCCTTTATGAATGCTTGGCATGTTTCTTGGATGGACTTCTAATAAGCTCTCTTGGCTACAATGCATTGGTCTTAACTAGCTAGCACAACTACTATGGAGCACCATTGTTGTTCATCACCATGTTGTGTTCATTCTTTAAGTATTGCATAAGGGTGATGTGGTCACTACTGGCAGCTAGGTCTATCATTTTGATTTTGCATTGTGTCCTCCACCTTCTTGACAAGGGTGATTCATCCTAGACATGCAAAATGTTTACACTTAAGATTCAATAGCTTTTTTGGCTTCTCCACCTCTAATGAATATTGTGTAAGGGGCATGGATGATTCAAACATATTAATATCTAATGGTTACCCTATTTTTACATGCTAAATCTTTTAATATGTCTCATAGTATTGCAAGCTGACTAATCCTTGCATGTATGTCAAAGACAAATTGGTATTCACTAGTTCTAAGGAGGCTACATGAAAAATTTCATCATATTGATGGATCAACTATTCAATTTCAACTTGAAGCCTCAGATGGTTTAAGCATGTGTATTTTAGAGAAAAACGTAAGTTGCAAAGTTTTAAAAAAAATTCTTTTTAATGGAAAAGGATGAAGAATGGTTAGGGTAAATAAGATTACCAAATTTAGCATGCATTACATTGAATGTCGTACTTGTGAGTGACTCTATTGGTTACCATTCTGTACTTATTGATGGGAGAACACAATATTCTCATAGTTAGTTTACATAATTAATGGAGAAATAAAAATTGATATAAAAATACATAATAATTGTAAAAATTCCTTGAAATGTAAAAATTTAAAACTTACAATGAGATGGAAATTGTTGCTATATAGAAGGCACTAGGTGAATACCCTTTGTAGAATATACATATTGGATGTCGACATACCATTTTTTTTCTTATTACTTGAATCCCAAATTGCTCACATTTTCTCTTTTTAATTTTTTGATCATTGTTATCCAATCATGGAGCTTGTAGGTTGTTAGCTACCACATATCATCCTATCTTCTATCGTACTATATGTAAGCCTATATAGAGTTTGGAGGAGTTGAGGTGTCAAAACAATGAGAGCTATGAGAGAAATACAACAAAAAGGACACAAACAATTTTTTTTGAAATAAATATTAAATCAAGAAAAATACTTTGAAAGTTTAATCCTAAGGTGACTTAAAAGACCAAACTTATAAAAATTCATATAATGGTGTTGAAAGTAAGAAAAATAATGAAAAAGTCATTATCATTGATAGGTTTTTGGCTAGAATTGCCTTGTGAGAATAAGTTTAGAGACTTATTTTAACCTTTTTCTAGAGATAGATGAGGTTTGGCCAAATTACTAGAAAGTCAAATGTCACATTAGAACACACATAGAAGTTTGCTATTTGCCTATTCACCAATCCCGTTATTTAGTGAAGACTAATTAAAAGGCTCTTTTTGGTTCAAAATTTTCCCTATGGTAATAGTCATATATCTCTTTTTTAGATATATCAAAGTTTTCCCTTCTAGACATAGCTAAGGATTCACCAAGAACTACCAAAGGAACCAGTATATCATGAGGATTTATTTTCATTTGTCTTTTCAAGTTATAAACATGTCATTTGATGGGTTCTCACACCTCTAATAGTCTAAGCCACGATGTATTTTCCAAATATGAAATCATATTTGACATGCTTATTTTTTAAAATACATATCGTAAGCATATTTTAGTCTAAAATATACTTAATTTGAGCTCTCTACCTAGCATTATGAGTTCCTCTCCTCGAGAACTTAATTCGTATTTGAACTCCTTAGAGTTAGAGCTAGGACTTGCCTCAAGCTCCACCTATTTCTTAGATTTCCTTTATGGTATCCTCTTTGATGGAGATAATTGATTTGGTGGACTCTTCATCTTTTGTATATGGTTGCTATCTACTCTCCCACTTGAATAAACTTTTAACATGAATGTATAATAGTTGACAGTACCTTATCTTGGATAAAAGAAGACAATGCAACAATAGGGTTTTCTTCTTGTTGAACTCCATCTCTCAAAGGAGATGCACATTGAGTTTTAACCAATTTTGTCATATCCAAGCTAAAATCTTGGATAGTTTAACTATTAGAAACTATCAACTAAGCGATGGGGCTATTTGGATCTACATAATTACATGAGATAACCTTCCCATATTGCTTTGGTTTGTCACTTGATTAGGGTACTCTTGTTTGGTATTCTTTGTTGAAGGCCCTTCAACTACTACCAAATTGTCATGGCTTCTCAATAACTTTGAAGCTTTGCTTTGTCTGAGGGTGCATTGGCTCCTCCTCTCACTAGAACTAATTTGATGTCAAAGGCTTGGATCTAGACTCTAGAGTTTCAAGTTTTTTTGGCTCCTCTTTAGGTTTTTGTTTCATATGTGAGGACTTTGATGGTAGAGGAGACCATTTTTGTACACCTAAGGATCAGTCTTAGATCCTTCAATTTGCTTTTGCCTTGATACTTGTGTGGTCTTACTTTCCTTTGTGGAGACACTAGAGCTGAAAATAATATTGTCTTACCAGGGGTTGGATACTTTAGTGGCTTACCCTATTTGCCACTACCATCTCCACCCTTACCATTGACTTGATGTTTGCTACTCTTCTTTGTCATAGTGGTGGGGGGAAGAGTAGTCAAATGAACTAGAGGTATCCTCTTCAAGAGTATAATCACACATATTTTTGGACTTCTTGCTACTCTCTTTATGAGTCATATCCATAGCAAAGATGATTCACAATCAATAGACAAATAATAAATATAAGAATTAGAGTTATTATCTCAAAAATCACTTTTGATACAATCTAGTAGCTATATATATATTTTGTTATAAAATTTGATTCCATTAAAGAGACTTGAACTTGACAAGGAGAAATAAGGTGATGCAAAATATCAAGTCAATGAAACATTATGGTTAAAGCTAAAATTAATTTATAAAATTCAATAACAAGTAGCAAAAATCCTTACAAGAGAAAGTAGCAATTGATGTAGCACATCATGATGAAGTATTGAAAGTGATGATATTTAATAATATACAGAATACATTTGTGCAAGATGTAGTGTATCAAGTTGGAGAGAAGTTCATAAAGACAGGAGTACTACTTCACATGATACATTGAATCAAAACTTGAAGAAACATCTAACTAACTTTAAGCATTGTGTTAAGTAGGTGAGTAATCCAAAGCAAACTTGATTTATTGCATCACACCAACAAAAAATATTCGCAAAAAGTCCAAGCAACTTGATATCCTACTTCAGCTTGGCTCTCAAGTTAATTGAATTTCTAGGAAACTTGAGGCATTGCATCGAGTATGATGAATAATGATCCAAAAATCAAGCAAACTTGATACATTACATCTATTTAGGTCCAAAAATGATAAAATTGCAAGAAACTTAATGGCATCAAGTAAGACAAAAACACAAAAAAAACTAAGTGAACTTGAATCAAGTGGAATAAAAATTTAGCTAAAATCCCAAAAACTTGATGCACTACATCAATTTGCTAAAAATTAGTGGACTTTCTAAAAATCTTGATCCACTGCATTAACTTGGCTAAAAAGTTAGCAAACTGTCTGGGAAATTCAATCACATTGAATCAAATGTGATATTGGAAAAAATTATAGGAAACTTGATACACTACATTGAGTTACAAAATTTAACAAAATTCCAAGTAAAAGATGTAATGCATCAAGTGGGGCCAAAATTTGACCTAAAATTTGAGTGATATTGATGTAGTACATTAAATCAATAGAAATATTAGTAATAATTGCAAGAAACTTGATGCATTATGTCAACTAGACCTAAGTATTAATATAATTTCTAAGAGCCTTGTTGCACTAAATTAAGTGGAACTGAAAACAGTAGCATCACTCTACTTAAACTTGAGGCACTGGATCAAATTGATGCAAATATTGACAGATATTCAATACTTTCCATGAAGTTGTCTACAAGAACTTAAATGTTTCTTAACACCTTGATGTAGTGCATCAAGTTTTCTTTAGTCTTAATAAGAAAGTTCCCAAGTTGAGTAATTAAACATGTCTATTATGTTCACTAATGTTTACCTACTTTTACCAACCATTATTCTCAATTATTTCATTATATAAATAAGAACCTATAAAATCCAACTATCTAGATCTAAGAATTCAGTTTCTTGCTTGAAAATTTATATTTTCCATAAAAAGGATTATTTTTGGAATCTTTTAACACTAGCCAAAAATCACTTACATTAGTATTTTGAGTTATTGTTGCAAGGTTGTTGTGCTAGATTTGTGTGGGCTACTCGTGCTCCTTCTGTAATGCTCCTTTACTCTAGCTTGTCGAGGTGCAAATAAGAGGAATGAAATATGCATCCCTTCTTATAAACAAATATTTCCCAACTTAGCATGTCCTCAAACCTTATCCCTGACCCTAAGCCTAATCTAAACCCTAATCTCAACTTGATGCCTCATAAAAGATCCTTGTTATTCCACTTTGCTCTTATCATTGGGTTCTAGAATTATCATCTAAGTCATTTACTTCTAATTCTCATGTTGGCACCTATATTGTACCTTTTCTCTTCTATGAATGAATACTTTGTCTTTTGATTGTTATGATGGATCGAATGCTCTATCCTTTTAGTCCTTTGACTTGTATATCTTATCAAGTGTATGCAATCCAATGTAGATTACAAAGAAAAATGATATGCCTATTGCCTTTTGATTCATTTGTTTCAAATAGTTTGGAGGACAGTAAAGGTTCCCTAAATGATGTAGAGTTGCAATAATCAAAGCATGTAGATCAATCACACTATCAACATCATACATCATTTGAATATGTTTCATATATGTAGGAATGTTGTGGTGGTAAAATTTGTGTGCTTTTAAAAGAATAAAATAAATTATGGTATGGAGTTTGCTATATTACTTGTAATAAATACCGTACAAATCAAGTATACATTTCAACGTAGTTGTTGTCCACAGAATTGTCATGGTACATATGATTATTGAAAGTTGAAGACACTATGGCAACACTATTTTTCTGTGATGTATAGTTAGTAGGATGGTTTTCCTTCTTCAATGTTAATGCCATGGGTATGTGGAAAGTTTGAATATTGTTAACATAGTGATTTGCAAGACAACCTTTTACATAGGCTTGAACCTAGGTAAGGCTTGTCTTGAAAGAGTCAAATGTACGATATCTATGTTTGATGGATACACATTTGAGCCAAACATTACCATTGGTCCTCTAGTCAATGTCATGGTTTCTTGGATAGGAATGTACTTTAAGGAACATTATGAAGTCATGCCAAACAACAATTAAAAGGTTACATCTTGCCATTAACTTTACTAGGATTGAAGTGTATTCCATTTACCAGCAAGCTATGGTTCAAAATGTAGACAAGTTTGTTATCTATCCATATTTCACTAGATCGTGGAAGTCTTTCTTCAACAATGTATCAACCCCAAGGAAAATGAGAATCGGAGTATGTAGCATCTATGCAAATTTAAAAACTTGATAAAGAATGTAAGCGATGAGGAGGAGAATGGGAATATGTAGCATTTGTGTAAATTCAAAATCTCAACAAAAGAATGTAAGAGATGAGGAGGAGATTGTAGTGCCTGTAATGGCAAAGGAAGCACTATAACTTCATTGTAAAGAGTAATGAACAAAGAGAAAGGAGGCCATGCACCATAAACATAAGTGTTTTGATGTAATGGAAAGATATATTAGACTTGTAATTGATGGTATAGACCAAAACAAGTAATGCTTACCTCATTTTCCTCATCTTCCAAAGCATGTGAGTGAAGAAACCCTTGTTCCATTACATTTAGTGGGATGCCTTATGTACCATGGAGGAGTTCATCCTAAAGTTTCCTTTACTTATCTTAATTTTCATAATGATCCTAACCTTACAATCATAATTTTGAACATTTTATTCTCTGGATGGAAGGATGCTTTATCACATGTTCTACATTTATAGTTAGATAACACATCACGAGAAAAAAAATTAGATAGTTACGGGCTACTCAATATGATTTGTACACATGGATATATTTCAAAAAATAAAATTGAACTATTTGATGGTCAGTCATACACATGATCATGTTGATCAAACCTTTAGTGCATCTACTAAGTGGTTAACTTGGCACAATACTTTTAAATTACCTAAAATGACATGTATAATATAGAATGCTTATATGCCAAAGCCAATTGTCATGCACCGAATAGAAATATATGATTTGAATATTTTTACATATGGCTCAAAGGTAAAATCTTTGCACAAGTTGAATGGTGTAACATTTCAACATGCGTTTCCATCAAAGAGAGAAAAGGAAAGTGATAATGTATATCCATATGGGAAGATGTTCTCTTTTAGTAAGGAGTGGTTGCCTTTAAGGGGACTTAAGTTATTGGAGTTATATCCCATATATAATAATGTTTGCAAAACAAAACAAGAATCACTTGATTCCATTAAAGAAGGAAAAGAATCATCCAAGAAGGGATGAGAGATAGACCATGTATATAATAAAGAAGGTATAATTCAAAAAGTTGAATGGTGTAAGCTTTCAACATGTGTTTCCATCAAAGAGAGAAAAGGAAAGTGATAATGTATATCCATATGGGAAGGCGTTCTCTTTTAGTAAGGAGTGGTTTCCTTTAAGGGGACTTAAGTTCTTGAGTTATATCCCATATATAATAATGTTTGCAAAACAAAACAAGAATCACTTGATTACATTAAAGAAGGAAAAGAATCATCCAAGAAGGGATGAGAGATAGACCATGCCAAATGTATATAATAAAGAAGGTATAATTCAAAAAGTAATAAAGCATGCAAGCACACAGGATGTGACTTGGTGGCAAAATTTTTCCAGGACGACCAAGAGAAAATACATACAAAATACAAAATGATGATTGGAAACTAACAAAACCTTATGCATGGCCTAAAAGTTTGAGTACTATAGATCCTCTTGTAAGGAGTAGCATACAAATGTCAAAGGAGATCAAAAGATCTGACATCTTGAGGAGTGAGAAACATATCTTGATAGTAGATGATCAAGAGAAATAGATAAGAAGCTACAAGAAATATGGTAGGGTTATATAAATGATATTAAGGTAGGCTCAATTGTGGCAACACTGGGGGATGAGGACGTGAGATGGATCATCCATTTTGGATAACAAAAAGTTTTAGATACTTCATGTATGTGTTTCTCTATGGAGGTACATTGCTTTCAAACAAAGCATAAGGATGCACTTGCAAGTAAGTACACACTAGCGATAAGCTATGCAAGAAATCTTAAAACAAAAAGAACGCGAGTAAAGTCAAGGCAATGCATATTGAAGTTGATGTGGGGTGGATATATTAGTGTATGATTTTTTCCTTGTAGCTACTTGAAATATTTAAACATAAACCATTGAAATTCTTAAAGAGAAAGTTCCTACTTTGGAAGAAGATTGATGATGATGAAGTTGGTCATGATGAGCCTAGGGAAAGTAGATGTGCTAGAAGTAGAGCTCAAGGCTTGGAAAATCAAGATTTACATTTAGATGAAAGAAATAATCTTGTTGATAGCAAAGAGAGGATGTATCATCTACTTAAAAAGGTGAATAGATAGAAGCCAATGATACAAATGGTACAATATAAGAGGAAGATGAAAAAGAGGAATTATCCAAGTTTGAGCATGAGGAGGTGGAGCAGCAAGTCAAAGAGTCACTACTACAAATGGGGTTGATTCAGCCAAGCCAATTACCTTTTGCCTCTCCGATGTTACTTATTAAGGAGAAAGATGGGACATTCTGCACGTGCATTGATTATAGGGAATTAAACAAGTCTACCTATTGATTGTTGAAATGAACTATGTTTTTTGGTTGATTTTTTTTGTTTTTGTGGGGCGGTTGAATGGATGGTTTTATATGATGATTGAATGGTTTGGAAGTGTTTGAGAGTGTTTTTGATGAGGTTGGTTATGTTTTGGAAGCTCATGATATTTTATAGTGGAGATGTGATGTTTTGTTATGTTCTAATGATGTCATGATAGTGTTTGATTGGTTATGTTAGCTTCTATTTTGTTCCATTTTTCTTGGTTCTAATGCTTTTTGTTGACCTTGTGTAACCATCTATCGATCTTTTGTAGACCCTCTGTTCCTGTTCTGTTCTATTCTATGTGCCTTTGTAAGTGTTCTGTTGGATGAGGGTGTAGTTTGGGAAAGTTTTCTAGTCTTAGAAAGAGGTGAATGCAAGTTCAAAAGAGCAAGGAAGTGGAAGAAGTCGCTACTAAAGACTCAAGAGAAGACTGGAGTGAAGTGACAGTAGTGAACTGTGAAGAGTCACTGTAGTGGCTCTGGTGACCTTTCATATTCGACACACCTCTTGGGAGAAGTATCCATGACCAAAGAAGGGTTATTATGAGGGCTTATTGAGTATCGTGGTGAGGATATGACGTACTATTTAGAGAGAGAGAGAGAGAGAGAGAGAGAGAGAGAGAGAGAGAGAGAGAGAGAGAGAGAGAGAGAGAGAGAGCCAATTCTATGCCAAACAATGTATCTACATATGAGAGATTGTGAGAGAAAGCTATGAAATCTTTGAAGATGAATCATATGTGATATCTTTCCATTCAAAGTGGAGTATTATTTTGTGTTTTTAATGTCTATTAAATAATTCTATGAAGGATATTAAGAGAATGATGGATTTTGTTAAAGTTAAAGCTATGGGAGAATTGTTTTTATGAAGCTACATGAAGATTTCTTGTTCATGGTGTTGTTTTCCTTGTTGTGGACAAATAAAAGATGAAAGAGATGGTTGTTGATGATACAAGATAGATTTTATTGTAGTAGAAACCCTATTTCCTTGGTGTTCCTTTTGGGACTCCATGTTTTTGGTGTGCAATCGGGGAAAACTGCCATCAACAAGCATCAGAAGAGGTTGAAAATGAAGGAAATGGCATTGCAAAGAAGAGAAGAATTCAATGGAAGCTTGGAAAGTTCCTTCAACCACTGAAGAATTGGAGATTCTTATTGCCAAAGCCACTTTCCCCAAGAAGTTCATCCCACAATGGCATAAACATATTACCATCACGATGCAAGCTCTATATGGTGGACCATTCCCTGTCCCTGTTGAAGCAACAGAGACATGCATCTTGGTAGCAAACTGTTTGGAAACAAACTGAAGTGCATAAACAGAGAGAATGGCCATCCATGGGAGATTTGGCATTCATTGAGAAGTTTCCAGACATTATCAAGTGGGAGATTGTGAAGAAGCTTCAAGAGTCATGGTCAGTGGAAGTTCACGAAAACAAGAAAGAAAAGAGTTGAAACTTGTTCATGGATGCTCAATAGCAGGACACGTGGGACACATGGTGTACTGAAAATCTCCTATTTGTCCAATTATCAACCCAATGAAGTTGGTAGACAGAGTTTTCTTCACAACATACAGTGTTGAAACCATTTCCCCTCTGTAGCAGTTTGAAAACTAAATTCAGAGAAAAGCAAGAAGTAGAAGAGATGTTGGCTAGAGAGTCCTCCACAGACGAAAGCCCCCTCTGATTCTCTTCTATTGAGTACAGACCAATTGGGTGGAGCAACTCCCTGATGAATGACGCGATCAAGAGGCAAGCACTAGAACGAGTACAGAGGTATGTGAGAAGAGAAAAGGCAAAAATCAAGGCCAAGGAACGAGCTTGTAGCAGAAGCCTGCTTTGATTCCCTAAAAGCACTCTTGATAGAAGTCCCCATGGTGACTCAAGGTCCCCTTCCTAGTCAAATCCATTATGGTAATATTGATGGCAGGCTAGCAAGTGTAGTCTCGTTGCCCATTTTTAAGGGAGAGTACAATGAAGACCATGATCTTCATGTAGCAGAGTTTATGGTAGCATGTGTGGCTAACAATGCCAGAACCCCCGAGCATTGGTTAGCAATATTCCCCGCCACTTTCAAAGGTGCGGTATTTCAGTGGTATGAGAGACAAGCATTAGGAACTTTTGGCACATGGGATGACTTGAAGTTGGCCTTCCTTAGATCACTAAATTCAGGCGTGAAGGTTTTGAAGAGTGAATGCGAGAGAAGTTCATTAACCTAAGTCAATCCTCTGGTGAAAGAGTAGAAGCCTATGTCTTGCAAATGGAATCCATACTGAAGAGATGGACCAACCATCATTTGGATGAAGGCATCCAAAAGGGAGTTTTTCTTATAGGCCTACAACCAGAAGTTCATAAGTTCGTGGAATTGAGAAGACTAGTCAATCTGCAAGCTGCGATGGAAGGTGCAAGATTATATGATGAAGTTGAAGCAATACTATCAATGACCTTAGGAAGATGAGTCCTACCTCCTCCCATGCCAGGAATGGTATACCCACCAAATGCAGTTCCAAGGACAGTTCCCTACCCCTACCCCCATATGCAAATAGTGTCGCAGTATTGTGCATCAAATCCATAGTGGCCGCATACGATAATGCCTCAAATAATGGTTCAACCACAACAACAATGGCCTCAAAGAGTTCCCCCAATGGCGACTCAACAACAATGGAATCCTACCAAGTGGAATCAACAACCCTCAGTCGCAATAGGATCCTTGAATCAGATCAGAAGAGAGGACCCTCTAGATCAACCCAACCATTGTATGCAATGATCACATAAGCTTCCCAAACCCTTACTACAAGTACTCCAGGAGGCAAAAATTTAAAGGACTATCTGTCCAATTCAATCTCAAGTATTAATAAATAACTTATGGATGTGATTTGTTACAGAATAGCTACAAATGTTGAAGGTGAATACCGGCAATACTTTCAAAGTGCAGTGATGCGGAAGCGTAGGACAAAGACTGAGAGAGAGTGAACACAGAGAGAAGAGAGAGAGAGAAAAGGAGATAGTGTAAATGCAAAAAATTTGCAGTGTAGTATGTTGTATAAGAGTGCAGAAATATACTCAAGGGCAGAGCAGAGGAAATATCTGCGTATGCCTCCAACTTGATGACCTCGATCTCCGTCAGCACGAGCATAGTCAGTCTCAACCAACAGATCTCAAGATCAGAATCTGAAGTGAATAGATGGGAGATTCTGGCACCACCTGATTATAAATAGCCAAAAATAAAGAATGCCCAGCACCAAGTCGACTACATTAAATGCAATAGAGTGCAGAAAAAAAACTATCAGATTGCAGTCTGCCATGTGGCACCTATGCAGATTGCTGATGTGGCTACTGGCATCCGTACTGCTGATGTGGCACTCTACCGTACTCTCCTATCCACCGACTGTCCAAGAAATGAATGTCTAACACCCCCTCTCAGATCCTGGATGGGTCAAAAGACTGAGGAATCTGGAATGCCGCTAAAGAAAAGTGTGGGAAAGCACCTTCATAAACAAATCTACAAGATTATCCTCTGTCTTGCAGTACTCCACATCAAGGGTCCCATCCAGAAGCTTCTCCCGAATGAAGTGATACTGGATCTCAATATGCTTCGTCCGGGCATGGAATACACGATTCCTTACCAAGGCAATGCAACTCTCATTGTCGCATCACAGAAGAGTAGGATGAGTCTGGGGGGGCAACCAAGCTCCTCCAACAATCTCTGAAGCCATACAACCTCACATGTGGTGGAAGATGCAGCTTGATACTCTGCGTCAGTAGAAGAAAGGGTTACTATGGGCTGCTTCTTACTACTCCAAGAGATAACACCTGTACCCAAGGTAAAACAGTAGCCTATAATAGACCGTTGGTGGTCCACATCGCCAGCCCAATATGAGGCACTCCAACTTGCAAGAGCTAGATCAAAAGCATCTATACCTACGGGATAAGAAATCCCTAAGTTAGAGGTCCCCCTCGAATATTGAAGAATCCTTAGAGTAGCCTACCAATGCACCTGTTTAGGTTAGTCATGAACCTTGCCAAAAGACCCACAACAAAACAAAGATCAACACAAGTGTTGAGAAGCCAAATCAAGGATCCAATCAGCTGACAGTAGCGTGAAGCATCCATCATAGGAGAATCTGAGTGTGAAGTGGCCTTCTAGTTTGGATCCATGGGAGTAGTAATGGGCCGAAATCTCAAAAGTCACCAAGAGTTCTTGAATGTACCTCTATTGAGAGATGAAAATCCCCCTTTGAGACTGATAAATCTCGTGACCCAAGAAGAAATAAAGAATCCCTAAATCCATAATCTCGAATGCCTGATGTAAAGCTATCTTGGTCCCTTAGACCTTCTGTGCATGATCCCCTGTCAACATACAACACAAACAACACGTAACCAACCTCAGAAGTGTGCACATAAAGCTACGGATCAGCCTTGGAGCACCGATATCCCACAAATTTGACTGAAGAAACGAGTCAATATTCTCGTTCCATGCATGCGGAGCCTACTTGTGGCCATACAAGGACTTCTTCAACCTGTAAATGTTCCCATCCGAGGATCCAAAGCTAGGAGCCTGCTCAACATAGATCTCCTCCTGCAAGTCACCATTCAAAAAGGCCGACTTCACATCCAACTGATAGATAGGCCATCTCCTATGGCCAGCCAAGGAAAAAATAGCTCGAATAGTCACCATATGAGTAGTGAGGGCAAAAGTATCATGGAAATCAATGCCTGGGTGCGTTGAGCAAAACCTTTAGCAACAAGGTGAGCCTTGTGCTTATCCAAAGAACCATC
The DNA here is from genome assembly GCF_053477565.2 of Lygodium microphyllum. NCBI lineage: Eukaryota > Viridiplantae > Streptophyta > Polypodiopsida > Schizaeales > Lygodiaceae > Lygodium > Lygodium microphyllum. The sequence continues at coordinate 1,789,011 of NC_141151.1, read as the reverse complement.
GCTAAGGTACTTGGTCTTGAAGACCCACTTAACACCAATCACCTTCTTGTGAGAGGGATGAGGCACAAGACACCAAGTGCCATTCCTCTTAATAGCCTCCAACTCGGCTTCCATGGCTTTACGCCAATGATCAGAGCAAAGCGTCCTTTATGGAAGTGGGCTCACGATCCTGCATAACACGGGTCGGCAAATAATAGTTGGAACAAAAAGGCTCCGAAGAATGTGCTTGGTTCCTCCATGACCTCTGCGGTCAATCTTGTGGTTCCCACTCCTTAGGGACCCTCTCAATCCTTGAATCTCGGAGTGTGTCACAGGCCCAATGAGGAGGAGGCCGAACCTCTCCCCCCGTCGCTCTCCATCTACTAAAGACTCAGGAACATCCACTGGGGGAAGCTCCTCGAGGGTGGCTGGTGGAAGTGAAGACTCGAATCAAAAGAAGAATCTCCATCAAAAGACTCTGGCTCCAAAGGAACTGTCTTGGGAGCCCAACTCTCCCCTGGATCGCCAAGGAGAGGGCACTCCTCACCCCCCTCTGTGGTTGGAACTTCCACGAACCGCACATCTCGGCTCGTGTAGACATCCCGCTTGACGGGATAAAATAGACAATAACCTTGGGACTTGGAGCTGTAGCCCCTACAAAAACCTATCGTCAGGAAGTCGCCTCGAACTTATCACATTGCATCTTCAGAATGTGCACATTAGCATCACACCCAAAGATCCTGAAATAAGAGACATCAGGATTAGTCTTGAAGTAAGCCTCAAAAGGTTTCATCCAATCAATGGCAAAAGTGGGAGATTGATTGAGGATGTGAACTATGGTAGCCACTGCCTTGGCCCACAGAAACTGAGGTGTCTGTCAGTGCTCCATCATGGTGCATGCCATCTCGATCACACTTCGATTCTTCCGCTCCAAAATGCCATTCTCTTGGGGAGTGTTGGTGTTAGAAAACTCCTGGTGAATGCCCCTATTTGCACAAAAACGAGCAAACTTATTAGATATAAATTCACCTCCCTTGTCTGAACACAAGGTCTTCAGTTGCCGGCCTGAACAGTTCTCCTCAAAGAGAAGCCAATCCTTGAAGTGAGAGAAAGCCTCCGACTTTGAAGTCAAGAAATAGGCCCAAGTCATCCTGATGTAGTCATCTACGATCAACATAAAGTACAAGCTCCCCTTCAGGGACTCGGTCCTCATCGGGCTACAAAGATACGTAGATACAAGCTCCATGGGTGAAGTAGACCGCCTCAAAGATTTGTTGGGAATCGCATCCCGATGCAATTTTTCACGAATGCAGGAGACACATGGCTGATGGCTCACCACTATATCTGGCAAACCTTGGACAAACGATCCTTGCGACATCTTCCAAAGGTACTCATAGTTTAAATGGCCAAATCGAGCATGCCATAGCTTGGACTATGTATGAGAAGTAAGAAGAAGAGAGGTAAGAGATGGGGAAGACTTCAACTTGTAGATGCCATCCTCCTCATACCCTGCAGAGAGAACCTTCCTCGATCCACGATCAAGGACGCAAACAGTATCACTGTCAAACTCCACCAAGAGACCAAGAGCACAAATCTTATTGATCGAAAGCAAATGGTACCCCAAGCCTGGCACATGTAACACCTCAGAAGTGTGGGTACCACCACATCCATTTAGAATAAGCTGCATCTCACCCCGTGCAGCAATAGACACATAAGAGCTATCTCCAATGAGAATCTACCCATGAAAAGGTCGCAAATAGGAAACACCTTTGGAAGAAGGAGTCATGTGCCGTGAGGCACCAATGTCGACAATCCACTCTCGAGCCTAGGGAGTTGTCATCGCAACATCAGAAGTCTTCGATGTAGAGTCCTCAATGACTGCTAAGTGTAGAAAAGTAGTTGATGAGGGTGCAGCCACAGCTCCAGAATCCTTCGTGTCCTTCTTCTTGGTGTCCTTTTTGTCTTTGTCAGGGCAATCCTTCTTCTAGTGACTAGTCTTACCACAAATATGGCAAGTTGATTCCTTCTCCTTGTCCTTCTTGGATTTGTTGTCCTCCTTCTTCTTCTTTTGGTCCTTCCCCTTCTTCTGCAAGGCTGGACCAACCAAATCCTTCGATTTGGAAGCATTCAGTCCCTTCAATTGTTCCTCTTGGTCCAAGAGCATATGAACCAACTCTTCCCACTGAAGAGTAGACTCCCGCCTTGAAGCAATAAGAGTGGAATAAAAGGTACCAAATTGTGGTGGCAACTTGGATAGTAATGTGATCGCCATGTCTTCGGAGGAAATAGGCTTCCCTACATTTTGAACCTGCATGTGAAGTTGCCAAAGCTTGTTGATGTGTTCCTGAAGCGAATAAGACTTATTCACAGACAAGGTCCGCATCTGCACCTCCAAAGAAACCCTCTTCATTAGGGTCATCCGATTGTACATCTGGAGCTCCAACCATATCTCTCAAGCCACCATCAAGTGCTCTATGTGAGCTATCATAGCTGCAGTGCAAGACATAAACATAAAAGATCGAATCCTGGCATTCAGTTTGTCCCAATGAGACTGGGCCTTGGTCTGGGCCTTGGTCAACTCTGCACAAGCATTGGAAGAGAGTTTGGACCATCCCTCACCGAGGGCCTGTGAATCTCCTCCATCACCAGTTCTACCAAATCATAAGACTCCAAAATGGCCAACATCATCACCCACTAGATGCAGTAATTGTCACCATCAAGCTTTTGATCCATGGAAGAGCTGGTAGGATAAGCATCTTCCTGTCCATTATCGCCTGGAACTCCAAATCAGTCTCTGTAGACATGTTAACCTGCAATACTTGCACAAACACAAAATCAGCTCCCTCCGACTGTGTAATCGCAACCTTTTAGGACTGGTTTCTACACTGCCCAAACCTTCTTCACTCACCAAAGGCGATGAAAAAGTAAAATCTGCAATGGAAGGCCTCAAAGGCACCCTTCCTCCCCTTCGAATAGTAATAACCTGTAGCAAATTCACCAATTAGACTCCTTTCCTGCACGCCCATGCTCGCTTCAGCCTTGATTCGATGCGTAGCCCTCCCGCACGCCCTCGAATCCTGGAAACGTAGGCTTGTTTCATGCTGAAATCTCCTCTTCAGATATGTTCAGGCCTTAGTCAGATGTCTCAACCAATAGATCTCAATATCAAAATCTGAAGTGAATAGATGGTAGAGTGTGCCACTACCTGACTATAAATAGCCAGGAAATAAAGAATGCCTAGCACTAGGTCGATTGCATTAAATGCAGTCGACTGCATAAAAAAATAATAAAAAGTTGTCCAATTGCAGGCTACCACGTGGCACCTGCATAGACTATTGACGTGGCTACTGATGTGGCACTCTGCCATACTCTTGTGTCCACTGACTATCCACGAAATGACTATCTAACAAATATATCCACTCCTGCGGGAGGTGGGAGAGATGTGATGCATTCTAATATATGGTGTAGGAAGTGCCATCAAGCACGACATTCAGTCATTGAATGTACCCAAAAACCTACCATTCTAGAGCCTTTTGTTCATACTATTTGAGGAAGAACAATACATAGGATATTTGCTCTCTGAAAAGGAGTTGCGTGATAAAAGAAAGAAACTTGCTAAAATCCAAAATAACAACGTAGGACATTGGACCAAAGCCTAGGGAGTTCATTTCAGCCCAAGGAGGTTTCCCTCTCAGAGTTACAGAGGATGACAGTTTGGTGGTGGCTAGAGATCAAAGGTGGAGTGTTATAGATGTGGAGAAAAGGGTCATATCTCACCAAACTGTTCAAACCCTAGAAGGTCTATGGACTATAAGCCCTTATGTAGCCAATGCAAAGGAGAAGGCCACATTGCAAAAGACTGTTGTCCAAGTCCCGCTTCTGTGAAAGCCACTCCTTATACCCAACAGAAGACCCAAGAACCTACTTCCACTTTGGTGGAATTAGAAGTTGCTACAATAACATGTGCAAAGAAAGGAGAACCCGCAAGTCTAAAAGAGAATGTTCCCTCTGCAAAGACCATGAAGTTCAACCTTCCTAGGGAGAAACATAATGATCCTCAAGGAGAAGAGGTGTAGATGTTGAGGAAGGCAAAGCTGAGGAAGAAGTTCCAGAAGCCTCGGAAGTCAAAGATCCCTTGTTGTTCAACAGAATGACTATGGTACCTGTTGGACTGATTAATGAGTCACATCATATGCAAAGCCTCTATAAGAAATGGATTAAGAATAATAGGCCTTACTTCAGTAGTGGCTCTTGTTTCCCAAAGTTACCCTTCCTAAGAGAAGATGATGATGATGCACCTTGCCAACAACTCCTAGCTCTATAACTTAAACGAAACGTAGAAGGTTCATGTTATGTGACGTTTTTGGATGATCCTCGGGAGACGAGTCCTCGAGCCAAGAAGTAAGTCATCCTCAAACCAAACCCGAAATCACTCTAATACCCTTTCAGCTTCCCAAAGAGTGAGCTAAGCCTCCATTAAAAGAGGATATCAGTTCCAGTGAATCATTAGAAGAGGAGACTACTCCCTTTGAAGGCATCGGATCTCTACTTAGAAGCAGTCCATGGGACATTCAACCACGAAGTGGAAGGTGAAAATCATGTAATGTTTGTGGATGCTGAAGGGATTGAATGTTACTTGAAGGTGGGAATTAATCTTCTAGAAGAATAATTATTGGTCTTGCAAGACCTATTGAAGGAGAACTTGGATGTGTTTGCATGGTCGTACAAAGATCTGAAGGGGATTGACCCCGCAATGTGCCAACACCACATGACCTAGAGCCTGACGCCAAACTTGTGAGGCAAAGATAGAGGCTTATGAATCCAAATTACTCTGCCCTAGTGAAAGTTGAATTATTGAAGCTCCTCCAAGTTGAGTTTATCTATCCAGTGGCCAACAGTGAATGGGTTTTTCCCATTGTGATAGTATCCAAGAAGAATAGAAAACTGTGAATATGTGCGGACTTTCAAAAATTGAATCCAAGACCAAGAAGGATCATTTCCCTATCCCTTTCACCGACTAACTATTGGACACAATGGTAAGCCATGAGCTTTATTCCCTCTTGGATGGATTCAATGGATACAATCAAGTCCAAATCGCAAAAGAGGATCAATCCAAAACAACCTTCACAACAGAATGGGGAACCTATGATTACAAAGTGATGCCATTTGGGCTATGTAATGCCCCTGCTACCTTCCAACGAGTGATGATGGCTGCATTTCAAAACTATCTACATGATTTTATTGAGGTGTACCTAGATGACTTCTGTGTCTATAGCCTAATCCGTGAGCATTGGGGACTCCTAGAGTACTATTTTAACAGATGTCGAGAGTATGGAATTTCTCTCAACCCTAACAAATGCATCTTTGGCATCTTATCAGGAGTTCTTCTAGGCCACATTTTCTCTACCTAGGGGATAGCAACAGATCCTGCCAAGATTGAGAAGATTGTGGCCTTAACCGACCAACCTCAAGCATTTGAGGGGATTTCTTGGCCATATGGGCTATTACAGAAGGTTCATTGCACACTTTGCGATAAAGGAAACCCCTTTGCATAAACTCCTATGAAAAGATGCAAAGTTCATGTGGACCAATGATTGTGATGATGCATTCAACACCTTGAAATTGAAGCACTAATCGTGCAACCTCTTGATTGAACGAAGGAGTTCCATGTGCACACTGATGCATCCATTGATGGCCTAGGTGTAGTCTTATGCCAAAAGGGCCCCTCAAAGTTAGATCAACCTATCTATTATATGCAAGCCGGAAAGTAATCGACAGAGAGAAAAACTACACAATGATGAAGCTTGAGTGTCTAGCACTGGTGTTTTGCCTTGGAGAAGTTTTGACACTACCTGCTGTCAACACACTTCAAATTGTGCATGGACCATGAAGCCTTGTCCTTCCTAATGAACAAGGCCGATGTGAAGGGAAGAATGATGAGATGGCTCCTTCTATTTCAGGAGTTCAACTTTGAAGTGGTTACCAAACCCGGTCGCTCTCATGTCCTGGCTGATCATCTATCGCGAATCCCTCAAAGCGATGATGAAGAAGAGCAAGATGATCAAGACCTCCCTGATGCTTCCCTCTTTCTAGTTGAAACTGTTACCCCATGGTACACAAACATAGCTAACCTCATGGCAACCCAACAATATCCCCCTGGTATCTCAAGCCGTGAGAAGAAGAAGCTTTTGTTGGAATTAGCCCCCTACATCTTGTTAGGTGGAGCTCTATACAAAAAAGGAAAAGACAAGGTCTTGCGCAGATGTGTTTCAAGAGAGGAGATTGGAATCGTGTTGAAAGCATGCCATGATGAACTCTATGTTGGACACTTTACGAGAGAAGCGATAGCCAGAAAGGCCTTGCTTGTAGAATACTGGAGGCTGACCCTCCACAAGGATGCCTATGACTATTGCAAATGGTGTGATGCTTGTCAACGAATGGGAAAGCCTAGCAAATCCAATGCCATGCCCCTACAACCTCTCCTTCCCCTAAAGCCATTCGAGAAGTGGGGAATTGGCATCTTGGTCCCATTGATCCACCAACTAGAAGGAAACAGAATAAATACATCTTGGTCTGTACGGACTACGTGATAAAGTGGTGTGAAGCCAAAGCTTTGAAGCGGGATGATGGCAACATCGTGGCCCTCTTCCTATACGAGAAAATCAACACCCATTTTGGCAGTCCCCTCTAGAGCTCATCAGTGATGATAGAGGTACTCACTTCCTCAACACGATCATGGAAGAATAGACATAGATGTACAAGATTTGCAATTGTAAGTCCATACCCTATTACCTCAAAGCTAATGGCCAAGTCGAAATTACCAATTGCATCCTCTGCTCGATCTTGACAAGAGTGATTTCTGCACATCGTGTGATTGGAACGATCGACTTACATAGGCTCTTTGGAGGTACATAACCTCTCATAAGGCTGCCATAGGACAAACCCCTTTCTAATTGGTGTATGGAACAGAAGTCGTCTTCCCTATTGAACTCGAGTTACCCTCTTTGCATGTGGCTATCAAAGAACGCTTGGGAGATGGTGAGTCACTGCAATGTCATCTCTTGCACTTGGAATGCCTTGATGAGACTCACAAGATGGCTCTACAATGCATGGAAGCCATGCAATCCTGTAGAAAGGCCTATCATAACAACTTCACATCAAGCAGAAGGAGTTCAAGGAAGACGACTTAGTCCTAGCCTATGATTCTTAATTTGGCAAGTTTCTAGGCAAGCTTCAACAATGCTGAAAAGGTACTTGCCGTCAATATCCTAATGGCTCTGTCCAAGTCGAGGCAGTCGATCCTTTGGATGATCCCTTCTTGATTAATGGATATCGCCTCAAGAAGTATTACCCTCCCTCGGGATCTTGACAATCACCACCGATAGCTCCCTCATTCCTTGCACGATGGTTGATATGGCTTTATCTAATGTTCCTGATCACCCTCTTGTTGATCCTGATGATGTGGCTTCATTTTGTTAGCCCCTCACAGCCACTTTTTACCCCGACATGGCTTCCTTTTCATTTGATCCAGTAGAGGTGGCGAGGATGGTTCTAATACATGGTGTTCCTGCCATTATCCTCTTCCAACAAAAAGAAAAGAAAATAAATAAATAAATATATATCAGTCATGGGAAAAAAGGGCTTAGGTCCCTATCATGCCGATCTATTCTTCGAGAAAAGGTGCAAACACCCTCGGGAGTAGGGCAAAAAAAAAAAAAAACTGTTATGGGAGAAACATAAAGAAATTCCCTATCATAATAGGCCTCGTTCCAAGACAAGGTGGCACATACCCTTGGGGACGGGAAGTTAGATGTGGAAAAGGTGATAACACCTTGCAGTCCAGGACAACTGAATCTCTAGTAGAACTCTTACAGAAGAAGTTTCCAAGCCATCTCCCTTGGTGCGTTGGATCCTGTAACTGCATCTGTGCTTCTGATTCCTCCAACGGATGATGTTTCCAACATGCAATTCAAGTAACCACCTTGTTGGCTACCTCCCTGGGTATGCCTCTTCATCAACCAATCCAAGTGACAATATCAACCTGCTGACACTGATCTTCATCGACAAACCTAGAGCGATGTGAGCTTTCATCCTAGCTGGATGGGGATGTGAGTATGGGATGCTCTCTATATTTATCAATAGAGTGTGAGACATAGGGTGGGGTGAGTGACCAATCCTTACCCTTTGTATCCAATAGAGAGGCGAGATGTGTGAATGGAGTGTTGCATGCATGGGATGTGTCTGTCAATGCACAAAGCACATAATTGTTCTTTTGCATGGCACTATAAGGCTCCTTGGCCTTCCTTCTCGCACCATATGTCAACACATGGCAGGATGCATTGTTGCACCATCAATTGTGCACATGAAATACACCCTCTACACAAGTGACAGTGAGGATTACATCAATGGGTTTCAGGAATGGACTGTCCTCCTGTATCTATTAACAGAGCATGAGACAGAGGGGGGGCTGAGCGTGACTAATGTTTTCTCAAACAATTATTGAGAGGTGTAGATTGAGGGACGTTACGACACTTGGCATCAAGTACGCTCTCATTTCCCTATACACATACGAGATGGGTCTCTGCCATCACCACAAGACATGTCACCCTATTCTATACACTGCACTACAAGGCTCCCTGGCCTTCTTGCTTGCACCTATGCTAGACGGGGTCGGACACACTAATGCACCATCAATTGTGCACATTGGCATACTCCCTCTGAACCATCTCCCTTGTCGATTTCTAAATTGGGGGTGGGATTTGGGTTTCATCATTATTCACTCGAGTGATGTCAGTAATGGGACGAGTGACTATTCTTTCATTCCATTTGAGTGACTGTGAGATGAGTGCTACATCCTTCACCATCGACAGTTTCTTGTGATTTTATCACCAATGCTATCTCCTTGGGTGCTACTGCATAGTCCTTGCCATGCAGGACGTGTACTGTGAAGACACTTGGGTACCTCCTACAGTCGATTGCGACACAACACGTGACATTAACAATCAACTTCAATTCTTGGCAACATGGGCCAAGTTTTTCTAACCCTACACCTATTTCTCAGTGATGATCATGTTTTAAGTGTGGGGAGGTCAGTAGTTGGTTTGATGTTTGGTCTTAGGTCCTTGTTGCTTGGTTCACCCTTCCCGTTAAGGTATTAAGTGTGGCGATGCATCCCTGTGCGTCTATGTTGCATACCCTTATATATCTACCATGATCAGATCATGCATGTCTACCATGTCCTAATTTTACTCTGATGGGGTCCCTTCCCCATCCACCCGTCCTCCTTCATCCCCTTTCCAAGGACGTTCATTCTCCAGTTTCCTTTATCCCTTCTTTTGAAGTTTTTCCATATCAATGCATCCTCTGTTCACCAAAACTCACATCCAACCTTATAGCCCTGTTTATCCCTTTTACTTGGCCACTTTTCCTTTTTATAGCCTCGTTTTTTGAGCCATGGATCATGAGTTATTAATTTTTGAAGAATTTTTTACCCATTTCACATGTTTCCATGCGAATGTGCCTTTTTTCATCTGAAACAATGATTTGAGGTGACAGTCCTAACCTATACCTTTCCTTAGACATTTTTCATTTTTATCATATATCATTTTGATATACGGTTTGTTTGTTATTAATTTTTCTATAATTTTGGGTATTTTTATGTGTGTTTTTGACTATTTTTCCATGTGAACCTACCTTAATCATCTCAGAATTTAAATTTAATTGAATAGCCATGTTTGAATTAGTTCCTTGCATGATTTTTCATTTTTTTCCATCTTGATCTAACCTATTGATTTTATTTTATTAAATTTTCTGTGTGTTTTTATGTTTTTTCTTCTTTTTTCCATGTGAATGCCCCCTAACACCATCAGAACTGCGTTTTGACCAGACAAACATGTTCTACTCACTTCCATTGATATTTTTCATTTTCGTTGCCCTTCGTTCCGATGCATGAATTTCTCTGTATTAATTTCCAACTCTGTTTTTATTTGTGTTTTTTTCGTTTTTCCCATGTGAATGCGCCTTACTATCCCCGAAACCGCGTTCAACATTACCCATCATGTCCGACCTATTCTTGCAGGCATTATCTGTGTTCGTTTCGTTGGGTTTTGATTGCCGGATATTTTCATATTAACTCTTCTTTCCCATTTCCGTTATGTTTTTATGGTTTTTTCCATGTGAACGGATCCTATCTTTATTGGAATATCATTCTGATGTGATACGCATGTTTGGCACATCATCCCACCTACTTTTTCTTCTTTCTACACTTCATTCGGACGGATGGATTTTTCGAAATTAATTTTTGTCTAATTTTGCGTCTTGACGTTGCACGAGTTTGTGCGCGAACGCCCTCATTTTCGTTTTTCGACGCGCGTTGCCGCATTCATCATGTCGTCTCCATCTTTGCACATGCGTGCACCCTCTATCGTTCCCAACAACTCAAATTCTTTTTACCCCCGCCTGCGCACGCATGCAGGATGGGGGGACATTTGTCTTTTCTTATTCTGATTATTTTTTTAAATCTATAAAAAAAACAAACCTTGTTAATTACATATTGAAAGAAAAACAACATTAAAATTCCCCCCTAACTACCCCTCCCGCGTCCCCTCACCCCCCCATTTTCCTCATCTCTCTCCTTTTCTTTCTCTCTCATCGACCCCCCCTGTGTTCTTCCCCACCCTCCTTCCCCACCTTCCCCTGCTTCCTCCTTCCCCTTTCCCTTCCCCTTCCCTCTCCCTTTCTCCTTCTCTCTCCCTTCTCCCTTTCACTCATTCCTTCTCCTCCTCCTCCTCCTCCCCTGTTGGCCGATGCCCTCCTCGCCCGTGGCCTTGAGCGTGCTGCCTTGAGGTCCCAGGCTGCCCCACCTTGCTATGGAAAGTCGCCGCAATGCCCTGCTTGTCGGCGCCATGCAGTCATCACCGTCCGCCCGCTGCCTTGTGGGCATCGTCATCGCTGCCTCCACTCCTGTTGGCTGATCCCCGATCTCCTGTTGTCCTCCACCTACTCCACCTCCTCCACCTCCCACTTCCACCTCCTCCCACCCCTCCCAACACCCACAGAACCACTCCCTACTCCTTCTCTAGATTCCCTTCCCACCCCCCATAATTCCACACCCACTCCGCAGAGAAGAAGAAGAAGGGGAAAAAAAAACCAACACACCCACTCGTAGGCCCCCTTTCCCACCCCACACCCTTTGGGCTCCCTTGCTAGTCCTCGGTCACGCGTTTTGCCTCCCGTCTCCCTTTTGTCCCTACATGGAGTCATTTTGAGGCTGTTCGCGTGCTGGTTCGTGTCTTGGATTTTTTGTGTGCTAGAAGCACCCGTTCACGTGCGAGGACGCGTATCTCATTTTGTCCATGCCGCAGAGCTGCTGTTTGCATGCAGTTGCTGTCGGGTACCTCGTTGTCCCAACTTTGATTATTTTAATCCCATAAATCAGAAAACCCACAAAAATCATTAAAAATTTTGACAAATCGTGCAAACTTCAATAAAAAATTCATTAAATTATTAAAAAATGAAAATAAAAATAAGAAAATTTCTAGGAAATTCTTGAAATATAAACACACTTTCCTTAATGTTTTTGACCCATTTTAAACATTTTTTTAAAAACCAAAAATAAATGAGAACATTTTTAGAAAAATAGCTAAAAAATCTTGAAAATGTTTTGAAAAATGTGTACAATTTTTAGTGGTTGATAATGCCACTAAATAATGGAAAAACATAAATAAATCTCATCAAACCATAAAATTTCATAAAAACTTTATAAAATCCCTTTAAAAATCCTAAAATTTACCAAAAAATCCCAAGAAATTCCCATAAGTTTTAGAAAATTCCCTTCTTCATTATGGTTACTTGACATGAGTTGAAACCTTCAAAACACATTGAAAGACTATTATTTCCATAAGAAACTAACTCCTAGATGAGTCCATTAAATTTTTTTAACAATACAAAAAATAGCTAAAAAATTCTCAAAATTTATGAAAAATCAAGTGGCTCTTTCTATTTAATTTTAACCACACCCCTTTTTTGATTCAAAAGAATGAAAAACTTTCAACTTTCACACAAATATGCCTACATTAACTAGACAACACACACACACACACACACACACACACAAAATTCAAAACCTTAAATTTTTTAAAAAATGCAAAGAAAACAAACTGAAATCTAAGCCTACACGTTCTATACCATATCCATGGATCCGTCTTTGAAAATCTAATCACCACATGAAACACATGTTGAAAATTTTTATATGGTGTTTTGTTCTTTTTCACTTATGTCCTACTGCTCGACAATTTTTCTTGAATGAGGATATCCTTAAGTTGTTGTAGAAGCAAACACAGGATGTGTTGGACCCTAAGAGGGTTATTACTACTTTAGGCATTAGTGTCTCCATGATCTCTAATCATGTTTGGAAGCAGTTATGCCAATTTCTTCAGGACAATTTTATGCCTGCCAAAATGCCCTGTAACTACCTTTCAAAGGAGTTGTTCACAGCTTCCAGAATTGTGTTGAAAGGCATTACTATTGATTGGAGTTCCTATCTTTTGTCAAAGATGGATCAACACTTTGTCAGAGCCACAAGGGGTAATGTAACTAATGTTACATTTGATTCCTATCTTTTTGTCTTCTTGGCATATGCTGCCCCTCCGAAGGAAGTTCCTACCTTGCTAATCGATCCACCAGAAGCTCCTCCTACTAAAAACACTGATGTTGTCATTGAGGATCTTGATCCCATCCCTCCTATGGTAATTCAGAGGAAATGTCTTAAACGAATGGCTGAATCAATCCCAGTTCCTCCTCTAATCTCCATTCCTATTCAATTTAGCAGTCAACTGCCAGCTTCCTCACAACACCGAATCTTTTTAAAGCACATCGTGATGGTACTTTGGAGATTTCCATTCCTTCTATACAACGCTTGGTAGTAGGAGATGCAATTCCTTTCTTATGCAAAGACATCCAAAGTTCTATTGAGCTCTTGATCATTGCCTGTATCCAATAGCTCTATTCTTCTTACTATGACGAAGTTCAACAGACCAAAGAAGAGCTGAATAAAGCAAATGATGAGCTAGATTCTGCTCAAGAAAGATTTTTTGATTTTTGTACCCAAATGGAGCAGTAGACTAAGATTATTGATGCTTAAAAAGTGAAAATTTCTAGTTTGCAAACTCAGTCGGCTGACACTAAATCCCAAGTGGTTAATGTGACTAAGGAGAGGGATAGATTGTCCAGACAGACCTGAGCCTGAATTAGCTAACACTACCCTAGAAAAGAGCAACATTCAAATTCAACAACTTAACGATTAGTTGGTTTAGTCACATTCTTCTTCACAAAGTCCTATTGTGCAGCTAGTTCCTTCTTTGTCCTGTGTAGACTTAACAGTTCTTCAAAGACAAGCCACATTATGCCCTTTGTTCCAGGCTAAAGTGGAAAGGCTTCAGTCTAGAATGGACTTATTATGGTCTTCATTTGAGCAGTTCTAGGAATATGTTCCTCCAAATCACTCATTTTTTGTGCACTACTGGCAACAGAAGTTGGCCTTCTATATTAAGCTCTCAACTATGGATTTACTCTTTCAGAGGATGGATGGAGTGGGGCCTAGTCTTTTGACTTGTTGATTGAAGTATTTTGAATGGTTTTTTAAGACTCTGTGACTTCAGATACAATGTTGATGTCTTATATGTATTTGAGAGGTGATTTGATGATTCTAGACGATGAAGATTTAGCTTGATATGTTGGGGATGTTGTCCTACAAGCTACTTTGTATGTCAGACATTTGGAGTTGTGGATAGATTAGATGTTTCAATGTTATTCCTCCAAAGTGCCTGAGTGCCCTGAAACTTTGTGGCATATAATGATTGATTCTATGATCCTGAATCAAAGACAGAATAAAGCCTTTATTCATGCACAGAATATTAACCAATTGAGGGTGGATCTTTTAGCCTATCTGTCCAAACAATATCCATTTGATTCATCTTTCTTTGATGCTTATCATCGATGATCCAGCCTTAGGTCCATCAGTCCCAAGCTTATCTTATTATCAACAAATGGCCCATAGATATGATGCTTATTTTTCCCTTTATAAATCCAACTCAACAATTATTTTACCTCTCCTTTTTCAACATTAGGGTGCCCCTCAAACTCCGATCTTTACCTATTGTTCTTTCATTGAAGATCGTGTCTTTTCCCCTCCTCCATCTTGTCCTTCTCCATCTATACATATTCTTTCTACTTTTCCTGCCTATCAATTAACACATTTTTTGATAGATTTGCCTAAATTTTTAGCTAATCCCTCTTTAGCTCATTCTTCATTTTATGATTTTTCCTACCCATCTTTGCATCCTCTTTTACTAGTTCCTTTTCCATCTCCTACCACTTCTATTTCTCAGCCCCCTCAGTTGGTTAGTGGATATGCATGGTTTGATTAAAAGATTCCTAGAAGAAGAGGATGGAGCTCAGCTAATTCTCTTACTAGACCTTAGATTAATTGGCCATTTATTCCAGGGGAGTGGATGACTGATAGTCAAGCATATCAGAATTATCTCCATTTTTCTCAATAACATTCATAGTCTATAGATCCTTCAGTGAGATTGACGGCTCACTTTGCTTGGTACCTAGCATATATGCATAGGCATTCACATAATGATCTGAAGGCCATTCCAAAGTTGTGCATGAATGTAAATGTGAACATTTATTCCTAACAATTGGATGCATTGTATTTTCATGCCCTTTGTTTGCCTACCATATACCTTGTCTTGCTAGAGAGGATGTATTGCCTTCAAATTTTCCAAAATCCTCCAAAAACTTTTGTGGATGAATCCTTATCTATGGATTTTTTTCGCAAATCACCAAGACTTTAAAAGGGATCATCTTCATTGATACCTCTGGATATATCTTTCATGATCCATAATGATATATCTCTCTTTTGGAGGTGGCATTTCAGATGGTTGTTTGGTGTTTTGTGTTTGTGTTGTGTTAATTCATATGTGATGGGTTCGTGGTGGTTAAATATTTGATTTTTTCGAGAGCTATGTTTTTGAATATTTGTAGTAATGGTGACGGTGGATGGGCAGCTCAAGAAGCAAAGATGTAGAACCTCTTATTGTTGAGTGTTGAAATGACTTGTTTTTTGGCTGATTTTTGTTGTTTTTGAGAGCTGAATGGTTGATTTTATGAGATGATTGATTGATTTGGAAGTGGTTTGAGAGTGTTTTGGATGATAATGATTGTGTTTTGGAAGTTCATGATGTTTATTAGTGGTTCTGTGATGTTTTGATAGGTTCTGAATACCTTCTGTTTTGTTCTGTTTTGGTCTATTTTGTTCTGATTATCTTCTGTAAGGAGGGATGGAGTATTGATTGATGAAGATTGAGATATTGTGAAAGATTATTAAATGGTTTGTGAAAGTTTGGAATGGTTTGAAAATGAGTTATGTGGTTTTGATGACCTTCTGTAACCTTCTGTAGGTCTTCTGTAGAGTCTCTGTTTCTGTTCTGTTATGTTCTGGTACTGTTCTATGACTGTTCTGTATGCTTCTGTATGTGTTCTGATGGATGAGAGTGTAGCTTGGGAAAGTTTTCTAGCCTTGGAAAGAGGTGAATACAAGTGCAAAAGAGCTGAAAGAAGTGAAAGAAGTAGCTGCTGAAGACTCAAGTGAAGACTAGAGTGAAGTGACAGTAGTGAGCTATGAAAGGACACTATAGTGACTCTGTGGTGACTCTTCATATCAGACATACCTCTTGGAAGGGGTATCCACGACCTAAGAAGGATTATTGAGAGTGATTATTGAGATATTGGAGTGAGGATATGATGTATTATTGATAGAGAGAGAGAGAGAGAGTCAGAGATAGCAAATTATACTTAAACAGAGTGATTGTATATGAGAGATTGAGAGAGAAGACTATGAAGATATTGAAAATGAATATTATGTGATGTATTTCAATTCAAAGATGGTGTATTCCTTTGCTTTCTTTGTTCTATTGATGGATTTTGTGAAGATATTGAAGAATATGGTTGATTCTATCAAATCCGTGGGAGATCTACATGATGCTATATGAATATTTGTTGTGATTGGTGTTCTTTTCTTCATTGTGATCACATGAAACATGATAAACAAGCTTGTTGATGTTACAAGATAGAGTTTCTTGCAAGAGAATTCCCTTTTCCTTGGTGTTCCTCTCGGGGCTCCATGTTTTTGGTGTGCAGTCGGGGAAACTTGCCATCAACAAGCACCAAAAGAGGCTGAAAATGAAGGAAATGGCATTGCCAAGACGAGAAGAATTCAATGGATGTTTGTAAAGTTCCTTCTTCCACTGAAGAGTTGAAATTTCTCATAATCAAAGCCACTTTCCACAAGAAGTTCATCCCACAATGGCAGAAACACATCACCATCATGATGCATGCTCTATGTGTTGGACAGTTTCCTCTTCCTGTTGAAGCAGCAGAAACTTGCATCTTGGTGGCAAACTGTTTGGGAATAAACTGAAGAGCAAAAACAGAGAGAATGACCATCCATGGAAGATTTGGCATTCATTGAGAAGTTTCCAGACAACATCAAGTGGGAGATTGTGAAGAAGCTTCAGGAGTCTTGGTCTGTAGAGGTTCACAAAGACAAGAAGGAAAAGAGTTGAAATTTGTTCGTGGATGCTCAATAGCAAGATACATGGGATGCTTGGTGTACTGATAATCTTCTGTTTGTTCAATTAGCAACCCACTGGAAGTTGGTAGACAGAGTGTTTTTCACAACCTACATTGTTGAAACCATTAGAAGCTGGCATTACTATGATGATGGCACCACCACAATGCTCAGACGTATGCATTTTGACACCTTCAGAACAGAATACCTTCCTCTGTGCAGTGGCATGAAAGCAAAATTCAGGGACATTGAAAAGAAAGAAGTAGAAGAAATGTTGGCAAGAGAGTCCTCCAGAGACTAAAGCCTTCTGTTAACCCTCTGTGGAGCACTAACAACATAGTGGAGCCACACCCCTAATGAATGACGCAATAAAAAGGCAAGCGTTAGAACGAGTCCAGAGGTACGTGAGAAGAGAGAAAGCAAAAATCAAGGCTGAGAACGAGCTCGCAGCAGAAGCCGCCTTTGACGCCCTTGCGGAACTCTTTACAGAAGTCCCAATGGCACATCAAGCCCTTCCTCCTCCTGCTGGAGGTCCACTTCCAAGCCAGATCCATCCTGGAAATATTGATGACAGGCCAGCGAATGTAGTTCCATTGCCAGTTTTTAAGGGAGAGTGCAATGAAGACCCCGATCTTCATGTAGCAGAGTTTATGGTAGCATGTGTGGCTAACAATGCCAGAACCCCTGAGCATTGGTTAGCAATATTCCCTGCCACTTTCAAGGGCGCGGCGTTTTAGTGGTATGAGAGACAAGCAGCAGGAACTTTTGGCACATGGGACGACCTGAAGTTGGCCTTCCTCACTAAATTCAGGCGTGAAGGTTTTGAAGAGCAGATGCGAGAGGAATTTATGAACCTAAGTCAGTCTTCTAGAGAAAGAGTAGAAGCCTATGTCTCACGAATGGAATTCATCCTAAAGAGATGGACTAACCATAATCTAGATGATGGCATTCAGAAGGGGGTGTTTCTCAGAGGATTACAACCAGAAGTCCGTAAGTTTGTGGAGCTGCAAAGACCAGCCACCCTGCAAGCTGCAACAGAAGGTGCAAGACTGTACGATGAAGTGGAAGCTAGACTAGCGATGAATACAGGAAGAGGAGTCCTACCTCCTCTGATGCCAGGAATGATGTACCCACCAAATGCAGTTCCTGGGACTGTTCCCTATCCCTACCAACAGATGCCCCCAGTATCACAGTACGGTGCACCAAATCCGCAGTGGCCACAATCCATGCCTCAAATGATGGTGCAACCACAAAAACAATGGTCCCAACTAATTTCCTCAATGCTAAATCAGCACAGCAACAGTGGAATCCTACCAACTGGAGCCAACAGCCAACTGTTCAAACAGGAGCTCTGAACCAGAACCAGAACAGAGACCCCTCTGTACCAGCCCAACCCGTTTATGTAGTGATTACAGAGAATCCTCAAAACCCTCCTGCCAGTACCTCAGGAGGAGAAAGCTTGAAGGATTATTTATCCAACTCAGTTGCAAACATCAAAAAGGAGTTGATGGATGTAATTACAGAACAGCTACAGACACTGAAAGTGAATACTGCCAGCATATCCAATGTTGCAGGAGCAGGAAGAGATGTGATGCGGTCAAATACTTGGTGTGGTAAGTGTCATCAAACCGGCCATTTAGCCACTGAATGTACACGCAAACCAACCATCCCTGGGGCCTTCTGTTCCTACTGTTTGCGGAAGAACCATACAGAGGACATTTGCTCTCTGAAGGAGATGCATGATAGGAGAAGGAAGGAAGAAGACGCAAGATTCAACTTGCTGGAATCCAAAATGACAACACAAGATATTGGACCCAAGCCTAGAGAGTTTGGTCCTAATTTCGGACCCAGAAGATTTCCCTCTCAAAGTTATAGAGGAAGACGGTCTAGCGGTGGTCAGAGATCAGAAGTGGAGTGTTATAGATGCGGAGAAAAGGGACATATCTCACCAAATTGTCAAAATCCTCGAAGGTCAGTGGATTACAAGCCCTTATGCAGTCGATGCAAAGGAGAAGGCCACACTGCAAAAGACTGTCCAAGCCCAGTCCTAGTGAAAAATAGTGCTACTGATAGTCCGGCCAAGGCTCAAGAGCCTACCTCCAATTTAGTGGAATTGGAAGTTGCTGCCATCACGCGTGCAAAGCAGAAGGAACCACCTATCCAGAAAGAAAATAACCCTCCTGCAAGAACAGTGAAGTTCAATCTTCCATCAGAAGAACAGAACAGAACAGAGCCTGACAGTGCCGTACAGAGCCCTACAGTGCCACAGAGAGTTACAGAGACAGGACCAGAGGTCCAGGATACAGAAGAGGAGGAAGTGCCACAAGTGGCAGAAGAAGTTCCTGTAATTCCTCTGTTGAAAGAAAGAGGGAAAATGAAAATGGGTGTTGCCCCATTCCCTAACCGGTTAGAGAAGCCAGTTGATCCTATTAAGGAATATGATCTGGTCAAAGATCTAGATACCTTTAAACAAAACCTCACATTCCGACAATTATTGATGTTGTCTCCCAGTTGCCGAAAAAGGTTCAAAAGTATACTGACAAGAAGACGTGGCTTAAGGATTGCTCCCTCGACAGCAACAAAGTCCAACAAGGCTCTAGAGCCTGTAAAAGAAGTGGATGTGGCTAACGCCTTCCTAGATCCGGGTACTCCAGAGACTGGCGTGTGGATAGAAGGCTGCTTCATTGCAAATGCACTGATTGATGGAGGTTCATCAGTGAACATTATGACGGATGTGACAATGAAGGATCTAGGCCTACAAGGTGTGCAACCAACCCAATGGCTCATTAGACTAGCGGATCAGAGTAGAATCAAGCCTTTGGGTATTCTCCCATATGTGAAGACTACAGTGACTGGAAAAGATTATTGGCTAACCTATCTGGTGGTGAAGCCAAACTCTTATGGTACATCCTACCCTCTGTTACTGGGCAGACCATGGCTTTTTGAAGCCCGAGCAAGGACGGATTGGTTCAAGGGAACCTTGACTTTGGGTAGAGGACCCAACAAAGTGGTGCTGAAACTGTATGGTTCTCAAAAAGGACATGGATCCACCTCCTTGGAATTATCTTCTGACTCCCCTAATGAGGCTACAGATGGAACATCAGCAAACGAAGATGCTGTCAAACAGATCCTTCCTAAGAAAACAATGGCACATTCCTTAACAGTGGATACTGTAAGTCGACTTCCAAAAGATGCAAAGCCATTATCAATGGGTGAATACTTCCTGCCTGAACCAGGAATGACTTCTGAAATCACTTCTGACAGTGAGATAGAAGCATGGATGTATTGCTCTCCCTGTTACATGGCCATAGTAGAAGCCGAGACAGAGGCAGAAGATGAAACAAATAATCTGTTCTTCTGTTACAGAGCTCCTACAGAAGCAGAAGCAGAAGCAGAAACAAAAACAGAAGCAGAGACAGAAGCAGAAACAGAAGCAGAAGCAGAAGCAGAGACAGAGACAGAAGAGGATGAATATGATATGGACGAAGAAGGTTATGAAAGTGAGCTAGAAGAATCTATCCCACCTGAAGAGGATATATATGAAGAAGAAGTTCCAGAAGCATCAGAAGCAGACGAGCTCGTGCTATGGGACAGAATGGTGATGGTACCATTTGGTCTGGTAAATGGATCTTCTCATATGCAAAATCTTTATAAGAAATGGATTAAGAAGAACAAGCCGTCTTTCAACAGTGGCTCATGCCATCCTCACCCATCCTTGCCAAAGAAAGATGATGATGCACCGTGCCAATGAGCACCAGTCCCACAAACCCAACATGCATCAGAGGGTCCCTGTTATGTGACGTTCTTGGATGTGTCATCTTCAGAAGAGGAGTCTTCAAGCCAAGAGGTAATTAATTTTGAAACCAAACCCGAAACGACTCTAATCCCATTTCAACATCTCAAGGAGCAACCTAAGTCTCCACCAAAAGAAGAAGTTGGTTCTAGTGGGACATCAGAAGAGGACACCACTCCCTTGAAGGAGTCGGATCTGTATCCAGAAGCAGTCCGTGGGACCTTCATTCGTGAAGTAGAAGGTGAAAGGCAGTTAACCTTTGTGGATGCAGAAGGCACTGAACGCCACTTGAAGGTGGGTAGCAGCCTCCCAGAAGAGGAGTTGTCAACCTTGTACAACTTGTTGAAAGAAAACTTGGACGTGTTTGCATGGTCCTACAAAGACCTAAAGGGGATTGATCCCACAATATGTCAGCATCATATTGACTTGGAGCCTGATGCCAAGCCAGTACGGCAATGACAGAGGCGAATGAACCCGAATTATTCCACATTGGTGAAAGCGGAGCTGCTAAAGCTTCTGGAAGCCGAGTTCATCTATCCCGTGGCAAATAGTGAATGGGTTTCACCATCGTGGTTGTACCCAAGAAGAATGGCAAATTGCGAATATGTGTGGATTTCCGAAAGCTCAATTCTAAAACAAAGAAGGATCACTTTCCTATCCCTTTCACAGACCAACTGTTGGACACAGTGGCAGGACATGAGCTTTATTCCCTTCTGGATGGATTTAGCGGATACAACCAAGTCCAAATCGTAGAAGAAGACCAGTCTAAAACAACCTTCACCACAGAATGGGGGACCTACGCTTACTGAGTGATGCCATTTGGGCTCTGCAATGCCCCTGCTACTTTCCAACGAGTCATGATGGCTGCATTTCAAAATCATCTGCACGACTTTATTGAGGTATATTTGGATGACTTTTGTGTCTATAGTTTGATCCGTGAACACTGGGAACACTTGGAACAATGCTTTGACCGATGCCGGGAGTATGGGATTTCCCTCAACCCCGACAAATGCATCTTTGGGGTCTCTTCTGAGTTCTGTTGGGCCACATTGTCTCTGCACAAGGGATATCAACAGACCCTGCAAAGATAAAAAAGATTGCAGCTCTGACAACACCCACCAACCTCAAACAGTTGAGGGGATTCCTAGGCCATGTGGGTTACTACAGAAGGTTCATAGCTCATTTCGCAACAAAGGCAACCTCCTTACACAAGCTTCTGAGGAAAGATGCAGAGTTTACTTGGATGGAAGAATGTGACAAAGCCTTCCACACTCTGAAGCAGTGTCTGATTGAGGCACCCATTCTGCAACCTCCTGATTGGACGAAAGAGTTCCACGTACACACTGATGCATCAATTGAAGGCTTAGGCGCAGTTCTCTGCTAGAAGGGCTCCTCGAAGCTGGATCAACCGATCTATTATGCAAGCCGAAAAGTCACTGATAGGGAATGGAACTATACAGTGACAGAGCTTGAGTGTTTGGCAATGGTGTTTGCCCTAGAGAAGTTTCGCCACTATCTCCTATCCACCCACTTTAAATTTTATGTGGATTATGAGGCCCTATTCTTTCTGATGAATAAAGCGGATGCAAAAGGACGAATGATGAGATTGCTCCTTTTATTCCAGGAGTTCGACTTTGAGGTGATTACTAAGCCTGGTCGTTCCCATGTTCTGGCTGATCATCTGTCGCGTATCCCACAAACGGCAGACAAGGAGCAGGATGATCCAAACCTCCCTGATGCTTCCCTATTCCTGGTAGAAACTGTAACTCCTTGGTATGCAGACATTGCCAATCTGCTGGCAACCCAACAGTATCCTCCTGGTATTTCTAGTCGGGAGAGGAAGAAGCTTATGCTAGAATCAGCCCCCTACACCCTGTTAGGCGGTGCACTGTACAAGAAAGGCAAAGATGAAGTGCTCCGAAGATGTGTTATAGGAAATGAAATTGGAATTGTTTTGAAGGCTTGCCATGACGAGCCATGTGGAGGTCACTTTGCAGGAGAAGCTACAGCCAGGAAGGCTCTGCTAGCAGGATATTGGTGGCCTACCATCCACAAAGATGCCTATGATTACTGTAAAGGATATGATGCTTGCCAGAGAATGGGGAAACCCACCAAGACAAGTGCCACGCCACTGCAACCTATTCTTCCTTTGAAGCCTTTTGAGAAGTAGGGCATTGACTTCGTAGGTCCAATCGATCCTCCCACCAGAAGGAAACAGAACCGATACATCCTCGTATGTACGGATTATGTCACAAAGTGGTGTGAAGCTAAAGCCCTAAAGCGGGATGATGGTAACAGCGTGGCCTTGTTCATGTACGAGAATATCATCACCCGTTTTGGCAGTCCCTTAGAGCTGGTAAGTGACAGAGGCACTCATTTCCTTAACAAAGTCATGGAAGAGTTGACAGAGTTGTATAAGATCCACCATCGCAAGTCCACTCCTTATTACCCTAGAGCCAACGGCCAAGTCGAAGTCACGAATCACATCCTCTGCTCGATTCTGACAAGAACGATTGGCGCACATCGTCGTGATTGGGACGATCGACTTACATAGGCCCTCTGGGCATATAGAACCTCCCATAAAGCAGCAACAGGACAGACACCCTTCCAGCTGGTGTATGGTACAGAAGCTGTTTTCCCTGTTGAACTCGAATTACCCTCTTTGAGAGTGGCTATCAAAGAGCGTTTGGGGGACAATGATTCACTACAACGCCGTCTCCTGCACTTGGAATGTTTGGACGAAATTCGTAGGATGGCTTTACAGTGCATGGAAGCCATGCAAGCTCGACGCAAGGCTTACCATGATAGCTTCATCAAGCACAAGGAGTTCAAAGAAGGTGATTTGGTCCTAGCCTATGATTCACGATTTGGCAAGTTTCCTGGCAAGCTCCAACAACGGTGGATGGGCCCATATAAGATACTTGCCGTCAACCCTAATGGCTCTGTCCAAGTGCAGACCGTTGATGCCTCTGATGATCCCTTTCTGATCAATGGATATCGCCTGAAGAAGTACTTCCCTCCTTGGGGATCTTGACAATTACAGACACTTGATCTTTTCCCTCGTTGGCACGGCACTGTACTTCTTATGATGCTACTTCTGATAGCCGTTCTTCAGTCACTCCTGATGAGGTGGACGCAACCCTCTGTCCCCTCAAATCCCCCTTCCAGCCTTGATCTCTTATCCTCTATTTTCCACCAGCGACAGTGGCGAGGTTGGTTCTGACAATTGGTCTTTCTACCATTCCCTTGCTCAATTCGAAAAAAAAAAAGAAAAAAAAAAGAGGAAAGTATACATATCGGTCATGGGAGAAAAGGACTAAGGTCCCTGTCATACCGACCTATTCTTCGAGAAAAGGTGGAAACACCCTCGGGAATAGGGGAAAATAAAAGAAAAGAAAAAAAAACAAAAAAAAAATCTGATATGAGAGAAAAGGAAGAAATTCCCTGTCATAGCAAGCCTCATTCCAAGAACAGGTGGTAAACACCCTTAGACGAGAAGCTGGCTGTGGAAAAGGTGGCAACACCCAGCAGTCCAGAAAGTGGATTCATTAATTGATATCCCCAGGATCCAATTCCGAAGCTACCTCCCTTGGTACGCTATGTCCTGGGTCTTTCTGCAGAGTGTCTACCTGTCCTCTTGCAGACGGCATGTTCTATCTAACACAACGTTCGATTTGATGGCTACCTCCCTGGGTACGCCTCTTCAACAATTGACGACGCGATCTTCATCAACACACAATTGAGTGACGTGAGCTTTCATCCTAACCGGATGGGGAAGTGAGTATGGTTGCCCTCTATTATTATCAACAGAGTGTGAGACAGAGGGTGGGCCGAGAGACCAGTCTTTTCCCTTCAAATCAAATGAGAGGAGAGTAGTGTGAATGAAGTGTTGCACGCACGGGATGGGCCTCTCAATGCACAAGGCACGATTTGTTCTTGTGCACTGCACCATAAGGCTCCCTGGCCTTCCTTCTTGCACCGTATGCCGGCACAGGGAGGGATGCACCATTGCACCATCAAATGCGCACAAGGCATACAACCTTTGCACAAGTGACTGTGAGGATTGCATCAATAGGTTTCAGGAAAAGGCTGCCCTTCTGTAACTATCAACAGAGCGTGAGACAGAGGGTGGGCTGAGTGTGACTGGAGTTTCTTTAATCAATTAGCGAGATGTGAGATTGAGGGACGTTACGACACTTGGAGTCAGGTATGTTCCCGTTTCCCTATGCACCCACGAGATGGGTCTTTACCATCAACACAAGACACGTCACCCTGTTCTGTACACTACACTGTAAGGCTCCCTTGCCTTCCTCCTTGCACTTATGCCAGACGGGTTGGACGCACTAATGCACCATCAACTGTACACCCTGGCATACTTCCTCTGCACCATTTCCCTGTCGATTCTGAAACCGGGTATGCGATATGGGTTTCAATCCTTATTCCTCGAGTGATATTAGTCATGGGGTGAGTGACTATTCTTTCATTCCATTTGAGTGACTGTGAGTTGAGTGCAATGTCCCTCATCATCGACAAATTTTCTGCGCTTCCTTCCATCAGCTACCTCCCTGGGTGCTGCCACATGGTCCCTGCCATGACGGCGAGAAGATGCCTTGGTACCTCCAGCAGCGACTACAACACTGGACGTGCCATCGACACTCAACCTTGCTTCTTGACGAAATGGGCCAAGTTTTTCTAACCCTCCCATTTTGGTTTCTTCGTGACGGTCATGTTTTAAGTGTGGGGAAGTTAGTGGATGGTCTATGGCGTGGTCCTAGGTCCTTGTTGCTCGGTTAACCCTATCCGTTGAGGTCTTAAGTGTGGGGATGCGTCCCTGCGCGTCTACATTGTATATCCTTTTGCACATGCCTCAACCTGCTCATGCATGTATGCCATGACTTGCTGTTACCCTAATGGGGCCCCTTCCCACCCGCCCGTTCATTTTCCACCCACCCTTGGGGCTGTTCCCTTGCAGTTTCCCTTCATTCCTTGCTTTTGTGGTTCTGCCATGTGAATGCATCCTACGTTTACCAAGGTCCAAATCCAACCTTATAGCCCTGTTCCTCCCTTTGAACTGACCATTTTTTCTTTTTACCTACCCTTGTTCCGGTGCACGGTTTTTGAGTTATTAATTTTTGAAGCATTTTGCACAAATTAGTTGGTTTTCCATATGAACGCATTTTTCTTGCTGCGGAACCGTGATTTGATGTCATTGCCATGCCCAACACTTTGCCCTTGACATTTTTCCTTTTTACTCCGAGTCATTCCGATGCACGGTTTGTCCAATATTAATTTTCCGGTTTTTTTTACGACTTTTTCGTGCGTCTTTTTGACATTTTTCCATGTGAACTGCCCTATTTGCATCGGAATTCCAATTTGATGTGCCAACCGTGTCCCCTGTGTCTTCACCTATCTTTTTCCTTTTTCCTCCCCCCTCTTTCGACTTCCGGATTTTTACTTATTAATTTTTCAGTGAGTTTTCGGGTGTCTTTTTGGAGTTTTTTGCATGTGAACCCCTCCAACTTCCACCGAAAACTGCAGTTTAACGTAATAACCCTGTGCCACTCCTTCTTGCGGACATTTTTCCTTCTTACTGCATGACATTCCGGCAAACGGTTCGTCCGATATTAATTTCTGATCCCATTTTCGAGTTTGTTTTTTGGGTTTTTTCCACGTGAACGCATCTTATCTTAGTCGGAACTATGTTTTGATGTGATAAGATTGTCGGGAACGTCTGATGGACCTAAAAATGGGCCGGCACTGGCTCATGCACTAGCCGGACCTCGTCACTATGCGCAAGACAACCCCTCGGCCTCGCGGCCAGGAGCGTCTATCAAAATCTCTGCCTTCCTAAACATTGCGTTTGTAATACGTTGTAGTCCAACTGATCCTAACCCAATATTGCTCCTCAGAGGGAGTCCCTTTCACATAGCCAAAAGGCTCGAATCACATACACATGGGGTTCCTCCTACGGCTGAATGCCGTCAACCCTCTGCGACTCTCCTACACCTCGGGGATTGGCCCCTCGATGCGCCGCTCAACATTTAGACATTTCGCACAAACGTCACTCAAGGTACCAAATAAACGTATCCAGGAATGTACCATTGTCCTTACTTGACTTCCCCTATAACCCTCGACTAGCCTACAGCATAGGAACCTCACGCTCTCAACGGTGGGTCAAGGGCCTACTGAAGACAATTGCTATGCATATCCAGGAGCTAACTCTGATACTTTTAATTTCCTCTAAATGATCATGCAAAGAGGTGGATGCCTAGTGCTCAAACATTTTAAAAAACCAGCAGCGTGTAAGTGCAAAACATCTCTTTCATGCTTTTCTTTCTAACCGCTTTGTGCTTCGCTGCAACACCTAGCACCGAAGTGATCTTCGTGCTACTAGGTTTTAATTTTTATCATTATTATTCCGTCCTAGATGCAATGCATATAAAATCAGCAAATTATTCCTCATGCTCAGCGGCATTTAACCATTTTTTCCACAACTCTACCCTCCCCCGCTGATAGTGCATCATTACATTCATTTCTTTTAGGATTTCCTTGTCATTTTATATGGAGAAAGGAAGGAAACACGCACTAAAACATATAAACAAGGCTGAACTGAAGCATAACTTCATGCCCCAGCCTTGCTATACATCAACAAACATTAAATCCTATTTTTTCTATATTTTTCGTAGCCCCAAATGTATTTTTTCCCTATTTTCCATGGTTTTTTTATCATTTTCCCCCATTTTCTTCATTTTCTTGTATTTTTTAAATTGCTGAAAATGAAAACCAGTTTATGGGCTGTGGCCCTTAGTTCATTTGCAACAAAATTGAAAGATTAGTTGATGTGTATCGACGGTTTTCCCCATTTATACGCCCAAAACCCTTGTTTTTCCCCATTTTTCATGGTTTTCGGGTTTCTTGACATTATTTCGAGCCATGAAATGCATGTTTTTCATAATTTCTAGTTATAAACAGTAAGAACTCAGAAGAATCAGCAACATAATCAAATCTTAGTCCATATGAACGGCATTCCATCAATCAAAAGCATAAAACACTAAATTTTCTTTGTAATTTTTTAGTTTACCGCTTAAACGCGTGTTTCGGGTTTTGTGTCCATGGCTGTAGATTTGGAAAACAGCAACACTTCATGTCCAGCAACATCACAAATCACCATTCTCAGCCCGTGGAGCAATCCGGTCCATGCCGGACAAGTCTCCATCATTCTTTCTTCATTGCTCCTTCCCACACATGAACTGCCTCTTAGAAGAGAGAGAGGGAGGAGAGAGAAAGACTGAAATCAGAATTCTTCATAGAGACCACCATTTCTCGGGCGAGAGGCGGCGATAGAGTCCACAGACAGAGGGGAATGAAGCCCCATAATCCATTGGGGGGGTTGTTTGCAGCAGCCATGATGCCTCTCATCCATTCATGGCGCATTTTTCGGGCGCCATCTTCTTCCACGTTTTTTCATGCCTCTTCATTCTCTCTCCACGTTTTTTGCTTCATAAGGTGCATAAATTTTTTGGGGGGGGGTCCAAACTCAAAAGGCATGCTCAAATTTGGCCTCCCAAGTGTCCACCTTTTCATATCTTGACCGTTTCCTTGGCCATTTCCCTGTCCGGACTCCGAATTGAGCTCTGAAAAATCCTGGGCGTCCGGCTTAGCATCCCGCATTGGCCAGTAGCTTGTGTCAACCCGCATGACTGTCTGAAAAATTATGAAAAATCACCAAGTGTCGCTCGGGCGCCTTTAAAGCACTTTGGCGCTTAAAATCGTCCTAGATCGAGCCGCCGCCTTTGACGGTGGATATTTTTCCCTTGATCTTCATAATTTTTAGCTATTTTTAAGCACTTCCCGTCACCTAAATTCCGCTCTCATTGGCGACCACGGGATAGGGCGACTCAGCCCGTCGAATCCACGAACATATCTGCACATAAACAACCAAAGAAGCATCAAACTGATACAAAACAATTATCATCATAAAACTCAGCACAATGCTCCCCCTACCCCTGGACAGAACCAAGGCATGACATCCACAAGGAGTAGGCCTAGCATCATCTAATAGAAGATCCGAAGTGAGTCACTAACCAGCTGCTCCAACACAGCCAAACTGAAAAGAACTGCCAAAGAGGTTGCCCTAAGTGGTAGTCTGAACTACTCACCAACTAAAGACAACACCACTAGGAGCTCCTACAAGGCGAGGACTCCTATAGCCTGATCAAAGAGTATTTTCCTTCAGTACATATCTTCTTTTAGGGTTTTTATTTTATTGACATACTTGGGCATGTAAAAAGGAGGGAGCTGAGCGTAGTGACCCAAGGAGAACAGGGCATCGGCCTCAGGACCTGTCTCGGCACCCAAGAACCTACCAAGCCCTCGCAAGGCAACACTTAATCCTTTTCTAACGCTCACTTTTATTTTCGCTCCAACCTTCCTTGTTTTGATATTATTTTTCCAGCAAGAAGCCACCCCTAGGAAGACAAGGTATCGGCCCCGGGTCTGACTCGTCCCCAGGAACCTACCAGGCCTTCACAAGGCAATGAGCAACTGCTTATATATTTTCATTTCTTTTCTTTTCTTTAAGAGGGGTTAGAACCCCTTTTTACACACCTTCGTATTTATATTCATCTTTTGGGATATTCAGGATTTCTTGGCATCATCATTATTATCTTCTAGCAGGCTTCTCTAACTGCCTCACTACTAACAAGAACTCCTAGAACGGCTGCCTAGCAGGTTAGCAGGACAGGGCCACTAGGACTTCCTTCTAAAACAGGTCTTTCAATGCCCAACAATGTCTTTACAGGAGGCAATGACTACTCCAACCTCCCTCAAATATACTTAGCCTAAACCTGGGACTTCACGCCTTGGTTGCCGGTCCCCAACAAAAAGTATCCCCGCAACAAGTACAAATACACATATAACAGGAAAGAAAGGTACTCGTAAAGGAGAGGTATCACCTGGATTGGCCACAAGAAGCTTCTATCGCAGCAAAGGCTCCTCCAGGCTCCACAAAATTCCACAACCCGCGAAACCTGTCCAGCACAACACTAAACAAAAACCCAATTAAACGCACCCGCACTAGACAGGGAAATGGCCCTCTTGGCCTAATGAAATCAGACATGACTTTGCCACAAAACTAAATCGGCCCTCTTGGCCTAATGAAATCAAACAATACTATGCAGAACATCCACCTGGAAACAACTATGATAGACAGCAAAGCATACTATTCCCAGGGGAACAGGGCTTGTAGCCCTAACCTAGGTGCATTAAATTATGACCTATCCCTCCTGCGTATATCGTAAGAGGTGTTCGCATCACATGTCGTCGAATCAGTCTGTGGGTCCGAGATAATAAAGGCAGATGAGTCTCGCTTACCCTCTGCATCACCCAAATCAACCATCGTCTGCCAAAGAGGGCATGTTCAGAAAGCATACCCCACAAACGGCCAGGTCCTGTCTCACCATCAATAGATATATCGGAACAAGGGCCACAATTAAAGAAGAGGTCCTCTTCATACGCAAGATTAGCCAATGAATCGGCAAACTGATTCCAATTCCGTGGAATCAGCTGAAAAGACACTCTATCGAATTCGTCTAGCAGGGCTATGGCAGTATGATGGTACATACAAAGGATGGGGTTCCGTACCATGTACGTCCCATTGAGTTGATTTAAAACCAACTGAGAGTCCCCTTTCACCAACAACTGGCGGATACCACCCTTTTTTGCAATATTCAAACCCATGATCAGGGCTTTGTATTCGGCCATATTATTGGTAAAATTCGCCCCGAGATAAGCAGCTAACTTCATGACAATGCGTCGTCGGGGGTCTCGGATGACAACTCCTACACTTCCTTTTTTGCATGTACCCCTGGACGCCCCATCAAAGTACAAGGTATACGTCCATAAAGGGTTTACATATCCTGCCATCCTGGACTCTACTCGTAATTATGGTAATCGAAATTCAGCATATTCAACGGGTGGACTGTAGGCTCCATCCCTCCATCATCATTGAATTCGACAGGGATGCTCGTCAAAATTTGTAGGCAGTGATGGCAGAAGACCTTGATTTCCCAAATGAATGTCCCGCCTTCTTGCTCAATCACCTTGTATCCTTTGCTCCACCAAATGAGCTTCCCCTGATGATACCTCTGTTCTAAATATGGGTGTTCTAAATAAGGGATCAGACGACCCATCAACCTCTATCACGATTTCCTTGCAGATGTTTGATCAATCTTGCCTAGACCTGCAAGGCAGTCACAGCATTAGTGCAATTAGAAATAATAAGGTTTAATCTTATTAAGATTAACCTTATTTTTAAATTCTATCCCCTCAAGATCAGCTAACAACACTGTGGATTTATTTTTTCCTATCCTAACGATCCTATAAGGCCCATCCCATTTGGGTTCTAGCTTGCCTGGGAATAATTCACGTCGTGCGTCATAATACAGAACAAGTTGTCCTTTCTTGAAGGTGTATTTCTTGGCTTTGAGGTCGTGTAGCTTCTTCATTCGGCGCTTCGCCACTTCTTGGTGCAATAAGCTCTGCAACTTAAGCTCGTCTAAATGGGCCAATGTCGTCAAGCGCTCAAAAAGAGCGTCTTCATCGCTCAAAGAATGATTGATGGCAAACCGAATAGTCGGCAGCTCAATTTCTAGAGGCAAGACACACTCCTCCCCATATACTAACTTGAACGGGGTATGGCCAGTGGCTCGTTTGAAAGTCGTATTATAAGCCCATACTGCCACGTATAACTTTTTATCCCAATCCCGTTTCTTTTCCGACACAATTTTGGACAGGATGCCTACAAGCTGCTTGTTGGTGCTTTCAACCTGACCATTGGCTTGCGGATTATATGGGGTTGTCTTGTTATGCTTGATGTTCCACAACTCTGTCAAACCTTTGATCACCTTATTCAGGAAATGGGTTCCGCGGTCCGACACTAATTCTTTCGGCGGACCAAACCGGCATATTATCTGCTCTAAAAGGAAACTAGCAGTTTCTTTAGCATCATCTTTCCTTGTTGCACGTGCTTCTGACCACTTTGTGAAGTAGTCAGTTGCTACAATGATGTACCTCTTTTGCGTAGTCGATGACGAAGTAATAGGACCCACAAAGTCTATTCCCCACTTCTCAAATGGAAGTATCGCCATAATAGGGGTGAGTGGTCGTTTCCTATTCTCTCGACTATCATGTCGTTGGCAAATATCGCATCGCTTAACATACGCAAACGCATCCTGGAAGATGGCAGGCCACCAATAACCTGCTCTTAAAGCCTTTTGTGCTGTAAGCCGTCCAGCAAAATGGCCACCGCAAGCAGAATCATGGCACTCTTCCAAAATGAATGGCACCTCCTCAGGCGTCACACATCGGCGATAGATATCATCAACCCCTTGCCGATATAATGTACCTGCGATCAAGGCAAACTTTAACGCTTGCTGCTTAATTTTCCTTTTCTCAGCCTTAGATAGTTTGGATCCCGCCTCTCCCGTTGATAAATAATGCGTTATTGCAGCATACCAGGAGGGAATAGATGCCGTATCTATTTTAAATATCATCTCCATGTCACTACCTTCAGCCACAGATTCTTTCGGCTCCCCAAAGTCCACTAGACATTCCACGATGCCTTGCAACCTTGGTGGCTTACTCTTGATTTCATAATCAAATTCCTGCAAAGTGATCAACCACTTCGCTAAACGATCAGGCGGCTGTAACTTATTCATCAATAGTCGAAGTCCCTCCGCCTTCGTATAAAGCACGACTTTTTCATAGAGAATGTAATGCCTGAACTTCTTGGTCCCAAAGACCATCGCTAGACCAGCTTCTCCATGTAGGTGTAATTGATTTCGGATACCCCCAGCTTCCGACTAGCAAAAGCAATCGGGTGGTACCACTTCTCTTCCCAAATTTGGGCTAAACAGCAGCTGATACTATACATGGTGGCTGCTGAAAATATATAGAACACCTCACCTCTTTTAGGTGCTTTTAAAACGGGCGCTCTTGCTAGCTCTTGTTTCACATCCTCGAATGCTACCTTACAAGGGTCACCCCATACAAACGAACAGCTAAAGGACAATAAATTTGTAAGTGGCAACGTTCTTTCTGCTAAGGCGTTAATGAATCTACGGTAGTAACCAACCGAAGACAGAAAGCTATGAACTTCTTTCGGAGTGCGTGGTGGACCCATGGCAATTATAACTTTGACCTTTTCGGGGTCTGTCGCAATTCCTACCGAACTAACCACATGACCCAGCAACAGCCCATAAGGTACTCCAAAAGCACACTTCCGTGGGTTTAGGGTGATGCAAAATTGTCTACAGCGCTCAAAGCATTTTCTCAGAATGATCAACTGCCTTTCTCTCACGGTGGCGGCCCCTAAGTCATCAATAAACACCCTCAACTCGTCAGGGGATATGTCACCGAATGTCTTATCGGCTGTTCGTTGCCACGAACCAGGCGCATTGCATAAACCAAAGGCCATCACGTGGTAAGCAAAAGTGCCAAATACAGTGATAAAAGTTGTTTTCAACTTGTCCTCTTCTGCAATTGCCATTTGGTTGTATCCTGCAAAGCAATCCATAAACGAATATATCTCCCTACCCGCTAATTGATCCAAAATCTGGTCAATAAATGGTAATGGGTAGTAGTCCTTAACTATCTGCTTATTCAGCTCCCTAAAGTCTACACATAAACGGATCTGATTATTCTTCTTCTTTCTAATCACAACTGGCGAACACCATTCCGTGTGTTGCACAGGAAAAATCAAACCCGCTTTTCGAAGCTTCTGTAACTTCTCAAACAGCTCGTCCCTCAATTCAAAAGGCATACGCCTTACTTTCTGCCGTACAGGACGACTGCCCTCTTTCAACGGAATTGTATGAACAGCAAGACTGGGAGGGATGCCTCTCAACTCATCATAACTCCAGGCAAAGATATCACGGAATTCCTGGATCAAGGCCACATAGTCCTCCCTTTCTGCTGAGCTGAGCATAGAGCCTAATTTGATTGGCCGCGAATCATCAAGCGTACCAAGGTCTAGCTCGATAACATCTGCATCTCTTATACGATCTTGGGCCTCTATCGGCTCGTTCAAAGTGATCTGATAGATGTCCTCCGTGGTGGATCCCTCTTTGGACTCATCACTCGATGATGCCTCACTAACAGATGAATCTTCTAATGTCTCCAATTCTGTAGAAGATAGAGGAGCCCTCTCACTCTGCGGGGACTCAGGATAAGCATCAACCACCACACGCTGAGCACCTCTGCCGAATATTAATCGACCGGCGGGTATATCCACTTGGCAATCCGCTTGCAAGATCCAAGGTCGTCCAAGTAATACTTGGTAACTTGGCCGCCCTGCAAAACGAATCACCCTAAAGTCCAACATGCATTCTACATTTGCAACAGTGACATGGACCTTAGTAATGCAGCCTTCCGGCTGTCTCAAACTGTCATCTGCCATTCTGAGAATTGTGGAAGTATCTTTCTGAATCGCAAGACCCAACCTTTCCATCAGTTCAGAACTCATAATGTTAACAGATGATCCCGTGTCGACAATGGCATAATCTACTAATATCCCATCGACATAGGCTGCAACCCTTGGGCAATGCTTCTCAGCATGCTCAAACCAGTCATCACCAACTCGCGCAATACCCAAAGGTTCTACGATATACCCGGTACGTAGGATCTTTCTAAATTCCTTGCGTACTCCTGGGGAAAGCTTAATAAGCTGCAAAAGGTTCACATCCGGCTTGACTTCGCAAAGAGAGCCCGCTAAATCGAATTCATGATAGTTCGAAAGAGCTCGCTTTTCACGCCAAATCATCCGCTCTTTAGGTTGCTGAGCTGGCTTTATTGCCTCTTTCTTAACTTTCACCTTCTTCTTTGGTGCTTCCTTATCGGCTTTACTCTCTACGGGCTTCAAAGGTCCCCCTTCTAGGGCAAGATCCAAAACTTGCGTTCCTTTGTCGCCTTGTTTAGGGTTTCCGTCGACAGGCTTATCCATGTCGGCTTCTCTACCCTTTTTACCTCTTGTAAGAACAGCTCGTAGATTAGAGGTTTCAGCATCATTAACGCGTACAGCCTCAATCAAACTAACCCCACTACCACTTGGTAGCTCCTCCACTGTAGTCTTTGATCGTTGAAGTATTTGTTTAGGCCCATCCTCTCGCTGGGAATCATTTCCTTGGGCACGATGATTAACAGGCCCTGGTTGCCGACTACCACGCTGGAGAGAACTGATCTTACTCCAGCAAGTAGCTGCTAGATGGCCAGATTTTCCACAAATGTCGCACTTAACATTTGGGCAATTTCTTGGATAGTGCTGCCCGCCACACCATTTACAACTAAACCTCGAAGGTGCACCCTCCTCTGGGTATCTACTTCCTATTAAATTTTGTTGTTTTTTAAGGAAGTTGACATCAACGGCTATTTGTCGATACTGCTCCGTAATCATGTCGGTATAATGCTTCATCATGTCCTTAACCTCGCCAAGAACATTGGAAGAACTCGACTCATAGCCTTGGTCATTTCCATGTCGTTCAATCGGCCTAACAATTCGATTAGGCACAGGCTGTTGAGCTGCAGACATGGTGTTAGAATTGACCGCCTGGCCTCCACTACTTGGAGCCATTTGACTGCCCGTAGGCATCGACATGCTAGGGGGAGCTGGTAATAAAGGGACATTCTGTATCATGTTCCCTCTCCCATTAGGGTTAGCCATCGCTATCCCTTGGCCACTACTGCCATTGGCTATTGCCATATTGTTTCCCAATACTAAACCCATGTTCGAATTGCCTCTAGAAGCATAGGCTGCTTGTAGTCGGGATTCCACCTCTTGTGCTCGTGTAATGGCAGTATCTATATCCCCCAAGGGAACACTACTCAACTGCAATTGGATATTAAAGTCCAAACCATGTAGGAAATATTGCAATTGGGCAGCTGCGGGGATAGGAATAGAGGTGTCCAACTTACGGAAGACCTCTTTTATCTTCTTCGCATAAGCACGAATATCCTCGCGTGGATCTTGGCGGGTCACGTTGAGTACACGCAACCAATATTGCCCACCCCTTTCAGGGGCAAACTCCCTTCGAAAAGCTCCATAAAATGCATCAATGTTCAATATGGTTCCGGCTTCTAAACCATGATACCATATAGCAGCTCTTCCTTTGAGAGTCATGTTGAAGAACATCATTAAATGCCCTTCTTCTTGAATGCGACAGTTAAACATCAACTTTTGAAACTCCCTAATGTGGAGTTCCGCATCTTCCTCAACTAACCCATTGAAAATGGGTAGCGGGTAACCTAGAGCCGGCAAATCCGTCGTTCCTGCTGGAATTGCAATAGGCTGCGCCATGACGTGGATTGGATTTGCACTAGGAATAGGGGACGGTGGGGTTACACCTCCCGCACTTGACGTGGGCTGGCTTATCAAAGGAAGGGGAGCACTAGAGCTTCCACCTTCTCCTAACTTACTGCTTGTGGTCCTGAGACCACTAGATCCACTCCCTCGTAAGGGTTCAGCACCGCTACGCTTAGGGGAATATCTCCTAAAGATTTCAGCACGTCGCCTAGCTCTCTCGTCTCTTTCTTGCTTTTGGATTTCTGCTAGACGATGCTTATCAATAAATAACGGATCAATCTCAGTATCCTTTGGCATAAACCACTAGTTGGTCCTTAAACAACCAGGATTCGAGAACCGCCACTTTTAAGTAGCTCCCGGCAGACGCACCACTGATGGACCTAAAAACGGGCCGGCACGGGCCGGCGCAAGACAACCCCTCGGCCTCGCGGCCAGGAGCGTCTATCAAAATCTCTGCCTTCCTAAACATTGCGTTTGTAATACGTTGTAGTCCAACTGATCCTAACCCAATATTGCTCCTCAGAGGGAGTCCCTTTCACATAGCCAAAAGGCTCGAATCACATACACATGGGGTTCCTCCTACGGCTGAATGCCGTCAACCCTCTGCGACTCTCCTACACCTCGGGGATTGGCCCCTCGATGCGCCGCTCAACATTTAGACATTTCGCACAAACGTCACTCAAGGTACCAAATAAACGTATCCAGGAATGTACCATTGTCCTTACTTGACTTCCCCTATAACCCTCGACTAGCCTACAGCATAGGAACCTCACGCTCTCAACGGTGGGTCAAGGGCCTACTGAAGACAATTGCTATGCATATCCAAGAGCTAACTCTGATACTTTTAATTTCCTCTAAATGATCATGCAAAGAGGTGGATGCCTAGTGCTCAAACATTTTAAAAAACCAGCAGCATGTAAGTGCAAAACATCTCTTTCATGCTTTTCTTTCTAACCGCTTTGTGCTTCGCTGCAACACCTAGCACCGAAGTGATCTTCGTGCTACTAGGTTTTAATTTTTATCATTATTATTCCGTCCTAGATGCAATGCATATAAAATCAGCAAATTATTCCTCATGCTCAGCGGCATTTAACCATTTTTTCCACAACTCTACCCTCCCCCGCTGATAGTGCATCATTACATTCATTTCTTTTAGGATTTCCTTGTCATTTTATATGGAGAAAGGAAGGAAACACGCACTAAAACATATAAACAAGGCTGAACTGAAGCATAACTTCATGCCCCAGCCTTGCTATACATCAACAAACATAAATCCTATTTTTTCTATATTTTTCGTAGCCCCAAATGTATTTTTCCC
Source organism: Lygodium microphyllum (assembly GCF_053477565.2). Lineage (NCBI taxonomy): Eukaryota > Viridiplantae > Streptophyta > Polypodiopsida > Schizaeales > Lygodiaceae > Lygodium > Lygodium microphyllum. Next base: position 1,751,933 of record NC_141151.1, on the reverse strand, counting down.
CTATTTTCCATGGCTTTTTTATCATTTTCCCCCATTTTCTTCATTTTCTTGTATTTTTTAAATTGCTGAAAATGAAAACCAGTTTATGGGCTGTGGCCCTTAGTTCATTTGCAACAAAATTGAAAGATTAGTTGATGTGTATCGACGGTTTTCCCCATTTATACGCCCAAAACCCTTGTTTTTCCCCATTTTTCATGGTTTTCAGGTTTCTTGACATTATTTCGAGCCATGAAATGCATGTTTTTCATAATTTCTAGTTATAAACAGTAAGAACTCAGAAGAATCAGCAACATAATCAAATCTTAGTCCATATGAACGGCATTCCATCAATCAAAAGCATAAAACACTAAATTTTCTTTGTAATTTTTTAGTTTACCGCTTAAACACGTGTTTCGGGTTTTGTGTCCATGGCTGTAGATTTGGAAAACAGCAACACTTCATGTCCAGCAACATCACAAATCACCATTCTCAGCCCGTGGAGCAATCCGGTCCATGCCGGACAAGTCTCCATCATTCTTTCTTCATTGCTCCTTCCCACACATGAACTGCCTCTTAGAAGAGAGAGAGGGAGGAGAGAGAAAGACTGAAATCAGAATTCTTCATAGAGACCACCATTTCTCGGGCGAGAGGCGGCGATAGAGTCCACAGACAGAGGGGAATGAAGCCCCATAATCCATTGGGGGGGTTGTTTGCAGCAGCCATGATGCCTCTCATCCATTCATGGCGCATTTTTCGGGCGCCATCTTCTTCCACGTTTTTTCATGCCTCTTCATTCTCTCTCCACGTTTTTTGCTTCATAAGGTGCATAAATTTTTTGGGGGGGGGTCCAAACTCAAAAGGCATGCTCAAATTTGGCCTCCCAAGTGTCCACCTTTTCATATCTTGACCGTTTCCTTGGCCATTTCCCTGTCCGGACTCCGAATTGAGCTCTGAAAAATCCTGGGCGTCCGGCTTAGCATCCCGCATTGGCCAGTAGCTTGTGTCAACCCGCATGACTGTCTGAAAAATTATGAAAAATCACCAAGTGTCGCTCGGGCGCCTTTAAAGCACTTTGGCGCTTAAAATCGTCCTAGATCGAGCCGCCGCCTTTGACGGTGGATATTTTTCCCTTGATCTTCATAATTTTTAGCTATTTTTAAGCACTTCCCGTCACCTAAATTCCTCTCTCAACGTCTTTCTGCCCAATTTTCCTTTTTTCTGCACCTCATTCCGATGCACGGATTTTCCGATATTAATTTTTAATTGCGTTTTTTGGTTCGTTTTTTGTGTTTTTTTGCACGTGACCGCCCTTTACCCTCCCGGAACCTCCGTCGCATATTTTTCTTCTCTTTCGCATGCCGTCCTGCCCACTTTTTGTTTTTACACTATTTCGTTTTGACGTCCGGATTGGAAGTTATTAAATTTTCTTTATTTTTAATGTTTTCTCGCGCTCCGTCCCGCGCGTGAACGCGCCTTTTTCAATTTTACGCGTTTTAACGCGCCTCGGTCGCCTCCACGTTCCCGTCGCGACGTTTCGACGCCCATTCAATCCCGTCACGGCAAATTTTTTTACCCTCACCCCGCGCCCGCGCACGGGACGAGGGGGTACGCCCCTTGCATGGGCCCCTGCCCATTAACCCCTCCCCCTACCCTTCCCCTTGGGTACCCACCCCTATACCCTACCCACCCCTCCCCCTACCCTTCCCCTTGGGCACACCCACCCCTATACCCTACCCCGACCCCGACCCCTCCCTACCCTAACCGCCTCCTCCCCTTCCTCTCCCTCTTCCTGCGTACCCCTCTCCCCTCTCCTCCTCCCACCTCCTCCTCCTCCTTCCCCTCTATCTCCTTCACCCTCCCCTCCTCCTTCTCTGCTCCTCTCCTCTCCTTCCCTTCCTTCCCCTGCAGCCGCCCCGCCCACTTTGCCGTGAGGTCGTCGTCACTGCCGCCTCCGCGTCACCACCGTCGCCTGCTCTGCCGTGAGGCCGTCGGCGCCCGTCAGCGCCTCGTCCCCAACGCTCGTCGCCACCCGCGGTTAGACCGTCGGACGCCGTCACCGTCGCTTGGAGGTCGCCCAGGCAGCCCGTCGCCCGCCGACACGCCGGATCGCCGCCATGTAGCTGCCATTGCGCCCCTCGCTCGCCGACACGCCGGATCGCCGCTAGTGCCGCCTGCTCCGTCGTCCCCGCGCCGCCTCCCGCCACGAGCCGCCCTCCGCCTTTCTCCCGCCGGATCGCCGCCACGCGCCGCCCGATTCCTCCTCCTCCTCCCTACCTAACCTAGGTTAGTTTCACTAACCTAACAATCGTCTAACTAACCTAACATTAGTTACCCTAATTAACATTAGTTAGGTTAACTACTTTACCCTCACTCCACACTGATTAACATTAGTTAGGTTAACTAACTTAACCTAACCCCCCTAATTAACCTTAATTAGGTTAGTTACCATTAACCTTAGTTAGGTTAGTTACCATTAACCCTAGTTAGGTTAGTTTTACCTAACCCTAACCCTAACCCTACTTAGTTTAACTAACTCCCTTTAGGTTAGTCTCCACTAACTTGCATTATCTGACTTCTCTGACTTCACCTAGACTAACCTACTTCCATCTGACTAACCTGACTAGACCAGATTTGCCTTACCTGACTTATCTAGATTACCTTGACTTAATTGACTTACTTTCAACTTACTTACTAGACTAAGCTGATTTTCCTGATTTAATTAATTTATACATTAATTTTCACATCATAAAATTTCAAAAAAAATTCTAAAAATTCCCTTCGCTTTTTGCCCATTTTTGGAAATTTGTCAGCTGAAAATTTCCCACCCCACAATTTTTGAAAATCACATATTTTCCAATTTATCCCCCAAATTACCAATAAATGTAGAAAATTCATTTAAAAATAGTAAAAAATTCTAAAAAAAAGTCTAAAAAATTCTCAAAATTTCCCCTTATCCATCTTGACCCTTTTCCCTTTATTTTTTATTTTAAAAATTTATTTTTCACTTTAAAATATTATCATACATGGTACCCCTATTGTTTTTAAAAAAAAAACACAAACCAACAAACGAAAATTAACCATCAAACTCTCTATTTTATTTTCATACACTCAATTGTGGATATTTCCTCCATGGCTGCATTTTCATTTTTTCCCTTCATCACATATTCATGTGCTATATATCTTGATTTCCTTATTATTTTTATTATTATTCAAAAAAAAAAACAAACAAACAACAAAACACATCCACAAAACCTCACAACCTCAACAACAAAAACCAACCATAAGTAATAACAAATTACAAAAATTAAAAAACCAACAAAAACAAAATCAACACACCCGCTAAGGTGTTGTCTTTGTTGTTTCGTTAGTGGTATTTACTTTTCCTTTACTGGATTCACTTCTTTTGGGGGACTCTTCTGTGCGCATTTCTGCATTACATACACACCCCTTCCAGGTATTTATTTTATGTGCTTTATTTATTTTCATTTCCCCCTTAATCACAAATTAATTGTTAAAATGAACTCTTTATTCACCCACCGTTTCCACGCGCATTCGCGCTAAACACACACATACTTTTTAATTCAAATCAACCCGCCGTTCACTTAGCACGCGCTACGTGCGCTAAAGAGGCACCTTAATTTTTAATTACAATGAACCAGCCGTCACATGAGCACGTGCTGGCAAAAAAGCGCTCCACATCACCTTAATTTGTAATCAATGAACTTGCATTTAGAGACCCAATCTGGATGTCGCAGTCCGGGATTCGAATTAACGCACCGTTTTCACCTAATAATTGGTAATTAAATTTCTAATAACGAACCGCCGTTTTCTTGCTAAGGTTTATCACTTAATAAAAATTCACCCATTTCTTAATAATTTCTTAAAATCAACCCTTCATTAAATTAATTCCCCCTCACTGCACTTAATTCCCCTTTTTAACGAACCGTTTCGTGGGGTGGGTATGCGCAGTCCTTAGAGTTTTATCAACGATGTAGTCTTGATATGTGTCGGATGTGGTATTGTTTTGATTTACTGTCTTTGTTACGGTTAAGGGTATGGTATGCAGTTTTTTCTTTTATTGCTTGATACGGGGTTCTAGGCGTTTGTCTGATGCATAGCATGAAGCTTTCGGTCGCATATGTCTCAAGGTCATGTCGAATTTTTTCTAGGATGTGGTTTGCTTGGGGTTAGTTGGTCGAGTCACGTTTTATTATTTTGGTTGTTCTCTTATCCTGGTTTTTTTTTGTCTGTTGCTTTGCAGGCATTCTCCTTGATTGTCTGTGTTTGTGGTGTGTGTGTAACCATCTGAATGGCGCCTTCTCATGCTCCTCCCCCTATCCAGTACGTCCCATTAGTTAGTAGGGATTACTCTTCCCTACTTACTTTTGAGCCTCTCACGAATGTGGGATTTGCTGCTTTTGTGGCTACTTCTTTTCCATTGCTTCTAGAGGATCCGTCGTTATGTGATGAGTTTCTGGCCTCTTACAGCAAGAAGACATGACTAGTCCAGGGAATTTCTATGACTTTGACACCTCGAGGCTTAGGGAAGGCTCTGTCTCTTCCCTCCAAAGGTGAACCTTTTATTACCACTCGTCAGCTTTTCTCTAATGAAGAGATTCTGAAGCTGTTATAAAAGCAACCAAGGGAAATGCTGGATGTTAAGAAGGTGATCAACTCTTCAGGAGTTTCCTTTTCTATGATCACTGATCCTGTATGGAAGACGATCTGTCAGTTTCTCCAGGACAGGTTTATGCCTGCCAAAACGCCATCCCAGTACTTATCCAAATAGCTTTTTACAGCTTCCAAGATGGTGTTGAAAGGAGTTGCTATTGATTGGAGCACTTACCTCCTTACTAAAATGGATCAACATTTTGTCAAAGTCACCAGGGGTAATGTTACCAATGTCACATATGGATCATATTTGTCTGCCTTCTTGACCTATTCAAGTTTACAGAAGACTGTGCCTCCACCTCCTCCATCAGATCATGTACCTCCTCCTCCACCTTCGATGAGTCAAAACCCATTGACATAGAGGATGATGATTCTCCGCCTCCCCTGGTCATCCAGCGCAAACGATTGAAGCGGGTAGTGGATAAAGCTCCTTCAGTACTTCCTTCAATGCCCATCCCTGCTACCTCTGGCAGTGATCTCCCTAGGTATCTCACTTGTAATAACCTGTTCAGAGCCCATCGAGAAGGATCATTGAACATATCAGTTTCCTCCCTGAACAGTCTAGTCTCAGGAGATGCAATTCCTTTCCTCTGTAAAGATATTCAAAGTTCCATTGAGTTGTCAGTGACAGCCTGTGTTCAACAGCTGTACGCGTCTTTTTATGAAGAACTCATGCAGTCTAAGGACCAGTTGCATAAGGCAACATCCGAGTTAGCTTCTGCTAAGGATACCCTAACAGATTTGTTTAAGCAAATGGAACAACAAACCCAACTGGTTGCCACCCAAAGCGATGAGATCTCTTCTTTGAAGATCCAATTACTAGAGGCTCAATCACAGGTTACTTGCCTTTCAGAGGAGAAGGAGAGGATGTCCAGAGAAGCGCAGGAGTTCCAAGCTATCTTAGATGACAAACTTTCAGCTTTACAGATTGCTAATGACACAGTGGCATCCCAAGCCTCCCAAATCAAGCAGTTGCAAGAACAACTGGCGAAATCCCGCTCTGTTCCTCCAAGCCCTAATGTTCCCTTGATTCCTTCTCTTTCACAGCAGGACTTGGCTGCTCTTCAGAGACATGCTACTTTGTGCCCTCTATTCCAAGATAAAGTGGAAAGATTGTAGTCCAGAATGGACTTGTTATGGTCTACCTTTGAGCAGTTTCAGGAATATGTTCTACCAGACCATTCTTTCTTTGTCCACTACCACTTACAGAAGTTGGTATTCTACATGAAGCTTTCCACGATGGATTTACCTCTTCCAGAGGATGGATGGAGTGGGGCTTAGTCTGTTGAGTTGTTGACAGAGGTAGTAAGGATGGTGTTTGAAGATTCTGTCACGCCAGATACTATGTTGATGTCATACATGTATCTACGAGGAGACTTGTTAATTCCAGATGAGGTGGATATGGCATGGTATGTGGGGGATGTGGTATTACAGGCTGTTTTGTATGTCAACCATTTGGAGTTGCACATAGCTGACATGTTCCAGAGTTACTCCTCCAAAGTGGCTGATTGTCATGATAATTCTTGGCATCCCATGATTGATTCTGTGGTCCTCAATCAAAGACAAAACACAGCTCCTACCTTTGCCCAGAGTACTAATCAACTGAGGATGGATCTCTTAGCCTATCTTTCAAAACATAATCCGTTTGATGCTCCCTTCTTTGATGCTTATCATCGACGATCTCTCTTAGGACCTTCTATTCCTACCCTCCTCTATTACCAACAAATGGCTCACCGCTATGCTATATATCTTTCCTTTGTCAATCTAATTCCACAACTATTTTACCCCTTCTTTTCCAACCTTCATCTTTCCCTCAAATTCCCATTTTTACATAATGCTCCTTTATTGAGGATAGGGTATTTTCCCCTTCTCCACCCTGTCCTTCTCCATCCATTAATATACCCTCCACATTTCCTATTTATCAGTTAACACCCTTCCTTAGTGATTCCCTCCAAATTTCTGCCACTCCTTCTTTAACCTTTTCTTCCTTTTATGATTTTTCCTATCCCTCCCTTCATCCACTTTTCCTTATTCCATTACCCTCTCCTAACACTTCTATATCTCAACCACCTCAGTTGGTTAGTGACTATGACGGGTTTGATAATCAGATTTCCAGAAGAAGGGGATGGAGTTCGGATGATTGCCTTACAGGACCTCAGATTAATTGGCCAGTAATTCCAGGAGAATGGACAGCTTCCAGTCAAGCTTATCAGAACTATGTTCATTTTGCTCAGCAGTATTCACAGTCTACAGATCCTTCAGTGAGATTTACTGCTCACTTTGCTTGGTACCTGGCATATATGCATAGGCACTCTCATACTGATTCCAAGCCTATTCCAAAGTTGTGCATGAATGTCAATGTGAGCATTGATTCCCAACAGCTTGATATATTGTATTTTCATGCCCTTTGTTTGCCTAGCAGATACCTGGTCTTGTTGAAAAGGATATGCTGTCTCCAATTTTTTCAAAATCCTCCCAAAAACTTTGTAGATGAATCCTTGTCTATGGATCGTTTCCGACAACATCAATCTTTCAAGAGGGATCATCTTCATTGATACCTTTCTAATGTATGGCGGATGCTTTTTAATGAAAATCTCTCTTTTAGAGGAGTCATTCAGATGGTTGTATTGTATTCGTGTTTGTGTTGTACGTTCCTTTATGTCATACGAGCGTGGTGGTTTCCTCTTGGATTTCGCGCACGAGCTACATTTTGGAGAATTGTGGTGATGAGGTCGTGGTTGGAGAGTTGAAGCTGATGCCGATGAAGACGAAGAAAACTCTTATATCCTTTACAAATTTGTTGTGATTTTCTTGTTTGCTAAGTAGTGTTAATGTATAAAGGGTTTTCCTTTCTTTGTATTTTTATATCAGCTACAGGTTATAAGTTGGGGTCGTGGTGGATGGATTCTTTTTGAAGAGATATTGACGATCAAAGTTGAGCTTTTCCCTGAACTTGTATTCCCTTTTTCTTGGGTCGCAAGGACGCTTTCTTATTAAGTGTGGGGATATGTTGAGTGTTGAAATGACTTGTTTTTTGGCTGATTTTTGTTGTTTTTGAGAGCTGAATGGTTGATTTTATGAGATGATTGATTGATTTGGAAGTGGTTTGAGAGTGTTTTGGATGATAATGATTGTGTTTTGGAAGTTCATGATGTTTATTAGTGGTTCTGTGATGTTCTGATAGGTTCTGATTGGTTCTGAATACCTTCTGTTTTGTTCTGTTTTGGTCTGTTTTGTTCTGATTGTCTTCTGTAAGGAGGGATGGAGTATTGATTGATGAAGATTGAGATATTGTGAAAGCTTATTAAATGGTTTGTGAAAGTTTGGAATGGTTTGAGAATGAGTTATGTGGTTTTGATGACCTTCTGTAACCTTCTGTAGGTCTTCTGTAGAGTCTCTCTTTCTGTTCTGTACTGTAGCTGTTCTGGTACTGTTCTGTGACTGTTCTGTATGCTTCTGTATGTGTTCTGATGGATGAGAGTGTAGCTTGGGAAAGTTTTCTAGCCTTGAAAAGAGGTGAATACAAGTGCAAAAGAGTTGAAAGAAGTGAAAGAAGTAGCTGTTGAAGACTCAAGTGAAGACTAGAGTGAAGTGACAATAGTGAGCTATGAAAGGACACTGTAGTGGCTCTGGTGACTCTTCATATCAGACATACCTCTTGGGAGGGGTATCCACGACCTAAGAAGGATTATTGAGAGTGATTTTTGAGAGATTGTAGTGAGGATATGATGTATTATTGATAGAGAGAGAGAGAGAGAGAGAGTCAGAGATAGCCAATTATACTTAAACAGAGTGATTGTATATGAGAGATTGAGAGAGAAGACTATGAAGATATTGAAGATGAATATTATGTGATGTATTTCCATTCAAAGATGGTGTATTCCTTTGCTTTCTTTGTTCTATTGATGGATTTTGTGAAGATATTGAAGAATATGGTTGATTCTATCAAATCTGTGGGAGATCTACATGATGTTGTATGAAGATTTGTTGTGCTTGGTGTTCTTTTCTTCATTGTGATCACATGAAACATGATAAACAAGCTTGTTGATGTTACAATATAGATTTTGTTGCAAGAGAATTCCCTTTTCCTTGGTGTTCCTCTCGGGGCTCCACTTATATCCTTTACGAATTTGTCAAGATTTGCTATTGTTTATAAGATATGTTAATGGATAAAGGGTTTTCCTTTCATTGTATTCTTTACTAGATGCAAGTTATAAGTTGGGGTCGTGGTTGGATGGTATTCCTGAAGATGCTAAGGAAGATTGAGTTGAGCAATTTGATGAACTTGTATTCTCTTTTTCCTAGGTTGCAAGGACGCTCCCTTATTAAGTGTGGGGATATGTTGATTGCTAAAATGACGTGTTTTTTGGTTAATTTTTGTTATTTTTGTGGGCTGAATGGATGGTTTTATATGATGATTGAATAGTATGGAAGTGTTTGAGAATGTTTTGGATGAGGTTGGTTATGTTTTGGAAGCTCATGATGTTTTATAGTGGAGATGTGATGTTTTGCTATGTTCTGATGATATCTTGATAGTGTCTGATTGGTTATGATATCTTCTATTTTGTTTATGTTTTGTTCTGTTTTTTTTCTATATGAAGGATGGAGTAATGGTTGATGAAGTTTGAGGTTTTTTGAAAGCTCATTGAATGGTTTTTGATAGTTTGGAATGGCTATAGTATACGTTATGTGGCTTTGATGCTTTCTATTGACCTTCTATAACCCTGTGTTGAGCTTTTGTAGAGCCTATGTTCTTGTTTTGTTATGTTCTGTATGCCTCTGTAAGTGTTCTGTTGGATGAGGGTGTAGTTTGGGAAATTTTTCAAGCCTTGGAAAGAGGTGAATGAAAGTTCAAAGTAGCTCAAGGAAGTGGAAGAAGTAGCTGCTGAAGACTCAAGAGAAGACTAGAGTGAAGTGACAATAGTGAACTGTGAAGAGTCACTGTAGTGGCTCTTGTGACCTTTCATATCAAATACACCTCTTGGGAGAGGTATCCATGACCAAAGAAGGGTTATTATGAGGGATTATTGAGTATTTTGGTGAGGATATGATGTACTATTTTGAGAGAGAGAGAGAGAGAGAGAGAGAGAGAGTGTGTGTGTGTGTGTGTGTGTGTTAGAGATAGCCAATTCTATGCCAAATAATGTATCTACATATGAGAGATTGTGAGAGAAAGCTGTGAAATCTTTGAAGATGAATCATATGTGATATCTTTCCATTCAAAGTGGAGTATTATTTTTCGTTTTTAATGTCTATTAAGAATTCTATGAAGGATATGAAGAGAATGATGGATTTTATTAAAGTTAAAGCTATGGGAGAACTGTTTCTATGAAGTTGCGTGAAGATTTCTTGTTCATGGTGTTGTTTTCCTTGTTGTGGACATATAAAAGATGAAAGAGATGGTTGTTGATGATACAATATATATTTTCTTGCATTAGAAACCCTATTTCCTTGGTGTTCCTTTTGGGGCTCCACTACCATCAAGAATAGGTACCCCATTCCTCGTATCAATGACCTTTTGGATGAACTTAAGGGTGTAAGGGTTTTTACCAAGATAGATATTCAATTGAGATATAATCAAATATGTATGAAAGAGAGGGATTAGTATAAGACTACATTTAGGATTGAAAGAGGATTATATCAATCCTTGGTGATGCCTTTCAATCTTTCAAATGCATCAGCCACTTTTCAAGCACTTATGAATAAGATTTTGTAGTCCTTCTTATTCAAAAAAACAATCCTTATTTTCTTTGACGACATTCTCATATATAGCAAGTTCAAATATAAGCATTTAAGGCATGTGCGAAAGGTATTTGACACATTGAGAAGGCACAATCTCTTAGCAAAGGATTCAAATTGTTCTTTTATGGAGAATGAAGTGAAATACTTGGGTCACAAAGTTAATAAGAGTGGGATTAGAGTGGACCCACCCAAAGAAGGTGCAACATGTCAAAGATTGGCCTACCCTTACTAATTCTACATCTTTGAGAGGATTCCTTAAATTATCATATTTTTAAAGGCAATTTATTTAAAAAAATTGTATTCATATTACAACTCCATTGACCAAGCGATTGAATAAGAGGCTTCCTTTTGGGACTCTTTAACGGATAAAACTTAAATGAGTTAAAGTCACTCTTAATTTCTCGACCTATCTTGGTATGTTTACATTTCTCTTAGGAATTCACTATATGTGCGCATGCAAGTGGAAGATGTATAGGGACTATTTTATACCAAGATCATGGAGTCATTGCCTATATAAGTTGGAAACTTGATGACCAGGATTGCCAACTTTACGTGTATGAGCAAGAGGTGCTCTCAATTCTTTATGTTATAAAAAAGTGGCACCACTATATCTATGGTAGTCATTTTAAGGTTAAAAGTGATCATTGTGTGTTGAAATATTTTCTCTCATATCCCATTTTATCTCCAAAGCAAAGATGGTGGTTGTCCATACGTCAAGGCTATGATTTTGAAATCTCCTACATGGTGGGCAAAGACAACATTGTAGCATATGCTTTTTCAAGAATGTGGGCATATTCACTTTCTATAGTCTTTACCCTACACAAAGATTGGATCCATGACTTACAAGAGGACTATTTGCTTGATAAGCAAGTAGTCAGTATGATGAAAGAATTTCAACAAAAGGAAGAGGTGAATAGTATCCCAATTTTAAATGGCATAACAGACTCCTATGGTACAAAGGAGGGATTTAATTGAAGCCCACACATCATTCTAGCATTGTATTCCCAAATGTTGGTGGGACATCATGGGTTGTTCAAGTCATTTGACACTATCCATCAGAGCTTTTATATTGGAAGGGCATTTGGCAAGATGTTAAAGATTATGTCCTGCAATGTTTACCATGTTAACATACTAAATATTCCACACTTCTACCTACTAGTGGTTTGCTTTAGCCATTGCCCATCCCTCAAGGGCAGTGGATTGAAATAAGCATAGGTTTTATCATGGGATTATCTACTATGAAGCATGGATGGAATAGCATTTATGTGCTTGTGACTAGTTAACTAAATCGGTCCATTTTGTCCCAATGAAGACCCCAACTTTTTGCCAAAAAAGTTGCAGATCAATTTATGGAGGATGTTTTCAAGCTCCATGGGACGCCATTAAAGATGGTTTCAGATCGTGATACTAAGTTCATGGGGAACTTTTGGTGGACCTTATTCTCTTATATGGGGACACAATCAACTCTTAGCATGGTATATTACCCCCAGATGTATAGGAAAATAGAGCGCATCAACAAGTGGTTTGAAGTCTACCTTCATCACTTTTGTCATGATACTCAAGCCTTGTGGGATCAATGGCTATATCTAACTAACAACAACACTCATCATATGAGGATTGGCATATTGCCATTTGGAGCAATTTATGGTTGCAAAGCGAAAATATGCTCCGCCCTTTTCCATAATGATGTGAATCCAGAAGCCAAGGTTGAACTTGAGAAAATGGAAGTTTTGATGAGTGAATGTAAGAAAAACATTTGTGAATCACAAGATGCCATGAGGGCTTATGCAGATAAAGGTGTTTAAGTCTATGTAGGCTTCTTTGAAAGGAGGCTATAACGAGCTAGCTCATATGTTCTACACGCCATATCAAATCCTAAAGAGAGTTAGAGAGCTTACATATAATCTTGAGTTACCTTCTTCAATGCACATCCATGATATCTTCCATGTTTCTCAATTAAAGAAGTATGTGGGTCCAATCATTCAAGTTTAAAAAGAGTTTCCTTCTATGGATAAATAGGGTCTCATTATTTATAAGTTTGAGAAAGTCATTGGATTTTTTTTGAAAAATAGATCAGCACTAGAATACATGATTAAATGGAAGGTCTTACCTACATAAGAGTCCACTTGGAAGCCATTGTCATATCTTGACTCTTTTCCTTGGCTTTTACATGAAGACCAATGAATTTCTAAACAAGGTAGCTTGTTGTACTAAATTTTTGTCATAAAATAATGTTTCATAAATTGGTCCAAATGCCACTTTAGGGTTGGCGGAGCTCCTACATAGTATTTATTCTCTAATGGCACTTCATTTGTTGAATTTAGACATGAATATCAAACGTTATTGCATTTTTTCTTATGGGAGTCTTGTTTGGACAATTACAATAGTCTACAACATTTACTTATACTTAACTGCTTTAAGGGAATATTTTTGAGCATGTGAGCTTCGTTTTCAGCATGGATCTACATCCTCCAAAGCTCTCTTGTAAATTCTCCTTCTAATTCTTTTTCAAATTTGAAGCTTTGAGGACAAAACTTCTTTAGGCCGGGTAGGCTTGTAATAAAGCATCGAGTTAGGGAGAGTATAAAGGCTAGCTAAGGATTCCAAGTTTAGATCTCTCACCATAGCAAGAGGGTACATACCTTGCTCTGCCACATCAAGAGGTGGGTATCTTGCTACTTTCTCCATTTTTCCCATTGTAATACTTCTTCAATGATAATGTGAATTCAAGATATGGGCACCCTAGTCATGGCTTTCTTATCATATTTTGTGTAATTCTTGTTCTTGAGTAATTTCCATCTTTATAGATCAATGTGACTTTATTGAGTATCTATGCCCAAACATTATTTTTTCTTTAAAAAAATTGTGATTATTCAGTAACCATACAAGCAATTCCAATTCCTCCATTTTCTTTTTAATATTTCTTAATGCATGATCACATATCACAACTAGTCTAGTTTCACATGGTTCCTACAATGTACGAAGTGACAAAATAAAAGTTGGTGATGCAACTCTGAAAGTGGGTGTGCTTAGTATGCAACTACCCATGTGATCCTATCAAATGTGAACTACATAAGTCCATTTTCCTTAGTAGATATCTAGTCACAACTCAAGTGAACAAGCCCTCAAAAGTTATAACTTGGTTGAAATATTTGACTTTTGAGGTCTACAAGTCCATATTCCCTTGAGTGGATTTAGAACATGTCTCATTCCCATAAAGTGTTGAAGATAATCAAATTTCAAACAATAGGGATTAATATGGATTCCTAACATGCAAATATGCTATGATAATATCCTAGGGTTCTTAACATCCTAAGAAAATGATCACAACTACAAGTAGTTGTTGTGTGCATCGTGAAAGGTGATTGTGCACCTATTGTGTCTTAGCCTAATCCCTTCAATGACCTATCTCAAGTCAAAATGATATGCAAGAGACCCAAGGTCACAAATCTATTAGAAATCAGTAAGTCTACTAAGGTCACGAGTCTATTAGAAGTTACAAGTCACAATGATATGCAAGAGACCTAATGTCATAAGTCTACTAGAAATTGGTAAGATGCTTAAGTTGTTTGTCCTAAATATATGTACTTTGACATGATGTTGTCATGATGTTATGAGGGCATAATGTGAAAAAGTATGGAATGCATCATCATCTGACTTCTTTATTGATCTAGAGAGTCAATGTGATCTGAGCCATTAGTACTAGTGTGAGTTGCATGGATTATCTAAAAATACTAGATTTTTGGATAATTTTAGTCTATTTTCGATATTATTTATTGTAAAAAGTCAAAAAAGTTAGAAAAAAAACTTCTAGATTAGGATGGCATGCAAAAAACTAGTTGCTTTTTTAGCCAATTAGGGGATTTTCATAGATTGACGAAATCGCACGCGTCGCAATTGGTGTAAACAGGGTGAAAACTATAGATTGAACTGAAAGAAGAAGGAGTGATTTGGGAGATCTGTGAGCAGGTGTCCTGTAGTTTTACCCCCCTTTTGGAGCCAATGGAGTCATCAGATTTGGATTCTGAGTAGCAGAGAAGGAGCTGTAATTTTTATGCATGTTTTGTTCTACGAAGAAGCTCCAGGAGATCTAATGCCTGGAGATTGCTTCTGAGTAGTGTGAAGATTCTAGGTTCTTTCAATACATATTGATTCAATTCATTGTGATTTTTCTTTGTAGTGTTTACCACTTGGGTATTCTCTATCTTCTCTTCCATGTCCTATCTCTACTTCCTTCTACTTTTGATCCCCGACGGATTCAACCTTTCAACAAAAATCCCTCTGACATTGGTGATCCACATTCGGATTGATGATCAAATAGGGGATACACTTGCGATTGTTCAAATTAGACTGTTGATGCATAAAAGCAAGGTACTAGCAAAAATGAGATGCAAGACGTACAGAGGTATCCTCAGAATGAGCATGCACTCGAGCAAAATGAAGGTAAGAGTTTGAGTATGTTGCGAAGGTATCCCAGGACCTCCTGGAATGAAAGGCCAGTTAAACACTAGTCCTGTCACAAAATCATGCAGTGTCCATTGTTGTCGACGAAGTATGTCACTATCATACCTTGGTGTATCCATCACTGATTGACGAGGAAGGTTAATGTAATCGGAAGGAGAGGGAAATGGAATAAGAGGAGAGCATTGCAAAGGAGGATAGGATAGATCATAAAAACAAGGGAAATGAAGAGATAAGGAAGATGGAAAAGATGGAAAATTCAGCAAAAACTTATGAAGGGAATCTGCTAAGAAAACAGAAGGAACAGGAGGAACTAAGGAGGAGGTTCAGAAGGGGTAGGCGATAATGTCAGATCGGCAATGAAAGGACAAAAAGTAAAAACATGAATGTGAGGGGAATTAGAAGGAGTAAAAGACAACAGAGGAATACTGTCAAGGTTGGAAGTAAGGAGGGAAATATACAACGGAAAACGATAGGACATAAGAGAATAAGACAAAAGATCAGTGGGATCTAACGGATAAAAAGAACAATGATAAGCAAGATCTTGGAAAAAAGAATCAGTGAATAATGGATGATCAACAATATGACGCAACAGTTAAGTTTGCAAAGGTTGGATTTCAGATTTGTGGAATACACCCCTGAGATGGCGAGGCTCCAAAGCAACATCCTCCAAAGGTAGATGCCAAGCATGTCCTCTACACCAAGGCGTCTGCTCATGATAAATTTTTAACCCTTCAGCTAAAAGAAGCTCCACTGAATGTACATACATCACAGCATGTAGGATGACATCTCCCACATACAAATTGATATCTTCCTCATCAAGAATCGGCAAATGCCCCATAAGATACATGAAAGACAACAAATGTACTTCATGCGAAATTAGCTCATCAACAAATCTGTCAAACACAGAATTTAGCAAATTTGCAGACCACAAATTCTGCCACCCATCCTCTGGAGGTTCTAAATCCACATTGCTCAAAGAGATATACAAGGCAAAACACTGCTGATTATACTTGATCTAGAAAGTCGGTGGGGGTGACACTAGCTTAGCATAACTAGTAAAATCATCTTGCACATAGTTCATATGTTGTTGAAAGCGTTCGACCTTAGCAGAAAAACCATTACACAACTTCGCCTTCTACTATAACTGGTCAAGCTCCTCGTTGGAAGATGCTACAGAAGAAACCACAGGAGGTGGAGGAACAGAAAGAGTAACAATCTTTTGATTAAGCTCTGCAATCATCTTCTTCTATGACTCAGCAGTTTCCTGAGAAGAATGTAGCTAACCCCCCCCCAAGTACCCAGCCTACTGGCTAAGTCGATCATCTCCTCAAGGGCAGAATTCTTCTCTTTAGTCAAAGACACATTCTCTGCTTCCAGGGTAACTACTTGAGCTTCTAACTTCTCAATGGTGGCCTTCTGGGAATCCATCAGGGTAGTAGCTTCAGTCATTTGTTTGTGAATATCCATGAGGGCGGCTTTCTTAGATGCTAGATCCTCCAAAGCCTTACTTAATTGACTAGTCAAGGAATCCACTTTGTCCTGCAAGGAAGTATACACCCCTGTGTAAATGGACTGAAGACAAGTCGTTGGTGAAGTCTCCAATGTAGCATGGACACCAGAAACTAGCTGAGGAAGCAAAGGTCCAGCTAACATTGTTTGTAAGGAAGCAGGGATCTGTTTATCCAATTGCCCATCCCTTTGTGCTGCAAATAGGTCACGACATGACAAGAATGAAGGAAGGGAACTGGTAGAAACGGGAGGAATGGAGTCCTGTGCAGGAGAATCAGAAACTAAAATAGAAATAGGACTAAGGGGCCCTTTAGTACGTAATCTTTTACTACGAGAGAATCTGGCAAGGGGCTCATCCTCCGAATCAGAATTGGGCTGTAATGGAGGAGGAGTTGGAACAGAAGGTGGAGGCTTCTTTGGAAGAGGATCAAGATTAGGAACTGGCATACCACCAGGAGGAGGTGCAAGGGAGATAATCTTCTGAAGAAAAACACCGTAGGAGACATTACTACCCTGACCTTTCCGAACTCTCTGAAAATGATGATCCATCTTCATGAGCATGAATGCTGCCCAATTGAACTTGGCTCCCTCCATGATCCTAATAGAAGTAGTGAACAACTCCTTGGATAGACATTTGGAAGCAAGCCTCCTTGACATGAACTTGTCTTGTAGAAACTGGCAAAGTTATTTCCATATCGGGGAGGGGATGTGAGCTACAGAAACCCCAGAACTGGTAATAACTTTGTTGGAGACCAAAGGAGTAGAGGTTTCTTTCTGCAGGAGAGAAAGGATCTCCTTAGCTATCAATAATTGATTTCCACTAGGGACGAAAGACACTAAAAGAGGCAAACACAACACATCACTAATATTGACTGTGGATAAGCAAAAGCGTCATAAACCAAGCCAGAACGGTTCTTATAGGATGCCAAGAAGGAGTAGAAAATCGTGTTGTCCACTGGCGGAAACTTCAAAGCCACAAAAGGACGAAGACCAACACGACGAATGCAATCTGCCTCCAGGATAAGAGCATAGTCATGCACAGGCAATGGCACATGTTGGATGACAATAGGAGGAATAGAGATAGATGCCATTCAGACTACATAGAAGACCCACACACACAACCAAGGAAAAAGACAAAAATTTTCCTGCAAAACCTAGACAAATCAACATTGAGAAGAATATCAAAACAAAGGACAGACGACCAGATCAGATTGGACTAGACTTCCCCAAACAATGCACATCATACAGAAAATTTTTTGACATGACCTACGCACTCGTGCAACTGAAAGCTTCATGCTATGCAACAAGCAGGCACCCTGATCCTAGGTAATTGAGCAATCAATAAAAAAAACTCAAACACACCGTACCCCAGACAATGACCAAACTCAAACAGAATCCAAGACTTGGACCAACAAAATAAAGAGAGATGAACAAGACCGACATCTCGGACTTAATAAATCTCAATCCCTGTAAACGCATTTCGTAAACCTATGGTGCAGTGAACGTGGATGGATGAACACTATCGAATTCATTTTAGCCATGCACAAATTAGATTGCAGTTTGTTATTAATTAACCATTAATGCATAGTGAGTCGATTTCGCAATCCCAATCCCTACTTAGACTGACTTGACTGACTAGGGGTCTCTAAAAATGCAATTCATTGTTCAACTTACGTGATCTGTGTGGCGCAAAGCGCATGCATGCATGACGGCGGGGGTTCATTTTAATTACAAATAAATTGTGTCTGTAGCACGTGTGTGTGTGCACTGTGGATTTATTTTAGAAAATTATGAAGGTTATTGTGCCATGTGCTTGTGCAACGGCGGGGTTCCTTTTATAATTAACGATCGGGTTCCTTTTAAATTAAAAATTAATGAAGTGCATTCTGTTTATTTGGTGGGTGCAACAATCAGTTGATTTTATTACAATTACACGTGTGTTATGGTGCAACATGAGAGAGGAAAAAAGAGAAAAAACCTGGCAATGGGTGGGGCTGTCCGCAAAGTCTGATACCACGTCCTCAAAAAAAAGAAAAGGCACAATCCACAAATATTCCACACTAAAACTAATCGTCTTGTCATACAGAAAAACGAAAAAACAACTAACACATTGACCAAAACAAATGATACGTATGACCAAAATAAAATAAAATGATGGATATGTTGGGATTTTGTTTTGATTGGGTTTTATTGTTATGGTTTTGGTGTTTGTTTGCTTTTTTTTCTTTTTAAATTTTTGTTTAAAGGACAAAAATGCGAAAAATAAAATGAAGAGCAATATGGTGGTTCATGTTGATGTGTTTCGAAATGACAAACCAAATGAGAAAACATGTCGCAATTGAAATATCAATGTGCGGAAAGTTTGTGGTTTTGTTTTGTTTTGTTTTTTGTTTTTATAGTGTGTTTTGGTTTTTTTTAAAACATAATGTAAAAATGAGATTTCACCAATCAAACATGATCATCTAGTGCCAATAAGGTAATCATATTTAATTCACATTTTTCAGCTCATTGTTGAAATTAAAAATGAATTTTGCATGAATTTGGGCTTAAAAAATTAGGGTTTTGTCTTTAAATAATACTTCGACCAATTAGGAAAGCATTTTCAATTGAGAAATGATTGAAAAAAGGGACAAGAAAGTTTGTAGAATTTTTTTGAAATTATGTCGATATTTTTAATCAAATTTTAGTGAGTTTTGGCTAGTTTTTTAATATATTTGAAAAGAATTTTCAATTTTCGAATTTTCTACAAACTTTTTTCTAAGATTTCTAGTTTGAAAAATATGTCAATTGTTTTCAAAAATATTGGAGATTTTTCAAGAAAATTTATGTAAAATTTTTGGATTTTAATTGAGTTTTAATGAATATTTGAATTTTGTATGTGTTTTTAGAGATTTTGGGATTTGAAGTACTCGTGACTGCATATGAACGACTGCTGATGACTATGACTACGTATGAATGGCTGCAAGACCCTACTACACGAACAAGGCGGACACGCGTCCTCGCACGTGAATGCACGCAACCATTCACCGACACCAAAACGTCGACCGTAGCGCGTGAAGGGGGGTGAACAAGGGTGGAGGGGTAAAGGGCGGAGGTAGGGGGTGGGACAAGGGGCTTAGGTGGGGGTTGAGGTAAATTAAGAGAAGGGGATAGATAAATGTGGGGAGGGGGTCAAATTAGGGGGAAAGGGTCAAATTAGGGGGGGAGGGGGGTTAAATTTTGGGGTGGGGGGTCAAATTTGGGGGTGGGTTAAAATTAGCAAGGGTGGGAAGTTTCGAAAGGACGTGCGGGGGAGGGGGGGGGGGGGGGGGGAGGGGGGAGGAGAAGGATGAAGGTGGTGGTGGAGGAGGAGGAGTGGGAGGTGGGAGAAGAGGAGAAATTGGAGGTGGGAGAGGAGGAGAATGTGGAGGTGGGAGAGGAAGAGGAGAAAGAGGTGGGAGAGGAGGAGGAGAAAGGGCTGTGTGGTGGAGGAGAAGGAGAAGACACAGGTGGGCGGCGTGGGCCGCAAAGGCAGCGAGCGGGCAACTCAGGCGGGTGGATGGAGTGGATCGAGCGGAGCGGTGCGCGGGCAGACAAAGCGCAGCGGGCGATGAGCGTAGGTGGCCGTAGATGGCAAGGCGGTGCCCGCAGGCAGTAGCAAGGAGGGGAAGGGGAGGAAGAAAAGGGGAGGGAGGAGGAGGAGGAGAAGGAATAGAGAAGGAGAAGGGAGGAGGGGGAGAGGGAGAGGGAGAGGGAGGAAGGAGGAAGAAGGAGAAGAAGAGGGGGGGAAGGAGGAGGAGAGGAAGGAGGAAGAAAGGAAGGAGGAGAACGGGGAGAGAGAAAGACAGGGAGAGAGAGAAAGAAGAAGAGGGAAGAAGGGGGAAACTGTCCGGGGGGTTTTCTTTTTTTTATTTTTTCTTTTCTTTTCTTCTTCTTTGTTTTTGTTCTTTTGTTTGCTTTGTTTTTTGTTGTTTTGATTTTTTGGTGTTTTTTTTTTTTGTTTTTGTTTGTGTTTTTTTGGGTAAAATTTCTCATTTTTTTGTTTGCTTTGTTTATTGTTTTTTGTTTTTTTGTTTTTGTTTTTTTTTTTGTGGTTTTGTGTGTGTGTTTTTGGTAATGGTTGGGTTGGTATTTTATTTATTTATTGATTTATTATTGTGGTTTGGTTGTTTTTTTTTTTTGGTTAATGTTTTTTTTTGTTTTTTGAAAAAAAAAAGAAAGAATGGGGAGCTGGTCCCGTCCCGCGCGCCTACGCGGGGCGGGGTTAAAAAATTTTGCAAGGATGGGAAACAACAGGGGCTAGGATGTCGGGACAAAAGGGCGCAAAGAGAACGAGGCATGTCGAGGCGTGTAAATTCAAAAATGCGTGCGTTCACGCGCAAGGCAAGGCGCATAGGGACATGACAAAACAAAGAAAAAGTAATTACTCGCAACCCGTTCATTGGAATGCAACGCAGTAAAATGAAAAATTGGGCCGGAAGGTAAGGACGAGACTACGAAAAAGTACAATGGGGTGGCCGGGATCAAACCAGGGCGTTCCCTTGGGAAAAACACGAAAAATGATGCCAAAAATACATACGGGGATTAATATTGAAAAATCAGCATGTCGAAACGCGGGATGGAAAGAAGGAAAATTGTGCCAAATAATGTGCCCAACAAATCTCTCATGTCAAAACACAGTTTCGATCGAGAGAGGATGCGTTCGCATTGAAAAAACCCAAAAAATAAACCCGAAAATGGGCTCAAAGATGAATACAGAAAGAATCGAGTAGCGAAATGAAGGGCAATAAAAAGATAAAATGTCTGTGAGAAGGGGATGCATAGGGCTATCACATCAAAACTCACTTTTGGTGAAGTTAGAAGGGGTTCACATGCGAAAAACACTAAAAACAAAACCAAAATATATTTAAAAATTAATAACAAAAAATCTAGCAGTCAAAATAGGGTGGAGAAAAAAGGAAAAATGTGGGGAAAGGCTGATGGGACACAGAAGTTAAATGAAACTGAAATTTTGGTGAAAATAGGGCATGTTCACATGGAAAAATGTTAAAAATATGCATGAAAATGACCCGAAAACGTGTAAAAATTAATATTGGATGAACAGTGCATCGGAAGGACATGGAGCAAAAAGGAAAAACGTGAGGAGAAAGATGGAGGATAGGATTGTCACATCCAATTGTTGTTCGGAAGCAATAAAGGTGCATTCACATGGAAAACCGTCCAATTTATGAGAAATACGTCAAAAATTAATAACTCAATAATTGTCGACCGGAACAGGGGTTGGTAAAAAGGAAAAATAGTCAAATTAAAGGGACAAACAGGACTGTAAGGTGGGATATGGGTTTCGGTGAACGTAGGATGCATTCTGATGGAAAACTATCACGATAAGAGATAAAGAGAAAAATAGAAGGAACAGTCCCAAGGGTGGGTTGAATAGGGACGGGTGGGTGGGGAAGGGACCCCATCAGGGTAAAATCAGGTCATGGCATACATTTAGGATTTGAAGTGAGGCATATGTAGAGGGTATGCATAATAGACGCGCAAGGACGCATCCCCACACTTAAAACCTTAACGAACATGGTTAAATGCAACAACACAACCTAGGACCCGTCAACTGGACTCCGGCGTCTCCACACTTAAAACATAATGTACACTTGCAATCATAAGGATAACGTTAGAAAGACTTGGCTCGTTTTGTGTATGGTCGAAGGAACCGTCACTGCTACAGAAGGATTGGAGTCGGCTGTAGGAGGTACAACGGCTCACTCTAGCATATAGCCAGCATGGTAGGGACCATGCAATAACACCCAGGGAGGTAGCTGGTTGATAAAACCCATTGGGGGAGGTGTCGTTGACGAAGGATAGTCACTCAACTCACAGGCACTCAAATGGAATGAGAGAACAATCACTCACCCCATAACTTATATCATTCGAGGTAATATTGATGGAAACCCAGATCTCACACCCAGTTTAGGAATCGACAAGGGGGTGGTGTAGAGGGAGTATGCCAGGGTGCACAATTGATGGTGCATCAGTGCGTCCAATCTGTCTGGCATAGGTGCAAGCAAGAAGGCCAGGGAGCCTTGCAGTACCGTGTGCAGAACAGAGTGACGTGTCCTGTGCTGATGGTAGAGACCCATCCCATGGGTACAGAGGGAAACAGAAATGTACCTGACGCCAATTGTCGTAACGTCCCTCAATCCTCACCTCTCAATACTTGATTGAAGAAACATCTGTCACACTCAACCCACCCTCTGTCTCACGCTCTGTTGAAAGATCCAGGAGGGCAACTCATTCTTGAAACCCATTGATGTAATCATCACTATCATTTGTGCAGAGGTTGTATGCCTTGTGCACATTTAATGGTGCCACTATGCATCCCGCCCCGTGTCGGCATATAGTGCAAGAAGGAAGGCCAGGGAGCCTTATGGTGCAGTGCACATGAATAGATCGTGCATTGTGCATTGCGAGGCCCAACCCGTGTGTGCAATACTCCGTTCACACATCTCACCTCTCATTTGATTTGAAGGGAAAGACTGGTCACTCACCCCACCCTCTGTCTCACACTCTTTTAAAAGATACAGAGGGCAACCCATACTCATGTCCCCATCCTGTTAGGATGAAATCTTGCATCACTCAAGGGGTTGATAATGAAGATCGTGTCGGCTGTTGTTGTCATCAAGATACCTAAGACGAGGCATATCCAAGGAGGTAGCCAACAAGTTTGGTACTTCAATGATTTGTAAGAAAGGTCGTCTGTTGAGAAGGGCAGGCTGACTGATATTACAGAGACATCGCACCAAGGGAGGTGGCTTCAAATAACTTGCTGAAAAGGTGATGCTGGTGAGTCAGCTATCCTGAACTGCAGGGTATTACCACCTTTTCCACAATCAGCTTCCCACCCAAGGGTGTTTCCACCTTTTCTTAGAACGAGGCCTATTATGATAGGGAATTTCTTTCTTTTCTCCCATAACAGTTTTGTTTGTTTTGTTTTGTTTTGTTTTGTTTTTTTTGTTAATAAAGAGAATGGTAGAAATACCATGTGTCAGGACCAACCTCGCCACTGTTGTTGGATTAGACGAGAAGAGAACAAGGTAGGGTTAAGAGGTATCTGTGAGGGGCTAGCAGAATAAGACCACCTCATGAGGAAGATCATAAGGGCTATCAGAAGCACACAGAGAATGACAGTGTGACACCCAAAAGGGAGAGGGTAGGTCGACTGTGATTGTCAAGATCCCCAAGGAGGGAAGTACTTCTTTAGGCAATAGCCATTGATCAGAAAAGGATCATCAAAGGCATCAATGGTCTGCACCTGAACAAAGCCATTAGGATTGATAGCAAGTACCTTATACGGGCCCATCCATCATTATTGAAACTTGCCAGGAAACTTGCCAAATCTTGAATTATAGGCCAGGACAAGATCACCTTCTTTGAACTTCTTGTGCTTGATGAAACTGTCATGATAGGCCTTGTGTCGTGCCTGAGTGGTTTCCATATACTGTAGGGCCATCCGCCAAATCTCATCCAAACATTCCAAGTGCAGGAGGCAGCGTTGCAGTGACTCATCATCTCCCAAGCGTTCTTTAACTGCCACTCGCAAAGAAGGCAATTCCAGTTCAACAAGGAAGACGGCTTCTATACCATACACTAGCTGGAAAGGGGTCTATCCTGTAGCCGCCTTATGGGATGTTCTGTATGCCTAGAGAGCCTCTGTAAGTCGATTGTCCCAATCGCGATGATGTGCGGCAATTGTTCTTGTCAGAATTGAGCAAAGGATGCAATTGATGACTTCAACTTGGCCGTTGGCTCTGGGGTAGTAAGGAGTGGACTTGCAATGGCGGATCTTATACAGCTTCGTTAGCTCCTCCATGATTTTGTTAAGGAAATGAGTACCTCTATCACTTACCAGCTCGAGGGGACTGCCAAAATGGGTGATAATCTTTTCATACGTGAACAGAGCTATGTTGTTACCATCATCCTGCTTTAGAGCTTTAGCTTCACACCACTTTGTGACATAATCCATACATACTAAGATGTATCTATTCTGCTTCCATCTGGTAGGTAGTCCCACGAAATCAATCCCCCACTTCTTGAACGGCTTTAGGGGAAGAATAGGTTGCAGTGGCATGGCACTTGTTTTGGTGGGTTTTCCCATTCGCTGACAAGCATCACATCTCTTGCAGTAGTCATATGCATCCTTGTGGAGGGTCAGGCACTAGTATCCTGCTAACAGAGCCTTCCTGGCTATCGCTTCTCCTACGAAGTGTCTACCACATGGTTTCTCATGGCATGCTTTCAATACTATGCCGATTTCATCTCCTACAACACATCTTCTCAGCACTTCATCTTTGCCTCTCTTGTACAGTGCACTGCCTAGCAAAGTGTAGGGGGCTCATTCTAACAGAAGCTTCTTCTTGTCATGGCTTGAGATGCCAGGAGGATACTATTGAGTTGCCAGGAGGTTGGCTATGTTTGCATACCAGGGAGTAACTATTTCAACTAGAAACAAGAAAGAATCAGGAAGGTCTGGATCATCTGTTCCTCTTCTACAGTTTGAGGGATCTGTGATAGATGATCGGCTAGGACATGGGAACAGCCAGGGTTAGTGACCACTTCAAAATCAAACTCTTGGAATAGGAGCAACCATCTCATCAATCATCCTTTGACATCTGCTTTGTTCATCAAGAAGGACAAGGCTTCATGATCCACGTAGAACTTGAAATGCGTTGACAATAGATAGTATCAAAACTTCTCTAGTGCAAACACCATTGCCAAGCACTCAAGCTCTATCATTGTGTAGTTCCATTCCCTATTAGTGACCTTTCGGCTTGCATAATATATTGGTTGATCTAATTTAGAGGGGCCCTTTTGACATAGGACAGCAACTAGCCCTTCGACTGATGCATCTGTGTGCACGTGAAACTTCTTCATCCAATCAGGAGGCTGCAATATAGGTGCTTGGATAAGGCAGTGTTTTAGGGTATTAAAGGCTCCTTCACAATCATCAGTCCAAAGGAAAATCACATCTTTCCTTAGGAGCTTGTGCAGAGAGGCTGCCTTGGTTGCAAAATGAGCAGTAAATCTTCTGCAGTAGCCCACATGGCCAAGAAATCCTCTCAATTGCTTGAGGTTTGTTGGTGCTGTCAAGGCGACAATCTTCTCAATCTTCGCCGAGTCTGTTGCAATCTCTTGTACAGAGACAATATGGCCCAAAAGAACTCCCAATGAGATGCCAAAGACACATTTATTGGGGTTGAGAGATATCCCATACTCTTGGCATCTGTCAAAACATTGCTCTAGGTGTCCCCAATGCTCTCGTATTAAGCTATAGACACAGAAGTCATCAAGATACACGTCAATGAAATCATGCAGATGATTCTGGAAGGCAGCCATCATTACTTGTTGGAAGGTGGCAGGAGCATTACAGAGCCCAAATGGCATCACTCTATAGGCATAGGTCCCCCATTCTGTGGTGAAGGTTATTTTGGATTGGTCCTCTTCTGTGATTTGGACTTGGTTATATCCGCTGAATCCATCCAAGAGGGAATACAGCTCATGGCCTGCCACTGTGTCCAACAATTGGTTTGTAAAAAGGATAGGGAAATGATCATTCTTCGTCTTCAAGTTCAGCTTCCAAAAGTCCACACATATTTGAAGTTTCACGTTCTTCTTAGGTACTACCACAATGGGCGAAACCCATTCAGTATTAGCCATGGGATAAATGAACTCGGCTTCAAGAAGTTTCAATAATTTAGCCTTCACTAAATACATACATCTTTGTCTCTGCCTTACAGGCTTGGCATCAGGCTCTAGGTCAATGTGATGTTGGCATACTATGGGATCAATCCCCTTTAGATCTTTGTACAACCAAGCAAACACGTCTAAGTTCTCCTTTAGTAGATCTCGTAGGATCACTAGTTCTTCTTCTGGAAGATTGAGACCCACTTTTAGGTGACGTTCAGTACTGTCAATATCCAAGAATGTCACTTGCCTTTCACCTTCCACTTCGCGGATAAATGTCCCATGGATTGCTTGTGGATAGAGGTATGACTCTTTCAAAGGAGTAGTGTCATCGTCATCGTCTGATGTTCCACTAGAACTAGTGTCCTCCTTCTGAACAAATGACTCATTTATCTGTTGAGATTGCTCGAAGGGTATTAGAGCTTTGTTTGATTCTGTGTGAGTGGTGATTTCTTCTGGACTTAGGGATTCATCTTCAGAGGATGTGTCCAGGAATGTCACATAGCACAGACCTTCTATAAGCCGTGGCTCTAATAGCTCTGGCTTTTGTTGACAAGGGGCATCATCATCATCTTTTCTCCAGAATGAATGGTCAGGGCGATAGGAGCCACTGATGAACTTAATTTTTATGCCTTTGATCCATTCCTTATGCAGATTTTGCATACTTTGTGGTCCATTGGTCAACCCAAATGGAACCATGGTCATTCCATCCAACACGCCGAGATCTTCGGCCTCTGAGGTCTCTATAGGGACATCAACAAGTTCATCCTCTATCAGAGGATCTTCTTCAATTGCACTTTCATAACCTGCTACGTTTTCTTCCTCATCATTTTCATCCTCTTCCTCTGGAGGCTCTGTCTTTGCTTCTGTAGAGGCTCTATAGGAGAAGAACAGATCCTCCACCTCTGTGTCTGTTTCTGCTTCTGCTTCTATCTCTGGCTCTGTCTGTGTTACTATCTCTATGACTACCATGTAACATGGAGAACAATACATCCATGCTTCTATCTCACTGTCAGAGGTGATTTCAGAAGTCAATTTGAGTTGAGGCAAGAGGTATTCTCCCATGGACAAGGACTTGGCTTCCTTTGGTAGTTGGCTTATAGTGGCCGCTGTTAGGGAATGTGCCTTTGTTTTCTTGGGAAAGATCTGTTTGATAGCCTCTTCATCTCTTGATATATCATCTATTACTTCATTTGAGGAGTCAATTATGACTTTGATAGATGTGGATCCATTTCCTTTTTGTGATCCATACAATTTCAACACCACTTTGTTGGGTCCTTTGCCTAGAGTTAGGGTTCCTTTGAACCAGTATGTCCTAGCTCTCGCTTCAAAAAGCCAAGGTCTTCCCAACAGCAGAGGGTATGAGGTCCCATAAGAATTTGGTTTAACCACCAGATAGGTCAGCCAGTAATCTTTTTCTGCAAGGGTTGTTTTTACATATAGGAGGATGCCCAATGGTTTAATTCTACTTTGGTCTGCCAATATGATAAGCCACTGTGTAGTTTGAATTCCTTGCAACCCTAAGTCCTTCATTGTCACATCGGTCATTATGTTTATTGATGAGCCTCCATCAATCAATGCATCTGAAATAAAGCATCCTTCGATCCATACACCAATCTTTGGGGTTCCAAGATCTAGGAAGACATTAGCCACATCTACTTCCTTTACAGGCTCCAGGGCCTTATTGGTCTTGGTCGCTGTTGAAGGAGCAATCCTTAGTCCACGTCTTCTTGTCAAGTTGATTTTGAATTTCTTTCGGTAGCTGGGAGACAGCATCAGCAACTGTCAGAATGTTAAGTTTGGTTTAAAAGTGTCTAGGACTTTTACCAAGTCATATTCTTTGATAAGATCCATGGTCTTCTCCAGCCTATTGGGGAATGGGGCTACACCCATTTTCATCTTTTCTTTTTCTTGTAGTAATGGCAGCATCGACACTTCCTTTGTTTCTGGAGGTGCTTCTGTATCATCTATCTCCTAGACATCTAGTCCTGTTTCTATGACTCTCTGTGGTACTGCACTGTTCTGTCCTGTACTGCACTGTTCTGTCTTGTACTGCTCTGTCTCTTTGTTGGTAGGTTGAACTTCACAGTCTTGGCAGGAGAGTTGTTCTCTTTCTAGACAACTGGTTCCTTCTTCTTGGCGCGCATGATAGCAGCAACTTCCAACTCTACCAAATTGGAAGCAGGCTCTTGTGCATTCTGTTGGCTATCAGTTGCATTGGCCTTGACAGGGGCTGGACTTGGACAGTCCTTTGCAGTGTGGCCTTCTCCTTTGCATCGGTTGCATAAGGGCTTGTAATCCACAGATCTTCTGGGGTTTGGACAATTTGGTGAGATATGACCCTTTTCTCCACATCTGTAGCATTCCACCTCGGATCTCTGACCACCGCCAGACTGTCATCCTTTGTAGCTTTGAGAGGGAAACCTCCTTGGATTGAAATTAGGACCAAACTCCCTGGGCTTTAGTCCAATATCCTGTGTTGTCATTTTGGATTCTAGCAAGTTGAATCTTGCATTTTCATCTTTCTGTCTTTGTTCGTGCATCTCTTTCAAAGAGCAAATATCCTCTGTATGGTTCTTCTATAAACAGTTGAAATAAAAGGCTCCAAGAATGGTTGGTTTTTGAGTACATTCAGTGGCTAAATGTCCCGCTTGATGTCACTTTCTGCACCATGTATTAGAACTCATCACATCTCTCCCAGCTCCCGCTAGAGTAGATATATTAGCAGTATTCACCTTCAACATCTGTAATTGCTCTATAATCACATCCATAAGCTCTTTCTTGATACTTGCAACTAAGTTGGATAAGTAGTCCTTCAAATTTTCATATCCTGAAGTACTTGTAGTAGCATTTTGGGAAGCTTTTGTAATTTCTGCATACACGGGTTGGGTTGATCCAGAGGGTCCTCTGTTCTGGTTTTGATTCAAAGCTCTTGTTGAGACTTGGGGTTGTTGATTCCAGTTGGTAGGGTTCCAATGTTGCTGAGTCGCCATTGGAGAAACTGTTTGAGGCCACTATTGTTGTGGTTGAACCATCATTTGAGGCATTGTCGCCTGTGGCGACCATAGTGGATTAGGTGTATTATAATGTGGCACTGTTTGCATTTGGGGATAGGGGTATGGAACTGCCCCTAGGACTGCATTTGGTGGGTATACCATTCCTGGCATGGGAGGAGGTAAGACTCCTCTTCTTGGAGTCATTGACAACCTTGCTTCAACTTCATCATACAATCTTGCACCTTCCACTGCAGCTTGTACATTTACTAGTCTTCTCAATTCCATGAACTTGTAAACGTCAGGTTGTAGGTCTCTGACTGAAACGCCATGCCCTTGAAAGTGGTGGGGAATGTTGCTAACCAATGCTCAGTGGTTCTAGCATTGTTAGCCACACATGCTACCATAAATTCTGCTACATGATGATCAGGGTCTTCATTGTACTCTCCCTTAAAAATTGGCAATGGGACTACATTTGCTAGCCTGTCATCAATATTTCCAGGACGAATCTGACTAGGAAGGGGACCTTGAATCACCATGGGAACTTCTATAAAGAGTGCTTTTAGGGCATCAAAGGAGGCTTCTGTTAGCTCGTTCTCAGCCTTGATTCTTGCCTTCTCTCTTCTCACGTACCTTTGGACTCGTTCTAACGCTTGCCTCTTGATTGCGTCATTCATGAGGGGCTTGGCTCCAACAAGTTGTTCAGTACTCAACAAAATAGAATCACTTGGTGCATCCACGACCTAAGAAGGATTATTGAGAGTCATTATTGAGTATTTTAGTGAGGAGATGATGTATTATTGAGAGAGAGAGAGAGAGAGAGAGAGAGAGAGAGAGAGAGCCAGAGATAGCCAATTCTATCAAAGCAATGTATTCTGTATATGAGAGATTGAGAGAAAAAACTATGAAGACATTGAAGATGAATACTATGTGATTTATTTCCATTCAAAATTGGTGTATTCTTTTATGTTCCTTGTTTTATTGATGGATTCTATGAAGATATTGAAGATTATGGTTGATTCTATTAAATCCGTGGGAGATATCTACTATGATGTTGTGTGAAGAATTGTTGTTTTCTTTGTTTTGGTCATCAAAAGAATGAAATAAAAGGTTGTTGATATTACAAGATATATTTTCTTATAGTAGAATCCCCTTTTCCTTGGTGTCTCTCTTGGGGATCCATGTGTTTGGTGCGCAACAGGGGAAACTTGCCATCAACAAGCATCACAAGAGGAAGAGGAGAATTCAATGGATGTTTGCAAAGTTTCTCATTCCACTGAAGAGTTGGAGATTCTTATTTCTAAAGCCACTTTCCACAAGAATTTCATCCCACAATGGCGGAAACATATTACCATCATGATGCAAGCTCTATGCAGTGGACTGTTTCCTCTTCTTGTTGAAGCAACAGAAACTTGCATCTTGGTGGCAAATTGTTTGGAAACAAACTGAAGAGCAGAAGCAGAGAGAATGACTATCCATGGAAGATTTGGTATTCATTGAGAAGTTTCCAGACATCATCAAGTGGGATATTGTGAAGAAGCTTCAAGAGTCATGGTCTGTGGAGGTTCATGAAAACAAGAAGGAAAAGAGTTGTAATTTTTTTGTGGATGCTCAACAGCAAGATATGTGGGATGCTTGGTACACTGACAATCTTCTGTTTGTCCAATTAACAACCCACTGGAAGTTGGTAGACAGAGTGTTTTTCACAACATACACTGTTGAAACCCTCAGAAGCTGGAATTATTATAATGATGGCACAACAATGATCCTAAGAAGAATGAGTTTTGATACTTTCAAAACCGAATATCTCCCCCTCTGTAGTGGTTTGAAAGCCGAATTCAGAGATGGTCTTCAATAGCTACTTGTTCTATTTGTTTTAGCTCTTTTGAACTTAGATTCATCCTTTCCAAAAGTTAGAAAATTTTCCAAAGTCACATATACATTCTATAGAATACTTACAGAAGATCTACAGAACAGAACAAAACATGAATAGAGTAGAGACAGAGGCTCTACAGAAGGTTTACAGAGAGTTACAAAAGGTCATCAGAGAACAACAGAACCTCATAACTCATACTAAAACCATTCCAAACTATCAAAAAATATTCAATAAGCTTTCAACCTTCATCAATCATCAATCCATGCTTCATACATAAGAAAATCAGAACAAAATAGAAGCTATACAAAAGGTATCAGAACCTTAATAGAACCTACCAAAACATCACAAAGCTTCATACTTCCACTAAGAATCATTATGAGCTTCCAAAAAATAATCAATATCATCCAAAAAACTCTCAAAAAATTTCATTAACAACCATACATCACTCTAAATCCATCAAAAATCAACCATTCAAACCTAAAAAACAACAAAAATCAATCAAAAATTCAGTCTTTGTCCACTCTCAACAGCATGACTATTGAGAAAGGTACAACTAGTCAAGTGGAGTGGAGTTGTTGAACTAGGGTTTTCTAATAGTGTGCTACTTCAATGTGATTGTTGTCCTCATGTCTTTTATTATTTTTCTCACCTAAGTCCCTAGCCCATATGAATTTTGTGCAAGGTTATGTCTTGTGTACTAACTTCCAAGAAACATGTGTGTCTCTTCTAGGATTTTGAGCCAAGAGACATCCTTACAGTGCTCTAATGCAACACTAGTTTCTAGGGGTGCACCTATCCCTATATTCATGCTTAATCATGTGTATGTACTCCTATTCTAACACCTAAGTGCACATGGGGTTTTCCCCTACATGCCTTAGAGGTGCTAGTGTGTCTTTAATTTGTGGCTAGGTAGTCAAGGGTAGTTCTACCCTACCTATCTGGTATAGGTGTGATGTCTTATGTTGTTAGCTTAAAGAGTAAGTGTTATGCATATGTTGCAAATGCATTGTGCACCTTGTATGTGGAGCCTTATTCTTCCCTTTTTGTTTGGGTTTATTTGAAGCACCTTGTATGTGGAGCCTTATTCTTCCCTTTTTGTTTGGGTTTATTTGAAGATAGGTAACAACAAGGGAAAAAAGAGAAATATAGCAAACTAAAGGCTCAAATTATGAATGGGACTGTCTAGATGTGATTTGCAAGTTTGCAAGCAAATAGTTTCTTTATAAAAAAAAAATTGGCTCAAGCAATGGTAGCACAACTAGTGGAGGTGGTGCAAAATTTGGGGCTTGTGGATGTCTGCCAATCGTCTAAATATTTTAGAATGCTCAAGTTATACTAAATGGTAAGCAAGGGTCTAAGAAGAACAAACTTGAGGTTCTTCACAAACTATTAGGGGATATGAGTTGAAAGCTTGGGTGACACCTTGAGGTCTAGTCATGTGCAACTTTCTTTCCTAGGATATTCTTGCAAAGGTTATGCTCCACTCTATTGCATGGTTTAGTCTTCTATTGACCAATGGATCTTCTTTCCTAGGAGATTCTTGTAAAGGTTATGCTCCACTCTATTGCATGGTTTAGTCTTCTATTGACCAATGGATATTCTTAGAGTAGACTTGAGAATTTAAGCAAGTCTTAAACTAGGTGTTTAGTCCCCTCCAAGGAGTTCTCTTGAAAGCTTCTTGTGGTTATGACTACTTAGCTACCCATGCTATATCTTGGATTCAAGTGAAGAAATACTATGTGATCAAGGGCTTTGTATTGTGAACTCAAGATTCTCTATGGATTTCTTCCAAGCACAAAGGGTCCTTTTCTTTGCAACAGAGGTATAGGGATTCTATGAGGTTTTGCAAAGTCTACCCAATCAATGGTTGAATTCTTTGCTTCTAAAGGGTACAAAGGCAAGAATCATAGCCCATTGTAGTATATTTGACACTAATACCTTGATTGTTGCTTCTCTATGTGTAATTTAAGTGCCTTATAGTGAAGCAAATTCACACACATTTCATGCAATATTGTTAAGGAAAGTGAATGAAGAAAATATATGGGCTTATATCAAGTATAGAGGTGGTGGGACAAACTCTTGTAGTTTTGTATTTACACTTCTTTGAGTGAAAAATGAGTCCTCTCTCCAAGTACATGACTCCTAGAAAAGTGAGGTGATTAGAACATGAAGTCCAAGGGTATTGAAGGTTAAGAAACATGAAAGGCAAATAGTAGTAGTAGAAGGTCCTTCAGTAGTAAACACAACCTTGGTAGTAGTATATAGCATCACCATCTAATTAGTAGTGGTAGACAGGTTGAAAATAGACACAAACAATAGTAGGGGGTCAAATAGCAGGTGCATGATGATAGATAGCAATGGAAAACATCTTGAATTGACATATCCTCCATGAATGGGGTGTGGATAGTAGAGAGATGGCACTTCCAAATTGTACACATGAGATTTTTAGTTGTGTGGTGGTGGGTAGCCCATCTATTTATAGATGGTTGGGTCCTCCCAATTTAGGGTTTGCCTTAGGGGAAGCAAACACTCTCTAGGAATGAAATATTTTAAGATGAAGTCTACTAACTTGATTAATTAAGTTGTTTTCAAAATTTTTAATGTGATTAACAAGCTTTTTTTTTTTCACTCAATATCCCCTCTTATGCCCAAAGTTAGAACCATAAAGGGATTGCACTAGCCCAAGCCCATATATTTCTATTTTTCCCAAGGCATGCCACCCAAAAGTAGTTAATGCAATGGATTAAAGGTGCATATCAGTTGCTCAATGGCCTACCAAGATGGTGATGGTTATCTTACCATGGGAGCCCAAATGATCACTAGGCATCAAACAAAAGGTGCTCACTACTAGCAACTACAAAGGCAAATGGAACCATCGTGGACTTTTTTTAAATGACATTTAAGTGTAGTTTTTGAATCAATGTTCATCCTATTGATGAGTAATCTATGCCCCTAGTAGATAATAAGTGGGATGGTCAAACCAAACACATCACTAAATGGACAAGCTATCCCAATCACCACTGGTATTAGTGATGAAGAAAACTATGGGGTTTATGCGATGAAGCAGAAGCAAAGGAAACTACCTACGAAGCTACCATATTTGAGCTGTCATGAATACAATGAATCTAAAGTTGACCACTCTTTGACCAAAAAGGGATAAATGTGCACAAATGTATGTTTGAGAGAACAAAATGCCAAGGCATGGGTTTATGCAAGAGGCAATGCAAATCCTCATATGCATGCACAATGGTATGTAATAGTGCCACTTGGATAGCCCTCAAAAGGTAATTGTTCATTTGCCCAAGAACCCATTTACAATGATAGTTATCTAAAGGATGCAGATAATGAAACAATGTACAAATCATAGAGTGAGTCACACCCAAGGTGTCCAAAGCGATAATGCTAAAGATGCTCATTGTTTGTAGGCTCTCATGTGGTAGCTAAAGCCTAAAACTAGTGGAACTCTAAGTCATCAACTCTGTCAATTGGAAAATGAAGTGAGTATCAATTTCACAATAAAGAAAATTGCTTGCCCTAATAAAAAGAGCTACTAAATGGACAAAAGGTTCACTCCAAGCTAGGGGACATAATATACATGATTTATCAAAGAAAGATCTCGAGCCTTGTTAGTATCAAAGTCGCCATGACGACCTAGTAAATGATCTTCACCAAGGAGTTGTTTCCAAATTGGACTTTCTTGATTGCAAGGGCTTCACAAATAAAAATGTCCTAGATGGGGTCATATGA
Source organism: Lygodium microphyllum (assembly GCF_053477565.2). Classification (NCBI taxonomy): domain Eukaryota; kingdom Viridiplantae; phylum Streptophyta; class Polypodiopsida; order Schizaeales; family Lygodiaceae; genus Lygodium; species Lygodium microphyllum. The sequence goes on along the minus strand of NC_141151.1, from coordinate 1,717,232 downwards.
TGGGTGACTTTGGGAAGATAAATATAATGATTGAAATTGAAATGAAGATAAATATATTGAATAGAAGAGAAAACATCAAACTCATTTTGACTTTGGGAAGCATAACTCAAGGAAGAAAAAGAAAAAGAGTTACCACACTTTTTTTCTTTAATCCCCTCTATGTGTTTTAACATGCGAGAATTGATCTTCAAGAGTACCATTTCCATGATTGACACATGGCGCTTTAACTTCCTCATGATCTTTACCAAAATGCTACAAAGGAGGAGAAGTAAACAAGGAAAAAGGAACAAAGTTGAAACTTGTGTATCTTGCATCGGAATAGATGCATCATAGTAGATGGAAGAGTCTGAAAGAAAGGGACATACTCCAAATCTCTTTATTCAATAGGGGGGCATCCCTGAATGGAGATCTCAACAACTCTGCAATGTCATCAAAATTATGCACAACCTTTGGCGAGAAAGAATCATATATACCTTCATTGAGTATGTGTTGTTGAATTGCTATTCTTCTATCAAGCTCTTCAATCTTCTTGGCTCTGTGAACCATGATTAGTTGTAGCTTCTTATTTGTAACAGGATAAGATTATGTCTCTTCTCCAAGGTAATTGTAAGCATCTCCACCTTGTTGGAATCTTGCTATGGGTAGGCTATGGAACCCACTCTTACTCCATTCTCGGCATAGGTTGCTTTGGAGATTAAGTTGGTGTGGAAGCATTCGATCATCATCTTCTCTCTATTTCTCTTGTTTCTAAAGATGGGCTTATTGTTCAAGGGCCTAGGTTTCTTCAATGAGTACTTAGCACTTATACCAAGGAAATAAATGCTCAACTATAGAATACTAACAAAATCATATGACAAATGCATAGACTGATAAAGAAACACAATTAGGATTATGGCAACACAGAGGTAATGAACACAAAAGATTAATAAAATATTAATAATGAACGAATACAATGCTCAATGTAACAAATACACTATGTAAAGGTGAAATACTAACCACCAAACTCCCAAGTCTCTAAGACCAAGGCACAAAGTATAAGCAAAAGTGTATGTTGTATTTTTATGGATCACAAAATGCAACAAGCAGCCTTCCAAGAAGTCTAGTAGTAGTAAATGCAACCTTGATTATGATTGGACTAGTGATAGGTAGTCATAAGTAGAAAACAAAAATTGCAAGCTATATGATGATGTGGTAGGCTGGGAACTAAAAACACAATACTAGGCTAGTACCACATGGCAAGCTGCCAATAGTAGATCATCACAAAATGATAGTAGTAGAAGTTTCTCTAGTAGTAAATGTAGCTTGGCAATAGTAGATATCATTGTAGCTTATGCACAATGGTAAGCATGCTAAAAATAGTAGGGAGGCTCAGTAGCATATACTTGATTATGAGCATCAATGGATAGCACCTCAAACAAAGATATCTTCCATGAATAGGGTGAGGATAGCAAAGAGATGGCACCTGCAAACTACTAAAATGAGATCTTTAGCTAAGTGATGGGCAGTCTACCTATTTATAGATGGCTCGATTCCTCCTAAATCAGGGTTTGTCTTATGGGACAAAGACACTCTCTAAGAACACATTTCCTTTTAGTGAACATTTGGTAATTTGGTTAATTAAGCTTGTTTTGGATAGTTGGCATGTAATTTATTTTTAGCTCAAAAGTTTATAGGTGGTGAATTGTTATGTGATTATCTAGCTACATGCTGAAATGTAAAGTCATGTGATCAAGTGTCTTTCAAGTCATGTTATTAATGCATGTGGGATGGTAGTGTTTGTGCATCAATTGAATGGTGACCGAGGTGAAAACAAAAAAGAGGGGAGAGAGAGGTGAAGTACTCAATAGCACACACAAACATACAAAATTGATGGAGACTTTTTGAGAACACAGAGGGATATGGTTGAAATCTTCTTCTTCTTCTTTCTTCTTCTTTCATACAAAAGAACTAAGTCTACAACATTATAGAATACTAATATGAAAGTACCACAATGTATGTACATGGAATCACTATATGTGAACATGCTAGGAAGGAAGAGGTGGCGCAATAAATGTGCCATGATGCTTATAAGCTGGGTGGATATCAAGAAGTCCATAACACAGAGATACTTGCTACCTTCATACTGCATCATCAAGATAAATGAGTTCTTTTCCTTGCAACAACTACTACTAGGACTAAGTCTAGAAGCTTATTATTCTCGATTTTTTGCAGTTCTAAAATATGCATTGCCTATGTATATTATGTAATAGGTGGCCATGGATTCAGTCAATCGCTAGATACTTGTCTAGAATCCCTAAGGCTGACCGACTTGCAAGATGCTCTTATATGAGCCAAAGCTTTGATCATGCCTACTAGAGATCAACTTTGGAAGATAACTACTTCCTAACAAACACTAAAGAAGAATATAATGACTCAAAGGATCAAGGAAAGAAGTTTCATGAGTGTAGTGAGATAGGGTATATATGAAAGAGATGCCCAAATCACCGATGCTTCCCTTGCACTGAGTTCGGACATATGCAAGCTAATTGTCATGAATTGGATCAAGAAGAAGAGGAACCAAAAACCAAGCAAAGTCATGCAAGTTTAGTATTTGGCTTCCCTCGAGAATCAAATAGTGATGTAGATCTAGAGACAAATGAGATCTTTGAGGATGAATAGGAGTCCCATGAAGCTTTTCATGAGATGCAATAAGCCCTATAATTGTAACAATTCCCTACTATTGTAGTAATAGACTATTGCAATACCAATTGAGTTATAATACATTGCAATAGGATTTTCTTTGAGTTCATTGAGTTAACTTGAAGTTTGAATGCTTGTGCATAATTAGATTAGTTTAGTGAAAGCATGGTGGGCCCATAACCCACACATCCTTGGATACAACTTATACTAGAAACCAACAATCCCTAAGTTTATTTTGAGATGAGGACATATCCATTCCTCTAAGGGGGAGACGATGTAATATCCCCACCCTCAGCTGCCCCCCCCCCCCCCCCCCCCAATGAAAGGGGGACTTGGAGGGAGGAAGGGGGATTAAAACAAATTTTTAAAACCTTTTAAAGTTAAAGAAAAAGGAGAATAATAAATAAAATACTTACCTATCATTGTCGGTGAATTGATTTGTTGCCACCCTCATCATCATGATGCTCATCATCATGAGAGCCGCATACCTATCTCACTGCCATGTAGCCACACACATCCATGCCATGCGGAGAGAGAGAGAGAGAGAGAGAGAGAGAGAGAGAGAGAGAGAGAGAGAGAGAGAGAGAGAGAGAGAGAGAGAGAGAGAGAGAGAGAGAGAGAGAGAGAGAGAGAGAGAGAGAGAGAGAGAGGACATAATGGAAAGGGGAGAAAAAAGAGGAAGACTAGTGGGGAGAAGATAGGAGAAAAAGAAAGGAAAAGAAAGAAAGAGGAAATAGAGAAGAAGTAGAGGAGGAGGAGGAGGACGAGATAGGAGAAGGGAAATAAGATTAAAAAAAGAGGGAGAGTGAGTAAAGGAGGTAGGGAAAGAGAAGGAGGGAAGAGAAAGAGGGTAAGATAGAGGAGGAGAGATAGAGAAGAAGATGAAGAGAGAGGTAGAAGGAGAGAAGTAGGAGAAGAAAAGAGGAAAAGGGAGAAGAGAGAGAGAGAGAAGAAGTAAAAGAAGAAGAAGAGGAAGAGAGAGGTAGAAGGAGAAGTAGCAGGAGAGAAGGGGAAAAGAGAGAAGAAGAAGAAGAAGAGAAGATAGTGGAAAGGAGGAAAAGAAGAGGAGAGAAGGGAAATTAGAGGAAGAAGAGGGGAAGAAGGAGAGAGAGAGAGAGAGAGAGAGAGAGAGAGAGAGAGAGAGAGAGAGAGAGAGAGAGAGAGAGAGAGAGAGAGAGAGAGAGAGAGAGAGAGAGAGAGAGAGAGAGAAGCAAAGAGAAGAATTTGAGACAGAACTATCTAGTTGGACCCTCCAAAGAATGTCATAATGCATAAGTGTATAGAAAAGGACAATGATCTCGTCTTGAAAGTTGGTGATAAGAACAACAATTGTCAAGCTTCAAGACAGAGCACAAGGAGTTTGGGATGCATAATAGCTCCCAAGAGAAGCATCTTGAATACAAAGCACTTGTTCATGACTATGACATCTATTCACCTATATTGAAATCCTTCCAGGTGCCTTTATAAAGTTAAAACTTCCTTAAAAGGATAAGTGATCTAGTAGTTGAAGATAAGTTATGATTTGGTAAAATGAAAGATTAGGTTAGTAGCATGAACTGTTTGAATAACATGATTTACTTGAAGAGGAACCTTATATGATTGGATTTCTAGGAAAGGAAGAGTGAGTTATTGTGGATTTCATCTTCTCTTGGCAAAGTATCCAAAGGATTGATTGGTTGATATAATGGAAAATGTATGTTTTCCTAGCTATTGATGATAGATTGATTGTCTTGATTGTGTATTTGTACATAAGTTCTTGTGTCCCTCAAGGGTAGATTTCTAGTTCCACACTAAACTACCCCAGAGATTAGTGGCACGAGCCCTCCACCAAGGGGTTGGTTTGATTGTGCTAGAGGCTAAGACCGACCCCAAAAGTGAGAGGTCTCTCCATAGGAAGGATGTTAGGTGATAAGGGTACATGGGGCCTCTATCCGTAAATCCCTTGGGTTTGTTGAGGATTGACCTAACCTCTACAATCCCAGGTTGGACTTCTTGGAAGGCCCTGATGCTGGATAAGGGTGGATTGGTGGATTGTGTACCTAAGATTTAGACATGACTTCTAGATTAAGGGATAGATGCTAGGGTGGCATTGCATTTTCAAGAAGGTGCGTAATAAATACATTGTTTTGCAATAGCTTTCAAAGGATTTTTTGACATGATCTTTGTACCTATGATAATACATTATGTGAAAAAACTAGTTTTTAATGATTAATTAATGAAGCTATCTTTGCATGTCAATCATAAATGTGTTAAGATAATTAGCTAACTAAAATACACCCTCAAAAAATTTGGGAGGGTGAGATCCAGATGGGTTTGTCCTATGGATGGGTGGTCTCCCTGAGCTGAGATTTTTCATTCTCAAAGCACTAGAATTAGAAAGTGGCAGAATGCATGACTACTTAGTATATCGTCTTAGATCTTGATCGATGCTATTTTAAGGGATCATAGTCTATACCCACAAGTAGAGGGGTCAACGTGTATGGCACCCCCTCATTTCTCACTTAGTATGAATCAAGTGCAGCATTGATCTGCTTCGGTTTCAGTTAACTTGCAAATGTAGTGGCTCAAGGATCGATGCTAGTTAAGTTGATATGTGACCTTAGCATCGAATCATGAGCTTGAATTCATGTCAATCCTTATGGGTTATAGTTGGAACCTTTTTTTATTGTGGAGTGGACTTAAGAGAGCCCATGTGACAAACACCATGTTATTCTACCGGGTACCAAGAAGACTCACTTGTTGGGATAATCTCTTAATGGCCTTCTAAATTGTGTCACTAAGGGATCCTTAGTTGGGCATGTTACATGTGGTATTAGAGTGAAACAAATAAGTTATCAATAAGCTATGCATGTATTGCTTCAACATTTTGACTTGTAAATTTAGGAGCAAAAGAGTTGCTAGCTATCTTAAAGAAAGAGCTTAAATGATATGATTTTGATTATCAGGCACCTTCTAGGAATATGAATGCTGAGCTTCAAGAAAAGAGATCTCTCTTGAAGCCAATCAAGTTGCCTCGATTCACAGGCAACGGATCCAATGTTGACAGTAATAATTTAGTATGGTTCGAAATCTTGGAATACTATTTTGATGTGGCAAGAATAAGCATAGCTAACAAGGTTATGATTGCCAAGCTAAAAGTGAGGCACATTTATGGTGAAAACAGTTGTGTCAAGAGAATGCTACCATCAAAATTCTTGTAAGATGGGAGGATATCAAGAAGCTTGTAAGAAAAATGTACTTGCTACCTTCCTACCACACCATTAAGATGAATGAATACTTTTCTTTGTGGCAACTAGTACTAAGTATGAAAGCTTATTATTGTTGATTTGTGGTGCTTTTAAAATATGCACTACCTATGGATATTACCTATAGGTGGCAAAAATCTATCATGGAATAAATCAAGTGATGGAAACTCATCTAGAATCCCTAAGGCAGAACAATGTGCAAGACGCTCTTATACAAGCCAACGCTTTGATCAGGCCTAATAAAGATCAACTCCTTGAAGATAATTACTTCCTAGTGGACACTAAAGAAAACCATGATGACTCAAAGTATCAATGAAAGAAGTGTCATGAGTGCAGTGAGATAGGGCGCATTTCATGTCAAACATAAATATGTTAGGATAATTAGGTAACTAAAACACATCCTCAAGGAAAGTAGGAGGTCGAGATCCCTGATGGGTCCGTCCTACAGATGGATGGTCTTAGTGAACCGAGAATTTTCCTTCCAAGTGCTAGAATTCGGAAGTGGTTGAATGCGTGATTGCCTAGTATATTGACTTACATCTCGATTGAAAGGTGAGAAGGATTGAAGCTTGCACACGAGCTATGGCGGGAGAGCAAGAGCAAGAAAGAGAGAGACAAGAAATGGGAACTCCAACAGTCACAATGTGTGATCGGGCCTTCCTTTAATTACTAGTCACTAAAAAATGAATGTAAAGAATAAAGTGACGTGACGGGCGCCCGCCACCTGCAGTGTGTAGTGGTGGGTACTGTCAGTGTAGTAATACATGAGGCGGCACGGCGGAGGTGCATTTACCCCAACAACCTCCCACTTAAAGGCGAATCTGCCCCACTTAAAGGCGAATCTGCCCCAGTGAGAGAGAAAGAAAAGAAAAAGATAGTACAACTGTACATAGGTACAAGGGATGAGGAAAGGCAACATCTCATCCAACGCCCATCAATCTCCTGAGGAAGGCAAAGCGCTCGGTAGTGAGGCTTTTCGTGAGCAGATCTATAGGATTCTCGTCAGTGGAGATCTTGACAAGGTCAACAGACTTGTCCTCCACGACACCACATATGAAGTGATACCTCACCTCAATGTGTTTTGTCTTTGCATGGAAGACCGGATTCTTAGCCAACTGAATGGCACTCATAGAATCCGAATGCAATGTAGGTATAGCATCAATCCAAGGTCAGCAACTAGATGGCCTAGCCATATGGCCTCCTTGCAAGCCTCAGTGGCTGCAACATACTCGGCCTCAGTGGTAGACAAAGCCGTACACTTCTGAACCCTGGACATCCAAGAGACAACACCTCCAGCATAGGTGAATACATAGCCAGAAGTGGACTTCCTACTATCTACATGTCCTGCATAATCGGAGTCAGTGTACCCCATGACCCCTGTATCCTGGCTGCCATAGCAAATACACATATCTGTTGTGCCCTTCAGGTACCTCATGATACCCTTCACGGCATCCCAATGTTTCCTACCAAGTGTAGCCATATAGCGTGCCACAACACCAACTGCAAAGGCAATATCTGGACGAGTGGCTATTATGGCATACATCAAACTGCCCACGGCTGAAGCATAAGGGATCTGGGCCATCTCGGCCCTCTGCTCATCTGTCTGAGAACAATCGGCCTATGATACCTTCACATAAGAAGGCAATGGACAGCCAATAGGCTTTACGTCCTGCATGCGGAAGCGCTCAAGGACTTTATGAATATACTCCCTCTGTGACAAGTAGAGGAGTCCCTGATGCCTGTCGCGTCTAATGCGCATACCAAGTATGTGAGAGGCCTGTCCCAAATCCTTCATCTCAAAGCTCTTCTTCAGCTAAGATTTAAGAGCATCTAGCTCATCATGAGCTTTCCCTGCTATCAGCATATCATCCACATAGAGTACCAAAATAAGCAATGAACCATCACGGGCTTTCTTCGTGTAAAGACACGGATCCATAGCACTTGCTGTAGCCATGTGACTGCATAAAGGCATCAAATTTATGATACCATTCCCTAGGTGCCTGCTTCAAGCCATAAAGACTTTTCTTCAACTTGCACACTAGGTGCTCCTTGCCAGGTTCTGCAAAGCCCTTAGGCTGCTCCATATAGATCTCATCATGCAAGTCTCCATGTAAGAAATCCGTCTTGATATCCATCTGATATAGATCTAAGTCAAGCTGAGCAACCAAAGCCAAGACCAGTCATCTTAGCCACAGGAGAAAAGACCTCATCAAAGTCTACACCATGCTCCTGCTTAAAACCCTTTGCTACCAATCTAGCCTTGTATGCTGGCTTGGGGTGTCCAGGGGTACTTTTCAGCTTGTACACCCACTTGCATGGCAAAGCCTTCTTGCCCTTAGGCAAGGCAACCAAATCCCAAGTCTCATTCTTATGCAAGGAGTCGATCTCAAACTGCATAGCCCTCTCCCAGGAGTGACTGTCACCCCTGCACATAGCCTCATCATAAGTGAAAGGCTCTCCTGCATCTGTAACCAAAATATAATGCATAGAGGCTGAAATCTATCAGGTGGACGTCTGTCTCTAGCAGACCTCTCACTGGAGGCTCTGCTGCCTGCCCAGTTGCCTGTCCAACACCCTGACCATGAGCATCTGCTGTAGCTGTAGGCTGTCCAACTAGCTGTGCAGGAGCTCTAGGCTCCTCCTGAAAGATCACTCTGCGGATCTCAACCACTTTCTCAGGCTGCCTGTGCATCTTGTCTTCATGGAACACTACATCATGGCTGCGTACTATTTTTCGCACCTACAGATCCCATAGGCGATAGCCCATCTCTCCTGAATCACCATAACCAAGAAAGATGCATTTAATGCTCTTTGGATCCAACTTACTCCTCTTGTCCTTGGGCACATGGCAAAATGCCTCACATCCAAAGACACGGAGATGCACATAAGAGGGTGGCTTACCAGCCCAAACTTCCTCTGCAACCTGGAAATCCAATCCACTAGAAGGCGATCGGTTTTTATGACATGCACTGCCATACTAACTGCCTAGGCCCAAAAGCTCTGTGGTAGGCTTGCATGGCTAAGCATAGAGCGGACACGCTCCTGTATAGTCCTGTTCATGCGCTCAGCCAAACCATTCTGGCCGGGGGTGTAAGGGGCGGTCAAGTGACACTTAATACCCCTGTCATCACAAAACTGCTCAAAAGCACGTGAGACATATTCTCCCCCATTGTCAGTCCTAAGGCATTTCAGCCTATACCTAGTCTGGTTCTCAACAAGAGCAAGCCAATGCTAAAAGACTGCCAAGACATCGGACTTTTGCTTTATGGGATAAGCCCACACTTTCCTAGAAAATTCATCAATGAAGGTAACAAAGTACTTCGCGCCACCCATAGGCATACACGGCATGGGCCCACAAACATCTGAATGCACCAAAGCCAAGGGCTCACTCATGCATGGCCTACCCAATTTCTTACGCGTAGACCTATTCTGCTTACCATAAAGACAATGATCACACGAGTCAAAACGTGCATAGTCCAAAGGCGGAAGATACTGCAAACCAGATAACATTTTCATTCCCTTCAAAGACATATGCCCCAAACGGGCATGCCAAAGTGATACATGTGGGATAGAGCCCACTGCCAAAACATGGTCTACAAAAGACCCAGATACAACAAGAGGATAGAGGCTGCCAACCTTGGCGCCTCTAGCAAGCACAAGTCTGCCTTTGGTAATCTTCCAAGTAGAATCCCCAAAACAAACATGAAACCCTGCATCATCCAACTGTCCTGCAGACATAAGACTGCGCGTAAGCGCAGGTACATGACGTACATCCCTGAGCAAAAAGAAACTACCAGTGGAAAACTGCAACTGAATATCTCCACAGCCCACAATATCAAGAGACCTATCATCTCCAAGTCTGACTGATCCAGATACAGTACGGTAAGAGTGAAACCACTCACGGTAAGGCGTCACATGGAAGGACGCACCTGAATCCAATAACCAGCACTGTGCATACATACTAGGTGTCTCAATCAAGTGTGAAGCATCAGAAGAACTAGCTGCAAGTATGAACTCATCACTACCATCGGAATCCTCGGTCTGCATGACATTAATTTCTTCAATCTTGACGCTGGACTTTGCAGGTACTATGCTGCGATCAAAGGACTTCTCCTACACTTTCTCTTTGCCCTTATCCTTGCACTTCTCATTGCGCAACTCATGACATTGTGGTCTGATATGGCCCTTTTTCCCACAATGATGACAAGTGACATTAGCGTTGCGCCCACGTGACTTACTACGCAACTTTCCACGAGATTTAGACCGACCCTTCTGCGAGTCACGGCCACAGTTATTACCACGATCATTCCTATCATTCCTGCCTCTAATTGTCAAAGCATGTGAAACACGAGAGGCATCCAAGTTTTTGCGATTAACCTCTTCCTGCAGAAGAGCACTCTCAACATCATTCAATTTCAGAGTAGCACTAGAGGCACATAGGGCAGTGCGGAATACATCCCATGACTCATTCAGAGTCCCAAGCAAGAAAAGAGGAGTTACTTCCTCTCCAAAGGTGATATCCTGCGAAGTCAGGTTCTTTAGTATAGCATGGAACTGGCTCAAGTGAGCAGACATAGTCGCATTATCCTTCATGCGCAGATCCATAAGCTGCTTCAACCAGTACATCTAACTCGTCGGACTTTTCTTATCATAAAGATTCTTGATCTTATTCCATATATCCCATGCACTCTGTGCTTCCTCAAATACATTATAATGTACCTGTTCAGTGAGAGACAATACAATCGTGGACTTGCATAGCTCATCAAGTTCAAGCCAGTTGTCATTGTCCATAGTTTCAGGCTGCTCTCCACTCAACCGAAGTGGCTTAATCTGAGATTTCTGCACCAAGACCTGCCAAATTTGACTCTTCCAATAAGAGTAGTTGGTACCATCCAACTTTGTGATGTTAAATATGGCATTGTCAGTCGAAGAGGACGCCATAATGTAGGCTGGAAATGCACAGACAATGTAAAACTGCTGGTTGTTTTACTGCTAAAAATGCCCAAAATCCACTGAAATGAGCTCCAAATGGCGAGAAAAGTGTGCCAAAAGATGTTGCCCACTTAGTACTAGGTGCGGTACACCAAATCAGGATATTTCAGCATTAAAAATATTGCTCAGTCCACCAATAAACGCTTGCTGTAATAAATTTCAGAATTGCAATAATGAGAGCAAACTGTCCCAAAACTGGATCTAATGTCAACTAAACAATGCTAGGTCCAAAGCCAGCATAAAGAGGACAAAGAAAAGCCAAATGACAGTGAAAATACATGAGCATAACATCGAGAGATGTCAAATAACATCTACCAGTAAGAGGCACACCCCAGACAATCTAGGCAAAATATAGAACCAACTGCCAAAACCTAACACAAATAGGTGTCTGCTCAAAAGAAAGCGGATCCAAAATTGAGACTCAGCTCATAAGCATCATGTGAACCAAGACATGTACTCAATGCAACATCCAATTGTCGGAGTATAATCCCAAAGTCTCAATACATCTATAACTACTCAATGGCATAGACTGCTCCAATAGCATGTAATCCGTGCTCAAGGTCAAGTAAGCATGCAAGATGCTCCCACTGGCACAAAAGGCGTACAATCGAGTTAAGGGCTCAAGCAACCCAAGACAAAGTACCAGTGACAAGTGACCAAGTCAATGCGTCATACGCTTCCCAAGAGCATGACATACATGAAGCAACTGATGTAGCAACCACTAAGCAAGACATAATCCCAATGGCAAGATCTCTGTCAAGTCAATACATCCAGTAGCAAGCCAAAGTCAATATCCTTGTGAGTCGGAAGTGCTCAAAACATCCAAATCAGAGCTCCAAAATATTTGTCAAGCATGGACAAACTAAGAGGCATCAACCACGGACCAAAGCATGTAATGCATAGAGCTTATCCCTCAAGTACAGACAATAGGCATAAGCGGCCCAAATGCCAGTCAAGTCGACCAAACTGCCAATGACAAACCAATAACAACGGAGCAAATGTGATGCTCAAAAGCATTCCGAAATCACGATCATGAGTTCGAAGTCGATCCCCAAAGTGTAATACATCATGACATAACCCATAGCATACATCCGATATAGATAGAGAAGCAATACATGTGACAAATGAGCTTCAGCCCGCTCATGTACAGCAGCTCTAAACAGTCCAAAACTGTCAATTTCTAGCCCAAAAACAATGCCAAATCATGGGCAAATCGAATGCATACATTCCCAAGACATTAGGCATCATGTAGACCGCATACGGGCATCAAACAAGGTAACCGGAGTAGAGTATAAGCATCAAATGCCAATGCCAAGTGTGGCTGCCCTGTTTCCAGCACTGTAGAATAGTAAATAACAGTCCCAAATCAGCCAATATTTTAGGCCAAAATCATGGCATAATCATGTGCATACATTCCCAAGGCACTAGGCACCATGTAGACCGCATACGGGCATCAAATAGCACAACCAAAATGGAGTATAAGCAACAAATGCGAATGCCAATGGTGCTGCCCTGTTTTCAACCTATTATGATAGTTTATGACAGTCCCAAATTTGAAGAAATCAGCCCCGAATGATCAAGACCAATGCCCAAAGCTTGAATGACATCAAACATGAAGTTTATAGCCCTCTTGATCAAGGTAGAGAGCAAGAAGCAATGGCCAAGTGTGGAGCTGAAGTAGACGAGTGCTAATAGCCTGGAAAAAAATGGTGCAATCTACCCTGTTGGTGCTGAACTTGCTGCTGCTCCACATGGGCTGAAAAGGGGGTAATGGGGGGCTCAAGAAGGGCCTATCAAAGGCCTATGACAAGCCTCTTTGAGCCTTGATAGGTGTAACGCACAATATAAGGAGAATAAGCTTCAAGGGTTTGAAGCCATGGCTGCCCTTGTTGTTTGCAACCTGTAGACTAAAATAAAACCTTGAAAGAGTGATCAAATACCTCAGTATCAATGCCTTGAAGGTGCCTCAATAGGCTAGGAAGGTGCTCGGGAAGCCGGGGAGTGGCGGGAGCTCGGGGAGATCGGATATGGCTGCCGGGATGGAGATCCAATGCGTGAAGGGAGTCGATGCGAAGGTAGAGAAGCACCGCGAGTCGAGCTCGAGCAAGAGGAAGCCAAGCTTTGATACCAGTTGAAAGGTGAGAAGGATCAAAGCTTGCACACGAGCTATGGCAGGAGAGCAAGAGCAAGAAAGAGAGAGACAAGAAATGGGAACTCCAACAGTCACAATGTGTGACTGGGCCTTCCTTTATTTACTAGTCACTAAAAAATGAATGTAAAGAATAAAGTGACATGACGGGCGCCCGCCACCTGCAGTGTGTAGTGGTGGGTACTGTCAGTGTAGTAATACACGAGGCGGCATGGCGGAGGTGCCTTTACCCCAACATCGATCAATGCTATTTTAGGGGAATGGAGTCAAGATCATACCTATGGGTAGAGGGGTTGATGCATATTGCTCCCCCTTGTTTATCACTCACTATGAACCAAGTGCAGTTGATCTACTTCGATTGAGTTAGCTTACAAGTGCAATGGCTCAAGGACCAATGCTACTTAAGTTAATAGGTAACCTTAGAGGGGTCAATGCTTATTACTCCCCCTCATTTATCATTCACTATGAACCAAGTGTGGTATTGATCTACTTCAGTTTGAGTTAACTTGCAAATGCAGTGGCTCAAGGACCAACACTAAGCTAATAAGTGACCTTGGTGTCAAATTAGGAATCTGGATTCAGGATCCTCATGGGTTATAGTTGGTACCTTCCATTGTTGTAGAGTGGACTTAAGAGAGCCTAGGTGACAAACCTCATGTTATTCTAAGGAGTAGCGGGTGGATTGTTTAGGATAATCTCTTGATTGGCCACTAAGTTGTCACTGAGCAAGGTCCTCAGTTTGGCATGCTACAACTACCAAACATCTAGCCATAACCAATCTAGCTCTACCAATAGTATCAAAAACCCCAACCATCATCCATGTAATAGCAAATCAACTACCACACAATACCAAAACAACCAATCTACCTAGCTAGTCCTAGGTAGTTCCAAGCAGTGCAAATATTGGCAAAACATAGAAAATGATAGCATTAACTACTATCAAAAAGAGGTAGAGGTAGTATGAACAAGTGCCAAATGTACTAAAGAGCACAAAATGTATTAAAGAAAACTTGAACTACCAAAAGACCAATAATAACTAGAGATAGTAATAAAAATAAATAGAGGTAAAAGCTAGAACACAACTTAGTATCAAAAGGTATCGAATATACCAAAGTCCACCAAATGCTTCAAATACCAAAGAGCTTGAAATATACTAAAAGAGGACCAAAAGTACCAAAATATATAAAAAAGAGCCAAACTACCAAAGAGGACCATAACTATCGAAAAGATAGAGATAGCACCAAATGTATCAGAGAGCACCAAATGTACTAAAAGAGGATCAAAACTACCAAAATGTACCAATAATATCCAAAGACAGTATAAAAAATAGCTATAGATAGAACTATAATGTACCAAAGGTGCCAAAGATAACTAGAAAATAACTTGGTAAACAAAGGAACCAAAAGGCACCAAATGTACCAAACTCCGCCAACTACTTCAATACAAGATAGCTCAAAATGTAGAATAGAAGACCAAAACTACTAAAATATACCAAAAAGAGAAAAAGGACTACCAAAAAGCACTTTAATACCAAAAATAGCCAAATAGAGTACCCAGAAGCACCAAATCTATCAAAAAGTCAAAAAGTACCTTATAGGTTTTCAAAAAGAACCAAATATACCAAAAACTACAAATGCACAAACATATCAAAGAGCCCCAAGTGTAGCAAAGAGGACTAAAACTATGAAAAGTTTCCAAAAATACCTACAAATAGTTTTAGAAAGAACCTTAGCTCCAAATATTTTCAAAGGCAGTACCAAAAAGCACTAAATGTACCAAAGATTCAAAAAGTACCAACAATATGCAGAGGCAATACCGAAAAGCACTAAATGTACCAAAGATTTAGAAAGGTACCTTAGTATTGTAGAGTACCAAAAAGTGCCAAATTTACACTACAATTTCAAATGTACTTGATTTAGCTAATATAATGCAAAGAGCACTAAGTGTATCAAAGAGGACTAGAATAACAAAAACTTTGAGAACTTCAATGAAAGTTGGTCAGCTAAAGAGCTCTACTAAGGGTTTCCATGTCGCACCACTACCAATGACAAACTAAGACAAATTGCATTGAATGTACCTATTCAAACTTAAGCTCTTTTCAAGTCATTGTATGGTCTCACTAACCTTGAGGCATTAGAGCATTGGTTGGCTAGCATCCACCTCCTTTACATCTACATCATTACAAAGAATTTTCTACTAGAGCTTGTAGAGACATGCTTCATACACTTTAATGTCTCATGTGCCCTTAGCTATTGTATTCAATCCCTTGTATCTCAACAATGCTTCATTCTTCTATTCTACTAAAGCTTTTAGCTCTGATAGCCTATTCAATGTATCCTTAGTCTTGCCATGCATCCTCTCCACCAGTGACTCTAAGTTAGCAATGCAATCACAAATTGTCTTTATATACACAAGCTCCATCTTTATACAAATGTTGCTCATAGATTGTGTCAAGTGAGGCTTCTTCTTAGGAGGGACAACAACCTAGGAGGCATCATTCACACTTCTCCATGTCTAAGTATTTCTTTCCAACCCCTAGCCTACTCCTACACATTTGAATTATACTTTCAATACTATCTTGAATCCCCGTCTGACATGGGATGCTGGTCCTTCTTCTATGATTGACTTTGGAGAGTCTATGTGCTCTCAGCTATCTCCTATGTGCCATGCTGCTGATGCTATGCGCTACTGTAATGCTTATGCATTACATCCTTACACTCATGAGTTGTGCTTTCTTCATGAGAAGCATTCTTGGAGTGCTCTATTATATGGAGCTGTGGGATCGCTTGTCTCTTGGATGTCATTGACTAGGGGATGCTTCACTCTTCTATAGATGTTCTCTATGCTTATTGCATAGCTCGCTTTCCAATTGGGCATTGGGTGAGATGTCATGATTCCTCACATTGTCTCTTTTCTTTTTTCTTTGTTTTTTCACTCCTTGGCCCATTGGCCTTTCAGTTGGAGGTTGTTGGGGAAAAAGGCCCTTGGGTCTGCCTGTGTATAGTGATTGCCCATATTCTTTATTCATATATATATGAGATAGTGCAATAAGGCTATTATATATCATTATTGACATCACCTACATTGTATTCTCTCCCGCATCTTCCTCTTCTCCTTCTCCATTGCCATTGCATCCCCTTCAATACTAGAATCCTAACTAGGATTAAAAAGCATCAATTGACACTCAGAGCATACCTGTAGGGCTTAGGGGGGATGCGGGAATGCGAATTGATGAACGAATTTGTGCTCCTATCCTCTCTCTCTCTCTCTCTCTCTCTCTCTCTCTCTCTCTCTCTCTCTCTCTCTCTCTCTCTCTCTCTCTCTCTCTCTCTCTCTCTCTCTCTCTCTCTCTCTCTCTCTCTCTCTCTCTATTTGTCTTGAATGAATGCACAAAAATGAGCTCTCTCCCTCTTCTTCACCTCTTAAACCCCTTCTCTCTTGCCCTATTGCTTTCCCCTTCTCTCTCTTTGCTATCTTAATGCCTTGAAGCTCTCATTTCCCTACTTTTTCCCTATTTTGTGCCTAATATCACAGCAAAAACCCTATTGTGTGTTTCTCTATTTTCCTTGATTTTCCCTCACCTAAATACATCCAAATCATAAGCAATCACTTACACTAATCCAATCTACTTACCTAAATCCAAAAAATTGGAAAAACTTACTTGAAAAGGAGATTGAATACCTCTTCAACTCCCTTGCTTCCTACCTATCTCAAGCACTGATTTGGGGAAAACCCTATTTCAATGCTTGATTCGGAGCACACGAGTACTCAAAGCTAGAATCTGTTATCTTGGAAATGGAATCAAAATGTGGGAGCTCTTGCTCAACCACAAAGACCCATGCACTGCTTATTGTTTCAAGCATTTCAAGCCAAGTGCAATGGCTACCTCTCACATAGTTGTGTGCACTCTCAGACCTACAAGTGTAGTGAACTTACCTCCATGCTCAATCGAGTTGCCTCCTCCCTCAAGCACTTTGGTAGCTCCACGATCCAAGGTGCAAGCCCAAGCAAGCTCGATCCTCAAGCTCCAACCTCCATTGTTGTGCATGAGACACAAGAGAAGAGAATAAGAAGATGAGAGGAGAAGATGGAGAGCTTCTCCACCATGGTCCCTCACCCTCACATACTCACTCTGTCACTCCCTCACTCTCAAGCACAAGCAGAAGAAAGAACAACAAGAAGAAGAGAAGAATAGAGCTAGTTTTAGCCACACAAGAATGAACTTCTTCATTCACTCTTTCCCTTTTATACATGCCCTACTCCTCTTGGATGCCAATCCCATTTTTACATGACCAGCCATTTTAGCATAGGTCCTATTTCCCTATTCCCTTCCTATTTACATTGTTCCTTCACCCATACCCGTCTACATTTACAAATTGCATAGGAGGGAGCCTGGCACTCTTTTACAAGGATAAAGGGTGTGCTTTTATATTTAACATGTGTCTTTTCCCTTTTGCACTTGCCTTGGAATTTTAAATTTGCTTCTCGTGCTTTTGGCCGTTTTTTTCCTATTTTTTCATTGGGTTGCCTTTTTCTACTTTGTCCTATGTCTTTTTTATTTTCCTTTACTTTTTTTTTGCTTTCTTTGCACAGGGTTAACAAGGGGGAGAGTACATTTTCTTTTTGAAGATGTAGAGTTATTTCTGTGGTAGTAGTGTTGGGGTTATTGAATTTTTGAGATGTTCATGATAGTTGTACTCATGAGGACATTGCAATTAAGTGGGGGGAGAAATGACAACCCTAAAATGCTACAAATAATTTGCAATATATTTAAACAACTTTGTATCTATATGACATATTGTTACCATATTTTTGATTTAATTTAATGTAGACATGGTTGTAGTTGTGGCCTTAAAAGGACGTGTCTATGAAATTTGGCAAAAGAAAATGTTGGTTCAAGGAAGCTTCTGTACATGTGAAGTGTGGATTTAGAGTTAAAAGCTTATAGATTTCTAAGATAGTAAAATATCAAAATAGTTGTTGAAGAAAAATAGCATAAATACTGGTAGTGAATCTAGGTCTCAATTTAAGAATGTGGGCTCTTAGCTCAACATGATACATTGCTCTTAAATCCTGCCAACATGTGGGATGGAGAGGAATCATAGCTTCACTTTATGCTTGGATGTAAAGGAGAACCATGCATGAAAAAAAAAAATCTTGGTGTTAGTTTCTAGTACATAACCAAGTTAGTTCTTGCAATGGAGTCATATACTTTATTTGAGTTTCTCAACTTAGTCTTAAGTGAATTGGACATTAGCTTTAGCACAATCTTTAGTTATAAACCAAAACATTTAGTGGTAATGGTTTCTTTTGGTCATACTAATAAAAGGGTGTAAAGTGTAGATCTTAGGTATCAAATCCAACCTATTCGTTCCCTCTTTTCGTGCCCTAATTGAGGCCATTTGTGCTAGAAGTGGAAATTCTAGAAGATTTGTGGCACACATATCGTAATAACATTGGGAAGTGAGGGGCTTGATAAGGATTTTTCAATGCATCAACTTAATTAGTCACATGAATTAGTATGTGGTACCTAGAAGCACCTCATGCTCTACAAAATCATTCAAGTGCTTATTCTATGCAATGTGCCTTGCATATGATTCTCCATATTCGCTACAATCCCATCCTGTATGTTCTCCCTTATTGCAAGCTCATAAGTTCATATTTTTGAATGTCTCTCTTACCCCATATTGATATCATATCATAAGGTAAATAACCATTTCCGAATGTAATACTTTTAACATGAGTTACTTGATAAAAAAATAAAATGAAAGCATGGGTCTATGAGTCAATCTCTTTCAAAAAATAAATAGTCTAATGGGTTGCAAGACCCTGAAGGTGGGTCTCAAGAGAATTGGCGACATGCATTGATAGAGAAATAAGCCCTATCCAAGGTTTTTTTTTAAAACTTCATATAAGGCGAAAGGCCTAATTGTAAAAGCATTCTATTGATGACTAAGTAATCAGAGCTTATCTCTTTCTCCACTACTATTTCATTTCTTTATCTTCTAAGTCCATATCCTCTTGGATGCGAGCTCATGTGATCAGGTGCATCTAATTATATGACCAACCATGCTAAATGGTTTGGAGAGATGCATGATTTACAAAATGCAAGTTATGTGCAAATGGCTGATGATTTAGGCCACCCAATTTCACACATAAGCAAGCAAAACAATCTTTTTTTCATGATATTAAGCACCCCCATCTTGTGGTGAGGTCATTGCCAAGTTTGCACATTGCTATACATTTGAGTGAGGCAATGCCATGACAAAACACCCTATAGGCAAAATGGCAAAGTGGCATGAGCAGCGAAGTGGAAGACTGACATACGATTGTAGCATCAACCATAAAGCGCACTGAACATGCATCAAGAGGCTTGAGAGATGTTTGTGTCTCATAAAACATAGCATGACGGTTGCATATAACCTTCTGGGCATCCAAATCACATAGCTTGTAAGCCTAAAAGTCACCATCTCCATAACCAAGGAGGATACATTTGTGTGACATAGGCATATTTGGCATACATACAAATTCCTGGCAGCCAAACATCCTCAAGTAATTATAGGAGGGTCTCATGCCACTCCATGCCTTGTGTGGTGTAATACCATCCAAAGTCAGACACGGAGTCCTATTAAGCAAGTATACTACCATCATAAGGGCCTCAATTGAAAAGCCATAAGATAACCCAGTTGTGGTAAGCATAGAAGAAACCTTTGCCTATAGAGTCAAGCACATGCCATGAGCAATCCTATAATACTGTGGGCATAGGAAATCAATGCCAGAAGGTTGACAATAGGACTGAAAGCTGGGAGAGATAGCATGACTCTCATAAGCCATCTGTAAGCACCTAGGCCTGCAACCAGCCGAATCCATAAAGATGTCAAGCATAGTTGTGGCATCCTCAATCCATACCAAGGGAAAAGCCCAAACATGGTGGGTAGCATGATCCATGAAGGTCATAAAGTACGATGCTCCACCAAGTGATTGGAAAGGCATAGAACCATAAGTACAATTAGGGCAAGCATCAAGATTTGCATGTGATAAAGGAGGCAGCAAGGAGCCCATACAAGACAATAGCTCCATCTCTTTGTGGTGCATATGGCCTAGGCGATAAGGCCATAACAATGCATGTGGTATCCTCGTAACTGCAACCATAGAATCTCCCACATGAGAGACATATACTGGGTAATGAAAACCATCTCTAGAACCTCTGTCCAAAACCAAGCAACCACGACAAATCTTCCATGACCTATCCTGAAGAGAAACAATATATCCTGCATCATCCAACTGACTAGTAGAAATCAAGCTCTTACTGAGCATGGGAACATGTAAAACATCCCTGAGAATAAGAGAAGTCCCATCAGGAAAAGCTAGGTGTATATCCCCTATACCAACAATAGCATAATTCTACTCAAGGCCCAAATCAATACATTTGTCAACCTCCCTGAAAGAAGAGAACCATGCTCTATGAAGGGTAACATGACAAGAGGCTAGATAATCCAACAACTAATCAAAGGCATAGGCTTGATCATTGAGCAAGTAAGCTATAGGAAAACTAGTTGATAGGAGGACATACTCAACTGCATCATCATGGGTAACTGCATGTACCTCACCACTAGAAAGAGTGGTAATAGCTGTTGCATCGCTGAGTCTTTGCTCATTTTGAGTCCATCTCTATCTCTACTGCTCTCTAATCTATCTAAAACATTTTCTTTTAACATGCTCAAGCTTTCCACAATGGATTCAAGAAGTTGAGGGCTGTGGGAACCTACGGAATTCAAGAAGTTGAGGGTTGTCCCAACAGAGGGAACCTACAGAATTCAAGAAGTTGAGGGCTGTCCCAACAGAGGGAACCTACTCATAAAGACAATCATCTGCAAGTACATTGGTGGTAGAAGCATGCTGCAAAGGCTCATGAAACCTCAACAGATGGAAGGACATAAAGGCATCAACCAAGGATGCAAAATCTCCCATGTGAAGAAGAGTCATAGCCAAATGCATGACATAACCAACCATAGTACGGTAAAGCATAAGACATCTTTCATAAGAGCATATGGTATTCAACCATGAAATCAGCCCATAACCATAATGGCAAACATGACTCTGCAGTACATCAGACTACATAGTAGCATCCAAGTCAATGCAAGACTGGTAAGTGGCATAAGATCCTGTAATGGTCAAGCTCCAAGAGAAGCCCAAATACCTATACAACATCATTCATACAAGTGTCTATGTAAGGTATATGAAAGTAGACCATGTGCATAGACCGGTAAGCATACATAGCATCTACTCTCTAACGTGGATGGGCAACAGTAGCCCAACTAGTATAGAAGCTAGACAATAAAGGACCTAATCAACTAGGTATCATGCAACAAATCCAAACACCAACGAGCAATCAAAGCTCAATATCCAACTGCCAAAGAAGAATAGAGCAATCACTGCTCAACATGTATCTGCATCCACCAAACATCCAAGATCCAAGAAAATCATCGAAGCATCAAATAGCCAAATATCATCCAAGCTGCATAAGGGATAAACCAACCAAATGTCAAAGTACTCAAAGGAATACTGCAATGAAGGTAAAGACAAAGCCCAAACATCTGCCATCCTGCAACAGCCGAGACCAAAAGCATCCACCTCAGACATCAATTCCAAAGAGGGTCATACAAGAATCACCCAAGTGATATGTAACATGAACTATCTCAAGTGGCATGCTAGCTATAAATTAAAAAATGATAGTGAAACCATAAATTGAGCTCTAATCTTGGTTCAAAATGATTCCGAGAGCATAAACATCAATGTGGCATCATCCAAATACATCAAGACATCATCCTGAGTAGCCAAGAGTACCCCATAGAACATAGGCATAACCAAACTGTAGCATAAATAGCTTCAGCCCTAAATATTCCAGCAGCAAATTACCTCTATAAACTAAGAAAATCAATGCTCAAACCAAGCTCAAATCTATAGGTAAACCATAGGCATACATTCCTTGACATATAGGCATCATCCGAGGATAATCGAGCATCAAATGACCATCACATGTACCTGTAAAGATCAATGACAAGGTGTTGCCCTGTTTATGACAGTCCTGGGACTATTCAAATAGTCCATGGCTGAGCTAAATCAGCTCCAAGCTCAATGCCAACCATAAATATTAGTGCCCAAACCCAAAGCCAAGTGTTGGGAGGCTTCAATAAGCCATAATCAAGTGCCAGATAAAGTAAATGAGCTGGGGGCTGCTGTAAATGTCTGGGATAGGCTTAAACCAAGCCTGCTGCTATTTATACAGCCAAGAGGAGCTCAAGATAAAATCCCCAAGTCATGTGCAAGCTTCAATAGGTGACATAGATCATTGCCAAGTGGTCCAAGGTGCTCTAGACATCAAACATGATGATCATCTTGTGAAAGAGCTGCTACCCATTCAAGCTGTGAACTTGGAACAGATCACGGTGCTAGTACAATAGCACGTGGCTGAGAAAAACAGGGTGGGGAGGCCTTAAGCCAAAGTACCAATGATGGCATACACTAGCCCAAACAAGCCTACAAAGGCTCAAGCCAAGGGAAAGTAGAAACAAGCTCCAACAAGTGAAGATATGGCTGCCTCTTCTTGAAACCCTATTGTGAACATGTGAATGGTGGGCTTAGAATACCTAAGAATAGGATCTCATGCCTTGTGTGCACGGCCCGATCGCGCTCCAAAGGACCAAGCCCTGATACTAGTTGAAGAGGATGCAATGGGAGTGGAGAAGGATAAGAGAAAGATGCGGGGGAGAAGAGCATGCATAATGTAGGTGCTATCAAGAATGATATATAATAGCCTTATGCACTATCTCATATATATATGAATAAAGAATATGGGTGGTCACTATAGACCCAAGGACTTTTTACCCCAACAGTAGCAATATCAAAATAGGCTCAAGGGATATTTAAGGGATTTTTCATTGTTCTAGACCCCCGCTTGTCGCACTCAGATATCTCTTGCAACCTCGGATGCCCTCGACTGGCTCAGAAAACCCGAGTCACAAGTCCACTCAGAAAACCACAAAACCATCCGAGTCTGAGACTTGAACTTAGACCTTGGATCTAATCACGGTCATCCACACGGACTCGGATGACCGAGCACTAGACCACTCAAACTTTAACAAGTTGAACTCAGATGACCGAGTGCTAGACCACTCAGACTCAAACAAATCAGACTTAGATGATCGACCGCTAGACCACTCAAACTCAAACAAATTGGACTTAGAGAAGTACCTAACTTGGATGTTTGAGTTTGCAACTTGAATATTGCATCGGATGAGTTTACAGCATGACAATTTTGGCACATCAAACCCACCCTAGAGTAGGCAAAGCTTCTAAGCCCAAGCTAGAGACGCTCATGTGGACCTCCAGATGGGTAGAACCACTTGTAGGGCCACCAAACTCACCAATTGTGACCTAACGGTCTAGGAAAATGATTGCCGTCTCATTGACTAGCAATCGTGTGTCTCGATAGAGACCTAAACTAACTAACTGGATAGATGCCTTGAGTGTGGGATCGCATGCTTGTACACCAAGTCCCCTTGGCAAAAACCTTCAACTAGTTTGACCATCATACCATCCGTACCATTTGGGTTGTTCGAAATTTAGATGCTTGATGCCGAAGCCATGCCAACTTTGTTAAATGTCATGACCCAAGCACGGGCAAAGTAGTCCGGTATTTCATTAGCCAGACCTAGCAACCTTGACACGGCTTCAATAGGGAAGAAAAGTCATAGAAGAAGGAAAAAGAGAGCTAAGACAAAGATTGCGCTTAAGATGGATAGTGCCACCATATTACCAAAGAGGAAGCAAATCACCAATGTAGAAGCAAAGACATTTGCTCCTAAGACAATAGAAAAGGGAAGTACCAAGATTGGAGAATATTTCAATCTGAGACACCAATTAGAAGTGGTTGATAAGGTTAAGAAGTGGATGAGAGAAGCCCAAGCGTACCTAAAGGATGTGGAACCCATTATTGAAGTTGGGATCGATAAGCTCTCTAGCATGAGCACACTGGTCTCGTCTACTTAGTTAAAATCAAGAGACGCATCCAGACCCCATGTAGCATCACATAAACAAAGCCTAGATGCCACATGTAAGCAGACTAGCCAAGATCATTGGAAAAAGAGCGTAGAGCCTAATAAAAAGCAAGAGGTTGGCAACTTGCTCATGACATTGATATCAATCTCCTTGTGACTCTGCCTTCGGTAGAACTACTCACCAACCTTATGAGAAGTGTTGAAGCAATGGGTAGAAAGAACAAATGAGCTTGGAGCAACTAACCTGCAATGGAGCCAAGTAGATACCTAGCTTGACCCTAAACTCAGTGTCTAAATCCTTACATGTGAATGCTTTTTGGGAAGGCACGGAAATGCACATAGTCCTACCTGTCATAGCATTAGGAGACATCACAAGAAAGGGGATCATGGACCTAGGAGCAGGAGTCAGTGTACTCAGCCATGTAGTCATGTAGGCTTGGGATAACCCACCAGTGGAGACTGCAACGTTTCATGTCACGTTGGCCAACATAATGAAAGTTAGGCCATGTGGGGTGCTAAAAGATTGGCCTTGAAGATAGTAGGAGTCCAGTTCTCAATGAACTTCATAGTCATGAAGGGGGTGGACTTCGTCTTGCTAGGCCCCAACCCTATGGATGTGAAAAGCATGAGTGGAATGGGCAATGGTCTTATATTTTTGGGTAACAATTCGAAGGTTGTAAGAGTTGAAATGCATAACTAGAAGACCATGCCGGTCAACCTAGACGCCATATTTGCTATCTTGAAAGGAGACTCCTAAGTTAGGAACTCTTACGGGCCACTAGCAAAGTATATCCCTTGCCCGAGGAGGACAAGTGGGATTAGATGCATGTACTAGCTACCATCAACCTGCCATTCTTAGATGATGAAGAGGATTATAAGCAGGCTGTAAGGGATAGCCAGTGAGTCCCATAAAGCCATAGCATCTCAATTTGCTGAAGGTAAGACCCTACCATCAGTACCACTTTGCATGATGGCCATGAGCTCTAGCAGACAACCAATACCTGTTCCTTTCCACATTCCATCTAGCAAACTAGAGCTCCAAGGGATCCTTGAATAATTCACAAGAGAGCTAGTAGGTAACCCAGTTGCTAATCTCAAACCTCTCAACAAGGATCTCATGGATGAGCTGAAGTAGCGATGGACCAAAGTGCACAACTTGAACCTAAAATGTACAATTGGGCACTAATCACGGATGAGAAGACAACTAAAAACAAAAACCTAGGGAACGATGAGTAATCAAAAGTTAACAATTCGAACGATGAGTATGAAGATTGCTACTCTCCAAATGAGGAAAGTGAGGAGAGTATGACATAGACAGACGAGTGATTGAACAAATACAAGTAGACTCCAAGCCATGGAAATCCAATGTGTTTAGGATCAAAAGAGCAATCTTCAAATGGAATGAGATCACCACCTAGGAGTGATAGACTACGAGCAACCTAGACTAGTTCAACCAAGTACTAAGCAAGAGGAGGCTAATCTCGTCGCTCTCCTGCAAGAGTACATATATGTATTCTCTTGGTCCTTAGATGAGCTCAAAGGAGTCAATTCGAGGGTCATGACCAATAACATCCCAATGACTCCTAATGCAACACTAGTTAAATCGTGGCCATACTCGATGAATCCAAAGGACACACACACAATCAAGGAGGAGATAGATAAGATGTTGAATGCCAGATTCATCTACAAAATTGAGCACACTGACTGGGTATCATCCATAGTGATTATCCTAAAGAAGAAGAAAAAAATTCAAGTGTGTATAAACTATAAAAAAGTCAATGCTATGACAAAGAGAGATAACTATCTACTACCCTACATGGAGCACATGCTCAAGGGAGTAGTGGAAAGACAAGCCTAAAATTTCCTAGATGGCTTCTCAAGTTATAATCAGGTGCAAGTACACTGCGAAAATAGGCATAAGATAGTGTTTGCAATAGAATGGGGCACGTTTGCCTACATAGTCATGCCATTTGGGTTGACGAATGTACCAGTACCTTTCAATGCCTCATATGTGCCATTTTCAAAGACATGCTTAGGCAAGAATTGGAGGTGTTTCTTGATGATCTATGCATTCATTCCACTTGGAGGGAACACCTAGATAAACTTCCCACCATAGTCTTTGAGTGGTGTAAGTTGTATAATCTCTCCTTAAACCCCTTGAAGTGCTAGTTCTGGGTAAAATATAGATGTATCCTAGGGCGCTAGTGTCTAATAATGACATTTCCACTGACTTCTCCAAAGTCAGAGTCATTGTCGATTTACCACTACCCAGGAACTATAAGGGTGTTCAGTGCTTCTCCTAGGACACACAGGGTACTATCGGTGATTCATGTTGAATTATGCATTAATCACTAGACCCCTTTACAAATTGCTGATTATATTTGAGTGGACCGAGGAATGCCACGTGCCTATGAGGAACTAAAAAATGCTCTCACAATTGCAACGATTCTACGAGCCCAAGATTGGAACATAACATTCCACATGCACATTGATGCCTCGAAGTTAACTGTGGGAGCTATTTTGTGCCAACCTAGTGAACATGATCTCAATTATCCTATGAGCTTTGCTAGCAGATGACTCATGGATAGAGAGATAAATTATTCCACAACAGAGAGGGAAATCCTAACCATGGTATTCCTTATAAAGAAGTTTTGTCATTATCTTTTGGCTATGCCCTTTGCCTTCTTCGTTGACCATCAAGCCTTGCTTTATCTAGTAAACAAACCTTTCACTACAAGACACACATAGTTATATGGTTACTTTTGCTTCTAGAATTTGACTTCTCTATGGTGGTATGCAAGGGTAAGCAGCATTACATGGCAAACTATATGTCCCACATACCCACATGAGAAGCTATTAGATAGGGCATCGTAGACAACTTTCCTAATACACCCATGTTTAGCATGTCCAATGAGAGAGACCTATTTAGGGCCGATCTAACACCGTATTGAGTAGATGATATAGTCCAAATCCTAGAGCATGGATTGCCTAAGAGACCTATAGAGAAGGCTAGGCTAAAGTCCCTTATCCTCAAGATTTAGCCCTATCAATCAATTGCTGACCAGCTCTATAGACTAGGATACGATGGGTTATTTCAAAGATGCATGTGTGAGCGCACGAAATGCATGATGTGCTTGTTAAAACACATAGTGGAATTGCTACAGGACACTTCAGTGGAGGTACTATAGCATGCAAGGTACTGCAATATCAGGTGTGGTGGCCTACCCTATTCTGCAATGTTGCTAAGTTTGTGAAGCATTATGACAAATGTCAAGGAACCAAAGTACCCATTTGTAAGGACAAGATGGAGTTGACCCTCATAATATCATGACATCCCTTTGAAAAGTGGGGGATCGACTTCATTGGGCCAATTAGCCCCATGTAGCACAATACTCATAAGCAAAGTACATTATTGTAGCCAAACGGATTATCTCATGAAACGGATTGAAGCTCGGGCCACTAGGAGGAATGATGCTAGGACCACAGCTAAGTTCCTTTGGGAGCAGGTGATCTTGTGATTTGGTTGCCCCATTGAGCTAGTTAGTGATCAAGGAATTCACTTTATTAATGAAGTGATTGCCCATTTACTATCCACATTATTGATCATCCATAGAAAATCATCACCATACTACCCTCAAGCTAATGGCGGGCAAAATCCATGCATAAGATCCTAGTGAATTTCTTGACTAAGGTAGTCTCTACCTCACATAGTGACTGGGACAATAAACTCATGGCAGCACTGTGGGCCTACAAGATAGCCTACAAAAGATGGCCGTAGGGGGAACACCATTCAAGCTAACCTATGGGACTGAAGTGATCCTGCTAGTGGAGTTTTCTGTTCCAAGCTTGAGAATGGTAGTGCAAGAGAGATGGGATGGAAAGGAGGCATGGACAGAATGTCTGCTAGAGCTAGAATGCCTTTTTGAGCCTCGACTCCTAGCTACCCATGCGCTAATCTACAAAAAGGCAAGACACAAGAGTTGTTTTGACAAACATTGTTTGACAAACATGTCAAACCAAAGAACAACAATAACAACAAGAAGAAAAAGTCCAAATAGAACAAAGCCAAGGAGTTTACTTGTGACATCTGGCAAGACAAGTCGTTGGAAGAAGGATTATTCCGAGAAGGACAAGGACGCCAAGAAGGAGAAGACTACAAATGACTCAAAAGCAGTGGTGACTCCTTCATTGGTCTCCTTCCTCCATTTGGAAGTGATAGAGAATGTTTCTCTGATGGCCACTAATGTAGCGATATTAGCCCCACAGTCTTGTAAGTGGATTGTGGAAAGTGGTGCTTCCTGCCAAATGACTCCTTCAAATGGTATTGCCCATATGCATTTGATGCATGGGTAAATTCTCATACATAACAACTCTTCGATCCTGATCAAAGGCAAAGGTGATATATAGCTGATTCCAGATGGGCAAGGCGGTGCTCACACATCAAAGGTGCTCTATGTGGCAGGTCTAGGGCATCATCTACTTTTAGTGAGCTAGATCTGTACTCTTGGTTTGATAGTTGAGTTTGATAAGGAGTCTTTTTGAGTTTTTCATGGGGTATCTCAACAAGCTCTTTGGCAACTCTACCTTTCAACTGGTATCAGAATCAACCATTTGAGGAGCTTCTTCATCATTTTCTTTAGCCTGGATTCAAAGCTCTCAACTTATTCCAACTTGCTCCCAGCTTGTCGACAAGCTTCCTAGGACTTAACTAAGCCTTATTGAGCTAAGGAGCACCATTCTATCCATTTTGAGTGGATACAGAGCATGTTGTAGAAGTCGTAGACAACTATGGTAACTTCACAACACTTTCATAGTTTGGCGATACCTTTTGCATATGACATCGCATTTAGGTGTACTATAGCTACTTTGAACAAGGCAATTTAGTGCTAATGTACTCTGTAAAGGGCCATAAGAAAAGATAAAATTCATAGGATTGGGGCCTTTCAAAGTCCACAACATTAGTCAATCTAGAAACGTAGAGATAGAGACCCTAGAGGAAGAGGGCATAGGCTTCTTCAATGGTGGTCATCTCAAGAAATACTACCCTCTAACACATCCACGACATGAGCCTCAAATGCTAGAACCACCTATGAACGTAAGAGTAGCCACCCTCTCACTGAGATAATGGATGAGGATGAGGAAGTAGTGGCACCTACCTACCTATGCATATCAGTGACTACCCAAAAGATGCACACCTTTGATGCACTTATTGACAAGTGAGCTGAATTTAGTATCCTTACACATGATCATTAGACCCTCATTAGTCAATCCCAACTGTAGCCTACTAATGCTCAACTCAACCCGTTTGGGGGGGGAACACTCCTACTACTCATTGCTAGGGAAAGTGCAAAATAGTTGTCTTTATTGAGACTGAAAGCCTACCTATGATCTTCTATGTGTTTCCTAACACTAAGGCCACCAATAAGGAATCACTACTAGGATGCACATTCAAGAAACAAGCACATTGCAATGTTGACTATGACTCATAGTGCTTTCACCTCGCCATTGGCAATGTTTAGATAGTGATGGCTTTCAACAAGGGTAGTGTAGCTCCATCAAACTGCAGGGCCACCAATAGAGAAAGCTAATGTAAGGTCTAAGGAGGGGGGACGTGACTTGTCCCACCCTATCAAGACAAATTGGCTGCAACAACCCGAAGGAGACTCATCCAAGACCATTGAGTGTAGTATCTCAAATGGGTGTCTAAATAACAACCACAACCCCCCAGCAGCCAAACTGCATGAACTCGCAACCATAAGACCTCACTCCCTAGGCCTAGGAGACAAAGTTGGTGCTACAGAAGCAGACGAACACTCAAGCCGTGATGGGTGCCCAAAGACATGTTGCACACTCAAGGCTACTATGAAGGCAACAACTAGATTTGGTTACCTAAGACTACGAGTGGCACGCGTGCCCCTCAATCTAGGCCCTCTAGCCCACCTCCACAAAATAGTAAGCCAGTCAAGAATGAGACACTGATTGACTCAAAAAGTACCAAACCCATAGAACCTCAATGAGTCTATCGACCAAAACCACCACTAGCTACCCCTAGACTAACTCAGCTTGACACTCCAAGTGTCCCAATTGCTCCACAAGTAGAATGCAGTGCATCACCTAATCCTCAAGAACAACCCGTCACACAAGTGGCTGCTAAACACCCTACTAACCAATCCATGAAGTAGGCATTAGTTTCTAAGAAATTTAGTAACCTCCACAAGCTTAGACCCTCCTACGAGCATAGATCTATCCTTGCCTTGGCCTTAGACCTAGCCATGAATACAAGGGATGGCTTGGTCACTTGCATTAGACAATTAGATACCACCTTCATCACACTCGCTACTAGGAGCTATGAACGGCTAGAGTTAGGTCTCCTAGATGAGTTGTTAGCAGTAGAAGTATGCTCCTTGCCATGCACTTGGGAAGATCCAAATTAACATTTGTCAAGATTTCCATAGTAGTCAAGGAATTTATCGCCAATGAGATCTCTCGAGAGCAAGGTCGCAAACAATGGCCAATCACATCCTATAGCAAGAGAAAAGTCTCTACAATAAGTTAGGAGCTAGAAGAACTAAAAAAGCTAGCCAGATGCTCTGACTCTTCTTTTCTGCATAAATTGTATGCTCTTTGTCTCCACCAATGGGAGCAACAGTCCTGCCAAATTATGACCAATGCGGAGTAGAGATGGGAAATCAAAATCTCAGAGTACAATCAAACCTATGTGGCTCCTACCTCATTCAGGGTGTTGGCCATCAGTCACGACCGTTAGAGGATCATGTCATGGCCCACCCCCATTTTGATCAATCCTCACTAAGGACGAACTGCACATCACTAATATCAAGATGAACTCTCGTGACTTCCTTCACTGATGTCCTGACCTAGATTACACATGTAGGCATTAGATCTCATGACATGGACCGTCACACCCACTTGAGCATAATTCAAACTTCTAAAACCTTTTTATTTCAAAATGATTTTTTAAGGTATTGGATAAATAGAAATATATATGAAGGATCATGATAAAGTAAATCACAATAAGCATGTGCTTAATGCCCTTAACCCTTCATCCTCCAATCCTAGGAAGGATTTTCATCACTCCTGAGGGGGAGGAGGTAAGGCGGAAAAGAATACATGACTTGAACCTTAAATCGGATTTTAAAAAGCAAAAAGGATGGATAAAATTCAATTTGTACTTAAGGAAAATTTTCATGAAATTCTTGGTTGGACTATGTGGACTGCTTGAAGTAAAAAATTTCATTCTATACTTGAGCACTTCATCTTTCCACAGCATGTATTCATGATCCCCTTATCTTTTTGCAAAAATTCATTTCAAGTAAACTAATTATGAGTTGTTGCATCACAACAGGAACCTAAGATGGCAAGGCATGACAAAGTCAGCAAGCTTCCATTCACAGAAGAAGAACATGCCAAATAGGTCCTAAGGAGACGAAAACAAGGGCATTTAATTAGTTTTAATCCAAAAGCATCCAGAACTTAGAAAACATGGCAATGAAAGAGTGAATGGTAAAATAAATTGTCGAATACCAATGTAATCTTGATAAATATATGGAGAAGGTCAGCCAAGCCATTCACATGGAGTTCCTGCAAACTTTTGATGCTAACAAGAACCGTGGCACCATGATAGTGAGCCAAGTAGGAGAGACTCATGGAGTAGAAGTGGAGTTGAACCCCAAAAGTGTGGAAAGAGCTCTAAGACTAGTCAACAAGCCCGAGAGGCCGCCCAAAAGAGATGCTTATGGTATGCTAGGGATGGATGAGGCCCAAGTATACACGAATGATGGAGTCAATGTAGTAGACATTCCCAACCCCAACATTAGGCTGCAGGCAAAGATAGTACATTCTCTATTCTCCAGTCAAAGGTACAATGCCTTAATGAGCAGGATTGGAGTGCCACTATTTGAGATCCTGGCTACTAAGTCTCTGGATGAAATCAATTAGAATGGCTATGTGTGTAAGTTATTTGAATCTTTAGTGAAAGCGCTAGCCATTGGAGCCAAGACCAGTAGGTGGAGAGTCTCTAGCTTCCGCAGTGGAGACAACAAGGAAAAAGCTAGCAGCTAAGACCTCCAACAACATAGGTTTTGGAGGTGTGTTCACCGCCATCATCCAAGAGACTGTTGGAGACTTAGAAAGACAAAAACTGGTGGAAGCAACCCCCGAGTACTCTTCAGCCCACAGATTGTTATAAGATAGGCATAGAAACCCACTATAAGCAAGGGTGTATGAGGGCAAGATGGGTGTGAATAGCCTTAGGGGCAGGGGAAACCCTAACCCTAGCTTGGCAGAGGCTATATAAGTAGCCTATGGGTCACTATCAAGTGTGGGAGAGTGTACCTAGTTGTACTTGTAAGCAACTTAGTAAACAATATATTGTTATTGTACTTTGAGCTCTCTTCTCCCTCTTGTGCACACATTCCAATGCTACAACTCTGCTTCTCCACATGGTATCAGAGCCTCCTCTGATCCCTTCATCTTCCTCAAACCTTAGCTCCACTAAGTGCACAAAAATAACTCCATCTTTCATCCATCTTCTTCACCTCCATAGCATGTTTTTTGAACCCCCTAACCTCGGTGGACTTGTTGCATGCAAAGGAGGGCATTTCAGCTCCTGGCATCTTCTACAAACCTTCTCTCCACCTCAGGGCACAAGTGCGTGGCACTTCAAAATGTGACATTGGGCAGCATCGAGCATGGCATTGCGTTTTGTGTCAGAACGTAATAGTTCTGGACAAGTGGGCAGTTCGTACAGTAGCGCGGGCTATGGGAGGCGCAATGATGGCAACCACCATAGGGCTTTTATAGCCTCCTTAGTGGGCCATCTCCCTCTAAGAGGGCTTCGGGAAATTTTATCTCTATTGGCTACTAGAAGCCAAACCCTAATTGACATCAAGCTTCTTCAACTTTCAAATTTCTCAATATTTGGTCATTAACAGTGATTTTAATCACTAAGTTAACTCCTTTTGAGTCAGTTACTAATCTGGGAACCTAATCTCAGAGGTTAATGCACTTGAAAAGTCATCATCAAGCTTATCAAGACCGACATTTACCATCTCTAGCAACATGAGCTACAGATGAGTCCTTGTAAGCACTAAGGCACATTGCTTAATCATCATTGCTGCTAATACTTACACAATCTGAATGTTTTCATCATGAAATTAAAACAACTAAGTACCTTGCTTCAAGTTGTAAGGCTATGTGTACAATTATAAACACATAGACCATCATACACTAGAATTGTATTGCATATCTTAAAGTGATTTTTTCTTAAGTACATTGGTCAATGAAATTAGAGGGATGAGTGTCATTGTACTCTCCTTGGAATCATCAACAACAAGCATTGAAATCATAGACCGTCCTTGTCAAACACAAGGGTCATCCACCACTGAGCCATACCACACAAGGAGGAGCCCGAAGTCCAGTCTAGGTTCAAATCATTGAATCCTAAAAAGACCATCAAACCTCAGAATAAGATTGCTCATAAGAAAGGACCACCAAATTCATGTTTTGAAATATTACATATGTATGATTTTCAGCCTTTCTCCTCATTACAAATTTGATTCCGCATTTAGTGGCAAGCTTGTAAGGGACTAGACACTGCCCTTGTTCTAGCAAGTGGTAAGACCTTCCCAATGGCCACAACATATGCTGATGTCCATCCTCAAATTTGAAATTTTGATGGCAAAGATTTTCACCCATTGCAGGTACTTATCAAGTACAAGATTATGGAGAGAGGGTATTGGCCTCTCATTCAAGGCACTAGAGCTATAAACTCTGCAAATCTGGTTGATATAGAGGATGACCAACGTGCCCAAGTAATCATCATGTTACACTTAGATGAGTCATTGATTCATCATGTTGATCAACTACATACTGCTAAAGAAAAATGGGATGAGCTTGAAAAGCTCTATGGAGCCACTAGTAAAAATACTAAAATCTTCCTTAAAATTGAATTATTTAGCTTGGAATACAGATTAGGAGAAGACTTGGGAAAATTCATTTCTCACATGAAGGGACTTACGGCACAGCTTGCCTCAGTACAAGCTCCAATACATGAAGAAGATGTTCTTGCTATTCTCCTAAAAGCTATAAAAAAGGTGTTTATTATCCTTGTAACCACTCTTATCAACATTCTAGATCCTACATTGGTAAGTACCATCCAATCCTATTTGGATGAAGAAAAGAGGAACCACAAAGAAGGCAGCACCAGTCAGGCATCTTCAACTTCCCGTGATCAAGTATTGGTACATACAGTTCTCACTAGATGTTTTTTCTGTAAGAAAAAAGGACATCTTGTAAACAACTGTTGGAAGAAGTATCCCGAGAAAATGAAATGTAACAAATGCATGAAGACATGGCATATCACTAGTAAATGCCCCAACACTCCTGATGTACCCAAAGAACTGGTGGCCAATTATGCCTCTAATCCATCTGAAGATTGACTTTTTTGAGTCTTTAAACCATCTACCTAAAAACACTCTTGTAGCCTGATTTATAAAGGCATCTCAGTTGTTTGGGGGGGGGGGGGGGCATCTTACATGGCTTGTAATCCAATGCCACCCTGGCATTGAGGGGGGGTGTTAGAAGATAGGCATAGGAACCCACTGTAAGCAAGGGTGTATGAGGGCAAATGGCTGTGAATAGCCTTAAGGGTAGGGGAAACCCTAAACCTAGCTTGATAGAGGCTATATAAATAGCCTATGGGTCACTATCAAGTGTGGGAGAGTGTACCCAAGTTGTACTTGTAAGAAACTTAGTAAACAAGATGTTTTTCTTGTACTTTGAGCTCTCTTCTCTCTCTTATGCACACATTCCAATGCTGCAACTTTGCTTCTCCACACAGATTGCCTATGAAGTCACCCAAAAATAAGGAAGCTATACTCCAAGCCCAGCAGTAGCAACAAGAGGCTTCAAGAGAGAGAGAACCATTAGTGGGGAAGGGAAGGAGGGCTCAATCCTATCAAGCTAAGGCAACAAGAGGAAAATCAAGTTGAACATCCTAGGGAAAAAAAAGAAAACCATAGCAAAAGGAGACAAAGAATTAAAATCCACATAGAAGGAGCTAAGGGAATTAAAAGATGAACAAAAAAAGAAGTAGGAAGAAAAAGAGAAGCGACTAAGAAGGGTGGAAGAGGAGTCCAAAAGGGCGTAAGAGGAATGAAAAAGGAAGCAAATAGAGGACAAGGAAAGGCTGAAAAGAGAAGATGACAAGAAAATGGCCCTAGCCTTGCGATTGTCGGTAGAGCAAGCCTCATACCACAAAGAGTTCACAAGGAGAAGCCCATGTGATGAACCAGGCTCCAACGTTGCAACAAAGAAAGAGATCAAGGGCCTAGTGTGCCAACCAAGGGAAAGGCCCCCATGTACCCACCACCACCAGCCCTTGCGGTTGTCGGTAGAGCAAGCCTCCTACCACAAAGAGTTCACAAGGAGAAGCCCATGTGATGAACTAGGCTCCAATGTTGCAACAGAGGAAAGAGATCAAGGGCCTAGTGTGCCAACCAAGGGAAAGGCCCCCATGTACCCACCACCACCAGCCCTGATTGCCACGCCAGTCAACCACCACCCAAGAGACCTCAAAAGTGAGAGTGGACCAAAGCAACATGGTGGTGTGGGTGCACTCAGTGAAGTAGCTTGGCCCACTACCAAGTAGTAGAGCCCAGTAATAGGGACAAAGAGACTTGCTTCCGTGGGCTCAAAATCTAGAAAAGACCCAAAAAGTCCAAGGTCAAAGCATCGACAACGTCCATGCCATTGGCCATACCAACAACAACCAACTATGGCGAGTATGTGCAAGAGCTCCTAGGCCAACTTGAATAGATGAAGAAAGACAGGAAGGCTACTATGGCAGAGTTAGAGATTGAGAAGGATGCATTCACTGCCTACCAGCTTGGGAAGACAAAGCAAATAACCATCTATCAAAGGCAAGTAATTGACCTAAATAAGGAACTAGAAGCAAGGAAGAAAATGGAGGTGGAGAAGAAAGAAGAAAGTGCAAAGGAGCTACAAGTGGAGAAGGTAGACGGAGAAATGGGGTTGGAAATAGACTTCTCAAGCCGCATATAGGGGAAAAAGGACATGAAAGAGAAATTTTAGCAAGTAAAGAACCTTGGAGAAGAGCTCACTGAGGAGCTGAAAAGGGTGAAGACATAGGCCCATGTGGAGTTCCATATGGAGAGATGGAAAAAGAAATGACTACTAAAAGAACTGTAAGAGGCTAGGGCACATAAAGATGAGGAGTCAACTAAAAAGCTACTAGAGGCAAAAAAGTGACTCCATGGGACCCTTTAAGAATAGGAAAGACTAGAAGAAGAGTTGAATCATCACAAACAAGGCAAAGAAAAGATGTTGACAATCAGGAGAGAATAAGAGAGTGGTGACAATGCTATCACAAGAGCTGAGCCAGAGTCAAGGAAAGATGGAGGAGAAAGTGAAGGCGTGGGAAGAGAGGAATCTTGGAAGGGTTAGAGACTTGGTTGAATGCCTTGCCATAGCAGAAAGCAAGAGAATCATGGTGGAAGCACGGGCCGAAGCAATGGAGGTAGGGCTAGAAGTTTAGCAACATGCCTTCCTAAACACAGTGCTTCATGTAGCTTAGGCTAGAGATGATGAATTTGTGGATGGGCTAAAGAGAAAGCTAGAGATCTCAAGGAAGGCCATAAGGTATGGGCTCCAAGAGCACACCCCTAGAACCAACACTGGCCCAAGTTTGACACAACAGAGGCAACTTTTGATGCAAGTGGGGCTCTCAATGGAAGAGTTAGAGTAGCTCAAAATTGGAGAGCATGAGCACGGAGAGTAGCCAACCACAGTGGCCTAAGCAGAACCACCAAGGGAAGAAGGTCCCAATTTTGAGCAACTTGATGATGCCGATGCACAGCCACCCAATGAATAAATCCCACCCCCACCTCCATCAAGAAGTAGAAGGCCACAAAAAGGAATATCTAGCCACTGAAAAAATAATGATTGAGGCCAAAAGGAAAAGCAAGGAATTGGTTGAATTCATGAGGAAGAAGTTTAATGCTAGACCACAAGAAGAAGTGCTCAATGTCCAGATGCTGCAAATTGAGGAACAAATGCCTATCAATTGGGCATTGGAATTGAACCATTGGGAGCAGTGGGAGAATGGGTTAGGCCATTTGAATTTGAATTCTTCTACCCTTCTACCTTGAATCAAGTAGTGCCTCCACAAGTGGTTGAAGCAGCCATCTAGGTCTTGAAGAGGCTAGGGAAAGGTGGCTAGAAGTGAGAGTAAAAATCCCATGTTATGGAGAAGAGAGCCTGCAAAGTACTAGGAGGATAAGGTCATGGAAGAGTTGAGAAAGGTCAAAGGCTATGAAGCCAAACCTAAATGTGGCACCAAAAGATCTAGGACACCAATTTTGAGGCATGGATGGCTTTTTGCAACATGCTACTATATGAAAGGGATGAGCCCATCTACATGGCTTACCTGAGGCACCATGATGTGGATTTTGACTGGGGGGAAGTATGGCAAGTATGACTTCCCTTTTATCTAAAATGTCAATGCCACCACTTCTAAAGAATTCCAAACCTTTGGGGCACAAGACCTCTAACCCTCCATCACTCACTTCTTGGACGAGTTCATAGCATGCCCCGACTCTGCTTTCCTCACCACTTACAATTAACTCTGCCTCTTGCGAATCCTACTAAGACAAAAACCTATAGCACAAGAAGAGCACCTACCATCCCTCTATTTTGATATCAATGTAGGGATAGACAGCTATGCAATGACCCACTTGATGTTAAGGGATGCTCTCATGCCAGCTTTTTACATGATCCTTTTGGAAGATATGAGTGAGAGAAAGCTCTCAAAATGTAATCATCCTTTCCTTTCTACTACCCCTCTCAATGTAAGAATTAACCAAAAGGGCTACATGCAAAGGCATGCATTCCTTTGCAAATCTCTTAGGCCCCCCTCAAAATGTAGCTCCAAAAAAAAAAAAAAGAGAAAGCAAAGAAAAGACCCACATGAAGCAAAAGGAAAGGAACGAAGAGCTTCTCATGTAACATCAGAGTGCCATAAACACTACATCTAGGGGTTCTCAAGTTAGGTGTGTCATCCGGTGGCCTCAGTTAGTGGCCTCGGTCGAGGGCCAGCTCCATGCCCTCCATGTTCCCCCACTTCACACTTAGGGCACATCAAGGGTAGGACACACCTAGGGAGTTTTTGCTTGCCTCTACCTCCTTAACTCACACCCACAGCACCTCCCCTTGTACACAAATTGGGTCCTCAAGTGTGGGATAATATCACAGGCTTCCCTAAGGTTTGACCCAACTCCCAATTTCACTGGCATGGACACCGCACATTGCAAAGTGAGGTAGGCACACCCCCCAAGTGGTGCACTTCCTTTTCCTTTTCAAGTACATTCAACAATCTGTGAGAGACCGACCAAAAACTTCGAAGGCCCCATCATCTACTCAATCTATTCTCAACCTCCACAACCTCACATCTAGTGGGTGATGCTTCTTTTCCACATCCAATGTCCATGAAGCCCCATCATTGACCCACATGATGGCAACCCTTCAATCACTCGAGCCCTCATTAACAAGTGCTAGCAACAAGTGCCATGGGACTAGCACTCGGCTAGGAGGAGATTAATGTTAACCCCGATGCAAAGAAATCGAAAAGAAAGCAAAAGAAAATTAAAAAGATGTAGGACAAATAGAAAATAGACTGTCCAATGGAAAAATATGAGAAAAATGGCCAAATTTGCAATAAGAAAATTTAAAAGCCCAGGGCAAGCGCAAAAGGGAAAGGTGCATCTTAAACATACCCTAAATCCTTGTAAAAGGGCGCCAAGCTCCCTCCTGTGCAATTTGTAAATGTAGGCGGCATGGGTAAAGGAACAATGTAAATAGAAAGGGAATAGGGAAAGAGAACCTAGGCTAAAATGGCCGGTCATGTAAAAAAGAAATGAGCATCCAACAGGAGTAGGGCGTGTATAAAAGGGGAAAAAAATGAAGAAGTTCATTCTTATGTGTGGCAAAAACTAGCTCTCTTCTTCTTCTTCTTTTTGCTTGTGCTTGTGCTTGCGAGAGGGAGAGTGAGGGAGTGAGGGAGTGAGTGTGTGAGGGTGAGGGACCGTAGTAGAGAAGCTCTCCATTTTCTCCTCTCATATTCTTCTTTTCTTCTCTTCTCTGCTCTTCTCTTCTCTTCTCTTCTCTTGTCTCACACACAGCATTGGAGCTTGGAGCTTGAGGATCAAGCTTGCTTGGGCTTGTATCTTGGATTGTGGAGCTACTAGAGTGCTTGAGGGAGGAGGCAACTATATCAAGAATGGAGGTAAGCTCACTATACTTGTAGATGTGTGAGAGTACGCACGGCTATGTGAGAGGTAGCCATTGCACTTGGCTTGAAATGCTTGAAGCAATAAGCGGTCTATGGGTCTTGGTAGTTGAGTGAGAGCTCCCACACCCCCACTTAACCACAAAGTGTCCTTGTGAGCATAGCTATAAGACCTACACAAGAACACAACAAATCCTAATAAACATTGAAAATATATGAAAATTCTTACTAGTGTCCTATTAGAGAGTAAGCAAGATAATTATTTCTTTTAAGGTACATAAACTTATGCAATCTAGCATTCCCCTTACTCAATCTGCCTACTATATTGCATACCATAGCTTCAACTAATGCATGGAGCATACCAACCAAAAAGCATTCTAGAGACACTTAGTAACAATAAGATCTCTGGGCCTTAATTGCCACACTACTTTCCTACCAAAAATGATAATTCTGAAATAGCATCATAGATAAGTAGAATGCCCATCAAAGAATCCATACAAGGCAAGCTAATACTACAATATGAAATAGGACTCCTATGGTTGGATTGCTAATCATCTTTTAAGATTGTTTGAGTAAAATAAGTATATATATTTATTTTCTATCCCAAAAGGCCATATCCCAAAGATACGCAAGTCATTGGACATAGGGCACCCATCAAGGAAAACCATATATCCTATCAAAACCTTAGAGACAATGATTATCTTCTTTTGCTAGTTTTTTTTTCACCCTTTTGATTCTTGTGGAGTTGTTTTTTCTTTGAAAAAATAAATAGTTATACTCCAAATCTTTAGTTTTCTTTTTTTGGGGGGTCTCTTTACTTAGAGAAAATGAGTAAAAATTATAGGAATGCATCATAAAGTTGAGCATTCAAACATGTTAGCTCAATAGCTTCTCTCAAGGAATCTAATCTAGCACATAATATTAGTCACTTTGCCTAGGCATCACTCAAAATAGCCACAGTTTCATCATCATAATAAGGCATAGGTGCCACTAGTAAACATCCCAAGGAGCACCCTCAGTCACATCCATGTGCAAACAAGTATAATCCCAATGGGGACAAGTATCAGCTAGTTGAATGTCAAGATATGATGGAGTAAGGTGATAGATAACAGCTTGATATCTGGTAAATGCCTGCTACTCTCTATTTATCCTATATTGGACCAAGCCATACTCAAGTGAAAAGACACTATCATAGTCATGGTGTAGATAGGTAAAACTTATAGCATCTTGCATCACACTATGGTAGTGGTACCATAGTGTCAGAAATAAGTGTAACACTACCAACATAATAGCTATGTACAAATGTAAACATGGCACTAACAAGGCATGCAACTAAATGGTGGATAATACTATAAACAAAAAATAACTACAAAGGAAGTACCACAGCATGCCTCGCCTCTCAAAGCATATTAAAACATGTCATGTGTCTAAAATCGAGGAATACTGTAAGGTCCCACATGAATAGGATCATCACTATCAGCATCAAGATGCCAGGGTAAAGCATATCCATTCATAGAATATCCATTACCATCCCATTTCCAGGTGCCTAGAGGCTAAAGGAAAATCCATTCATAGTCCATTAGACCACAGATAGCCATAGCCTAGTTTTGGTCATGCTTTATTGAGCTTATACACATTTGCCTCCTGCAATGTCCTTTCTTCGACTTGTCCTAGACTTCAAACCATCACACTAAGCCTTTATAGTTGAAGCATGCTTTAATAGGGTTAGACAAAACCATTACCCAATAGAAACTTTTTCCACATCACAATCAATGTCTTCATGTTGCACAACCTCTTAAATTTACACCACTAAATCCCCAATCCAAGGCTTGTTGTGTAGTGATAGTGCCAATGCCTATTAATCATTGTTTCCAAACAAGATTATTGGTTGATGTCTCTTCTGATTCATCAATACGATAAGCAAATTGTTATGTAAATTTAAAAATATATTCACCCAAGCCCAAAGGCAAATCTTGTGACCCATTAACCCCCCCCCCCCCCCCCAAACAAAAGAAATTAAAAAGTCAAATTAGTTAGGGATTTTCCTAACTACAAACCAAACTATATCTTGCTAATTCGAAGTCACAAAATCCTCAAGGTATACACCATTAACCCTAAATATCTCATTTTCAACATTAATCTCTTGTAGATCTATAGACCCACTATCATAAACATTGAAGTCCTAGCCAACAAATTTTGAGATTCCCAGGAAATCTGTAATAGTGACTGTCATGCAGTAAAACTAAATCACACTCTTTAGACTCTCATACTTTAATATTCTAATCATGCCAAGCTTTATAATGCTTTTTCATTACTTCCAAACTTTGTAATGCCAATAATCGCTCCTTGTCTAGTTGCACTAATTGTAAAATCATGCATTTCAAATGACTCAGCTTTCCCTAACTGTAACAACAGGGTTACTTGTAGAGTATGAATTTTCTACTCAATAGAGAATATAACATTGGTTTCATAAACCAAATTAAACTGTGTATTTTGCACTATCACCTCGTAGGTAGTTTGATAGGCCCAAAGTGCCTCATAAAGATGTTCTATCTATGAGAAACAATTATTTTAGTTAAAATCCCACAAATAATTTTATTCATCACTTCTACTTAACTATTTTCTTTGGGTTAATAAGACATTGATTTGCAATGCTTAATCTTATATAATTCAATTAACTTGCTAATCAAATCATTTAAGAAATGGGAAACCCTATCACTTACTAATTCTAATGGGCAACCAAAACATGTGATAATATTTTCATACATTAACTTAGCCACCTCAATGGCTTTATATGTGTTAAGCACTTTCGCTTTCACCCACTTAGTGATATAATTATTGTATAAAAAGATATATCAATTAGATCAATGCCTTATAGATGGATGAATCAGACCCACAAAATCAATTCCCCATTTCCCAAAAGGTGCTAACACCAATATGGGTGTCAAAGGTGTAGAAAAACTTTTAGAAGGTCGATAGGTCCTTTAACAAACATCACATTTCTTGTAATAATAATGAGCATCTTTAAATAGGCTAGGCCACTAATAATCGACTAGTAGAACTTTCTTTGTTGTTAGTTCATTGGCAAAATGGCCACCACAAGGCTCATCATGCAAAGCTTTGAGAACTACCTGAACTTCATCTTCCCTTATGCATCATCAATAAATACCCTCTCTAGAAAGAATTTATATTAATAACCCCCT
Source organism: Lygodium microphyllum (assembly GCF_053477565.2). Classification (NCBI taxonomy): domain Eukaryota; kingdom Viridiplantae; phylum Streptophyta; class Polypodiopsida; order Schizaeales; family Lygodiaceae; genus Lygodium; species Lygodium microphyllum. The sequence goes on along the minus strand of NC_141151.1, from coordinate 1,674,582 downwards.
AATAAGCCATAGAAATGGGCTTGCATTAATATTTTTCACTTTCATCGTTTATCAACACTAAGTGGATATCGAGCTATACTAACAAAATTAGCAATATTAGCATACCATGGAAGTTGTGTCGCCATAGTAAAAAGTGATACATGTAGCAAATCATCCTCCACACCTTATTCCTTATCTGATGTTAATATTCATGAAAGACTATCTGCACAACATGAGCTCTTCCAAGATGAGTAATTATTTGAGTGTTGGTTAGGTCTTGACTTGTATACTAGATGAGGTCTATGTGACCAAATAGCAAAAAGGTGACCTTTGTGGATCTAGTCTTTGGGTTAGATAGAGTAGTTATGCTAATAGCAACTCAAGGCACAATGCATTGAGTTGTGGGGTGTGCGAGTTATCAAGGACCCCTATTTTTGGGTTTGGGGGCCACAAAAGCAATCCCTAGTTGGGGATCTTAGGGGGGGACCAACTGCCCTCTAATGGGGGTTCAGGGACAGTGCCCCTAGCCTAATGGTTGAATAGCTTGGCTAGACTACCTTCCTTGGCTATAAAAGGAAGACCTTTCCAAAACCATCGTCAATCTATCTTTCACTTACTTAGAGTTCTTCTAGTTATCCTTAAGCTCTTTGCCTATCATTTAGCTAGATCACCATCTAAGCTTCATAGTGGAAGTGCATGGGTGGACAGAGCCATCTTTTGATCAATTCATTTGATATCAAAGTAGTTTCTATTCTTCCCATATTTAATGTGTGTTTTCTACTCCTTGCTCAAGTTTTGCCCATTATGTCGTGAAATTTCTCTAGCATCGCAATTGCCCAAAATCCAATTTTTCATGCATGCATCAAACACATTGAAATCCAGTGTCATTATATGTGTGACTTGTTCAAGGATGGGATAATAGATGTTATATATTATCTAATAGAGGAGAATGGAGTAGATATCTTCACCAAATCTCTTACAAAGGATATGCTTCGAGTTCATCTTCATAAACTCAATGTTGAGATGAGGATGTAATTGGCATTGAGAGGGGGTTATTGGATATGCTCAATGCCCCACCTCATAAGGTGCCACCCATGATCCATGGTGCTCTAAGTTGTAAGGTCCTCATTATGAGGAGTGGTATGGCCTATCAAGACCATAACAAAAAATTGCATAAAACATCAAACTACCTGAAACAACTATGTTACTGTAGGAAACTCCTTGACATGATTTACAGCCATTTCATACATTTATTCTTCAAGAACATTATGCAAACACTGTTGAGTGCTGAAATGATATGTTTTTTGGGCTGATTTTTTGTTGTTTTTTTTGCTAAATGGTTGTTTTTGGTGATTGATTGTTTGAATTTGAAGTGTTTGGAATGGTTTGAGTATGTTTGAAGGGTTTATGTTGGTTTTTGATGAGGACATGATTTTTTGAAGGGTTATGTGATTCTCTTTGATTGGTTCTATAAGGTGTGATTTTCTTCTGTTTTGTTTTTGTTTTGGTAGTTGAGATGGATGAATGGATGTTTTGAGAGATGGTTAAGGTTGTGTTAAAAGGTTTATGAAAGATGGAATTGGTTTTGGTTTGGTTTTTATGGTCTCTGTTGATCTTCTGTAAGGTTCTATAGCTTCTGTAGTCCTGTTCTTCTGTTGTCCTGTTGCTCTATGTGGTCTGTTCTGTTTGTTTCTATTGAGTGTTATATTGGATGTATGGATGTTTTGGGAAGTGTTTTTGTCTTAGGAAAATGATGAATGGAAGCTCTATCCAAGCTAAATGAAGTGAATAAGTAGCTGCTGAAGATTCACAGAAGGTTACAGAAGAACAGTGACAGAAGCCAGATCTCACAGGACACTATGATGTCTCTGGTGTCTCTTCGCATCAGACATACCTTTTGGAAGGTGTATCCATGATCTAAGAAGGATTATTGAGTGTCATTATTGAGCATTGTAGTGAGGAGATAATGTATTATTGATAGAGAGAGAGAGAGAGAGAGTCAGAGATAGTCAATTCTATCAAAACCATGTATCTTTCTATGAGAGATTGAGAGAGAAAACTATGAAGACAATGAAGAGGAATACTATGTGATTGATTTCCATTCAAAAGTGGTATATTCTTTTATGTTCTTTGTTCTCTTGATGGATTTTTTGAAGATGTTGAAGATTATGGTTGATTCTATCAAATCCGTGGGAGATATATACCATGATGATGCATGAAGATTTGTTGTTTTCCTTGTTTTGGTCATCAAAAGAATGAAACAAAAGCTTGTTGATGTTACAAGATAGATTTTATTGTAGTAGAATCCCCTTTTCTTTGATGTCTCTCTTGGGGCTCCAAACACGAACTACATGTTATATTCATCAATGCAAAACTATTGTCCTTAAAACTATTACACGGTTCTTTGTCATCACGACCACTCTTGATCAGATAACTTGAAATAGACATCGTAAATATTCAGGACACAAATATGCAATAATAGAACCAGATATGAGCGACCAAAATCTAGCATTGTCCTAAAGAAGATAGCATTACTCATCACGCAAGATCTCAAAAGATACAATCTCTTGAACGTCAGGAAGGCGCCTAAATGTTGGGTAAAAACTTCATATGAAATTTTAAGTCACTTTACATATGCTGGTTCTACATGTATACTAGTATTAAGGTATAAAATAGCAAATATATGGCTGAATCCGAGCCCTAACACCTGACATAGTCGGGTGGATGATTGGGACAGTCATGACTCAAACCCACAAACATGCAACTAAATGATATGTAAACTAACCCAAAGAACATAGTTATACCTTTCCATAGGCCTTGCACCCCTTGATAAGCCACACTAAGCAGTAGTGAGTAGAGTCCCTCTAGGATACTCAAAGCTCTCTTGTGTAGTTGCATAACTAGCCCTAAGTGTCAGTAAAGTGAAAATAGTAACTAATCCCTTAATGCAAAGTGAAATACACTGCAACCATTTCAAGGCAACATGCCAATACTGGAAACCGATCAAGTACAATGACATCCATACTATATCATAGAGAACAAAGATATAGAACCATGACTGAATTAGCAAATCACTACTCCAATGGTAAATAGTAGGAACAATAATCAAGAAACATGTTGATGATGCTCCATGATCGCATCATAATTAATGTATGGCAATGTACCACACAACTTGAATCTCAAACAAGAAACTGCATCTCCAAAGAAATATGCAAGATAATCCAAGAAAACCTGTAAAACAAAACAAAACAGAGCTACATCTGCATCATACTCATTCAAACCTTCAATTTGCACCATGTCATCTGAACAATATTGCTTTGTATCAATCCTAACTAATAAAACCTGTATCTGTTGACTTTCAAGTCAATTTTCAAGTTTCTAAAAAACTTGATCTTCAGGTTGTTGATGTACTTGTTGGTTTCCAGCTTGTTGGAACACTTCGTGTTGCATTCCTTGTTGATTTGGCTACTGCCACACGATATCTTGCTGTAGGAAACTAGATTGCTAGTGTAGGCACTCAAGTTGCAAAAATTCAGGTTGCAAGGATTCAGGTTGCTACAATCCATATTGAAATTTTGCCATTACCAACAAACCTGAACAATCCTGAGTTACTGAAATCTACTGTAAACCTGAAATTTTTAGCAAACATGAAAAACAATCTTGTAGCTAAAGGATTTGAACACTTTTTTTAATGGAGAAAACCACAATATACTTTTGAAATTTTCATCTAACTCATCCAATATCCTCGTAGCCATGCTCACAAATCGATTAATATGGCCCATATCAACCATTCCTTCTATATCATCAACTGAATAGATATCAACTACTATAGGTACTTGCATGATTCTACTCACTTCAACCTCATCTCCAAACTGATTAGAATACTCAAAAACTTCAAAAATATCATATTGAACTAAGATATCAACAACTTGATCATTCACATCTACATTGTTCACTATAGATTGAGATGCTTCCATATCTTAATCAGGAGATTTTGCTTGCTGCTTAGGATAAAGTTATATAGATCCAAAATTCTGAAATAATTTATCCAATTCAGTCCCTAAACTTCCTTAAAATTCAAACAACTCTTGCTCAACCAAAAATTCTTCAGGATGTTATTCAAAATCATCATAAATTGTAGAAAGAGCAATTTGTTGTGCAGGAACTTCATTTTCAGCCATGTTGGGATGCTCTTGATACCTCTGAATCATGATATCCACATCCATTCCAAAAAATTGGCACTATGGATAATTTTTCCTGAAGAAAAAAAATCCTCCTCATAAATACTCATTGTAATAGGTTTGCCTTGTTCCTACTCAATCTCCTTTCTTCTCTTTTCTCATTTTTTGCTTGATATTCTCTATGGCCCCATCTCATAAGTCTTTTTCCTCTTCTTGCCTATCATCTTCTTCTATCTCATCCCATATTTTCATAATTCTCTCCTTCAACTCTCTTTCTAGCTTATCATCATTGAACTTTGAGTGATTGGTTGATTGTTAGGGTGGAGGTGTTCCAAGATCTAGGCTTGAGCTCATCCTCACCCTTCTGTTCTTCCTCGATTTGTTGGGGTAGAGGTGTTCTAAAATTTGTGTTGAGCTCATGGTCTCCCTTTTCTTCTTCTATTTTCTCTAACTTCTTCTTTTCCTAACTTCTATTCTAATGTTGAAGTGTTGAGTCCATGTAGTAGATACCTTACCCAAGGTGTTTACACCCTTCCATACTCATCTTCTAAGTCTAACTCTTTATCAAATTTCCTCATCATCATCTTTATCAAAGGCAATTCGTGCCTTGAAGGAGGGTGCCAACTTGCCCTCGCCCTCAATCTCAACGGCCTGAGGTGTTCCAAGGTCAAGATTGAGCTCATCCTCCCTCTTCTCAAACTATATTTCTTCTAAGATCAATTCTTCTTCCAACAAGGCTGCAACTTATGGATACACGAGCTCATCCTTTTGGCATTTTCACCTAACTTCATCTTTTCTCTTGTATCCTAACTCCCTCATAATATTTTCTACATGAGTTCTAGGGCTTCAAGTGTGCATACATCTTGTAGGCTAGCTTTACTATTGATTGAGTTCATGGAACTAGTTCTATCTTATGATTAATCTTAGGACATGGTGGTAACTCCATCAACTCTTCTAGAAATATATCTTGGTATTCCTGTAACCAAGATTGTTTTTTACATTGAGTTTAATCATAGAGATTCTGGCTCCTTTCCGTAATCCCTTGAGCATCTTGATCATTTAGATTAGTTAACCATGGTTTTTCCCCTCTTTCCTGAAACAAAAACTTTAGTCCCCACTAAATTTAGAAAAACTACTTGGCTCTTATGGCAATTGATGATATCTTGGTTGAATTTAAGCCAATCCATACCCAAAATACCATCATATTATCCTAACAATAGAACATGAAAAGTGGCCTTAGATTCATTTTCTTGTAGAGAAAATGAGGCCTCCTTAACCCAAAAATTAGATTGAACTACTTCCCTACTAGCTAGTTCCACTTTCATCCTCCTTGTGGGTGTTTGTTTCTAGCCTAACTTCAAAGCTAATTTAGGAGAAATAAATGAATGTGTACTTCCCAAATCAATATGCAATGAGAAATGTGTACCTAAGGGTTCTATTTGTACTTGTATTACTGAAACATGTGGGGTTTTACCATGATGTTCCACTGTAGCGTATATTCTACCATAGTCTTACACTTCATCTTGTAATGCAATGGCATTAGCAGATTTGAATTCTTTAGATTACAATGGACATTGATTGATTGAAGCATTAGGAGAGCTAGCTTGGGGACGAGGCACTTGCACTTTTGGAATCTTTTCACCTTGAGGACAATCAAATGCCTTGTGTCCCTTCTCAAAGAATTTAAAACAATGGCTTTTAGGCCTGGCTTTTTGATACAAGTCATTTCCCAATTTTGGCTTATAAGCATTGGAAGGCTAGAATTGCTTCTTGTTATCCTTGAAATTTTTCTTTTCTAGGAAAGAACACTTCTTCTAATTTTGGTTTCTTGGGTTTGCTTTACCCATGTCTTCATAGATCTTTGCCACAAGATAAGCCTCTTGAACAATCTTAGGCTCCCGTGTGTTGGATAGTCCAATCCTTATGCAAAGCAGCTAGCCATTTGATCATGTTGTATCAAGGGTGCATACTTGGAAAGCCTAAGAAACTTAATGTGGTATTTTGCAACATTTCTCCCCTATTGAGTTTAGTTGAAAATTTTGTTCATCTGTGCTACTTTGTATTAGATGGGACAATATTGACTAAAAATCTTCCCCTTGACTCTTTCCCGTGTAACTGTAGCTTTGTTGATTTATTCAAATCTAGAAAGTTTCTTCCACCAAACCTTTGCATCATCTATTAATTTCATTTTGGTCATGGTAAATTTTTTTTAACTTTGAAAGATTGGCTAATGAGAAGTAGTCATCCATAGCTTCAATCCATGCTTCCACTGTCTTTCCAAAGGCATCATCTCCTTTGAACTTAGCAAGTTGAAGTCTACTCAAGATTTTCTTGAAATCTTAGTCCATAGATGGTTCTTCTTCTCAATAATGATTGGATCTAGTTGGGGATTCTAATAGAATTTTAGGAAGGGAAGTTGATGGGAGCACATTATTGTTATCTATGGTGAGTTGGCTTATCATGGCTTTAAGTTGTTCCATTAGGAACATTCACGTTATTGATCCTAATCACAGATTGGCTCATCTAGGATCAAATAACACATGGTTTTAGTCTTATACTACAAGGGTATGAAGTGATAGCAATAGAGGTTAGCAATGCTTTTTTTGGCATTGCTAGGATCATCAGTTATAGTGATGGTCCTAGTGACATGCTTTTGTATGCACTTTTCGACATTGATACCAATGCAAATAGCCACAACATACTACGGAAAAAAAAAGGTGTTGAATGCAAAGTGGGATAGCTTTAGCTTTACATTGAGCTTGCATCAACAATGAAGTGGTCTCACTAAAGTTGAGCCTCAACAAAAGCTAAGACACAACTTGAAGAAGCCCTAAAACCCCTACAATAAAAATATATGATAGTTGCACGCAAATTCAAAGTTGTAGTAGTTCCACACAACAATGAATAGTTAGGCAAAGAGAATCAAGTTTGAGTAAGAATTATGGGTTATTTTTCCTATTCTAAAAATATTCTTATAATTTTTCATAATTAGTTTTATGATTGGATGAAAAATAAATGAATAAAATCAAGATAGTGAAAGAAGCAAATAAGGTCGTTATTTTTTGCTTAGTTACAAACGGTTGTAAATACTTGAAAATAAGTTACAAAGGATCGAAACCAAGTTAGAATTCTTAAATCCTTTCTTAAAAGAATAGTTTATATGCATGACATGTGTACAAGTGTGTCAAAAACATTGTATTATAGTTATAACTACTTTTGGATTTGGATATATGATGAAATATACTATCTTAAGGTCCCATTCTTATAACAACTAGACAAATCATGGATTATGTTGGTTTAGGATGTCCTATTCCAATGCTTCTTACTATTCTACAAAATGTGGAAAAACTCACTTGTAGTGGGTGGGAGTCCTACATTGCTACGAGATGTAGGTATTATTTGTTTATGGATCACTTCAGCACATGAGAGGGAAAGGGGCCAAGTGGTAAGTGCCCTTGTTATGTAGGATATTGTGGAGGCTCAAGGAAGCTTAGTGGGGCTCTAAGCCCATAAATTCCATATTGTCCATAGAATGAGTTTGATCATATATAGCCTGGCCTTGTAGGGGTTGGAATGTCATATCCTAGACTAGATAGTTGTCTTCTTTATGGAGAGACAGATTTTGTACCATTTTGTGGAGTGATGGTTTTATATATTATATTTTGAAATGAAGTAAAGCTTTTTGAAGTATTTGTCATGTGCTAAAGGCTATGTTAATGAACCTTGTTTAACTAAAATGAAGTTTTTAAATGTTCCAACAATATGTTAGTATGCCTTGATAAATAGATAACTAAAACAAATTCCTTCGAGGAAAATGGGAGGCTTGAATCCCGAGGATTGGTTGCGTATGGCTGGGTTGACCTAATACGTCAAGTGGCTTTCCTAACACTAGATAGTTATTTAGTACATAACCCTCCACTTTTGGCAGGATAGTTACTAGGATTAATATTGTTTTAGGGGGGTGGAGCTGAGATTTTACCTTATGGGTAAAGAGATGATTTTGAATTGTCTCTAAAAATTTTGTGAGTATTGTTGTACCTCTACTCTACCCTTAGCAATAACAAATTCAAATTTAGAGGTTGTTCATGCACATTCTTAAAGTTTGTGTCCTAAAGACTATTTTTGGTGGCCCCCAAGAGATACAAGGAGAACGCTTGTGCTCCCATTATCTACGAATCCATTGCTAAACCTAAGACGGATCCCAAATCTAAAGTACAACTCGAGGATGCCATGGAATCTATGCAACTAGACATAGCAGTGGTCACATGCTAACCTAAAGCCATGGTGATTCCACACGATCATGGATGGCCTATCTAAGATAATTAGGTTTGGGTAGATTATGAATCATTAAATTTACTCAAAATATTCTTTAAATTTCTCACTTTTTAAAATTAAATTACATGGTTAGTCATATGCACAATAGTGTGGGATTTTAAGAAAATAACCTGAGATGAAGGAAAAATGTTTATTTCAACTTTATAAATTGTACCGGCTATGAATTTGTGACAGAAGAAGAAAAAAGGGTGGTTTTCATGCATGGTATGATTAAAAATTGTTTAAAAATATTATTTTTATGATTATAGTGTGATCACTTGTATTCGGAATGTGATGGTTATCTTATCCTAAAGATTTGTCCTTGTAATAAATAGATAGAGAAGTGATTGTGATTGTCTAGGCTATTGGGATCCCCACAGCAATGCATCTTAGCATCTTGTGGGATATCTACAAAACTCACTTGCAATAGCTAAGGGTCCTATGCTCTTACGAGAGCTAGGCATCTTTGCTTTTTTTATTAGTCAAGCACGTGATAGAGCAAAGGGTTAAGTGATAAGTATCCTATTATATGTAGGATGGCTTTGGAGGCTTAAGAAAGCTTGTGGGTCTCTAAGCTAGTACATCCCATGAAAGTCCCATCCTCATATGTGGGATTGTTGTCTTCTCTTATAAAGGAGATATGGGATTTGTACACTCTTGCGAGAGTTATGGTTTGTTATAATGTCATAAAGGGACCTAAGAGGAGAGAGAAGACTATAGGAAAGAGAGAAGGAGAGTTGTAGAGGAGAGAGAAAGTCTAGACAAGGAGAGAGAAATATTGGAATTAGAGAGAAAAAGACAAGAAAGAGGAGAGAGACGACTGCCACTATGAAAGGACATGAAGAAGCTTGAGAGGTGAAGGATAGAGTTGTATTATTGTAAAAAAATATGATGGTGTACAAATGTCCTTTAATACCTTTTATATGCCCCTAATTCAACTCTTTACATTGCTCTAATATCACTTGTCATGAAGGGACTTGAGATGAGAGAGAAAGAGGAGAGAAAAGATTGCATGAATGAGAGAAGAAGAATCCAAAGAAGAGAGAAATTCTAGAAGAGGAGAGAAATACTAGAATTGAAGAGAGAAAATTTGGAAAGAAGGAGAGAGATGGACGGCAGCCATGAAAGGATAGGAAGATGCTTGAGAGGTGAAGGAAAGAGTTGTATTATTGTAAAAGATATATGATAATGTGCAAACAACCTTTAACACCTTTTATATGGCCCTAATTCATCTCTTTACATTCCATCCCCACTCAGATGTTTTTGTCCTTTAAAAAAAAGATGGGACTTATTACAATTTTTCAAGTGATGGAAAGGGGCTAGGTACTACTCTGTTTAGACATGTTAAAGACTCCCTAAAATTCAAAAATGGACATGAGGTTGAAGAATGACAAATTGAGGACCAAAGGCTATATATATACATCCAGAAAGTACCCTAATATTCAAAAATGGACATGAGAGTTAAAGAATGGCAAGCTAAGGACCAAAGGCCACACACGCACACACACGCACACACACGTACGCACGCACACACATCCATAATACATAAAGGCAAGGCTTTGGATTGAGTCATCAAGTAAAAACTCTTCTAATGGGTATGACCATGTTGCCCACTACAGACCTTGATATACTAAATCAACAATATCTCTTGATAGGCGGATCCAATTAGGGTGTATGATAGCTCCAAACAAAACTCATTTTGTAACCTTTAGCCGATATAACTTGCACTCCCCTGTCATTAATAGAATGTCAATTCTAGTCCAAAAAAAAGAGCAGTCTTGTGACAAACTGTAGTGAAATGGAGTATATAAATTGACATCATCATTCTTCAAATCATACCTTGAAGATGTGGGAACCATTCCAAGATAAGCATTGATCAAAACAGAGGTTTTCTTTTCAAATGTAATCCTCTATTCTCTAGGATCAAAGGAAAAAGTGACATCTAGTCCATGCATTATATTCGTAACCACCGAGCCATAGGTATCATCATCCTTGGAATCATATGCATGTACTTTTGGAGTCACAGAAGCATAAGCAAGTGAATCAAATAAAAACCCATGGTCATGGTCTTCCTCATTAAGAAATTTCATAGGCTACAACTTTAAACCCTTTATCTTCCTCTTGACCTCTTGCATCAAAATTTTCCTCAACATGACTATCTTCATCCTCTTCATTTGAATATTCAATTACCAAGAATATCCTTCCATACTTTGCTCTGCATATGTCTTTATGATTGGAGTACATTGGTTCAGTACATCTATAACACAACCCATGAGTAGGCAATTCTCTAATTTGATCACTGGTTAAATGTCGAGAGCTCTACTGGCTTTAGACATAATGTTGCCCACATCATCACTATGTAGATCAATGATAGAATAGTCATATTGTTGTCCATGGTACTTGTGAAAAGCATGTGGTTGAGAAATAAATGATTGCTACTCATAGTCATATTGCTGCCCATATAGATAATGTTGCCTATAAGAGAGTGATTGTCTATACTCACTATTGTATAAATTTAGCAATGATTGCAGTAAGTCTTGTTGAACTACTGCATTGGCCATAACAATCGATGCAATCAACACATGCTTGTCTTCTACATGCATTAAACCCTCTTGCAAAACAACATTACCATAAAGATTTATGAGAGCTTCCAAGATGCATGGCTATACCAAGTGATCCATATGAGATGTCAAGTGTTGGACAAGTGCTCCTTGTTCTATCTGAACTACATCTACCACTTCAACTGCTACCATTATGGTTACATCAAAATCCATAAGTGCATGTGCCAATACATCAATCAAGTCACCCATGTGAGCAATTGACTTGCTGACATCCATTTTCCTTATATTGCTCATAAGATTGCTACTACTCATTTCTTGATTTGTTGGTCTACCCCCAAGTACAACACCAATCAATGCATTAGGGTATGCAAGACCGTGCTCATTAGGAAACTTGTTTTTGGTTGCATGCATTCATATTCTTGGCAATTCTACCTTGACTTAGTTTTATTGCTACAATTGCCTGCTTTTTTAACTCAGCTCTGCTACTGTTATTGCCACAACAACCACACATAATAACAACTGACTGCTAGAATTTCCTTGCAAGAGGATGCAAATTCCATTGACAAATCCTAGTGTCAAGATTGCTTGAACACCTTGAACTTGGTGATAATAAGACTTAATTTCAATAGAAGTGCATGGATTGATGCATTCTAATGGTCTTATCTTGAATCTGAAGTAATGATGGCTTGCAAGAGGAATCAACTCAGCTTGAGTGAACTAGCAGAATAGCTTGATGGCTTACAAAGGGATCAACTCTAAGCTTTACCTAACCTGCCGCATTGACATCATACTCCCCTTAACACAAACTTGAATTCTCATTGTAATATTCAGCATGCAAGCTACCCAACACATCACCAAATGCACTTGCATCTCCCAATTTAGAGGATGGTTTAGCTCCAACTATTGGTTTGTTTGCAACCTATTTGCAAGTCAAACTTGAATTCTCACTGTCATATGTAGCATTCAAGTTAACCAACATAGCACCAGCCAATCTTGCATATATGAATGCACAAAACTTCATTCAAATAGTAAAGTGCCTCTAAAGTAGTGCTTTTGTCTGTTGTTGACCCTTTTGATAGCAATGCCCCCTTTCATATGACTAAAAGTGATGCACCATAAATTTTGGCAAGGAATATGCTCAAAAAATTTTGCAAAGCTTTGCTCAAAGTGCACATAGTGAAGTTACTCCTATTGCATTGAATATCAGCACCATTCTAGAAGACATCCTTGCTAGCTCTGGGCTTGTTTTCAATATTATTGTATCACCTATACACATGAATAGGCCACCTAAATGGATTCACACTTCTAGTAGGACTTGTATCAGCTCTCTTCTTGCTAGAGATATTTCCAAATAGAATGGGAGCAAAAGTGATGGTTTTGTCATAACATGTTTGCGCCTTAGATTGCAAAATGTTGATCCAGACGTAACTGAGGGAAAGTCACGTAAGGAGAGCATTGCCCCACTCTAATTCCTACATAAGTAGAGACTCCTAAATGAGCTTCACATACATGCTAATTTGCTACACCAACAAGGGCAATAATGGTTTCATGCTTGTAGACTAGCAAATGATATCGCTATCATAGTGTAGGATCAAATCTTCCATCTTTGACAAGTTTCCATTGAAGGCCCATGTCTTCCCATGATAATTCAAGTTGTCATTGGGGATATAGTCATACACAAGTAATCACTGACTATCTGCGACACAATACCTTATCAAAGAAACAAGATGTCAATGATGAATCCTCATGATGATTTACAATTCTACATACAGCTCTTTGCCCACCTACCATGCTCTAATCCCTAGCTCATAGATTAGACATGTGTATCACTTCATAGACGTATGAAACCTCAAATGTTATTGATTGATATACAAGATAGTAGTGTTTGCAATCATATATGTCATAGTGTAAGGATGCATATTGTTTTCTCCTTATAGGACTCCATGGAGTTGTCTAGAAAATAGTCAGTCCAAGTAGTCTTGCTTGCTATAATGAACCATGGCATCCAAAATAGAACAGTAGGCATATTCACCGAAAGCCACTTGCTTGCCTCTAAAGCAATTTCTCAAAATGATGTGTCTAAATTGCTCAAAATGTTGTTTTCAAGTCACGTCTAAAGTTTGCAACAGAAAATCAAGTGTGCTTGCAAGTCATGTCTGAAGTAGCATCTATTATAGTCCCTCTATGGTGTGCTTGCAAACTGAAATGCATTAGCTTGGAAGACATGCTTTTTTTTTCTAGCTTATCCTATAGTATTGACAGACTTTATGACAGAGATAGTATTCAAAGGATTCGAGTCGACTGTACTTAGGACCTAGGATCACTTCCTTTTGTTGAATCAATTTGCCTATTGATGGATCAGAGCTTGATGAGGGACCTTTGATAAACCCTCTCATCACAATCACATGGAAATTTTCTTCCCACTCATTTCAGGCTTGTCTTACACAACTCATAGATTCAAGTTGCACCTCTAACAAACAACTATAGGAATTTCCTATAGATCTTGGATATGATGAAATCTGTCATATGGTCATGGAGATACTTTCTCTTGACTACATATCTATCTGCTAGTTCTTTGTGCTAGTCCTTTGTACCAGTACTCTCAATCTCATGCATCGTTGAGGCAAGATTAGGTGGCTTTCTCTATGCCATCTCCCATTTTCAAGTATTCAGATTTTCCATATGTTGGATGCATTTCTAATGCCAATGCCCTAGTTGCTCCTTCAACTTGTGCTTTCAATAAGCCTCACATGCAGTTAGATGTGACATCTGAGCTCATATGCTCTCAAATATCAACAAGGGAATCAATAGCATTGTACAATCTGCAAAGCCACCTAAGGCTCCAAGATATGGTGTAGAAGTTAGATTGGGCCAGGTTGATCACTCTGGTGTATTCATGCCAACTATAGGCTCTTCTACTTTGGCTATCATGCAACTCTCACAATTAGCTAGGCTTGATTGCTAGATGCAGTGTCCTGAGCTAGCTAGAATCGGATTTGATACTCTAGAAACCACCATAACCAGTCATATAATTGCAAATCTTGGAATGAGGAGCATTGTTGTCCTAGTTGAAGCAGAAGGAAAAGTGACACCGACTTTTGGTGGAGGGCCTAAGTTTCTATCATCTTTCATCGTTCAACAAAGCAGTGCAAGCATTCAAGATTCTTGAACTCAAATGGGTCCTCCATGTGCAAATGACACAGATACATGGGGAATTGATCTGGATTTCCATGATTTGCAACTGTGCCTTGGTCCTCCTGTAACAATGTCTAGACAATAAGCCCTGGGTCATATTACAAATGTTACTTTGGATTTCTTTCTTCATCCAGAAATGCACTTTTGGTGCAACAACTTGGGCTTCATTGCTACCATGTAGTGACATTCCTCATAGCATCAACTTGGCAGGCCGTACAAGGTATAACACTAATGTCAAAGGAGCATTTGAATACAAGCATGGTCTATTGTCCTATTGCCATTGCAGCACTTGATGCTAAGTGTACCAATGACAACTGTGATAGTCCAATATTAGGGTTTCTGGAAGGGAGGGAATGGAAAGAAGAGTGATAGAATGCCCTCTTTATGTTTCAATGAAGTCATTAAAATAATGGTATCTTAGATAATCAAGCTCAAGGGAATCAAACATAGTCATGGAGTTCAAAATGTAAAGATAGATTAGAGAAATCCACCATGATAGCTTTCAAGAGATTTTGAAAGGGTGAAAGAATGTCTAGGGCTGCTTAATCCTGGCTCAAGTGTAGTTTGTAGATCAAGCTTGATGTAAGGAATAATTTCCCCAAGGTTTGATGAAGAGAAGGAGTGCTCTCTCTGAGCAAGAAGAAGGATTCTTTGTTTTCCACCATGAAAGCTCCACAAAATCTTGAAGGGAGAAGGAAAAAGAAGCTCGCTTTCAAAAGAAACTAGCCCTAGTCTCTCTTTTTGCTCCAATAAAGTCCTCTTTTACCAACCTAGCTACCAAAATGCCTAAAACTGAGTGACAACCTGCTATTTTGGCCTAGATGCCTCCATATCTATCCCTTCCAAATTCACAGATCTCCAAATTTGTCTTCTTCCAACTATAGGTGTCCCGCAAGTCACTAGTAGTCACAGTCCATGTCCTATACATGCAGTACTTGTTTGAAAGAGATTTTTCTAAAATGAATTTTTGAGAAATGAATAAAGAAAAACGACTAGAGTGGACCAAAAACCTAGGGCTCTGATACCACTCGTCATGATGGGACCTAAGAGGAGAGAGAAGACTGTAGGAAAGAGAGAAGAAGAGTGCAAAGAAGAGAGAAAGTCTAGACAAGGAGAGAGAAAGAGCAAATTGGAGAGAGAAAGACTGGAAAAGAGAGAGATGGCTAGCAGCCATGAAAGGAGAGGAAGAAGCTTGAGAGGTGAAGGACAAAGTTGTATTATTGTTTTAAAAAATGATGATGTACAAATGTAATTTAACACCTTTTATATGCCCCTAATTCAGCTCTTTACGTATAAAGTTACGAATTGATATGAAGAGTTGTTTTTCGAAGTGTTTATTGTATGCTAAAGACCTTGTTAACAAACCTTGTATAATAGATTTATAAAAGGAAGCTACTTTTATATGTCAAATAGTGTGGTAGCATACCTTGCTTAATTAGATAACTAAACAAGCCCACAAGGAAAATGGAAGGCCTTATTCCATCAATCACTTATATCATGTAGCCTTTCTAAAGCACTAGATAGAGATGTTAGAATGTGACCCTCCAATTTGGTTGAATAGATACATGACTTAGCATCATTTGAGGGGACCTGTGTGAGACTATGCCTTATGGGCAGAGGGGTTGATGTTCTACTCCCCCTCATTTCTTACTCTTGTTGAACCTAGTGTGGTGTTAGCCTACTCTCACATGTGATTGATACTTCCATGCTTCCCATGTGAAGTAGAACTAGAATTCCCATACCCAACTAAGTTTGTTGTGTCTGAAGGAGGGAGATCGGATAGTGATGCACATGGACTCAAGTTTCACTTGACTATTACAAGACTCCTCTAAATTTATAGAGAAGAAAGCACACATATTCAAGCAACGTGTAGTACTCTAACATCAAATGGTCTTCCACATGCGGGGATTAGGGTAGAAGTATGGAAATGTAGTAAATTTTTATATATTTTCAAGTAGAAAGGTGGAGATGTACCTTAGGGAGTCTTTTCAAAAGTAAGAATGATTTATGTGCAATCATCCAAAGTTTAAAGGAATCTTAAGAACATCTAAATATGATTTCAAGTATTGGTTTTTAAGAGGACCTACTTTTGGTGGTCCTCTCTCTCTCTCTCTCTCTCTCTCTCTCTCTCTCTCTCTCTCTCTCTCTCTCTCTCTCTCTCTCTCTCTCTCTCTCTCTCTCTCTCTCTCTCTCTCTCTCTCTCTCTCTCTCTCTCTCTCTCTCTCTCTCTCTCTCTCTCTCTCTCTCTCTCTCTCTCTCTCTCTCTCTCTCTCTCTCTCGCATGGATTCTTCTCCTTCTCCTTCTCTCTTGCATGGACTCTGTGTGTGTGTGTGCACGCGTGCGCATGCCATTACCAATAGCTGATAGAAATCCAACACATCATTCTATTCTACAACTCAACCACAAATCTACATTGCACTATCAATATGATTGAAGTACTCTACAACTTGATTTTATCCATTGATCTCAAAGTCATCATCAATCATTAGGTATTTCTTTTAATTGCATTCATGTTGGCATTTGCTATTGCACATGAAAATTTTCCATATTTGCAAATTATTTTCCTACTTCAAAGAGCTCTCCTTTTCTTCATAAGTGCAAATTGCTTAATCTATATGTACCAAATTTGACAAACATTATCAAACAATTACCTTTTTTATATATTTTTTAATTCTTTATGTTTGGGTTGTGTATTCCAAATTGGGATGGCAAGGTGAAAGACAATGGTCTTGGTGTTCTAACTTATGGATCGAAATAGAAAGAATGCCAAATATATGGTTGTTTTGTAACCTGAATGATTGTTTCCATTTGTAGTACAATGAAGACAACTTCATGAGAGTGCACTCCCAAAAGGGTACCAACTTTAGTAAGTAACAACACCATTAATGTCTTGGATGATCAATTCAAGGAGAGTGCCACAAAATCCTCTAGAGGAGGTAATATTTAGTAAGTTTTCTTTCATGGTACATGTATGACCTCTTGATTGTAAGGCAATGAATGTTTTTCCTTTTGGGTAGCAAGTTTCCTTACCCAAAGTTGGGGCACTTTTTCTTCACAACATATGAATTCCATAATGAGCATGGCCTGAGCTTGGAAGGCAAGCTCCACCAAAATCTTAGTCATGAAGACCTACACGAATGAGTGGCTCACTATATTTAGCCAAACAAGAGAGAGGGGCTCAAAGATTTTCTTGCACATGTTGTGACCCTGCCACCCCGCCCCCCCCCCCCCCCTCTCACCCGCCCAACAAGATGGTCTAGTTTGTCTTCCTCTTGCATATCCCCAACTCCAAGCATGACACTTTATGATAGTAACAAACTGCTTTTCTACATGTTGGCCACGACAGGATTTCATGTAGTTGACACTAATAGAAGCCTTGCAGTGTCATGTATACATGAGCTACCCCATTAATAGATAGCATAAATGAGCTTCGATGTGCACACTCCAACTTGGTGGCAAATTCCAACACAATATTGGGCTCATTTGTGCTTGTTTTTTACATCTTTCTTTTCTTGCAAAGATGTGCCAAGTATAGAATATCTCACATTTCCAAGTTTGAAGGCACTTAGGTTCAAAACTTCAAACATGGGATATGCCTTATGGCATCTTGGTATTTTTACACCATGTAGAACTCTCTTTTGCTTCTTCTCCTCAAGTAATGAGTACCATTCTCTCTTATTCAATGTGATAATCTCTATCCATTCATTTCACATTGATCTTTCTTATATTAATCTATTTGATAATCTATGTCCATTCATTTCACCTTGATCTTTCTTATCACCTCAAGATGAGTGGGATAACTTTGAGGTCCATAAAGAATAAAGGCAAGTATAGATTGTCTTATTGAGGAATGAGAGAGAGGAGAGAGTAGGCTTGGGGCCATGCATCGCAACAACTATTTCTTTCATGTTCTCATGAAACTACTCCCATTGTGTAAGCATTAAAATGTCAAATGAATTTAAAAATGGGTGTATTGAAACCTTTGGAATTAAGAAATAACAAGAATTCACAAAAGCACATGGTGGTAGGATTTCTATACTTACAAAAGGTCAAAAAATTATCGAGTGTTGTTCACCTTCTAGATTCCAAAAAGATGAAAATGAATACGCTCTGAGGCTCTCTCTCTCTCTCTCTCTCTCTCTCTCTCTCTCTCTCTCTCTCTCTCTCTCTCTACTTGTGAGAGAGTTGGCATCATGGGCCCATGCACATGTGTGCATGCATGTTTTTCAAAGCATTGGTTTCAAAAAAGAATTGTGCATGCGTGCGTGTGGATGTAAGTCTATCCTCTTCCAAGTGCATGGATTCAAGGTTATGGAATAAAGCTAGGAAGAGCTCTTTTGTCCCATTACATATTCTTACATAATTTGCCTCTATAGGAGTTGAGGAGGGACACTAAAATATTAGCATGAAAGAGAAAATCTTTGAAGTTTGCTTCTAGTTATGGCTATAACTCTCAAAGGGGTTGAAGCAAGTATCATGGTGAAGAACATGTATGGCTACATAAGCATATTTCTATAAAGCTTGTATGAAAATCTAATAAAAGGTGTCATTCCTGTCTTGATATGATGATCCCCACTTTCCAAGTCATTCATGAGTGTAGCTACAACTTGATAATTGGATGCAAGTCAATATCTAAAAAAAGTTAATCATGTAAGCATATTTTTCAATATGGTTAAAGTTTCGAAGTTGCAAAAGCAAGTAGCTATTCTATGTAGTGTTGGTTCAATCAACGGGCCCATCCAAAATAGGCTCTCTTAAAACAAATGGTAGGTTAAAGGGTATACATCATCTCCATTATGATTGCTTAAGTGGGTGGCCACATAGCTATGTAATTACAAACCTTTCAAGAGGAAAACATTACAACGGTTGGCGTTCCTTTCTAGAGTTGAAAATGTAGTCCTAACATTGTTATTGGTTCTCATCTTGTTTGTTTTAGCAATTCTCCTCAAAATCCTTATTTTCTTTATTTGTCAAAAATATAGTGTCAAGTCATAATTACTTTAAAACCTCTAAAACGTACCACATGGTTCACAAATCAAGCAAGGCCATCAAATGAGTTACCTAAAGAATGCCCATATGCTTTGACATAAATTACAAGATCTCTTTAAACTTAACATGTTAAGTTGTTCCTTTAAAGTGACCACTCTTGTCTCTTGGGTTATTAGAGAATGTTAAAATAATTTATCTAATTAGTTTATCCTAGATGTTGAAATCAATTGCAAGCTCTTTAACATCAACATGTTTGATTGTTCTTCCAAAGTGAGGATTCTTATATTTGATTGAGTTCAAGACTTTAAGAGAGGGTGAAGATGCTATGGAGCTCCATCATATAGAAGTCCACCCAAGTACTTATGCATTGACATGCACACCATATCTCCTTATGTTCAAAATGCACACAATGGCTCCTTTGGATACAAGTTCTATCACTTATACTTGTTAGTAGTCTTCTAGTTTCAAGATTTATGAAAGTCCCTTGTTCAAGTTCTCTTTAGAGACTATCGTCTTCAATGTTCACACTCAATTCAGCTGCATTGTGGAAACACATGCCCAAAAGAGAGTGAACTGTCATCTCCACTCTTGCTAGATTTGGTTAAATAGCTCACCTAAAGGTGAGTGGAAAGTCATCTTTGTCTTTCCAAAATTGGTTAAATAGAACGGGGTGTTGTTAAGAACCAAATGGGAATCATTTTATTGAATTCTTTCCTAAGAGGGGGCATCCTTCTAAAGATGTGACCTTTTACAATGATTATCTTGTCTCAACTTTAACTCCCTTTTTGCTTGACCCTTCTTGTTCAAATAATGCATTATTATAATGTTGATTGTTGGCCATGTAAAACATGCTAAAGATGCTCGTAGAGGCCATGAGAACATGCAACACATCCTAAAGATGTTGTCAAGGTAATCATAATGGCAAGTTGGTTATTCAATAGAGAAAGAGGATGTGGGAATTTTGCAATGGTATACAACAAGGTCACCCAAATGCTTTTGGACAACATATTCTAATGTAGAGAATTTTGACATGGTATGCAATCAAGTCTACCAAAACACTTTTGATTTTAGAAATAAAAGGAGTTCAAACCACCCCAGAGAAAGAGGAGTGGGAATTTTGTAGATGGTTATGTAATAGAGAAACATGATGTGGGAATTTTGTATATGGTATAGAACAAGGTTACCCAAATGCTTTCGAGCAACGTTTTCTAATTTAAAGAATTCTGACATGATATGCAATCAAGCCTGCCAACTACTTGTGATTTCACAACTGAAAGAAGTTCAAACCCCCCGAGATTCTATAGAAGCATACAATGTCAAATGGTTTTCAAAGTCAATGTGAGTTTGTTTCACCTCTAAAGTACATTATGGATCTATGTGAATCTTTGCCTTTATTTCACCAACTTTCTTTAGATTGCAAGCTAGCTAAAGGTCTAAGTTGGGGGAAATACAAGTGATGCCAAATGTGCACTTTTCACCCATATACTTGGTGTGTCTCTACCTATTATCATTGCATGTGAATATTAGTTGCTTATTTTCACATCGTGCAACCAATATTTCCATTTAGACAATGTGGAGAACTCTTGTCTAAATACCAAAGTGATGCTTGTAAAGCTTTTCTTTGATTTAGTAGGGACTGCTATGGAAGCCCCTTTGCATACATGAGGTTTGCTAATTGCATTAGGACTGAGAGAATGGGAAGCACAATGGGCTAATTGTAATAGTTGGCATCATGCCCTCATAGAATTAAAAGGATCTTAACCTTGAAGATGAAATCTCAAGAATCTTCAAGTCAAAAGATCTTGTTATGAAAGTGAATAGGCTATAATGTTTGTTGACAATATCATCGCAGTCTCAAGAGAGGATAGACTTGTCCTGGCATGGAAGGGAACAAACTAGTCTACACTTTCATTGTTGAATGACACGAGGGTCTTAAATGTAGGTAGAGGACACTTTTGTCAAGCCATGGAAGGGATTTGGGTATGTGGATGCTTGGTTGGGTGGTGGGTAGTAGGAGCATGAGAACACGCAATAGGGAAGCAAGGACCCTAGTATGAGAGAGAGAGAGAGAGAGAGAGAGAGAGAGAGAGAGCGAGAAGTGGGCTTTAAGGTTACACATACAACAAACAAGCAACCTCCCCAGGCTAGGTGAAGGAAGGAAGTTGCCCTTTGTACCTTAGTTCATACACAAACACAACCATAGAAGGGTGGCAGGCTTTTCATCTCCACCCCCCTTTCCTTCCCCTGTTTTTTGCTGTGGAATATGAGAGGGTCAGGATGACATATAGCCAACGTTCTGACACTGGCACTATTTAGCATCCGGTTGCTACTAGCTATTATCGATTGTTGGCATTTGGGATCAGCGAGGGGACTCAGGGAAGGTGCCATGGCTGCCGATCTACTGCAAGGCGAAGGAGGGAATGCTGCAGGGGTGAGAAGGGAGGCAGGGGATTGGTCAACAACAGTGAACAACATTTTCTCTGGCTGTTCTCGTATCCCAAAAATTAAGGGGGGGCGGCTGCTTCTCTTTTTGGAACGAGTGAGCTCTCTGTCCACAGTGGAATAGAGAGAGAGAGAGAGAGAGAGTGGCCTGGCCAACATTTAGTTCTCTCTTTGAAGCTTAATCCTCTCAAGATTAATCGTCTTTGAGTGAGAGAGAGAGAGAGAGAGGCTCCACCCATCTCTCGTAACCCCGTCTGTTGCCTTAGAGAGACCTGCACGCTTTCTGCTCCTGACCTTTTGCGTGGGCTGAGCTTCCCTTACCCCTCCTCCTGTGAGCCGATACCGTCACACACACACACACCCACACACAGATATATATGTCTCCCTTCCATATTTCCTGTCCTCGGCTTTTCCAACTCCCATGGCAGCCGAAGAGAAGCGCAGAATCATACAACGCCTCCATCACTGCTGAAAGACGCCTTCTCTGATCAAGAGCAGAGCCTGCCGCCCGTAGCACATTTTTTCCCAATTTCTCAAGGCCCAACAGAGAGAAAATTAAGAACTATCAAGCGTATAATCATTTTTTTCCCTCTCCTTTCAGTCCTCCATCATGTCTAAAATACTGCTCCAGCACCCTGTGCGCGTGGAAACCACCTTCGGGTCCTTGCTGAGGGAGCTGCAGGTTAGACGCGCTCAAATGTTGCACAGCATACGCTCTTTTCTCAAAATCAGTTCTGTAGGCTAGGCATATCAACTCAATTTGGGTTTGCAAGCGCATAAATCTTTTCTATCAGTTCAGAGTCATCATGCATTGGACCAGAGAATCTGACAAACATTGTGTGTTTCACGTATTGGCAGCTCATCTGGGATGAAGTTGGCGAGACTGAAGCTGAGATGGACAAAATGCTGCTGGAATTGGAGCAGGAATGCTTGGCCGTGTACAGGCGCAAAGTGGAGCAAGCCAGCCAAGCCCGTGCACGCCTTCACCAATCTCTTGCAGAGAAAGAAGGAGAGCTAGCAACCCTCTTTGCGGTTTTAGGAGAGCGGCCTCTTCTTACGAAGGTACCTCTCTTACTGTGCAATCCCTTCCATAGCCGTCTGTAAGGGAATTACCTTTGGCACTTGTGCAGTGGAAAGTTTGCATCAGGCATCATGCTGTATTAAATTCCAGGTTCAGCCCATCCTAGTTTAACTTGGACCCTCAATTGCCTGCACTGGCATTGGTTTTCTCCATACATGCCGTGCAGCATTTTCCTCTCATGCTTGTCCAGCTCGGCATGCACTCTTGGTACGACTAATTATTGTTGAAACCTCGCAATTAACCTAGCTTTGCTGAATTCTGCAGACTGAACGAAAACCATCAAGCCTGAAGGAACAACTTGCAGTCGTCACGCCTCAGTTGGAGGATTTGCGAATTAAGAAAGAACAGCGCGTCAAGCAATTTGTAGAAGTAAAATCTCAAATTCAGAAAATCTGTGGTGAAATATCAGGGTCTTCCCCTTACTCCGAGAGCGAACTTTTTCCTGGTGATGGCGAGGACTTGTCCTTAAGAAGGCTAGATGAGCACAACACACAGCTTCAAACACTTCAAAAGGAAAAGGTGATTGTCAAGTATCAGGTTGATAGCTTGAGCTTAATGCGTTAAAGTGATTGGTTATCGTGAAGCATACTTAAAATGCTCAATAATATAAGGTGTGCTCTATTCCTTACTTTGGGGGACCTTACCTGACCAGAGCGACCGCCTACATAAAGTTTTGGAGTGCGTGAATGCGTTACATGAGCTATGTGCAGTTCTTGGAATGGATTTTGTACAGACAATCAATGATATCCATCCAAGCTTGAGTGATTCAGGGACTTGCCAGCACCCAAAGAGCATCAGCAATGATACACTTGACAGGCTGTCCACAACCATACAATCTCTACTGCTGGAGAAGAAACAGCGCACACAAACGGTGATTCAGGCTTCCTTTTCAACTCCATTTAGTATTGTGCTGCCTGAGCAGTTAACAATGTGAATTAGACCATGCCTGTCTTACACGTTATAAGGATGTCTCTCTTGTGTATTACATAACTTGCAAGCTTCTGGTCTGAATCTGTTGATTTCGAACCAATGCAGCTGCAAGTTCTGGCATCATCTCTGTCAGAACTGTGGAAACTCATGGATATGCCGCGCCATGAACAGAAGGTGTTCTGCCAGATGAATGGCCTGAATGGCCTAAGTTCGGAAGTGTCCACTTCTGGTGGACTTAGTCTGGAGGTTATTGACAAAGTAAGTTCAAGCAGTTATGGGAATTCAGTTTTTTGTTGCCACTGGGGAGCTGAAATCAGTGTGAGATAGTATGAGTCTATTCTCAACTCTCTGACCCATGAGCATGCTCATTTGCAGGTAACAAAGGAAGTGCAAAGACTAGAGCTACTTAAGGCCAGCAAAATGAAGGAGCTTGTTGTAAAAAAGAGAATGGAGCTGGAGGATATTTGTAGACATGCGCACATGGAGCCGGATGCAAGCACAGCACCTGACAAAACCAATGCGATGATCGACTCTGGTGAGGGTTTATATCCATGCATATATATTTTCAGTTTTGGGGTTGCACCCATTTGTTAGCCATGATGGGAATACATAATTCTATATATGCGTCTTTTAGATGAGATGCCTCGACTAGTAGGCCCTTAGTGTGTTCTTCAGAATCCCATTTGCTAGTTCAACAGGCATCTACTAAGACTTGGCATTAGCTTTAGGGTACACCCCTTACAGCTACAGAGGAAATGGGTGTAAAACAAGGCTGAAGTGAGTAAAATATATGCCCAGTTGATCAATGGCTGCACAGAAAATTATGAAATTCGGGGCACTCCAAGGAGCTGTATTCTGATATTCAGAAACTTTTCGATCTATCTTGCACATCTCTACTCACTGAAGTTATGTTTGGCAGGAATGGTTGATGCATCTGAGTTGTTAACCAACTTGGAAGAACAGATTGTCTTGGCAAAGGAAGAAGCCTACAGCAGGAAAGAGATTTTGGACAAGGTTGAGAAGTGGTTTACAGCATGTCAGGAAGAGAGTTGGCTCGAGGATTACAGTATGGTAAGGTTGATAGAAAATTGTGTGAAGTTGTGAGCTAGCACAGTATGAGCGTCACATATGGTTGAATGTGTTATGTTTTGGAAGTGGCCCTATCTGATCAAAATCTTTGTGATACAGGATCACAATAGGTACAATGCTGGTAGGGGTGCGCACCTTAATCTCAAGCGAGCTGAGAGAGCTCGCATCACTGTGACAAAACTCCCTGGTGAGAGCAATACAACTATTCGTCTATAACAGTGATATTAAACATTGGTTTATATGCTGAGGTAGGCCTTTTTGCTGCTTGCAGCTCTGGTCAATGCTTTAATTGCAAAAACACGAGCTTGGGAGGAAGAAAATGGCAGCTACTTTCTATTTGATGGGGTATGTGGATGATTTTAGTAATGCTTTTCTTTGACATGGATGAGCATTATCTTTTGGTCACCTCGATGTAGTTGATTTTGTTGGGTGCTACCTGCACCTATATACAGTAGTCTGTAGCTGATTATGTTGCTCTACTGTTACATTCTTGATACTTAATCTTTTCATTGAAATGAATGTCTTTGGTAGTATGATGATGTCTTTGATGGAGAGATGTTCACGAGCATGTGATGCATGCAGGTGCGTCTTCTCAGCATGTTGGATGACTACACTTTCAACAGACATGAGAGAGAGGAGGAGAAGAAGCGGATGAGGGTAAGTTCAGCCCCAACATAACACATGATATAGACTGTAAGGTAATATTGAGCAGCTTGCCACAGGAATGCCTTGCGAATGTACTTAGAACAAGTTGCTAGTTGCAAGCAGGTTAGCATAGAACTAGCTTGGGTGAGGGGCTGATTGAAGTGTAATTACAGGACCAGAAGCGATTACAGGAGCAGTTGCTGACCGAGCAGGAGGCATTGTATGGAAGCAAACCTAGCCCTACCAAGCTTGCAACAATTCAGAGCTTCAAAAGACTAGGGAATGGAGGAGGGCCACCGAGCACACCTAGCACGCCACGGCGAGCATCCACAAGGCCTAGCACTCCAGATTCCACACCCCGCACCAATGGTCACAGGTCCAATTCTTTCCACAACAGAAGGGGAAGTGCAGGTTCAACAAGGCCATCTGCCCCTCTTAATTTCGTTGCCATGCAGCATCAGCATCATCAAAACAAGGATGACACAGCCTCACTTTTTTCAACAGGGGGATCTTCAGAGTCAGCCTCCCCTATGGGCACTGCAACATATGCCTGAAAACTAATCCCTTAGTGTGTACAATGTTTTAGGGTTTCAACTACTCAGTTGGAGTGCTTCGTTTGCTAGCAATATTGTGTCCCCTTATTCGTCACGCGGTAGACCAGCAGCTCTTTTAGTTAGATTTGGGGGTCTTCTGATACCATAATGCCACTGTATATTTTAGGCATGCTGATGTGCTTTTACCTCGTGTACTGCCAGAGAAGGTGCTCAGTTAACCTCTTCATGTCCAAGGGCTCCTTGACTAACATACAGTATTTAGTCATTTTGGGCAGACTGGTGTTACAAATGTCCCTAAGCACATTTTTTAATTTTGTCAACAAAGTGTACCCCTTCCATATTTTTCATTTGGGGAAGCACGCTTTTAGATACATGCCAAGACCCAACTCCTGTATGAGCATTGTACAGCCTAAGTCCTTTTTCATGTGTGTATGTGTACACTAGCAGATTCTCATGGTGGTCTTACACACAGAGGAACATTCCGCAGTTCTTGAGTCATCCATTTTTCTAGGATGATTCCTATGGTTTCAGAAAATAATGGTAAAACCATATGATGATGCATGCATGACACGGGAGCATCCTGCAGTTTTTGAGTCATCCATTTTTCTTGGATGATCCCTATGATTTCAGAAATAATGGTAAAACCATGATGATGCATGACATCACCTGTTGTAAACCTAGTCGATCTCTCTCTCTTGAATCAGAAGACTGACGTTGCATGACAATCATCTGATGTAAATCCTAACGAAGCTTTTGAATCAGAAGACCGATGGTGTATGATAATCCACCTGTTGTAACCCTAAGCGAGCTCTTGAATCAGAAGACGGCTGCATCAAAAATTGTCACTGCAGTGCACAAATCCGGCTTGATGGGCTGGTTAAAAACTCTGCAATGGCCTATTTGTGCGACTTGGGCACCTGCGACAATGTCGGGATTCTGGCTTGACAAATCGCCCCTCTGTCTCTGTGGTTAGTGGGTTAAGGCAAAGGTCGGCGCCGGCAGCACGAGCACAGGAGAAGCACGTGCGGGTAGTAGAGGACAGCCATTTACATTTATAGTTAGAAATGTAGAAAAATAGGATTTTTATATTCCTTGGATAAGGAGAGGGATGAAATTATCCATCCATGAAGAGGGCAGGTTGAATGCTAGTTAGTAGTCAGAGTCTCTCTCTCTGTCTCTGTCTCTCTCTCTCGTATCAGAGTTCCCTCTGAGTGCCTCTGTCTCTTGCTCGAGTCTCTCGGGGGCAAAAGTCTTGGTACGGTTTGACTATATGCCTAAAAGCTGATGCCCTGTTCAGCAACCCATAAACATGTCAGCCCTCCCCACTTATTATAAATTGCAAATATCTCGATATAAAATATCATAAAAGGGTTTTTCCTTTGCCAGGTAAAGCAGGCCTTGTGTGGCGCATTCTTCCAGCTTTTACTCCTTCGGTTTTTAAGGTTCATTGTACTTGATTTGCTAGACGCACAAACCATATAAGCCTAGACTCTCCAAAACGTCTTGTCTCACAGAAAAATAAACAATTATAGTTGCACATCCCACAATCTTGGCTTGAAAGTGTAGATGAACTTTCATAATTGAAAAGAATTTATACTATTGTTTAATTGTTTTTTAGAATTCGCAATTCACTCCCTATCAAGCCTCCATTCTCTATGTGCATTGTTCATATTTTTATTATTATTATGTGTGAGCATATCTAGAAGTCTCACATTTGCATTGTTATGTGTGCATTTGTTCTTTATGTGCATTGTTATGTGTGCATGTCTTGCAGTGTCACATGTAGTGGATTCTAGCTTCCTTTTGGGGTAGGGGAGTTTAGCTAGTTTTTGAAAGGGTAGGAGGAGCCAAGTGGTTGTGTCGATGCTCTAGAATATTGAAAACCCTAAAATATGTGCGGTGTGGGGCCAAAGAGGAGACAAATTCTCATTAAGGGGCACATATTTGCAAGAACCTATGGTGCTGAATTAATTTTGTCAAGGCTTTCGAGTATTGAAAACCCAAGGGGTCTAGGTTTGAGTAGCACCTCTTCAAAAAAATAACAATCACATCCCTATTGATAAGTAGCATCCTTTTGCAAGAATCCACTTATTAATTGGGGTGTATCGTCCTTCTACGAGAATCTACAATGTTGGCTTCATCTGGCTTAAATCTAATAGTTTACATCTTTGAGTGTTCCTCTTCAAATTGTTTTGGTTTGTCGTTGAAGCTCATATTTTTTCTAAGTAGGATTATGTTTCCTTTCATTTTTGTGCTCAATTTTTCTCCTAAGCTCCTTCATGAATGAGTGAGGCCATTGGTTCCAACTTAATACATCCATAACCTTTGTTGAGAAGATCAAAGAGTTTTCTTTTAGATGCTACTCTATTGCCTCCTTTACTTAAGCTTCTAGTTCATATGGCTTTGTTGATGCGAATGGCTTTCTAGTTGCTTGGGTTAGGGACTACCATGTTAGCTTGAGGCAAATTAGGGATTTAAAAGGAAATATAAAACTGCATTTTACAATTAGCTTCTTGTGGTGATAGGAGAAAGGTAATAACTTCATGTATGATTTGCTCCATGATTTTTTGAAACAATTTTACTCTTCCATGTTCATGATGGCATCTGGTCTCAAGTTGCATTGATGTAATCCATGGTAAGAGGCTTCCATTCCTTGGATTTGGTACTTTTTTCTTGAAATATAAATTCATGGTTAAATGTCTAATCTAATGGAAAGATTTGCAAGCAAATCCTCTTAACATGAAAAGTTCAGTATCCTACTTATGTTACTTGTAGCAAGTCCCAACAATAATTTCAAACCTTTCCAAAGTATAACCTTGGTCTTGAACAATAATTTCAAATCTTTAGATGTAACTTTAAACCATCATATGACCAATGGGAGATGTGTAAAAGGATTGGTGCAATCCCTAATGAAAGAAAATTTAGTTGTGAGTCATGTATGTTGGTGGTTGTGAGGAGTGAGCAAGAGGGATATGTTAGGACTTGTAGATAGGTGATGGGCACTTGTAAACTAGGACAAGTGTACTTTTTCTTGTGTGTAAGAAGCAAAACAATCACATATCAATGGATGTGCCAGGAGAAAGCGGAATCCCTTTTGGTTAGCCCTTAGAGAGGAACTTGAAGGCAATGTTATAAATCAAATGATCCATTAGGGAACTAAATTGGACCAAAATCTCAAAAGTGTGGGCTTTAAGTTAGACTCTCTTTTTAACTTTTTCCATCACTCTTCTTAACACACCTTCCAAAGCAACACATTTAGTTTGGGAGAAAGCATCAACTTTGAACCATTGATTCGTTCATCCCTCCAAGTGTGCCATGACATGCATGGGAGCATACTTTTCTAGTAATCTTTTAGTTGTTTTAAGAAGATATACTTTGAAAAAAACTTGAAAATCCACTTTTTTTTTTTAAGGTTTGCATGCAAGCTTTCCCTTTCAAGTAACTCAGCACCTTAAGAAGTTTTATGGACCAACTATAGATGGTGGCCAACTCTCAAGTTTCTTTTGTAGCACTTAATGGAGCCAATCTACCTCTTGACTTGATAGCTTGTACTTGAGAGTGATCTTGTTCTCGAGCATAATCTCTCAAGTTTTGAAACCCCAAGTATCTAATCATCGTGTCACTCCTTTATCAAATAGCATCTTGAAAATCCTTGATGCTTTTGCTATAGGCATAAAGACTTTAGACACTAGAAATTAGGCAAAATAATTTGCAATAAAATCATATCCCCTTAGTCACTTTGCTCTTGCTTCCATTTGAGAGCCTTTATAACTATCCTCTATTTCCCAAATATGGCTAGAGCTATTATAAGACCATGAATTCTAATCTTATAAACAATCACCATATGTAAGGCACCCAACTTTTAAACCAATGGGTAACCTTTTAGTAGTGGGCTAGATCCAAGAGACCAACCATCTATTGCCACAACTCGTCATAGATTGTTGGAGCGAGTGATAATTAGAGTGGATCCAACTCTACCTCATAAGAGAAACACAATAATTACCTATAGATGGTGTCCAACTCTCAAGTTTCTTTTGTAGCGCTTAATGGAGCCAATCTAACTCTTGACTTGATAGCTTGTACTTGAGAGTGATATTGTTCTTGAACATAATCTCTTAAGTTTTGAAACCCCAAGTATCTAACCATCTCGTCACTTCTTTATCAAATAGCATCTTGAAAATGTGCTATAGGCTCAAAGACTTTAGGCACTAGGAAATTGCCAAATAATTTGCAATAAAATCATATCTCCTTAGTTGCTTTGTTGATGCTTCCATTTGAGAGCCTTTTTAACTATCCTCCATTTCCCAAAAAAGGCCAAAGCTATTACGAGACCAGGAATTCTAATCTTGCAAACAATCACCACATTTAATGTACCAAACATTTAAACCAATGAGTAACCTTTTAGTAGTGGGCTAGATCTAAGAGACCAACCATATATTGCTATAACTTGTCATGGATTGTTAGAATGAGTGCCAATTAGAATGGATCCAATTCTACCTCACAAGAGAGACATAATATTACCTAAAGCATTTCAGTTAGGTTCGTACCATACCCTTGGGGTTGGATGTCATGTCATCCTAACGAACTAATCCCACACTTGGCTCATAGGGAGTGAAATTAGGGGGAGCATGCCAATCCCTTTGTCATTGCATAGCCACATATATTGTTGCCCTAAAACGGGATTAGCTTGGCTCCTAAAGCCTACTGCCCTAAAATGGGATTAGCTTGGCTTCTAAAGCCTACTGAAGGTCCTATGACTCTTAAGTGGAATTAGCTACATGCCTAATTGGTTCCATCTATCCATAGTATGGGGTTATTGGGACCTCCATTTCCCACTTTCCACCTCTCACCTAGAAATCTTTAATTATTTAATTTCTACCATTCAACGATTTACATACATGTTTCTTCATTGTATGTGTAATACTTGTTTCTTAAAATTGCATTGGCCAAAGCAAAACTATTGATAACCTAGAACCCACCCTTCTAGCCTTGATCGGTATGCCCTATGGGATTGCACACCTCATCTTGGGTAGTCGATAAGGTGTTGAGTTGGTCAATAACCCTCATTGAATCCAACACTCAACACTTACACTCCTTTGAGGGTGTTGTATACTGGAGTTGGGTTTTATTTACCACCTATCTCACACCCTTGATGTGAGATTGTTTTTTATCAAAGTGGCTCATTTCCAATGACCGAATCGTCCATTATCAATAGGCATCCTACTCTAAGGCTAGAGGGACGCCTTGAGTACATTAGGAACACTTACTAGTAGTCTTTCCCAACTATACAAGCTACATATAAATGTCTTCATACAAATCACCATGCAAAAAGGTTGACTTTACATCCACCTAAATGCACTCCATATCTTCATTGGCAACCAATGCAAGTACCATATGAAGCCTTGGTCATCTTGACTTTACTAGTGAGAATATCTCATTAAGTTCAATTTCCTTCTCTTTCTTGAAGCCCTTGACCACCAATCTTGCCTTGTCCTTAGGCAATGCATCGGATGGAGATACCTTTAAGCTTACATGGTAGTGCATGTTTGCCCTTATGCAAAGGAACTAAGACTAGAACATCAAATTGTCCACTTGCATATAACACTCCCATCTTAGCATTAGCTTGTTGTCCAAGCCCAGTATTATGTGGAGTAAGTTGTACATAGTGCTCATGTGATGGCTGTCCATCCTCCTAGAACACCACCTGTAGATCTCAAGTGTCTTAACGAGCTGGATACACATCTTATTCTCATTAAAAATTGAAATCATGGCTACATACTACGTTCTTAGACTTGGGATCCCATTGCCCATTTCTCTCGACTCTACATATCCAAGAAAGATACACTTCTTCAAGTTAGGATCAAGCTTACTTTGCTTGTCCTTAAGTATACGTTTAAATGCTTCATAGCTATAGACATGCAAGTGATCATAACTAGGTCTCTTTCTAGACCATATCTCCTCTTGAAATTTTCTATCTCTTACTACGAGACCTATTAATCAATTGCACTACTATCTTTACAAATTTAGCCCCAAACCCAATAGTGAGACCATCATTAGAAAGCATACTATGGACCCTTTTCTAAATGATCATGTTCATATTTTTAGCCACACCATTTTGAGCACCATTAGAAAGCATACTATGGACTTTTTTCTAAATGGTCTTGTTCATATTTTCAATCACACCGTTTTGAGCAAGGTCTCAATTGTCTTTTGATACCATGGCTTAAGTAAAAGTTCTTAAAGACATGGGAAATGTACTCACAACCATTATTGGGTGTTTCTAACACTAGATGCGAAATGACTTAAGCTCATTTTCCCATGTTATTTGTGGAGATGAAATAAATGGAGATGATAGCTCATTATTTCTAGATTTTCCTTTAAAGAAAGTATTTAGCCTTGCTATGGGTAGGGTTTTTGGGAAGGTCCATTTATGTGAAAGCTTTGAGCAAGTGGAAGTTTTTTTTTATCATTGTAGTGTGATTTCAAAACCATGGAAAAAAAAAAATCAAACATGAATCTCCATGAAAGTAATGCATGAAGGTCTTCTTGATACCATAAAGTTAGTGAGAGGATAAGCTTGCTAAAATTGGGAGTTAGCCTTACATGCTATTTTCCACACATGACTTATTTTTTTGTATCTTAGAACCTTTGAGTGGGTAAAATGTTACATGAATTGCTCTTTTGAACCTTAAGAGACATAGGTTCTCTTTAGAGGAGGAAGTGATAATTTTATATTTTTAATCAACTTTGAAAATCATTGAGTGTATTTCTCACTCTCTCCTATTGCAATTGCGAGAGCTACAATTGTCATTTTACGTGTAGCTATTTCTCATGGCGAATTAAAAAGGAAATTGTTCCACTTGGGTGTTTAAGAAAGGCTTGATACAGAAGTGAATGTTCATGAGGAACTAGTTTCTAATGCTAGAGAGGATGATTCATAAGTTAAGCCAAGTCTAAAGTTTGCACAACTTTTTAAAGGAGCTAGAGCTTTTTCTATATGTTAGTCATTAGTACTTTGAACTTATAGAGTATGAGAATTTAAATTGCTACATGAGGTGTATGTCATGAGGAAGCTATATTATGATTTATCAAACTTAAAGCTCTTTGTTGAGAAACATTTTTATAGATAATGCTAGGCGAAAAGGTCATGCATACTTGTTTGTATTGATAGTGGAGATTGTTGTAGCTAATCCCATCATGGAGGATACACCCAGCCTTGGATAGAATGGGGATTTCATCATGAGCAAAGAGCCTTATGACAACCTATAAGCATTTTCAAAGAGTTATGACAACCTACAAGCATGTTCAAAGAGTTGCATGCAAAGTAAATTTCAATGGGATTGACAACAAAGCACATGAGTAGTATGGACACATCTACATAATGCTTTAAAGTTGATCGCTTCAAACGGATAGATCCTTGTCTAATGGCACTATTTTATGCATACATTTCTAGAGAAGCTTCCAAGGCTACTAGTTATTTGGACTAACCATAAGGCCTATCTTCACTTGAAGACAACATGAAAACATCAACATAGATTATCCTCTTTCCTTGGAATAAAAATAAAAGTTTTCAATGCTTCTTTATTGAAGGCGGACGTTGTACTGAAATTTCAACTTGTTAGCAAACTATATAATGCCAGATTGAGTCTATCCAAAGTGTAGGTATAGAATTATTGGCATAAGTAAACATTTAGCTAAGAAGACATTTGCAATTTTTCTATGCCTTACTGACTTTTTGATAATACACATATGCATACATACATGCACGTGCATGTATATAGATACGTGTTTCTATATGACTATGTTGCCTACATGCATGCATGGTAGACCCATAAATATTTCCAAATTGTAGATTTAGGTGTGCATGTGCATCTTCTATACATACACACATGTACATAACTCGTGTGTGTGTGTGTGTGTGATATCATTTGTTCGAAAAAACTATCATGCTCAAAATGAGCTGAGGTGTTGTTAGTAGATATGTCACCTTATGTGTGAGTTTGTGCATGCCAGATTGGGCTTGGCACAATATTGGATATTTTAGGCATTTTATTGTGAGTTATTTGTGGCATTTTAGGGGATTTTATGCTAGTCGACAGCATTTAATGTTGGCGTGCTATACATGGTGTATTTATTGCCTATATATTGTGCTCCTCCTCATCAATCAATATATACATCACCTGGAGGTCCTAGAGGGGAGAGGAGCCATTGCTAGTGCCCGTGCAACTAGTGACTCACTATTATATGTGATGTCTCATGTCTTGATATATGGATTCCATTTCCTGAGCATTGTGTTTTTCTTTTCTATATGTCATGTTCAACAATCAATTTCAACATACATATACACTTCCATCACTGCATCCACTTCTAAGATGGTATCAAATTGCAAGATCTATGTTTCTATTGATTTTTTTTGCTAATTACAGGTCTATGATTCCTCTTTTGATTGGGCGACTTGTTGCCAGTTGCTTTTAGCCTACCTATTGTCTCGTGTAGCCTATATTTTCAACACAAAAATCTACATATTTAGCGTTTGTTAGCATTCAACCATGTTTTTGTCAATTTGTTGCTTAATTTAGCATGTGTTTTGGTTTTCTAACCCTCATTGCTAGCTAGGAAACTGTGTGTACATGTTGTTTTTGCTCTTTCTAGCATTTTTTGGTTGTATTTCACTTCTTGCAACAATCACCCCCCTCTTCTTATCAGATTTGGTTTCCACTGCATGTGAACTCTCATTTTGTGCAATCTTTGCTGTTGGTTTTGGATATCTTCTCTCTCTATCCACTTTCTATCCTCTATCTTCTCTTCCTATCCTCTCCATATGGCTCCTTTGTGCACTTTTACTAATGATAAGTTACATGGCCCCCTTGATTGACTATATAACTTGGAGTGTTGTTATGAAAGCTTGGTTCATGTAGAAGTGGTTATGGTACATTGTTTGTGGAGCTATTCCACGTCCTTAGCATCCTTTTCTAGTTCCTTAAGTATGGTCGAAGAAGCTGCAAATGTTGTATAAGGCACCTTCCACTACGTCTGCAATGATACTTTATGGATAGCTCAAGCAGATGAAGTCCGAGCCTAAAGACACTATTCAGTCATTTTTGCTCTATGTTACATAGGTATAGGACCAGCTTCCATGCATGTAGTTTGCTCTTCCAAAGGCACATGTTGTGGGGATGGTACTCTATAAGCTCTCCTTGGAGTTGAAAAGAGTGGCCAATGCTTTGAGGGCACAGACATCATTGACACCTATGAGCTTTACCCATATGTCCTCCATGCTACTTGAGCATGAGGCATCTTTGCATCTACAGGGCAAGCTTTCATATCATTATACAACATCTTGTGAGGCTCTTGCAACTTCCAAGAGGGGTGACAGGAAAAAGAAGTCAAAGGCCTAGTGTTGTCATTGTGGTAAGAAGGGACACTCACAGAAGGACTGTAAATGTTGAAAAATGACAAATGATGTATTCTCTAGAAAGAGCTGTCCTGAATCCCATATGCACAGTGAGGAGAGTGGAACAAACCAACTTCTATAAAGAATTGTACTTCACTATCACTTTCACAATGATGAATACAATATCATGATGCTTTCCTCTTTCAATTAGTGTCATTGTCAGTCCAATACACAAGATTGTCTTTACGAGTCCAAGCTTCCATCTTGGAACCTAATTCACTTGTGAAACAGTTGTCTACTCATTGTCCATGTCAACATGAATTTAGTCTGCATCTTCCAACCTCCATAGCTCCTGCCATGCTCTAGATCCAACATTTTAACATGGCATCAGAGCTCAACTGAGCATGGCATAACTCTCCTCTTTGCTCTCTCAGTTCCTCTTAACCTCAGGTCAACTCAAATCCAACTCATGGTTTCATTTCTTCCATCTCCACTTGACCTTGTGGAAGCCATAACCAAAACAACACCTACCTAACTTTGAGCTTCTAGATCTCTCAAAACAAAGCAAATCTCTTCAAGCTCTCTTCTAGATATCTCTCCCTTGGCTCCCTAGGTAACTTTCTATTAGTTCAAACATTGACATTGCCTTGGTTATAGCTCAACATTGATGAAATTTGAGCTCGCTGCTGCTGAAACCACACCTGCTGACATTCATATGGCCTTTTCCTCTTGCATGCAGCGTGATACTCGCCATCACCATAGGGCAATTGAAGCTCTACTTCTAAGCTTTCTCCAGCCTCAAAGGGTTCCCTAAATGATCTCCTGTATGAGTTGAAATTTGAGAAAAACCTGCTAGGTACAGAAATCCTAACTGTGGTCTCCATATCCATTAACCTTCAAGGTCATAAAACCTTTCATTTTCTTACTCCTCTCAGTCCATTGAAGACTCTATCACTCTCTGGTTTTACTGAATACTTAATTTCCAGCAAAGCATCACACTAAATCAGTAAGCAAGAAGAAGATCAAGCATCAACATCCAACATTGGGCTCTAAGATAGTATTTCTTTAATACTCATGCAGTGTTGTTAAAAACTAATCATATTGGGTCTATTGACACATTGAAGTACAACTCTTTTGCTGGCTAATTTGTTGCTGATAAACAATGGCAGAGCTTGAACAAATAGCAAAGTTCAATGGAGAAGGCTTCCATGCCTGGAAGGAAAAGACCATGCACCACCTCATGAGGAAAGACCTCTAGGATCTCTTTGAAGATGATGAAGGTGATGCAGATGGTGGGAAAGAAGATTCAGAAAGAGGGATCCTTGCAATAGCTCCACCAAAAACCAAAGAATGAAAGAAGATGAATAACAAGGCACTAGGCATCATTGCCTAGGGACTAAGTGATGATGTGCTACATCATATCTCTGGCATTAGATATGCTAAACTGCTTGGAAGGAACTTGACAGGATCTTTGGTATCCAAGCAAATAATTCAAATGTAAAATTACTTATGCAATTTTATAAATTGGATATAAAATATAGTACTTCCATGACTATACACATTAACAAGTTCAAGAGCCTAAAAACCCATCTTGCAACTCTTAAGAAGAATATTGATGAAGATGAAGCAATAGTCGTACTGCTTGTAAGTGTAAATAGGGATCCATATGAGAATCTTGTGTCCACCCTAAGTAATGTTCCAAGTCTCTCACTTAAAGATATTGAGCACTCACTACTTGACGGAGAAAGCAAAGTTTAAATCAAGGATGAAAAGGAACACACCACCAACAATAGTCTCTTGTACACCAAGGGCACTTATGGAGTAAGAGACCTGGTTGAGGACTCAGCACCAACAACAAAAAAGATCGGTCCATGAATGAAGAAGAAGATGCTTCTGCTACCATCAACAACTCTGACAGATTGTTCTAAAGAATTTTCATTGTATCTTTCATATGTTTTTTCCATAGTGGATTTACTTTGTAAAAACCCTTGCCAAAGATGTAAAGTTTCAAGCTTTAACTTCACTCGGCTGCCTATGAGCTAGTCTCTTAGGCCATGTCATCATGTAGGGGGGGGAAAAGCCAACAAGTGTAGGAACTCATCATTTGAGGGAGGGTGTTGAGAAATGACAAATTATGTATGCTCCAAGAAGAGCTGTCCTGAATCCCATATGCACAGTGAGGAGAATAGAACAAACCAACTTCTATAAAGCATTGTACTTGACTATCAATTTCACAATGATGAATACAATATCATGATGCTTTCCTCTTTCAGTTAGTGTCATTGTTAGTCCAATACAAAAGAATGTCTTTATGAGTCCAAGCTTCTATCTTGGAAACTAATTCACTTGTGTAACAGTTGTCTACTCATTGTCCATGTCAACATGAATTTAGTCTTCATCTTCCAACCTCCATAGCTCCTGCCATGCTTTAAATCCGATATTTTAACAGTAAAGAGTTAGCGGCTTTGAGGAGGAAGAAGAAGAAGACGAAGAAGACTCTTTTACTAAGTCATCCTCTTCCTTAGACTTTGATTCAGATCAAGCCCAGGTGTGGAAGGGGTTTTCTTCCTTTGATTAAGGGAAGCACTTGGTTGCCCCTTCCTCCACTGCTTTCTAGTATAAGTGATGTGGTCATGCCTCACAACTCCCCGGTGCCAGAGAGGGAATGTGAGAGGGTGGTGAGATGGGATAGATGAACCTCATGTATACAAGTATAAAAGTGCACATGTTCCAAAGAGGGATGTCCGTGACACATTATTTGAAGTCTAGTAGATTCAAATCCTTGAGCTGGGATTGATATCCAGGTTCATGATGGGCTAGTATTTGACAGAGAGTGGGATTGGCTCCTAGTTTGAGCTCATATGAGGGGACACTTTGGCAGTTTTTGTTCAAAGGTAGGGAATCCATGGTCACATATGTTCAGAGGTATTTTTGGTAGGGTGGTCTTGTATGCTACAACGAGACATTGTTGAGAGAAATTGAGAGCTACTTGGCTTCTTCTCTATTTTCAAGAGTTGGTATGATCAACATATATTTCAAGTTCTCTCAAAGGAACCTTAGTGGTGGCCCACTACTTGGGTATCCAAGGTTCTACTTTGGTGGACATTGTTATATGTACTATGATGGGACATTATCATTGTATAATATATTGTATCAAATCACCCATGATCTAAGAGAGGGTGTTAGCATATATGTAAGTTCATGTGTGATTCTATGCATGCTAGATTAGGCTAGGCATAGTATTAGAAATTGTAGGCATTTTATTGTGCATTATTTGTGGCATGTAAGTCAGCCAACATTTAATGTTAACTGATTAGTTGTTATTCGTGGAATATTTATTGCCTATATATTGTGCTCCTCCTCCTCAATCATTGTATTCATCATCTAGAGATCCTGAGGAGAGAGGAGCCAGTGCCAATGCCTACATAGCTAGTGACTCACTATTCTACATGACTGTCTCATGTCTTGGTATATGGATCCCATTTTCCAAGAATTCTTTTGAGTTCTCTTCTTTGCAATGTTCTTCTTTTCTCTCTATCTTATTGTTGCCAGGGGATACCTACATGGGGGGATGAGCACCTTCAATGGTTCTCCATTAGCGTGGGGCACGTTCTTAAGAGTGAATTATTTTTCATCTTGGGCGGAAGGTTGATGGGGATGTCTATCCTTTTTGGGCATGAGACTTGCAAGTGTGAATGCAAGTGGAGCCATACATGGGAGATGCCATAATATTCATATCTCAAGTGTTAACATCTAGGTGATTTGACTATTTAATGGAATTCCAATGATTAGTTGAATTATATTATGGCTAGTTGCATTTATTCAATTAATTATTTTATAACATGATTTTTTGACTTTTTGATAGTTGATGTGTAGAGCAAGATGAATTGGATATACGCGGTAAGTACAATTTATTCCAAATACTTCTTCATTAAATTATTTAAATAAATGCATCATCGTTTATTCTAAGGTGTGCATACATCCTCTTTTTGTAAATGCTTAATACTTGAGATTTTTAGAAGATATATTGGTGATATTTTAGAAATATTTTATGGTAGTTGAGAGTTGTGCAACAACTAATTGTAACCATCTATTTAGTTACCTCAAACTTTTTTGTGAAAAGAGTGATTGTAAAGGGCTTATCTTTGGGAAAATAAATATTCATTTTAATATTATAAATATGACATGGAGGAGATGCCCACTCCATGTACAGAGGGAAATTGCACCCAATAGTATGTCACCCAATTTCTCTTTACTCTTCTTTAAGTTTAATTTGAGTTCTATGAGTTGTGCTTTTAATTTTTATAAGAAAAGAGAATAATGGAGAGCTTCTTTTGTTTGCTACGTGCAAGTTTTGCATCCAATTTGCACAACACTTGTGTTCACTAGTCTATCTAATCATATGCATATGCTTCCATTGTTGCATCCACTTCTGATAGGTGTTTGTCACTTGTAAGTCTATGATGCATTGCTATAAGAACTTTACCTCTAATGCTTGGGAGGATTTAGGATTACAAACACCTCTCTCTCTCTCTCTCTCTCTCTCTCTCTCTCTCTCACACACACACACACACACACAAATATCAATTAGACAAGGAGAGGATGAATGGTGGATTTTTATTTTTTTTTTTTGGGGGGGGGGGGGGGGGGGGGAGTTTGGTGGGTTTCCAAGAGGATCTCAATTCATAGGAGGAGTGTGGAGGATGAGGATTACTTTTGAATGTTGACGGAGAGGATAGGGCTACCAAGTGGTGGGGGGGAGTTCAAGTCTCTTCTTCTACTCCCTAATCTCTCTCCCCCTCTCTTATTCCCACTTCCCCATGCTCCTCCTCCTAATGTCCCATATAGCACTTGGCCACTCCATATGTATGCAAGCCCATTTTCAAATTCAAGCTGCTTTTTTACTTTACTAGTTATAGCTTTTCTATAAATTAATTATTGATTCAATAGGTTATTTTCATGACCATTCACAACTCCTCACAAAGGTATTCCTATAGACAAGGAAGAGGTGTTGTTTCTCCTTGAGAAGAAGTCAACTAAACTTTGAGATAAAAAGATATTACTTTTATCATAAAAAGAACTTTTCTTAGTAAAATTTATTATAAAGGTTGGTACCAATGTTAGATATGCTTAATGCTCCACCTTGGTAAGGTGCCACAAATGATCCATGGTCCTCAAAGTTGTAAGGTCCCCATAATGAGGAGAAGCCATGTGTGAGCCTAATTGGTTGGATCTTAACTTATGTGTCGAATGCAATTTATGTGACCCAATGGCAAAAAGGTGATGTTAGTGCATTTAGCCTTTGAGTTAGATAGAATAGCCAAGCTAGTAGCAACTCGAGGCAGATTGCATCAAGCTATAGCATGTAGGAGTTATTTGGGATCCCTATTTTGTAGTGTAGGGGTAGTGCCCCCGACTCGATGATAAAGGGAATATTCTTTGGTCAACTAGGGGAGGTTCATAATATGATAGAACATGTCAACTAGACCACCTTTTGGGGCTCTAAAAGGGAGACATGCAAAGCCATAACAAATCTATCTTTCACCCAATTAGAGTACTTCTAGCTAGCCTTACGTCCTTCACCTATCATCTATCTAGATCACTATTTATGCTTCACAGTGGAAGTATACAAGTGGACACAACTATCTTTATATGTGTTTGTTTGGAATTAAAGAAGTTTTTATTCTTCTCTTAGTTGATGTGTACTCACTATTCCTTGCTCATATTCCATATGCTTTGATGTGTAAATGTCTAACAACCCATTCCAATAATGGCACATTAATAAAAAAACATATTTGGTTCCAACAATTGTGCACTAATTGTGGCTAGCTATGAAAGAGTGCATGCTTGAAAAGGGTCCCAAGTTCCCAACCCAAGTCATATGAGGTGGTGAAGTGAACATAATCAGATATTTGCAAAGGTCTATTGCATCCCATTTAAGACACAAATAGGTTTGAAAAAGGAAAATGAATATGCAAAGACAATAGTGCTTTTATGTACAATATTCTATGGAAAATTGATCATGTAGTGTATGGTGGTTGTTGAGAGAAATACTATATTGTCTTACTCTTTTCATCATGTTACCAAATATTTGTTTCATTGATTGAGAGTATAGCAATTATGCAACGTGGCATGATGCAAATTGAATCATGTCACAACAACAAAAGCATAAAAGCACAATAAAATGATATACCAAATATGGGTAGCATAGAACAACCATCAATTTGCATCTTCATTGACCACCTTGGCAAGTCATGAAGGGTGGTCTTGAGAGATGGTTCTAGGGGAGGAGGTGAGATAGAGGAGCAACATTGGAGATGTAGGATGGCCTAATAACTTGATGTAAGAAAATCATATTCTCACCTTGCCCTTGTCCATAAAGAAGACTATTTTGGCATTGATAAAGCTTATTAGCAACCCTTATCAAGTTGAATTTCTAGAAAACTTAATGAAAGAACCCAAAATTATGCACTTTCATACACACATGGCTTCTTCCTTATGGTGATGCCTTGCTACTCCATGGCATGAAAAGTAAAGAAGTAGATGGCTAGAAAAGTTCCCATTTAAGATAAGATGTGTGATGTTACAATAGGCCAATATGACATGACCAAGCTAGGGCTACAAAGAAATGTTGTCTCTCGTGTTGAAGATCAAAATGCAATTTGCTTTTGGTGTTGCTTGTAGTTGATTTACCTATTCTACTAGAGGAGCATAAAAGCCCAAGTCACCACACTTTGGACCTAGCAAGCAAGCAT
Source organism: Lygodium microphyllum (assembly GCF_053477565.2). Classification (NCBI taxonomy): domain Eukaryota; kingdom Viridiplantae; phylum Streptophyta; class Polypodiopsida; order Schizaeales; family Lygodiaceae; genus Lygodium; species Lygodium microphyllum. The sequence goes on along the minus strand of NC_141151.1, from coordinate 1,632,472 downwards.
ACTTTGACACATGTAATAAACCAAAAATAGAATCTTATCCTTAATAACTCTACCAAACATTATTTAAATGAATCAAACATAGTATGAGAGAGAGAGAGAGAGAGAGAGACACACACACACACACACACACACACACACAAAACAAGATTGACCATTCTAGGAATGTATATTTGAGAATGATATACATATTTTATTAGCTCCCATTGGAAAATATCAATCATGAAGCACAACTTCAATTCAATGCACTAGATATTAACACTAGGATGTTTTAAAAATTTTAAAAATAGTTGGCATAAATCAACTAGAATATGAGGACCTTCCAAAGGTAGGCCAAGGACATGAGAACAACAACAACAAGGCTTTTATAACACTCTAAAAGACATTGGAGAGAGAGAGAGAGAGAGAGAGAGAGAGAGAGAGAGAGAGAGAGAGAGAGAGAGAGAGAGAGAGAGAGAGAGAGAGAGAGAGAGTGTGTGTGTGTGTGTGTGTGTGTGTGTGTGTGTGAGTGTGAGTGAGTGAGAGTGAGAGTGAGTGAGAGAGAGAGATGGATGCTTGCCTTAGAGAGGCAATAATCCATCTTTTTAATATAGATAATTTTTAAATGATCAATTTTAAGTGAATAAAATACCTAACCTGCACCCTATCCTACAAGGCTCTAGGATGCTCCCAAGCCTACCCCTCTCCCTTGTTCCCCCATTCCATATACCTACATTTATTGCATGGTCTGCCCCATTTTACTTGCATGCATTCCTTTCATATTGAATTTTGAATAGGTAGGTGACGACAAATGAAGTCTTCTGCACTAAGAATAGCTCTTATGCAACCCCCTTCTAGATAGAGGGGACTCCTGCAATCACTTTCTATTCTACAAGTGGATGGGTGTCTATGAGCTTGTAAATACATCACATCTATCAAGGTTGTGAATCGGACAAGTACTAAAATGCTACTACAATCAATAGAGGAGATGGTAATGACCATAAGAGTGATCGTGTTGTAGTGGTGAAATCGATGCAAAGCCAAATGATGGTGTGAGAAACCCTACCAGGAAAGAATTCTCTTGAAGGGTAGATGAGAAGGGAGATGAAAGTCAATAGACATGATGGTTGCATCCTATTCAACCCTTCCATCCATACCCTTGTAGAAGGCCAAGTCTTTCTCTTAAACACTCCCTCTCTTGTTCTAATCTTGACCTTCTATGGTCAAAGAAGCCCAAGACTTGCAAGTACACGAAATATGAGGCACGTAAACTTTTATGAAAATGGTGAAGAAATCAAAACAAATTAGAATGTCTTCAAGCAAAATAAATGGGAATGTCCTGAAGCGGAATCTACAAGAAGCTTCTTAATACTTGTTTGATGTCAATACCAAGGCACTTTGTCATACCCAGCTATCCTTTGAGGTAAATACCAATGTAGGCTATGCAAACACCTTGCAAGTGACATTTGCCCCTATCCAAGATGACACCTTGCAAATGACATTTTCCTCTATCCAAAATGATACCTTGTAGGTGGCCAATGCCTCTATCATCACTCGAATGGATCAATCTCTTATCATGGCCTATAAATAAACAATTACAACTAAATTTCCCTAGTAGAAACTCACACTTCCCATTACTACCCTTGAATCTAGAAAAAATAATACCCTTGTTGGCTGCCCTTGTAGCCAACCATGTTGTTCTTAGTGAAGCCGCAGCCTCTTTCTTCCAAAGCATCTTCCTCAGATGCCTACCTCTAGCACAGTGGAGGTCCTATTTTGATATGAAAGTCCTATAGTCAATGATGCCAACCTCAGTTCTACAAACATGCCTTCTATAGATGTGCATCTTCATGTAGCTTGTCTCTATAATGCACCAATAGGAATTTTCCACCTTTCTTGTTGGCGATTACCCTACATTAGAAGTTAATTGTGCATGATGTTCTCTAGTAGATCCAGTAGAAGATGAAGAAGATAGAAGGATCAGTCAAAGCCATGCCAATCTTTCTCTCTTATTTGCACTACTTTCATTATCCCTCAATAAGGACAATGCCATGTTCAATATCAAAGGAGATTAGACCCCCCCACCCCCTTCTCTCTCTATTTGAGCATGTTTCTTATAGCCCTCTATCCTCCTTGTCCCACCATTGTGGTACCATGGTCTAAGGAACAACTCTATATTTTAGTCTATGTGGCCCACTTATTGGTAGAATCAATGTTTGACTTTGATTGTCCATGTGATACTTAATAGTGTGGTTGGTGTCTTATTACAGGGATGCTCCCAATCAGACTACAAGGGATCGAGGCAAGTTAAATAGACCCTACATTGATCTCCATGGAACATCTTGGGGAATAAGGAGTAGTTTGAATGGTCCTTCTTTGTATCAAATTTATATGGGAATTTGTGGAAACACGAGGATCTAGGACATGACAAGGAGCTATGGTGGATGGAAGATGAAGACCAAACTCATGATGACATGGACAAGTAGAGACAAACTATTACACAAGTGAATTAGGTTCCAAGATGGCAACTTGGACTCATAAACACAATCTTGTGTGGGACTGACAAAGACACGAAACTTAACTGGAAGTACAAAGCATCATGACATTGTATTCATTCCATGTGAAAAGTGGTAGTCAAATACAATGCTTTATAGTTGTTGGATGGTTGTAGCTTTCCCTTTCTGTGCATATGGGATTTAGCCTGACTGCATGTCCTAAGCCCAGAATTGCCTCATACAAAGAGGCCAGAGCAGGTGTGATTGCAAATATCTCAACACCCCTCCTCAATCACAACCAGAAAGTACAAAGTGTGTAGAGAATTTAGTGAGAGCAACACCTGCAAAGTGTGGGCACACCATAAACATGACAAAACACCAGAGGCTGTTTGCAGAAAAGGCTAAGTGTGGGTACCGCAAACATGGTGGACATCCAGAGGCTGTAACAAGGGCCTCACAAAGTGTATAGAGGCTGTAGTATATGGCTACATGAGGAATTTACAAGCTTATGATAAATACATTTTGGGCTAGGCAATACAAGGCTAAAAAAAGTCAGAAAAAATTTGGGTCAAGGACCGGCAAGCGATGACAAATTTTAGCATTTCTTTTCGCATAGATCTTCAATTTATCATAGGTCTTCTTGTTGGTGTAGTCAAGCTTGATCTTGTACTTGTTCTTCACTTTGATTTTACAGCTTTAGTGTCCATCACTTTGACCTTTTGGTCCTTTTCTTCTAGGTTCTCCTAGTCTTCTACTTTATTGACTTTGCTTGCATTAGTTGTATTAGTCTTCATGTTCATGACCCCCTCAAGCAAAGGTATCATCTTTAAGGCAATGAAAATTACTTCAAAATATTCTAGTGGATTCCTTGATAACTCTTTAGAACAAGGAAATCCATCCATCCCTGCAGGTAGAACAAACAAGTCTTCCATATAGTGTTGATAAGCAACATGAGTCATGCTACTCTTGATGAAGTGTATTCACATAGAAATATTCTTGCTTGTCATTGGCATGACCAGAAATCAGTACCCACAACCTGAGAATAACCAACAATGAGTTGATCTTTGTATGTGTCAAAAGGCACAAGTAATGGCAGTGTAGTATCAAAAGATACTAGTTTGAAATTTGATGTTTGTTGAGTTTTGACTTGATTCTCAATGCTTGTCTTGTCCTTCAACTTGAATCTCCTCCTTGCTCATAAATAAATTTTACTCGAATCCTTGCTGGAAAAGCTGGGAGCTCAAATCAGAGTGGCAACAGCTTTATTGAGTCAAGAGGAGTTAGAGAAATGAAGTGGGAGAAGAGCTTGAGCTTGATGTTGAATGCTTGGTCTTCCAATCTTCACAAAACTTCAAAAAATCTCCAAAGAACTTCCCCTCCTTGATGTGTGGCACTGACTAATCAATGAATCGGGATGTCAATAGGGTGATCCCAGTGGCAGGAGTGAGAAAAAAAGTAGTTTATGAGCTTGAAGCTCAAGGGCTATGGAGTCCCTATTTAGGGTTCTGATAAACAACTGTTAAACCAGCTCATGTAGACGATCGGTGTAGCAATTCAAGGCAATACTTAGTGGGGAGAGAGCTTATAATAGGAGCTTCAAATGCCCTATACGTGTAGGGTAAGGCATAGCACACGTGGGCTCCACGAATTGCATGACCAGACTATGGTACAAAATAGGAAGCGGCTGCAAATTTTGACAATGTCGGGCTCAAGGTGCACCAATGTTGGGGCTGCTCATGCCAGGATGAAGCGTCTTCAAGTTAAGAAGAGGTCTACATAAGAAGTCTCAAAGAGATTTTGCCTAGAATGAGAGATTTGGAAACTCCAAGATAGGTGGATGCAAGGTGGCTATGGCTGCCAAGCAGTGCAAGATGAAAATGAAGTCATGGGCTAACAGTGAGCTAGACTAAGGTTGAGGGAAACCAAGAGAGGATGGAGAGGTGATGCCATGCCTGACTGGGCTTTGATACCATGTGAAAACACACGAATCTAGGACACATGGCAAGGAGCTTTGGTGGATGGAAGATGAAGACCAAACTCATGATGACATGGACAAGTAGAGACAAACTGTTATACAAGTGAATTAGGTTCTAAGGTGGCAGCTTGGACTCATAAACACAATATTGTGTGGGAGTAACAAAGACAAGACACTTAACTAAAAGTATAAGGCATCATGACATTGTATTCATTCCATGTGAAAAGTGGTAGTTAAGTATAATGCTTTATAGTTGTTGGATGGTGGTAGTTTTCCCTTTCTGTCCATGTGGGATTCAGTCTGCCTGCATGTCCTAAGCCCTGAACTACCTCGTACAAATAGGCCACAGTAGGTGTGATTGCAAATATCTCAACAAAATTCACGTAATAATTATTTATAAATAGATGCCAAGCCCCTTTCCATAGTTATGTAGGCCTAGGGAGCCTAATGTTGAAGGCCATTTAGATGACAATCATATGGTGAGGGTTTACAACATCGCTACAAGATATAGACCTTATAGCGACGTTTAAAGCGACGAAAATACAAACAACAAAATTTAGCCCCGTCGTCGCAAAAAGCATCATTATTGACGATGCCATAGAATCGTCGCTATATGAGTCACTATATGCGTCGCTATACGCGTCGCATATAGCGACGGTTGCAGAGAATTTGCGACGCTTATAGCGACGCCAATAGCGACGTGAGTAGTAAATTTGCAACGAAAATAGCGACGGTAACAGAGAAAAAAAATTGTGGCAGGGCAGCTTGCTGCCCTGCCACATGTAGCATTGTGTGCTGTATGAGAGCCATACAAAATAGTTTCTGCACTGCTGCATACAAAGCGTTTGCAAACAAAAAGAATGTATACTGAAATCATAAAACTGATACATGAAATAAATACATGATCGCATAAAATGCGATTGGTACAATCATGAAACGATATCATTAATATATAGAAAATGTCTACACAGATCAAGCGACTAAAAACTAAAGGTGTGTGAGCTCTAAGGATCCAAGGGCGAGCTACAAATCCTCGTCCCCCGAAAGCTCATCCCGCTACAAAGGAGCATCAAACGGATTCTGTAGAAAAAGAAACAACATATCAATCCACCATACAATAATGCATTCAAAAATCTCATGGTAACTACGGACAAGAAAGATGAGTGACTTACAGGGCCGCCGCGCCTATACAATTGGTCGATCAATGCCCTGAGACCGTGCCTCTCTGCATATCGAGTCTCAAGGCCTTGCGGATCGCGATTTATAATGGAGTGCTGCAAAGAAAACAAAATGCTAATTGTTAGAAACATGATTGTCACTACAAAGAATATCTCAAAAAAACAAATAAGCAAAACAAAAGAGAAACTTACAAAGTCCTCCAAATATGTCCTATGGCCGCCACTCCCAAAATGATGCACCGATCCGGCCTTGATTCATGCCCTCGCCGCCTCTCGCCTGCTGACTCAACATCCTGGCGAATCTGTAGCCTCCTCCCTCAGTCGGCGCCAGTCGTCTGTATCTAACCACTCGGGCTTTGAAGCCCCACTCTTGATTGCCTTGCGTGCGTCGGATCGTCTATGTGACATGTATACACGCATGCAATCCATCATCCAGCCCATAGAGAATCTATCTACTGCGGCTGGCACCGGGAACTCCTCGTGCAAGGATGCTACTATGTAGTCCTTGCTCCCCTCTGGTATGTTCCTCCAATGATCGAGGACGTTGTGCCGAAAAACTTGTTGGCACAACTCCCTCATGCGAGCCATCACCCTCCTCCCCTCATCATTCATGATGATAGCTCCTGACCTACTATCCACTAGGTATCCATAACCCCTAGGAGTCTGCCTAAGATGGGCCCTCTCCCATCTCCGTCCACGCTCCTGGGCATATCCAGGAGACCCCTGTATATCCGGTGTACCGACGGGGGTACCCTCTCCCGGAGTGCCACTCAAAGGGGTGCCACCAAAGCAAATTTAGATACGACACATTCTAAACCCCTCATTACCTTTGGACTACATCCCCTCGAGAACTCCCACTCCTCCATTGAGACCTCTGTCCCTTCGATGGATGCTGCGGTCAAGGCTCCATAGACAATCGTCGTACGTGTTCTATAGACAATCGGCGTTTTCGTCTAATTGCCAACTTGCATTGAGAGCAAGGACATGGGACACGCTGATTAAGATATGTCTCGTGATCTTGAACAATAAGATCTTCTTCGTTTTCCATCTTATCTACATTACAGCAAACGAGGCTTAAATGGATAGCTTTATGGAGATGTACGTCAAGTTGCAAGTTGACCATAAATCTTGCATTGTATATAGTAGTTGAGAGATTTTCCGATGTTATATCTCGGCCTTGTATCATGCTCAAGGATTTGTTTGTCCCAGTAGATAATTATTTGTTATATCTCGGCTTTGAGTATAAGTAATCCATTTTAAAATTAATGCACGCCATCTATGAAATTTTATAACTATAGTAATAAAATTTATTTCAATCAATTCTACTCACAGTCATAAGACCTGAGAGAAATTATCATATACTCAATTTAAGGGTTTCTTCTTCTATAACAATACTTTTGGGTTCATTTTGATAAAGTACCTTAATGACCATTAGCTAGGGTATCATTTTCTTTTAGTCCTTCCGTTGACTAGTTGGCATGATTACTAATTTGGCATGCCCATAAAGTTAATACAAAAACAATGAATTATGCATATCACAATTAGATCCCCTACTTGGACTTTATGAAGGAATTGACCATTTTTAAGCCATCTTAAAGAGTTACCAATGTACGTGGCCCATGGCAAAGCACATTGCATACCATTATCAATAAGTCTATTATCTTAAATTTCCTTCCTCTCCCTCTCCCTCTCCCTCTCTTTCTCTCCCTCTCTCTCCCTCTCCCTCTCTTTTTCTCTCCCTCTCCCTCTCGTTCTCTTTCTCTCCCTCTCTCATTTCCTTCCCCTCCCTCTCCTCTCCCTCTCTTTCTCTTTTTCTCCCTCTCCCTCTCTATTTCTCTTTCTCTCTCATTTCCTAAACAAGCAAAAAATAAAGTGATTTAAACATCCCCCAAGCAAAAGGGAGAGGGAGAGATACAATGCACTCTCCCTCTCTTTCTCTTTCTATCCCTCTCTCATTTCCTTCCCCTTCCTCTCCCTCTTGCTCTCTTTCTCTCTCATTTCCTCTCCTAAACAAGCAAAAAATAAAGTGATTTAAACATTAAACAAGCAAAAGGGAGAGGGAGAGAGAGAATGCACTCTCCCTCCTTCTCCCTCTCTCATTTCCTCCCCCTCCCTCTCCCTCTCCCTCTATTTCTCTTTCTCTTTCTCTTTCTCTCCCTCTCCCTCTCCCTCTCCCTCTCTTTCTCTCTTACTATCTCATTTCCTTCCCCTCCCTCTCCCTCTCTCCTAAACAAGCAAAAAAGAAAGTGATTCAAACAACAAATAACCAAACCCGTCATGAGAGAGAGAATGCACACACTCTCTCTCACCCTCTCCCTCTCCCTCTAGTTCTCTTTCTCTCCCTCTCTCATTTCCTTCCCATCCCTCTCCCTCTCCCTCTCTTTCTCTTTTTCTTCCTCTCCCTCTCTATCTCTCTTTCTCTCTCATTTCCTAAACAAGCAAAAAATAAAGTGATTTAAACATCCTCCAAGCAAAAGGGAGAGGGAGAGATACAATGCACTCTCCCTCTCTTTCTCTTTCTATCCCTCTCTCATTTCCTTCCCCTCCCTCTCCCTCTCGCTCTCTTTCTCTCTCATTTCCTCTCCTAAACAAGCAAAAAATAAAGTGATTTAAACATTAAACAAGCAAAAGGGAGAGGGAGAGAGAATGCACTCTCCCTCCTTCTCCCTCTCTTTCTCTTTCTCTCCCTCTCTCGTTTCCTCCCCCTCCCTCTCCCTCTCCCTCTCTTTCTCTTTCTCTTTCTCTCCCTCTCTTTCTCTCTTACTCTCTCGTTTCCTCTCCTAAACAAGCAAAAAAGAAAGTAATTTAAACATTAAACAAGCAAAAGGGAGAGAGAGAGAGAGAATGCACTCTCCCTCTCTTTCTCTCCCTCTCCCTCTCCCTCTCCCTCTCCCTCTCTTTCTCTCCCTCTCTCTCCCTCTCCCTCTCCTTCTCTTTCATTTCCTCTCCTAAACAAGCAAAAGAGAACGATTTAAACCTTCAACAAGCAAAAGAAAGAGAGAGGGAGACTCACCAATGAGATATGGCGAGCATGGGGCAGCTTCTCTTTGCAATGAGGGCTCCTCCTCTCCTTCGCAAACAACAGGGGTGGCGGCGGCAGCGGCAGTAGCAGAAGCAAGTCTTCTTCCTCTTCTTTTCTCACAAAGCCTTCGCTCTCTCCCTCGCTCTCGCTCTCAAAAGTCGAAGCAAAAGAAATGAAAACGGCGCTCGGGTTTCAGCCGCGTTTTTTTTCCTGCGACGTCGCCGATAGCGACGCCGATATCCGCCGTCGCTAATCGGTGTCGCTAATTGCCCAATTCCTTGTAGTGCATGTTTACCGCCTCCATCAAATGGACAATGACTATCTAGATAACTTTCTAGAGCCTCATGTGCCATTTTAAAAAGTAATAACTAAGCCTTTGAGGTTGCTTCCAATGTTCTATATTTGGCATGGTAGGGTAGGTTGGTGGCACATAGTGCAAATTGTAGCGTTTCATCTACTTTTTGATGGTGTGCTTTGTTTCATGCAATGAAATGGTGAATGACATAAATGTTTGTCTTGATGAGTGTATAATGCAATGTGTGTCACTTTGAACATGTACTAATTTAAGGATTCACAGAGAGAGAGAGAGAGAGAGAGAGAGAGAGAGAGAGAGAGAGAGAGAGATGATTAACTCTTTATATGTTGTCTTAAACTCCTCGCTACACACAAATGTGTTTTGGGTTCAACTACCTTTGAGTTGATGGTTCTTTTGTTTGGATGTCTATAATATGCAAACAAAAAGATAAATTCCACTAATCAATAAGTAGTCTATATCTTTAAGCAACTACTTTATATTGATTAAAGTATATTGTGAGACAAAATAGACTTGATCTTCATTGGTTTCAAGTATAATATATTTCTTCATGAAAATACTTAAACTAGTAACCATCTTATGGACATTACCTTAAGGTGCACTTTAAGCATGGCGATGGTAATCTGCATGTCTACATGCATGTGTACACAATGAAGATGTGGTCTAATGTGCTAAATTAGACTCTCCAAAAAAAATATTAAAGGATCAAACAAAACCTTAATAACTATTTCATGCAATAACCCTATTATGTCTAGTAGCTAGTGAAACTATATGCACATGGTTGCATCTAAACATGGATACTTTTCATTTTTTGCTTGGTTAATCATACTAGCATTTTTGTCCTTCCAAAAGAGCATTGTTGAGCTCCTCTTTAAGTCCAATCCAAGCAAGCATGCATACGTGTTTGGATGTGTGTGCATGCATGTGTGTGGGCATGCATGCACACAATAGCACACATGCAAGTGCATGCATGCATATGTATGTGCAAGTATGCATTTGATTCTAAAGGAGCACGTGTATTATAAAATGAGACTAGGATTGTGGGTTGGAACATTTTATAATTTTTTATGGAGTTTGACTCCCTTCAACTCCTCCAATGGCTATACACATGTCAGAAATTGATGCCAACATTTTGATGATGTTATTGGTGAATTGAAGTTATTACTTGACATAGATTGTAATGATGATAGTCTCAAATCCTCTCTACCTTGTAAGTTATCCTATTGATACACCTTAGGTGGTGCTTGAATATAGAATCCCCTCCATGCCTTTAAAGTTTATATATACACTTTTAGCTTTACCTATGCCGAATTTGTATTAAGATAGTAATTGTAAGTGCAAGTTGTACTATTTTATACATATGAGAACAATTTGTTAAACTACTTGAAATGCTACAAGACCATCTTATGGATGTGTACACAAATGTGCACATCATGACATATAAAATGGTTAGCATGTTGCACATATGAAATGGTTAATTGCAAACATAAACCTCAAAATGTATTATCTTTTTGCTTCATGTATTCAAGGGATTGGATTGGTGACATATTTTTTATGAAATTGAGAATATATATGTATCTACAGGCATGTGAAATGCCAATAATGTGTGTGAAATTAAAACCTTCGCAGTAAGAAATGCACCTACAGTGTTACATTCTAAAACCCAAGGAAAGGGTGAACTCTACTTCTTAGAATAATAATAAGGGCATCAATCTAGATCTTATAACACAATCAATAAGATGATAATTCATAACATAATGGTTGATCCATTTGATGATCTCTAGTATGATCACCATGGTGATTCGTATTTAGAGTGAGGTAGAAAGAATCAAATAACTCTAGAGTTGTTTTCTAGATTGAACCTCATGTGAGGGAAGTCAAGTGCTTTAGAACTCATATACTTTTCAATGGTGGAAACATGCACATGGCTATCCAACTAAACTTTAGTATGGTTGTTGTTTTGTTGTGATGATAGTGGTTATGGGTGCTCAATCTTACATCTTTTGCATTTTATTTAAATTGATGCGTTCAAGAGTTGTTTAAAATCCATTCTATATTACTAAATTATGAATCTACAATGCCTAACATGATGCACCAATCCTATGTGGAAAATGTAGATTACTCCAAAGATCTTTTGAGCATTTGACATTTTTGTTAAATTAATCAATCAAACCAAAATAATAGGGACTCTCTCTCTCTCTCTCTCTCTCTCTCTCTCTCTCTCTCTCTCTCTCTCTCTCTCTCTCTCTCTCTCTCTCTCTCTCTCTCTCTCTCTCTCTCTCTCTCTCTCTCTCTCTCTCTCTCTCTCTCTGTGTCAAGGGCCATGTCATCGCATTTATATCTTTGCTCATGTTTTTTTTTAAAAAGAGAGGCCACAAAGGTAGCCATGGGCGAGGCCATGATGAAAGCTAGTCTTTAGATGAAACCACTACAAAGCTTGAGAGGTGTCAAGGGCCATGTCATCGCATCTATATCTTTGCTCATGTTTTTTTTTAAAAAGAGAGGCCACAAAGGTAGCCATGGGCAAGGCCATGATGAAAGCTAGTCTTTAGATGAAACCACTACAAAGCTTGAGAGAGAGAGAGAGAGAGAGAGAGAGAGAGAGAGAGAGAGAGAGAGAGAGAGAGAGAGAGTCAACCCTTCCTCAAACCTTTTTCCTAGGCTTGGTTGATCAACAATAACTTATGCATCGAGGTAAGACGAAGGGGTCCATGTTGTGTGATAATAGGTGGATTTGAATTTGACAAAGTTTAGAATGCATTCCATGCAAATGTATTAGCTTTATCCATGTAAAATATGTGTTGTCTAATGTGATTTGTAAGTTAGAATCATGCCAAGGGCACCAACTAGCCATTGTTGAAGATATACTATTAAGGATGATGCATGTGAGCAAAAATTCTAACAACTGAGGAGCTATACCCTATGTGTGCACTTTGTGTGTGTGCGTGTGTGTGATTTGTGCTACATGCAAAGTGGCACACACTTTCATCTTTCTTTGAATTGAATCTAATTTGCGTAGTCCTAAAAGCGATAATCATGCAAGAGTTGTCAAAAAATTTGTAAATGTGTGTGTGTGTGTGTGAGTGAGTGAGTGAGTGAGTGAGTGAGTGAGTGAGTGAGTGAGTGAGTGAGTGAGTGTGTGTGTGTGTGTGTGTGTGTGTGTGTGTGTGTGTGTGTGTGTGTGTGTGTGTGTGTGTGTGTGCGCGCGCGCGTGCGCGCGCGTGTGCCTGCGTGTGCGTGCGTGTGTGTGTGTGTGTGCATGCGTGCGCACAAATGTATGTCTATAAGTCTATATTTGTATGCGTATGTATATATCTATGTACAAATGTGTGTATATGTATGCACATATATCACATTAAGAGTGAGGAAGATATGAGTATGAAGCGTACAAGGTAGGTGTCGTGTGATGCAAAGTTTGTAAATATAATGTGAGCAAAGCAAGCACAATCCATTGTCGTATTTAGATTTCACATCACATTTGAGTTTTTATTGAGGTGAGAGATTGTCTATTAAATGTGAAAACAAAAACTGCACATGCTAGTAGTATGCTAGGTAGGACTAAATGAGACAATGAATCGTTAATTGTTATATAACAAGTTAGATATTTGACAAATTTACAAACACAAAAGTTATATTTGATTCAAAGTTGGGAACCCCTCAAAGGAAGTGCATATGTGGCACAACTCAAATAAACAACAAGAGTGCACACTGGCATTGCCAATGTAACAACATCTTGGATGATTGCCCATATGCATAGTAATTATGATGGCATGCCCTTGCAGGAAATGCTCAAGAGTCCATATTAACCATGCTAAAAAATACATTTTAAGTGGTGATAATAAAGAAAGAAACAAACAAACCACACTATAGACTATTGAATAATGGTGATAACAAACAAACAAACAAACCACACTATACACTACTGGATAATGGTGACAAAGTATGAATGAAAACAACAAAAATGAATATTTAAAAGACATGATGAGCATTAAAACATAATAATGCAAGAAAGAATATCTAAATCTTCATGCTCCACAAGGTAGCCACGCACTTTACCACCCAATTGTGAATCTTCTAGGAACATAACAATGTATTATGTTACATAATGAAGATAGTAAATAAGTACTTTATGTTACTTAGTGAAGATTAAGTCGTGTCTACTTGACCAAATGATTACTATAACTAGCGGACTAAAGTATAGAGGTTCGATGTCCTTTTCTTGCTTGTGACATTTTTCTTCATAAGCAAAATTAGTAACATATGTGAAAGTTATCTTAGATCTACCTATAATGATTGCTAATTTAGAAGTAATGGTCAATAGAGATGATGTTACTACTATTATATGTGGATTTCATAATGAAGTAGACATCTAACTGCTAGGGAAAGGGATGTTTTCCATCTTGCCATAAGAAATAAAGAATTATCATACTTAGATGGATCATCATTAGTCACTACACTTTATACATGTTCATGAGACAACTAACAGATCATACTAACTAGCCAAATGTCCACTAGGATCAAGGTCCACAATAGACTTAAGTTTAAGCCTTATCCATGAGAAGACAAACCTAGTCATTCTATATTCATGTGAGTGTTCACTAGTAACTCAGACTTTTATGTAGATCTTGGTTAACAAGAAAATAACAAGATCATGAGGGTAGAAGGAGATACTCAATGTTAGAATAAACTGCTAACTATAGTTCACATCATTGGCATCATTGAAATGCTCATGCGACTATGCCTTTCTTGCTTTGCATTTTTTCTAAGAAAAGGGAAGCAGCCATGTAGGCGTGTGCTTTGTGCTTCACATGATATGAAGTCATAAGTCATGCACAACAACGTGCAAACATTGGATATAAGTGGTGCCCTTTGTACTTCATGTGATATCACACACATATGCATGCACGCGCACACACACGCATGCGCACACACACACACATGCATGCGCTCACTCACTCACTCACTCACTTGGTGATATGCCTTTTATGCAATATGCCATGGATTGCATTCAACCACTCTCATAGCACATTAATATGTAAAGAAAGTGTGTATTTTCCTAATGCTAAATTCCTATTCCCTACGAATTTTTTAGTGCTAAATCTGTAATTGTGAGCTAATTCTTTGTTTCTTCTTTCCATATCTTTTACTTGTAAATTATGAGGATCTCAACAATCGTTCATTTATTTTGGTGGCCTTACCATAAACTTTGAGCTTTCTTGATCAACAAACTTTGGTGCAAACTTTGAGGTTTACTTTTCATTTTATTTTTTGAGTATGGAAGGTCCATTGACAAAGTTAGTTTTAAAACAAGCAAGATTTATTTGGTATGTGATTGATGACTCAATTTATAGTTTTTCTCATCATGCACACATAAAATATAATCTAGCCACTTTGTTTGCACCTTTGCAAAATAGTAGATAACCTCAAGATTGTACTCAATCTAAATTAAAGCTTTAGAATCTTAAAAGAACTATGAGCATAAGTTTTTCAACCATGTGTAATGAATGTCACATATATCTATCTTCAAGGAAGACATTTGGGACTCCTCTCTACAAGGACACTAGAGCAAACATTAGAAGTAGACTTATTTGAAGAATAATGTGTCAAGTCATGTCCAGTTGGAAATGATGTGCTTGATGCATACTTCCTTTTTTCATGAGTTCATGGCATACTACTTTTTGACCAATTCCATTTTTGCAAATCCTTTAGATCATACTTTGTTAAGGTTATACTAATCCATAAAGATATTGATGAGACATAGTATGTCGCAAATAACTAATGCACTTGTCTACTTGGTGACTAGTTTCTTGAACTAGGGGAATGGCTACCATGAATTGATGCTACATTGACTCCCCCTAAGCATAGGAGACGGTGTACTTGTCATGAAAGAAGATTAGCCCTTTATTTGCACCAAGACATTACACCAACCTAGGCAAAACGTCCTTTTTGTGTGCACGTATGTGTGTACCACCAAGTTTACAAGAATGATATCTATCAACAACAAGGGAGATGTTGATAATTTGTTTCTAATCATGCAACTAGAATGCCACATAAAATTTCAATCTTAAACTTTTTAATAAATGAAATTTGGTGCACATATATAATCTTAATAATGTAAGAGATCATATGCAATTATATATTGCCATTGTGAATCTCATTCAAAAAGGGCAAGTTTGTTCAAAATGTTACTTTAACAAGGACCTCAACCATAAGGTACAAGTACAACTAAGGAAAACTGAAAATACATGTTTTAAAATTATTCATGTAGGACTTGTTGCAACTTTTGAAAGTCGATGATACCTTAGAGTGCATATTATATGCAAAATAAAGCTCACACATGCATTCTTCTTTGTTGGGATAAATATTGGATGGTAAAAGAAGGTGAAAGGTGTTCACGTATAGGTCACATGATTGTGTAGGCTCTCATGTACCAAACAACCAGAGTGCATGCCACCTGCATGCTCAAGTACATAGTTCACCAAAGCTCCATACTCAGAAGTGAAGCTTTTATGGGCAAAATTTGATTTCAAGACTTGTCTTCATGCATCGTATTCACCTTATTGATATACACATAATAAAAAAGAAAGTAAAATGTATTCCATTGCATGGAGTTAGAACACCACCTTGAGAAATGCCACATGACGTATTTTGTTGTATTCTTTATTTTGAGAGCCAGAGTTTACCCCTCTAAAGTCTAATTTACATTGATATTTTCATGTAGGCTCTAAAGTGGATTTTCATGAGCAATATTTTGATCTCGCTTGATTTGAACTACTATGGCATGTGCAAAAGGAGTGGGAATGTGAACAATGCACCATCCTACTATTACACTTTTGAAGTTGGAAAAGGGAGGGGATATTCTGATGATCATTGGTGCCACGGATACATATATGAGCATGGTCCCATGTGATATAAAGAGGGGACATGAGAGTAAAGAAAAGTGCCAACCCCTTGTAAGTTTTGCTATCCCAAAACAAGTTATGAAAAAGTCATTTAAAAAAAAGTATTTTTGGGTGTTTTAGGTTCAAAAACATCCTTAAGCATGGTCGAGCCTTAATGTGTTGAAAATGAGCTTTGGGGGTTTCGTTTTCTCCCATTTTTCCTAACCATTTAACCTTGTCATGATTAGGAGGGCCATTGTAAACCCATATGATGATGTTATGCCTAACAAAGCTATATAATTCTTTATATGTGATAGTATACAAGTGATACAAATCATTAATTGAATATACAAAACATATAATTGAATATACGAGACTTTATAATTCTTCATATATAACATCATACAAGTAATATAAATAATAAATTGAATATAAAAATTTATTTGATAGATATATTTTAAAAGATATCTACCTTAAATAACTACTCTTCTAATTTGAGAGGAGAAGTTGATTTTTTGTTTCACAATGCTTTGAGTTCATGTTTAATCTCTAAATGAAGTCCTTTTCACTAGGGCTTACATGGGATGCAAAGAAATTTCCTATGGTGCAACCATAACGAACGAAAACCTAAAAGAAGAGTTGTAATTATATTAGGTTTTATAAGCATTAAGAGAGATTGATGTTTAACTATATTAGCTTGCCACCACTGCGTACAATCCCTCCCTCCCTTGCCCACATGCTAGACTGGCATCCATCTAAAATTTACACACATATATTTTCCACATGGATGGATGGGTAAATGAGATGTTGTATCGCTCATGGCCAAGAACCAACTTGGGTTTAGAATGTAACAAGTAGTTGCGCCAAGAACTAGACTATCTCATTTTGAGGATGATCTATTCACCTTGTCCTAGTTGTATTAGGTTTAATAAGAATTAAAAAAGATTGTTATTTTGTCATATTAGCTCTCACCATTGCTTAGAAGCCCTTCCTTGCCCTCATGCTAGCATGGAATTATCCATTTGAAACCTATGCATAGATGTTTCCTATGCTGATGGGGTGGCTAGATGGGATGTTGTATCACTTGTTGTCAAGAACCAACTTAGCGTTAGAACATAACAACTAGTTGTTCCAAGGACTAGATTGTCTCACTAGGGATGTCTAAACATAAACTCAAAAGGTAAGATACACATCTTACATATTATATTCTTTACAATTTGGAATGATCAATAGGACCTTGAAAACAATTAATGGCATTTGGTGAGCATATATCATGTTGAACTAAACCTAGTGCCTTCCTAAAGCTCTAAATGAGGTACTGTCATTATGAGCTTAAAGTGTACCATTATCTGTTTTGGTTCTTACTTTTGATCATAACTTGGTATGCTGAGGAATTCATAAGAAGCCTATTTATGCAATTTGGCTTTGTTAAGCTAGCATAGAGAACATTCACAAGTACTTCAAGCAAAATAAATTGTGCCCACGAGGAGTTTTTATTAACACGAGACAATGTTCAATGCATGCCAAGGTGTCCTATGCTTTGTGCATTATGTAGTTCTTGCAAAACTTGCTTACAGATTTTGCCATCAACATACACATGTACTTTGCCCTACTTTAGAAGGTTGAAGCTTGATGTATCCTAAAGTATCTTGCACAGTCTGACAAGATCTAACAAGACCAAAATTTTTCTTGCAAATATGTTTGTCACAAACAAATACACATACTTTCCCTCCTTGAAAAGTAAACCATGTTTGAAGGTGTTTCATCCATTGTCCTTCCCTACGCAACCAACTTATTGGCATCTAGACCACCTATGCTCGAAGCTACATATCTTCTTTTCTACTATCCTTCTCTGTGTAGCCAACTAATGGGCATTCAAACCCCCTATGTGCTTTGTGGCATAACTCTCCTTCTGCACCAAACCCTCTTGACATGAGGATTTGTGTGTCTATATTGCATTCTTAGAGAAAATAAAAGTTAGTAGAGGTTGCTGAAAAAAGATAGCATTGGCTTTTAAGATCCTACTAAGGGCATTGATGACTTTATTCGTTGCTCCCTTGCAATATTTAACCACAAAATACGTTTTTGATAGGTTCATCCCTCCTTCCCTAATGGTCTCGAAGGTCAAGTTGATTATAGAAAGTGATAGTCCGTCGTCTAGACTACAAGTAAGGTGCCATGTAGATAGTGATACCATAGCTTAAGTACGTAGATAATGGCCACTAAATCCTTACCTTATGTGGTATTGGTTTTCCAAACAAGCAACTTAAAAAGCATTAAGTTGGACATGTTGAGATATTGCCTGGCATGATCTCTAGTAATTCTAAGGGCCGTACTTGAATGTGATTTTGAAGGGCCAAGTGCAAGGGTCATGCCTTGGAATTTAAGAATTTCACCAAGAGAAAGAAAGGAAGTGTTGTACAAGCATCCAGAGAAGATTCATGAAGTAGAATGTATAGAAAATTTTAACACGAGGTCCAAGTTAGATCAGAGGGCCTTTGCACATAGAAGGCAAACACTTGCGTTTGTGCAATTTCATTTCATTTTTATATTATGACATCTTCACATAGCAAACTGTGCTTTCATTCGTAACTTTTCCTCTTTTGACACAATTGCAACATGTGACATATCATTCCTATATTACGTAGAAATTGGTGCATTCCACCATATTACTTACCACATCATCGTTGGTTGCTACAAACTCTACTTGATGTCTCATTTTAGACTTGAGGGCCTAAATTTGATGAGATACCCAATATTTTATGTGAAAACTAAGTTTATTGAAGTACATTTAATTTATCTCGATCAAGTCTCAAGGAAGTCTAAGTACAATCACATTATATGTTAGTGAAAAAAGATGGATATAATCTTCAACAAGACATGCCATTCGATAGATATGAAAATTTTAAACGTATTTTGATGGGCAAAGTAGACACAGACAAGGAAGATAGATCAAATTTAGGCATTTTAATTTTAAGTTATAATTACTGAAACCTCGTAGAGGAATCTTAGATTCTTGCAATATGATTGGTTTATTAAGGTGCCAAGACACCCCGCCCATGCCCATGCCCATGCCCACATCCTCGTCCTCGCCCCCGCCCCCGCCCCCGCCCCCACCCCGGCCTTTATGTCATTGGCTAACATCAAGTGTAGTGTCTGTTCTTATGAGTTTAATATCTGAAACCTGGATGTTTGGTTGTTAGGGTTTCCGTAGTTAAAAACCCTAGCACGATAACTGTTTGGGCTGCCTTCTTTGTTGCCTGTCCTTTCGTGTCCATCTTCCTGCCTGTCACTGCAACCTGGCGCTCCATCGCGCATGATTGCCACCGTCACAGTCTGCTCAGACAGGGACAGGAAAGCCGTGCCATGACGGCTCATTCGCAGGTACAGCTCTCCGTTGCGTTACGCGCCCCTTTCCTGCAGCTGTCATTTTATGGAACGATCAGACGATTCATTCTCCGTATCTTCGTTCAATCTTGTTATGGTACGCATCTCGAATGCTTGGTTATCCATCGTCGTTTCTTCTTCCGTTCTTGATTCTCGATTATCATCGTCGTTTCATCTTCTGTTCCTGATGTCTGATCGTAACCATGGGTTTTTCGTCTTCTGGTTCTTGACTTCTGGTCGTAATCATTCCGTTAGCAAGACAAGGCGACTTACTGCTCTTTATTTCTGCAAGTCTGATGCTGTCTCGTCTATCATTCCGTTGATGGATGATGAAAGAGACTAGAGTTGACGATCTGGATGTACTGGTATCACTCCCAAACGCAAGTCTGCAACGTCCATCAGACGATTGGTGAATGGATATGGCAAACACCACTCATTATTGTGGTTATATCAGAAGCAAAATTTATAGCTGGCTTTCAACTTCTCAAGGATTGCTTGTATTATCCTTCACGAATCCCTCTGTCGATGATCGGTCTCTTCCATCTTCCAATCAATAGCACAACTAATCAGTCTCTCATCCCAAGCACATTGTTTGATGTTTCACTGATTGCCTATGCTTCTTGTAAAGCCTCCAATCCCTAACTCTTGCTTTTAAGCAAGATACATCCCTCTCATCCCAAGCACATTGTTTGATATTTTACTGAATGCCTGTAAGGCTGCTTGTAAAGCCTCCAATCCCTAACTCTTGCCTTGCTTTTAAGTAAGATACATTTCTCTCATCCCAAACACATTGTTTGATATTTTACCGAATGCCTGCAAGGCTGCTTGTAAAGCCTCCAATCCCTGATTCTTGCTTTTAAGCAAGATACATCCCTTTCATCCCAAACACATTGTTCGATATTTTACTGAATGCGTGTAAGGCTGCTTGTAAAGCCTCCAATCCCCAACTCTTGCTCTTAAGCAAGATACGAATGTAGTTTGTCAATTCTTCCCTTTTAGCTCAGCTTACCCTTATGGGGATCTTTAGTGAAGTTTCACCTTGTTTGTTTAGAAACTCTCAAAAACTTCCAAAAGTAGACTCTTTCCATGATCCTCTAGGTTGCAAACACTTGCAAACTTGACACTTGCAAAGAAACTCTCAAAAGCTTCTAAAAGTAGACCTTTCCACGGTCACCTAGGTTGCAAATACTTGCAAACTTCACACACATTGCAAGTATTTTTTCGCCCACCCTTTATGGTGGGGGAATGGTTAGCGCAAAGAGTTTCCAACTCTCAAGTTTAAATCAACAAGGGTTTCAAACTTTGGAATCTTGGAATATGCCTTAAAAGGCATCTTGGGATTGTTACTTGATTGTTTGCAAGCGTGATTGCAAATTTGGAGGTTGGTCAATGTGAGAGGTAGACATAGTCACCTTAACGCTTCTAAATTCAAAGCATTTTACCTTAACTTCACTCTTTAATTTACCATTGCTTAGCATCAAGTTTAGGTTTTGAATTTTATCAAAGGTCTATTGTTCCATACATAGCTCTCTTAGTATGTAGAAGGTACATTTTCCAATGGCTTGAAGGGCAACTTGGTTTATGTAAAAGTGTGCGTATGTTTAGGTCGAGTTTGATTCTTAGGGATGGCTTTGTTTTAATTTGCCTCACTCGTATGGGAGTCTTGGCACATGAATAAATCGATCGCATTACAGTGCAAAAAAGGTTAAAAAGCTTGTTAAGTGGTAGAAATTATAGTTGCCCAAAACTTATTGTCATGTGAAGCTTACATGGGAGCATGAAATGTAGAAAGAGTGGAGAAAAAAGATAAAAGACAATAAGAAAGGGCTTAAAGGCAGTTCATAGAGAAATTAGTGAAAGGGAAGGTTAAGCGAGATTTCTTAGTTGTAACGAAGTTTGTGAGGTGTATGTGGAGGTTGGGGGCAATGGCCTAGTTGGTTAGAGCATGAAAGCTATAAGCAAAGGCGTGCTAATTTGATTCTAATGCCCTTGAAGGATTGCTCCCGGCAATAATTTTCTCGCAATGAAAGAAAATTGGTTAGGTCTAATTTTTGATATTTTTTTGTAATAATATCAATATCATACGTATTGTTTCAAACGAATGTAGACATGCAAGATGGAAGAAATTAGATGAATAGCTTTTAGTGGAGTCGATCTTATCAACCATAACTTGGAATATAGTGTAGGATTTGAATTAGATAAATGATTCATGAATAATGAAACATAAATCTTTTGTGCATTGTTTTAAAGAAGTTGAGATGTGTATAACTGGAGAAACAAGATGAATGGCTTTTAATGGAGTGAAGGTTGTATCAACCATAATGTGGAATATGGGGCAAAATCTGAATAAGGCAGATGGTTCATATAATAATGGAACATAAACATCAAAGGCGAATGTAAATAAGGCAAGACACATGGAATGAGATCCTCACGCAACAAGATAGCATAACATGCATGACCCCTTTGAAGAGACAAGCAATGCCAAAGATCAACTTTTATGTTGAAATGCCTCCTAATGAGATGTAAATGGCAGTATGCAGGTTGGTTCGTGTTAAAAAGAACCAAAAGTGATCCATTCAAAGGGAGTATCTTAGAAGTCTTGGAATATTCTCTAAGAAGGTTTTAAATTATTGATGGTTTTTTATTATCTTGATCTAGGTTGGCACTTATGCAGAGTCCTTAGTTGCTTTGTGAGAGGGCAAGCATGCTTGATAAACAAATTCATGCCAAGAACATAGAATTGTGTGTAATAATAAATATTTGCAAATGATTGTAACATCGAGGATTGTTTTTTCACTTACTTATAATAGGGGAAAAATCTTCTTCTTTTCAAATGAGTTTGATGTAAAGACCACATTTGAATTTAAAGCCACAAGGTTGTCTTATTTGTTGGGGTCTTTTTGTTATGGTATCTCATTTAAACATAGAGGTGGTTTTAAATGAAAAAAATTAATAATAAAAAGAGGTATTGTTTGAGTATATATGTACAATTGCATCTAAGTGATGTCATGAGAATCAAGGTCAAAGAAGTAATTTATTTACACATTTTCTTAGGTAGCTAGTAATTATTGGTATACGTAGCTTAAATCTCACTCACATGATAGGCAACAATTGTATTGGTTTTGACTCTCTTTTCCTCTTGCATAGTCATTTCATTTTTGTTCTCATAGAGCTTCAATTACCATGGCCTAAATTATGTTTCCAACCTTTTGATGATTTCACATTTGTGAAGTCCCTTGTCTTAGAAAATAGTAGTCTTAAGGCTCTTTTTTCCTTTTAAACTTATGGTTGCTTGTGCTTGTATATCCATAGTGACCCGTTGCTTAATTTGGTTTACCATTTTTGTGCTCTAGAGCAATGCCTCAAGGTGTACTTTCATGGTGAAACTTTCATGCGTTTTGTTAGTTTATCTAGTGGTTTGTGATTGCCTATCATAGTAGTAGTTCTAACTTAAATGAGGGTTGTAGGTCCACACCATCTTTATCTTAAACTTTCAATTTTTTCTTCTGAATGTTTGGGAATAGAGATCTCTAGCTAGTATTTGTGTTACTAAATAGATAATTCTTTTGTTGTTGAAAGTCCTTATGGTCTTTTAGGTAGTGCGTTCTCTTTCCTTTTTAAGGTACTAAGTGCTTTAAGGAGTAGTCTATCTTAATAGTTGGAGCAATGGGCCATGATTTTACTTGGCCTTTTAAGATCTCCATCCATGCTTTTTTTCTTGTATGTGGAGTGTACCTTTTGTTAGTCGCTGGGGCATCCATGAAGTTTGTCTTATATTTGTTGTAGATATGTTTCTATTGAACCATTTTTTATTCAGAGAGAGCACTTGATGGGTTTTTGTTCTTCAAAGTCGGGGCCTTGCCTTTTTCAAATGTCAAAGCGAATAACTAAATAATTTGAGTATTTGAGTATTTCTTTTTAGAGTTTAAGCAAATAATTTGTTTTAGATTGTGAGATCTTAAAATTTGTCTCAATCATAATTATGTCTCTCCATTGTACTTCATATTGCTAATTAGACTCCTTCCATAGAGCCCCTTACATTGATTTTTTTGGTGCAACCTTAAGATACATCCATTTAATAAAGTAGATGCCTTGTTTTCTAGTGCTTTCAATCCTAATCCATCGTTTGACTCATTTTTGCAAAGAAAGTCTTAGGCTATTTTGTATCTCTTGGACCCTTAACCTCCTACATAAGTTTGAAAATATCCTAAATGAGTGTCCAATTTGCTTTAATGAATGGATATATTGATGTTATGAAGGAAGTGGTAGGAATAATTGTGGTGAAAAAACCACAATTCTTTTACTAAGGCTTATGAAAAGGTTTCAATACTTTTTGAATTTTATTTTCCACCTTATCTATATAATTCATTGGAAACTTGAAGGTCAAGGCAATTTCTCCAGGGTGCTTTAGGTATTTAAAGACTTGTCCTCATCTTAACATCTTGAATCTATATTGCACCATCCATTGCTCATCCTGTGGAAGAAGAGGGAGGAAATTCTCTCTTTCTAATAATAGAGTGAGAGAGAAAGGCAAAGGTGTTTCAGACTTGGAAATAAGTCATTCAAATTTGCATTTTCAACTATTGATAGATTTAGATTATTATATATGAATATTTTTAGTGGGAAATTACATAGTTGAAGTTTGTGGTTAAACATTCTTAAGAGTGGATCATTTATGGTGGAAAAAATAATAATGTAGCTAATATTACCTCATTGATATTCTAAGTTGGAAGCAGTGTCAAATAGTGGCATTTATATATATTGATGTGGAGGTGTTGGTGAAAAGGAGGTGTAGGTGAAAAGCTCAACTATCATCTTGTAAAGGTATAGTTGAATAGGATAATGTAAATGTACCAATAATGAAATTTCATCTTACCTTATCACATGTATCATCCATATCCATGTTGACAAAAAAGAGCTTTCTTATCTCTCTAAACGCTTCGTGTAATGGTAGCAAATGATACATGATAATGTCATGGATGTCTTTCATGGATAAAATTGTGTTATCTTTGTTTAAAATTTTGGCAAAAGACAACTTATAGTCGTTGGATGGAAGATATTGTAAATGGGTAAGCATTTTTATTTCTTTCAAAGACATTCAATGTGATGATGTTAAAGAGATACATATGGGATTGTATTTATTATAAAAATATGGGCAATTGATCCAAATATAAGCAAGAGGTAGATAATATTGCACTTAGCACCACGTGTAATGATAAGGTTTCTACGGGGAATCTTTCAT
The DNA here is from genome assembly GCF_053477565.2 of Lygodium microphyllum. Classification (NCBI taxonomy): domain Eukaryota; kingdom Viridiplantae; phylum Streptophyta; class Polypodiopsida; order Schizaeales; family Lygodiaceae; genus Lygodium; species Lygodium microphyllum. The sequence continues at coordinate 1,608,003 of NC_141151.1, read as the reverse complement.
GAGGAATCACCAAAAGAAAATATAACTTACATAATCTAAAGTGTGGATAAAGAGAAGGCTTTTTGTGAGAGGCGATACATGATGTACAACATGAAGAGTGAATATGCTACTTGAATCAAATTGTAGTTGGACATTATCCATACCAACTATCTCTAATATTAGGTCATTATTCAAATAGATAAATCTAGTCATATTGTAATAGGAGTCAAAACACTCTATGAGAAGTCACATGAAAGGAAGCCCTTGAATTTATAAACCAACATTGAGTATATCACAACAAGGTATCGATTAATTGTCAAGTATTAAGAGAAGTTGTAAATATGAAATTATCATCAGAACCAATTTGCATGATATTAATCTCTTTAGTTTGAATATTAAAATTGTCAGAGATAATGTTGGGATCGTTATTTTTGTCTAATTCTTTATTCTTGCTATTTTTTTTACGCTTTATTCTCGTACCTTTTATGACTCTATGATTAAATATGTCTTGCTTTTTCATGGTAGTGTCAAGTTAATGACGATTTATGACCATGTGACTTACTGCGAGATTATCCATGTGATTGAGAATGAGACTGTTAAGTCTCTTTCATAGAGGTTATTATCGTTGCTATTATTATTGTCTCTAATTGTCAAAGTATGAGAGATGTGAGAAGTGTCGACATTCTTTTTGTCTCATCTCTTCATTTAAGAGTGCATCCTTTACATCTTGCAACTTTTACCCTTCAGTAGGCATGTTTACACATAGCAGTGTGAAATGTATCCCATGATTTAGAGAGTATAACCAAGAGGAGTAAAGAAGAGAGATTATTTTTGAATTTAATTCCTTTTGTGAAGGGAGATGGTTAAGAGGAATGAAACTCATATAAGTAGGTTGACATGGAAGTGCCCTTTATACAAAGTTCCATGAGTTGGTGTAGCTAATACATTTGAGAAATAGGGTTTTACTTGTCATAAACATTGCAAATCTTATTTCATAAGTTTCATGCAAATTGTCCATCATAGAAAACATGATAGAAAATCTACTTAGAGAGAGATAAAATGATCATGGATTTGTATATCTCATTCACTTTAATCCAATCATTTGCATCAATATGTTCGAGCTTGACACCCTTATGTTTTAAAGGTTTAATATGCATTTTCTACACCAAAACTTATTAGGTTTACGCTTTCTAATAGTTGTAGTTGGTGCCATTGAACTTGTCAATATTAAAGATAGAACTATCATTAGATCCACTAGCCATAATGGGACCAAGTAAGTGCATAGAAGAGTAAAACATGCTACTGTAATAACTTGCAAATCAGTCTTAAAACCATTGTCAAATCAAGCTAAAAACAAGGGATATTAACTAAGTAATGAGTCGTCCACAAAGTTGATGTAAAAGATTGTTAAATGGAGGTGATTGCTTGCATAAACAATGTAGTAAATTGTAATTACAACATGTTGAAAATAAAGTATTAACAGTAGAAATCAATACTAAAGAGGGATTATCATTGATACAAGACAAATTGCAACTGTCAAGGAAAAGTTGCAACCAGCAGTGAGTTAATATGCGATTGGCATTGAGAGCTGTCAAAGGATCAATGTGTCAGTATGAGATACATCCCATATGAATAACCATCATGCATAGTGTAGGTCTCACAAGTAACATAAGATACATCCCATATGAATAACCATCATGTATAGTGTAGGTCTCATGAGTAACATAAGATACCAATCAATTGCACAACTCGCTGAGCAATGTAATGGAAGCTCAATACATAGTCATCCAAGATGCTTACATCATTGACAACAATGTGATAGAGATAGGTGTCCACTTAAAAGCAATGTTAGATCAATCCACTAAGCATCAATTGTGTACATAAAGCATGATGGGGACATGTACATGCTACCAAGTTTCAGGGTCTCACTACAAGACCCTCAAGCTCAACTATATAACCAAATGCTCAATGTAATATTCAAGTGTCAATCATAGCTCAATACATAAAGCTTAGTAGCTTTCACTACAACAAAAGTTAAATGTTAGATGAGTAAATAAAGCTCAAAACATCACGTGGAAGGCATTCATATTGTGATGTGTCCGCCCATTCGTTGTCCAGGTACGCTTTTAGCGGTCAATCGAGAAACGAATCTAAGCGTCGCTGTTTGACACTCCCATGGAATATTTCAAATTTTATCACCTAGGCTTTCTCGAATTTGCCTCGCAACGGAACTTTCATGGTCGAACCCACTAGGATCGACCTGAAATTTGGGCTTCTAGTGGCCAATGTCTCCTAACAACATTCTAGCGTTGGATCTTGGACATCCTACTTTATGTAGAGATACCCAAGCCGGAGCAGACCCATGCTACACTTGGTTCAAAGAGAATGGAAAATGAGAGGGATGTGCCGCTCAACCTCTCTACCCGTAGGGCATAGTCTCATTTCGGTCCTCTAAAACGGTATAAGTTGGGTTGTAACTTAACAATACCTAAAGGTTGAACGATGGTAAAATCTTGTGAGAAGCCTCCCAGTTCTCTGGGACTACCTTGCCGTAGAGCAGACCCGTCGGGGGTTTCATCCACACGCTTTCCTTAATAGCTTTAGTTTTTTAATTAAGTCTTATCACATTTATGTGTCACACTTAAAGTCAACTTTATTAATTAAGCCTTTTAGGGAACATGGTTCCTTCGTATAAATTATGGTATAGACACGAAGACAGAGCAAGCAAATCTATTGACAAACAAGTTCAAACAAGTTCCTTAACTTATTTTCAAGTTAATCTTTGTCTCTCGATCATACATGAGAAATTATGTATCCCTTTTGTCCAACAGAAGTGTTCCTTCTGCCATGCAAAAGTAACTGGTTCAAATCACATGGTACCATAAATTTAATCCTTTATCTAGAATAGGATATCCCAATATGCCCAGACGTTGGGAGCCACGGAGGTCTTCAACTCCATTTTAGACTTAACAAGGGGTGTTCAGAGCTCCACTTGACCCGCAAGTTGTCTAGGAGCGAAATATCATTCCCATGGTTGGCCTTTTCACTACTCGACCTTCGGCCCATGGATTGAGCAGTGCCCTCTCAGGTTAATTCGCGGTGCGATCATGGAGGTGATCCACCCGTGCAGTATATTCTTCCTTAATTAAATCCTTTAAGAATCCAGCACAAGGCATTGAGTCTTAATATCATTTTCTAGGAAAATATTCCTTAATCTCTATAGTAACTTATCATCACAAACCCTTGTCATGCATTTACCATAAATCACAAGTACTTGGAACACTCATCCAAATAACAAACTAACAACCAGTTGAATGTAAAAGTATTTAGGATGTTCGATCAACCAACCAAAAAAACTTCGATCAACCAACCAAAAAAACCAATTGTATTATTCATAAATAATGTAAGAATAGTTGCGATAATATTTTCATCATATATTTTCTCTTCTCCTTGGGATCAAAGAGCGATTCTATGTAAAATTTACTCTTGTTTGAACAATTTTTAATTGCGTGATTATGCTATCCATAACCCCTAACTAATTCTTCATTGTAATTGCTCTATCAATGAATAAGCCATATGCAACTAGGTGTAATTAACTTTGCTTAATATATGCACCTTGTAAGCTCGTTCTTTTAAATATGTGAGATGAAATGACCTATACTTGTGCATCATAGCATGGGTCTATATTATCTCATATGAGAATCAAAGCAAGCATTTATCAATTTGGAAATACATTGCTTACAATCAGAATCGCAGTTGGATTGATAGTGATGTCTTTGTTCGAAGCTTCGTTTTTGGTTGTGGGATTGCCTTTTGCACGTGACATTCTTCGCTTGGGGGCCATTGTTCGTAAGTAGACTCAAGAGATTAAGAAGGTGGAATAGATTCGAGATGGGAGAGTGTAAGAGAAGATAGTTAAGTCGAGGATCGAGGTAGAGGGAATTGTGCAGCCTCTTGGGGTAACTTTTCTCTCTTTCTCTCTCTCTAGCTCTCTCTCACAATCTCTTGGAGGGTATCCTCTCTACTTCTCTCTTGCAGCTTCTCGGGGTCTCTTTATGCTCTTGTGTCTCCCCATGTCTAATATTTGTAATGAATTAGAGAATAGGCTTGTGGCTGAGAAGAGGAGCTCTTTGTGGAGGGGGATCTTGGAAAAATCAGTAATCTGATGCTCAAATCATAAATCTAATGGTTCCATTGGCTTCGAAAGGGGGGTAAAACTTCAAGATACTTGTCTCTCAGTTCACTCCTTTTCTCTATTCGAAGTGTTGTCTACTGCTTGTAGACTAGGATCGCGGCGCGTGCGATTTTGCCAGTCACTTTTCTTATTTTTCTTTTTATAAAATCTTCAAAACTAACTAAAATATCAGTCGTCTTTCATTTTAAATGAGAATTTTTTATATCTCTTTTAGGAGGATATCTAAAATATCTAAAATATACTAGTTTTGTCCAAAATCTAATATTTTTGGACCATCCAAACTATACACATTAATACTAGTGATTAATATAGCTCATAAGTCTTGTTCACGTTGTAACTTACGTGAAGGGTGGCTACAGTCCTTAACAATTCGAGAAAAATATCAGATTTACGACTCGATTTTTTAAACATATATTTTTAAGTAAATAAAAATATTTAATTATTAACATTAGTTTTTTTTCCTTTTTTAGATAGTCTTTAGTTAATAATCTTACTAACTTATTAATTGACTAACTAACTTTTAAACTAACCAACTAACTTTTATTGTGTAGAAATATTACACATATTTGCAAGATTCAAGTAGCATACATTCGAGAGCATCCAATCCAAGTAAGCTGCAAAGCTCTTATTATTATAACATACAATGACCATATGAAGCAGTGAATGATAGCCAATGTCAAAAGTCAAAGTTGCAATCTCATCTCAAGAGCATGTAAAAAGCATAACCAATCATGAAAGATCACTTACATAGATTGGCATAATATCGAGAATGCATAGGAAGTGCCCAAGATTAATGAGTATGTGCTTTCTTAGATAAAGTAGTAATCAATCCTACTTATTATATCAATGAAAACCTTTGTAAAATTAAGTAAAATGAGTGCTCAAATCAATCCAATAGTATGCTAAGACATTGACATAGTATCCCCAAGCGATCTGACATCAAATAAACATTTTGGGATTAAGTGACCTCCAAACAATGAGTGAAGGGCTGTCCAAAACTATATTATAGTAAACTGTCATAAATTGTGAGCTTCCAACCGATGCTCAAACTCATGCCAAGGATGTTGGGTATAAAATCAAGTGATTGCCCAAGGCCAGAAGCAAAGCCAGGAGTTGGAGATGAGGTTAGATGAAGCAAATTTGAGCATGAAGGAGAGCAACCTAGCTAGTGCAAATTGCACTTGTTGTCTTAGAAGCCCTATTGGTTGGGATGATGCCAATGGGGCTCAAGGGGATCTCATTGAAGCTCTGGAACATGACTAGACAAGCTAGGAAGTAAGTGAACCATATTACATAACACTTCAGGCTGAGCCATGAAAATTGTGAATTGAAGGTATTCTTCACAACTTGAAGCAATGTTGGGTGATCAAGCTCTTGGGAAAGATGGATTTGATACCATTTGAAGAGAGTGAGCCTTGAAGTGGAAGCACATAGTGGAAGCAAGATCTATGGTGGAAGGAGCAAGAGCAAGGGAGAGAGAGACACAAGATGTGGGAAGTCCAACGATCACAATGTATGACCAGCCTTCCCTTTATTCAAATGCCACTTAAAGTATAAAGAATGAAGTGACAGTGATGGGCGCCTGCTACCTGTAGTATATAGGTGTGCGGGTAACTAATATATGGTGCGGGTACTGTCAATGTAACTAATACACAGGCCGCTAGGCATATGTGCCTTTATTCCCAACACTCTCTATATTACTTTATATTTAATATCCACCTTGGTCACACCTCTTTCCTTTTTGTAATCTATCATCACGTAGGTAAATGATGATTTTGGTCTAATGGAATACCTTGATTGTTCGTTTTCCTTTACGATTTATGATAAAGAACTTGAATATATTGAAAAGAGATAAGTTCTTGCATTGAGAAACATATCGTCCTTTCCCAAAACCTTCATATAGAATGGGTTTCTCATTGTGCAAGTACTTCATGCCTTCAGATGTATCTCTTTATGGTAGTAGGCTATCCACCAAATCTATAAGAATTGAGGATGTAAAGCTTGATGGAATATTTGTCCATGAAAAATGGTTCTTATTGCTACTAGGAACCTCCTACAATCAAGTTTACGAGGCACTCCGCGCTTAGATTCTTGCACCGATAGAATGGCTAGTGCTTCATATTGGTTTTAATAATAATTAGGGCACTAACATTTTAAGGTACACTTCATGTGGCAAGAGTGTTCACACACACACACACACACACACACACACACACACACACTCTCTCTCTCTCTCTCTCTCTCTCTCTCTCTCTCTCTCTCTCTTTCTGTGTGTGTGTGTGTGCAACTTACAATGACTTGTGGGCATCACATATAATATAAAACATATATAATGTTAATAAAATAATAATATTTACTATATATTACAAACGAATAAAGCTTATTATTAATATAATACAATATGGTTTATACAATATATTATTTGATATGTATTATATTGTACATTTTAATAATATAATATCATATAATATGTATTTATTAGTATAATGTGTATATGATTGTATGTTAACACAATATGCTTATAATAATATGTTGCTACATATAACATACAATAAAAATAATACATTTTCAAATAAAAAGTGATGCTTTATAATGCATATAGTAACATAATATTGATATATAATATTCTTAATATAATAAGATAATTCATTAATGTAATGATTGTTTTTTATTTTAAAATAAATATTAAATTTTAATGATTTAGCAATAAGGTTTTGATCAAAACAATTTCAATAAAATATGAACATAAAATGTTTTTAAAATTCCATTTATTATATTAGACTTAGTCATTAATTTTTACTACTAGTATTTTAATCAAAGTGTTTCTTTGTAAGGTAAAATTGAAAATCAATAATCACTATTATAATAAAATGTCACCTTGAAAATAGAATTTATTATAAAGTTAGCTTTATTGGCTTTATGTTCTTGAATAATTCATTCTTAATGTTATCGACTATGTACTTTGAATTATAGTATAATATGCTTAAATTTGTGTGTGTGTAGATGCATATGTTTAGATGTGTGCACTAGCATATGTGTGCTTTATACATGTATGTCCGTTTATGTGGTCTCACAAGTATGTGTTCTCTCATTATTTTTGATTGACACGTATTATTTTCCCTCTTGTTTTTCTTATGCATTGTGTGCGTGTGCATACATATGTGTATATGTGTATGCATGTATATGTATGTACATGTGTTTAAAACGTGTCTATTTTACAGTCTCATAAAAGTGTGCCTTGTTTTCCTCTCATCACATTTATTTTCTCTTCTTTTCCTCGTCTATCATTTTTTTTCACCTCATATGTGTATGTTATGTATGCATGTGTATATTTGTATGTACATTTGTGTATGCATTGTGTAGATATGTACATACATATATTTGTGTGGATATGTGTCTACATGTGTGCATATTTGCAAGTGTATATTTTATAAGTATATCTATTTTTCCTCATCTCCTCTGTGTGTGTGTGTGTGTGTGTGCGCGCGCGCGTGCGCGTGTGTTTTCTCTCATATGCTTAGGTGTGATGAGCATGTTTGCATATGCATGTGTGTTTATATGCATTCATGTACACGTGTTTGCACATGTACATGTGTATATGTGTATGTATGTTTATGCATTTTTATAGTCGATGTGCATTTGTGCATGGCTTTAGACTAAATATATATTGCATGAAAATGTGCAATCATTAAAAACATAAGTTTATCTCATTTATTTAATTAAAAAAGAAATTCAAATCTCTTTTTCAATGTATGTGCATTTTTGGGTATTTTTAAAGTATGTATATGTTGTGTGCACATGTTCAATCACGTATCATTTATGTCTAATTAAAAAAGAAATTCATCTCTCTTGAGAGAGAGAGAGAGAGAGAGAGAGAGAGAGAGAGAGAGAGTCAATATAATCCCCACTCATCCTTTAAGCTCTTTATTTCTTGAATGCTAAACTCATCCTCAAACGTCTTCTCCTTGTGCCATAGGCTTGGGAGTCTTTTGGTTTGTTTGGGATCCCCAAGCCTTTCAAACAATGTATATAAAAGGTTGAAAAATTACTAATAACATTGTAAGATGCTCTAGTGAAATTAATTGAAGAAAGCTTGGATTAACCAAAATCAAGTGAATATTCCATCTAAATGAGCCTCATACAACTATTCTAATGGAAAACAAAGAGCACTTGTATATCATTGATCTAATAACCATGATACTAGAGGTTTCTCCCACTTTACTCATGCATATTATAATGCTTGCATTACCTCCAAGGGCTTGTAACACTAGAAGCATATCTTTAGTTCTCTACAATTCAACCATTATACAACTCTTTTTGATTGATTGCAATTACATTTCGACTTCAAAATGGATCTTAGCCACTTTCATTTGCTATTGCAATTATATGTTATGTACCATGGGACTACCTCTTATGTTACGAGGTGGTCCTCTTTGATTCTAGTGCCTTTAGGCATAGATCTAAAAAACAAGATGATATAGGATGGTTCGGAGGCCTTACCTTGTGTTGACATATGGCTTCTCTACTTTATTATAATGCAAATAGGGTGCATTGTACTATGGGATTGCAATAAGTGAACACATCTCTTGGTTGATAAAAATGGATGGTTGTCACATTTATCCATTGATTGATGGATAAGCCCTTATGATATTTGTAAAGTTACATTGGTGCTGCCTTGTTTTGATTCCGGTGCTAAAACTAATAGTTCTCTCTATTATATATACACAATTCCTATCATTCTATCTCCTCTCAACAATCATGAGCTCATTAGCACAAATGCTTTTCTAACAAGGATGAAGTTTCAAACATATGCACTCTTTTGGTCTCTTTTTCATACATTTTCGATGCCATGTATCACTACACCTTCTCTTCAAACTAAAGGCAATGACAATATTATGTGGCATCCATGGTAAGATCTCGTACCTCCTTTGCTATCTCATGGCTCTATGAAAAATGTATAATATCTTCCAACCTAGTGCTCTAGTTGAGGAACCTTGGGAATGCACAACCTATGCATGAAAAACATATGGTTAACCTAAATAAGGTCTATGAGGTGCATATCTAAGATGATAGCCCTTATTTATGCTTGACATGCTACATCTCCTACCTGGCTCTAGGCCATTATCGCAAGCACTCATACCCATGGTTCACCAACACATGCAGTATGTGTTCCTTGATACTTAAGGCTCTTAAAATAAGCCACTACCACTTATGTTATTGAAATCAAAGCCAACATGAGATTTCTAAAACGAGACAGTTGTCATCATAGGATATTAATGATACAACACATTTGTTGCAAATCATTATTGTTTGCATTTTAGTTTAGACCAAGTATGGTTCCTAAAAACTCCAATTTTTGATAATTTCATATCGGTGACACCTTATATGGTCTATCTTTTGTACTCCTTGGTAATATTTACATTTATGAAAATAAATTCATTTGGCAATACCTCTACTCAATTGATTTTGAAATGTTATTATGGTTACTACTTAGAATTCGGCCTCTCTTGCCATTGCTTTGTTGTCACACACACACGCACACGCACACGCACACGCACACGCACACACACATGCATGCATGCATGTGTGTGCAAATAGAGAAATGCATGGGTGTGAATACATGTGGGCATGCAAGCACATATGAGTGTACACATGCACACATGATTGTCAATCATATATTTGTAACTAACGTTAAAAGTGCAACAATGCTTTGCCAAATCCTTTTCTCAATCTTTCTCTTCTTAAGATTACATTTATCATAAGGCAAAATGTATTGATAACCTTTAATCGCTCATGTAAGGCTATTGGTAGGTTGTGATTCCCGTGATACTCTAGACTTGTATATATTGGGATCCTATCTCTATTTCAACTTTTACCCTAATTATCTTCCATAGTTACATTTATCTTTTTCTCCCTTTTTCACATGGCTAAATGAACCAATCCCACGCCTTATATTTCATCCTTAAAATTTCCATGTAAGTTCACTTGAATGAAAAGTATGGAAATGGAAGATTATATGAATATATTTAAAAATGGGTTTTAGTGGAAAGAAGGGCATGACACTAGGCTCAACTACTAGTCTCAATCCTTTTGCTATGGAAAGGTGTGAAGGCTAGCTTTCACAAGGCGTCTTACATAAAAGTATTATTTTATATCTTGAACATGGTATATCACACTTCAAGTAAGGTTCAACCAAAGAAATGAGATCAAATGCATTTTCCTTTCAATTTGACTGATTACATGACTTTATTTGGACCTTGGATATGAGAATTATAACACAATTTCGAAATGTAATCCAAGGTATCTTTCTAAGAAAATGTGACTACGATAAGTCTCATTTCCATTGAGCTATACTTGATCATACTCTTGAGATGACATTATAGACATATTAGAGATGCTTTCTAAAAGCTTTTCCAAGATGAAAAGTAGCATTGCCTATTAGGTTATAGGCATGCAAAAGATATGTATGTTTTCGTTAAGCTTTAGCAATATGCTTCTAGAATGAAATATACATATATAGGGGACATAAGCCAATCAAAAGCATGCCTTTAAAAATAAATTTTATATTTCTTGGAGAGATTTACAAGGAAAAATGAGTGAAATACTTAAGCTTGAGGGTTTTAGCTAGATAAATACACATAATTGGAAAAAGTTGGATTGGGCTTTCAAACAAAATCTCTCTCTCTCTCTCTCTCTCTCTCTCTCTCTCTCTCTCTCTCTCTCTCACATAATAGTGATGTGTGTTATTGATAATCCTTGGATCTTGCATAGCCACACATCCATGTTCTAAGAACTTTGCATATTTAATACTTAGGGTATTGGTCCTTTTCTCTTTGAAGAATTTGATATACTATTTCCTTAATAGAATTGAGAAATTATATTTAGTTTAGGTTTTACCAAGTTTGGAAGTTCGAAATAATATCACCTTAGATTATTTGTGAAGAGTCAATGATATAGTTGTGGTATAAATCCTACATATCTCATAAAAGGATCCATTTGCTATAATGAGGTGAACTTTGTGTATTATAAACTTTCAAATGTGAATGCATTAACAACTGTTTTGCAACATCCTATTCACTTATATCATTCAATATTGTGTGTATATATGTGAATGTATGCTCAACTAGTGTGACTTTTTCAAATGCGCTAACCAACTTTCTATGTGCTTATTCAATATTTAAAAACCAATGCTACCAACAATAAGGTAACATGATTTCTCAAGCCAATCCACATTCAAACTCTATCTAAAGCATTATAGCATAATATGATCTTGAAAAGACAAAAGAACCAAGTATATACAATGGTGTATATAGGGTCAACATGCTCTTACAATATGAATATAGGGACATATTAGATGAACGCCACATGCTTTATATTATGTATGATGCATGCACATTAAAGTTTAATACACATGACAATGTATGAATGTGGATTCTTGTAATTTGAAATCCAACTATCTTGATGTATTACTCACCTTTATACATCCTATCTTTCTTAGTAATATTCATTCAATTCAATTTCCACTAATGATATGGATCAAATTTTCTTGTCTTGATGTCAACATTATTGCTCTTCTTCAAATGGGCTTTGATTTGGATATATTTTATTAACACTTTGTGAAATTTTATGATGGAAAGGTATAAAGTTGTTGCTCCACTTACATCCAATATAGATCAGACTCTATAGACAAAGTTGTTGCTCCATTTACATCTTGACAGAGATTGAACCATACTTTATACTAGAACAAAGTTTATGGTATGACTTGGAAAGACAATGTTTGCTTCTATCCCATTGAGTATTTTTAATATGGTTGTTGAAACATTCATTTTCTAGTTGCTATCTCACATAAGGTGACCCTACTGAGGAAGCATTCAAAGTGTATATAGATTCCATATGATGATATGTCACTCTTTGGTTTTAGCTACTTGGATATTTCTTAAGTTACATAAGACTGGCATGTTTCTTTGAGAGTGAGTTTGTCTTTTCAAGATAATCAATCATCAGATTCTTCCTTCCTTAAGTGTAAACATGTATGAATTTGTTGGACTCTCTATATAATTATATGAAAGGCACGCTCAAGCGTCATTGAACACTATACAAAACTATCAAGTCCCTCCAATAAAGGAACAATCCTACATGTAATTGCCCATAGGACAATGTGGAAATGTTGCAAGCACATGCATGCTATGATTGGAATGCAATAAATGTTAGTACTAGATTGTCTTGATATGCATTTCATTTGAAGTTAAATCTAGGCACATGCATATATATGCATGCTTGATGCATAGTGCTTGCAGATTTACATTCACATTGAAAACCCAATGTCAACTTTTTCTAGAAATATTGCCACTCCTTTTATCTTCTTCAAATGAAATTTATAGGATGGAGCTGTTTCCTCCTATAGATTGGAAGGGGCAAATGCATTGGCAACTGTGAAGGAAATGCCTTCTTGACTAGAACTAAGATGATGACCAACATGTAGAGCTTTCATGCCATTGAGGCTTCTTAGACCTTTTATTACAAAGACATGCTTTGCTCTCATTTTTCTTACACGTTAGCTTCTAAAATTTCTTACAAGATGTGCCTTGGTGGAAAAGGGATAAGTAAATAAGTGGCATGAATATTTATGCCCTAGGAAATGGAGACTGAACTTTTCCTTGGACTATGCTTGTGATGCAAACCATGAAGGTAATAGATGAAGTAAGGTGAAAACTTGTTAGAATAATGATTCCTATTACCGTTCATGATTGTTTTCCCCTTATTTTGTAGGACTTGTTTGCATTGTATTGATGGAATCACTAATTTAAGAGGGGATGAGTTGAATATATTTGGATGAATCTTGTCATGAGGCTTCTTTATCAATCTTGGGACCTCTAAGAAATGCCATGTCATCATCTCCTTGGAACTTTAGGGAGCACATTGAGCTATCAATTCTTACATTGAAACCCTATCATATGACATGTCATTGGATGGCCATGAAGAAATATAATCCTAGCTTCTAAATTTTGACAAATTTTTAGTTTATATGCTCTAGCTATGTTGGGGATTTTGGCCTTAGCTTAGTAATCCACGACTATGATACTTTTTGAGATACATTTTCTACCTCTTTTACTCCTTAAAGCTAAACTTTATTGTATTACATACTAAGAAAAAGCTCTTGAGAAGTAGGTTGTAAAAGTCAAATGCATGAAAATTTTGAGGTGTTTTGTGAAAAATTTATGTGGCATTTTAGGGAGCCCAATGCATGGGCCAAAAAATCTACCCATTCTTATTTCCAAAGGTTTTATAGGCATCAAGGTTCTGAACAAGAACTTTATTTACTTCTTTGAGTTGTATGTATTAAAAATGTTGAATCATTTTTGTGTATATCTTATTGTTTCTTATCTCTCAATTGTATATCTTGTCAAATTGGACTATTGATTTTGACATTCAATTTTCTCTAAGTTAAGTTTTTTTAATACATTTGTAACTCCCTAAAACGAGCCTGATGTTTACTCTAGTGGTTATAGATAAGTCCATTAAAAAACTTATTAGCCCTCCATGATCGATTTAACTTATTGCACATACTCAAATGATTGGTGCCTAACCTAAACTTCAAGAGATGTAGTACACATGCAATGATATATGGCAATACACATGGCTATGTGATCTTTGAATACAATCAACATGTGTTATTTCAATTTTCCCTTTGGGAAGGGGAAGAGGGTTTTGGGGGGGCACTTTTGGGTCTCTTTATGTATCTTTGGACCCTTTTGACAAGAAAAAAGTGATTGAAAAGAAAAGGAAAGTGGAAAGGGAAAGGGAAACTTCTATAATAAGCCTAATATAATCATCATCACAATCATTAATGGCCTCTAGATAATTAAAAAACATGTGCAAAAAGCCTTTGGAAAGCCCAAATTTCCCTAACAAGAAATTTAATAAGGGATCTCTATTATGATCGAGCAAGCTTATCAAGCAACTTGATAAAGGACCTCATTTGTGAACATGAAAACCCATGGTTTTCCTACTTGAGGAAAGCAAACTTCACCTTACCATCTCACCACATTGTAGGGTGACAATGCATGCAAGCAACATGTTTTTGAAGTCATAAAATAATAGTCCTTGATTAATCACATTTGATGCCCATGAGTGCATCAAAGATTGCTAAGAAGGCACTACCACATGAGATAATTGCATCTAATATCAAGCTAGCAATGTTAACTAGAGTAAGGTGACCTCCTAATGAATATCTATATCAAGAGAATAGTCTTTGAAAAAACTCTATCTATATGATAAAAGGGGGCCTATGATAAAAATAGTGATGCTCCAATCCTTGCCATATGAGCCAATTGTAGTTATCTTTCCATTCTTGTTCCCCAAAACCCAAACCCCAACCCCCATCCCCTTCGAAAAACCACCCCCCCATCTTGGAACCAATTGTAGTTATCTTTCCATTCTTGTTCCACAAAACTCAAACCCCAACCCCAACAACCCCCCCCCCCCCCCCCCCAAAAAAAAAAAGGAAAGAAGATCGAGGAAAAATTTGGACTTGAATTTGGCCCCTCTAAGGATCTCATATGAAAATCTTCATTGTCTTTAAAATGGGGCATCATAAAACTTTAATATATCACCTTTAAATTTGTAAATGATTTTGTATAAAATCCATGTATCACATGTTACATTAATGTATAGAGGAAGGGTTTTTGGACATGGGATGGAAAAGTCCAAAGCTATATGGAAACTAGCCATGATGGCCTTCGTCCACCACTGTAACTTATTTATATATGAAATACCCATTCGCACACGTTTATCATGGTTAGATAGAGCTTATCCCTTCATAAAGATAATTTCCAATGGGTAAAAGGAACCATGTTTGTGCATATGGAAAATGACGTGATCTCTAACAATGTATGGGTTTAATGGGCAACACGATTACTCCCACCCTATCCTTGCTAAGATTTTCTAGGTTGAAGGGTTTGAATGTGGTTTGCTAAATGGTGTAATACTTATTGAGTGTCTTCGTTAAGTGTGATGGGTTGAGCCAAAGAAAAGTCTCAAGACATCCTACTTTAACTTGCCTGCTTAGAGAGGTCCTTAGGAGTTGCACACCCATTATCAACATACCTTGATCATACCATGAGCATAATAACTTTGGTAATTTTAAAAGAAAAAATTGGGAGCTTGATAAGAACACCACTTATTACTCGAGCCAGATTTGCCTTTGCGAGCTTTCAAGTTGTAAAAGCTACCTTTTGTTTTCAAAGCAGTTGGCTTTAATTACATATGCCAAATTTTGTTCCTTTAGTTTTTCTTGTTTATATGAAAAGGAGACAACATTTTAGTAAACAACTTGTATAAGTAGAAAGCATTTGGGTTGACACCAAGTAGATAACATATTGGTAGTCAACTTGTACACATTCTAGTTGGCATGTATTCCGTATTAACTTAATCTCTTTCTATAAGAGTTTCAAACATATATCACATAGAAAGTTACATTTGCCCAAGAATTTGACATTGGCAAGCAAATAACTTGTATATCTATTAGTTTAAGGTTGTCTTGGCTTCTTATTATAAATCTCATTCATCACATAGAAGGGTGTATTTCTCTAATAGTGGTAAGCAAAAAACTTGTACACAAGCTATTGATTTAAAGTCATGTTGGCACCCATTTCTTATTGGCTAGGTGTCTTGATACATATGATGAGTATTTAAACTTATATTAATAGCTTGTTATTTCCCATAAACTTAGTTTGAACAAAAATTAGGAACACATATGCCTCCTTTCTTAGAGAGATCCCTTTCCTTATTTAACTAGTAGAAATAAGAGTCTAATTCCCACCTAAAAGAGATGAGAAGATAGGCATGTCTAGTCACGAGAAATACACAATTACTTCCTCTCATGCCCCATGAAATTACACATCCACTTTTCCTCTCAAATATTTTCAAAGTCTAACCCCCTAATCTGGGCCTCTTGAAGACATATTATATCAACAATGTTTCCCACAAAAATGAGAAACTTATAGTTTCTTTCCCAAATATATCATCAACATTTTCATGTTAGTAATAACTTCTGATTTGGCCTCCTTTAAAGTGTTGTACTACTAGGTGCTAAGTGAGCGCATTCACATAATCCAAGTTTCTAATTTGGCCGCTTTTAAAGTGTTCTACTACTTCTAGGTGCTAAGAGATTGCATACACATAATCCAAGGTGCAAGGATTGTATACCATGGGATAGAATGATGGTACACTTGTGTAGTCCCATATGCTACTAGACAAAAGAAAGGTACATACGCATTTTATAGTGTGGTTCATAGATTGAGGTGGTTTCCCCCTTATATATGTTGGCCATTGTTGTGTGTTAGGAAGAACCACCACATAGGTCACCTCACCCATTGACAAAGACCAAAGAAGCACTTGCTTCCTCTTATACTGTTAATAGATGCAAGGAAAGCCCATGCCTACCAGATTGCATTTATATACTTCTATTACATAAAATACATTTTATTCATAGTAGGAATACCTTTTATACATACAATACAAGTGTATATTCTATGAAATATCTTAGCTATCATACAATTACACATTTGTATGAAAGAATGCCACATATGAAAGAAAGTTTGCTACAAAACTTCCTTTGGGACAAAAACATACTCCTATATAAAATATGATCTCATAAAGAAAGAGAAATCTATGTGTTTAGGATTGCCCATCACTTTAGTCATAGCCTCCACATCACTTTGAACACTTAGTATAATCATGGTGTGGCGCTTATGTGATGTGACTTGAGTGAAAACTATCCTTTTTGACACGTGTTGACATGACATTCCACACTTAGAAGACCATAATGAATCATTAAACTTATCCTCTTGCAATCCCTTTATTAGGAAACACAAGAGCCCACAAAGTCTCTCCTTTAAAACTATAGGAATCCACTATCCTTCTGAAGAATGAAGATATCCAATATCCATAGTAGTTCAATCATGGAGCTTTTCCTAGAGAAATTGTATTTGAGCTTGATCTCCTCTAAAGCACTTGAAATAATCTTCTTCCACAAGAATCATGTAAAAAACTCCTTTTAGGACTTAGGAAAAAGTATAACTCTTGTAGAGGAGATATAGAACTAATTCTATACTTAGGAAATTCCTATGAAGAAATAACGACCTATTGTTATAACTGCAAACTATGCACACCAACTTCTACCACAATAGTATCACAAATTAAACTACACCTCAACATACTGAAAATCCCACTTTGCTCCCAACCATCGTCTTTGCACACTACATTAAGAAACAAAGGATATTGACATTCACCTTCAAGGATTACAGTAGAAACTTGGACCAAATTTACATACACATCTTGTTGCTCATCTCCATTTGACTTTGGATTAATCAATTTCTTAAGACTAATACTATTCACTACAAGTTTAATAATCTCTCCTTACAATGTGTCCAATACCATATTCTGATCCTCTTCTAAATCAAGATGCATTAGTTGTTGCAACCTATTTTATATATTGACTCTTTAGGTAAAAGTCTATGAGTCATAGCCATTCTTAGGTTAGGAATAATGAATTTCATAGGCATAATAATGTCTATCCCATAAATCGAAGTAAATGGTATTAGCCTTGTTGTAACTTTGTATGATATTCTAAAAGACCACAAAGCAAAATTCGATTTAGTATGTGAATCTTTCCCATTTTCATGGACAATCTTCTTAAGCATAAGCAAAAAAAGGCCTTATTGGAAGTTTCTACATGTCCATTCACTTGAAGATGATAGGGTGTAGAGTTTTAATGGAGGATCCCTCTAGGATTTTGTCTTTCCATAGTTTTTACTTCCCAATTAGGGGTTTCATTTAAACTAGGGGTGCCTTCATAGCCATAAAATTGGGTCTACAACAGTGGTTCCTTGCTCTAAGACAACATTACCATAAAAAATCACAAACCTAGACTCAATATAGATAATTGTTTTGGCTTTTGACTCATTTAGGACATCCACTATTCTTTCACTCTTCTCTCTCCTCTTCTTTCTCTCTTGCATACAACTTACATTAATATCAAACCAAGAATGGTGTAAAATAGCTCATGTTTATATTTTTCCTTCTTCTCCAAAGCTTGCATATATGCACATACGTCCTCACTCAAATTGTAGCTCTCATAAGTATATAAGCTAGTATGTAAAAAGAAGAAACCCTACCTAGAGGTTATGCCTTCTTTGTAAGAGGTTTTTGAAGAAAGAGAACGTGTTGGAGGAAAGCAACTAACCAATGCAAAATGTATGGAGGCAAGATGATCCTATGTTCATGCTTTTTCTGTGCACACGTTCATCCTTGCTCTTCGTACACTTTTGTTTGCAATTTTTTTAGAGAAAGGAAAAGTGAGTCATTTTTGAAGTTCACTCCTTGACAAATTCAAGAAGTGCTTTTCCTTATCATCACTAACAATTCTATTGGACACCCACATTTGGTTATAATATTAGAATAAAGTGATTAGTGACATTAGCAACGTTATTGTCTATTAGCTTCAATCCATTTTGTATAATAATCATTGTATACTAAGATATGCATGTTCTTTGTTTGATGAGATGTTGGTTTAATTGACCCAACAAAGTCAATTTCCTATTTTTGAATAGCTTCTAAAGGCAATATAGGGTGCTCTTGCATTTGGTCCCTTGCTTGTGGTTGATTTTCCACAAACCTATGTGCAATGCTTTCCTTGTAGTAATTTCCCCTAAGAAATGAACTCCTACTACTTTTGCATGGGATTCTTGCAAAACTGAAGCTTGCTTGTGTTCAATAACAAACCTTCTCAAGTGATCAATGCCTCTCCTATAAAAAAACTCCCATGACATCCTAAAAATTTTTGCTTCTCAAAGACGGCCTTCTCCCTTAATCCCTTGAGAAGGATGATGGCATAGCTCCATCCACAAGGAAACTCAACTAAGAAAAATGGTAAATAATTCATTAAAATATTTTAAAAGTAAAAATAAAAAAGCAAATAAATGATAGAAATTTAGGAGAAGGTCCTTAAACATGAAAGATATTAGAATAAATGGATAAAAATTCAATAATTAAAAATTGTATTAAAAAAATGGTTGATAGCACGAGGATAGCCTTGGTGCCACCCATTGCATCTTAAATCAATTAAGCATAAGATGAATCATTCTTTTGATACCATGGTGTTTCTATTGCTACCACCTATACAATTATGTGCTTTATTTGTGGCCAAGGTATAGGAGATTTGGGTGCCTCGATTCATTGTTACAATACTACTATACATGAAAGCTTAAATAATGGTTGTCAAAACAAACTCCATCCTGTAAGACCATACAATATAATTGCCTTTTATAAGCTCAGCACCAAACAATTTGCATAATCTATAATGTTCTTAACATGATTGCAACTGCAAAATCAACAAACCAAGGGTATCCAAAGTGCCCAATTGAGATGTCGAGCTCCATACGAGATGGTATCCAGTACATGCCTTGGTTATGTGGCATAATTTTTCTCATTGGCACATTAGGTGACGACATGGAGGATGCCTCAATGATTTTATAGCTACCCACTCTTAGTTATGGCACATTCATTGTAGCTTTATATCCTTTTATGGACATTCAAGGATGAAGCATCAAGGTATTATGGAAACCTAAGTGCTCAATATAAGGGAACTTATGTAGCTCTATCAAAAGCATTCCTAGAAAAATTTAGGCAAAAAGGGTTCCAAGATCAGTTAGTTCTTCAATTGGATTATTTATCTCAAGGGATGATTGAGAGTGTGGAACATTATTTTGAGTGTATCGAAAAAATCATATGAAAGATGAATCCACCCACCCAAAAGTGAAAATTTGTAGATGGTCTTAACCTAGACATGCATCAACATGTGAGCTTGCAAAGGCATGCTATGTTGGCAGAAGCAAAAAGCCATGCTAGATAGTGGGAAGAAATGCAACTTAATCAACAACGATAAAAGAACTTATTCAACGAGCCTCGGATGGATTATCCTAGTACTTCAAGTGGAGGTCCTAAGAACATCTCCTACGTGACCATTTCATTAAATTCAACCACAAATTCTAATGTGGAAAATGTACATTTGAATCCTTATATCTTGGTTTCTGTCTACATGATGCAAATGAGAATGTTGTTGATGCCTCAAACTCAATCTGCACTAGACTAAACCAAGTAGTGGACATAATCACAAAGTCTCTAGGAAAATTAAAAGAGGAGATAATGCGTGTGGAACAAGCACCATTAAAAATAAATTTATTTAGTAATGACACAAGCTACCAATACACAACAACCTTTAGTAGTTTCGACTGCCAATCTGCCTTGATCAAACATCTAGTGTGGTAAATGTCATGGGTATGGTCATGTGGCTATGGAGACTTTGATGTCCTCGAGGATAATGCCAACATTATGCACCTTTTGCCTAAACATAGGGCATTTGGATAGAAATTGTTGGTGCATAAGATAAGTCAAGAGCAACAACAAGAATAGGGAATGCAAACAAATTACAATTATATAGATAGAAATACTACTAATTACGAGAGGACCACCTAACCAACCATTTAGGCCATGCAATATGCCTATGTAAGGAAGAGCTCTAGTGTCCTAAAATAACTATAATAGTGATTGGAATCATGAAAGAAATTATCATTTCATGAGATAGAACAAAAAATTCCATAATATAAGGAGGTCGAATGGATAATAATGGCTAGAGGACCAGTAATTTGTTATCGATGCTAACAAGAAGGTCACATAGCTACATACTATCCAAATGCATGCAAGAATTAGGACTATAAGCCTCTTTGTAGGAAGTGTAGTAGTGAAGGGCATTATGAAGACAATTATCCCAAGCGGGATGATAACATGCTTAATAATAAGGTAAACAAGTCTCTAATGATCCCTTAAATTCATCCACAAACTTAGTGTAGGTAGAACAAAAGAGCAAGAGTGTAGAATTAAGTCAAAATTCCTACCTCATAGGGGGACTTTTAAGTCTAACCCCATTATTGGTGTCATCACTAGACCACAAGAGCAAAAACAAAGAGAGAAAGGTCTAGAGGAAGAGAGTCCGCAACCAAAAGGAGCTACAATAGAAAAATATAAAGATGTAGATCCTAATGTAGAGTTACCTAAATCAAACTCTCCTCGACATTCTTTTGATAATCCAAAGGTAGGAGATGAAGTGGTTAGTGAAATGGATAAGGAATCTAATAGCAAATTCTATGATTTGAAATTAGAGAGGACCAATAATGAAGGCCTTTGTGCTGGCACAACACCTAGTAGGAACAGAAAAAGTAGAAGCGAATGTAGCACATCAACCCCACAAAGTTGAACAAATAGGTATTGGTGAATACGCTATTGATTTCTCATCCAATGATGATTCTAACAGTGATATTACCCATTGGTTATCTACATTGGAAGATACAACCCTATACTCTTTAATAAATTTAGTAAGGGAAGATAAATATTCCAATACTTCAAGACACAATGATAATGAATCAAATGATTCGTTTATGGAAACATACCTTGAATTTATTGTGAATAAGGAGAGAAGTGACCTTAAGGATGAATTTTTATATATAATGGATTGGAAATATGTTTCATTGATGATATAGAAGAGGAGGTGGTGAATGAAACACTGACACATCAGATCTAGAGAAATATTGATAAACCCTTTAGCAAGTATGGAGGAAGTTGATGTTGATAAGAATGATTATGATGAACCCAAAAATAGTGTATGTACTAGATTTCCTTGCAAGATAGATTCTATGCCTTTTGGATTCAAATGACGTCCACTTGTAGCTAAAAGGATTTACTATCACCAACTGAAAAAGAAGGAAAGGGATATAAGAAACAAGGACAATTGCAAACCTTTACAAGCATTGAAGTTACCTAATGATAAGGATGTCCCATCTCTAGCATGGAATTGATATGTACATACTACAAATGCATGACATGATACCTACGAATGTATGATTAAAGAATTAAATGAGGAATTAGAAAGAGATCGAGAATCAGTGGTGATTATTGTAAATGAAGCGATGAAGAAAAGTTTTGAGCTACAAAAGGAGAAGTCAAATTTCAATTTAGGGAGAGGCACTATCTAGAAGAAAATTCACTTCTAAAGATGTATTTAGAGGAGTAAGAATCTAAATTAAATAGTGATGCTTTACAAATGGAACAACCCTCATCCACATGTAATAAATATTCAATCAAACATGAGCAAATTGATAATTATTGGAAGGAAGAAAAGCCTTTGTTCTCTTGTCGAATTGGAGTTCAAGTGAAAAGTCCTACTAGTGCTCCTTAGTTATATTAGTCCCTTAAGTGCTCTCTTGATAATAATTGAAAAACGCACTTGCATTTTGAGAGGTAGATGGATGGATATTATAGAAGCTACATTCACTCAATTAAGACTTACATGTAGGACATTCACAAGGATGTGATCCCTCATCCATAGAAAATTGTAATCAATTTTACTATTTATGGAGATGGATTTTAACCACAAATTAGATGGTTTGAACCATTGGCACCTAATAAATTTACAAAGCGTAAACGAGTCATTCATTACCTAGGCTATCAAATCCAAGTGAAGAAGATGAGGTTTTGCACTCATTCATCCTCAAGCTTAGAGGTAACCAATTGTCCTTGAGCTCAAGTGATCAAGAATATTTGGAAATATTACATCATTATAATCAAATGTTACATGTGTAACATCCATGTCAACTAGAGTAGATACTATTTGCAATTGGTTCCATGAAAACCTCATTCATGTAAAATCCAATAGGGGTTCAAAAGCCACTATTTGTTGCATGAGTACAAATCCAAAAAGATCTACATGAAGATCTTTTCTTAATGTATCAAGATAGAAATTGCTGTGATGATGTTCAAAAGAATCTAACTATTGTACTTTACAAGGTTTTCCCCTTGGTCCATTCTCTAAATGTGGTAGATGAAGTCCTTGAAGCAAGTGCAAGGCAAAATCTGCTTGAAAATGTTTTGATGGACGTATCAGAAGATGTGCCGTGCCTATGGTTAAACCTTGCAAAATAGCCTCTATATATGTTGGGAAGTCAAAAGTGGAGATGATTAAGATAGACATGGTAGAGGGGAAATATTTGAATTTAGGCACACAATTGGAACTCCATGATCAAGAAACATTTGGAGAAGTATTGTGAGCACATGTTGGGGGATTTTTTTTGGTCATACAAGGATCTTAAGTGTATTGAGCTTTGCTAGCGTTAGATTAATCTAGAACTAGGTATAAAACTTGTATGCTAAGGTCATGAAGAACAAATCCTATGTAAGTGGAATTAGTAAAAGTTGAAATTACTAAGCTTCTAAATATTGGATTTATTTATCCTATTGTGTATAGTGAATGAGCATATCCCATTGTGGTATAGTAGCCAAAGAAGAATATCAAGAAGATATGCATTTGTGTTGATTATTGGAAACTTAATAGTAAAACATGAAAAGATCACTTCCTTTGTGATTCATGGATCAAGTGCTTGATAAGGTTGTGGGCTATAAACTACATTCATTCATGGATGCTATGAACTATATTCATTTATGGAAGGGTGGTTTAGTAGTTATAGTCAAGTGCTTGTTCATCCTAATGATCAATCTAATACTACTTTCACTATGGAATGGGGCATGCCTGCTTACAAAGAAACGCCTTTTGGTTTGTGCAACACATATGCAACCAAAGGGTTATGATTGCAGCCTATCAAGATTTTCTTTGACAATGGATGGAAGTGTTTCTAGATGACTTTTGTATTTATGGGACAACAAAAGAAATGCCTCATTTATTGTTACAAGTAATTCAATGTAGTGAAGAAGCAGGTATCTCATTGTGTAGAAATTACACAGTGTAGTGGATATAATTTGAGCAAGGAGTAGAGAACATACAACAAATATGAGAAGAATAGAAGCTACTTCAATTTTTTAAAAATTGATACAAATATGGCTTTGTCCACCTATGCACTTCCACTGTGAAGCTTTAGATAGATGATAGGAAAAGAGCTTAAGGGTAGCTAAAAGAACTCTGACTGAGTGAAAGACAAATTGAAAATGGCTTTGGAGGGGTCTTACTTTTATATCTTGAGAAGGTAGTCTAGTTAGCATGTTCGACCATATTATGAACTTTTCCTAGTTGGCCAAGGAATATTTGAGGGAATATTCCCTTTACTATTGGGTTGGGGGTGTTGTGCTTGGACCCTTGTAGGGGGCTGTTGGAACCCTTGAGGCCTCCTAGCCCCACAGACCACTTCCATGTCTCTCAAACCCCAAAATAGGGGTTCTTGATAACTCCCACACCCTGTAAATCGATGCATTGTGCCTTGAGTTGCTTCTAGTATAACTACTCTATCTAACCCAAAGACTGGATCCACAAAGATTACCTTTTTGCCATTCGATCACATGAACCTCATCTAACATATAAGTTAGGACCCACCAACCAATATTCAACTGTGCTCACACATGGCTTCTCCTTGTTATGGCTTGTATTCCACCATATATTTGCCATTTTATACCTTGGTACTAGTATACATGTAGAACTAGCATATGTAAAGTGACTTAAAATATCATATGAAGTTTTTACTTGACATTTAGGTGCCTTCCTGACGTTCAGGAGATTGTATCTTTTGAGATCCTGCGTGACAAGTAATGCTATCTTCTTCAGGACAACACTAGATTTTGGTCGCTCATATCTGGTTCTATTATTGTGTATTTGTGTCGTGAATATTTACAATGTCTATTTCAAGTTATCTGATTAGGAGTGGTCATGGTGACAGAGAACTGTGTGATAGTTTTCAGGACAGTAGTTCTGTGTTGATGAATGCAAATGTAGTTCGTGTTTGCATAGTGTTCCTGAAGAATAAATTTATGAAATGGTTGTAAATCATGTCAGGGAGAGTAACATAGTTGTTTCACGCAGTTTGATGTTTTCTACATTTTTTGTTATGGTCTTGATAGGCAATAACACTTTGGCGATCTTGCTGGTTTCGTGGGAAACATTCTCATGATTTAGGCATCAGGCAGCCTGGAACCAATTTTTTCATAATGAAAGCTTCAAGATCTTTCATGAATTCAAGGTGTTTTTGCATTTTCAGCCATTTTTCTACACTGCTACAAGTTGCAGGTATTAGGATATCCCTGCATAAGAAATACCCTGCAATCAAATTGTTTGAAGGAGGATATCTTGAAGTCCTTGTTCTTGAAGAATTCAATCTCTTCAAAAGTTCTCAATGCTGTGGATTCGAGGCAGATTATTCAAGTTTTATCTTTCTTCTTGAAGATATTATTTTCAATTATGGTTGAAATTTTAGATCTATGATTATTTTGGGAGTTTCAAGATGGAATCATCATATCAAGATATCAAGACAATATATTCATAGAGAAAGAAGGTTATGAAGTTCAAAAGATGGAAAATTCTAATTTGCAATTTTTAGGACAGCATATTGTTATGAACACTTATCTCTGTACCTAAATGGGCTATAATATTAATGATAGTGCATGCCTATAGCCAATTATGATGTTTTTTGTAAGTATGAATGGCATTCCTCAAAATTATATGCAGTTTATGGTTGTTCTTTTATTCAAAAAGTGGTATGCTGCATTATGGATATTTCAAGAGTCCTCAAACTCAGACTTGCTAGTGCCAGAATGGAGAAATCTCAAGATGTCTTGAATTTTTGGGTGTAACTAGAATTGAAGGGAGTTTCAGCTTGATAACCTGAACTAAAGAATTTCAGGCAGTTACCTGAACTTTGTAGGAATTTCAGGCAGTCACTTGAACTATTGTAGGAATTTCAAGCAGTCACCTATATTGCAGGAATTTCAGACTAGTTACTTGAATTATTGTAGGATGGAAATGACAGCCATAACCTGAATTGTAGGAAAGATGGGAGGAAGCTTGATAAACTTGAGAAGTTTGGTCAATAAATGAGTTTTTAGGAAGTTTCAAGAAGTACCTATAAAGGAGTATTTCAGGTAGCTTGAACTGCTATAATTGCAGAAGTACCCTGAGTATTATAGGCTGAAGACCTATTACTTTATCATTATAGAAGGAGGTTGGATCAAAGCAAAGTGGATTCTTTTTCAAACTATAGAAATGCTTCATTATGGGTAAATCCAAGAAGAAGGAAAAGAGATGCAAGGCCTACTTTGAGCATGGGCATAGTTCCAAATGCTATCCATATGTCCATGAGTCTTGTGAAAGCTGGAAGTCATGCAAATATTTCTGCATGTTTGATCTATGTTAGTAGTTCAATGGCATTCATGAGAAATTCTCTTTAGCAACCAAGAAGGGTTCCAGTTCAAGACTGGATAGAGCATGGGAAAATCTGACTTCTTTTGAGAATGTCCTTGATGATGCTTATGAATGGCATTACCACCATGAAGGCCAGAAGGTTAAGTCTTGCTCAAGTTTGAAGCAGGTTCAAAGATTTCTTAGAGCAGTTGAGAAGCTCAAGGAGCAGTATTATGATGTTTTGGCTTTGGATCAGGATTCAAGTTCAAGTGATGATGATGATTGCTATCCTTTACCTATGGTTTTGCCAGAGATTGAGGCTGAGGGAGTTAGAGAGGACAAGAGCCAAAGCAGCCAAGAATCCTCCAGTGCCCCAAACCCAACATAGGAGCTTACCAATGGGAGAGTAGAGCATCACACACCTTGCATTGCCAACTTGAAGGTATTTTCCATATTTTGGTCTTTAGCACATTGTCATAATCAATCTCGAATTAGGAAGTTGATCAGTCTAGTGATCAAGAATATCAGTTACCTATTCAAGAAGATGTTGTTGTCATGGATGACAAGCATAAGGCTAATGTTTTTCTGAATGATGCTATTGTGGATGATTTTCTTAGTTCTCTTACTAGTTTTGAGGAAGATTATGCAGCCATGGAGTTAGATTTCACTGAAGAGGTTTTACAAGTACTTGAAATGCCACTACCTGTAGCACAAAATCCATCATTTTAGGATGTTTTTTTGCAGGATAAATATATTTACAACATGCTGAATACTATTCTAGGTCATATCACTATTCAACCTAAAGGAATTCAACAAGTTACTACTGCTGTAAACTCTCAAGTTAATTGCATGTATGAGCAGTTTTTAGGATAACAAGTGGTCATTTTTCAGCTAGTTTTTGGGCAGCAAATGAATAGTTTTCAGCAATGTCCAGGTTTATAACAGCAGGCTGAAAGTTAGGAATTGCAGAGATCCCTCGGTTTGTGTGGTTTCCACGATGATCTAAATGAGTTATGCTTCTTCTTTTCTCTTCTAGATTCTTCCTAGCTAACCCTACTTGTTCTTCTATCTCCTTTCTTCTCTTTTCTTGTCTCATTTTTTCCTTGATCTTGTCTATGGCTCCATCTAATAAGTCTTTTTCTTCTTCTTGCCTATCATCTTCTTCTATCTCATCCCATATTTTCATAATTCTCTCCTTCAACTCTCTTTCTAGCTTATCATCATTGAACTTTGAGTGATTGGTCGGTTGTTAGGGTCGAGGTGTTCAAAGATCTAGGTTGAGCTCATCCTCGCCCTTTTGTTCTTCCTCGATTTGTTGGGGTAGAGGTGTTCTAAGATCAAGTAGGGTTAGCCAGGAAGAAGCTAGAAGAGAAAAGAAGAAGAGCAATAAGAAGCTAGATAAAATTGAAGAAGAAAAGGGAGAGGATGAGCTCAGCACAAATCTTAGAACACCTCTACCCCAACAAATCGAGGAAGAATAGAAGGGTAGCCTAGATCTTGGAACACGTTGACCCTAACAACCAAAGAATCATTAAAAGTTCAATGATGATAAGCTAGAAAGAGAGTTAAATGAGAGAATTTTGAAAATATGGGATGAGATAGAAGAAAATGATGAGCAAGAAGAAGAAAAAGACTTATTAGATGGGTCCATAGAGAAGATCAAGGAAAAAATGAGATAAGAAAAGAGAAGAAAGGAGATAGAAGAACAAGTAGGGTTAGCTAGGAAGAAGCTAGAAGAGAAAAGAAGAAGAGCAAAAGGAAGTTAGAGAAAATAGAAGAAGAAAAGGGAGAGGATGAGCTCAGCACAAATCTTAGCACACCTCTACCCCAACAAATCGAGGAAGACCACAAGGGCAAGGATGAGCTCAGCCTAGATTTTGGAACACCTCAACCCTAACAACCAACCAATCACTCAAAGTTCATTGATGATAAGCTAGAAAGAGAGTTGAAGGAGAGAACTATGAAAATATGGGATGAGATAGAAGAAGATGACAGGCAAGAAGAAGAATAAGACTTATTAGATGGGGCCATAGAGAAGATCAAGGAAAAAATGAGACAAGAGAAGAGAAGAAAGGAGATAGAAGAACAAGTAGGGTTAGCTAGGAAGAAACTGGAAGAGAAAAGAAGAAGAACGATAGGAAGTTAGAGAAAATAGAAGAAGAAAAGGGAGAGGATGAGCTCAGCACAAATCTTAGAACACCTCTACCACAACAAATCAAGGAAGAACAGAAGGGCGAGGATGAGCTTAGCCTAGATCTTGGAACACCTCAACCCTAACAACCACCCAATCACTCAAAATTCAATGATGATGAGCTAGAAAGAGAGTTGGAGAGAATTATGAAAATATGGGATGAGACAAAAAAAGAAAAGAAAGGAGATTGAAGAACAAGTAGGGTTAGGAAGAAGCTAGAAGAGAAAAGAAGAAGAGCAATAGGAAGCTAGAGAAAATAGAAGAAGAAAAGGGAGAGGATGAGCTCGTCACAAATCTTAGAACAACTCTACCCCAAAAAATGGAGGAAGAACAGAAGGGTGAGGATGAGCTAAGCCTAGATCTTGGAACACCTCGACCCTAACAACCAAACAATCACTCAAAGTTCAATGATGATAAACTAGAAAGAGAGTTGGAGAGAATTATGAAAATATGGGATAAGATAGAAGAAGATGATAGGCAAGAAGAAGAAAAAAACTTATTAGATGGAGCCATAGACAATATCAAGGAAAAAATAAGACAAGAAAAGAGAAGAAAGGAGATAGAAGAACAAGTAGGGTTAGCTAGGAAGAAGCTAGAAGAGAAAAGAAAAAGAGCAATAGGAAGTTAGAGAAAATAAAAGAAGAAAAGGGAGAGAATGAGCTCAGCACAAATCTTAGAACACCTCTACTCCAACAAATGGAGGAAGAACATAAGGGTGAGGATGAGCTCAGCCTAGATCTTCGAACATCTTGCGACCCTAACAACCAAGCAATCACTCAAAGTTCAATGATGATAAGCTAGAAAGAAAGTTGAAGGAGAGAGTTATGAAAATATGGGATGAGATAGAAGATGATAGGCAAGAAGAAGAAAAAGACATATTAGATGGGGCCATAGAGAAGATCAAGGAAAAAATGAGACAAGAGAATAGAAGAAAGGAGATAGAAGAAAAAGTAGGTTTAGCTAGGAAGAAGCTAGAAGAGAAAAGAAGAAGAGCATTAGGAAGTTAGAGAAAATAGAAGAAGAAAAGGGAGAGGATGAGCTCAACACAAATCTTAGAACACCTGTACCACAAAAAATCGAGGAAGAACAGAAAGGCGAGGATGAGCTAAGCCTAGATCTTGGAACACCTCAACCCTAACAACCAACCAATCACTCAAAGTTCAATGATGTTGTATCATCTATTCTTTCATTGTTTGGAAAGAATGCAATTGGTTTTGTTGGTTGATTGAACAACATCCTAAATGCTTTTACATTCAACTGGTTGTTAGTTGTTGTTTGGATGATTATTCCAAGTGCTTGTGATTTATGGTAAATGCATGGCAAGGGTTTGTGATGACAAGTTGCCATGGGAATAAAGGGATGTTTTCTTGGAAAATGATATTAGGGCTGAATGCCTTGTTTGTGCTTGATTCTTAAAGAATTTAATTAAGGAAGGATATTTTGCATGGATGGATCACCTCCATGATCACACCGTCGATTAACCCAAAGAGGGCACTACTCGATTCATAGACCGAAGGTCGAGTTGTGAAATGGCCAACCATGGAATGATGTTTCGCTCCTAGATAGCTTGTGGGTTAGTTGGAGCTCTGGATACCCCTTGCTAGGTCTAGAATGGAGTTGAGGACCTCCATGGCCCCCAACGTCTAGGTATGTTGGAAAATCCTATTCTAGATAAAGGATTGAGTTTGTGGTGCCATGAGATTTGGACCAGTTCCTTATGCAGGGCAGAAGAGGTACTTTTGTTGGACAGAAGGGATACATAATTTCTCATGTGGGCACGAGACAAAGATTAACTTCAAGATAAGTTAAGGAACTTGTTTGGACTTGTTTGTCAAATAGATTG
This sequence comes from Lygodium microphyllum, assembly GCF_053477565.2. Taxonomy (NCBI): domain Eukaryota; kingdom Viridiplantae; phylum Streptophyta; class Polypodiopsida; order Schizaeales; family Lygodiaceae; genus Lygodium; species Lygodium microphyllum. The sequence continues at coordinate 1,577,564 of NC_141151.1, read as the reverse complement.
TTTGCTCTATTTTCGTGTTTGTGCTATAAGTTATGCAAACGAACCATGTTTCCTAAAAGGCTTAATTAATGAAGCTGATTTTAAGTGTCACATATAAATGTGGTAGGACCTAATTAGAAAACTAAAGCTATTAAGGGAAACGGGTGGGCGAAACCCCTGACAGGTCCGTCCTACGGCAGGGTAGTGCCAGAGAACTGGGAGGCTTCTCATAATATTTTATTGTTGTTCGACCTTTAGGTATTGTTAGGATAGAACCCGATTCATGCCGTTTTAGGGGACCGAAATGGGACTATGCCCTACGGGTAGAGAGGTTGAGCGGCGCATCCCTCTCGTTTCCCATTCTCTTTGAACCAAGTATGGCATGGGTCTACTTCGGCTTGGATATCTCTGCGTAAAGTAGGATGTCCAGGATTCGACGCTAGAATGCTGATAGGAGACCTTGGTCACTAGAAGCTCAAATTTCAGGTCGATCCTAGTGGATTCTCGACTGTGAATGTCCTATTGTAAGGTGGATTCGGGAAACCCTAGATGATAAAACTCAAAACATTCCATGGGAGTATTGGGGAACGACGCTTAGATTCGTTTCTCGATAGACCGCTAAAAGCGTGCCTGGATAGCGAATGGGCGGGCACCTCACAAGAGGATGAGCTCAGCAGGGAGAAGAGAGTTAAAAGATATCGCAGGGATATTATGAATAGTCAGTCTTCTACTTACAGCATCGGTAACAACATTTTCTTTTCCAGGTTGATATTCTATGAGTGGATGAAAACTTTGAATAAAAGCAGCCCATTTAATGTGTCGGTAAGATATTTGTGGTTGACCAAGGAGATGTTTAATGCTTTGTTGGTCATTTTTTATCATGAATTTAGATCCCATTAAATAGTGTTTCCATTGACGTAAAGCTTGTACTACAGCTAGCAATTCCTTATCATAAGTAGAATACTTAAGTTCGGAAGGTTTGAGTTTGCAGCTAGAGTAGGCTATGGGATGAGAATCTTGCATAAGGAATGCACCTATTCCAGATCCACTAGCATCACTGACTATTAGGAAAAATTGTCTATTGAAGTCAGGTAATTGCAATACAGGAGCATGAGTTAAAGCATGTTTCAGTAAATCAAAGGACTTTTGTTGATTGTCGGACCAATGATACACAATGCATTTCTTTAATAGTTTTGTCAAAAGTAATGCAAGCAATGAAAAATTTCTCACAAATTTTCTATAAAAGCTAGCAAGATCTAAGAAAGAACGTAATTCGTGCACATTTTTAGGTATGGGCAAATTCAAAATTGCTTTTATCTTTTTAGGGTCAACTCTAATACCTTCAGATGAAACAATATGTCCTAGATATTCAATTTGTGTTTGGAAAAATTCACTCTTTTCTGGATTAGAATATAATTGATTCTCTTTCAATAATTTGAAAACCAAAGATAAATGTTCATAATGCTCGTTCTCATTCCTACTGAAAACCAATATGTCATCAAAGAAAACAATGACACAATGCTGATGCTTCAAAATATGTGATTCATCATACGACTGAATGTGGCTGGTGCATTAGTTAAACCAAAAGGCATAACAAGGAATTCATAGTGTCCAAATTGTGTTCTAAATGTAGTTTTGAATATATCAGATGTATCCAATCTTACTTAACGGTATCCAGATTTAAGATCTATCTTGCTAAATATTGTTGATCCTTGTAGTTTGTCCATAAGATCATCTACCCTAGGAATCAGATATCTATTCTTAACAGTGATATTATTTAGGGCACGATAATCAATGCACATCCTATAGGTATTTTTTTTCTTCTTCACTAATAAGACAGGTGCACCAAATGGAGAACTACTAGGTCTAATGAGTCCTCGGGTTAACAATTCTTCAACTTGGGCTTGAATTTATTTCTGTTCAATTTGGTTATGTCTATATGGTGCTTTAGATGGTGGTTGTGATCCAGGAATTAGGTTTATTTTGTGATCTTCGAGACGTATAGTTGGTAATCCAGGTGGTAAGTCAGCAAAACAATCTTCAAATTGTGAAAGAAATTGTGTGTGCTTAGGATGCACTTGATTTTCTTTAGCTTCAATTTCATTCACCCATATTAAATAAGATTTGCTACCATTTCGTAATGCGCGTTTAGCCTATGTATGACCAAGCAATGGAAAATTATTGAAAATGCGCATACCATGCAATGTGATTTCTTTCCCATTAGAATGAATCTTCATTGAATGCATGGAATAATCTATATCAGGATTGTATCGATGACGCCAAGGCATTCCTAAGATAATGTCACTAGATTGCAAAGACACAACTAAGAAATTTCTACGTTCAACATAATCACCAATTTTAATTTCTAAGTCATGCACTTCTTGTGTTCCATTGTATCTAGTGCCTAAGAATGCAGCCTTGATGCGGTAATGAGTAGAAATAGTATGTAAATTCAATTCTTTGACCAATTTTGTAGAAATAAAGTTGTGTGTGCTCCCATCATCATGTAAAACAATTTTTTCTTTACCATACACAAGACATTTCATCGTTAATAAATAATGAGGATTTGGCATACCTGGTAAAGTATCTGAAGTAGTACCGATATTGTCATCGTCTTCCGTAAAATCCGGCATTTCTTCATGTTCTTCATCTTCTGTCGCTCCCAAATAATTGATGTGTACAGTTGGATTTTTGGATTGATAATTCGCCGGTAGGTGTCTAGGTTAATGACATTTGTAACAGACTATGGGTTTGGCTTTAGATACATTATTGGTAATAGCGGGAAGTTTGGGAATGTTGGGATTTTGCTGGAAAGGTGGGTTAGGGTTTGGATTTGTGCTTGATGGTAAAGCAAGTGGTCGTGTCCAAGATTTACGAAATGAAGATGGAAAGAATGGTTTTGATTGAATCTTCAAAAATTTGAATTGAATTGTTTTGAACCAAAGTTACCATTAGTTTGAAATTGTTGTGGTTGCTTCTCTCGTCCTCGAATTTTGTCTTTAGTATCATGGGCCAAGGAAATTGCATCTTCGAGAGTCGTTGGCTTGAACATGTTGACCTCCGCATAAAAATGTCCAAGTAAGCCAGACATAAACTTGCGTTTACGGGTTGCCTCAAGTACTTCTTCAAGCATTCGAAGTTGCAATAAAGCATTTAAAAAATGCTCGGTATATTGTGAAATAGGCTCACGATCCCTTTGTTGCTGAAGATCCCATTGTTTGATTGCTTTTTCGTAAAATTGGGGTGGAAGGAAATTTTGCAAAAATTTCTTTTGGAAAGTCTCCCAAGTAGTAGGACAATCAATGCTCTTACGGACAACAGTCCACTATAGGGATGCTTTGTCCACTAGATGATTACTGACACACTTAATTTTGTCTTTCTTAGCATATTGTTCTTCATGGAAATAATAATCAAATTGATTGATAAAAGTAAGTACAATCTTTCCATCGCGTGACCCATTGAAAGTACAAAATTTGAAATTTCTTTTACTTATCTTTGTTTCTTTTCGAATAGATTGCACTTCAAGTGTTGCATCAATCGTACGTCGTATAAGATCTTTAGATTGCGGTCCATCTTGGTTGGCTGTAGATCGTTGCAGATTGGCCAATTGAACTTGCAAAGTTTGACGTTCTCTTCGTTCCTCTTGAAGCTGCATCATAATCAAATCCAATTTTTGCTCCATCGTTGGTTTGGGTAGGTCACCTTCAACCATAAAATCTTCCATGGTTTGATCGGACATCCTCAAAATTCCAAAAGACCTCACATACTTGAAATCTTGTTAGCGGGACGAGCATAGCTCAAAGTCGGGTTTACAAGGCTTTAAAAAAAAAGAAAGCTTTTGTAATATTTCTTCTTTGTGGATGCAGAATTTGATATCACAGTTGTCTTTCAAGAAGATAATTAGTGCATGCAGACTGCGTGTTGCAAACTGTTTGCTAGAATTTGGCTCTGTCAGTCCATAGGTGTGAACAAGGGTGTAATGAAGGAGACCTAGGAGAGAGAAGGAGAGAAGGGAGAGACTGCAGAGAGGAGAGAGAAAGGAAAGAAGATGAGGGAAGAAGAGAGAGAAAGACTAGTTGAAGAGAGAGAAAGACAAGAAGAGGAGAGAGAAATGGCTGGCAGCCATGGAAGGACATGGAAGAAGGTGAAGAAGGTGAAAGGATAGATGTATATTTATCAAATGGTACCCTAACCAGGTCCTTGTACACCTTAAATACCCCATCCGTATAATTGGGTATTCGCATGTGCTATCCCCGTGTTAACCCCATGTAAGACCCTCTAATCCCATTCTTTACATTCCATCCCGACTCGGAAGGTTTTTGCCCTTAAATACAAAAAGAGGACGTATTGGCATGGCTGGGTTGGGGGGGTGGGGAGGGGGGGAATCTTGTGGAACGGTGGCCTATGAGCATGTATGCATTGTGAGCATGAGGGAAGAAGGTAACTCGGTACAAAGATAGGCACCAATTCCAAACAAGAAGGGCTGGACAACACCGGACACCATGCTGTCCCGAACATGCATGTAGTGGAAAACTAATCATAACTTGCCATGGGCAACTCCAAACGAGACATTTCGCATGCCAAAACGAAGCTCGTTGAGCGTACTTTCAGTCCATGTAGGTCATGCATGGGTGCAATTAATGCATGCCCAAAACTGTTCGAAAACAAATGGCTATCTACTGCAAAGCATGCCCAAATCGAGTTGTCCTTCAGCCAAGGTTGCCGCCTCAAGGTGAGGGGACTGCACCGAGGGAGTGCTGATATAGATAGAGTTTTTCTTTAACCCCAAGGATCAAATGGATAACCTGGATGGTAAGCATCACTAGCATACAGGTCATCCATGCAAGCGTGGGTCTCTGCACTGCCACTGGGGTCAAATGGAAAGTGGTTATCCTTTCCATGCATTGGGTTACCATCCACAAGTAAAGCTAGAATGGTCAGAACCACTAGCTGCTACATCGAGTCTGCCATAAGCATCATATGATTAAGCTCGGTTTGCGCTTGGATGTTGTCAACAACAACGGGGTTGCATAAGCTAAAAAGTTTACTGCATTAGCCCCTAAGTGTTGCATATTCATGGACCCTGCATTCTTAGTGATGTCCAAGCATTAAAATTGCAGGTCTATGGACTGAAGGGGCTCCCGCATGGGGTCATGATCATCCAAATCCACATGCTGCCCATAATCTAGGTGCCATGCAACAGGGCATTTCTCTCTCCTCCCTCTATCTACCTCTATACCCCTTTCTTTCAAGACCCTAAGCCCACCTACACCCCTTCACTTCAATGTCCAGGTGGAAAACTACCGAAGTACAAGATGGGTTTGCCCATCCCTCATTTGTCCCTTTCATTCACCTACTTTCCTCCCCCAACTCTTATCCTCCTCTACCAATTGCATTCCCTTCATTTTTTATTCCCCTTACTTTATTGCATGTGGCAACTGATATTACAAACAACATATAAGTTTTCCTTCGAACAAATTTAAAAAAACATTTTTTTAAATTATGATGTTAACATCTAAAAAACACAAAAACATTAAGAACATACAATAAAAATGGTTTTTTCTAGGCTCTAGAGTCCAACCTCTTTGCTACATGATTCCCTTATTGGCCTTACCTACTCAGCAAAGTTTTCTATCCACCTCCTTACCCACATTAATGATTGTCTATTCCCCCTCTTGCTTTTCCCCTTATTCTTAATCTCTGTGGACACATAATGCATCCACATTGACCTTTGAAATAAGGATTAAAACAATTACCATAGCAACATATCCTGCATAAAAATTTAAGGGTGCCCTTTGGAGCAACATGATGAAGGAAATCATTATTTCTTTTCCCTATTGGGATGGAGAAAGTTGTTCTTGTGATGCCTTGGTGAAAATCAAACCCTATCTTTTGGAGACTATACAAGTTTTTCAGTGTGGGAGTATTTGAGGCAGGAGTTCCCTTACTCTGGTGGTCGTGGATTTGGAGTCCCATACCCTACCATGGCTTCTCCTTCTTCTTCTTCTTCTTCTTCTTCTTTTCCTCCTCCTCCCCTCCACCTCTTCTCTCTCCTTCTCCCTCCACCTCTTTTTCCTTCCACCCCTCCTTCTCCCTCCACTCCTCCTTCTTCCTCTTCCTTCTGGAGCCCCTCTTCTCCCATTGCCCTGTCAGCTACTCTCACCCGCCCCCACCCGTTGTAGATGACACCGCCGTTGGAGGACGTTGGCTCCTCAACGCCTGCAGCCCATCCTCAACGCTTGCAGCCTGCCCTCAACGCCTGCAGCCTTCCCTTCGCCGCCCTCGGCCTCCACGCGCCGCCCTCGACCTCCACACAGCGCCCCCACCCTCTTTTCCGCTGCCCCCATCTCTCCTCCCTTCTCCTCCCCCCTCCTCCCCCTCCTCCCTCCTCCTCCTCCTCCCCCTCCCCCTCCTCCCCCTCCTCCCTCCTCCTCCTCCTCCTCCCACCTAACTACCCTAACAGGTTAGGCCCATTAACCTTAGTTTAGTTAAATCAACCTTAGTTTAGTTAAATTCACCTTAGTTTAGTTAACTTAACCTTAGTTTAGTTAAATTAACCTTAATCTAGTTAAATTAACCTTACTCGAGTTACATTAACCCTAATCTAGTTAACCCTAACCTAACTAGACTTAGGTTAACCTTAACCCTAACCTAACTAGACTTAGGTTAACCCTAACCCTAACCTACCTAGACTCAAGTTAACCTTAACCCTAACCTAACTAGACTTAGATTAACCCTAACCCTAACCTAACTAGACTTAGGTCTACTAACCTGACTATAGTTAGTTAATTAACCTACCTCAGGTTAGTCCCCACCCTACTAACTAACCCTAGGTTTGTTAGCCTAACCTAGGTTAGTTAGAACAGACTTAGCCTACCCTAACTAACCTAGACTCACCCAGACTAACCTAGTCCCCCTTGACTAACCTGACTTGACTTAGTCTAACTTACCTAACTTACCCAGCCTAACATGACTTAGTTGACTTGATTTGACCCTACTTACCAAACAAACATGATTTCCATGCTTTAATTGATTTAGTTAATTTATAAATTCATTTCAACTCAAAAAAAATTCTAAAAATTTCCCTCTATTTCTACAAATTTTTGGAAAATTTGTCAAGTGGAAATTTCCATAACCAAAATTTAAAAAAAAATAAATATTTAACAATTTCTTCAAAATTACCTAAAAAATGCAAAAAATTCATTTAAAATTAGTAAAAAATACAACAAAATTCTAAAAAAATCTAAAAAATTCCACCCACCTCCGCTGACCTTTTTCCACTAATTTTTCACTTTAAAATGTTTTCATACAAGGCACCAATATTCTTTGAAAAAACAAAACAGAATAAACATACAACTCACGTCCTTATTTTCATAATATAAATTGTGGATATTTCCTAAATGGCTGCCATTTTATTTTTTCCTTCATTACATATTTAATTCTTATTCCTTTTGAAAAAAAAAAAAACTACATACCATTTATTAACAAACACAAACAGAAAAAAAACACATAAAATAAACAAACCAACACACATAATAAAATAAATTAATCCAACCACATTATAAAACCAAAACAAATACACCTAAAATATCACCCTTACACACTCCAAACTTAAAAAAAAACATAATAAAAAATTTCAAAATAAAAATACAAATACATTAAAAATTATCAAACCCACTAAGGTGTTGTCTTTGTTGTTCAGTCAGAGGTCTTTGCTTTTGTTTGACTGGATTCATTGCTTTTGGGGGACTCTTCCGTGCGCCTTCCGGCCATTGCATACATACCCCTTCTAGGTATTTATTTTGTGAGCTTTATTTATTTTCATTTTCCCTTAATCACAATTAATTGTTCAAATGAACTATCTATTCACCCACATTTTCCACGTGCATTCGCGCTAAACACACAATTTAATAATTTAACAATCAACCAGCTATTTACTTTGCACGCACTACATGCGCTTAAGAGGCACTTTAATTTGTAATAAAAATGAACGAGCCATCACAAGAGCACGCGCTGGCAAAAAAGCGCTCCACATCACTCTTAATTTTTAATTAAGGAATTTGCATTTAGAGACCCAGTCTGGGAATCGTAGTCCAAGTTGTGATAAAGTACCATTTCACCATAATAATTTGTAATTAAAATTTTAAGAAGGAACCGTCGTTTTCTTATTAAGGTTTATTACCTAATAAAATGTCACCCATTGTTAATAATTTCTTAAAATGAACCCTCCATTAAAATAATTCCCCCTCATTGCACTTCTTTTTTCCCATTTTTAATAAACACACTTCGTGGGATGGGCGCGTAAAAGTCTTTTAGTTGACATTGATGGTCCAAGTTATGGTCAAGTCTTGATGTACATTTTTATGGTAGTCTGATTTGTCTATGTGTTACGATTACGGGTACCGTGTGTAGTTCTTTCTTTATTGCCTGATACGGGGATTTGGGTGCTTGAATGTTGCATTGCATGAAGCTTTCGGTCGCATATGTGTAGAGGTCATGTCGAAATTTTTCTAGGATGTGTATTGTCTGGGGTGGTAAATGGATTAGTTACGTCTATGTAAGTATGTGTGTCCCTCTTTTTGGATTGATTTCTTTTTTATAGCCCTTTGGGTGTTTTGCAGGCATTCTTTGTGACTGTCTGTGTTGTGGTGTGTGTGTTTTCCATATGAATGGCGCCTCATGCTCCTTCCCTATCCAGTATGTCCCACTTGTTAGTCGAGTTTACTCTTCCCTACTCACTTTTGAGCCTCTCATGAAGGCCGAACTTGCGACTTTCGTAGCTAGAAGATCCATCCATGTGTGATGAGTTCCTTGCCTCATACAACAAGAAGTTGGGATTGGTCCATGGTACTTCCATGATACTGACACCCCAAGGGTTAGGGAAGGCTCTGTCTCTTCCCTACAAAGGAGAGCCCTTTGTTACAGCTCGACAGCTATTCTCTACTGATGAGATTTGGAAGCTATTACAGAAATAGACCAAGGAGATTCTGGATGTCAAGAAAGTGATCAACACTTCAGGAGTTTCCTTTTCCATGATCACTGATCTTGTGTGGAAGTCGGTCTGCCAGTTTCTCCAAGACAAATTTATGCCTGCAAAAACACCATCCCATTACTTGTCCAAAGAGCTCTTTACAGCTTCAAGGATGGTGTTAAAAGGAGTAGCTATTGATTGGAGCACTTACCTACTCACCAAGATGGATCAACATTTCGTCAAAGTAACCAGGGGCAATGTCACAAATGTCACCTATGGATCCTACCTGTCTGCCTTCTTGACCTACTCATGTTTAAAGAAGAGTGTGCCTCCACCTCCTCCATCTGATCCATACCTCCCCCTCCACCTTTAGAAGAGTCAGAACCAATTGATATAGAGGATCTGGATTCTCCTCCTCCCCTAGTCATTCAGCGCAAATGCTTGAAGCGGGTGGCAGATAAAGCTCCTTCAATTCTTCCTTCTGTTACAATTCCTACTATATCTCGCAGTGACCTCCCTGCTTATCTCACATGTAATAACCTGTTCAGAGCACATAGAGAGGGTTCCTTGGACATATCAGTCCCCTCACTGAACAGTCTAGTATCGAGAGATGCCATTCCATTCCTATGTAAAGACACCCATAGTTCAATTGAACTTTCAGCAGCCTGTGTTCAACAGCTGTATGCTTCCTTTTATAAAGACTTGATGCAGTCCAAAGACTAGTTGCATAAGGCAACATCCGAGTTAGCCTCTGCTAAAGACACATTAGCAGATCTGTTTAAGCAGATGGAGCAACAAACCCAAATGATTGAGACCCAAAGAGAAGAGATATCTTCTTTGAAGATTCAGTTAACAGAAGCTCAATCAGAGGTCACTAGAATTCCAGAGGAGAAGGAGAGGATATCCAAAGAAGCACAAGAGTTTCAAACTCTTTTAGATGTAAAACTTTCAGCCTTACAGACTGCTAATGACACCGTGGAATCACAAGCTTCCCAAATCAAGCAGTTGTAAGACCAACTGGCGCAGTCACGGTCTGTTCCTCCAAGTTCTAATGTTCCACTGATTCCTTCTCTCTCACAACAGGACTTGGCAGTTCTCTAGAGACAGACTACCTTGTGTCCTCTATTCCAAGATAAAGTGGAAAGATTGGAGTCGAGGATGGATCTGCTATGGTCTACATTTGAGCATTTCTAGAAATATGTTCCTCTGGACCATTCTTTCTTTGTCCACTATCAATTGTGCAAGTTGGCCTTTTACATGAAGCTTTCAACGATGGATCTTCCTCTTCCAAAGGATGGTTGGAGTGGGGCTTGGTCTCCTGAGTTGCTGACAGAAGTGGTTCGTATGGTGTTTGAAGATTCTGTCACGACAGATACCATGTTGCTGTCATATATGTATCTACGGGGAGACTTGTTGATTCCAGATGAAGTAGATATGGCCTGGTATGTGGGAGACGTCGTTTTACAAGCTGTTTTGTATGTCAACTATTTGGAGTTGCGAATAGATGACATGTTCCAGAGTTACTCCTCAAAAGTGGCTACTTGCCCTGATAATTCCTGGCACCCCATGATTGATTCTGTGGTCCTGAATCAATGACAAAACACAACTTCTACCTATGTACAGAGCACTAACCAACTGAGGGTGGATCTCTTAGCTCACCTTTCCAAAAATAATCAATTTGATTCAACCTTTTTTTATGCATATTAGAGAATATCTATCTTAGGTCCCTTTGTTCCTAGCCTACTGTATTACCAACAAATGGCTCACCGTTATGATACCTATCTGTCTCTCTATCAAACCAATTCAACAACAATCTTACCCCTTATTTTCCAACCTCAATCTTTTCCTCAAATTCCAATATTTACATGTTGCTCTTTTATTGAAGATAGAGTATTTTCCCCTTCTCCACCATGCCCTTCTCCATCCGTCCATGTATCTTTTTCCTTTCCTATTTATCAATTAACACCCTTCCTAACTGATTCCCTAAAATTTTCAGTCACTCCTTCTTTAACCTATTCCTCCTTTTATGATTTTGCCTACCCATCTCTTTATCCACTTTTACTTATTCCACTTCCATCTCCTGCCACTTCTATCTCTCAACCCCCTTAGTTGGTTAGTGAATATGAAGGGTTTGATCAGCAGATTTCCAGACGAAGAGGATGGAGCTCGACTGATTCTCTTACGGGACCTCAGATAAACTGGCCAATAATTCTAGGAGATTGGACAAGTGCCAGTCAAGCATACCAGAACTACCTTCATTTTGCTCACCAATATTCACAATCTCTGGATCCTTCGGTGAGATTGACATCTCATTTTGCTTGGTATCTAGCATACATGCATAGGCATTTCCATAATGATCAAAAGGCCATTCCAAAACTTTGTCTGAATGTCAATGGGAACATTGACTCCCACCAGTTGGATGTCCTGTATTTTCATGCCCTATGTCTCCCTAGTAGATACCTTGTCTTGCTAGAAAGGATGTGCTGCTTGCAGTTCTTTCAAAATCCTCCAAAGACATTTGTAGATGAATCCTTCTCCATGGATCACTTTCGAAACCACCAAGCCTTCAAAAGGGATCATCTTCATTGATACCTTTGTAATGTATCTTGGATGATTCTTAATGATATATATCTCTTTTTGGAGGTGTCATTCAGATGGTTGTGTTAGTGTTTGTGTATGTGTTGTATTAATTGTATGTGATGAGTTCGTGCTGATTGCGAATAACTTGTTCAAGAGCTCTTTTCAAAAGATTGCTGGTGGAAGAAAAGCCTATGGTCGAAAGCTAAAGAGAACCTCTTATATCCTTTACAAATTTGTTATGGTTTTAAAACTGATTAATTAGATGAGTTAATGAATAATGGAAGTTTTTCTTTAGTAGTTTTTTCTATCAAATACAGGTGACAAGTTGGGGTCGTGTTTTGGCAAGATTATTGAAGATCTGAAGGAAGATACAATTGAGCTCTTTAGTGAACTTATATTCTTCTTTTCCTTAGGTCGCAAGGACGCTTCCTTTCTAAGTGTGGGGATATGTTGAGAGTGGAAAAAGACTGAATTTTTGACTGATTTTTGTTGTTTTTGAGGTCTGAATGATTGATTTTTGATGGACTTAAAGTGATGTATGGTTGTTAATGGAAGTATTTGAGAGTGTTTTGGATGATATTGATTATGTTTTGGAAGTTCATGATGATTCTCAGTGGAGATATGAATTTTTGAGATGTTATGATAGGTTTTGTTGAGGTTCTGATTGGTTCTATATACCTTCTGTATAGCTTCTATTTTGTTTTGATTGTCTTTTGTATGAAGCATGAATTGATGATTGATGAAGATTGAGATCCTTTGAAAGCTTATTGAATAGTTTTTGATAGTTTGGAATGGTTTGAGTATGAGTTATGAGGTTCTGATGACCTTCTGTAACCCTTTGTAGAGCCTCTATCTCTGCTCTATCTCTGCTCTGTCTCTGTACTGTAACTGTACTGTAGCTGTTCTGGTGTTGTACTGTGATTGTTCTATAGACCTTTTGTAAGTGTTATGTAGGATGTATGTGTGACTTTGGGAAAGTTTTCTAACCTTTGGAAAGGATGAATCTAAGTTTAAAAGATTTAAAACAAGTGGAAGAAGTAGCTTCTGAAGATTGAAGAGAAGACTAAGTGATAGTGATAGTAGTGAGCTGTGAAAAGACATTGTAGTGGCTCTGGTGACTCTTCATATCAAGCATACCTCTTGGGAGGTGCATCCACGACCTAAGAAGGATTATTGAGGGTTATTATGAGAGCATTGTAGTGAGGAGATGATGTATTATTGAGAGAGAGAGAGAGAGAGAGAGAGAGAGAGAGAGAGAGAGAGAGAGAGAGAGAGAGAGAGAGAGAGAGAGAGAGAGAGAGAGAGAGAGAGAGAGAGAGAGATAGTCAATTCTATCAAAACAGTGTAATTGTATGCGAGAGATTGAGAGAGAGAACTATAAAGACATTGAAGATGAATAATATGTGATTGATTTCCATTCAAAGATGGTGTATTCCTTTGTGTTCTTGTTCTATTGAAGAATTTTATGAAGATGTTGAAGATTATGGTTGATTCTATCAAATCCGTGGGAGAAATCTACTATGATGATGCATGAAAAATTGCTGTTTTCTTTGATTTGATGATCAAAAGAATGAAATAAAAGCTTGTTGATGTTACAAGATATATTTTATTGCAAGAGAATTCCCTTTTCCTTGGTGTTCCTCTTGGGGCTCCAAGGATGAAGGAGAGGACGATGGCGATGATGACGATTATGATGATGGTGGAGGTGGCGATGACAAAGGGCAACCTGGCGGATAGCACGATGGCGGACAGCTCTCTCTTCTCTCCCCTCCCCCAAGCTTGGGGAGGGGGTGGTCTTATAGGACTAAGGGGGGGAGGGATAGCCACTCATATGTCGGGCTGCATGCCACCTCCCCATGCCCTCCACAACTCATGCTTTTCTCACACTCCCTCTCCCTGCCATGCATCGGTTGAGGGGAGGGGGCTAATAAAAAAAAAATGCACAAAATTTAACCATTATCCATTTTGCCTTTTCCTGTGAAGGGTGTTCCTACGTGGAACTACGGGTTTCAAGCCTCGGCTCTCGTGCTCCATGCGGGCTAGAGTTTATTGACGTGCGCGCGGGGTAAACACTTAACCACCAACATTTTACTATGTGGGAGATTACTTTGTGTTGCATTTTTGCACGGGGTGTGCGAGGTTTAGGGTCGACTAATATTTTATGCGGAAATATTACACTTGCACATTCACTCACACACTCATTAACTCTCATTAACTCACTCATTCTCTATTATAAGCCCACTCACTATCTTAAGCATTCATTCACTTGTTCTCTCTCATATATTATCATTTACTTACTCACTTTTTCTCTCTCATAACTCTCTCTCATACACTATTATTCACTGACTCACCCACGCACTATCATACACTCTTATGCTCATTCACTATCATTAACTCACCTATTCTCTATTATACACCCATTCATTATCTTAAGTTTTCACTCGCTTGTTCTCTCTCATACATTGTCATTCACTCACACTCATTCTCTATTATACACCCATTCATTATCTTAAGCTTTCACTCACTTTTTCTCTCATAACTCTCTCTTATACACTATCATTCACTCACACACTACCATATGCTCACACACTCCTTCACTCTCATTGACTCTCTCATTCGTCCCAGATTCTCCTTTGCCACTTTGGTTGGGACTCGTAGCCTTGAATTGTCTGGGGAACCTCCATGACTTTGTCTTCCTAGTGTTTTGGTGCCTCCATTTTCCATCGTGTTGAGTTCTTCTCCCTCTCCTAGTGCCATCTACTACTGAGCCTTCCTCCCATGCTTATTAACTCCTCCACCACTTTGGTGGATAGAAGTCTGCATAAGGTGGAAGGGATTTTGAATATCTTCTTGAGCATCTTCTGATGATTTTTCACATGCACTTCCAATATAGAGCAGAAGTCTTAATTGTTTGATTCATATATTGTTGAGGTGCAAAGAGCTCTCTTTGCTTGTTTCATTTCAACCACATGTTTATTGTCTTTATTTGCACACTTACATGTTCACATCCCCTTGCATATACATAACCTTTGGCTCTTGCAAATTACATAAAATAACAATAAATGTACATATCATATACACATGTTTCTCACACTTTAATTGTACTAAGAAATGAGAGTTGCTAGTCCCAAATAGAAACATCGGCAAAAAGCATTGGCCATTGGTGGAAGACCTACGGATGGAGAATCCCCGGCCTCCAAAGCTAGTCATTGTTGTCAAAGGCCTCCACCATTGGGTTCGAAGGGGTCTTGACAGCCCTCATCAAAGAAGCCTTGGGGGAAGCACGAGAAGATGAGAAATTTGGTGAGATAGGTCACCCTGCGCCAAGAACAAGAGCACTCTAGGGAAAGAACAGTGAGTGACGAGGAAGGAGAATAGTAAGCACCATCTAGCTGGGAAGCAGCCAGGAGGTTGAAGAAGAGGGCCCCACAAAAGAAAGTGAAGGAAGAGAGCAAGAAGAAAGAGAAAGTGGATCTACTAAGAGAACAAAGTGAGTCCAATAGTGCTGAAGAAAGGAGAAAGAAAAGGGAAAAGGAGGAGACGAAAAGAATAGAAGAGGAATTTAAGAAGACTGAATAGGAAAGGAGGAGGAGACGAAAAGAATAGAAGAGGAATCTAATAAGATTGAAGAGGAAAGGAGGAGGAGATGAAAAGAATAGAAGAGGAATCTAAGAAGACTGAAGAGGAAAGGAGGAGGAGAGTAATGAGAGACTGAGGAGCTAAGGAGAAAGAAAGAAGAAGACATAGTCCTCGCCATCTACCTCTCAGTGGAGCAGCCTTCAAGGGAAGAAGAGCTAGCAGCCATGAGCCCCCATGCAAAGGAATGCCCCGGCAAAAGCTCCCAAGCACCCAAGAATATGCCACCCCTAGTGGCCAAGGGCAAAGGCAAGGGTCTAATTGACCCCATCCCACCTACCCTAGTACTCGCCACTCTAGTCTCTGTGCCCACCCAAGGCTCTTCTACCACAGTGGATGCCAGCAATCTTGTGGCTTGTGTGCAATTTCTGGTTAACAAAGAAATCATTCAAGGTGCAAGTGGAGGAAGCCCTATGACTAGAGCTAAAAGATCGGCTACTGCAGATGTAGATTCTAGACACGACCCCAAATGGCCAAAAATAGAAGCATCTACAACCACGACCCTCACCGCACTGCCATTGTTTGTAAACTATGATGAATATGTACAAGAGCTCCTGTCACAACATGTGGAAAGGGCCAAAGAAGAAAAGAAAGTTGCTATTGCGGAGCTAGAGGCCAAAAAGGAGGTTATGGCAACCTTCCAACTAGAGAAGACATGCAAAGTGGCAAGCTATCAAAAAGAAATAAGCAAGCTAAAAGCATCGCTCAAGATTAAAGAAGGAGAAGAGGACAACTGGCGAAGAAAGTTGGAGGATGAAAATCAAGAGCTAATGGGGCTTCAAAGGGAGTACAAGCTCTTGATCCTATAATAAGAAGAGCTATAAGGACAGATGAAGAGGGTCCAAGATGCCATGGAGGAGCTCGCATTCGAAGAATAAGAGAGAGTCCAAGGGTACCAAGAAACCATGGCAAAATGGTGGAAGTGGAGATAGAAGAGCGAAAAAAGGCTATAAAAAGAAATTGAAGAGCAGGAGCAGAGAATAAGGGCCTTAGCCCAAGGACATAATGAAAGCTTGGAAGGGATGAAAAGAAGAGCATATGAATGGGCATGCAGGAGTGAAGGACGCATAAGAGCCCTAGCGAGCTGCCTGGCCCTTGCAGAAGGAGATAGAGTGTTAGCGGAGAGCATGGAAAAGGCCACTTAGACAATACTAGAAGTCGTTGAAATTGGAGAGTCAAAGGAGGAGGAGGGTGTTGAATCCCTAAAGAAGAAACTGGAGATCACCCGCAGAGCAATAAGGTATGGGCCGTGTGCTCAACCACAGGAAGAAGGGACTAGCCTAAGCTGAGAAGAAGAGCAAAGGGATTAAATGCTAAGGGCAGGGCTGATGGTCGAAGAGGTGGACCTACTAAGCTTCAAGGAAAAAGAACCACAAGAGCCTAGGAGTGAAGCTGAAAGGCAAAGGCCACTTCCAAAAGCCATGCTAGAGTTTGAAGAGGAACTAGGACTGCAACCTCCCTCTCTACAACCAAAGATGCAGCAAGAAGTGGATCCCACTGCAGAGCAAAGAGCAGAACTCAAGAGGAAAAGGGTGAGGATGTTGGAGTAGGCAAGGAGAAGATTAAGAGCCCAACCAACAATGGCCACTCAAGCGCCCATTCCACCATGAGCAGATTGCTCCCTAGTGGATTGGAATGCAAAACTCATAGTGTCGGAGCAAAAAGAAAATGGTCGCCAACCCTTTGACTCACGAAGCTATTTAGGTTCACCTCGTCGAAAGACTTGGCAATGATGCTCTCCAACATTGGCACATAGATTTTACTCATCAATGCATTGTACCTTTGGCTGGAGAATAAGCCGTGCACCATTTTTGCTTGTATTTGAACTTTGGGGTCGGGGATGTCAGCTAGTCCGATGCCATCGTTGGTGTGGACTATCACTTTGTCCATTCCCAACATGCCATCCACATCTCTTTTTGGCCGCCTTTCAACTTTGTTGACCAGGTACAACACCCTTTCCCCCAAATTTGGGGTTAGCTCAATTTCCACCTGATGGGCTTAATTCACTTGATGCACCGTGATAGAGCCATGGTTCAAAGGAATTCCATGCACTTCTCACCTATAGAGAGCATGCTATATGTTCACAAAAGATAGCAAGCATATGTTGATCCTTATTTTTTATGTGGAGGGCATGCTATTGATCATGCTAAATGAGTTTCATATTGCAATCTTGAAGGATGATTTGCAATGATATTTTGATGCTACTGATCTTGGTGTCTTACACTACCATCTTAGCATTCAGCTTGCTTATTCAAGATGTGCCTGAATTTGAATTAGCTATAGGCCCTTGTTTCCACTGAGAGGCCGCTCCTCTGAGAATGGCAGCTTGCTAGTTTTCTCTTGTTCTACCATTGTAGGTGCCTAGCATTAGTATACTTCAGATAAATTTTGGGTAGGAAATGTACAAAAATTCTTATGGAAACTCAAATGATTAAATAAAGAAATAGAAAATTTCCCTAAATAGTTTATGCTTTTCACAAAAATTTCTAACACTTTTCCTTAGTCATGCATTGATTTTATGCATTCCTTTCCATTTTTGTACGTTGATTGAGGTTTCAGGGTTTGTTTTTATATTCCACATTTTCCTTTTATGTTCCCTTATGCTTCGTACCATTCACACCCTCCTCCCCCCTTAGAGATGAGAAGAATCCTTCCTAGGATTAAAGGTTGAAGGCACATGCTCACCGTCTTTCACTGTCGCATGAGCCAAGAGTAGAAGTTCGGGTTGTACTCCATTTGAGCATAATGGTCCATGTCAACAGGTCAAATGCTTACATGGGTGAGGTAAGTGAGGACATCCATGAGAAAATCATCGAAGTCAATGCGGCTTGCAATGTGTAGCTCCTCCTCGATCAACATGCAATCTAAGTAGGATCATGATGTGTTCTTCGAGGGGCTAGTTGCGGATGGTGGTCAACACCCTATAGGAGGTCGGTGCTACATAAGTTGGGTCATATTCCAAGATCTTAATTGCATGTCTCTGCTCAGCATTGGTCATGATTTGGTAGCACTCTTGCTCCCATTGAATTTGGAGAGCATATCATTTTTGCAAGAAAGAGGAGTCCTTGTCAACAAGCTACTTCAACTCCTCAATTTCCTGGTCATTGGCAAGGACTGTGCCCCTATCATAATACGTAATGAGGCGGTACTTGCACGCTTGTTCACGGGAAATCTTAGTGGCAATGAGTTCTTCAGGTGTGTAGGGAGCTTTAATGAATACAAATTCCAATCCCTCCCATGAGCAAGGTAGTGTTTGTACCTTCATTGCTAAAGGCTCGTCCAAAAGACCTAGGTTTACTCGGTCATAGATTTTGGCAAGTGTGGTGAATATGGCATCCAAGTGCATAGGCAACCAACTAAGTCATCCCCTGTATTCTTAGCTAATTCTGCAACTAAGGTAAGGATCGATCATTGTTTGTAAGAGGGTTTAAGACTTGTTGGAGGCGGGGGTTTTGACTGGACTTGATAGCTCAGCTGACTAACATCTACATTTGCAACTTCTCCTAAGTGTGCAATTTGGCCTCTCGTGTGCTGAGCGTGGCTTGAAATTTTTTCATTGTGCTTCTAGAGGTTTATGAGGCTTGAGTGGCACTAGTAGTGCTAGGTTTGGTTGGTTTGGAGTCAACGAGTTTGTGGTTTCGGGAAATAGGCTCATTGAGGTTCTATAGGCTTAAAGGTGTTGAGCTTTATGAGTATCACAACTTGAGCTTTTTGCGGCTTTAAGGCCTGATCTACTGTGGGGCTTTGCGTGGTCAAGTTTGAGGGTGGCGTTGGAATAGTACCGCTAGCTATCTTGGCTTTAGACACCCATATCCAGGCATTGCTCTCGTAATAGCCTTGCACTTGCAATAAGATATTGGGGACCCATCATGGCTTGACTGTTTGTCAGTTCTTATAATTTCTTCGTTGCCTCCTAGGTTTCAAGTATGAGTTCCTAGACTTGCGAGGTGGTGGTTGCATGCTCCTAGGTGGCAGTCCTTGATGTTTAAGCACCCACTTGAATTGTGGTTCAGGGGCCTTAGCTTTGACCTCAACGGTGTGCTGACAGTGTGGTGTGGCGGGTTGTGACAAGTCTTGACCCCCCTCCTTAGACTTGGTGGTGGATTTCTCTATTAGTGACATCATGAGCCTTGATTAAGCTGCGTTGCCCTTACTAAAAGCTATGACTATTCGTACATTGCCAATGGCCAAGTGAATGCACTATGAGTCATAGCGACATTACAATGTGCTTGCTTTTTAAATGAGCATCCTAACAATGATTCCTGATAGGTATCTTTTGTGTTTGGAAACATATAAAAGATCATGGGTATGCGTTCAGACTCGATAGAGGCTGCTACTTTACACTTTCCTAGAAGGGCATACGATTGATCCCCAAATGGGTTAAGTTTGGCATTGGTAGGTTGTAGTTGTGGGCGGCCAATTTGATTCCAATGATCATGAGTTAAGATATTGAAATCAGCTCCCTTGTCAATCAATGTGTTGAAGGTATGTGCATGTTGGGCAATGATCATTATGCACAAATACGTGGGTGCCATTGCCTCCTCATCTTCTTCCTCAACTTCAATTAATGTGGTGACTATGACTTTCACACAGGGGCTCTAGTATGGGAGGCTCGTGCAATGGGTGCGTGGGAGGGTAGTACTTCTTTATGTGGCTCCCATTGAATAAGCCTATGCCCTCTCCCTCGAGGGTCTCAAGCTCTACATTGCCGGTTTGGTTGATAGTGTGGAATTGAAAAGGTCCCAATGCCCTAAGCTTCATCTTCTGTTTGTGGCCTTTTATTGAGTAACAACAACACTAAGTCACCTTGTTCAAATTCTCACTGCTTGACATGCTTGTCAAACCAACTCTTGCGATGTGCCTTTTCGCAAATTAGTGCATGGGTGGCTAGAAGTCAAGTAGCGTTCCAACTCGATCAAGTGGTCGGTCCATGCCTCCTTTCTGTCCCATCTCTCTTGGGTGGCTATTCTCAATCTCAAGACAAGGAACTCTATAGGTAAAATGGCTTCAATCCTGTAGGTTAACTTGAAGGGATTCTGTCCTATTGATGTTTTATAGGCAGTTCGATAGGCCCATAAGGTTGCCATTAGTTTGTTGTCCCAGTCTCACTACGTGAGGTGGAGACCACTTTGGTCAGGGAATTCACTAAGATTTTATTAGTAGACTCAGTCTCTCCATTCGTTTGAGGATATTAGGGTGAGGATTTTCGATGGATGATCAGAAAGATAGATAGGAGGTGAGCAATCACTTCATTAATGAAGTGTATGCCTTGATCACTTACTAGTTCAATGGGGCAACCAAATCGTGAGATCACCTGCTCCCAAAGGAACTTAGCAGTGGTTCTAGCATTGTTCTTCCTCGTGGCTTGCGCTTTTGCCCACTTGGTGAGATAGTATGTAGCAATGATGATGTACTTAGCCTACGAGTACTGCGCCGCAGGACTAATTGTCCCAATGAAGTCAATTTTCCATTTCTTGAATGGTTGTTTTGCAACAATGATTGGACTTAGCTCCATTTTGTCCTTGCAAACAAGTACTTTAGTCTTTTGGCATTTGTCGTAGTGTTTTACAAATCATGCTACATCTCGAAAAAGAGTAGGCCACCACAATTGAGATTGCAGCACCTTGCGGGCCATTGTGTCTTCACTGAAGTGCCCTCCTGCAATTCCGTCGTATGCTTCTGCAAGTACGCCATGCATCTCATGTTTGCATACACATCTATGCAACAAGCTGTCATGCCCTAACCAATAAAGTTGTCCTACAATCAATTGATAGGGTTGCATTTTGAGGATGAGTCGCCTAAGTGGGGCCTTCTTGATAGGTCTTTTAGGTAGTCCATAGTCAAGCACTTGGACTACATCGTCTGCCTAGTATAGCATCAAGTCAGCTCTAAACAAGTGCATCTCACTAGATAGGTTAAATAGATGTGCATCAAGCAAGTCATTTGCTATGATGCCCTATCCAACAACTTCTACTATGGGTATGTGAGACATATGGTCAGCCATGTAGTGCTGCTTCCCTTTGCGTACAACCACAAATAAGTCAAACTCTAGAAGCAAAAGTAACCATCGAGTGATGCATCCCGTAGAGCAAGGTTTGTTAACAAGATAAAGCAAGGCTTGATGGTCAACAAAGAAGACAAAGGGTGTAGCCAAAAGGTAATGCCAAAATTTCTTCACAACAAGCACCATGGCTAACCCTTCCCTTTCTGTGGTGGAATAGTTCATCTCAATACCCATGAGTTGTCTGCTAGCAAAGCTCATTGGATAGTATAAATTGTGTTCACCCAGTTAGCACAACACAACCCCCATGACATACTTTAAGGCGTCAATATGAACATGGAAGGTTATGATCCAGTCTGGGGATCGTAGATTGGTGCTATGGTTAGAGCCTTCTTTAGTTCTTCGTATGCACACTGGCATTCCTTGATCCATTCAAATATCACCAACAATTTATATAAAGGCCTAGCAATTAATGCATAGTTTAACATAAATCGTCGATAGTACCTTGTATGGCCAAGGAAGCACTGAACTCCCTTGTAATCAGTTGGTGGTGGGAGATCAATGATAGCCCTGACTTTTGAGAAGTTGGTGGCAATGCCATTCTTTGACGCCATGTGTCCTAGGATGCATCCGTGCTTCACCCATAACTGGCATTTCAAGGGGTTCAACAAGAGACGATACAATCTACATCTTTCAAAGACTGCTTGAAGCTTACCTAGGTGTGCCTTCCAAGTGGAGTGGACATATAGATCATCGACAAATACCTTTAACCCTTGCCTGAGCATGTCTTTGAAAATGACATAGATGAGCCTTTGAAATGTGGCTGGTGCGTTTGTCAACCCGAAGGGCATGACTACGTAGGTGAAGACGCCCCATTCAATAGCAAAAGTGGTCTTGTGCCTATCATCTGAATGTACTTGCACTTGGTTGTATCTAGAGAAGATTTCCCGGAAACTGTAGGCCTCTTTACTAGCCACCCTCTCAAGCATATGCTCAGTGTATGGTAGTGGATAATTGTCTCTCTTTGTGGCAGCATTGACTTTCTTGTAGTTGATGCACACTCTGATTTTTCCATTCTTCTTCATCACAATTGCTATGGGTGACACCCAATCTGTGTGCTCAATCTCATAAATGAATCCTACTCTTAGTAACTTATCAATTTTCTCCTTGATAGCATGAACATGTTTGGGATTCATTAGATATGGTTGTTGCATTGACCGGCATTGCATCAGATGTCATTGGGATGTTATGAGTCACTACACTCCGATCTATCCCTCTTAGCTCATTGAGGGATTAGGTGAATACGTCTATGTATTCTCGCAAGAGAGCAATGAGAGTTGCCTCCTCTTCCATGGTCAAGTTGTTGGCCATAAAAACAAGTTAGGGTGTCTCCCCTTCCTCAGCTAGGTTGACCTCCTTGACTTTGATGGGTCCTTCTATTGGCTCGCTTGCTTGTCCTCGGCTCTTGGCCCCTAGCAAGACCATTATCCTCTCGCCCTTCTTAAATCTCGTGAATCGTTTCGGCAAGTCTTGCAACTTCCTCTGCTCCTCAGCTTGCAGATCCCTAACATGTTGCCTCTTTTTCTCCTTCAACCTTTGGTGCCTTAAGTGAACTGGTAGGACCCCTTTGGTGCACTTGGTCTTATGTGGTCAGGGTATCTCAAGGTCATTTTTTAGCTTACCTCTGACTCAGAGTATAACTCTCTGTCTCTTCACTAGAAGAGCAAGTCTCTCTAGGGGGTTGTAGCTCAGATGGTGATTCTATTCTGCGTATTGGTGTGGTACTTGGTCAAGCAAGACCTGCTCATTCATAATCAATAGCTCCTATGTGCTCCAACCAGGTGTGATCACAACCCATTTGTGTAACTCCTTTTGCAATTGTGAAGAGGCTCTTTTTATATGGTTTGGAGTCTGCCCGTATTTGTTCAATCTCATGCCCCTCCGTGTCATACTCTATTGTGTCAATGTCTTCTCCACTCCCGTCATTGGAGGAACAATAGTCTTTGTACTCATCATCAAACTCGTCCTCATCTGATTGCTTGTCATATCCCATGTGCGGTTCCCTGTCGTCGGTGGTTAAGGCCCAATTGTATATCAAGTTTAAGTATATTTTCATCATTCTCTCCTTCAACTCTCTTTCTAGCTTATCATCATTGAACTTTGAGTGATAGGGTCAAGGTGTTC
This sequence comes from Lygodium microphyllum, assembly GCF_053477565.2. Taxonomy (NCBI): domain Eukaryota; kingdom Viridiplantae; phylum Streptophyta; class Polypodiopsida; order Schizaeales; family Lygodiaceae; genus Lygodium; species Lygodium microphyllum. The sequence goes on along the minus strand of NC_141151.1, from coordinate 1,554,213 downwards.
CAAGATCTAGGCTGAGCTCACCCTTTTGTTCTTCCTTGATTTGTTGAGTTGTTAGAGGTGTTCTAAGATTTGTGTTGAGCTCATCCTCTCCCTTTTCTTCTTCTATTTTCTCTATCTTCTTATTGCTCTTCTTCTTTTCTCTTGTAGCTTCTTCCTAGCTAACCCTACGTGTTCTTCTATCTCCTTTCTTCTCTTTTCTTGTCTCATCTTTTCCTTGATCTTCTCTATGGCCCCATCTAGTAAGTCTTTTTCTTCTTCTTGCCTATCATCTTCTTCCATCTCATCCTATATTTTCATGTTCTCTCCTTCAACTCTCTTTCTAGCTTATCATCATTGAACTTTGAGTGATTGGTTGGTTGTTAGGGTCGAGGTGTTCCAAGATCTAGAATGAGCTCATCCTCGCCCTTCTGGTCTTCCTTGATTTGTGGAGTTGTTAGACGTGTTCTAAGATTTGTGCTGACCTCATCCTCTCCCTTTTCTTCTTCTATTTTCTCTAGCTTCCTATTGCTCTTCTTCTTTTCTCTTCTAGCTTCTTCCTAGCTAACCCTACTTGTTCTTCTATCTCCTTTCTTCTCTTCTCTTGTCTCATTTTTTTCGTTGATCTTCTCTATGGCTCCATCTCATAAGACTTTTTCTTCTTCTTGCCTATCATCTTCTTCTATCTCATCCCATATTTTCATAATTCTCTCCTTCAACTCTCTTTCTAGCTTATTGTCATTGAACTTCGAGTGATTGGTTGGTTGTTAGGGTTGAGGTGTTCCAAGATCTAGGCCGAGCTCATCCTCGCCCTTCTGTTCTTCATCGATTTGTTGCGGTAGAGCTGCTCTAAGATTTGTGCTGAGCTCATCCTCTCCCTTTTCTTCTTCTATTTTCTCTAGCTTCCTATTGCTCTTCTTCTTTTCTTTTCTAGCTTCTTCCTAGCTAACCCTACTTGTTCTTCTATCTCCTTTCTTCTCTTTTCTTGTCTCATCTTTTCCTTGATCTTCTCTATGGCCCCATCTAATAAGTCTTTTTCTTATTCTTGCCTATCATCTTCTTCCATCTCATCCTATATTTTCACCATTATCTCCTTCAACTCTCTTTCTAGCTTATCATCATTGAACTTTGAGTGATTGTTTGGTTGTTAGGGTCGAGGTGTTCCAAGATCTAGACTGAGCTCATCCTCGCCCTTCTATTCTTGCTCGATTTGTTGAGTTGTTAGAGGTGTTCTAAGATTTGTGTTGAGCTCATCCTCTCCCTTTTCTTCTTCTATTTTCTCTACCTTCCTATTGCTCTTCTTCTTTTCTCTTCTAGCTTCTTCCTAGCTAACTCTACTTGTTCTTCTATCTCCTTTCTTCTCTTTTCTTGTCTCATCTTTTCCTTGATCTTCTCTATGGCCCCATCTAATAAGTATTTTTCTTATTCTTGCCTATCATCTTCTTCTATCTCATCCTATATTTTCATCATTCTCACCTTCAACTCTCTTTCTAGCTTATCATCATTGAACTTTGAGTGATTTTTTGGTTGTTAGGGTCGAGGTGTTCCAAGATCTAGACTGAGCTCATCCTCACCCTTCTATTCTTCCTTGATTTGTTGAGTTGTTAGACGTGTTCTAAGATTTGTGCTGACCTCGTCCTCTCCCCTTTCTTCTTCTATTTTCTCTACCTTCCTATTGCTCTTCTTATTTTCTCTTCTAGCTTCTTCCTAGCTAACCCTACTTGTTCTTCTATCGCCTTTCTTCTCTTTTCTTATCTCATTTTATCCTTGATCTTCTCTATGGCCCCATCTAAAAAGTATTTTTCTTCTTCTTGCCTATCATATTCTTCTATCTCATCCCATATTTTCATAATTCTCTCCTTCAACTTTCTTTCTTGCTTATCATCATTGAACTTTGAGTGATTAGTCTATTCTTAGGGTCCAGGTGTTCCAAGATCTAGGCTGAGCTCATCCTGGCCCTTCTATTCTTTCTTGATTTGTTGGGGTAGAGATTTTCCAAGCTTTGTGATAAGCTCATCCTCTCCCTTTTCTTCTTCTATTTTCTCTAACTTCCTTTTGCTCTTCTGCTTTTCTCTTCTAGCTTCTTTCTAGCTAACCCTACTTGTTCTTCTATCCCCTTTCTTTTCTTTTCTTATCTCATTTTTTCCTCGATCTTCTCTATGGCCCCATCTAATAAGTCTTTTTTTAATTCTTTCCTATCATCTTCATCTAACTCATCCCATATTTTCAAAATTCTCTCCTTCAACTCTCTTTCTAGCTTTTCATCATTCAAGTTTGAGTGATCGGTTGGTTGTTAGAGTCGAGGTGTTCCAAGATCTAGGCTGAGGTGATCCTCGCCCTTCTGTTGTTCCTCCATTTTTTGGGGTAGAGGTGCTCTAAGATTTGTGCTAACCTCATCCTCTCCCTTTTCTTCTCCTATTTTCTCTAGCTTCCTATTGCTCGTCTTCTTTTCTGTTCTAGCTTCTTCCTAGCTAACCCTACTTGTTCTTCTATCTCCTTTCTTCTCTTTTCTCATTTTTTTCTTAATCTCCTTTATGGCCACATCTAATCAGTTTTTTTCTTCTTCTTTCTATCATCTTCTTCTATCTCATCCCATATTATCATAAGTCTCTCCTTCAACTCTCTTTCTAGCTTATCATCATTGAACTTTGAGTGATTGGTTGGTTGTTAGGGTTGAGGTGTTCCAAGATCTAGACTGAGCTCATCCTTGCCCTTCTATTATTTCCTCATTTGATGGGGAAATGTATTCAAAGATTTATTCTGAGCTCATCCTCTCCCTTTTCTTCTTCTATTTTCTCTAACTTCCTATTGCTCTTCTTCTTTTCTCTTCTAGCTTCTTCTTAGCTAACCCTACTTGTTCTTCTATCTCCTTTCTTCTCTTTTCTTGTCTCATTTTTTCCTTGATCTTCCCTATGGCCCCATCTAATAAGTCTTTTTCTTCTTCTTACTACAATTCTCTCATTCAACTCTCTTTTTAGCTTATCATCATTGAACTTTGACTGATTGGTTGCTTGTTAGGGTTGAGGTGTTCCAAGATCTAGGTTGAGCTCATTCTTTCCCTTTTGTTCTTCCTTGATTTGTTGGGATAGAGGTGTTCTAAGATTTGTGTTGAGCTCATCCTCTCCTTTTTCTTCTTCTATTTTCTCTAGCTTCCTATTGCACTTATTCTTCTCTTCTAGCTTCTTCCTAGCTAGCCCTACTTGTTCTTCTATCTCCTTTCTTTTCTTTTCTTGTCTCATTTTTTCCTTGATCTTCTCTATGGCCCCATTTAATATGTCTTTTTCTTCTTCTTTCCTATCATCTTCTTCCTTCTCATCCCATATTTTCATAATTCTCTCCTTCAACTCTCTTTCTAGCTTATCATCATTGAACTTTGAGTGATTGGTTGGTTCTTAGGGTCGACATGTTCCAAGATCTAGGCTGAGCTCATCCTCGCCCTTCTATTCTTCCTTGATTTGATGGGGAAAGGTGTTTTAAGATTTATGCTGAGCTCATCCTCTCCCTTTTCTTCTTCTATTTTCTCTAATTTCTTATTGCTCTTCTTTTTTCCTCTTCTAGCTTCTTCCTAGCTAACAGTACTTATTCTTCTATCTCCCATCTTCTCTTTTCTTGTCTCATTTCTTCCTTGATCTTCTGTATGGCCCCATCTAATAAGTCTTTTTCTTCTTCTTGCCTATCATCGTCTTCTATCTCAACCCATATTTTCATAATTCTCTTCTTCAACTCTCTTTCTAGCTTATTATCATTGAACTTTGAGTGATTGGTTGGTTGTTAGGGTCGAGGCGTTCTAAGATCTAGGCTGAGCTCACCCTCGCCCTTCTATTCTTCCTTGATTTGATGGGGAAAGGTGTTCTAAGATTTGTGCTAAGCTCATCCTCTCCCTTTTCTTCTTCTATTTTCTCTAGGTTTCTCTTGCTCTTCTTCTTTTCTCTTCTAGCTTCTTTCTAGCTAAATGTACTTGTTCTTCTACCTCTTTTCTTCTCTTGTCTTGTCTCATTTTTTCCTTGACCTTCTCTATGTCCCCATCTAATAAGTCTTTTTCTTCTTCTTGCCTATCATCTTCTTCTATCTCATCCCATATTTTCATAATTCTATCCTTCAACTCTTTCTAGCTTATCATCATTGAACTTTGAGTGATTGGTTGGTTGTTAGGGACGAGGTGTTCCAAGATCTAGGCTGAGCTCATCCTTGCCCTTTTGTTCTTCCTTGATTTGATGGGGTAAAGGTGTTCTAAGATTTGTGTTGAGCTCATCCTCTCCCTTCTCTTCTTCTATTTTCTCTAGCTTCCTATTGCTCTTCTTCTTTTTTCTTCTAGCTTCTTCCGAGCTAATCCTACTTGTTCTTTTATCTCCTTTCTTTCTCTTTTCTTGTCTCATTTTTTCCTTGATCTTCTCTATGGTGCCATCTAATAAGTCTTTGTTTTCCTGTTGCCTATCATCTTCTTCTAACTCATCCCATATTTTCATAATTCTCTCCTTATACTCTCCTTATAATTCTTCCTTGTTTTGTTGAGGTAGATGTGTTCTACTATTTGTGCTAAGCTCATCCTCTCCCTTTTCTTCTTTTATTTTCTCTAACTTCCTATTGATCTTCTTCTTTTCTCTTCTAGCTTATTCCTAGCTAACCCCACTTGTTCTTTTATCAGTTTTCTTCTCTTTTTTTGTCTCATTTTTTTCTTGATCTTCTCTATGGCTCCATCTAATACGTCTTTTTCATCTTCTCTCCTATCATCTTCTTCTATCTCATCCCATATTTTCATAATGCTCTCCTTCAACTCTCTTTCTAGCTTATCATCATTGAACTTTGAGTGATTGGTTGGTTGTTAGGGTCAAGGTGTTTCAAGATCTAGCTAAGCTTATCCTTGCCCTTCTGTTCTTCCTCAATTTGATGGGGTAGAGCTATTCTAAGATTTGTGATGAGCTCATCCTCTACCTTTTCTTCTTCTATTTTATCTAGCTTCCTTATGCTCTTATTCTTTTCTCTTCTAGCTTCTTCCTAGCTAACCCTAATTTTTCTTCTATCTCATTTATTCTCTTTTCTTGTCTCATTTTTTCCTTGAGAGATGATCTAAGCTTTGTGGTGAGCTCATCCTCTTACTTTTCTTCTTCTATTTTCTCTAGCTTCCTATTACTCTTCTTTTTTTCTGTTCTAACTTCTTCCTAGCTAACCCTACTTGCTCTTCTATCTCCTTTCTTCTCTTTTCTTGTCTCATTTTTTTCTTGATCTTCTCTATGGCCCCATCTATTAAGTCTTTTTATTCTTCTTGTATATCATCTTTTTCTATCTCATCCAAGATTTTCATTATTCTCTCCTTCAGCTCTCTTTCTAGCTTATCATCATTGAACTTTGAGTGATTGGTTGGTTGTTAGCATTGAGCTTTTCCAAGATCTAGGATGAGCTCATCCTCGCCCTTCTTTTCTACCTTGATTTGTTGGGGTAGAGGTGTTCTAAGACTTGTGTGCTGAGATCATCCTCTCCCTTTTCGTCTTCTATTTTCTCTAGCTTCCTATTGCTCTTCTTCTTTTCTCTTCTAGCTTTTTCCTAGCTAACCCTACTTGTTCTTCTATCTCCTTTCTTCTATTTTCTTGTCTCATTTTTTCCTTGATCTTCTCTATGGCCCCATCTAATAAGTCTTTTTCTTCTGCTTGCTTATAAACTTCTTCTATCTCATCACATATTTTAATCATTCTCTCCTGCAACTCTCTTTCTAGCATATCATCAATGAACTTTGAGTGATTGGCTAGTTGTTAGGGTCCAGGTGTTCCAAGATGTAGGCTGAGCACCCTTCTATTCTTCCTAAATTTATTGGGGTAGAGATGTTCTAAGATTTGTGCTGAGCTCATCCTCTCCCTTTTCTTGTTCCATTTTCTCTTGCTTCCTATTGCTCTTCTTCTTTTCTCTTCTAGCTTTTTCCTAGCTGACCCTACTTGTTCTTCTATCTCCTTTCTTGTAGTTTCTTGTCTCATTTTTTCCTTGATCTTCTCTATGGCCCCATCTAATAAGTCTTTTTCTTTTGCTTGCCTATAAACTTCTTCTATCTCATCCCATATTTTAATAATTCTCTCCTGCAAATTTCTTTCTAGCATATCATCAATGAACTTTGAGTGATTGGCTGGTTGTTAGGGTCAAGGTGTTTCAAGATCTAGGCTGAGCGCCCTTCTATTCTTCGTCGATTTGTTGGGGTAGAGATGTTCTAAGATTTGTGTTGAGCTCATCCTCTCCCTTTTCTTGTTCCATTTTCTCTAGCTTCCTATTGCTCTTCTTCTTTTCTCTTCTAGCTTCTTCCTAGCTTACCCTACTTGTTCTTCCATCTCCTTTCTTGTCTCTTTTTTTCCTTGATCTTCTCTATGGCCCCGCATAATAAGTCTTTTTCTTCTTCTTGCCTATCATCTTCTTCTATCTCATCCCATATTTTCATAATTCTCTCCTTCAACTCTCTTTCTAGCTTTTCATCATTGAACTTTGAGTGATTGGTTGGTTGTTAGGGTTGAGGTGTTCCAAGATCTAGACTGAGCTCATCCTCGCCCTTCTATTCTTCCTCGATTTGTTGGGGTAGAGATGTTCTAAGATTTGTGATGAGCTCATCCTCTCCCTTTTCTTCTTATTTTTTCTCTAGCTTCCTATTGCTCTTCTTCTTTTCTCTTCTAGCTTCTTTCGAGATAACCCTACTTGTTCTTCTATCTACTTTCTTCTCTTTTCTTGTCTCATTTTTTCCTTGATCTTCTCTATGGCCCCATATAATAAGTCTTTTTCTTATTCTTGCCTATCATTTTTTTCTATATCATACCATATTTTCATAATTCTCTCCTTCAACTCTCTTTCTAGCTTATCATCATTGAACTTTGAGTGATTCTTTGGTTCTTAGGGTCGACGTGTTCCAAGATCTAGGCTGCCCTTTTGTTCTTCCTCGAATTGTTGGGGTAGAGGGGTTTTAAGATGTGTCCTGAGCTCATTCTCTCCCTTTTCTTCTTCTATTTTCTCTAACTTCCTATTGCTCTTCTTCTTTTCTCTTTTAGCTTCTTTCTAGCTAACCCTACTTGTTCTTCTATCTCCTTTCTTCTCTTTTCTTGTCTCATTTTTTTCCTTGATCTTCTCTATGGCCCCATCTAATAAGTATTTCTCTTCTTCTTGCCTATCATCTTCTTCTATCTCATCCCATATTTTCATAATTCTCTTCTTCAACTCTCTTTCTAGCTTATCTGTTGGGGTAAAGGCGCCTCCGCCGTGCCACCCCGTGTATTACTACACTGACAGTACCTGCCACTACACACTGCAGATGGCGGGTGCCCGTCACGTCACTTTATTCTTTACATTCATTTTTTAGTGACTAGTAAATAAAGGAAGGCCCGGTCACACATTGTGACTGTTGGAGTTCCCATTTCTTGTCTCTCTCTTTCTTGCTCTTGCTCTCCTGCCATAGCTCGTGTGCAAGCTTCGATCCTTCTCACCTTTCAACTCGCATTAGAGCTTGGCTTCCTCTTGCTCGAGCTTGACTCGGTGCTTCTCTACCTTCGCATCGACTCCCTTCACACATTGGATCTCCATCCCGGCAGCCATATCCGATCTCCCCGAGCTCCCGTCACTCCCCGGCTTTCCAAGCACCTTCCTGGCCTATTGAGGCACCTTCAAGGCATTGATACTGAGGTATTTGATCATTCTTTCAGGGTTTTATTTCAGTCTATAGGTTGCAAACAACAAGGGCAGCCATGGCTTCAAACCCTTGAAGCTTATTCCCCTCATATTGTGCCTTACACCTACTATCAAGGCTCAAAGAGGCTTGTCATAGGCCTTTGATAGGCCCTTCTTGAGCCCCCCATTACCCCCTTTTCAGCTCATGTGGAGCAGCAGCAAGTTCAGCACCAACAGGGTAGATTGCACCATTTTTTTCCAGGCTATTAGCACTCGTCTATTTCAGCTCCACACTTGGCCATTGCTTCTTGCTCTCTACCTTGATCAAGAGGGCTATAGACTTCATGTTTGATGTCATTCAAGCTTTGGACATTGGTCTTGATCATTCGGGGCTGATTTCTTCAGATTTGGGACTGTCGTAAACTATCATAATAGGCTGAAAACAGGGCAGCACCATTGGCATTAGCATTTGTTGCTTATACTCCATTCCGGTTGTGCTATTTGATGCCCGTATGCGGTCTACATGATTCCTAGTGCCTTGGGAATGTATGCACATGGTTATGCCATGATTTTGGCTTGAAATATTGGTTGATTTGGGACTGTTATTTACTATTATACAGTGTTGAAAATAGGGCAACCACACTTGGCATTGGCATTTGATGCTTATACTCTACTCCGGTTACCTTGTTTGATGCCTGTATGCGGTCTACATGATGCCTAATGTCTTGGGAATGTATGCATTCGATTTGCCCATGATTTGGCATTGTTTTTGGGCTGGAAATTGATAGTTTTGGACTGTTTAGAGCTGCTGTACATGAGCAGGCTGAAGCTCATTTGTCACATGTATTGCTTCTCTATCGATACCGGATGTATGCTATGGGTTATGTCATGATGTATTACACTTTGGGGATCGACTTCGAACTCATGATCGTGATTCTGGAATGCTTTTGAGCATCACATTTGCTCCGTTGTTATTGGTTTGTCATTGGCAATTTGGTCGACTTGACTGGCATTTGGGCCGCTTATGCCTATTGTCTGTACTTGACGGATAAGCTCTATGCGTTACATGCTTTGGTCCGTGGTTGATGCCTCTTAGTTCGTCCATGCTTGACAGATATTTTGGAGCTCCGATTTGGATGTTTTGAGCACTTCCGACTCACAGGGATATTGACTTTGGCTTGCTACTAGATGTATTGACTTGACAGAGATCTTGCCATTGGGATTATGTCTTGCTTAGTGGTTGCTACATCAGTTGCTTCATGTATGTCATGCTCTTGGGAAGCGTATGACGCATTGACTTGGTCACTTGTCATTGGTACTTTGTCTTGGGTTGCTTGAGCCCTTAACTCGATTGTACGCCTTTTGTGCGAGTGGGAGCATCCTGCATGCTTACTTGACCTTGAGCAGGGATTACATGCTATTGGAGCAGTCTATGTCATTGAGCAGTTATGGATGTATTGAGACTTTGGGATTATACTCCGACAATTGGATGTTGCATTGAGTATATGTCGTGGTGCACAGGATGCTTATGAGCTGAGTCTCAATTTTGGATCCGCTTTCTTTTGAGCACACACCTATCTGTGTCAGGTTTTGGCAGTTGGTTCTATATTTTGCCTAGATTGTCTGGGGTGTGCCTCTTACTGGCACATGTTATTTGACATCTCTCGGTGTTATGCTCATGTATTTTCACTGTCATTTGGCTTTGCTTTGTCCTCTTTATGCCGGCTTTGGACCTAGCATTGTTTAGTTGACATTAGATCCAGTTTTGGGACAATTTGCTCTCATTATTGCAATTCTGAAATTTATTACAGCAAGCATTTATTCGTGGACTGAGCATTATTTTTTATGTTAAAATATCTTGATTTGGTGTACCGCACCTAGTACTAAGTGGGCAACATCTTTTGGCACACTTTTCTCGCCATTTGGAGCTCATTTCAGTGGATTTTGGGCATTTTCTGCAGTAAAACAGCCAGTAGTTTTACATTGTCTGTGCATTTCCAGCCTGCATTATGGCATCCTCTTCGACTGATAATGCCATATTTAACATCACAAAGTTGGATGGTACCAACTACTCTTATTGGAAGAGTCAAATTTGGTAGGTCTTGGTGCAGAAATCTCAGATTAAGCCACTTCGGTTGAGTGGGGAGTAGCCTGAAACTATGGACAATGACGACTGGCTTGAACTTGATGAGCTATGCAAGTCCACGATTGTATTGTCTCTCACTGAACAGGTACATTATAATGTATTTGAGGAAGCACAGAGTGCATGGGATCTATGGAATAAGATCAAGAATCTTTATGATAAGAAAAGTCCGGCGAGTCAGATGTACTGGTTGAAGCAGCTTATGGATCTGCGCATGAAGGATAATGCGACTATGTCTGCTCACTTGAGCCAGTTCCATGCTATACTGAAGAACCTAACTTCACAGGATATCACCTTTGGAGAGGAAGTAACTCCTCTTTTCTTGCTTGGGACTCTGAATGAGTCATGGGATGTATTCCGCACTGCCCTATGTGCCTCTAGTGCTACTCTGAAATTGAATGATGTTGAGAGTGCTCTTCTGTAGGAAGAGGTTAATCGCAAAAACTTGGATGCCTCTCGTGTTTCACATGCTTTGACAGTTAGAGGCAGGAATGACAGGAATGATCGTGGTAATAACCGTGGCCGTGACTCGCAGAAGGGTCGGTCTAAATCTCGTGGAAAGTCGCGTGGGCGCAACGCTAATGTCACTTGTCATCATTGTGGGAAAAAGGACCATATCAGACCACAATGTCATGAGTTGCGTAATGAGAAGCACAAGGATAAGGGCAAAGAGAAAGTGCAGGAGAAGTCCTCTGATCGTAGCATAGTACCTGCGAAGTCCAGTGTCAAGATTGAAGAAATTAATGTCATGCAGACCGAGGATTCCGATGGTAGTGATGAGTTCATACTTGCAGCTAGTTCTTCTGATGCTTCACACTTGATTGAGACACCTAGTATGTATGCACAGTGCTGGTTATTGGATTCAGGTGCGTCCTTCCATGTGACGCCTTACCGTGAGTGGTTTCACTCTTACTGTACTATATCTGGATCAGACAGACTTGGAGATGACATGTCTCTTGATATTGTGGGCTGTGGAGATATTCAATTGCAGTTTTCCACTAGCAGTTCCTTTTTGCTCAGGGATGTACGTCATGTACATGTGCTTACGCACAGTCTTATGTCTACAGGACAGTTGGATGATGCAGGGTTTCATGTCTGTTTTAGGGATTCTGCCTGGAAGATTACCAAAGGCAGACTTGTGCTTGCTAGAGGCCCCTAGGCTGGTAGCCTCTATCCTCTTGTTGTATCTGGGTCTTCTATAGACCATGTTTTGGCAGTGGGCTCTATCCCACATGTATCACTTTGGCATGCCCGTTTGGGGCATATGTCTTTGAAGGGAATGAAAATGTTATCTGGTTTGCAGTATCTTCCGCCTTTGGACTATGCACATTTTGACTCGTGTGATCATTGTCTTCAAGGTAAGTAGAATAGGTCTACGCATAAGAAATCGGGTAGGCCATGCATGAGTGAGCCCTTGGCTTTGGTGCATTCAGATGTTTGTGGGCCCATGCCGTGTATGTCTATGGGTGGCGCGAAGTACTTTGTTACCTTCATTGATGATTTTTCTAGGAAAGTGTAAGCTTATCCCATAAAGCAAAAGTCCGATGTCTTGGCAGTCTTTCAGCGTTGGCTTGCTCTTGTTGAGAACCAGACTGGGTATAGGTTGAAATGCCTTAGGACTAACAATGGGGGAGAATATGTCTCACGTGCTTTTGAGCAGTTTTGTGATGACAGGGGTATTAAGCGTCAGTTGACCGCCCCTTGCACCCCCGCCCAGAATGGTTTGGCTGAGCTCATGAACAGGACTATTCAGGAGCATGTCCGCTCTATGCTTAGCTATGCAAGCCTACCACAGAGCTTTTGGGCTGAGGCAGTTAGTACAGCAATGCATGTCATAAACTGATCACCTTCTAGTGGATTGGATTTCCAGGTTGCAGAGGAAGTTTGGGCTGGTAAGTCACCCTCTTATGCGCATCTCCGTGTCTTTGGATGTGAGGCATTCTGCCATGTGCCCAAGGACAAGAGGAGTAAGTTGGATCCAAAGAGCATTAAATGCATCTTTCTTGGTTATTGTGATTTAGGAGAGATGGGCTATCACCTATGGGATCCGCAGGCGCGAAAAATAGTACGCAGCCATGATGTAGTCTTCCATGAAGACAAGATGCACAGGCAGCCTAAGAAAGTGGTTGAGATCCGCAGAGTGATCTTTCAGGAGGAGCTTAGAGCTCCTGCACAGCCAGTTGGACAGCCTACAGCTGTAGCAGATGCTCATGGTCAGGGTGTTGGATAGGCAGCTGGGCAGGCAGCAAAGCTTGCAGTGAGACGGTCTGTTAGAGACAGACGTCCACCTGATAGATTTCAGCCCTCTATGCATTATATTTTGGTTACAGATGCAGGAGAGCCTTTCACTTATGATGAGGCTATGCGCAGGGGTGACAGTCACTCCAGGGAGAGGGCTATGCAGTCTAAGATCGACTTCTTGCATAAGAATGAGACTTGGGATTTGGTTGCCTTGCCTAAGGGCAAGAAGGCTTTGCCATGCAAGTGGGTGTACAAGCTAAAACGTACCCCTGGACACCTCAAGCCGGCATACAAGGCTAGATTGGTAGCAAAGGGTTTTAAGCAAGAGCATGGTGTAGACTTTGATGAGGTATTTTCTCTTGTGGTTAAGATGACCACCCTGCACTTGGTCTTGGCTTTGGTTGCTCAGCTTGACTGAGATCTATATCAAATGGATGTCAAGACTGCTTTCTTACATGGGGACCTGCATGATGAGATCTATATGGAGCAGCCTAAGGGCTTTGTAGAACCTGGCAGGGAGCACCTAGTTGCAAGTTGAAGAAAAGTCTTTATGGCTTGAAGCAGGCACCTAGGGAATGGTATCATAAGTTTGATGCCTTTATGCAGTCACAGGGCTATAGTAGGAGTGGTATGGATCCGTGTCTTTACACGAAGAAAGCCCGTGATGGTTCATTGCTTATTTTGGTACTCTATGTGGATGATATGCTGATAGTAGCAGGGAAAGCTCGTGATGAGCTAGATGCTCTTAAATCTCAGTTGAAGAAGAGCTTTGAGATGAAGGATTTGGGACAGGCCTCTCACATACTTGGTATGCGCATTAGACGTGACATGCATCAGGGACTCCTCTACTTGTCACAAAGGGAGTATATTCATAAAGTCCTTGAGCGCTTCCGCATGCAGGATGTAAAGCCTATTGGCTGTCCATTGCCTTCTTATGTGAAGGTATCACAAGTCGATTGTCCGCAGATAGATGAGCAGAGGGCCGGGATGGCCCAGATCCCTTATGCTTCAGCCATGGGCAGTTTGATGTATGCCATGATAGCCACTTGTCTAGATATTGCCTTTACAATTGGTGTTGTGGCACGCTATATGGCCACACCTGGTAGGAAACATTGGGATGCCGTGAAGGGTATCATGAGGTACCTGAAGGGCACAACAGATATGTGTATTTGCTATGGCAGCCAGGATCCAGGGGTCGTGGGGTATACTGACTCCCATTATGCAGGACATGCAGATAGTAGGAAGTCCACTTCTGGCTATGTATTCATCTATGCTGGAGGTGTTGTCTCTTGGATGTCCAGGGTTCAGAAGTGTACGGCTTTGTCTACCACTGAAGCCGAGTATGTTGCAGCCACTGAGGCTTGCAAGGAGGCCATATGGCTAGGCCGTCTAGTTGCTGACCTTGGGATTGATGCTATACCTACACTGCATTCGGATTCTATGAGTGCCATTCAATTGGCTAAGAATCCGGCCTTCCATGCGAAGACGAAACACATTGAGGTGAGGTATCACTTCATACGTGGTGTCATGGAGGACAAGTCTGTTGACCTTGTCAAGATCTCCACTGACGAGAATCCTGCGGATCTGCTCACGAAAAGCCTCACTACTGAGCGCTTTGCCTTCCTCAGGAGATTGATGGGCATTGGATGAGATGATGCCTTTCCTCATCCCTTGTACCTATGTACAATTGTACTGTCTTTTTCTTTTCTTTTCTCTCTCACTGGGGCAGATTCGCCTTTAAGTGGGAGGTTGTTGGGGTAAAGGTGCCTCCATCGTGCCGCCCTGTGTATTACTACATTGACAGTACCCGCCACTGCACACTGCAGGTGGCGGGCGCCCGTCACGTCACTTTATTCTTTACATTCATTTTTTAGTGACTAGTAAATAAAGGAAGGCCCGATCACACATTGTGACTGTTGGAGTTCCCATTTCTTGTCTCTCTCTTTCTTGCTCTTGCTCTCCCGCCATAGCTCGTGTGCAAGCTTCGATCCTTCTCACCTTTCATTATCATCATTGAACTTTAAGTGATTGGTCGGTTGTTAGGATTGAGGTGTTCCAAGATCTAGACTGCGCTCTTCTTTTCTTCCTCGATTTGTTGGGGTAGAGGTGTTCTAAGATTTCTGTGGAGCTCATCCTCTCCATGTTCTTCTTCTATTTTCTCTAACTTCCTATTGCTCTTCTTATTTTCCTAACTTCTATTCTAGTGTTGAAGTGTTGACTCCATGCAGTGGATATCCTACCGAAGGTGCTTTCGCGTTTCCATACTCATCTTCTAAGTATAACTCTTTATTGAATTTCGTCATCATCATCTTCATCAAAGGCAATCCATGCCTTGAAGGAGGGTGCCAACTTGCCCTCTCCCTCAATCTCAACGGACAGTGGTGTTCCAAGGTCAAGATCGAGCTCATCCTTCCTCTTCTCAAACTCTATTTCTTCTAAGATTGATTCTTCTTTCAACAAGGCTGCAACCTATGGATACACGAGCTCATCCTTTTGGCATTTTCACCTATCTTCATCTTCTCTCTTGTATCCTAACTCCCTCATAATATTTTATACCTGAGTTCTACGGCTTGAGGTGTGCAAACATCTTGTCGGCTAACTTTATTATTGATTGAGTTCGTGCAACTAGTTCTATCTCATTATTAATAATAGGAGATGGTGGTAACTCCATCAACTCTTCTAGAAATATATCTTGGTATTCCCTTAACCAATATGGTTTTTTACCTTGAGTTTAATGATGAAGATTTGGGCTCCTTTCCTTAATCCCTTGAGCGTCTTGATCGTTTAGATTAGTTATCATCCCAATCCTATGGATCCATGACTAGAGGTGTCATTGAAATTTTGGGGTGATTCCTATAGTTGGAGTGCTTGGTGTTTCATGGATCCATAGGATTGGGATGACAACTCCTTGCACTGCTTACAGTCTAAATGCCAAGATCTCAATCTTTACAAGCATTGACTAGGGTCCCAATGGGTTCCATAGTCCAAAGACATTTACCTTAAGAGTGAGTTGGAGAGTTCTCCAAGGCTCAACTAGCAAGGTTCCCTTCCATGGCACTAAGCTACCTTTGATGCCAAGAGACATATTCCACGATGGATTCCGTGAGGTTTTGCAGTGGATTCCGTAAAATTATATTTATTGCCAGAGCTTATACACAAGGTGGATTCCTTGTGCAAAAAGTTGAGGGCAACGCCTGTCCTTTTCGGGCGTCTTGTTAATTTAATGTGCAAGTGGGTGATTCCATAGCGAGTGATTCCGCAAAATACATATTTAAATTAATAGATGTTTATGAGTTTAGAGTGTCCACTCGTAATAAATTAAGGTTAAGATTGAGTTCTGACCAATTTATTTATTTTATAGCTGAAGACTGTTAGGTATTCACTTTTGTTGGTTTAATTTTATTATTTTCTAACAATTGTGAATGCTTCAGTTGATGTGTAGAGCAGGCAGGGGTGGTGTTGGGAAGCACTGGGCGATAGCATGTATTCAAGTTATTTAGAAGAAATTATCATTTTTGATGGGTGTGCATCTTAGGCGTGGCACCAATATTTATTTTGACGCGCTTATTTATTGAAGCGCCTAACATTTATTTATTATTTTATATGCACACGGGTGCATGATTTAAATATTTGTTATTGGACATTCTATTTGGGCACCGCCCGACTCTTTGGACGCCCAATAGCTTTAATTCTTTAGTGGGACAAAAGCAAACACAAAAGCAAAAGCGTGCTAATTGTAAATTGGGCTATTTTTTGAGCTTGGAGATGAATAATATATCAAATACATGCTTTGTGGAGCGCTCACACAAGGCATGGGGGGAGATTATACCCAATTGGTCTTTTGCTTCATGTTGTGCAAGATTTTTCTCTTGTTTTTTGTACAAAAGTAGAGTTCTTTTGTTCTTGGGGACATTCCGGCGCTCACTACGCGCGCATACATCATCCGATCTGTGCACCAGTGGTATCAAAGCAAAGCTGAGATCGAGAGCTTCCAATTACTTACCATATTGTGCGAAGGCAGAGCTCCTAGAACGATTGAGCTCTACAATTAGTCTCGCGACAATCCGTCAATACCAGCACATTCTTGGCGGTGAAGAGCCCCCTGCTGTGCTATCAGATTGCGAAGGACCACTTCCAGATGGCAGAGGACCACTTCCCAAGCTCCTTTGTAAGTCGTTTCATACTCAGAGAAGCAGATAAGAGATTATCATTAAGTTTACTTTATAAGCTTAATTAAGCTTAACAAAAGCTTTATAAAAGAAAAGCTTAGATATCCATAATTCGACGAACCGTGGCGGCAGGACGCACTGAAGGACGTCGAGGTCGTTCAGAACATATCGACATCCTAATTTCAAAAAAAAAAAAAGACTAGTCTAAAGCTTAAAGTTTTAAGCTTACTAAGCTCCAAGTCTACTAAGTCACAAAGGTCAAGATTCAACCTCTCCCATAGCGACTGTTCGTATACAATTAGTCCTGGATGCATTTTTACTTCCATAGAAGCCCCTTGTAAAGAATGGGATTAGAGAGTCTTACACGGGGTTAACACGGGGATAGCACATGCAAATACTCGGTTACACGGATGGGGTATTCAAGGTGTACAAGGACCTAGTTAGGGTACCATTTGATAAATATACATCTGTCATTTCACCTTCTTCCCTGTCTTTCCATGGCTGCCAACCATTTCTCTCTCCTCTTCTTGTCTTTCTCTCTCTTCAGCTAGTCTTTCTCTCTCTTCTTCCCTCATCTTCTTTCCTTTCTCTCTCCTCTCTGCAGTCTCTCCCTTCTCTCCTTCTCTCTCCTAGGTCTCCTTCATTACAGTTGGTATCAGAGCTTAGTTTTTAGGTCCTTGCTTTCTCTCTCCTTCCTCTAGATTTAGTTCCTTTTTCAGTCTCAGGAAACCCTACTGTGCACAGGTATAGCATTGAAGAACCCCAACAGTCAAGAAGTACCAGAGATGGCAACCTTTCTTGGGGAGCTCACTAGAGGTCATTGACCGCATCTGGAGATCACGACCAGACTCCACTTGTGCTTCAAGGGGTGCAGACAAGGGTTCTACAATAGCCTATTGTGCTCCCATCACCTGTTGGGATGCATATCTAGACTTGGGTGTCACAGGTGCACTGCGAATTTGTTGCTGTTCTGTAGCAAGCCCTATTGCCCACAAGGGTCCCTGAGCTCCCAACTAGCTGAAAGCTACTACCTCCCTAGAGTTGTTTAAGGATTTCATCTGCAAATGCTGAAGTGCTGATAAAAGCTCTTCCATGGTCCTCGGTGATGGAGAATCTGTCGGTGTGCAAGAGATGACATAGCAATGCATGGCACCTCTTCATAAGATGGGATGGTTATGGTGGGCACCGACTGCAACAAGCGATCAAGGCAGCCCCAACTGTGGCCACATTGCGGAAGGCGAGTGTGCAGGAGGAGACCATGGGGCCTGGTCAGGTCAGACGAGAAACTGATTTGCTGCACTTCCTTAGCCCCAGCTGTTCTCTGTTTGTCAATACACCGTGTCTCCATTTCCCCTCTTCAACAATTTGCAAGGGCTACAAGAACGACAATTCGAAGGCCTCCATCGGCGCTGACTAGAAGCAGAACTCCAGCAACAACAAGCTCGCTAATTACAACAAGAAGATTAAGACAGCGGCAAGCACTGGCGTGGACAAGGCCAAAGTAGTGGCCTCTGTAGGGGCCAAGAAGGTCAAATCTGGCACGCAAGTCATCGTGCATTGATGAGCAAGTGTAATCAGTCACAGAGCAGACATGAGGAACGTCTGCCAAAGCTGATGGAAGAAGAGGCAAAAGACCCAAAAGCAGCAGAATTGGACAAGCTTGCAGGCCTCGACCCATGACCTCTGTGTCTCTGACATGAGAAGAGTGTTGTAGAGAGCAAGCCTTCATTTTATCGTGCGATCTCAATCATGGGCTCATAAAAGGGGCAGAATCTTGGTGAATTCTGGGAATCTCGATAACTCCTGCACGTGAGGAGGCAGGCCTCGAGATTGTGCATTACATCAGAGCTCCTATTAGAGAAGATCATCAAGATCGACATCATACTCGCTCCCAGAGTGCTAAGTAGAGATGGATTATTAGAAGTGTGCTTATGGACAGCGTCATATCCTAGAAAACATAGCTCCTGTAAGGTCAGGCATTGCTTCATTCCTTGGATCTTCCAAAAGCAGCAGGATTAGACAAGGTTGCAGGCCTCGACCCATGGCCTCTGTGTCTCTGACGACCTGAGAAGAGTGTTGCAGAGAGTAGGCCTTCATTTTATCGTGTGATCTCAATCATGGGCTCATAAAAGGGGCAAAATCCTGGTGAATTCTGGGAATCTCGATAACTCCTATACGTGAGGAGGCAGATCTCAGGATTGTGCATTACATCAGAGCTCCTATTAGAGAAGATCATCAAGATGACATCATACTCGCTCCCAGAGTGCTAAGCAGAGATGGATTATTAGAAATGTGCTTATGGACAGCGTCATATCCTTGAAAACATAGCTCTTGTAAGGTCAGGCATTGCTTCATTCCTTGGATCTCCTAGTGGGAGCAGTGGTGCACGCTGGGCATTGGTAAATGTGCTTCAGTGTCCTGATCAACAAGTGACTTCCTTGACATTGAACCCTTCCGGAAAACATCCTTACAAAAAGTCATGAAGATTTCCTGAGCAAGGATAACGAGTTTGAAATGCATTTGGTTGGACATCAGTCTTATATTACTTTGTAAATATGGTTGGCCTTGATGGCAATGTAATGTGCTACAAGTGCCTTTTATATTACTGAAGGTTGATTCCAGAAATCCCTATGAGAAGCAGTACATGGCAGGATATCAATAGCAGATGCTTCTGATTGATTGTAATCAAAGATGCATATAATGTCATTATAGTATTGAAAATCCAGGTTCTTGGAATCCTTAAGAAAGTTACATTGTTAGCATTGGCATCATGGATTGATTCAGCGTTTACAATCTGGGATGTGGCACAAGGAGCTCCTTTTATTGTCATGATGCATGTGGGAAGTTCATAGAAGGAGGTTTTCAGTAGTTATTCACATGGCAGATTGGGGACTATACAAACCTTCTAGTCTTCAAGGTTTTACAGGGATTGAGGACTTCTTTGTTGGTCTTTTCATATGAAAAGATAAGGATTACGATCAAGCTAGCAAGACTTCAGTTTCCCTTATTGTACAATGGGGTGCTTAAAACAAGGATCCTTTGAAGGTTAGTTTCATACATTACTTTTGGGCATTACCCATGTAATGTACCGGGATGGATCATACACAGACCACTTGACATGCTGCAAAAGCCTGCATTAAATCAGTGAGTGCATGCTCATTACAAGGCAATGGTGAGATCCTCAAATGTGAGGCACATGTAAACTCTAGTACAAGGACTTAAAATAGGGCTCGTGCAATTCATACACAGACCACTTGACATGCTACAAAATCTTGCATTAAATCAATTGAGTGCATGCTCAGTACAAGGCAATGCTGAGATCCTCAAATGTGTGGCACATGTAAACTCTAGTACAAGGACTTAAAACAGGGTTGGTGCAATTGCACTAGTTTGTATAAGAACACATTCCTAGAAATGTTTGGGCTTGAATACTTCATAAATTCTGAAAGATGAGTTGTTGACTGCTTCACGATTGTTCTTGCAAGGATTGTTAGGGTCTGAGCTTTGGCATTGTAATTAGACCACTAATGGCAACAAAGATGAGGCGGCAAGTGTTTGATCATTGCTACTAAACTCATTTGCTGCATCATGATGCACATGTTGTAACAGCTGAAGAGACTTTCTTACTGAAAGGATTGACTTGGCCATTTCAGATGTCCTTCTTTGGGCATCATCAACTAGCTTTGGAGACTTGAAAAACGCAGATGAAAACCTTGCTGTCAGAATGTGAAGTACTCAATCTTCTTGGAGTTATGCATCTTCTGTCAAATCGTGGCATATGATTTGAGTGCAAACAAAATTTTGTTGGCTTGGAAGGGAGCAGCAGTAGTTGCTTCTAGTGAAGCTGGTGTGATAGAATATGCGCTATAATCACAATTGGGTGATTAGTCTGGCAGATAGTATTTCCATGCTATGGCAAATTGCAGGAAATTGATCAACCTTGGTGGTTTCAAGATGGATGGTCCCGTTTTGCCATGCCCATAGGGCAATCATGTTTTACAAAGAATGGAAGGCCATGGTATACTGCACCTTGAAAGGGATCTCACTTCAAGGATGATTGATGGTGCTACTATGCTTCACCCTGAGGATGACAATAGTTTGTAGAGAAGAGAAGGCCCTGATGTGCTTCACCCTAAAAATGTCAATGCTCTTAGAAGGATACATGGTCATGGAAAACTACAACCTACTAGTGACAAGACTCTTAGGAGAAGGGACGGACCTGGTATGCCACAACCCAAAGATGATACTCTGAGGAGAATGGAAGGGACTGGGATTCCTGGTCCTGAACTTGATGATGTATTTAGAAGAGTACAAGGCCTCAGTGTTAACGCAGATTGTAGCAATGATTTTAGGCGGATGGAAGGGCCTAGTATGCAAAAGTCAGATGGCAACAATTTTGATAACCAAAGTATTGTACAATACGACTTTGGGCAACACCTAGGCTATGTACCTTGTCATGAGGGTGGATCATACTCCAATGGATTTGATCAGCAGTATGGCTATCATAGGCAGCATGATTATGGCCATTATGGACAGCATGATTATGCCTACAAGCACTCCTTTATGTAGCAACATAGTTCTTATGCAAGTCATGATCATGGACATGTATATGGTAGCTCATATAGCATTGGTCATCATCATGCATATGGAGATTCTTACGCCATGCAACCATATGGGCAGCTGCCTCATGGAGACCTTGATGCAATGCAGGAGTGGCAAGCAAGTGATTATGACCGACATCATGCCAATACCTATGCTCATGGACTTACCAATCATCATACTTATGGTCAGCCTAGGATGCAAGGACACTGTTGTAGTCATGTTGGACAGTCATCATGCAATCTTGGGCATCATGTTTATGGGCAACAATATGGCCAAGGTTTTGGTAGTAGGCAACAGCAAATAGATGTATTTGGGCAGCAGCATGAACATTTTTGTGACATGCATTCTCATAGAGATTATGGACAGCATGATCAATGCTGTGGGATCAATGATCAAAGGCAGCATTCTTATGACGGTTATGCGTGTGATGCGCAGCAGGGCTATTATCAACATATGCAGTATGGACAGCATGAATATCATTATCAGCAGCATCCACATTGGTATCACCATCCATATGGACAGCATGAGCATTATGGTCATGAGCATGGACAGCCATTTGCTATACATGAGCAGCATGATGACTATGAGCAGCATGTCAGAACTATTACTGAGCTGACCGATGGTGATGAGCATGTGTGTAAATTGCTATCTAAGGCTAAATGCATTAGACACCTTACTAGTGATATGATACGGGAATTGCATGCTGCGGGCTTATGCTATCGATGTGCTAAGCCAATATCTTGTAATCATCGAGCCACATGCAGGGCAAAGACTGCCAAAATACTCTTGGTATTAGAGTATTATGATGCAAAGGATGGAGAAGATCTTGTTGAAGACCATTTTGGTATGGGTCCACAACAAGAACTTCAATTATATCTTCTCTTGATCTTCTTCTTTGTTCTCTTATTTATTCTTCCCTGTGCTTTTGCTTCTTCTTCTTCTTCTACTGCTGCTGTTGGTAATTTGATGGAAAGCACTGATGTAGGCAGCGATGGTGAATGCAAGGACGGGTATATATTCATGTATGACCTCTCTCGTGTCTTCAATCACAACATTGTGTCCAACTTCTCTGCTCTGAATCCATGGGTAAACATGTGCCTTTCTATGGCCAACGGTTGCTTAGGGGAGTCTTTGGGGGAAGTGTGTTCTTTTGTTCTTCCGCTCCTGGCCTTTATCCTACCAAGTTGCTGTGCATCCTGTGAGAGAATGGCATCGTGGTAGTCCTGGAAGATGGTGTTGGAGGCCGCATCACTTTGTCTTTGTTTCTCTCTTAGTCTCTCTCGAGGAGAAACAATGCGCCAATGACACAATTGCAATGACGAACATAAGAGAGTCTCATTAGAGAGTCTGAGAGAGAGAGAGAGAAAGGGAGAGGGAGAGGGAGAGTAAGAGTGGAATTTTGGTGCCGAGAAGTGCTTAAAAATAGCTAAAAATTACGAATATCAAGGGAAAAATATTCAACGTCGAAGGCGGCGGCTCGATCTAGGACGATTTTAAGCGCCAAAGTGCTTTAAAGGCGCCTGAGCGACACTTGTTGACTTTTCATAATTTTTTAGACTATCGTGCGGGTTGACAAGAGTTACTGGCCAATGCGGGATGTCAAGTCGGACGCCTAGGATTTCTCAGAGCTCAATTCGGAGTCCGGACGGGGAAGGAGCCAAGAAACCGGTCAAGATTTGAAGAGGTGGACTTATTTTTTGCCAAAGTGGGCATGATCTTTGGGAGCCCAAGAAATTTTATGCAACATAAAACTTGACATCAAATCGTGGAGAGAAGGATGGCGTGAAAAATGGCGTGGAGCAGCGCAATTTTCGCTTCATGGCATAGAGATCAAGAATACTGGCTGAATACAATCCCCCACAATGATTATGGGGCTTCAATCCCCTCTGCCTGTTGGTCTTATCGCCGTGCTTCGCTCCTCCAATGATCGCTTGAATGCAGAGAGAGAAAATCAGTCTTTCTCTCTCCTCCATCTCTCTCCCCTAAAGACAGATTCATGTGGTGAAGAAGAAGAAGAAGAATGAATGACGGATGCTTGTCCAATGAAGACCAAATTGCTCCATGGTTCAAGAGGAATGAAGATTGCTGATTATGGACTGTCATGAGCATTAATGGTGGCTGGAAATCAGTCCCGAGATAAGGCAATTAAAAACCCGCAACCCGCAAAGAACAGTAATCTCATTTTTACAAAGGAAATTGATGTTTTATCCAATTTGCTTCATGAATACTTGTTCCCATGGGATGATTATGCATTATAATGTTGTTTGCAATGTCTTCCAACTGTTTAAAATCAGAAAATCATAAGTGTTGTGGATGAAATTAATAGTGTAAAACCCGTAAAACACGCGAAATATGGAAAAATTGGGTATTTTTAAGATATAAATGAAAAATATAGTAAGACACACCAACTAAATTTGTGTTCTTGCTGCAAATGAACCTAAGGGCCATAGCCCACAACGCATTTTGAATTTTTAGTCATTTAATATTGTAAAAAATACAAGAAAAATAGGAAAAATAGGAAAAAAATAAGGGAAAAAAGGATTTTGAGTGCCGAAAATTAAGGAAAAATAAGATTCATGTTTGTGGATGTATGGGGGGTCTGAAGTATGAGGTTTAGCCTCAGTTCAGCCCTACATTTATGTTCTAGTGAGTTTTTATGGCTTTTTATGCAATGAAAATATGGAAAATGAACCCTAAACCTATGCACCATGCACAACCTAAACGGGTGAGGGGATAGAGTGTATGAAAAGTGTTTAAATGTTGAATGAAATGATGAAAAGCTTGCTGGTTTTTATGCATACCATTTAGGTTGGTCGATAATTAAAAATTAAGAACCTAGTAGCACGAGGTCTTCTCGGTCTAGGTTCATGCAACGCCGCATATGAGCGATAGTCGAAAATCATTGAAAGAAATGTTTTTCACATGTACACCAATGTTGATTTTCTTAATTGTTTGAGCACGTGGACATTCACAATTTACATGAAGCATGAAATTTAAAAGGTATCGGACAATATCTCCTGGATGCATGGCAATTGCTTTCTAGAGGAACGTGACCAACGTTGAGTGAGTAAGGTTGTCCAAGATGTAGGCTAGGCGTTGGGTCTAAGGGGAAGTAAAGTGAGGAAAATGGTGCATTCATGGATACGATCAATTGGTACCTTGAGTGAAAATGCGTGCGATATTGTGTTATATATGTTTAGCGACGCATCGAGAGGCCAATCCCCAAGGTGTATGAGAGTCGCAGTGAGGTAGCGGCAGTCAGCTGTGGGAGGACCTCCTATGTTTGTACTTCGTGCTATTTGGCAATGTGCTAGGGACTCTCTCTGAGGAGTGTTAATTGGGTTAGAGTTGGACTACAAGACGTGATACAAACGCAAGATGTTTAGGAAGATGATGAATGTGTCATCCACGCTCCTGGTCCGCGAGGCCGTGGGGTTGTTGAGCACATAATAGAGGTCCGGCTACTTCATGAGCTAGTGCCGGCCCGTTTTAGGTCCCATCAGTGGTGCATCTGCCGGGAGCCGCTTAGAAGTAGCGGTCCTCGAATCCTGGTTGTCTAGGGACCAAATAGCAGTTTATGCCAAAGGATACCGTGTTTGACTCGTTGTTCATCGATAAGCATCGTCTAGCCGAAATCCAAAAGCAAGAGAAAGGAGAAAGAGCTAGGCGACGTGCTGAAATACTTAGGAGGTATTCCCCTAAGCGTAGCGGTGCTGAACCCTTATGAGGGAGTGGATCTAGTGGTCTTGGTGCCACAAGTAGTAAGTTAGGAGAAGGTGGAAGCTCTAGTGCTCCCCTTTCTTCCATAAGCCAATCTACATCAAGTGTAGGAGGTGTAACCCCACCATCCCCTATTTCTAGTGCAAATCCAATTTCCGTCATGGTGCAGCCTATTGCAATTCCTGCAGGAACGACGGATTTGCCAGCTCTAGGTTACCCGCTACCCATTTTTAATGGGCTAGTTGAGGAAGATGCAGAACTCCACATCAGGGAGTTTCAAAAGCGGATATTTAACTGTCGCATCCAAGAAGCAGGACATTTAATGATGTTCTTCAACATGGCTTTCAAAGGAAGAGCTGCCATATGGTATCATGGTTTAGAAGCCAGAACCATATTGATTATTGATTCATTTTATGGAGCTTTTCGAAGGGAGTTTGCCCCTGAAAGGGGTGGGCAATATTGGTTGCGTGTACTTAATGTGACCCGCCAAGAACCACACGAGGATATTCGTGCTTATGCAAAGAAAATAAAAGAGGTTTTTCGTAAGTTGGACACCTCTATTCCTATCCCCACAGCTATCAAATTGCAATATTTTTTGCATAGTTTGGACTTTAATATCCAGTTGCAGTTGAGTAGTGTCCCTTTGGGGGATATAGATACTGCCATTACATGAGCACAAGAAGTGGAATCCCGACTACAAGCAGCCTATGCCTCTCGTGCCAATCTGAATATGGATCTAGCATTGGGAAATAATATGGCGACGGCCAATGGCAGTGGTAGCCAAGGGATAGCGATGGCTAATCCTAATGGGAGAGGGAACATGATGCAGAATGTGCCTTTATTACCAACTCCCCCTAGCATGTCGATGCCTACGGGCAGTCAAATGGCTCCAAATGGTGGAGGCCAGGCAGTTAATCCTAATACCATGCATGTGGTTCAACAACCAGTGCCTAATCGAATTGTTAGGCCGATGGAACGACAGGGTAATTATCAAGGCTACGAGTTGAGCACTTTCAATGTTCTTGGCGAGGTTAAGGACATGATGAAGCATTATACCGACATGATTACGGAGCAGTATCGACAAATAGCCATTGATGTTAACTTTCTTAAAAAACAACAAAATTTGATAGGAAGTAGATACCCAGATGAGGGTGCACCTTCGAGGTTTAGCTGCAAATGGTGTGGTGGGCAACATTATCCACGAAATTGCCTGAATGTCAAGTGCGATATCTGTGGAAAATCCGGCCATTTAGTAGCCACTTGCTGGAGTAAGATTAGTTCCCTCCAGCGAGGTAGTCGGCAACCAGGGCCTATTAATCATCGTGCGCAAGGAAATGATTCCCAACGAGAAGACGGACCTAAACAAATGCTCCAATGACCAAAGACTACAGGGGAGGAGTTGCCTAGTGGTAGTGGGGTTAGTTTGATTGAGGCTGTGCGTGTTAATGATGCTGAAACCTCTAATCTGCGAGCTGTCCTTACAAGAGGTCAAAAGGGTAGAGAGGCCGACAAGGATAAGCCTGTCGACGGAAACCCTAAACAGGGCGACAAAGAAATGCAAGTTCTAGATCCTGCCATGGAAGGGGGACCTCTGAAGCCCGTACAGAGTAAATCCGATACTAAGAAGGATAAGGAACCACCGAGGAAGAAGGTGAAAGTTAAAAAAATACAATAAAGCCGGTTCAGCGACCTAAAGAGCAGATGGTTTGGCATGAAAAGCGAACTCTACCGAACTATCATGAATTCGATTTGGCGAGCTCTCTTTGCGAAGTCAAGCCAGATGTGAATCTTTTACAGCTTATTAAGCTTTCTCTAGGAGTACGCAAGGGCTGGTTTGAGCATGCTGAGAAGCATTGCCCAAGGGTTGCAGCCTATGTCGATGGGATATTAGTAGATTATGCCATTGTCGACACGGAATCATCTGTTAACATTACGAGCTTTGAACTGATGGAAAGGTTGGGTCTTGCGATCCAGAAAGATGCCTCCACAATTCTCAGAATGGCAGATGATAGTTTGAGAAAGTCGGAAGGTTGCATTACTAAGGTCCATGTCACTGCTACAAATGTAGAATGCCCGTTGGACTTTAGGGTGATTCGTATTGCAGGGCGTCCAAGTTACCAAGTATTACTTCGACGACCTTGGATCTTGCAAGTGGACTGCCAAGTGGATATACCCGCCAGTCAGCTGATATTCAACAGAGGTGCTCAGTGCGTGGTGATTGATGCCTATCCTGAGTCCCTCTGCAAAGTGAGAGAGCTCCTCTATCTTCTACAGAATTGGAGACATTAGAGGATTTATCTACCAGTGAGATATCATCGCGAGTGATGAGTCCAAACAGAGATCCACTACGGAAGACATCTATCAGATCACTTTGAACGAGCTAATAGAGGTCCAAGATCATATAAGAGATGCAGATGTTATCGAGCTAGACCTTGGTATGCCTGATGAGTCGCGACCAATCAAATTAGGTTCTATGCTCAACTCAGCAGAAAGGGAGGACTATGTGTCCTTGATTCAAGAATTCCGCGACATCTTTGCCTGGAGTTATGATGAGCTGAGAGGCATTCCTCCCAGCCTGGCTGTTCATACTATTCCTGTAAAAGAGGGCAATCGTCCTGTGCGTCAGAAAGTAAGGCATATGCCTTTCAAATTGAGGGACGGGCTGTTTGAAGAGTTACAGAAGCTTTGGAGAGCGGGTTTGATTTTTCCTGTGCAACACACGGAATGGTGTTCGCCAGTTGTGATCAAAAAGAAGAAAAATAATCAAATCCGATTATGTGTAGATTTTAGAGAGCTGAATAAGCAGACGGTTAAGGATTACTACCCGTTGCCATTCATTAACCAGATTTTGGATCAATTAGCGGGTAGGGAGATATATTCGTTTATGGATTGCTTTGCAGAATATAACCAGATGGCAATTGCAGAAGAGGACAAGTTGAAAATAACTTTTATTACTGTATTTGGTACTTTTACGTACCATGTGATGGCCTTTGGTTTATGCAATGCGCCTGGTTCGTGGCAACGAACAGCAAATAAGACATTCGGTGACATATCCCCTGGAGAGTTGAAGGTGTTTATTGATGACTTAGGGGCAGCCACCGTGAGAGAAAGGCAGTTGATTATTTTGTGAAGATGTTTTGAGTGGTGTAGGCAATTTTGTATCGCTCTAAACCCACGGAAGTGTGTTTTTGGTGTACCTTATGGGCTCTTGCTAGGTCATGTGGTCAGTTCGGTAGGAATTGCGACAGATCCCGAGAAGGTCAAAGTCATAGTTGCCATGGGTTCACCACGCACTCCAAAAGAAGTTCATAGCTTTCTGTCTTCGGTTGGTTATTACCGTAGATTCATAAACGCCTTGGCAGAAAGAACGTTGCCGCTTACAAATCTATTGTCCTTTACCTGTTTGTTTGTATGGGGTGACCCCTATAAGATAGCTTTCGAGGATGTGAAGCAAGAGCTAGTAAAAGCTCCCGTTTTAAAAGCACCTAAACAAGGTGAGGTGTTCTATATATTTTCAGCAGCCACCATGCATAGTATCAGCTGCTGTTTAGCCCAAATTTGGGAGGAAAAGTGGTATCATCCGATAGCCTTTGCTAGTCGAAAATTGGGCATTTCAGAGATCAATTATACCTACATGGAGAAGTTGTGTCTTGCGATAGTCTTTGGGACCAAGAAATTCAGGTATTATATCCTCTATGAGAAAGTTGTGCTTTATACGAAGATGGAGGGGCTTCAATTATTGATGAATAAGCTGCAGCCGCCTGATCATCTAGCGAAGTGGTTAATCACTTTGCAGGAGTTTGATTATGAGATCAGGAGTAAGCCACCAAGGTTACAGGGTATTGTGGAATGTCTTGTGGACTTTGGGGAGCCGAAAGAATCTGTGGCTGAAGGTAGTGACATGGAGTCATTATTCAAGATAGATACGGCGTCTATTCCCTCCTGGTATGCTGCAATAACGCATTATTTATCGACAAGAGAGGCTGGATCCGAACTATCTAAAGCTGAGAGAAGGAAAATTAAGCAACAGGCATTAAAGTTTGCTTTGATCGCAGGTACATTATATCGGCAAGGGGTTGATGACATCTATCGCCGGATGTGTGATGCCTGACGAGGTGCCATTCATTTTGGAAGAGTGCCATGATTTCGCTTGCAAAGGTCATTTTGCTGGACAGCTTACAGCACAAAAGGCTTTAAGAGCAGGTTACTCACCGCCTGCCATCTTCCAGGATGCGTTTGCGTATGTTAAGAGATGCGATATTTGTCAACGACATGATAGTCGAGAGAATAGGAAAAGACCACTCACCCCTATTATGGCGATACTTCCATTTGAGAAGTGGGGAATAGACTTTGTGGGTCCCATTACTCTGTCGTCGACTGCACAAAAGAGGTATATTATTGTAGCAACTGACTACTTCACAAAGTGGTCAGAAGCACGTGCAACAAGGAAAGATGATGCTAAAGAAACTACTAGTTTCCTTTTAGAGCAGATAATATACCGTTTTGGTTCCCCGAAAGAATTAATGTCGGACCGTGGAACCCATTTTCTGAATAAGGCGATCAAAAGCTTGACTGAGGCTTGGCAAATCAAGCATGATAAAACGAGCCCTTATAATCTGCAAGCAAATGGGCAGGTTGAAAGTACCAACAAGCAGCTTGTGGGTATCCTATCGAAAGTTGTATCTGAAAAGAAACACAACTGGGATAAGAAGCTATATGTGGCAGTATGGGCATATAATATCACCTTCAAGCGAGCCACTGGCCACACGCCGTTCAAACTAGTTTATGGTGAGGAGTGTGTTTTACCCTTAGAAATTGAGTTACCGACCATTAGATTCGCAATAAATCATTCTTTGGGTAGTGAAGACGCCCTATTAGAGCGATTTACGACCTTAGCACACCTCGATGAAATCAAGTTGCAAAGCATATTACACCAAGAGGTGGCTAAACGTCGCATGAAACAGTTGCATGACCTGAAAGCGAAGAAGTATACCTTTAAGAAAGGACAATTGGTTTTGTATTATGATGCACGTAGGGAGTTATTTCCAGGGAAGCTAGAACCTAAATGGGATGGCCCCTACAAGATTGTCAGGTTAGGGAAGAATAGGTCTACAGCCCTATTAGCTGATTTACAGGGAGTAGAGTTTAAGAATAAGGTTAATCTTAATAAGATTATACCTTATTACTTCTAAGTATGCTAATACAAAAGAAAATGCATTGCAGGTCCATTCTAGGAATGAACTAAGACCTACGAAAAAGAGCTTAAAGTCGGTTAATCCCTTATTTGGAGCACCCATATCTAGAGCAGAGATACCATCAGGGGAAACTCATCTGGTGGAGCAAAGGATATAAAGTGATTGAGCAAGAAGACGGAACCTTTGTATGGGAGATCAAAGTCTTCTGCCATCACTGCTTACGGCTGTTGACCAGTATCCCTGTTGAGTTCAATGAAGAAGGTGGGATGGAGCCATCAGTTCATCCTCTCAATATGCTAAACTTTGATTACCATAATTATGAATAGAGGAGTTCCTGATGACCGGTTGTGTAAACCCATTATGGATGTATACATTATATTTTGACGGAGCATCCAGGGGCCCTAATAGAAAAGGAAGTGTTGGAGTAGTAATCCGCGACCCCCGACGAAGAGTTACGATGAAGTTAGCTGCTTATCTTGGGGTAGGATTTACTAACAATATGGCGGAGTATAAAGCCTTGATTATGGGACTGCATATTGCCAAACAAGGTGGTACTCGTCGCTTGTTAGTAAAAGGGGATTCCCAGTTGATCCTGAATCAGCTAGATGGGACATACCCAGTGAGGAATCCCATTCTTTGTATGTATCATCGGACTACTATGACCCTACTAGAGGAGTTTGAGAGAGTGTCTTTTCAGTTGATTCCATGTTACTGGAATCATTTTGCGAAGTCATTAGCAAATCTTGCTTATGAAGAAGACCTCTTCTTTAATTGTGGTCCTAGTCTAGATATTGTGATCAATGATAAAACATGACCCGGTCGCTTGTGGGGAATGTTATCAGAGCATGCAATATATGGCAGATGAAGGTTGATATGGGTGATGCAAAGAGTAGCCGAGACCAATTTACCGTTATTATCTGGGACCCATAGGTTGATTAGACAACATATTATGTGTACGCCTCTTGCTATTTATGCAGGAGGGATGGGTCATAACCTTATGCATTTAGTTTAGGACTACGAGCCTGTTTTTCCTCCTTGGAAAGGAGTCTATTATTGTATATCTGTATAATTCCAGGGAAGGATATGTAGATGTTATTCTGTTTGATCTCATTAGGCCAAGAGGGCCAGTTGTCCGTTTAGTGCAGGTACAGTTAATGGTTTCTTGTTTGAGTTCTATGCTAGACAGGTTTGAAGAAGAGCTTGGAAGGAGCCTTTTGTTGTGTGGAAGCTTCTCGTGGCCCTATTCAGGTGATATCTCTCCTTTATGAGTACTGTGGTTTTATGTTATATGTGTTTGTGTACTTATTAAGGGGGGTTTTTTCCTTTCTTATTGGGGACCGATGTCCAAGGCATGAAGTCCCAGGATTAGGTTCAGTATGTTTGAGGGAGGTCTGAGTAGTCGTTGCCTTCTGTAAAGACATTGTCAAGCATTGAAAGACTTGTTTTTAGATGGAAGTCCTAGTGACCCTGTTCTGCTAGCCTGCTAGACAGCCGTTCTAGGAGTTCTTGTTAGTTGTGAGGCAGTTAGAGAAGCCTGCAGAAGACAAAATAAAGATGATAAAGGAAAAGAAACCCTGAATATCTGACAAGATAATAAATATATATACAGAGGTGTGTAAAAAGGGGTTCTAATCCCTATCAAAAGAAGAAAAGAAATAAATGAAAAGTTATGAGCAGTTGATCATTGCCTTGCGAAGGCTTGGTAGGTTTCTGGGGACGAGTCAGACCCGGGGCCGATGCCTTGTCTTCCTAGGGGGGGTATCTTGCTAGAAAAGAAGAAATTAAGGAAGGTTGGAGCAAAAATAAAAGTGAGCGTCAGAAAAGGATTAAGTGTCACCTTGCGAGGGCTTGGTAGGTTCTTGGGTACCGAGACAGGTCCTGAGGCCGATGCCCTGTTCTCCTTGGGTCACTAGGTTAGCTCCCTCCTTTTTACATACCCGAGTATGAACAATAAAAACCCTAAAAGAAGAAATGTGCTATAAGAAAATACTTCTTGATCAGGCTATAGGAGTCCTCACCTAGTAGAAACTCCTAATTATGTTGTCCTTAGTTAGGTAGGTAGTTCAGACCACCACTTAGGGCAACCTCTTTGATAGTTCTTTTTCGTTTCGCCGTGTTGGAGCAGTCGGTTAGTGACTAGCTTCGGATCTTTTATCAGATTATGCTCGGCCTACTCCTTGTGGATGTCATGCCTTGGTTCTGTCAAGGGGTAGGGTGAGCATTGTGCTGTGTTTAATATGTATCTCTTTTGTATCAGCTTGATGCTTCCTTTGGTTGTTTTTGTGCAGATCTCTTGTGGGATTCGACGGGCTGAGTCACCCTATCCCATGGTCACCAATGAGAGCGGAATTTTGGTGCCAAGAAGTGCTTAAAATAGCTAAAAATTACGAATATCAAGGGAAAAAATATTCAACATCGAAGGCGGCGACTCGATCTAGGACGATTTTAAGCGCCAAAGTGCTTTAAAGGCGCCCGAGCAACACTTGTTGATATTTCATAATTTTGCAGACTGTCGTGCAAGTTGACAAGAGTTACTGACCAATGCGGGATGTCAAGCCGGACGCCCAGGATTTTTCAGAGCTCAATTTGGAGTCCGAACGGGGAAGGAGCCAAGAAACCGATCAAGATTTGAAGAGGTGGACTTATTTTTGGCCAAAGTGGGCATGACCTTTGGGAGCCCAAGAAATTTTATGCAACAAAAAACTTGACATCAAATCGTGGAGAGAAGGATGGCGGGAAAACGGCGTGGAGCAGCAGGCTCAATTTTCGCTTCATGGCATGGAGATCAAGAATGTTGGCTGAATACAACCCCCCACAATGATTATGGGGCTTCAATCCCCTCTGCCTGTGCTGGTCTTATCGCCGTGCTTCGCTCCTCCAATGGTGGCCTAAATGCAGAGAGAGAAAATCAGTATTTCTCTCTCCTCCCTCTCTCTTCCCTAAAGGCAGATTCATGTGGTGAAGAAGAAGAAGAAGAATGGATGGCGGATGCTTATCCAATGAAGACCAGATTGCTCCGTGGTTCAAGAGGAATGAAGATTGTTGATTATGGACTGTCATGAGCATTAATGGTGGCTGGAAATCAGTCCCGAGATAAGGCAAATAAAAACCCGCAGCCCGCAAAGAACGGTAATCTCATTTTTACAAAGGAAATTGATGTTTTATGCAATTTGCTTCATGAATACTTGTTCTCGTGGGATGATTATGCATTATAATGTTGTTTGCAATGTTTTCCAACTGTTTGAAATCAGAAAATCAGAAAATCATAAGTGTTGTGGATGAAATTAATAGTGTAAAACCTGTAAAACACGCGAAATATGGGAAAATTGGGTGTTTTTGAGATATAAATGAAAAATATAGTAAGATACACCAACTAAATTTGTGTTCTTGCTGCAAATGAACCTAAGGACCACAGCCCACAATGCATTTTGAATTTTTTAGTCATTTAATATTGCAAAAAATACAAGAAAAATAGAGAAAATAGAGAAAAAATATGGAAAAAATGGATTTTGAGTGCCGAAAATTAAGAAAAAATAAGATTCATATTTGTGGATGTATGGGGGGTCTGAAGTATAAGGTTTAGCCTCAGTTCAGCCCTACCTTTATCTTCTAGTGAGTTTTTATGGCTTTTTATGCAATGAAAATATGAAAAATGAACCCTAAACCTATACACCATGCACAACCTAAACAGGTGAGGGGGTAGAGTGTATGAAAAGTGTTTAAATGCTGAATGAAATGATGAAAAGCTTGCTAGTTTTTATGCATACCATTTAGGTTGGTCGATAATTAAAAATTAAGGACTTGATAGCACGAGGTCTTCTCGGTGCTAGGTTCATGCAACGCCGCATACGAGCGATAGTCGAAAATCATTGAAAGAAATGTTTTCCACATGTGCACCAATGCTGATTTTCTTAATTGTTTGAGCACGTGGACATTCACAATTTGCATGAAGCATGAAATTTAAAAGGTATCAGACAATATCTCCTGGATGCATGGCAATTGCTTTCTAGAGGAACGTGACCAACGTTGAGTGAGTAAGGTTGTCCGAGCTGTAGGCTAGGCGTTGGGTCTAAGGGGAAGTAAAGTGAGGAAAATGGTACATTCCTGGATATGATCAATTGGTACCTTGAGTGAAAATGTGTGCGATATTGTGTTATATATGTTTAGCGACGCATCGAGGGGCCAATCCCCAAGGTGTAGGAGAGTCGCAGTGAGGTAGCGGCAGTCAGTCATGGGAGGACCTCCTATGTTTGTACTTCATGCTATTTGGCAATGTGCCAGGGACTCTCTCTGAGGAGTGTTAATTGGGTTAGAGTTGGACTACAAGACGTGATACAAACGCAATATGTTTAGGAAGATAATGAATGTGTCATCCACGCTCCTGGTCCGCGAGGCCGTGGGGTTGTTGAGCGCATGATAGAGGTCCGGCTAGTGCATGAGCCAGTGCCGGCCCGTTTTAGGTCCCATCAGAGAGATAGAGGGAAAAGGAGAGAGAAGAGGTGGAGGAGGAAAAGAAGAAGAAGAAGAAGAAGAAGGAGAACCAGGAGAGGAGAAAGGGGAGAGGAGCGTTGGATAGGTACGTAGGTTTTTTTTTTTTCATTTTTTTCTTTTCTTTTTCAGCATTGTTGTTTTTTTTAATTGTTTCTTTTATATATATATATATACATATATACATATATATATACATATCTATATATATACATATATATGTATATATGTATATACATATATATGTATATATGTATACATATATACATATATATGTATATATATATATATGTATATATATATATATATATATGTATATATATATATATGTATATATCTATACATATATACATATATATGGATGTTCCTTTGTATGTGTATGTGTGTGTTTTTGTTGTTCTTTTTTCTTCTTCTTCTATCTTTGTTTTTTTGTTTTTAAGTGAGATTTTTTTATTATTTTTATTTTATTTTGTTTTATTTTTTGTTTTTTAAAAATTCTTGTGATATTAAATAATGAATAAATAAATAAAAAACACATCCCCGGCCCGTGCACATGCGTAGGGTAGGGGTAAAAAAATTTGCAATGACGCGTTCAAACGGATAGGGGCGGGGACGCGTGAGCCACGGACGCCATGGGGGCATCCCGAGGCGCATAAAACCAAAAACATGCGCGTTCACGCCCGAGGCGAGAAACACAATTAATGGGAAACATAAATAAAAATTAATAAAAGTCAAACCGTTTGTCGGATCAAAAATCTGTAAAAAGGAAAAATGGGTCGAGGGATGAGGGAAAAATGTTGGAAATATGCAACACCAGTTTCGGGACAAAATCAACATGGAAAAAACGCAAAAAATAAACCCGAAAACGCATACGAGCATTAATATCGGAAAATCCGCGTATCGAAAAGAAGTGCAAAAAGAAGAAAAAGTATGTAGAACAATGTGTCCGACAAACCTATCGTGAGAAAATATAGTTTTGATCGAGGTAGGATGCGTTCACATGGGAAAAATCCCAAAAATGGACCCGAAAATGGACTCGAAAATTGATACGGGAAAAACTGTGCGTCAGAATAGCAGGAGGTAAAAAGGAAAAATGTCCAAAAGAAAGGAATTCACTGGGCTGGCATATCAAAACTCGATGTGGGGGAAATGAGGAAGGGTTCACGTGGAAAAAAATACAAAAAATGCATTAAAAAACGCTTAGAAAAATTAATAACGAAAAATTCGTCAAGCGGAAGAGAGGGGAGGAAAAAGGAAAAAGGAGGGGAAAGGCTGCCAGGACACGGTTGTCAAATCAAACTGGAATTCCGGTGAAAACGGGCAGGTTCACATGGAAAAATGTGAAAAATAGGCACGAAAAAGGTCCGAAAACCCGTAAAAATTAATAACGGATGAACCGTGCATCGAAAGGACACGTAATAAAAATGAAAAATGTTAGGGGGAATGGGTAGGACAAGCCTTACTCATAAGATCAGGGTTTCGAAGCAATAATGACACGTTCACATGGAAAAATTTCCAATTTACGGGATTTGCTTCCAAAATTAATAACTTGAAAATCGTTTGTCAAAACAGGGGTTGGTAAAAAGGAAAAATAGGCAATTCAAAGGGACGAACAGGGCTGTAAGGTTGGATTGAGTTTTTGGTGAACATAGGGTACGTTCGTATGAAAGAAGTGTAAAACCAAGAATAAGGGCAAACGGTCAAGGAACAACCCCTAGGATAGGGTAAAATAGAACGAAAGGGTAGATAAGGGACCCCATCAGGGTAACATGAAGTCACAGTATAGATGCATGATTAGAACAGGGTGTATGCATGGGGGTATGCAACATGGACGCGCAAGGACGCGTCCCCACACTTAAGACCTCAGCAGGAAGGTTAAACCAAACATCAAGGACTTGGTACATCACATCAGACCAACCACGATGTCCCCACACTTAAGACATGACCGGTACTGAAAAATAGAAGGCGTAGGGTTAGAAAAACTTGGCCCATATTGTTGAAAAGGAATGTCGACTATCGAGATTGCATCTGGAGGCATCGTCGGCTGCAGGAGGTAACAAAGTGTCTTCATAGCACACGTCCTGTGTCCTTTGTGGCAGGGACTAAGCGGCAGCACCCAGGGAGGTAGTTGGTTGAAAGAATCATAGGAAATTCGTCGATGGCGAGGGATATTACACTCAACTCATGATCACTCAAATGGATTAAAAGAGCAGTCACTCACCCCATTACTAATATCACTCGAGGAAATAAGGATGAAATCCCAGAGCTCACACTCGGTTTAGAAATCAACAAGGAATGGTGTAGAGAGAGTATGCCAGGGTGCACAATTGATGGTGCATCAGTGCGTCCAACCTGTCTGGCATAGGTGCAAGGAGAAAGGCCAGGGAGCCTTGTAGTGCAGTGTATAGAGCAGAATGATGTGTCATGTGTTGATGGCAAAAACCCAGCCCGTGGGTGCATAGGGAAACGGGAACGTACCTGACTCCAAAGGTCGTAATGTCCCTCAATCCTCACCTCTCGGTAATTGATTGAAGAAACTCCAGTCACCGATCATCTCGTGCGTGCAACACTCCGTTCACACAACCATCTATTACCTTGTTGGAGGAGTCGGTTATGACTTCAATGGATGTGGATCCATTGCTTTTTGCGATCCATACAGCTTTAACACCGCTTTATTGGGTCCTCTGCCTAGGGTTAGGGTTCCTTTGAACCAGTCCGTCCTGGCTCTTGCTTCAAAAAGCCAAGGTCTTCCCAACAGCAGAGGGTATGAAGTCCCATAAGAATTTGGTTTAACCACTAGATATGTCAACCAATAATCTCTTCCTGCAAGGGTTGTTTTTACATATGGGAGGATGCCCAACAATTTGACTCTGCTTTGGTCTGCCAATCTGATAAGCCACTGTGTAGGTTGAATTCCTTGCAACCCTTAGTCCTTCATTGTAACATCTGTCATTATGTTTACTGATGAGCCTCCATCAATCAATGCATCTGAAATAAAGCATCCTTCTATCCATACACTAATCTCTGGGGTTCCAGGATCTAGGAAGGCATTAGCCACATCTACTTCCTTTACAGGCTCTGGGGCCTTATTGGTCTTGGTCGCTGTTGAAGGAGTGATCCTTAGTCCACGTCTTCTTGTTAAGATGCTTTTGAATCTCTTTCGGTAGCTGGGAGACAGCATCAGCAACTGTCAGAATGTTAAGTTTGGTTTAAAAGTGTCTAGGTCATTGACCAAGTCATAATCTTTAATAGAATCCACAGGCTTCTCTAGCCGGCTGGGGAATGGGGCTACACCCATTTTCATCTTTTCTTTTTCTTCTAACAATTGCTGCATCAGCACTTCTTCTTTTTCTGGAAGTGCTTCTATATCTTCTATCTCCTAGGCCTCTGGTCCTGTCTCTAGGACTGTCTCTGTAGCTTTCTGTAGCACTGTAGTGCTCTGTACTATACTGTTCTGCTTTGTACTGCTCTATCCCTCTGTAGGTAGGTTAAACTTCACAGTCTTGGCAGGAGAGTCATTTCCATTCTGAACCACTAGTTCCTTCTTCTTGGTGTGCGTAACAGCGGCAACTTCCAACTCGACCAAATTGGAAGCAGGTTCTTGTATCTTCTGTTGGCTATCAGTGGCATTGGCCTTTACAGAGGCTAGATTGGGACAGTCCTTTGCGGTGTGGCCTTCACCTTTGCATCGACTACATAAGGGCTTGTAATCCACTGATCTTCTAGGGTTTGGACAATTCGGGGAGATATGTCCATTTTCTCCACACCTGTAACATTCCACCTCTGATCTCTGACCACCGCCAGACTGTCGTCCTCTATAACTTTGAGAGGGAAACCTCCTTGGACTGAAATTAGGACCAAACTCCCTAAGCTTTGGTCCAATATCCTATGTTGTCATTTTGGATTCTAGCAAGTTGAATCTTGCATTTTCATCCTTCTGTCTTCGTTCATGCATCTCTTTCAGAGAGCAAATATCCTCTGTATGGTTCTTCCTCAAATAGTAGGAACAGAAGGCTCCAGGAATGGTTGGTTTTTGGGTACATTCAGTGGATAAATGTCTTGCTTGATGACACTTTCCACACCATATATTAGAGTGCATGACATCTCTTCCAGCTCCCGCAAGAGTGGATATATTGGCGGTATTCACCTTCAGCGTCTGTAGCTGCTCTGTAATCACATCCAGAAGCTCTTTCTTGATACTTGCAACTGAGTTAGATAAGTAGTCCTTCAGATTTTCACCTCCTAAAGTACTTGTAGTAGGGTTTTGGAAAGCGTCTGTAATTACTGCATAAACTGGTTGGGTCGATCCAGAAGGTCCTTTGTTCTAACTCTGATTCAGAGCTCCTGTTGAGACTTGGGGTTGTTGATTCTAGTTGGTAGGATTCCAATGTTGTTGAGTCGCCATTGGAGGAACTGTTTGAGGCCACTGTTGTTGTGGTTGAACCATCATTTGAGGCACTGTTGTCTGCGGCGACCACAGTGGATTAGGTGCATTATACTGCATCATTGTTTGCATTTGGGGATAGGGGTAGGGAATTGTCCCTAGGACTGCATTTGGTGGATATACCATTCCAAGCAGCATTGGAGGAGGTAAGACTCCTCTTCCTGGAGTCATTGACAGCCTTGCTTCAACTTCGTCATACAAACTTGCACTTTCCACTGCAGCTTGCAGATTGACTGGTCTTCTCAATTCCACAAACTTGCGAACTTCTGGTTGTAGACCTCTGAGAAACACTCCTTTTTGGATTCCTTCATCCAAATGATGGTTAGTCCATCTCTTCAAGATGGATTCCATTCGCGAGACATAAGCTTCTACTCTTTCTCCAGAGGACTGACTTAAGTTTATGAACTCCTCTCACATCCATTCTTCAAAACCTTCATGCCTGAATTTAGTGAGGAAGGCCAACTTCAGGTCCCATGTGCCAAAAGTTCCTGCTGCTTGTCTCTCATACCACTGAAACGCCGCGCCTTTGAAAGTGGCGGGAAATATTGCTAACCAATGCTCATGGGTTCTAGCATTATTAGCCACGCATGCTACTATAAACTCTTTTACATGAAGATCAGGGTCTTCATTGTACTCTCCCTTAAAAACTGGCAATGGGACTACATTTGCTGGCATGTCATCAATATTTCCAGGATGAATCTGACTAGGAAGGGGACCTTGAGTCGCCATGGGGACTTCTGTAAAGAGTGCTTTTAGGGCATCAAAGGAGGTTTCTACTTGCGAGCTCATTCTCTGCTTTGATTTTTGCCTTCTCTCTTCTCACGTACCTCTGGACTCGTTCTAATGCTTGCCTCTTTATTGCGTCATTCATCAGGGGGTTGGCTTCAACCAGTTGGTCTGGACTCAACAGGATAGTATCAGAGAGGGCTTCAGTCTCTCATGGATTCTCTGGCCAACATCTCTTCTACTTCCTTCTTTTCAACATCTCTGAATTCAGCTTTCAAACCACTACAGAGGGGAAGATATTCTGTTCTGAAAGTATCAAAACTCATTCTTCTTAGGATTGTTGTTGCGTCATTATAATAATGCCAGCTTCTGAGGGTTTCAAGAGTGTATATTGTGAAAAACACTCTGTCTACCAACTTCCAGTGGGTTGCTAATTGGACAAACACAAGATTATCAGTGCACCAAGCATCCCATGTATCTTGCTGTTGAGCATACACGAACAAATTCCAACTCTTTTCCTTTTTGTCTTCGTGAACCTCCACAGACCAAGACTCCTGAAGCTTCTTCACAATCTCCCACTTGATGATGTCTGGAAACTTCTCTCTGTTTATGGTCTTCAGTTTGTTCCCAAACAGTTTTCCACCAAGATGCAAGTTTCTGCTACTTCAACAAAAAGAGGAAACAGTCCACCACATAGAGCATGCACCATGATGGTGATATGTTTCCGCCATTGTGGGATGAGATTCTTGTGGAAAGTGGCTTTGATAATGAGAAATTCCAACTCTTCAGTGGAAGAAGGAACTTTACAAACATCCATTGAATTCTTCTCTTCTTGGCAATGCCATTTCCTTCATTTTCAGCCTCTTCTGGTGCTTGTCGATAGCAAGTTTCCTCAGCTACGCACCAAAAACATGGAGCCCCAAGAGGAACACCAAGGAAAAGGGAATTCTCTTGCAATAAAATCTATCTTGTAACATCAACAAGCTTTTATTTCATTCTTTTGATCATCAAATCAAAGAAAACAATAATTCTTCATGCAGCATTATAGTAGATTTCTCCCACAGATTTGATAAAATCAACCATAATCTTCAACATCTTCATAAAATTCTTCAATAGAACAAAGAACACAAAGTAATACACCATATTTGAATGGAAATCAATCACATATTATTCATCTTCAATGTCTTCATAGTTCTCTCTCTCAATCTCTCATATACAGTTACACTGTTTTGATAGAATTGACCATCTCTGGCTCTCTCTCTCTCTCTCCCTCAATAATACATCATCTCCTCACTATAATGCTCTCATAATAACCCAAAATAATCCTTCTTAGGTCATGGATGCACCTCCCAAGAGGTATGTCAGATATGAAGAGTCACCAGAGCCACTACAGTGCCTTTTCACAGCTGTCACTGTCACTTAGTCTTCTCTTCAGTCTTCAGCAGCTACTTCTTCCACTTGTTTTAACTCTTTTGAACTTAGATTCATCCTTTACAAAGGTTAGAAAACTTTCCCAAAGTCACACATATGTTCTACAAAACACTTACAAAAGGTCTACAGAACAGTCATAGTACAGCACCAAAACGGCTACAGTACAGTTACATTACAGAGACAGAGCAGAGACAAAGGCTCTACAGAGGGTTACAGAAGGTCATCAAAACCTCATAACTCATACTCAAACCATTCCAAACTATCAAAAAATATTCAATAAGCTTTCAAAAGATCTCAATCTTCATCAATCATCAATCCATGCTTCATACAGAAGACAATGAGAACAAAACAGAAGCTATACAGAAGGTATACAGAACTAATCAAAACCTCAACATAACCTATCAGAACATCTCAAAACTTCATATCTCCACTGAAAATCATCATGAACTTTCAAAAAATAATCAATATCATCCAAAACACTCTCAAATACTTCCATTAACAACAATACATCACTCTAAGTCCATCAAAAATCAATCATTCAGACCTCAAAAACAACAAAAATCAGTCAAAAATTCAGTCTTTTTCCACTCTCAACAATCCTCTCCATCATCACGTTTTTTTTTCCCACAACTTCTGTCAGAAGCCAAAAGCTTAGAAGCTTCTTTGGAAGCTTCTAATTTTAAGCTTCCTTAAACCCTATTCACCCGTGCCTTGTCGGGTGCCTTCAAAACCGTGACTGTAAGGTCATGTCCTGCGCAAAGGAGAAGATATCGGGCAGAAAGGGCTTCGTAACATGTAAGAGACCCAAGAGGAAGTTGCTGAATCGGGATTTTGATTCGTCAATGGCTCCCAAGAAAATGGTGAGAGGCGCACACACGGGAGCTTCCACTCCGAGTTCGCGTGTGGACAACACCCCGAACCTCAATGCCCAGGTTCTTAAAAATTGATTCCACATGAAAATATGCTCGTAAGTAAGTCTAATTACACTTGGACATTTTAATTGATCGCCCGATTTTCAAGATTTAGTTGCATGATGTGCATTTGAAATTGCTTGCACTTCCATGTTGCAATCTTGAACGCATATTCCATAAGTTAAAAGGTGGATTTGTCTAAGTGCATCCTTGTGTTGCCCCACGAAAAAGAACATCACATAATGCATTTAGGTAATAATTTCCTAGTTGTGATTCGCATGAGATAATCATTGACGTCCATTAGATGTTGTCCAAGTAGTTGCAAGGCATGAAAGGGATTTAAGTACCTTGCAAATGGCATGCGGTGATAATTACATCCTAGGTTGGGCTAAGTGTCGAAGGACGAATTAAATCAATAATGGTCTCATGGTATTCATTCATGCATGGAGTCTTTCCATCAAAGATTGTATTTCGAAAAGAATGCATTTTCATATTTAAAGCTTGAATTCAATGCATTAACCAAAGGGTTTATGGGCAAAGTTCTTGATGTAAATCAACGTAGGGTTTATACGAGTAGCCCTAAATTATCAATCATTATAGCTTAGGCAAGGAAGAGAAATGGTCATTGTACATTTTATAGTTGCATAGAAGGGAAAAGTCTAGAAATCGCATATTTGCATGGAATGTTATATCTTGCAATTATTTACATCTTTTAGGAAAAATATTAGCGTCTCTAATAAAATATCACTTCTTGTCGCAAGACAATTAGATCAATTTAGGTAAATCGCTTATAATGGCATAACCCACATGGGATTCATAAAAGCATAAATAGTTAGTACAACAAACACCTCAAAGTGCTAGGTAGGATTTAGTTACGTTAAAAATTCTGCCTAATATCGCACTTGGGTTGCCAAGTCAAGACTTCCAATCCCAAAGATCCTACCCACATTCATGGAATGTTAGGGTTAGTTAAAATGCAAGAACGATCTAGGGTTCTTACCCTAAGGATCATTTGGCCAAATACTAGACTTCCGGTTGAATTTAGAAACCCTAGGGCCAAACGTTGTTGGCCTAATATGGTTAGGGTTGAATTGGGTCAAGAGGACTCCCAAACCCTACATCTTGACCAAAGTATTCTTGGCTAAGGAAAACCGTGTGATAGGAGAAATAATTCCACAAGTTAGGAGTGACACTTGTCTCATGCAACAAGTCGCAACGTCGCATGATTTTGTGTCTAAACCACAAAATAGTATTGCCACTCCTTAAAACAAGGGTTGGCAAGTTCTAAGTACAAGTCTAATTTGCAAGAGGATAAGTAGTCATCCTGCTACATCAACCTTCCTTGAGGCTGATTTGCCAAGCTAGGGAAGTTATGTATTGCCTAGTAAGAAATTGACCAACCAAGTGAGGACAACGGGGTTGTTAGGATTTATTGACCTTAATATAAGGGACCTAAGGTGTTTGTTAATTTGGGAAAACAGGGTATAAACCCTATCCCAAGGATAAAAGGGTAAACAAGCAAAAAAACCCTTGGGGATCTTGCCAAGTCGCAATTGATCCTGAATCGAATGCTGGATGCATTCGGAGAGAAGGAATTCACACCTTAATAGTTGGCCAAACAAATGACCACTGGATTGATTGTGTTTGTATAGTTAGGAGCACTATTTGTACTTCTTTGCTCAAGGAACTAAAGATGGAAAAATAATTAATGCTTCAGGTTGAAGGCCTGGAGGGAGAGGCAGCA
Organism: Lygodium microphyllum; assembly: GCF_053477565.2. Taxonomy (NCBI): domain Eukaryota; kingdom Viridiplantae; phylum Streptophyta; class Polypodiopsida; order Schizaeales; family Lygodiaceae; genus Lygodium; species Lygodium microphyllum. Next base: position 1,510,794 of record NC_141151.1, on the reverse strand, counting down.
TCAGTTACCCTCGACTGTCTGCCTGAACCTATCCAAGGGGGTTGTTAGCCGCGCCAGGTACATGGACCGAACCCACTGCAAGAGGTCTCTTCGTGGGTGCTACTTGGAGCAGGAGGACGCTTGGGTGCCAAGGGGGGCTCTGGCCGTAAATCCCTTGCCTCCGGGTCCTGCACAAGAGGTCGACATGACTCAGGATCGGATCTCGACGCCCACATACTAGTCTACGGGCGAAAACTTGGAATAGTGATCCCTGAGGATTGCTGGAATTGCCTTTGGGTGGATTATGGAATTGCCTTCGGGCGGATTATGGATTAGCCTTCGGGTTGGATTATATGATGTATTCCAAAGACTGATAAATAAAGATCAAATGCTGAAAAGGAACTTGCTTGACATTGTTTTGTTATGTCAATGATTAAGTTACGTTAAGGAACCGGTGAATAATTGGCCAATTAAGGAAGCTGTTTTTACTTGTCAAACTAAGTGTGGTAGGTAATTAGATAAATACAACAACTTGAGGAAAGTGCAGTGGATGCAACTATGGGTCCATCCTACGGAAGGGTGGGCCCGGTTGGCCGGGAACTTTTCTCGATGGAAGTTGACAGCAAGGTAAACGATGACCTAGAATCTAGGAAGCTAGAGTCCCGATTTATGTTGTTTTAAGGGAACGGAATGGGACTATGCCTTAAGGGCAGAGAGGTCGAGCTTCGCATCCCTCTCGTTTCCCATTCTCCTTGAACCAAGTGCAGTATAAATCCCTTCGACCCTGATGTTTTTGCGTAAAGTAGTTCGTCTGGGTCTCGACGCTAGTTACCTCCAAGGAACTTGACCATTAGGAAAACCTTGATTTAGGTCAGTCCTAAGTGGGAACGGCCAGAATGCTTCTGCTTTGTGGCAAAATCGGGAAGACCTAGATCGCAAACCCCGTGACATTCCATGGGAGTGCCGGGCGGGGCTTTCTGGACTCTCTTCCCAATGGGTTGCTAAGACATGTCATGCAAGTGGACAGGGGGACACGTTATAGTTGGTATCAGAGAGAACCAACGAGGATCTAATATTTATGAGGAAACTTAATGAGGAGAAGTAGAGCAAATGTTGCCATTAAGAACATTTCCTTACTTTTTTTTAAATGCTAACCTGTAGAGATGCGAAGCATGGAACAAATTCTTGGTGTTCCAAGTTATGTTTATGACTGCGATGCGTGCTTCGGATTATCGACGGAGGCTAGATATGATGAATATCCTAGACTGCATCTACAATCCTTCACCCCTGTATGTGGAACGGAGATGGACGGGTGATTCAGGAATTTATTACATAGTTGTCCACCGACTTGCGTACCTACGGACCAACTTGAAGAGAATCAAGTGGATGGACGACTTAAAGATCGTGAAGTTGTTCATCTTTGTTGAGGCTCACACAAACGTAACCCTACATGTCGGCGGTCGAAAGGTCAAGCAAAACACATATGTGTACAAGGAAGTGACTCGAATAATCCCTACCGACAAAATCAAGGTGTTGGGATGCTATGAGAAGAATAGGTATCAAAGGAAGGGATACCCTAATCTTCCTATGACCTATTGATTCCTGAAAATCCATGACCCCAATCCATATTATTACTTAGTTCCCATAGCTGAATGTAACACAATCTTATTCTCCTCGAATTAATGTATCAGCTTGTTCCATTTTCCAAAAAATAATTGTACTTAGAAAGGGCTATGCCCATACGAATGAAATAGACTTTTTTTATCAATGATTGTCTTGGCTATAAGTATTGATAACGGAGTTAAGTGATTAGGTCACTTGGTTAAAAGCTGGACTGGGCATGTAATGTAATGTGAGAAATGTTTAGCAAGTTTTTAACGTAAAGAATTTTAATGCAAAGGCACAACCTCAAGTGCAGATTCCTAGTTCGACCCCTACACCAAGTACTGCCGTGATTCAAGAGAAGAAGTTTCTTCTCAAGAAAATCAAGCCACCAGAATTTGATGGCAAAGGAAGGACCGTCCAAACCGATGCCGAGATCTGGATCGAATCCATGGAGGATTATTTCGAAGTAGCAGGTACTGCACCCGCCAACCAAGCAATGCTCGCCAAGCTGAAGCTTACCGGCGAAGCAAGACTTTGGTGGGAAAAATGGTGCAGAGACCAAGGGATCTTGGAAGGGTTAGTTACTCGGGAGAAGCTTAAAAGAGCTGTGCGAGGGAGATATTTACCACTTGCCTACCACATGCAGAAGATGAACGAGTTCTATGAACTGAAGCAGCTTGGTCTATCTCTTGATGCTTACTATTCAAAGTTCGTCTCTCTTTTGAAGTATGTGCCACAAATGGATATGACACAATAGGTGTCAAAGTTTTGTACTGGATTAAACCCACCTATAAACACCGGCCTCGAATCAATGCGCCCAACAGATATACAAGATGCACTCATTCGAGCTGCACCCATAATATAAGAGGTGTAGACCAAGCCGAGGAATAACATGACTTGATCATACAAGGATCAGAACAAGGGAGTGTATAGGTCTCAGGCCAAGAGAGCGCAGGGCCAAAATCAGACACAAAGGAAGAAAGCTAGGGTGAACACTGCCAATAACTTCATTCCTACCCAAGGTAATGGCCGCAATATCCATTGCTTCCATTGCAACAAGCCCGGTCATTATAAAAGGCAGTGTCCCAAGCTTAACGGAGGACAACGTCAAGGACCATTCCAAGGAACCGTCTGTGGCCAAGGAGCCGCCATCATGGCCAGAGGGAGAACCTTTAGTGTTGCCAACAAGGAGCTCTGTGATGAAGAAGACCCATCCATGGAAGCAGACATTGAGAGGGCAACGATCCATGCCACTCTTTACAAGAAAGGCCCAAATCGCCAATTTTCGGTGATTCAAACTCCATCGGATTATCAAGGTAAAAGCTTCAAAACCTTGATTGATTGTGGTAGTACACATTCCTTTATTTCACCAGTTTCTGAAAGAAGATTAGGAATAGCCATATTAGATGCACCTACCTTACTTGTGGTGGAATTAGCAAATGGTCGTGAGGTCACTTGTACCAGGCAAACTGCTAAGGTGAAATTCCTACTGGGTGGAAAGTCGACTTCGGTTAGATTCAGGGTTATGAACCTAGATATCCACGAGTGTTGCTCGGAATGGATTGGCTTAAACCTAATGATGCCCACATCCATTGTGTAAAGGGCCAAGTTTCCTTTTGAAATTGTGAAGGGGCTACCTGTCTATTTGATTAAGCTAAATAAGCTAGATCAGAATTAGGAGTCTAGGTAAGAACCTTCATGGCTAAAGGAGTACGCAGACGTATTTCTTGAAGAGCTGACAGAACTTCCTCCTCAAAGGGAAGTCGATCACAAAATCAAGCTAGTGCCAGGAGCTGCACCAATCGCAAAGAGGCCATATAGAATGTCCATTCCGGAAGCGATTGAGCTGAAGGAGCAACTCAAGTTTTTAAATCACCTATAAGATACCATTCAACTTGATATCCCCAAATCCTTCGACATGTAAAGTTACTCCATTATTTTTCTATTGAATAACACTAGGTATATTAGTGAAATTTTAAAAAAAATTAATTACTTCATGGTCCTCCTTTGATACTTCAAATGCTACAACCCACCATATTTCATTTTTTGATTGCATACTAAAGGTTAAAGAATGATTTTCATTGATGTTGGGATCCAACGCTCAAATCATAAGTGTTCATGTTGAGCAGCTCTAATTAACTGAGAAAAGACCAACAAGGGGGATTTGTGAAGTATCACAAGGAGGTTAGTGTCAACTGATACTAGTTGAGTATCAATAGATACTATTCTTAAGCTTAGTATTGAATGTCGGTGCTTGATCTGGTACAGCAGTATGCGCGCAGATCAGCGAAACGTAACCAGTCACAGTTATGGCAGCGACGTCGAATTTCAACAATGCCAGGCTTGTAGGTATCCAATCTCAGGCTTAGATGTGATAGGCAGAAGCTCCTTGAGTAGAAGAACAATCCTCCTGAAGAAAGCACACTGAAATATTGCCTAGTTTGAGAAATATGAGAGCTCAAAGTGAGGCATGTCCTGCAGGCCACAAACTGGGGCTATGGCAGCAACAACTGACAATAGTGACAATGCTGAGGTCCAAATAGCCAAATCTCATGGATTGATGTGATACAGGGAAGCTTTGTGAGGTGGAGAACAACTTTCCAGAAGGAAGCTCAGAGAGATTTGGTATGTGGAGTGAGATACATGAGCTTCAAGATGAGAGGGTGCTGTTGGCTATGGCTGCCACAAGGTCCAACTGAGATTTGAAGTTGAAACTGAAGATATGAGCTGAACATGGGCTGGTTAGAGATCACCAGAGATGAAGGGAGACTAGAGATTCAGAGTGTGAGCTGTGCCATGCCCAATTGGGCTCTGATACCATGTTAAATGATGTGGATCTAGGACATGACACAAGCTATGGTGGATCAAAGATGTAAACCAAGTTCATAATGACATGGACAAGTAGAGACAAACTATTACACAAGTGAATTAGGTTCCAAGATAGATTAGCTTGGACTCATAAACACAATCTTGTGTAGAATCGACAATGACAGACACTTAACTGAGCCATCTTTTTCTCCATTTGGCTATTTTATTCCTTTAATGCTTTAGGACATTTTGATAATTATATCCCTGCGAATCCAATGTTCATTCTGGCTCATATTGTACTGGAACGGTATTTTTTACCGATTTATGTCATTTTGTGAAGTATCCCTGACAAATTAGGAGGAGTGGCCGCTACAAGATTAGTTTTTGCGCTATCATTGGTTTTGTTTTTTATTAACATTTCTGCAGTACAGAGTTAAAGTACAAAGCATCATGATATTGTGTTCATTTCATAGTCAAGTACAATGCTTTATAGGCTTTGCGTTGTTCCACTCTCCTCACTGTGCATATGGGATTCAGGACAGCTCCTCTTGGAGCATACATCATTTGTCTATTTCTCAACACTTTTCCTATTGTTGCACCCATTCTCCTTGCCTTTACTGTTGACATGTCTTCCATGGCTACATTTGATCAACCAAAACCAAGTTTCTAGCATTACAACCTACTTGTAGCTATGTTAGACTACAAGTTGGTAGTGTAGTTGTTGGTGGTGCTAGTACATTGCACTCCCAAAGGGCATCATTCTTCACGCATTTACTACTAATAATGCATAACATCTATATTTGATCAAAGAGGCTGTCAATCTCCAACATGCATAGAGACTATGTGAATAACAAACTTGTGGAATTATTGATAACCTTGTCCAATATCATTTTCATATTGTTGAATTTGAAAAGGAAACTATAAGCCATCTTGAGAAAATAGTCAGAGGTGGTTGAGACATCCAACGACCAAGACCTAATGCCCTTGCCTCCTCCTTTGCTACAAGATGCATGGACCACTAAAACATTACAAAGAAACCTTGTCATTGTATCTTGCATATATGAAACTTGTAGAACCCAGTTGAGGTAGTCTATGACCTTGATAACATTGTGCTTGAGAAACTTGAGGAATTCAAGACCGTGCATTCATTGTTTGAACTAGAAGCTAAACACACACAATTGTTATGCTAGAGCAAATGCTTGTAGTGTTGCTTGCTTATGAGGACAATGATGACTTTAGCCACATTGGTTTTTTTTGCAATCTACACATAAGGTTTGTGATGTTGATGTCACATTATATTTGACTAAAGATAAGTATCATCAACATCAAATTTGGAGTCCTCAACAATTCATTGCCCCAAGAGTTCTATGAAGAGATGTGGCTCAAAATGCAAAGCCTAATCACAAGGATGTGCCATGTGCAAGCTTTAGATTGGGCTTGAATACAATACAAAGAGGTATACATATGCACTTTGTTGCCTACATATTCATCACAGATTGTTGGATGTATTTATCCTCTTCAGTTATTGCAACCGATCAAATCATTGGCAAAATGGAACTCATGAGATATTGTAAAACTCTTTGACCTACTCTCTCTTGTATTCAAACTTTCTCGTCAAAGAATATGCTCCATGAATGTCAAAGCTTTAAGGGACGAAGGTTGGTGCTGCTCTCACTTGTATTCAAGCCTATTTGAGAGATGCTTTCTTCATGAATAGCTTTCTACTTCAAGTGCAATCTAGTATGTTTGCTATTGTCATAATCAATGTTCAAACTATATTCAAAATTGTTTCATATATGGCATTTGACACCTAACAATCAGCTCTACTGCTCCTTGAATGACAAGGATCTAAGCTAGGGAATCTTGGCTTCCCTTTTTCGATTGTAGACTTGTCAGTCAATGCAATGTGCACCGAATTCTTATCCTAAATGACTGTGTGATCTATAGAGGAAATCCATCAACAATGGTTGTTGATCTCAAGCTTGCCAAGTCAATAATGTATTCCTTTAATCTCTTGGTGCATTTGGAATATGGGAAGAGAAATAAGAGAGGTGTTCGACCATGAAAACCTTAAAGAGAAGCTTGACAAGAGGAAGAACCTCTCTCAAAAAGTAGAAGTGGTTTAAGTTCATTCTATTTCTTATAGCTCTTCTTTTGTCCATAAGGTGTTCAAAATGACAGCAAATCTGATGATAACCTACTAAAATGATAAAATCCCTACCATTCTTTCTAAGAAATCTTCAAAATAGCTTTAAATATGGTCTTAGTTAATTGGAGAAGCTAGTCTTGTCACAACCACCAAAAATTGTACCTCCAATTACTCTGCACTAACTACTGTACCCATATCTAACCTTGAAAATTACCAAACATTTGGATCTAGACTTACTTCTAATAGCAATGTAAAGAAGGAGGCCTAGCCTAACCTATTTCTAACCAAGAAATTGAAAGAAAATACTTATAATCTCAAGAAAATGGTGAAAGACATAGCTGAAGTTATATAAACCTATGAAAAGGAAAGAGAAACAAGAAGTGATTCTTAGAGCACACCTCAAGTAAGTGCTATGGTAACTCACCACCATGTAGATGCTAGGATCAAGAATATCATAAGTTTATAAGAACTCACCAAAGTTGGATGATCAAAATGACAAAAGACCCCTACAATAACTCATTGTGCCCTACTTATAGTTCTTCCCTAAGACTAGATAGTGTAGGTTATTTGCAAGGCTCATAGGTCAAAATCTCCTCCATTACACATTTTGCTTATGCATATCCAAGAGCCAATTATCTAGTTGCCCAACCTTTCCATATTCCTTATACACCCTTAAAATTGTACTTTTGACAAAGTTGCAATGCCTCACCCTATTTAGCTACTGCCCTTGAACAAGCTCAAAAAGCCATACTCACTTGGTTTAATGCAATCATCATGCATGGACTAACACATTTGAAATCCCATGTGACTTTCTCCACACTCTGTATATAGAACTTTGTAGCAAGCCATCAAAGAATTAAGTGACTAATTTCAAAACCCTTGGTCCTCTCCTAGTATTGGCCCACAAGAGATGACATTCTCTTGGTCATGGATTGTCACCGCCACTTGTAGGGATGCTTGCTTGTTGGGCCATGTAGGTAGCTCCATGTAAGCTATGAACTCCACCAAAAGCAACATGATCTTCAGGTGGCACCACACCATGACATGTGTATGATTTAGTAGTTAGAGTATAGGACAAAACATGTGACATTGTGTCCCACCCATCCAACTTTTTAGCATTAGATTGGCATAGGGATTCAAATGCTATGGCTAGCATGACAATAAAATAATATTCATGATAATTTTATGAAATGATGAACATTATTGAGGTATTTTGTAAATAAAGGTTGAGATTAATGAATGAGAACATATTGGTTGAATCCTTCATGGCATCAATAGAGTTTTGTTGGTAGGAGAGTTTTACTTTCTTTTTCAAACTTATTTGTGCATTACAATAGTGCTTTTCTAAAATATTGCTATATGAAGTATTGATTAATGTGTTCCACTGTGCGTTTATATATTAGTATCTTTAAATGTTCTAATGAACAATTAGAAAAGGTTATAGATTTTAAAATGATTAATCAAAATTTTTATTTATGCATGTGTATGTTTTTAAAAGCCTTAAATATCATATTCATCGTAGTTCAAAAACACATAATATTGTAATGACAATAAAGTTATTGCGATGCAATGTTTAGAAAGCATTATATCGATGTAAGGTCTAAATTCAAAGCTAATATAATACAACTTTTGTATAACATATTGAGCTTGATCATAATTATAAACTTATTATTATGCAATGTTTAGAAAGCATTACATATTGATGTAAGATGTAATTTTAAAGCTAATATAATATAGCTTAGTATAAAATAATATAGCATAATGAACTTGATCATTGTTATAAGCTATTGTATCCTTGAGAGGGGACCATAATTCCTTGATGATTGGAGACTAAGATTGCCCATTGTTTTTAAAAGTAGGCTAGTTCTAAACTATAATAGCATTTAGTATGATGTTATCTTTCCCATCACTATATGTTAATTATTTAACATTGAATCAGTATGTTCAATACTTCTTTATGAGAAATAGTTATCAAGTGGGTATGAAAAGTGTTTCCAATTTAGGAACATCTTCTAATATTTAGATTTGTTGGCATTGCCCATACGATGACAATGTGATTCTTCTTTGAAAAGCTAACCTTGAGCTTCAGATTGGGCTTGAATACAATACAAAGAGGTATACATAAGCACTTTGTTGCCTACATAATTGTAAAACTTTTTGAGCCTACTCTCTCTTGTATTCAAACTTTCTTGTCAAAAAATATGCTCCATGAATGTCAAAGCTTTAAGGGATGAAGGTTGGTGCTACTCTCACTTGTATTCAAGCCTGTTTGAGAGATGCTTTCTTCATGAATCACTTTCTACTTCAAGTGCAATCTAGTATGTTTGCTATTGTCATAATCAATGTTCAAACTATATTCAAAATTGTTTAATATATGGCATTTGACACCTAACAATCAGCTCTATTGCTCCTTGAATGACAAGGATCTAAGCTAGGGAATCTTGGCTTCCCTTTGTCGATTGTAGACTTGTCATTCAATGCAATGTGCACCGAATTCTTATCCTAAATGACTGTGTGATCTATAGAGGAAATCCATCAACAATGGTTGTTGATCTCAAGCTTGCCAAGTCAATAATGTATTCCTTTAATCTCTTGGTGCATTTGGAATATGGGAAGAGAAATAAGAGAGGTGTTCAACCATGAAAGCCTTAAAGAGAAGCTTGACAAGAGGAAGAACCTCTCTCAAAAAGTAGAAGTGGTTTAAGTTCATTCTATTTCTTATAGCTCTTCTTTTGTCCATAAGGTGTTCAAAATGACACCAAATCTGATGATAACCTACTAAAATGATGAAATCCCTACCATTCTTTCTAAGAAATCTTCAAAACAGCTTTAAATATGGTCTTAGTTAATTGGAGAAGCTAGTCTTGTCACAACCACCAAAAATTGTACCTCCAATTACTCTGCACTAACTATTGTACCCATATCTTAACCTTGAAAATTACCAAACATTTGGATCTAGACTTACTTCTAATAGCAATGTAAAGAAGGAGGCCTAGCCTAACCTATTTCTAACCAAGAAATTGAAAGAAAATACTTATAATCTCAAGAAAATGGTGAAAGACATAGTTGAAGTTATATAAACCTATGAAAAGGAAAGAGAAACAAGAAGTGATTCTTAGAGCACACCTCAAGTAAGTGCTATGGTAACTCACCACCATGTAGATGCTAGGATCAAGAATATCATAAGTTTATAAGAACTCACCAAAGTTGGATGATCAAAATGACAAAAGACCCCTACAATAACTCATTGTGCCCTACTTATAGTTCTTCCCTAAGACTAGATAGTGTAGGTTATTTGCAAGGCTCATAAGTCAAAATTTCCTCCATTACACATTTTGCTTATGCATATCCAAGAGCCAATTATCTAGTTGCCCAACCTTTCCATATTCCTTATACACCCTTAAAATTGTACTTTTGACAAAGTTGCAATGCCTCACCCTATTTAGCTACTGCCCTTGAACAAGCTCAAAGAGCCATACTCACTTGGTTCAATGCAATCATCATGCATGGACTGACACATTTGAAATCCCATGTGACTTTCTCCACACTCTGTCTATAGAACTTTGTAGCAAGCCATCAAAGAATTAAGTGACTAATTTCAAAACCCTTGGTCCTCTCCTAGTCTTGGCCCACAAGAGATGGCATTCTCTTGGTCATGGATTGTCACCACCACTTGTAGGGATGCTTGCTTGTTGGGCCATGTAGGTAGCTCCATGTAAGCTATGAACTCCACCAAAAGCAACATGATCTTCAGGTGGCACCACACCATGACATGTGTATGATTTAGTAGTTAGAGTATAGGACAAAATGTGTGACATTGTGTCCCACCCACCCAACTTTTTAGCATTAGATTGGCATAGGGATTCAAATGCTATGGCTAGCATGACAATAAAATAATATTCATGATAATTTTATGAAATGATGAACATTATTGAGGTATTTTGTAAATAAAGGTTGAGATTAATGAATGAGAGCATAGTGGTTGAATCCTTCATGGCATCAATCGAGTTTTGTTGGTAGGAGAGTTTTACTTTCTTTTTCAAACTTATTTGTGCATTACAATAGTGCTTTTCTAAAATATTGCTACATGAAGTATTGATTAATGTGTTCCACTGTGCGTTTATATATTAGTATCTTTAAATGTTCTAATGAGCAATTAGAAAAGGTTATAGATTTTAAAATGATTAATCAAAATTTTTATTGCATGTGCATGTTTTTAAAAGCCTTAAATATCATATCCATCGTAATTCAAAAACACATAATATTGTAATGACAATAAAGTTATTGCGATGCAATGTTTAGAAAGCATTATATCGATGTAAGGTCTAAATTCAAAGCTAATATAATATAACTTTTGTATAACATATTGAGCTTGATCATAATTATAAACGTATTATTATGCAATGTTTAGAAAGCATTACATATTGATGTAAGATGTAATTTTAAAGCTAATATAATATAGCTTTAGTATAAAATAATATAGCATAATGAACTTGATCGTTGTTATAAGCTATTGTATCCTTGAGAGTGGACCATAATTCCTTGATGATTGGAGACTAAGATTGCCCATTGTTTTTAAAAGTAGGATAGTTCTAAACTATAATAGCATTTAGTATGATGTTATCTTTCCCATCACTATATGTTAATTATTTAACATTGAATCAGTATGTTCAATACTTCTTTATGAGAAATAGTTATCAAGTGGGTATGAAAAGTGTTTCCAATTTAGGAACATCTTTTAATATTTAGATTTGTTGGCATTGCCCATACGATGACAATGTGATTCTTCTTTGAAAAGCTAACCTTAAATACCTTGAGGTAAGTGGCCTACTTCTCGGAAAGAGTGTGTACCTTTGAGAACTTCATTTGATTAGTTAAATATACTAAGGTAAGAAGGAGAATATGAAGCTTCTCTTAAGCTCATTTTCTCGCAAGACACCAAGACTATTTGAACAAATATATTACTTTGATTAATCACTTAGGAAATACTATGGAATATAATTTCTTTTTTCTTATTTTCCTTTTAGTGACGTTTATGCCTTCTTTCCAAGAGGTCTATCATTTTTGTGTATAATGCTATATACATTTTTAAATGATTGTTCCTTAGTTACATTCTTGTAAAGGACATTTTGTCCAAGAGCTTCATGGAAATGAACCCTAGGAACCATTGCTATCACATTCAAGTCAACATGATGGATAGACGAAAAAAGAGGCTAGCATCCATCTGAGTGTATAGGGTGGCAAGTGGCTAGCATTCATCTAGGTATGCAGGGCGCACTTGCAAGGTTCTAAGTGTAGAATGTCAAATCCTTCCATGAAACAAGTCGTGTTCTTCACACTATGAGCATGACATCTAGTTGATGAACACATCTACTTTCATGTAATGAGTAGTGCACATACTATACTAAAATATTAGAATACTAGATGCATTATATAAAAATGTATCAATAGAAATATACTATTAGATATACTAATTACATACCATTAGTCTAGTATGAGAGCATAGATGCCATAACCATAATATTAGACAAACATATTAGATGTGTATACACTATTATATTAGTATACTATATTAAGACTATACTAGCAACATCCTTTCTATAGAAATATAGATAATATCCTATTAGACATACTAATAAGACAACATAGATAGCCTAACTATAATATTGAATTATCTACGTGATAGCATAACCATAATGTTAGATTAATATGAAATTAGCTATTCTACATTATTCTTATTATTACAATAGGTTATCAAATTGGCTAGATGATTCCTAATAGAGCCATACTAGCTACATGATTCTATTGATTCTTATTATTATTATAAGTTATTAACTTGGCTACATGATTCCTAATAGATTAGATTAATTACATGATTCACAAGAGATCTATAGTATTTAAAGTGATTTTTTAAGACCATCAAGCAACTATAGCATAATCTAGAGTGGTGAAGATAATTTGTGACCATGAGCTCACTACCTTATGTTAATTATTGGTGAGAGCAGGAGAAGATGCTCAAGTAGATACTAGTAGCAACAAAAATAGCATGTTGGTAAGTGCAAGTGGAGGTGTCTAAGGAGATGCTAGCAATAGTAATCATGTTGAGCTTATGGGAGAGGGAGAAGGTAAGCTGACTAGTGAGAGAGAGATAGAGGGAGATATGGCATGCTTAGCTAGTTTATTCTTGGTGTTCCTCACTAGCTCTCCACCTAACGGCCAACTTTAGTGCACATTGGCTAATTTCTTCTCCTTCGCCTCCCTTACCACCACTAGTTGATCACATTCTACTTCTCCGTGCGAGTGGCATCCAACTTCTTTGTCATAGGAAAAGACTTAACATATTAAAACTTTCAAGAAGATATTGCTAGTATGAAACATATTGGCAAAAAGAATCGATCATGAAAGTACTAGCCAACATATCAACGAGAATCTGCAATAGGGGGAGCATTGCAAGTTTAAAATTTAACATTAGTGATAATAGCATTTTTCTATTTCTAAATATGTTGTTTTAAAAAGTAAAAAATTTTGGTAGTTTTGATATAGGAACCTCCAATTAGCTACCCCCATGCTAGCCTACACACTTGTGTCTTGGTCTAAAAGGCCAAGTAGACTTGGCCATTGGCCAACTGGGCCTAGAGGCGCACCACCTTGGGCTACAAATCCCCCAATACTCAACTTTGAGGCTTATACCCACATGGCTAAAGGGTCTTTGCTGCCTAGCCTCCCTCACATGCACTCAACCACCCTTCAAAATCTATGATCCTCTCTTAAGCTTGGATCCAAAGGGAATCCAAGAGATGACCTTCTCTTGGCCACCTCTTGGTCTATGGACTCTTGGCCTTTGCTTACACCTCAGACACCTATGAATTATCGAGCACTTGGTATTTTCTATGCATGTGCACTCAATCACCACCTTTACCATGCCCACTCGACTACTATGTTTTCACTCCACCCTTGTCCTTTGACTAGCACACTAGGCCATATAAGTATCAAGCCAATGACATCAAAAGTTTGGCCATCACTCCTCTAAACCACCTTCCACCACTATCTCTCCCCTTGATGCACTAGATTCTTCAACATCTCAGCCATGTTTGGTCCTAATGTGCCACCCTTGGTTGCTACATACCACTTTAGTCTACATGGATATTATATCACCCTCCACCATGGGCATTTGGCCCCCGAGACTTGGACATGGGCAATAGGGCTAAGTAACTTGCCATTCTTAGCCTCTCAAGCATGCACACTAGATTTTCCACCCTAGTTAAGCCATGATCATTGGCTCGGCTTTGGCCATAGGTTGTGGCCAACTCATCCCCACAATGAGAGACTTGGCCTCTTTTCCACCACCTTCACCACTCAAGCTCTTAGGGCTTTCCCCTTGGCCTTGGCAAGGGCACAAGATCCTTTGACACGGCCACCCTCACTAATCACATGGCTTGTGAACACATAAGGCCACTCTATCCAAACTTACCATCTCAACAACCACCACCCCTACCATTCAAATCACATAAACCATGATCATATCACTAACAAGTTTCTTGGGTTTAATGTCTAGGGAGGCCTCATATGGAACATTTCAATCACTCACTTAAGCACACCATGCTCATAGCACTCGATCACATGTTTGTGCACTTTGCCCACTAGGGCCCATGGCCCCTAAGGTACACAAGGCATTAAACACATGCATGTATTGCTCCTTGACCTTCAAGACCCCCTAAATCTTTTGTACCATGCAACTATCACTTCATTATGCTAGGAGTCACACACTTGGAAAGAGGGACTCATCTTACACTTAGAAAATGTGTTTAAGTCATCACATAATAGAAAATCGACCTCTACATAAGGTATAAGCACACCTCTCCACATCAATGTTGTCCTTTGACATCATCCCTATGCTTATAGCCATAGCCTCAAGCACATGCAAGTTGCACGTAAACCATTATGTACCACCCTTACCCACCTTGCATACAAAGGTAATCATCCTAGGGCATCAAACTCCATGTGCACTTGAATCTACTTTAGCACATTGTAAGGCCATAGGCACCCTACATCACCACTCTAGATACACACTCTAGGGCACCACATTAGACTAGGCAATGCCCTAAGAATCGTACTCCTCATACTAGTAGGTTGGATTACACCTCCATTGCACAACAAAACCTAGGCCACGTACCCTTAGTGCATCATGCGAGGAGAGACCATAAGATCAAGGAGTCTTCAAGATGTTGGGGGTAAAGGCGCCTCTGCCTAGCCGCCCATGTATTACTTCACTGACAGTCACCGCCACTACACACTGCAGGTGGCGGGCGCCCGTCACCGTCACTTTATTCTTTATTCTTTTAGTGACAATTTGAATAAAGGAAGGCCCGATCACACATTGTGACTGTTGGAGTTCCCATTTCTAGTCTCTCCCTTTCTTGCTCTAGCTCTCCCACCATAGCTCTCGAGTCCAACCTTTGATCCGTCGCTCCCTTTCAACTAGTATCAAAGCTTTGCTTTTCAACTCTTGACCTTGGTTCATGGCATTCTCAGCATCCCATCGACTCCCTACTTGCATTGGGTCTACTTCCCAGCAACCATATCTGACTCCTTTGAGCTCCCGTCACTCCTCCGCTTCCCGAGCACCTTCCCGGCATTGTTGGGCACTTTCAGGGCATTATATCAGAGGTATTTGATCATTTTCTTCAAGGTTTACTTTAGTTCTCAAGTCTCACAGGCTGTAAACAAGATTGGGGCAGCCACCATTGAAGCTCCCTTGCTTCATATCTCACTTGCCTTTGAACAAGACTTGTTGGAGCTTGCTTCATATCTCACTTGCCTTTGAACAAGACTTGTTGGAGCTTGTTTGAGGCCTTCCTTGGCTTTAACCGGACCCCTCCGAAGCTTGGCCACCATTTTTTGCAGCCCCAAGACTAGCATTTACAGTTGGCAGAATCATGCAGTCCTCCCATATGTGTCTTCAGCATTGACAGTCACAACAGCACCTCTCCCCCTCCATTGGCACTTGGAAAGGCTCCATTTCGGGCATATGAACATGCTTTGATGCTTGGTTTTGATGGTTGATGTGTTGGCATAGCTTTTGGACTGATTTAACACAGTTTTGGGACTGTCATAACAAGTCCACATGCAGTTTATGGCAATGTTACATTGACATTTGATGCTACAGCTTGTTTGGCATTGTCATTTGATGCCCGGTTGGTCCTGTTTGATGCCCGAATGTTAGGGGAATGTATGCCTATTGTTTGGCAACCATTTGGAGCTGATTTTGGTGCTAATATTCTTAGTTTTGAATAATAAATCACTGCTGTACACAGTTGGGCTGAAGTCATTTTACTCATGTATACTTATGCCTATGCTTTTCGGGCTATGTTTCGGACATATATGGTGATGTGTTGACACTTGGGGCTCGACATAGAGCTTTGTTTTGAATCGGGATCATTGGTTGAGCTTGAGCTTGCTTTGCAAAGCATTTGGATGCTCTGTCTTGGATGTGCTTATGGCATGTATGTTGCTTATGTCTGACCAGTCTTGACATGCTTAGCATATGCCATTACTACATGCTAGTTACATTGTTTGGAGCCTATTGCTATTGGAGCTCGGTCTTGGCTTGACCTTGGATTCTCGGAGCTTACTTGAGCTATTTATTGGCTTGCTAGAGTTGTATCTTGGAATGTACTGATGTCTTACATGCTTATGGATGCTACATACGGATGCTCTACCGCCTACATGTTCAGGATGTACTATTGATGTATTGTCTTGGACTTATGTCATTGGCACTATGTCTTGCCTTGGCTTGAGCTCTTAAGCTCATACATACGGCTTTTGTGCCAGTGGGAGCATTCCTGAATGCTTATCAGACATTGAGTAGGTGGTACTTTTATGCATTGAGCCGTTGCATGCTATTGAGCAATTACAGACACTTGAGACATTGGGACTTCTTACTTTTTGGGATGATACATCATATGTCTTAGTTCACTGTATGCTTATGAGCTAAGTCTCAGTTTTGGATCCGTATCTTTGTGAACTGACACCTACTTGTGTCAAGTTTTGGTAGTGGCAAGAACACTTTGCCCCATTGCCTGGGGGATGTGCCTACTCACTGACAGATGTTTGTATGATATACTTGGGTGTTGGATTCATGCTTATCGATTGTCATATGCTTATGCTATGCCACATGATGTCGGCTTTGGTCTTGGCAGTATCTGATTGCCTTGGGATCCGATTTTGGCACTGTTAGCTCTCTTTTACTGAAATTAGAAATTTATTATAGCAAGCATGTATGTATGGACTAACATGGATTTTTCATGCTGAAACACTCTGAAATGATGTACTTTCACTAGTACTTGGTGAGCAATAGCTTTGGTTCCAATTTCTTCACCATTTTTCCTCGATTTTGGTGATTTTTTTGTCATTTTCTGTAGTAAACAACAAGCAGTTTTGAACTATCTACAGTCTTCCAGCCTGCATTATGGCGAGTTCATCCACTGATCATGCTATTTTCAACATCACTAAGCTTGATGGTACGAATTACTCTTTTTGGAAGAGCCAGATTTGGCAGGTATTGGTGCAGAAATCGCAGATCAAACCTTTGAGGTTAAGCGAGCATCCGCCTGCAACTATGCCAGATAAGGAATGGCTTGAGCTTGATGAGTTATGCAAGTCCAATGTTGTATTGTCTCTCACAGAAAAGGTTCACTATAATTTCTTTGAGGAAGAACAGAGTGCATGGCAATTGTGGGAAAAGATAAAAAATATCTATGACAAGAAAAGTCCAACGAGTCAGATGTATTGGCTGAAGCAGCTTATGGATCTGCGCATGAAGGAGAATGTGACTATGTCTGCTCACTTGAGCTAGTTCCATGCTATACTCAAGAACTTGACTTCGCAGAACATCACTTTTGCAGAGGATGTCACTTCTCTTTTCTTGCTTGGTACTCTTAATGAGTCATGGGATGTATTCCGCACTGCATTATGTGCCTTTACTGCTACCTTGAAATTATCTGATGTTGAGAGTGCTCTTCTACATGAAGAGGTTAATCGTAAGAATTTGGATGCCTCTCATGTATCTCATGCTATGACAGTTAGAGGCAGGAATGATGGATATGGAAAGCATGGCAGTGGTAGTGACCGTGGACAGGATTCTTAGAAATCTCGGTCCAAGTCTCGTGGGAAGTCACGTAGCAAATCCCGTGGCAGGAATGCAGATGTTACTTGTCACCATTGTGGGAAAAAGGGCCATATTAGGCCACAATGCCATGAATTGCACAATGAAAGACACAAAGATAAGGGGAAAGACAAAGTGTGGGATAAGTCTTCTAATCGCAGCATAGTACCTGCAAAGTCCAGTGTTAAAATTGAAGAGATTAATGTTATGCAGCCAGAGAATGTTGATGATGATGATTATATCCTAGCAGCTTCTTCTAGTGCTTCATAGATGACAGAGATACACTCTATGTATGCACATTGTTGGCTCTTGGACTCAGGTGCGTCCTTTCATGTGACACCTTGCCGAGAGTGGTTTCATTCATACCGTATTGTTTCGGGTTCTGTGTGCTTGGGTGATGACAGCTCTCTTGATATTGTGGGCATTGGTGATGTTAGGCTGCAGTTTCCTTCTGGCAGCAGTTTTGTTATGCAAGATGTACGTCATGTACCTGCTTTGACACGTAGTCTCATGTCAGCTGGACAGCTTGATGATGCAGGATATCATGTATGTTTTGGAGACTCTGCATGGAAGATCACTCATGGCAGACTTGTGATTGCGAGAGGTGCCAAGGCTGGCAGTCTCTACCCCTTGATTGTATTAGCTTCTTCCCTTGATCATGTTTTGTCTGTGGGTTCTATCCCACATGTATCTCTTTTGCATTGCCCGTTTGGGCCATATGTCTTTAAAGGGAATGAAAATGCTTTCTAGTTTGCAGTACTTACCGCCCCTTGATTATGCATGTTTTGATTCATGTGAGCATTGTCTTTATGGCAGGCAGACTAGGTCTACGCATAAGAAGTCTTGTAGGCCACGCATGAGTGAGATTGGTACATTCGGATGTCTGTGGGCCATGCCTTATCAGTCTATGGATGGTGCAAAGTATTTTGTTACGTTCATAGATGGATTTTTCATGAAAAGTTTGGGCTTATCCCATTAAGCTGAAATCTAATGTCTTGGCTGTGTTTCAGAGATGGCTTGCATTGGTTGAGAACCAGTCTGGGTATAGGCTAAAATGCCTAAGGACAGATAATGGGGGTGAGTATGTCTCACATGCTTTTGAGCAGTTATGTGATGAGAGGGGTATTAAGTGTCAGTTGACCGCCCCCTACACCCCCCCTAGAATGGTTTGGCTGAGCGGATGAATAGAGCCATCCAGGAGCGTGTACGCAGTATGCTTAGCCATGCAAGCCTACCATAGAGCTTTTGGGTTGAAGCAGTTAGTACAGTTGTGCATGTCATAAACAGATCACCCTCTAGTGGTTTGGATTTCTAGGTTACAGAGGAGGTATAGACTAGAAAACCTCCCTCTTGCGCATCTCCGTGTCTTTGGATGTGAGGCAGTTTGCCATGTGCCCAAGGACAAGAGAAGTAAGCTAGATCCCAAGAGTGTCAAATGCATTTTCCTTGGTTATGGGGATGCAGGCGAGATGGGTTACCGTCTCTGGGATCCACAGGCGCGAAAAGTCATCTGCAATCATGATGTAGTCTTCCATGAAGACAAAATGCGTAGCCAACCTAAGAGAGTTGTTGAGATCTGCATGGTCATATTTTAGGAGGAGCCGAGAGCTCCCGCACAGCCAGTTGGATAGCCTGCAGCTGCAATAGATGCTCATGGTCAGGGTGTTGGATAGGCAGTTGGGCAGGCAGCAGAGCCTGCCATGAGACAGTCTACTAGAGACATACATCCACCTGATAGATTTCAGCCCTTGATGCATTATGTCTTGGTTACAGATGCAAGAAAGCCTTTCACCTATGATGAGGCTATGCGTAGGGGTGATAGTCACTCCTAGGAGAGGGCTATGCAGTCTAAGATAGACTCCCTGCATAAGAATGACACTTGGGATTTGGTTTCCTTGCCTACGGGCAAGAAGACTTTGCCATGCAAGTGGGTGTACAAGCTAAAAAGTACCCCTAGACACCCCAAGCTAGCATACAAGGCTAGATTGGTAGCAAAGGGTTTTAAGCAGGAGCATGGTGTGGACTTTGACGATGTCTTTTCTCCTATGGTTAAGATGACCACCTTGCGCTTAGTCTTGGCTTTGGTTGCTCAGTTTGACTTGGATTTATACCAGATGGATGTCAAGACGGCTTTCTTACATGGGGACTTGCATGATGAGATTTATATGGAGTAGCCTAAGGGCTTTGCAGAACCTGGCAGGCAGCACCTAGTGTACAAATTGAAGAAAAGTCTTTATGGCTTGAACCAAGCACCTAGGGAGTGGTATCATAAGTTTGATGCCTTTATGCAGTCAGAGGGCTACAATTGGAGTGCTATGGATCCGTGTCTTTACACGAAGAAATCCTGTGATGGTTCTTTATTGATTTTGGTACTCTATGTGGATGATATGCTGATAGCAGGGAAAGCTCATGATGAGCTAGATGCTCTTAAGGCTCGGCTCAAGAAGAGCTTTGAGATGAAAGATCTGGGATAGGCCGCTCACATACTTGGTATGCGCATTAAACGCGACAGGCATCAGGGACTCCTCTACTTATCACAGAGGGAGTACATTCACAAAGTCCTTGAGCGCTTTCGCATGTAGGACGTAAAGCCTATTGGATGTCCATTGCCTTCTTATGTGAAGGTATCACAGGCTGATTGTCCGCAGACAGATGAGCAGAGGGCCGAGATGGCCAAGATTCCCTATGCATCCGTAGTGGGCAGTCTTATGTATGCCATGATAGCCACTCATCCAGATATTGCCTTTGCAGTTGGTGTTGTGGCACGCTATATGGCTACACCTGGCAAGAAGCATTGGAATGCCATGAAGGGTATCATGAGGTACCTGAAGGGCATTGCAGTTATGTGCATATGCTATGGAGCCAGGATACATGAGTCATGGGGTACACTGACTCTGATTATGCAGGACATGCAGATAGTAGGAAGTCCACTTCTGGCTATGTATTCACCTATGCTGGAGGTGTTGTTTCTTGGATGTTCAGGGTGCAGAAATGCACGGCCCTTTCTACTACAGAGGCCGAGTATGTTGCAACCACTGAGGCTTGCAAGGAGGCCATTTGGTTGGGTCATTTAGTTGCTGACCTTGGTATTGATGATATCCCTATACTGCATCCAGATTCTATGAGTGTTATTCAGTTAGCCAAGAATCCGGTCTTCCATGCGAAGATGAAACACATTGAGGTGAGGTATCACTTCATACGTGGGGTCGTTGAGGACAAGTCTGTTGATCTTATCAAGATCTCGACTGACCAGAATCCTGCAGATCTGCTCATGAAAAGCCTCTCTACAAAGCGCTTTGCCTTCCTTAGGAGGTTGATGGGCATGGGATGAGATGACGTCTTTCCTCATCCTGTTGTACATGTGTACATGTTGTACTGTCTTTTTTATTTTTCTTTTCACTCCTCACTGGGGCAGATTCACCTTTAAGTGGGAGGTTGTTGGGGTAAAGGTGCCTCTGCCTAGCCGCCCGTGTATTACTACGCTGACAGTCACCGCCATTGCATACTACAGGTGGCGGGCGCTCGTCACCATCACTTTATTCTTTATTCTTTTAGTGACAGTTTGAATAAAGGAAGTCCCGGTCACACATTGTGACTATTGGAGTTCCCATTTCTAGTCTCTTCCTTTCTTGCTCTTGCTCTCCCGCCATAGCTCTCGAGTCCAACCTTCGACCTGTCGCTCCCTTTCACAAGATATCATTTTGGGACCATAGATTGCTAACTTCTATGTAGGATGCTAAGCATCTTATTGAGAGTTCAAGACATTGAAGGCGAAAACCTCAAAGTCTCTTAGAGAGAAACCAGATACTTAAGCTCAGAACCTTTAGAGACTGTAAGCCCAAGTAGAAATAGATCATGGACCAATAGAGGACCATGCTATGTGCTCAAAAGGACCTTGTAATATTGTCAAGCAAGATTATACATAATGAGAACCCAATGTGTAATGCAAGTCATTATCTCGCTAATTGCTATACCACAAAATTGATCCCTATCAAGCCTTAAATTGACATAAGTCATAATTTGCCAAAAAAGCCTCCCCTTTGTCAATCTCATTACTAGCAAATCACAGCAACAATAAACCTTTTGGACCCTAGTAGAAACTAGTTTGAAGTTGGTCCCAATGGCAAGGCAAGAATTAGGTTTCCACTTACTAATGTGGTGGACACAAGTATAGACTATAGAACACAATAAGCTATTACCTTCAAGTAGCCTAACATTGAGAAACACACAACCACAATAGGAGGTAATTGAAGGTTGGTGATTGTACCTAGTGGAACGTCATGTAGTTTGTGAAAAAGGTTGTTTATGCACAATACTTTTAATTGGCATGATGTAGACATAAGTCACATTGAAGCATGCTGACTTGAAACAGAGAAAGCATGTTTGTGCACAAAGCTACTATTAAGCATATACTATTACACTTTGTTTAAGAAAGGTCGTTTGCACATAAGGCTCATTTATCACACTAGTTGTCATGCTAAGAAGATTTGGTTGATAATAAAATGGAATATCTTAGCATAAAGGGCGAAGAATACAAAGTAACCCACCACACTACTAGTTAGATCACACCATGAGACAAAGTATCAAACCCAAAACTATGACAAAACCCTTAAAGAACTTAGAATGCTATCAAGATACATATAACTAGTTGAGGGCTCAAATGAATACCAAGAGAGACCATTGGATGAACAAGCAAAGAGAAAAGAAACTCCTAAAGAGTTCACATACCATGATCCAAATCTAGGATCAAATGTCATACAGTAAAGGAACAAAGAAGGTCTAGGTATTCAATCTCGTAAAAGTAATATTAACAAGTCAAGTCAATGAGAATTTGAACTACACACATAGTGCCAAGAAGATACTTCTAAGAGGAATACTCAATACATACAAAGAAATGAAGAGTTCAAATTTTGAAATGCCTTTCCAATCGACAAGGGCAAACTAGGAAACTATACCCTTAGCCCATAGAATGCGAACAAACCATATCATCCCATGTGCTATCAAGGTAAGACATGTCTTCCTTGGGGAATGAGACCACAACCTCCATTTCCTTGATTGAGCTCATCATTCTCATCAAATCCTTAGTCAACTAAGAAAAGTCTGAAACAATGTTAGGCTCAAGCTCAAACTAAAAAAAGTTGGACTTTGGTCTCTAGAATTTGGTCCCAACCAAATTTCCATCAAATATCTAACAATTGATCACACCATATGATCAATAAACAAGAATAGAGCATGTAAGGAATACAATGTAGGATATATTGGTGGACATAGAAACAAAGAGGAGACTAGGTAGAGACATGTTAAGACAAGTGGCTATATTCATACAATGTGAATGAATGGATAGATCTAGGAGGGAGCTAGAACTAGAAGTAGTCCAATGAATAATAGATTTTGCTAGAGGAGCCAAAAACAAAGCAAACATGGAACATGTTGGTCCATCAAACATAGACCTCACTCCATTTGAAATCTTGATCAAACATCTATAAAATACATTTGTAGTAGCAAAAAAAAGTAATATCACCTTAGTTGCCCCAAATTTTCTAAGATTGGGATTAATATTCAAATATTATAATTATGATATCTATGCTTTCATACTAGGCTAGTATGAGAGCATGAATAGCATAACTATAATATTAGATTATCTATATGACAACATAACTATAATGTTAGATTAGTATTAAATTAGCTACATGGTTCCTATTATTACAATAGGGTATCAAATTGGCTACATGATTCCTAAGAGAGCCATACTACCTACATGATTCTAGTGATTCTTATTATTACTACAGATTATTAACTTAGCTATATGATTCCTAATAGATTAGATTGGCTACATGATTTGTAACAAATCCATACTATTAAAAGTGATTTATTAAGACCAATAAGTAGCTCTAGCAGAGTCTAGAGTGGTGAAATAATTTGTGATCATAAGTTAGCTACGTTATGTTAATTATTGGTGAGAGCAGGAGAAGATGCTCAAGTAGATACTAGCAGCGACAAAGATAGCATGTTGGTTAGTGCAGGAGGAGGTGTTTGATGAGATGTTGGCAGCAGTGGCGATCATGTTGAGCTAGTGGGAGAGGGAGAAGGTAAGTTGACTAGTGAGACACACACACACTAGTAGATACTAGAAGATGATAGAAGAACGGATCTAGAACATGGCCATGGTGGCTTGAAGAGATAGAGTGAACTCATGAAGACATAGAGTTGAAGATGGAGTGTCACACAAGTGAATTAGGTTCCAAGATTGATTGGCTTGGACTCATAAACACAGTCTTGTGTGTGGGACAATGACTCAGACTCTCAAGTGAAATGACAAAATTACCATCATATCACGTTACTCATCTTGCAAGTACAATGCTTTATAATAGTTGGGTTGTTCCACTCTCCTCACTGTGCATATGGGATTCAGGACATCTCTTCCTAGAGCATACATCATTTGTCTATTTCTCAACACCCCCCCTCAAATGATGAGTCCCTACACTTGTTGGCTTTTGCCCCCCTACAGATAACCTAGCTCGGGAGACTAGCTCATAGGTAGCCTAGTCAAGTTAAAGCTTGAGACTTTACATCTTTGGCAAGGGTTTTTACAAAGTAAATCCATTATGGGGAACAAATTCCTTGGAACAATCTATCAAAGTTGTTGATGGTAGTGGAAGCATCTTCTTCTTCTTCTTCATTCATGAATTGGTTTTGGTGGTGGTCATTCTACATCTAATGTGCTCTTTTCTTATGGAAACATTCACTGGCAATATCGCCAGTCTTACCACAATAATGACATGTCATTCGACTTTTGTTGTCGATGCCTCCTTTGGTGTATAAGAGATTTTCCCTTAAGCTGGTTTCTTTTACATCCTTGCTTTTAAATTTGCTTTCTCCATTAAGCAGTGAGTGCTCAATGTCTTTGAGTGAGAGACTGGGAACATTACTTAGTGTTAAAACAAGGTTCTCATATGGTTCATGATTAATACTGGCAAGTAGCACTGCTATTGCCTCATCCTCATCAATGTTCTTTTTAAGAGTTGCTAGATGAGTTTTAAGGCTCTTGAACTTATTGATGTGTACAGTCATAGATGAATTGTCTTTTACATCCAACTTATAAAATTACATAAGTAATTTTACCTTTGAGTTATTTACTTGTGTACCAAAGATCTTGTCAAGTTCTTCCCATGCCTTCTTTGCATCCCTAATGCCAGAAATATGATGTAATACATCATCAGATAGACCCCAGGCAATAACACCTAGAGCTTTGTTGTTCATCTTCTTCCATGCCTTTGTTTTAGGCTGGTCTTCTATAGCATCTTCCTCTTTAGCATTGTCATCTACATCATCTTCCTCAAAGAGATCCCAAAGATCTTTCCTGATGAGATGGTACATGGTCTTCTCCTTCTAGGCGTGAAAACCTTCACCATTAAACTTTGCTATTTGTTCCAGTTCAGTCATTTTAGAAGGAGGTCTTACCATGAGACTTCTCGAGCAGTGTCTATCCTTTTACAAGAGATTTGATCAATGTGACTTTAAATCATTACACAACTTGAGAATGTTCTTTGAAACAGGAATCAGAAGGTGAGTTACTTTTGAGTAAGCTAAAAAGCTCAAGTGCCAAGAAGCACTATTTGAGTATCAATAGATACTATGTCGTCTTGAAGATCTTGATATTTGGCTCAATGTTGCTGGGTACTTCCTTGGACACTTCTAGATCTGCAATAGGCTTTAGAGATAATGTCAAAGTGATCAAGATCGTTGTTGATGATGGTAGTGAGCAAAGACAAGGTTGCCAAGATTTTTTAAGTTTCTGGCTATGGTGGAATTAGGGTTTGCAAGAACAGGCGACCGATCTTTGGGCTGTAGCAGATCATACGCACAAGTATTTGGGATGAGATTTGTTGGAGAGATAGCCTATGAGATAAGCTTCAAAATCCCTATGAAAACAAGGTAGATTGTGCCACGTGGAGGATGAACTGATCATACAAACTAAGATCGGTGCAATTTTGGACAATGACCTGGAAAACGCACAGTGTCGAGCATGCAGAAGACCAACGTCAAGGTTCCATGTGTGCTAGCCTGAAGCGCCCTAAGTAGGGGGAGGTTTTCTTAGTTCAAAGCATTGGCTATCTCTTCTTCTTTGGCAAGATCCAAGGCCTCCAAATAGGCAAGGTGTTGTCGGCTATGGCTGCCATAATATGTCAAGTGAAGATAGAGATGAAAAATGAGGTCATCAGCTAGCATTGAGTTGAACTGAAGTTGAGAAGGCTTGAGAGAGTAGAGAGGAGAGATAGATTGAGCTAGGCCAGGCTCAGCTGAGCTCTGATACCATGATAGAAGAATGGATCTAGAACATGGCTATGGTGGCTTGAAGAGATAGAATGAACTCATGAAGACATAGAGTTGAAGATGGAGTGTCACACAAGGGAATTAGGTTCACAGTCTTGTGTAGCTGGAAAATGACTCAAACTCTCAACTAAAAGGACAAAATTACCATCATATCACATTACTCATCTTGCAAGTACAATGCTTTATAGTAGTTGGGTTGTTCCACTCTCCACACTGTGCATATGGGATTCAAGACATCTCTTCCTAGAGCATACATCATTTGTCTATTTCTCAACAAAAGATACTCAAATAGATACTAGCAGTGACAATGTTATCATGTTGTTAGCACACGAGGAGGTGTTTGAGGAGATGTTGGTAGCAGTTATCGTGTTGAGCTAGTGGGAGAGGGATAAGGTAAGCTAACTAGTGAGAGAGAGAAAGATACATGGAGAGATGGAATGCTTGGCTAGTTTATTCTTGATATCCCTCATTAGTTTTTACCACTGGTCAATCATATCCTACTTCTCTATTGCAAGTAACATCCAACTTCTTCATCACAGGCAAAGACTATCACATTTAATTTAACATATTAGAACTTTCAAGAGGTTAGTGTTATTATGAAACATATCGGTGTAGAGAATCAACGATGAAAGTATTAGCCAAAAGATCAATGAGAATCTGTAATAGGGGGAGACATTGTAGTTTTAAACTTTAATGTTAGTGATGAGTGTTTTGCTTTTTTTGAAAATGTTTTCTTTTTAAATGAAAAAAATGGTCATTTTGGTTTACGAAACCTCAAATTAGCCACCCCCGTGCAAGTGTATACACTTGGGTCTTATCCTAGAAGGCCAAGGAGACTCAACCATGAGCCATTGGGCCGAGAGGCACACCAATTGAGGCTACAAACCCCCCAATACTTGACTTTGAGGCTTCTACCCACAATGCTAAGGGGTCTTTGCTAGCCAACCTCCCTTAGATGTGCTTGGCCACCCTTCAGAATCCTCAAAGTCTTAGGCCCAAAGGGACTCCAAGAGATGACATTCTCTTGCCACCTCTTGGTCTATGGACTCTTGGCTACACCTTGGACACCTATGGATTCCTTGGCACTTATTCTTTTCTATGCATGTGCACTTAGTTGACACCTTTAACATATCCACTTGATTGCTATGCCTTTACTATGCCCTTGTTCTTTGACTATCACACTAGGCCATATAAGTCTTGGGCCACCTGCATCAAAAGTTTGGCTATCACTTCTCTTAGCCACCTCACACCCCTTATCTCTCCCCTCGATGCACTACTTCATTCTTCAATACCTCAAACACATTTGGCTCAATGTGCCACCCTTGTTTTTGCTACCTACCACTTTATCCTACATGGATATTATATGGCCCTCAACCATAGGCATTAGGCCCCCAAGTCTTGGACACAGTCGTAGGGCCAAGTGACTTGCCATTCTTGGCCTCTCAACAATGCACACTAGCTCGATCACCCTATTTAGGCCATGGTCACTTGGCCTTGGCTATAGGCCATGGCCAACTCAACCCCAAAGTGAGAGACTTGGCCTCTTTTCCACCACCTTACTAGTCAGCATCTAAGGGCTTGGCTTTGGCCTTCACAAGGGCACACAGTCCTCTAACATGGCCACCCTCACTAAGCATGTGGCTTGGGTGTAACACCACTCCTTCTAACCTTACCATCTCAGCCACCACCCTTAGCCTTTGAATCACATCCCACATGCACAGAAAAGCATGATCATATCACTAAAAATATATTGGATGTAGTGCTTGAGGGAGTCCCAATATGGGACAATGCAATCACTCACTCAAGCACACAATGCTCATAGCACTCTATGCACTCTACTAGCTAGGGACGATGACTCCTAAGGTACTCGAGGCATCAAACACATAAGCATACTGCTCCGTGACCTTCAAGACCCCCTAGATATTTTGTACGAGGCAACTATCACCTCACTATGCTAGGGATCACGCATTTGGAGAGAGGGACTCATCTTGCACTTAGAGAATGTGCTTAAGGCATTGCTAAATAGAGAACCCCCCTCTACATGAGATATAAGCACACCTCTTTGCATTAGTGCTATCCTTTGACATCCTCCCTATGCTTAGAGCCATAGCCTCATGCACATGTAGGTTGCACGTCAACCATTATGCGCCACCCTTACCCACCTTGCACACGAAGGTAATCATCCTAGGCCATCTGGCTCTATGTGCACATGCATCCACTTTAGCACACTATAAGGCCATAGGCACCCTATGTCAACCATTATATACACACACTCTAGGGCACCACATTAGACTAGACAACACCCTAAGGATCTTACTCCTCAGATTGGGTTGGAGTATACCTCCCTTTCATGACAAACCCCAGGTCACATACCCTTAGTGCATCACATGAGGAGAGACTACAAGATCAAGGAGTCTTTAGGATATCATTTCAAGCCCATAGGCTGTTAACTTCTACGTGGGATCCTAAGCACCTCATTGAGAGTTTAGGGCATTGAAGGCCAAAACCTAAAAATCTCTTAGAGAACCTTAGAGAACCTAAAATCTCTTAGAGAGAAAACAAACACTTAATCCTAGAACCTTTAGAGACTACGAGTCCAAGTATAAACAAATCATGGGCCCATAGAAGACCAAGATATATGCTCAAAAGTACCTCATAAGACTGGCAATGAAGATTATAAATAACAAGACCCCAAGGTGTAGCACAAGTCTTCATCTCAATAATTGCTAAACCACACAAACTTAACCCTATTAAGCCCTAAATTGACATAAGACATAATTTTCCTAAAAAGCCTCCCCTTTGTCAACGTCATTACTAGCAAATTGGGAGGCTATGGACCTAATGTGTTGGAGGTGGATCCCTCAAGCAACAACAAATATCCTATTCCTTATGTGCTCTATTCCATAAAATATTCAATAATCAATTACACCATATGATCAACAAACAAGAATAGAGCATGTAAGGAGGGCAATGTGAGACATACTAGTGGATGTAGAAATAGAGAGGAGACTAGGTAGTGTTGGGGGTAAAGGTGCCTCCGCCTAGCCGCTCGTGTATTACTACACTGACAATACCCACACATGCACACTACAGGTGGCAGGTGCCCATTGTGACTATTGGAGTTTCCACATTTGGAGTCTCTCTCTTTCTGGCTCTTGCTCCATCTGCCATAGCTCTCATCTCCGTGCTCTCTTGCTCAATCCTTCCCACCTTTCAATTGGTATCATAGCTTGGTTCTTTGAGGTCTTGAACGTGGTCGGGAACTCCTTCAGCATTCATTTGAATACTTGCATTCTTGTCTTCACTCTTGGTGGCCATAGCCACACCTTTCGAGCTTCTAGTCGATCTCATCCTTCTTGGGCAACCTCAGGGCATTCATCTACTACAAGTATTGGAGCTGTCATTCCACTCTTTATTTCATCCTTCTGGTCAGTCTCATCCCTCTTGGGCAAGCATTGGGCCTTCTTGGCAAGCCTCGGGGCATTCATCTACTACAGGTATTGGAGCTCTCATTCCACTCTTTATTTTAGTCTACCGGGTTTGAAGAATAAGGCAGCCATGGCTCATCCCATGAAGGTTTGGAACTGAGCTCTCTCTCTTCTATACCTACTGAGGCCTCTTGGGAAGCTTCTTTGGGAGCCATAGAAACTCCCTAACCATCAAGTAGTGCTTAGCTCCCTCGGCAACATCAAAAATGTGATTTGGCACTATACAATCTCATTTGAGGCATAAGAGCATGCTTCAACCATGGCGTTGAAGGCTTGAGCTTGGCATTGACATTTGGGTTTGATATACTTCAGTCCAAGACTATCATAACATTCCACAGGCAGCCCCAAATAGTGCTACATTAGCATTTGATGTTTATGCTTGCTTGGTACTAGCTATTGATGCCATTTGGTACCTGAACCATGCCTAGATGTTATGGGAAGCTATGCATATGATATGCCATTGATTTGGTGCTGATTTTTGCCCTATTTATGCCTAGTTTGACAGTAAATTTACTGTTGTAATAGAGCAGGGTTGAAGCTATTTAACTCAAGTTATGTTATGCCTATTGGTCTCAGGTGCTTCTCATATGCTTGTTATGACTATTTGGATGCAAATGGAGGTTGGAAAATATATTGGATGGTTCCAAAATGTATTTTGAGCCTCGTTTGAGCTCCGTATTGTTGGCACTTACTTGACATTGTTCTACACTGGCATGCATTGTGACACAGGCTATACCTATGGTCTATGCAACATGACCCGTTGGTACATGCTTTGAAGCATATGTTAGTGATGCATGCTACCTACATTGTTTGAGCTTCTTTGCTACTTGGAGCTTCAGTTGGGCTTGTATTTGGATACTTTGGAACCTCTTTTAGATGTTTCTTGGCTTGTCAAAGGTTGACTTGGGTTTGTACATGATGTACTTGGATGCTATCAGATGCTTAACCGCTTGCATGCTCTTGGTGCTCGCATGATGTATGATCTTTGCTATGAGATGTCTTATGCATTTATATGCTATCTCTGAGCTTGGTTGCTCATTTTCCATCAACTTTTGTGCCAATGGGAGCTCTATGATTATGGTCTTGGATTTACCTAGAGCTTCTGGGTTATGCATTTTGAGCTATTACTTGAGATTTGAGATTGGGATCTCTTACACATCCTTGACTATGATATTTACTTGGTAGATGCTTCTATGTCTACTCTTGGATGCTTATGAGTTGATTTGATTTGTCTTCATTGAGCATGCACCGACCTTTGTCAAGTCTTGCAAATGGTGTGTACATCTTGCTTTTTACTCAAGGGATGCATTGATTGTATTGACAAACTCTCTTAACACATTTGGGTGTTTGGCTCATGTTCATTGGTTGTCATAGTGCCTCTATTATGCCTGCTTGATGTAGGATTGGACTTGGCTGTCAGTGTTGTCATTGGATCTCTATTAGCTCACTGCTTGCTCTCATTTACTCACTGCTATCATTTATTACAGCAAGCTATTTTATGTAGACTGTTATGTATTATTTGGGCTGAATCATGTCATTTTGATGTACTATTGATGGTACTTGGTGGGAAGCATCATTGACCACTTGTACTTTGCCATTTTGTCTTGGTTTACTCGTGGTTTTGGGATGTTTATAGCAAGTTGGTTTGACTATCTATTCTAGCTTGCATTATGGCTAGTTCTTCCGCTGATAATGCTATATTCAACATCACTAAGTTGGATAGTATGAGAACTATGGCTATTGGAAAAGCTAAATATGGCAAGTGTTGGTACAATAATCGTTGGTTAAACCACTAAAATTGAGTGTGCAATAGCCTACAACGATGCCTAATGATCAATGGCTTAAGCTTGATGAATTGTGCAAGCACACTATCATATTGTCTCTCGTAGAGCAGGTACACTACAATGTAGTTGAGGAATTACAAAGTGCATGGGATCTTTGGGAGAAAATTAAGAACTTGTATGACAAGAAAAGTCATGCTTCCTAGATGTACTGGTTAAAATAGCTTATGGATCTCCACATGAAGGAGAATGTGACTATATCTACTCATGTGAGCTAGTTCCATGCTATCCTTAACTATTTGGTTTCACAGGGCATTGATTTTAAGGAGGATGTGACTCCCTTGTTCTTGCTTGGCACTCTTAATTACTCTTGGGATATCTTTTGTACTGCTTTGTGTGCCTCTGCTACTACACTTAAGCTATCTGATATTGAGAGTGCTCTTCTTCAGGAATAGATAAACAAAAAGAATTTGGATGCCTCAACTGTCTCTCATGCATTGACAATTAGAGGCAGGAATGATGGAAATGGAAAGAATGGCTGTGGTAGTGGCCGTGGACGGGATTCTCAAAGATCCCGCTCCAAGTCTCATGGGAGATCATGCAGCAAATCCTGTGGCAAGAATGCAAATGTTGCATGCCATCATTGTGGGAAAAAGGCCCACATTAGACCACAATGTCATGAAACTGCACAATGAAAAGCACAAGGAAAAGGGGAAAGAGAAAGTGCAGGAGAAGTCCTCTGATCACACTATTGTACCTGTAAAGTCCAGTGTTAAGATTGAGGAAATTAATGTTATGTAGCCCAAAGACTCTAATGGAGACTATATTTTTATAGCTTCTTCATGTGATGCCTCATAGATGACTGGCACTCACTCTATGTATGCCTAGTGTTGGCTTTTGGATTCGGGTGCATCCTTTCATGTGACACCCTATAGAGATTGGTTTCATACATACCATACTATTTCTCTTTTTGTGCGTCTTGGTGATGACAGGTCTCTTGATGTTGTGGGCATTGGTGATGGTATGCTGCAATTTCCCTCTAGTAGCACTTTTCTTACGCATGATGTACGCCATGTACCTGCATTGACCCGCAATCTTATGTCAATTGTACAGCTTGATGATGTAGGATATCATGTGTCTTTTGGGGACTCTGTATGGAAAATTACTCGTGGCAAGCTTGTACTTGTAAGAGTGCCAAGTTTGGTAGCCTCTGCCCCTTGGTTGTATCTAGTTCTACTCTTGATCATGTTTTGGCAATGGGTTCTATCCCACATGTATCTCTTTGGCATGCTTGTTTGGGGAATATGTCTCTTAAAGGAATGAAAATGCTTTGTGATTTGCAATATATCCTGCCTTTTGACTCTTTTAACTTTGCATCATGTGATCATTGTTTATATGGCAGGCAGACTAGGAACTCGCATAAGAAGTTTGGTATGTCACACATGGATGAGCCATTGGCTCATGTATTCTGATGTTTGTGGACCCATGCCCTGTCAATCACTAGGGGGTGCGAAGCACTTCATTACATTTAGTGATGAGTTTTCATGTAAGGTTTGGGCTTATCCCATAAATAGAAGTCTAATGTCTTGGCAGTATTTCAGCATTGGCTTGCTTTAGTCGAGAATCAGTCTGGGCATAGACTAAAATGCCTAAGGATAGATAATGGGGGTGAGTGAAAGGTGAGAAGGATCGAAGCTTGCATAGGAGAGTTATGGTAGGAGAGAAAGAGCAAGAGAGAGAGAGACTCGAAATGTGGGAACTCCAACAGTCACAATGTGTGACCGGGCTTCCCTTTATTCATCTATCACTAAAAGAATAAAGAATAAAGTGATGATGATGGGTGCCCGCTGCCTGCAGTGTGCAAACGCAAGTACTGTTAGTGTAGTAGTACACAGGCGGCTAGGCAAAGGTGCCTTTACCCCCAACAACCTCCCATTTAAAGGCGAACCTACCCTAGTGAGGAGTGAAAAAGAAAAAAAGAAAAGACAATACAACATGTACACATGTGCAATAGGATGATGAAAGATGTCATCTCATCCCATGCCCATCAATATCCTGAGAAAGGCAAAACGCTCCATAGAGAGGCTTTCGGTGAGAAATCTACAGTATTCTAGTAAATCAAGATCTTGACAAGGTTAACAAACTTGTCCTCGATGACTCGACTTATGAAGTGATACCTCACCTCAATGTGTTTCATCTTCGCATGGAAGATCGAATTCTTGGCTAACTAAATACCACTCATAGAATCTGAATGCAAGGTAGGGATAGCATCAATACCAAGGTCATAAACCAAATGACCCAACCAAATGGCCTCCTTGCAAGCCTCAGTGGATGCAACATACTCGACCTCTGTGTAGTAGAAAGGGCAGTGCATTTTTGCACCTTGGACATCTATCAAACAGCACCTCCAGCAAAAGTGAACACATAGCTAGAGATGGACTTCCTACTATCTTCATGTCTTGCATAGTTAGAGTCAGTGTATCCCACGACTCCTATATCCTAACTACCATAACATATGTACATATCTACAGTGTCCTTGAGGTACCTCATGATACCCTTCACGGCATCCTAATGCTTCTTGCCAGGCATAGCCATATAGCATGCCACAACACCAACTGCAAAGGCAATATCTAGACGAGTAGCTATCATAGCATACATAAGACTACCCACTGCGAATGCATAGGGAATCTTGGCCATCTCGGCCCTCTTCTTATCTATCTGTAGACAATCGGCCTGCAATATCTTCACATAAGAAGGCAATGGACAACCACTAGGCTTCACATCGTGCATGTGGAAGCACTCAAGGACTTTATGAATGTACTCTCTCTATGATAAGTAGAGGAGTCCCTGATGCCTACTGTGTCTAATGCGTATACTAAGTATGTGAGAGGCTTGTCCCAGATCTTTCATCTCAAAGCTCTTCTTGAGCTAAGCCTTAAGAGCATATAGCTCATCATGAGCTTTCCTTGATAATAGCATGTCATTCACATAGAGTACCAAAATAAGCAAAGAACCATCACGGGCTTTCTTCTGTACAAGCACGGATCCATAGCACTATGGTTGTAGCCTTGTGACTGCATAAAGGCATTGAACTTATGATACCATTCCCTAGGTGCCTTCTTTAAGCCATAAAGACTTTTTTTCAACTTGCACACTAGGTGCTCCCTGCCAGGCTCTGCAAAGCCCTTAGATACTCCATGTAAATCTCATCATGCAAGTCCCCATGTAAGAAAGCCATCTTAACATCCATCTGATACAAGTCTAAGTCAAGCTATGCAACCAAAGCTAAGACTAAGTGTAGGGTAGTCATCTTAACCACAGAAGAGAATACCTCATCAAAGTCAACACCATGCTCCTACTTAAAACCCTTTGCTACCAATCTAGCCTTGTATGCCGGCTTGGGGTGTCTAGGGGTACTTTTCAGCTTGTACACCCACTTGCATGGCAAAGCCTTCTTGCCAGCAAGCAAGCAAATCAAATCCCAAGTCGTATTTTTATGCAAGGATTCTATCTCAGACTACATAGCCCTCTCCCAATAGTGATTGTCACCCCTACGCATAGCCTTATCATAGCTAAGAGGCTCTCCTGCATCTGTAACCAAGACATAGTGCATGGATGGCTCAAATCTATTAGGTGGGCGTCTATTTCTAGTAGAACGCCACACTTCATGCTCTGTTGCTTGCCCAACATTCTGCCCAACACCGTGGCCATGAGCATCTACTTGCTGCTACAGGCTGTCCAGTTGGCTATTCGGGAGCATCTGGCTCCTCTTGAAATATAACCCTGCATATCTCCATGACTCTCTTAGGCTGCCTATGCTCTTGTCTTCATGGAAGACTACATCATGGCTACGGATGACTTTCCATGCCTACGGATCCCATAGACGGTAACCCATCTCTCCTGCATCTCCATAACCAAGGAATATGCATTTAACACTCTTAGGATCTAGCTTGTTACGTTTGTTCTTGGACACATGGCAAAATGCTTCACATCCAAAGACATGTAAATGCGCATAAGAAGGAGGCTTTCCTATCCATACCTCCTCTACAACCTGAAAATCAATGCCACTATAGGGCGATCTATTAATGATATGCAAGGCAATCGTAACTGCCTCAGCCCAAATGTGTCGGGGTAGGCCTGCATGGCTAAGCGTACTACGAACCCTTTCTTGGATAGTCCTATTCATTTGCTCAGCCATACCATTCTGGGGAGGGGTGTAAGGGGCGATCAACTAACACTTAATACCCCTCTCATCATATAACTACTCAAAAGCATGTGATACATATTCACCCCCATTATCTATCCTTAGGCATTTCAACCTATGCCGCCCCCAAACTAGTTTCCTGCCAAAGCAAGCCGTCTCTAAAAACTGCCAATACATCAGACTTTTGCTTTATGGGATAAGCCCATACTTTATGTGAAAAATCATCTATGAAAGTAACAAAATAATTTGCACCTTGACAGGGCATGGGTCCACAAACATCAGAATGAACCAAAGCTAAGGGCTCGGTCATGCATGACATACCAGACTTCTTATGTGTAGACCCAGTCTGCAAGCCATAAAGACAATGATCACAAGAATCAAAATGAGAATAGTTAAGGGGTGGTAAGTACTGCAAACTAGAAAGCATTTTCATTCCCTTATTGGACATGTGCCCCAAATGAGCATGCCAAAGAGATACATGAGGTAAAGACCCCACAGATAAAACATGATCAACTGTAGATCTAGAAACAACTAAGGGATAGATTTTGCCAGCCTTGGCACCTCTCGCAAACACAAGCCTGCCAACCACGAGTAATCTTCCATGCAGAGTCTCCAAAAGATACATGATATCCTGCATCATCAAGCTATCGAGTGGACATGAGACTCCGTGTCAATGCAAGTACATGATGTACATTGTACATAACAAAACTGTTGCCAGAAGGAAACTGTAGCCTAATATCACCAATGCCGACAATCTCAAGAGACCTGACATCACCCAGCGCACAAAACCCAAAATAGAATGGTATGAATGGAACCATTCTCAACAAGGTGTCACATGAAAGGATGCACCTGAGTCCAAGAGTCAACACTGTGCATACATAAAGTGTATCTTTGTCATCTGCGAGGCACTAGATGAAGCTACTGCAAGAATATAATCCCCATCACTATCCTTGGGCTACATAATATTGATCTCTTCAATTTTAACACTTGACTTAGCAGGTACTATGCTACAATCAGAAGACTTTTCTTGCACTTTCTCTTTCTCCTTGTCTTTATGCCTTTCATTGCACAATTCATGACGTTGTGGCCTTATGTGTCCTTTCTTCCCACAATGACAACAATTCAAATTTGCATTTCTCCCACAAGACTTACTGCGTGACTTGCCACGCGACTTGGACCAAGATTTCTACGAATCCCATCCACAGCCATTACCACAATCATTCTTTGCATTTCCATCATGTCAGCCTCTAACTATCAAAGCATGAGAGGCATCCAAATTCTTACAGTTTATCTCTTCCTGCAAAATAGAGCTCTCAACATCAAATAGCTTCAGAGTAGTGGCAGAAGCACATAAAGCAGTGTGAAATACATCCCAATACTCAGTAAGAGTTCCAAGTAAGAATAATGGAGTGACATCCTCTTTGAAATCAATGCCTTGCAATGCTTTTCATAGAGGTTCTTGATCTGATCCCAAAGCTGCCAAGCACTCTGTGCTTCCTCAACCACATTGTAATGCACATGTTCGGTGAGAAACAAGATGAGGGTGGACTTGCATAACTCATCAAGCTCCATCCATTTGTCATTAGTCATAGTTTCATGCTGCTCTCCACTCAACCTTAGCGGGTTTATCTGCAATTTCAGCATCAATACCTGCCAAACTTGGCTCTTTCAATAGGCATAATTCGTACCATCAAGCTTAATAATGTTGAAGATAGCACTATCAGTGGAAGAAGATACCATATTGCATGCTAAAACAGTGTAGACAGTTCAAAACTGCTTGCTGTAAACTGCAGAAAATGACCAAAAAACCACCAAAACCAAGGCAAAATGGTGGGAAACGAGTATCTAATGATGCTACTCACCAAGTACCATCAAAAGTACATCAAACCAGGATGAATTAGCATGAAAAATACATGATAGTCTGGAGATATATGCTTACTGTAATTTATGACAATAGTGTATAGTGAGAGCTAACAATAGGCAAAACCCAATATTCAAAGTTAATCACTGATTGTCAATGCAAAACCAGCATCAATCGAGCATAAACAAGCATGTAATAATCAAACTGACATGAGCCAACACCCAAGCATGTCAGACAAAGCCTATTAGTAAAGTTAGTATATCCCCCAATCAACAAGGAAAAATGTACATACCACTACCAAGACATGGCACAGGTTGGTATCTTCTCAATGAATACAAAGCTGAATCAGCCCAAGTACATATACATGGACCAAGGTATATTAGCCATACATCATCCACGAAGAGATCCCGGTCTCAAAGATCCAAAAGCTCAATATGCATAACCCGCACTGCTCATTGTCTGATAGGTGTACAAAGACACTCCCACTTGCACAAAAGCCATAAGTGTCAAGCAAATAAGATCAAACAAAGCATGTAAGAGTACCAGTAAAACTGAGTATCCAAGATCATACATTAGTAAGACATCCAGAGCATATAAGTGGTCAAGTATCCAATGATAGCATCTAATGTCATGAAGATAATCCCAATCAATCTCTAACAAGCCAAAGAAAGACCAAAATAAGCTCCAAAATATCCAAAGGCAAGCCCAAACAAAGCTCTAGTAGCATTCAACTCCAAACAATGTAACTAGCATGTATAGGTAACATAAGCATCAAGCATGTACCAACGGGTCATACATGGACCATAGATATAACCTCTATCACAAAGCATGCTAATGTAGAACAATATCAAGTAAATGCCAACTCAAACAAGGCTCAAAATACATTATAAAACCATCCAAAGCATTTGCCAACCTTCATTTGCATCCCAATAGTCATATGAAATACCCGGGAAGCACCCGTGACCAATAGGTAGAGCATAAAGTGACTAAATAAGATTTAGCCTTGGAGTGTACATTAGTGATTTACTGTGTAAAACTAAGTTTTTCAAGCCACTAAATAAACTCCAAATGATGGACAATAAATAGGCATACATTCCCCTAACATTTAAGGATCATTTGGGACCACCAACTGGGCATCAAATGTCAATGCTATCCAAGTATAAACATAAAGTGCTAATGCAACACTATTTGTGACTCCTTGTAGACTGTGGAAAATAGTCTTGGATTGAGGTAAATCAGTCCACAAATCAATACCAATGATAAACCACCAATGTCGAGCATCAAGGGGGTGTTCCCAAGTTGAAGTAAAAAATGAATTTTTCTAGGCCTTCAAGCTAGCCCAAATAGGGTTGATGTTGTTGGTTATACTGCTAGTCCACATGGCATTAATGGGGTGGAAGGGGGGCTCAAGTAGGGCCTAAAGAAGGCCTACACAAATCCTTGTCAAGCCTAATCATGTAGGAGTCAATATATGAAATGGGGGAGCTCCAATGGTCGGAGCTATGGATGCCCCTTCCTATTGTACCCTGCAAATTGAAATAAACACTCAAAAGAATGCTTCTGTACCTCTGAAGGAATGCCCTGAGGGTGCCCAAAGGGGCCGAGTAGGTGCTCGGGAAGTCGGAGAGTGATTGCGGAGCTCGAAGGAGTCGAATATGGCTACCAAGAGCGAGAACCAATGGTGTAGGGATTCAAATGAATGCTTAAGGAGTCACGGACCAAGCTCGAATGCTCAAGCAATTACGCTCTGATACCAGTTGAAAGGTAAGAAAGATCAAAACTTGCATGGGAGAGCTATGGTGGGAGAGCAAGAGCAAGAGAGAGAGAGAGACTCACAATGTGGGAACTCCAACAGTCACAATGTGTGACCGGCCTTCCCTTTATTCCTATATCACTAAAAGAATAATGAATAAATTGATGGTGACTGGCGTCCACCGCCTGTAGTGTGCAGGCACAGGTACTATCAATGTAGTAATACATGGGCAGCTAGACGAAGGCGCCTTTACCCCCAACAATGAGTATATCTTGAGTGTCTTTGAACAGTTTTGTGATGAGCGGGGTATTAAGCATTAGTTGATTGTCCCTTATACCCTTCCCAGAATCTTATGGTTGAGTGCATGAATAGGACTATCCAAGAGAGGATACACAGTATACTTAGCCATGCAAGCTTACCACAATATTTTTGGGCTAAGGCAATTACAATTGTAGTGCATATCATTAATAGATCACCTTGCAGTGGCATTGACTTCCAGGTTGCAGAGGAGGTATGGACTGGAAAGTCTCCCTCTTATACTCATTTGCGTGTCTTTGGATGAGAGGCATGTTGCCATGTGCCCAAGGACAAGTACAATAAGCTAGATCCTAAAAGTGTGAAATGCATATTCCTTGGCTATGGAGATGCAGGTGAGATGGAATATCATCTCTAGGATCCGTAGGCGTGGAAAGTCATCCACAGCCATGATGTTGTGTTCCATGAGGATAAAATGCATAGGCATCCTGAGAAGGTAGTGGAGATACGCAGGGTTATCTTTCAGGAGGAGTTGCCTTCTCCCGTACAACCAACTGGATAGCCAATAGCAGCAGTTGGTACTCATGGCCAAGATGTTAGACATGATGTTGGATAGGCAGCACAGAGTGCAGTGAGGCGTTCTACTAGATATAGACAACCTCTTGACTGCTTTGAGCTCTCTATGCACTATGTCTTGGTTACAGATGTAGAAGAGCCTCTCATCTATGATGAGGCTATGTGCAGGGGTGATAGCCACTCCTGCGAAAGGGCTATGTAGCCTGAGATAGACTCATTACACAAGAATCATACTTGGGATTTGGCTTCCTTGCCTAGTGGTAAGAAGGATCTGCCATGCAAGTGGGTGTACAAGTTGAAAAGTACCTATCGATACCCCAAGCCAGCATACAAGACCAGATTGGTAGCAAAGGGTTTTAAGCAAGAACATGGTATTGACTTTGATGAGATCTTCTCTCGTGTGGTTAAGATAACCACTCTGCGCTTGGTTTTGGCTTCGGTTGCATAGCTTGACTTGGACTTGTATCAGATGGATGTCAAGACGACATTCTTACATGGGACTTGCATGATGAGATTTACATGGAGCAACCTAAGGGCTAAGCCTGGCAGGGAACGCCTAGCATGCAGATTGAGAAAAAGTCTTTATGTCTTGAAGCAAGCACCTAGGGAATGGTATCATAAGTTCAATGCATTTATGCAGTCATAGGGCTATAGCCGTAGTGCTATGGATCCGTGCTTGTACACGAAGAAAGCACGTGATGGATCTTTATTGATTTTGGTACTCTATGCTTTTTGCTTTTGGCAGGAAAAGCTCATGATGAGCTAGATGCTCTTAAGGCTCAACTCAATAAGAGCTTTGAGATGAAAGATCTGACATTACACGTGATAGGCATCAAGGACTACTCTATTTATCATAGAGAGAGTAT
Organism: Lygodium microphyllum; assembly: GCF_053477565.2. Lineage (NCBI taxonomy): Eukaryota > Viridiplantae > Streptophyta > Polypodiopsida > Schizaeales > Lygodiaceae > Lygodium > Lygodium microphyllum. Next base: position 1,469,971 of record NC_141151.1, on the reverse strand, counting down.
ATTCATAAAGTCCTTGAACACTTTTGTATGCAAGATGTAAAGCCTATTGGCTATCCATTGCCTTCTCATGTGAATGTACCATAGGCCAATTGTCCACATACAGATGAGCAAAGGGCCAAGATGGCCAAGACTCCCTATGCATCCGTAGTGGGAAGTCTTATGTATGCCATGATAGCCACCCATCCAGATATTGCTTTTGCAGTTTGTGTTGTGGCACCTTATATGGCTACACCTAGCAAGAGGAATTGGGATGCCATGAAGGGTATCGTGAGGTACGTGAAGGCCACTTCTAATATGTGCATATGTTATGGCAATCAAGATGATACAAGAGTCAAGGGATACACTGACTATGACTATGCAAGACATTCAGATAGTCGGAAGTCCACCTTTGGCTATGTGTTCACTTTTGCTAGAGGTTCTATTTCATGGATATCCAGGGTGCAGAAATGCATGGCCATTTCTACTACCGATGCGGATTATGTTGCATCTATTGAGGCTTGCAAGAAGGCCATTTGGTTAGGTCATTTGGTTGCTAACCTTGGCATTGCAAATACTATCCCTACACTGCATTCAGATTCTATGAGTGCTATCCAGTTAGCCAAGAATGCGGTCTTCCATGCGAAGGCAAAACACTTTGGATGAGGTATCACTTCATTTGTGGGGTCGTTGAGGACAAGTCTATTGACCTTATCAAGATCTCAATTGACCAGAATCTTGCAAACTTGCTCACGAAAAGCCTTTCTAGAGAGCACTTTGCCTTCCTTAGGAAGTTGACGGGCGTTGGATGAGATGAGGTCTTTCCTCATCCTCTTGTACTATTTTTCTTTTTCTTTTTTCTTCTCACTCCTCACTCAGGCAGATTCACCTTTAAGCGGGATTTTGTTGGGAGTAAAGGTGCCTCTGCCTAGTCGCCCGTGTATTACTACACTATGATAGTACTCGCACCTACAAACTATAGGTGGCGGGCACCCAATCACTGCCACTTCATTCTTTATTCTTTCAGTGACATTTGAATAAAGGGAAGACCGGTCACACATTATGACTGTTGGAATTCCCGTCTCTCTTTCTTACTCTTGCTCCACCATAGCTCTCACCTCCATGCTCTCTTGCTCGATCCTTCTCACTTTTCAAATAGAGACATGTTAGGACAAATGGTAAGATTTATATAATCTCAACAAATGAATAGATGTAGGAAGGAGGCAAAATCAGAAGAACTCCAACGAATAGTAGGATGTGCTAAAGGAGCCAAAACCAAAGCAAATAGGGAAGACATTGGTCCATCAAACATAGACCTTAGTCCTTTTAAAATCATGATCAAATAGTTATTAAATACATTTGTAGCAGCAAAAAAATGTAAGGTTGCCTTAATACTTCAAATTTGATAGGATTAGGATTAACATCTGAATCTTGATGTCAATCAAAGATAACAATCATCAATCACAAAGCAAGTGGCAAGTATAGAGTGGATGATGAACCATACATGTTTGTCAAACAGTTTGAGCAAGTCTGTGGTACAAATAGTCTCCTAGATGCAGATAAGTGGGCACATGCCTTTAGGTTTTGCATGGGTAGGAAAGGCAAGATTGGGTTTGCAAGTCTTAATGACATTGAGAAGAATAACTTAAACTCCCTCAAGAATTTATTCATCAAATGATTCTTGAAAGTGGAATATGTTGATAACTGATTGTGAAGCTCATGAATGAGAGCCAAAAGGACAAGGAGAAAATTTGAGATTACATCACCCAAGTGTGCAATCTCTACAATAGAATCCATGTAGGTGAACAATCTATACAAAGAGTGTTGTTAATGGTCTTCATAGACAGAATTAATTACAAAGAGTTATATAAAGCCCATGTGGTGACTCCAGTTTGCAAAAAGACATGTTGGCTATTGTGTCTAACAAAGCCCTAAGGATTGATAACTTCTCAAATGAATGGAACACCAAGGCAATTCAACCAAGTGGTGTTATCACCATTCATAGTAAGAGGTCTACCATCTATGTACTGGTGCACAAGAGAAGACAAAGGGAATGGACCTATCACAAGAAATGATAAACCTCAAACTAGAGCTTATTAAGTTTCATGAAGCCTTGAGGCAACCCACGAGACCTAACATGCAATGAGTGCATTGGAGAGGCAACTACAGCTTTTAACAAAATATCCTCACCCATATCAATAATGGCCTTATCTAGTGAATACACAACTCAACAATAGAAAAATAGGGAGAGTAAGACCCCCTAGACCAATTGTGGCACGTCCACAGAGTGACACACTAATGTATTTTATGGAGGAGTCCTAGGAAGAAGAGCCATTTATGATCCCATATGTGTCATATGACAAAGAAGGGAGCCCAATCTTGATGGACTATAGAGCTGTACCAAGCCTAGAGCTCTCTCTCTCTCTCTCTCTCTCTCTCTCTCTCTCTCTCTCTCTCTCTCTCTCTCTCTCTCTCTCTCTCTCTCTCTCTCTCTCTCTCTCTCTCTCTCTCTCTATCAAATAAGTGAAGCCTAGATAGATAGAGAGAGAGAGAGAGAGAGAGAGAGAGAGAGAGAGAGAGCATAATCTCCCATGAGCTATAACGTTGAGAAATGTGCAATTACATCCACCATAGCCTCTTTGTATGGAACAAACAAGGCAAAGAAACATACTACAAATAAAGCCTTAGACTAGGTCATGTATACATGGTTCATTAAAACCATAGTTGGTGATTACCATGGTCCCTTTCCACCTTTTTCCACCTACCAATACCACCTATTATAAGCCTATAAAAGGCACTCATCCCCACACTCATTTGATCGGTCATTCTCATCACTTGTACTTGCATTATGCTTGGAGAATAACAATTGTTCTTCTTTGTCAATGCTTATGCCTCATTATGATTGTTTATTTTCTCATCAGTGATCCTCCTTAGCATGCATCCTCAATATTTTTACATGGTATTAGAGCGGGTTTCAAGTTAATGAGCCATTAGGCCAATGATTGGGTCATTCCATTTTGAATTTCTAGCTCCCTCCACTTTTCCATGAATCTCTCATCTGCCTCCATAGCCACCCACCTTCATTGGAGGACTTGAATCTCTCTTTCCTGGCATTATTATCTCTTGCACTCTCTTGAAGAACTCTTCCTTGACTCAGGGCGCTCCTACCCATCACGTCAAAACCCAACATTGGTGGTTCTACTCTCCAACATTGTGCATGTATTAGTCTGCTACCACTTTCTGTGCCTTCTCTGTTCGTACAGTCCGTTCAACCTGCACGTGCAATGATTTTGACAAATGACATAGGGCTTTTGAAGCCTGACACTTGAGCTTATTTCTCATCATGTTTTGTGTCAAATGGCTCACTCCTCGATCAGCTATGAACAAAATATCAGTCGCATGTCAAAACCCTAAAGAGAGCAGCCATATCTATCAAGCGTCAAGCTCATGCTTCACTTCTTTCTCTCACTCCTTTGGCTCAAATCAAGTCACTGACTCTCTAATCTACCCCCTCACTCAATCTTCAACAATCATTCAAGTGATTTACCAGCAAGGAGGGGAGATCTTGACAAGATTTGCAAGCATTTCAAGAAGATACAAGCATAGTGTCCATTGACACTCATCTAGTGTTTTAACACTTATGTTGTCTAACACAATCAGCTTTTCCTTTGATCAAATATGAGTATTTTTGTGCATCAAATCGAGGGGAAGACTCGGACTTGCAAGACCTTGAAGATTCCAAGTTCAAAGGGCATACTAATCACCTAATCACCTAGTATCTCTTTATACTAATCACCTAGTGCTTCTTGGCACTTGTGCTCAATCGAAATTTGGATTTTTTGGAGCTAATTTGCTGCTGATCTTGCAATCTCAACATGGGCAAGGACTCACCGACGTCCCAATTCAATGGTGTCGGATTCCATACATGGCAAACTAGGATCAAACCGACCCTAATGAAAAAAGGCTTGGGTCAATCACAAGTGGTCAAGAGAAGAAACCAAGGGAAGATACACTTTAAGTCATATGGGATAAATGATGATAAGGCTCAAGTTATTATCAAGCTCGAACTTGATGACAGCTACATTCATCATGTTGATGATTGTGAAACCTCTCATGCGACATGGGATAGATTAGAAACCCTGTTTGGAGCTCATTCAAAATCCTGATTGAATTTTTTAGGCTTGACATGCAAAGTAATACCTCACTTACAACTCATTTGAATTCTATGGAAATCTTGTTGACACAACTTGTAGGAATCAACTTGAAGATGGATGAAGACATTTGCATTGGAGTGCTTCTCAAGCGTCTTCCACCTGAGTTTGATAATGTGTCTACCACATTAAACAACATGCCAAAGCCAAAACTTGTGGACATCAAAGCCTCTCTCCTGGAAGAGGAAAAGAAGATCAAGAACAAGGGAGAAACAAGCATCCCAAGAGGAGACCAACAACTCCTCTATGTGAAAGGGAAGAAGAGCATAGTCTGTGACTTCTGTAAGAAAATTGGGCATATTGAGAAATTTTGCTATGCTAAGAAAAGGTCTCAAAGAGCATATCTTGCTACAGTCAAAGAAAATGAAGACAACAATGAAGAAGAAGATGATGAAGAACCCCAAGAACAAAAGGATAGGACTCACCAGTCCCTCTTTTGTAGCTCATTTTTTTATAGACTTTTTTAAGTTTAAAATGTGGACTTGCCTAATGTTCCCACCATAAGATCCTATACTCCTCATGTAACCTATGCACACTACAGCCTCTATACACTTAGTGAAGCCTTGTAACAGCCTCTAGCTTTGTATAGTTGGTTTTTTTCCATGTCTACACTTAGCAAGGTTCTACTCATGATAGCCTCTGTATACTCAGTGTCTTTCTTGGTTGTGATTGAGGAGGGGTGTTGAGATATGTGCAATCACATCCACCATAGCCTCTTTGTATGGAACAAACAAGGCAAAGAAACATACTACAAATAAAGCCTTAGACTAGGTCATGTATGCATGGTTTATTAAAACCACAGTTGGCAATTACCATAGTCCCTTTCCACCTTTTTCCACCTACCAATACCACCTACTGTAAGCCTATAAAAGGCACTCATCCCCACACTCATTCGATCAATCATTCTCATCAGTTGTACTTACATTATGCTTGGAGAATAACAGTTGTTCTTCTTTGTCGATGCTTATCCTCCTTAGCATGCATCCTCAATATTTTTACATATAATACGTAAAGAATAACACACACACACACACGCACGCATGCACATGCGTGCACACGCACACACACATAGAGAAAAATCTCCCCATTGAATTAGAAGACCTTAAGCCTAATCTCATGCTTGAAATCATTACCCTTTTCCATCCAAAAGATCCTAATGCCCCCTCCCCATCAAAATAAGTGTGCATGATTTTGCTTTACTTATAGTGGTTGGGCCTCTAGGGTTGTGTCCTTTAGAGCACTAATCGCCTAAAATCTAATGATGATACTTGCTAGGTTGATTTATTGGATCTCTTGCTTTCCATTGAGAACATTTCTAATAGTAAAACCATGGGTGATACATTTTTTTATTGGCTTGGCACTTGTAGATACCTCTCTCTCTCTCTCTCTCTCTCTCTCTCTCTCTCTCTCTCTCTCTCTCTCTCTCTCTCTCTCTCTCTCTCTCTCTCTCTCTCTCTCTCTCTCTCTCTCTCTCTCTCTCTCTCTCTCTCTCTCTCTCTCTCTCTCTCTCTCTCTCTCTCTCTCTCTCTCTCTCTCTCTCTCTCTCTCTCTCTCTCTCTCTCTCTCTCTCTCTCTCTCTCTCTCTCTCTCTCTCTCTCTCTCTCTCTCTCTCTCTTTGCCCTAAATATGAATGGGTTTGATGACTTGCAAGTTTCTTTGCAAGGACCTTTCCAAGATTGAGATAAATAAAGGTTGAGATTAGTGAATGGGAGCATGGTGATTGAATCCTCCATGGCATTAATCAAGTTTTATGGTAGGAGGGTTTTACTTTCATTCCCTAACTTAAATTTTTTTATGCATTACAATAGTGTTTTTCTAAAATATTATGTTAATGGTTGCTTATTGCATTCCACTCTGCATTTATATATTAGTATGTTTAAGAGTTCTAGTTGAACAATAAAAAAATGTTACATATTTTAAGATGATTAATCGACAATTTTATTTATGCATGTGTATGTCTTTAAAAATTCTTAAATATCACATTCATTATAGTTTGAAATCACATAAGTAATATTGCAAAGATAATAAGTTATTCTGATTCAGTGCTTAGAAAGCATTACATATCAATGTAAGATGTAATTTTAAAGCTAATATAATACACCTTAAGTATAAAATAAAATTATGAACTTGATCATGGTTATAAGCTATTCTATCATCTATAGGAATCGTAATTCCTTGATAATTGGAGACTAAGATTGCTCTCTATTTTTTACATTATGTCAGTTATGTAATCATAATAGCACTTAGTATAATATTATATTTCCTAGCACTATATGTTAATTGTTTTGTATTGAATTAATATGTTATATACTTGTTTATGAAATGGTTATGAGGTGGGCATGAATATTGTTCCGAGTATTAGGAATATACGTTAGTATTTACATTAGTTGGCATTGTCCATATAATGACAAGGTGATTCTTCTTGAAAAATTAACCTTAAATAGCTTGAGTTAAGTGGCCTACTTTTAGGAGAAGAGTGTCTAGATTTGAGAACTTCATTTGATTAGTTAAATCTATTAAGATATGAAGGAGAATATGAAGTTTGTCAGTAGCTCATTTTTTGGCAATACACCAAGACTATTCGAACACACATGTTACTTTTTTTAATCACTTTGGAAATATTATGGAATATAGAACTAACTCTACACTCACGGGGGGAAGAGTTAATGCTTTGTCTTCTTTGCCTTCTTCTTCTAGGACCGTTTCACCTCCAAAACAAGAAGTCAATGCTTTGTCTTCCTTATCATCTTCTTCTAGGACCGTTTCATTGCGGAAACAACAAGTTTGTTCTTATTTCTTCTTTTCTTTTTAATAACTTGTCTTGCCTTCTTCCCAAGAGCTCTATCCTTTTTGTGTAGGATGTTATATATATATATATATATATATATATATATATATATGTATATATATATATATATATATATATATATATATATATATGTATGTATGTATGTATGTATGTATGTATGTATGTATGTATGTATGTATGTATGTATGTATGTATGTATGTATGTATGTATTCTTGTTCTTTAGTTGCATCCTTGTAAAGGGCATTTTGTCCAAACTAACTTCATGGAATTGAAACCTAGGAACCATTGCTATGACATTTGAGGAAACATGATGGACAAGCATAAAAAGAGACTATCTTTCATTTGAGTGTATGTAGGGCGTACTTGTTGCAAGGTCCTGGATGTAGAATGTCAAATCCTTCCACGAAGCAAGTCGTGTTATTCGCACTATGAGAATGACATCTAGTCAATGAAGATATCACTTTCATGAAATGATAGCATACATACTATACTAAAACTTTAGAATACTAGATGTATTGTATAAAAAATGTATCAATATAAATACACTATTAGAAATACTAATTACATACTATTAGTATGAGAGCATAGATACCATAACTATAATATTAGACGGAGATATTAGATATATATATTTACTATTATAGTAGTATACTATATCAAAACTATATTAGCTACATCACTCTTATAGAAACATAGATAATATACCATTGGATATATTAATACAGCAACATAGATAGTATAACTATAATATTAGATTAGCTACATGATTCTATGTGATTCCTATTATTATGATAGGTTATTGAATTGGCTACATAATTCCTAACAAAGCCATACTAGCTATGTGATTCCTAACAAATTAGAGTAGTTGTGTGATTCCTAACAAATTTGTACTATTAAAAGCAATTTATTAGGACCAGTAAGTGGCTAGAGTAGAGACCAAAGCAGTGAAATAATTTGTGACCACAAAAGCCTGGTTTCAGCATCTTAGGGTTATTGGTCACTGTTGGAGTTGGATGCCTACATTATGCTAATTATTGGTGGGAGTAGGAGAAGATGCTCGGGCAAATAGCAGTAGTGGTAAAGATAGCATGTTGGTCATCGTAGGAGGAGGTGTTGGTGGCAACAATCATGTTGAACTAGTGGGAGAAGGAGAAGGTAAGTTGCACTACAAGATACAGACCTCATACCGATGTTCAAAGCAACGAAAATGTTCATTAAAAAATTTGCCCCCATCGTTGCTAAACACATCGATATTAGCATCTCCATAAAATCGTCACTATTAGCATCACAATTTTTATTTGTGATGCTAATAGTGACACAAATATCGACGATTTGTGACACATATTGCAACACCAATAATGATGCGTACAGTAAATTTGCGACACTAATAGCGATGGTTACAGAGAAAAAAAAATTATAGCATTATGTGGTGTATTTAAATTCTATAAATGGATTACATGTTAAGTGTGTAATGGTCGTCAAGATGAGCGTAAAATGTACTTGAACCCACAAGACTGATACATAGAATAAGTATAAAATCGTTGATGAAAACTCATGGAATTATGGCAAGATATAAAGAATGATAACAACATAGTATATAGAAGATGCATATATAAATCACAGGACCAAAAAAGAAGAGAATGTGTGCTTCATGAATCCAAGCGCAAGCTACAGATCATCGCCATCCGAAAGCTCGTCTCGACATAAAGGAGCATCGAACAGACTCTGCAAAATGAACAATTACACATCAGTCCACCATACATAATGCATTTTAATAAAAATAGTAACTGCAAACAAGAAATATGATTGACTTATTGGGTTGCCACATGCATATAGTCTATCAATCAATGCAGTGAAACCGTGTCTCTTTGTATATCAATTCTCCAAGCACGTGGGATCGTGGTTGTAATGAAGTGTTGCAAAGAAAACATAATACAACTGTTAGAAACATGGTTGTCAATACAAGTGATATTGTAAATAGAAAAGTGAGAAGAACAAAAGAAAAACTTAGAAAGTTCTCCAAATAAGTCATCTGGTCGCCACTCCCAAGATAATGGACCACCCCTCTCTCCAATCGTGCCCTTGCTACCTCCCCCTGTTGTTGTTGCCAATGTCCTCGAGAATCTGTAGCCTCCTCCCCGAGTCTCTGCCAGTCATCTACGTTTAGTCACTTGGGCTTTGAGATGCCACTCTTGAGTCCCTTGTGGTGCGTCCGATCATCTGTGTGACACATGTACGCATGCATGCACTTCATCATCCACCCAGTGGAAAACCTCTCTGCCGCGGTAGGTACCAATAACTCCTCGTGCAAGGATGCTAATATATTGTCCTTGCTCCCCTTGGGCATGTTCTTCCAATAGTCCAAGACATTGTGCCGAAAAACTTGTTGGCACAACTCTCTGATGCGAGATATCACCCTCTTCCCCTCATCATTCATGATCACAGCTCCCGTCCTGTCATCTACAAGGTATCCATACCCCTCTGGGGTATGTCTAAGGTGTGTCCTCTCCCACCTATGATTGTGGTCTTGGATATAGCTGGGAGACCCCTGTACAATTGGTATACCCACGAGGGTAGTATCTCTCGAAGTAGCATCCATAGGGGTGCCACCTACAGACGACTGAGCAAAAGCTAGAGTCACTAGATTAGATGTCCCCACAGGTGCGACAAAGCAAGACATTGTATAATTTGTGCAAGACATGGGTAGGTCCATTTGTGGCAGGGGCTTAATAAACAAGTGACACACCTCCACTAGAACCACGAGATGGAGACACTACATTAGTGCCTCCACAACGCCCACATGAGCCACCCTCTCTCAAGAGTGAGGAGTAGCACCTGTATCTTGACCCGCAACTGCTAGCTCACAATATCCACATCTCCTCAACACCCCCTAGAATCACTCCCTCCGTCCAAGAGCTTCGACATTGTCTACTAGGAATCGAAGCATCAAAGTGTGCTGAAGTAGATGTAATGGAACGGCTTGATGGTGTCCGAGAGACAGCTCTTGGTCTGCCATATCTCTGAATCGGGCCATCTGATCTAGAGACATATGTGTGAATATCTCCTACAACTCCTCATGGCTCATTCCTCAACTCATTCTACTGTCCAAATAACATCAAATGTCATCTACACATACAGAAAATGATGTTAGCATAATCAATGTAAAGATTCGAGCAAAGCACGGTAATATAACTTTGAAAAAAATGATGTTACTTAAGCATATTCTAGAGTATCCTTATAAGTTATTCATCAACAAATTGAGTAGGCGGATGCTGCAAGTATGACATAGCCTATGGTCTCATGTCAATCTCTTGGGCACAACTTTGCATACACTGGAAGGTCGATAGATAGGTCACCCCAAAAGGATGAGTCCACCTCGTTTTCAAAGAATTACTAGCCTCATATCTTTCCATTATCGTTACATCCTCTACACACCGACCTCCACCCCTTGCAATATCGACCTCTCCAATACTCTCCTCATCTATGTTGAGAACATTGCTTTCATCTCATACTCTTGCACTCCGAGGAGTTGAAGGCACAACATACCACCATCGAGGTTGTCGAGAGTTTGGATAGAAAATTACATGTTTAAAATCACATATAAGAGAGATTCAATATTGTGACATATCTGTGTCGTGAAAAAAATTTAAAAAAATAGTTCATGTACCTATTCACAATGGGCCGCAAGACAAATGTGTTGCACAGATCCGTCCATCTTTTCTCGGAATCCATTTTAAGAAATCCAAATGGACCTTACCGAATGGTTGACCCAACTCGCTGCAATACCACTTTGAGCCATTGCACATCAAATATGATCATGGAGAAGCTATGGTAATCCACTTAGATAACACTTTGCAAGTTCCCAAAATACTCTATCTCATCTATAACGGTGTTTGGATTCGTGGCTCGCCATCAGCTCTCTTGCTCGAACTTTACCATGACACCACAATCCATTGTGGAGCTCATTTTGTTGATGCACTCAACGTGAAAATGTCACTTGCGTGACCACATCACATTGTATATTTTGTACTTTACATTGAAACGATTAGATTAGTTGTCACATATAAAATCTAGATACGACAGCTTATAAAACATGGGGTCACCTTTGGACTACATCCCCTCGAGAATTCTTACTCCTCAGTAGAGACCTCCACCCCTTCGCGAGAAGTTGTGATCAAAGCTCCATGTAACCATCGCATAGATATAAACTGCAGCATCTCCTCCATGCCCTCAGGATATCGAATCGGTTGATGGCGTGTACTACGTCAAAATTCTGATTGTACTTCTTTTCGATCTTTCTTGGCTTGCTCGTACCTAGAGAGCCACGTCTCCATGGATGCATGGTGCAACATACAAAAATGATTCATTTTCTCCTCCATTGCAGCATCCATCCTTTTATCTATCCCATTTTCAACCACCACATCTCCGGTCAGTCTATCATCGTCCTTCAATGTCCATAGCATACTACTATCTAAATCCACCATTGGTAGCCATTGTGAAATATGCATTAACGCCTCCGACAGCCATGCTACCCTCTAGCCGAGCTCGTTGTCGCACAAAGCCTTTCAGGGTTTTCATGAAGTGCGCCAAGAAGAATATCCAACGCATATGGATAGGTCCCGTAATCTCCACTTCATCGACAAGATGTATCAGAAGGTGGGTTTGTATCGTGAGACACTGATGGGCAGGTACTTCTCAAAGAGACAAACCATCTCCACTACTCCCCACCTTACAGATTTAATAGAGGATGTCTTGATCTCCTTCTGTGAGATCCATTGCACTAAATTCGACAACTTGTAAATCGCCCCGCATATTTCTGGAGTGAGGCATTTCGTGATCACGATTAGTAGTACAAACTGCCACAAATAAAGAAGCATTATGAACATCGAATAGACACTAAATAGCAAAATATGCAATACCACTTACAATTGAGGCCAGTACAAACTTGACACATCTTATGCCAATCATGGGATTTTAGCCCTAATAGTTAGTCGTCTTTAGAAAAGACAGATCTAAGGGAATGCATCATACCCGTCGAGGTGCAGATAGACCTAATAATTTGCTTCACAATGCACTCCTCTTTAATGGACAGAACCCAAGGAGCATGAGGTAGTTGCAAGCAACCATCAACGCTTGATTGTGGCCAAAGCATCTCCATCTTGCTTACCTCCTTCAAATCCATTCGTGCCCCTGCAATGTCTCTCTTTCCTATGATGTGGTTCCATAATAAGCTACCCACATTTTTGAAAATATGCATGGGATCCAACAAATGGTTGATTTGTAAGTAGGTCCAATATGGCAACTTGTAGAAAACCGAGAACCGTCGCATTCCATTTGGATGTGACTATGTGTAGACCATTTTCAACTCCTACCGGCTTTGGACATTCATTCGTGCTGGAGGTCGTCCAAGAAAACCTTCCCTCAGTTCATGACCCTCTGACAAGAAAGCGGCATGTCCTTGATATACCATCTTCTTCATAGTTTGTGACCTTCGGGAGTCTAACTGTGGCCCACACAATGGACATGCATGATAACCTGAGGTAACCAGACCTACCCCAATATCATTATTTAGTCAACACAAACTTGAATGAGCTATGTTAGATATCACCAATGAGAATGAAAGCCTACTTACCTAAGCACTCTCCAAATCCCAAAAAGTCATGTATGGTCCACATGAGAATGGCTCATATATTGGCAGACTATCGACTATCGTCGTGCTTGCTCATATCTTCCATGGTGACCCCCTCATCCCACAAAATCTTAAGCTCGATGGAGATAGACATCCATATTCTTGACTTTGTAGCGCCTAGAAACGAGCAAGCTAAGGATCAGGTGTCCTTTCTTCGTAGAAAGCCATGGCGAGATGTTGTAGTTAAAAAGGACCAACATTGTAAGAAGTTGAGCGAAGACCAAATGGGTTCACACCATCCATAGCAAGACCAAGCCGAAGATTCCTTTTCTCTCGTGCAAAGCCTGAAAAGGTAGAGTCAATGTGGCTCCATGTGTGTGAATCCATTGATATTCATTGGACTCCATCTGCAGATCTATTCTATGCATGCAACATTGTCAAGTTTGCCATTCCCAATGTACGAAACATGTGACGTATACGCGGGATAAGTAAAAAGTGTCTAAGAACTTTATGAGGGATGGTGTATCCTTATAAGTCCTATCGATGCTTATAAGCACCACACTTTGGACATGTCTCCATAGTCCTGTACTCTTCTCGAAACAACACACGATCGTTGACACATGCATGGATGCTGTTGTAGTCCATGCTAAGCTTTCGTAAAACATGTCGCGCATCATAACGAGACTCAGGCATGGTATTTTCAAGTGGTCATATATGATACTTTAGCAACCTGAAAAAAAATCATAAAACACCTTGAAAAAGCACAAGTATTTTTTATAATTGTGCCGAAAAAAATCAATGGAGTGTACGTAGAATGTACTTGAACAATTCGATCACACTCGCATCGCTCCACCCATATTTTGCCAACAGGCTTAGGAGTGCAAACAGTGTCTTTAGGCGAGATACTCGACCCCCATCATATAATGGTATGGATGCTTCCTCTCTTAACGGATCAGATGCCTCAGCATCTATGGGTATCAATGCATCGATCATTGCCTCCATCTCAGGCTCCAAGATTAGAGAAAGGTCCGAAAGGCTACCTGTCTCCTCTAGTATTGATGGTACAGACTGAGTCGTGCCTTCTAAGTGGTGGATTGGCTCAGGCACTACATCCATCACATGCCCACGAACTCTTCTAACTAGCTGCAATAGATGCATTCCTCCTTGGGATGAGACATCACCTCCCTGTATAAATTTTACGGGTACGTCTAATGTTTTTGTATATGATATTCAATTAGTTTGCGAATGTAAGGCGCATGATTGATATACACTTTTCTTATTGTTTGCTCAAAGTCTGAGATCATCTGATCAATAATCTTTGATTGGAACTTGCTGAAGCGTCATACGTGTTCTATAGATAAGCGACACTTTCATTTGATTGCCAGCTTGCATTGAGAGCAAAGATACGGGACACACTGATTAAGATATGCATCGTGATCTTGGACATCACAACCATCATTGTTTTCTATTTTGTCTATGTTACGACAAACAAGAGGTTTTTGTTCTCGTTCTTTTTTTCCAAGTGGTTCTCATTATCTCACAACACATAACAAACTAGTTTAATATACATTATTAAGATTCCATATAAACCTTCTTACATTTTAACATAAATTTTTAGGAGCTATTGAACTTGCACAAGTAGAAGGCAAATAGTCACCTTTTATTTAAGTTTTTCCAATAGCTAAGAGACATTACATCATGATAAGAATCCTATTATAAAGATTTACCCATGGAAATTAGATACATTAATAGTATGGTATAATTGAGGTGGTAAAAACATCTAGATTTTTGTATTTGGAAGAAATTTCTCGAGATAAACTTCTTTACAATAATTTTGCCAGTGAGAGCAACCTAGAATGGTAACTCGATTAGTTTGAATCATTTTAGTTACTTCATAACAAATATAATGATTTAGATGAATTTTCCATTGTCCTATAAAAAGAATAGGATTAACCCTAGATTCCATATCCAACACCTTTCATGAGATGGAGAAAGATCATAAAGTCAATCTAAGGTGTGCACAAATTGATCTCTTTTCGTCTAAATTCTAGAGAGTGCATGGCCTTGCAAATCTAGAGACTATATATAGTCATATCTAGGTACATATCTATATTTGTAACATGTCTATTCATTGAATCCTAATGGCACAAAATTATCAAGAGGTAATCAATGTAACTTTCGCTCAAAACTCCCTTGTAATAATCAAACTCCATTACCTCAAACTACTTAAGTCTACCTCGTAGGGAAAGTTGCACCTCAACCACAAGGATGAACCTAAAGAAAGCCTAAACATGACTATAGTCTCCTACCATGGTTATCTAACATTAGCTTAAGATAACTACTTTGCTATCATCTCTCAAACTTAAGTGGAACATTGCATTGGTTTAAAGAGAGTGAGAAATAAGGGGGAGTGATATGCATCAACCACTTTATTAATAAGGTATAGTCTCAACTCAACGCCCCTAAAATAACATTGATTTCGATCTAGGATGACACACTAGGATAGTTGACATTCAATCCTTCCTAACTTAACCTAATCTAGCATTTTAGATTTTTAATGGAATCCTCTTAGCTAACCAAGATCACTTTGCTGTATGAAAAATCCATGGGCAATTTAAACACCCGCTTCCCTCTGTTGAAAATCAGAGTTGAAGGCATGAGAGAGTGTGCATAAGAGGGAGAGGGAGAGCTCAAGTACAAGAACAAGATCTTGTTTAGTCAGTTGCTCAAAGTACAACTAGTACACTCTCCTCTACATGAGTGTGTACTTTAGGTTGTTTATATAGCCACTGGAGGAGTTAGGCTAGAGTTATCCCTGTCCTCCAGCCCTTTTACACCTAGCTACCCTTATTCTCTCTAGTGTAAGGAGAGTTCCTATGCTTATCTTTCAACACCCCCCCTCAATGCCAGGTGGCATTGGATAAAAAACGTAATAGGATGCCTCCCCTTAATTCTCAATGAGATGACTTTATAAATCAAGCTACAAGAAAAGGTTATAGGTAGAGAGTATTACAAGATTCAAAAGAGTCGGTCACCTGTGGATTGGGAGGCAAAGTTGACCTCCAATTCCTTGGGTACTTTTGGAATACCGGGACACTTACTAGTGATATGCCCGATCTTTTTGCATTTACTACACTTCATTTTTTCATGATATTTCTTCCAGCAGTTGCTCATAATATGCCCCTTTTTGTGATAGAAGGAGCACTTAGTAGAAGCTGTATGGACTAACACTTGCTCCCGGGAAGTAAATGATGAAGACTCTTCAGTATGGTTTCTCTTCTCTTTATCCAGGCATGATTGAATGACACTTGCTAGAGTTGGGTTCGAGATATTAGTTAGGATAGTCACAAGGGTTGGAAAGACCTTCACAGATTTTAGTAGGATGGCAATGGCATCTTTATCATGG
Organism: Lygodium microphyllum; assembly: GCF_053477565.2. Classification (NCBI taxonomy): domain Eukaryota; kingdom Viridiplantae; phylum Streptophyta; class Polypodiopsida; order Schizaeales; family Lygodiaceae; genus Lygodium; species Lygodium microphyllum. Next base: position 1,453,939 of record NC_141151.1, on the reverse strand, counting down.
ATAGGTGCTTGAACGGAGGCAAGCTATGCCATAAGCCCCTTCATATGTGAAATGAACTTGCTTAGATCTTCTCCCTATTTGTATTCCAAGCTAAAAAACTCAATCTTGAGAAATATCTTGGAGTTCTTCCCTATAGCACTGTAGAGCCTTTCGAGCTCATCCCACTTTTCTTTTGTAGTTGAGAGTTGGTCAATGTGATGAATTAAGGATTCATCTAAATGAAGTATGATGATGGCCTGAGCCCATTCATCATCTTCTACATCAAGGGGATTGGATGGGTCAATTACTTTGGTCCCTTTTATGAAGGGACAATATCCTCTTTCCATCATTTTGTATTTGATCAACACTTGCCAAGGATGGAAATATTTTCCATTAAATTTTCAAATTTGAGGATGGACATCAACATATGTTGTGGCCATTGGGAGGGTCTTACCACTTGTTAGAACAAGCATAATGTCTAGTCCCTTACAACCTTGCTACTGAATACGGAAGCAAATCAAACAATTGATATCAAAGTTGTAATGAGGAGAAAGGCTGAAAATCATACATATGTAATAATTCAAAATATGACTTTGTTGGTCCTTTCTTATGTGCAATCTTCTTCCAAGGTTTAATGGTCTTTTTAGGCTTCAATGATGTGAACCTAGACTGGACTTCGGGCTCCTCCTTGTGGTATGGCTTAGAGGATGAACCTTGTGTTGGACAAGGACAGTCTATGATTTCAATGCTTGTTGTTGATGACTTCGAGGAGAGTACAATGACACTCATCCCTTTGATTTCACTGACCAGTGTACTTGAAAGAAATTCACACAAGATATGCAATAGAAGTTTAACGGTCTATGTGTTTATAATTGTACAGATAGTCTTACAACATAAAGTAAAGCACTCAACTGTTTTAATTTTCTGATAAAAACATTCAGATTGTGTAAGTACTAGCAGCAATAATGATTAAGCAATGTGCCTTAGTGCTTATAAGAAATCATTTGTAGTTTATGTTGCTAGAGATGGTAGATGTCGGTCTTGATGAGCTTGACGATGATCTTCCGAGTAAAAGAATCTTTGAAATGAAGTTCCTAGATTAGTAACTAACTCTCGAAGAGTTGACTCGGTGATTAAAATCACTGTTAATGAACAAACATTGAAAAAATTTGAAGATGGAAGAAGCTTGAAGCTTCATGGCTATGGCTGCCAAGAGACCCACAGCTAGGGTTTTGATCAGAGCAGACTGTAGGAGATGAATTATGACAAACCCTCTTAGGTGACGATGGTCCACTAATGGGGCTACAATAGCCCTAAGATAGCCACCATGATTGCCCCCCTATACCAGCCGCACCAGGAACTGAGTTGGAAGCAGTGAAATCTGTGCCAGATTCTGCATTTTTGAAAATGTTGCCCACCACGTCGCCTAATCCCAGCCTTTGATGTGCTAGGCTGAGTCATCCTGAGCTAAGGAGAAGATCTCCAGAAGAAATTAGAAGCTAAAACCGCTTCTATTGCACACACCAACTCCTCCAAGGTCGGGGGTCTGGCTGGCTATGGTGGAGAGGAAGGTAACCGAGATGATAAGAGTACTTCTTGTGCACTTAGATGTGTAAAGAGGCTGAGGGAAGTTGAAGGATCAGAGATGGCTCTAATACCATGTTGAAAATCAGAGTTGAAGGCACGAGAGAGCATGCACAAGAGGGAGAGAGAGAGAGCTCAAGTACAAGAACAAGATCTTGTTTAGTCAGTTGCTCAAAGTACAACTAGTACACTCTCCTCTACATGAGTGTGCACTTTAGGTTGTTTATATAGCCACTGGAGGAGTTAGGGTTAGGGTTACCCCTGTTCTCCAGCCCTTTTACACTTAGCTACCCTTATCCTCTCTAGTATAAGGAGAGTTCCTATGCTTATCTTTCAACACCCTTGAGAAGTAGCTTTAGTTTTCTAACTAACCTAACACAATTTATCCACCTCTCTCTGCACTCTTCGTTTCATGTTCTCTTCCCCTTCTCTTTCTCTATCTTTGTTGCCCCTCTCTTTGTTTCTCTCTGCCCCCTTGTTTTCTCACTCATTCTCCTCTCTCCCTCCCTTTCTCTATTTCTTTGTTATCTTTCATGTTTATTCTCTCTCTCTCTCTCTCTCTCTCTCTCTCTCTCTCTCTCTCTTTTCCTTCTTTCTTCTCCCTCTCTCATTTCCTCTCTTTCTCCCTCAATGCATCTCATTCTCAAGAAAAACAAACAAAAGAAAAGAAGAAAGAACAAGAACAAACCAAGAGGAGGCAATGTACTTACTGCAAAGGCCGGAGGATGGATTCTTCATCTCCTCTTCATGACATCCATTCTTTCTCCTTCGTGCACTTCTTCCTCTTCTTCACGAACGATAGTGGCGGCGGTAGTGACAAGCTCTCCTTCTCTCTCTTTCTCTCTTCCTCTCTCTCTCCTCCTAAAGCCACGATTTCTTTCGCTCTCTCAAACTCTTTGCGGCAAAATGCCGTGGTTGGGTTTTCACGGTTTAAAAAAAAAAAAGAGTGGCATCACAAATAGTGACTCGCTAATTTGCATAACAAACGACCGTCGATATACCCCCATTCCCTTGTAGTGTTGACTTGTGAGAGGGAGATAGAGAGAGATGCCATGCTTGGCCAACTTATTCTTGATGTTCTTTACAAGCTCTCCACATGGCCAACATTAGTACAGAGTGGCTAGTTTCTTCACCTTCGCCTCTCTCACTACTTTACCTCGCACACCACTGGTTGATGACATCCAGCTTCTCCGTTGTGAGCAACATCCAACTTCTTTGTCATAGGTAGAGACTATCAAAGTTAACTTAGCATATTAAAACTTTCAAGAAGGTATTATTATTATGAAACATTAAAACACGTAATTATAGACGATCAATGATGAAAGTATCGGCCAAAAGATCAATGATAATTGGTAAATAAGGGAGACATGCCAATTTTAAATGTCTAACATTAGTGATTATAGTTTTGCTTTTTTTGGAAAACGTTTAGGAAAAAAAAAGGGAAAAATAAGCTTTAACATAAATGTATTACTTTATTTTTTTAAAAAGAATAAGGAATAATAAAAAAGCAAAAAGATAATTAAAAGACCTGTACAAAGAGAAAACAAATATAATTTAAAAAACATATTTAAGCTGCACGTGTTAATTTAAAAAAAAAAAACACGAAGACCGACTTCTTAATCTTGTTTTAGAATTTTAAAATGTGAGTGAGATCGTTAAAAGTTATTCTAAAAGTTCAAACTTCTTTCCGTGACGTCTTTGGCTGGCCGCCATAGCCTTCTCTCTCTCTCTCTCTCTCTCTCGCACGCGCACCCCCCCCCCCCCCCCCCCCCGCGGCCTTCCTGCGTCTGCTCTTGAACAGGGGACCTCCCCATTTAGTGAAACGTCTGTCAGCCACAATTGTGACTATCACATCAGTGCCTTCTGTCTGCCGATGGGGTGGTTTAGGGTCTCATCCGTGGCTGCCCGAGCAGCCAGACTGCAGAATGCGAGGTTCTCCACCAGCAGGAGATGGTCTTCCATCCCCCAGGCGAAAGAAGTCCCCGCCGCGATCCCCGCCTCCCTCAGAGACAGGCCGCACCTGGCTGCCGCGCACACCTTCGTCCCCTGCTCTGCCTTCCATAGCACCTGCCCGAAGTGGCAGCAGGCCCCTGTGCCACGCGCCGTGCCGCTGTCCCGGCTCACAGACAATTTCCTCGATGGGACCAGCAGCGTCTACCTCGAAGAGCTCCAGCGTGCCTGGGAAGCTGACCCTAACAGCGTGGATGAATCATGGGACAATTTCTTCAGGAACTTTACCGGTCAAGCATCCACCATGCCTGGCATCTCCGGTCAGACCATCCAAGAAAGTATGCGATTGCTCCTGCTTGTCCGAGCTTATCAAGTGAATGGCCACATGAAGGCCAAGCTAGATCCTTTGGGATTGGAGGAAAGACCTGTGCCTGTGGACTTGGATCCAGCACTATATGGCTTCACAGAAGCTGATCTCGATCGTGAGTTCTTCCTTGGAGTTTGGCGAATGTCTGGGTTTCTCTCGGAGAATCGGCCAGTGCAAACTCTTAGAGCCATCTTGGCCCGGTTGGAACAGGCATACTGTGGGACAGTTGGATATGAGTACATGCACATCTCTGACCGTGAGCAATGTAACTGGCTTCGTGAAAGGATTGAGACACAGACACCTCGGGGTTATAGTCCTCAGCGGCAGGCTGTAATACTTGACCGTCTTATTTGGAGTACTAATTTTGAGAACTTCTTGGCTCAGAGATGGACAGCTGCAAAGCGATTCGGTCTAGAGGGTTGTGAGACCTTAATACCTGGCATGAAGGAGCTTATAGACAGGGCTGCAGATCTTGGTGTGGAGAGTATTGTGATTGGTATGCCTCATAGAGGTAGGCTTAATGTTTTGGCCAATGTGGTGCGAAAGCCACTAAGGCATATTTTCAGTGAATTCAGTGGGGGAATTAAACCTGTTGATGGGGAGACTGGAACTTATACTGGGAGTGGTGATGTAAAGTATCATCTGGGGACTTCCTATGATAGACCAACACGAGGTGGGAAGAGAATACATTTATCCCTGGTTGCAAATCCAAGTCATTTGGAAGCAGTTAATCCTGTGGTTGTTGGCAAGACTCGAGCAAAGCAGTACTACACAAAAGACAAAGATAGAGTGAAAAACATGGGTGTGCTGCTCCATGGGGATGGTAGTTTTGCTGGGCAGGGTGTTGTTTATGAAACACTGCACTTGAGTGATTTGCCTAATTATACCACAGGTGGCACCATTCACATTGTTGTGAACAATCAGGTTGCATTCACAACTGATCCAAAATCGAGTCGATCATCACCCTACTGTACAGATGTTGCAAAGGCATTGAATGCTCCTATTTTCCATGTTAATGGCGATGATGTGGAGGCTGTAGTTCATGTTTGTGAGCTGGCAGCTGATTGGAGAAATACTTTCCACTCTGATGTTGTCGTAGACATTGTTTGTTACAGAAGGTTTGGTCACAATGAGATTGATGAGCCATCTTTCACACAGCCGAAAATGTACCAGGTAATTTGTTTTGATGTCTTGTAGTATGTAGTGTGCATGAAATCATGGGAAATTTGCTTATCATTTATTAAACCATTTAAGACCTTGGTGCTAGTTCACTTGGGATTCAATCTGTCTTGCATGTTGTCTTTGTGAGAGTTGGCACAATGGATTGGCCATCCATAACCACATCTCAAAGTTGTGGACATCATAGCCTCATGCACTTAGACACATTAAAGCAAGACGATAGTTGGAACAATAGCTTGTGTGCTAACATAAGTAAACGAAAACACAAGCTCCATCTCTAAAGTACAAAGTATCACCACCTAAGGGGATTGTCACACGCAGGAAGAAAACCCTCCCTAAAGTTAGAGATGATATGTTCCTCTAGGATCCAACGTGCATAGGAGACATGACAAAAGCCATACCCATGATATAGAACATAAAGAGAATGGACATCAGACTCACCTCCCAACTGTAGAGCCAAATGGGCTCACCCTTGAGCCTAGGGCCAACAACATACCAAGTCAAAGTGACATCCCAAGAGCTAGTGTCCATATCACCAACCCACATTGTCCCAATGTATGGACACTTTGACCAATGGGTCTCAAGTCCAAGAGTGGTGATCACACAATGATGTGCTTAGATGGGCCTTGAGTCGTATAAATAGGACTAAATTGTCCTAACTTGTGTCTAGTGTTACATCCTTGGACATTCGGATAGGTGGTAGTGACATTGGTCACAGGGGTTATAAAGTTATCTAATACAAATGCAATAGAAGTACTTAAGGGTGTATGCACGATAGAAAATACAGGAGCCATAGAGCCAAATGGCTCACCCTTGAGCTTGGTGCTACGTGCATACTGGGTTATGATCGTGTCCCAAGAGTTGGCATACCAAAGCAACCCATACCATGCTAGTGTATGGACATGTTACGTGTTGGCTAATGGGCCTTAAGTCCTAGAGTGGTGATCACACGATGATGTGCTCTAATGGGCCTTAGGTTCTTAAATAAGACTTGGCTGCCCTAACCCTAAACTGCCCTTAGTGCATTCATTTCAAGGATGTAACAAGAGGGTAAAAAAGCGTGTCGGATAAAGCTTGTCCGCATTGAAACAACTACAAGAGAAACACAAAAATGTAACAATCACCCTAGAACATGAGTGAGGTTTATAGATAAGTTTTCAAAGGAAGCTAAGCCCAAAACCTTGCAAAAGAGTTTAAACTTTTCTTCAGAATCAATGTTTTTGAATGTATTTGCCTCGTTTCTTGTATAGGAACATAGACAAGTTGATTTCATGAGCACAAAGCCTATTTTTTGGCACACAGATAATGCACCTTTATGTGTTTTGTGCTAGTGCCAAAAACAAGTTTGGAACTTTTGACTATCCATGTAAAGTGAAGTAGTAGATTGGAGATTGTTCAACATGTAGATTGGACTTGTCGGTGTCCATACCATATACATCTGTAAATGTATTCACTTGACAAATAGAAGTGGGCACTAATTTTTGCTTCTCGTTGAGTGGAGAGGACACTCCCATATCATCCTTGCCAATCATTTGTAAGAGCTTGCAAGTGGCGGCGAGATCCACAATGATAGGAAAGTCCCAATGTTTCAGTGCCTTTGGAGGCATTGAGACATCATGTTTTGCTACTTGCCAATGTTGATTGAGGGCATGTGTAAATTTTTTCAGTTGTAACACTTGATAGTGTACATCTAGTCTCATAGGAAACAAAAATATCAAGCATCCTGTAGCTTGCTAGTATGGTGCTACATCACATGATTCTCACACATAGACAATATAAATTTACTGAAAGTCTACTCTTGCTGTGGTAGAGATATCTTTGCAGTATCCCAGATGCAAAAGCTGTTCAATGCGCTTGGATTGTCACATCATAATGTGCGCCTGAACTTGTTTAAATTGAACGTTGAAATGGTGATGCAAAGTTTCTAAGATTTGTGATGTCAAAAAGCTTGTCTTAAATGTTGCAACATCCAACTCCACTTTTGTAGCTTTATACGTGGAGGTGGTTTTTATAACAAGGCAAAACAAACGTGCCGGTATGTTTCCAAAAGCATGAGGTGCTTGTTTCAAGTCATAAAGTCATATCCCAAGAACACATGGGACTCAATGCCTAGTATCCATGCCTTACAAGGTCAAGTTCTTGCCATGGTAAATGTTGACATTTGCAACCAGCCTTCCTTCTTGGAATGGGTGGTGATAACCTGATTTAAGAGTTAATTACAGCAATAAATAAATGCACATAAAATGAAATACACACTTTACCATAACATTCTTGGATAGTAGACTCCCTATTGGCCCTAAAACTAGCGCCCCTTGCGGTATTTCTTTAGCTTTCATTCAATTGGAAGGAGTACAACTTGAGATTCTTCAATCTCCTCCTGCTAACCAATTGCTCTTTTTGTCATAAATGACCAGCAAGCCTTTTGGGTCGTTTGCCCCTTGATTCACCCAGGACTTCTTCTCCAATTTGACCCTTGGCTGGCCAAATGTTGCCCCAAATCAATCCGGGATGGGTTGGGTCCTGAAAATCCCTTGATAATCTTCAATTATCAGCTGCTGATTTCAGTCCCTTGAGCCTTCAATCTTTGGCATGGATCCCAAGGTGGCTGCTAAACCCTAATTTCTGCTGTGAATTAGGATTTATTGCAGAAATTACAGATCAGCCTATCCAAAATGATTGAAATCTCCTTCAAATGGTTGAGAATTGCTGAGAATGGCCGAGCATAGGCTGAAGGAGATGAGAGAATGCTGTAAAGAGAGAAAATTTTGAGATTTGTCGCGAACTGATCAAAATCAGTTGCTGCCCTGCTGTACTAGCCCCAAACGGATGCACCGACAACAATAGGAGCATTAGAGACTGTGAACTTAGGAGAAAGTGCATCAGCAGCAATTGCCAGCTTCCCAAGGTCAAGAATATGCAATCTCCATCACCAAAATGGTCTCCAATGGTTGGGAAATGGTCCCAAAAGCTGGTAGCAACATTCCAACACCTCTTCCCAATAGCTCCGAAATGAAAAAACGAGATTTTCCTCTCCCTTCAGCCCTATTTAGCTTTTCCCCCACTTACATGGGCAAGTAGCTTTCTTAATCCATTTTCAGCAATTTACAGCCATTTAATTAATTTTCAGAATTAATTCAGTCCTTAATCTATGCCCAAAAAATTGACCTTACCCATCCAAAAATTAATTGGCTAGGCCATTTGCAACCCCAAGTGGTCCCATGCATTAATTGACCCTTGGACAAGCGTTAATCCATTAATGAATGCCTAGTCTCTAGTGTCACCACTGACACTTAATGGCCAATTAATGGTCCTAGGGGCAAATTGACACCAAAATTCACCTAGAATCTAACAAGTGTAACTTGTTACAACTCTTGCCTTTGACACCCATCTTTTACACAGGGTCCTTCGGCCTTCAATTGTGAAAAAGTAGCTTGCACCTCACATGTGCATCTTTTAATTGCACATTTGATTAATCCTTTAATCAAATGTCAATTAAACATAAGCAAAGCATCAAAATTTCACGTCCTCATGACAACATTCAACACTAGCAATTTAGCAAAGTCTGAACTGTCTTTTCTTAGAAACAAATATGTAAGTAAAGCAAGGGAAAATTGCTGGAACACAGGAGAGGCACGATAATCCTAAATTAAGTTGGGAAAGTCCGACCTCCCTTGCAGTATAATCTCTTTCCTCCTCCAATCAACATGCAAAGCCAGAAGACACTTCAAGATTCCAGAATCTTGAATTGTTGTGGATGGGTGTCCCTTGTTCTTGGAGGTGCCCAAAAAACTTGTCCTCCCAACTATGGGGTGCGTTGCTTGAATCATGGTAGGTGCTGTCTATGTTGTGGTATGCTGTCCGTGTTACAGGCCTGTACCAGGATCCAAAAAATTGGCAAGGTCTTGGCAGTTTTCTGCTAAAGATAGAATGCTTTGCTTTGCCTAAATGATGCCTTTTTGCATCCAGAACTAGACCCAGAACTAGAACTCAGATCATATTTATCGTTCTTAGTGTGTGGTAGATCTAAATTAATGACATAGTATCCTATTAAATTTGTATCTGGTAATGTAGGTGGACCAGTAATTCAAACCCTTGAATCAGGTTTGTTTCTTGCTTTCACACTTGGAGTGTCTAGGTTGAAAAGCCTGATATTATGTATTTTAGATGAAGAATGGACTTTCCTACTAGTAGTTTGTTGTCTCAACTCTGCAATCTATCTTCGGTTCTTGGCATGAAACTGTGATTAAGCGATCCATTCTGTGCATTCTTCCAGTTGATGCCACTATTTTGAATTACAAACACAAAGAGCATATGACTGCATGCAGTCTTTTTTAGCTTTTACAAACACGGTGGGAGGCATAGCAGAGAGACAACTCATTTTTGTTGTTGTTTGGGCATGTGTTTGCTGATTCTCTGCAGGTTATCAGAAATCATACTCCAGCTATGGATGTGTATGAAAATCAATTGATTGAGTGTGGCAATATGTCAAAAGAGGAAGTTGAGAAGCTACACGAGAAGGTTTTCTCAATTCTAAATGAAGAGTTCAACAATAGTAAAGACTATGTACCGAGGACTAGAGATTGGCTTTCAGCATACTGGGCTGGATTTAAAGGCCCAGAACAGCTTTCTCGAATCAGGAATACAGGGTAAAAAGATTACAAAGATCAAATCTGATGGTTCCTAGTAGAAAACGAAACTCATTCTTAACTTGGCTTTGGCAGGGTAAACCCTGAAATACTAAAAAGGGTAGGCCAGGCTATCACAAAATTGCCATCAGACTTTCATCCTCATCGAACAATCAAAAGAACTTACGATCAACGTGCTCAAATGATTGAAACACAACAAGGTGTAGACTGGGCTACTGCAGAGGCATTGGCTTTTGGGACCCTTCTGGTGGAGGGAAATCATGTTCGTTTGAGTGGCCAGGATGTTGAGAGAGGAACTTTCAGTCATCGACATGCTGTCATTCATGACCAGTTAACGGGAGAAAAATACTGTCCACTTGATCATGTTATGATGAACCAAGAAGATGAAATGTTTACTGTCAGCAACAGGTTCGAATACAGACTCCAACGTAAATGCTTGCTTATGGTGTTAAATTTATAATCCACAAAATGGATAATACTTTTTTTATTGCGTTGGGGAAAATGAGAGCTGCTGTTTTTTGCTTTAGTCTTGATAGTCAGAAGTCAGTACACAGAAGCTCATGGTTATGATGAAAAGACCGTGGGCACAGATTTGCTCTTGTTTAGCCCTTTATTGAGGCAAACTGTTACATGTGATTTAGACTGAGATTTCTGTTATTACTCACTTTACTGTTAGTTTGTTACAGCTAGCTTTTTATTTGTGACCTACAGCTGACATAGCTGGTATTATGCAGTTCTCTGTCTGAGTTTGGTGTACTTGGGTTTGAGTTGGGCTACTCTATGGAAAATCCCAACTCTTTGGTGTTATGGGAGGCCCAGTTTGGTGATTTTGCAAATGGGTCTCAAGTCATATTTGATCAATTTCTAAGCAGTGGAGAAGCAAAGTGGCTTAGGCAGGCAGGGCTGGTTGTTTTACTTCCTCATGGTTATGATGGACAGGGTCCAGAGCATTCAAGTGCTAGGCTGGAGCGCTTTTTGCAAGTAAGTTTTTGAGTAAAAGTCTTACTGCTGGTTGCTTGTAACCTGGAATTGGATTTGCAAATGCACAGGTAGTTAAAGCACAGCTTGGCACTCAACACCACACAAGAAATGATGTAATGTAACATGGTTGTACAAGGTTGAATAACAGAAAACTTAAAAGGATGCTGTAGATAAGTGATGTGGTGGCTTATACCAACTTTGGACTGTAAGCTTATTGGGCATGTGTTTGAATAGGTTAATGTGCATCAGTCCACGATTTTAGTTACAAATAAATGTTGTATGGCACAATAGAGGCTTTCATGATTGTACTACAAAAGTAGTGTTATCATCATTGCATGCAACTAAGTTTGCAAATCCAAGTTGTTATTTTGTGGACTGGTAATCGAGGTATTGAGTTGCCCTCTGACAGAAGTCATTATTGTTGTATCTTGTATATGGTATGCTATTCCTCAGGGAGCTTCTTATGACGTCTCTTTTTCTATTACTTGTTTGTAAAGAATGCATCTAAGTTGATGTAATGGATCTACTTAATGCTTTGGATTGTATGCTTATTTCTGGTCATCCTTGAACATGTGTTTGAATAGGTTAATGTGCATTAGTCCATGATTTTAGTTGCAAATAAGTATAATATGGCACGGTCCAGGCTGTAGTACAAACGTACTTTTATTATCATTGCATGCAACTAAGTTTACAAATCCAAGTTGTATCATTGAATGCAACTAAGTTTACAAATCCAAGTTTTTCTTTTGTGGACTAGTAATTGAGGTATGGAGTTGCCCTGTGACAGAAGTCATTAGTGCTGTAATTTTTACTGTATGATATGCTATTTCTCAGGTAGCTTCTTATGGTGTCTCTTTTTCTATTGCTTGTGCGTAAAGAATGCATCTAAGTTGATGTAAGGGATCTACTTAAATGCATGGTGCATGTTAGAACTGTTCAGATAAACTTAGGAGTTCAGTTCTGATATCAACTGTCTGCACATCCTTATGTTATTTATTTACCAACTTTAGGATTGTTCATGTAGTTCCATATGAAGCAGTGTGTGGTGGACTGTTCAGTTTTTTGTCACGATGACATTCATAAATTGTTACAAAAAATCAAGTAGGGCAGAACAGCATAAGGCTTTGCGTCATTTTTCTAAATACTTTACTGTCCATGGCAAAGCAGAAATCTAACAGATGATTCTAACATGTTGCTTTTTGCAGATGAGTAACGACAATCCTTTTGTGATACCAGAGATGGATCCATCTTTACGGACTCAAGTTCAAGAATGCAATTGGCAAGTTGTCAATGTGACTACTCCAGCCAATTATTTTCACGTATTGCGCCGGCAGGTTGATACTTAACCTTATTAGTTCCAGCCAATTAGTTGCATAAGGCCAGAGTTAAAACGTTTCAACACCCATGCCTTGATTTACAGATTCACAGGGACTTTCGCAAGCCATTGATTGTCATGTCACCTAAGAATCTTCTCCGGCATCCACTGTGCAAATCATCCCTCCATGAATTTGATGATGTTGAAGGGCATCCTGGATTTGACAAGCAGGGAACCCGATTTAAGCGTTTGGTCAAGGATCAGAATCTCCATTCTGATCGAGAAGAGGGCATTCGCCGCCTTGTTCTTTGCTCTGGGAAGGTTGTACTCTTGTTTCAACACTGAAAAACATATTCTTTTGAAATCTTGAGAATCCCAGTCTAAAAGTCTGACACTTTCTTCTTTTATCATAGGTCTACTATGAACTAGATGAAGAAAGAGAGAGAGTAAAAGGAACTGATGTGGCTATATGCCGTGTTGAACAACTCTGCCCATTCCCTTATGATCTTGTACAAAGGGAGTTGAAACGCTATCCTAGTATGGACATCTTAATGATGTTTAACTTTTTATTTCTGACTATGTTGGAGTATTTTCCTGTTTTGGACCTTTGTTCATATTTGAAATTTAATCTCATTACAGATGCTGAAATTGTTTGGTGCCAAGAAGAGCCAATGAACATGGGAGGGTACACGTATATTGCCCCACGATTGACTACTGCAATGAAAGCTTTACAAAGAGGCACATATGATGACATAAAATATGTTGGAAGGCCACCATCAGCTGCAACAGCAACTGGCTTTGGGAATGTACATGCTCACGAGCAGAAGGAACTTGTACAGAAGGCTTTGCAATCTGCCCCAATTTCTTGAATTTTTGTTGATTGCAATCTTTGAACCATGAAGGTTGAATATCTGTTTGTAATCAATTTCCCCAATCCCATGCTTGAAGCTTTTGGTATTCAGAAGGGAAATATACCAGGGCTAGTTACTTATAATGCTGTATCCAATTCCTCCTTGCTGGTGTGAGGTAGATTGAAGCAGATTTGTATGAGGAATTGCCATTGGCAGTACTATCTGCAATTTTCTGGCAGAGGCAGTTGAGTTATAATAAAGGTTGAATGTCGACAATAATGGCAGAGGCAGTTGAGTAATGACAACCTTATTTTCTTATTCCCTGAGAGGTGGGAACTGGCCTTCATTTTCACATGTAAATTTGCCATAATTTTCTTTGGGGAGAACATATTAGTTTTGATGATCTTGGTTTAACACTAGTCTAGCAAGTACGATGACAAAACAGTTTCTTAAGATATCAAAACCTTTCTTAAATGTATCTTAAACCAACCTATGTTCAAGCCATATAAGGGAAAACATTAAGATTTTTAAGCAAAAAATTTCTGAAGTGCTTTCGTTAGCGTTTTGCTAGGCGTACGCAACTACAATAGTATGATGGCATATGCAATCTTCATAAAAAAATTGGCCTTAGTAGACTTGAGTTGATGTGTCTTTAAAGGCTATGAGTTAACTCGAAGTTAAGAGGGGTAATTTTGCAAAGTTAATCTTTTCTTAAATAAAATTGGGTCGTAAATTGCATTTGTTTGTCTTGGAATATGAAAAGTTGTCCTTGTTGTAGGTCATTAGAAAACCAAAACACACCCTATCCTTGTAAAGTTACACAATGAATAGAATGCCTCCCAAAAACAAAACATGTGCCTCCCACAAGCAAGACACACTCCACCCTTGTAGAATTACACGACACAACATCGACTAGAATAGCAAAGCATCAAGAGTATGCAACAAATTAGAAAGGAATTGAGATTTCTTTAATTGCAAACAAAGTGATGTGATGATGGCTTTGTCCACTTGGATGCTTCCATAGTGAAAGCATATGTGGTGATTTGGATAGGTTTTTAATGAAGTTTGTTTAATGAACTTTTATTGGTCAAATGGATAGATAACCATGGTTTTGAGAGGGCTTTCTTTTCATAGACAACAAAGGTGGTTAGTGATATGTGACTCTTTACACATTTACTTCATTCTTTACCATCGAGAAAGGGGTGTTGCCCTTGGTTGGAGGTTGTTGATTTCCTTGGGAAACCAATGTTGATTTCATGGACCTTGGAATCCAAAATAAGGGTCTTTGATAATTCCCATACTTGTAAATTAATACCATTTGCCTTGAGTTGCTACCAACTTAATTGCTCCATCTAACGAGTACGGTAGATATATATCAATAGTCTTCAGTAATCTTTTCACCATTTGATCATATAGGTCTCACCTGTTGTACAAGTTGAGACTATCAATATTTGGATTTGTACATGGTCTTTCCATTATGATAGGGGTCTTATAACTTTGAGGATCATGGATCATTGGTGGCGCCTTAAAAGGGTGGGGCGTTGAGCGTATTTGAGATCAACATTTTGCTCCAACTATATTAAAAAAAAATGCAAAACTCCAAAACCCTAAAATTTTCACCACTAAGTGAATTATACTCTTTAGCCTAGCGCAGAGTCTTTGAGGATGAACTTGGAGTAAACTCTTTGTAAATGCCTTGGTTAAGATATTTGTTACATTTCTTTGTGGACAATCGGTCAACTTACTATTCCATTCTCCATCGAATGGTGCTTCATAATTATAGGTGTTGCTTTAGTCAAGAGTTTCCTTTAAGTAAATGAGTATCTACATTTCAACTTTCTAATGATTCACATGTGACTTATTTGCAAATCTACTAGAAAAGGTCAAGAAACAAAATTAATATATGCACTAATAGATGAGATTACCAACCAATTTTCTATCTTTTCTAATGTGTGCTAGTGGTGATGTATCCTTGATGGATGGCTTTACATTGATCTTCATAGGTGTAGCATCATCCTTACAATTGAATATGCTAAATGCTTTCAAGCTTTGCCTTGTGTAATTTCTTGAGAGATAAATATTTTTCTTGGCTCTTGCTAAACTTGAATCCCCAAATAGTAGAGCAAAGCTTGTTGAGTTTGATAGATCATATCTTCATAGTTATATGTAATAAGGAGGTTACCCAAATAAAGAAAAATTACTATAGACTTTTCACCATCCTTGTAAACAGACAAGTTAGCCTTGGAGGCATATCTTTTAAATTTTAGACTAATAAAGAATTTGATGGTACTATACTTTAGGGGCTTGTTTTAGCCGATATAATATCTTTTTCATTTTAGAAACTTTAATCTTAAAATGAAGGACCTCAAACTCTAATCGTTGAGGCCCCTGCACATCCTCCTTCAGGTCACCATTTAAGAACATTGATTTGATATCCATTTGGCAAATTGGCCACTTCTTGTGAGTGGTTAGTACAAGTATTGTGTGAATAATTGTCACTTTGGCAAGTAGAGCGAAGGATTCTTGAAAATAAAAACCTTCAAACCTGCAAAAGTTCTTGTGTAGCTAATCAAGCTTTGTACTTTTTTGAGGTCCCATTGATTTTACACTATACGTTGCAGACATACTTGGTGCATGTAATCTTCATCTTGGCTCATTGATCCACTAGCTCCTATGTCTCATTCTTCATTATGCTTCCACACTTTGCTTGCTAGATTTCCACGTTGGATTTGTAAGTGCTTCCAAGATAATTGGCTCCTTAATTACTCACATGATCTCAATCATCAAGGCCATGTTGACCATGTGAAAATAAGCTTTTTTTTGCTTCTCTATTTTTTAAGACTTCCTTGGTCCATCTATTTTCTCCTCAAGAGCCATAAGTATAGGGTTATTTCGATCAAGAGTTGCTTCACTTGAAACCAACATTCCTTCTTGGATAGGGTGGTAAATGATCTAGTTAACTTGTAATTCCAACAAGTAATAATGATATAAACCCCTTAACAATTAACAATGGGTAACCAACACTTGCTTGGCCATTGCAATTTTTCTTTGGATTGTATTCCACAAATATTGTAGTATACTGAGATTGGACTTCAATCCCTGAGAAGAGTCATGCCTTGCCTTGGATTCAACATATACACTCTCAAGTCTTGTCCTTTTGTATTGATTGGCTAGTCTCTCTACAAACTATGGAACTTAAAGTTGTCACAAGTAACAAACAAAAAAGTCCCCAAATTGCCCCTTGATTCCACGCACATTTGGGCACAAATTGGGTTCTTCCACATGCATCCAAGTCTCTTCAATTGTAGATGGGCATTCCTTTGTAGACCTGCTATAATTTCTTCCATTGTAGACCTGCTATAATTTCTCTATTACTACAACGTTGAGATTTCTTGGCACACTTCCGAAGATTTCTCATAAACACTAGTTATAGTAGTTTTCAAGTCTAAATTCATCAAATCCTTCCAATAAGGTCCAGCTTTTTTGGCACTTTCCTTAGATTGCCGATAAATCCTAATTATAGTAATTAGATTTAAATTGGCCAATGTTGGTAAACCCTGAGTACATTAGTAATCAAGTTTGAATTGGTCAATATCCATCAACAACTTAATTGTTAAGCCCTATGGACTTGGAAGTCTTCACATAATTGATTATTACTAGACATCCATTTCTAAAGATTGAGCTAGCATGGGTAGGTGTGCAACTTGGTAGAAGAAAGAGAACATGCCATGCAAGGCTATGACAACCTATGGGGAGCCATTTTGGGCAAGTTGAGAGTCAAAGAAGACACATTCATCAACTAGGATATTGCTAATGGAGGTGACTTGAAGGCTATGAGAGTAGATTTTGTGATAGTTAGGCAATAGCATATAGGGGTTGCCTAATATGTGACAACATTTGAAGGCTTCAAATCAATCAAGCGACTGCATTTGTCTCTTTTCGTGTAGCAAATGACTATTGTTAGAGCTTATCTCTAGTAAGATTGAAAAAATTTAGCATTGATTTATTGAATTTAAAACTAATTACTATTGTACTTAGGGTTTACCAACAATCTCAGTCTTGCGATAGAGGGATTTGAGGAAATTGCAACACAATTACAAAGGAATGCCATCTACACTTGAAGAAACCTACATGCAAGTGTTGAAGATCCAATTTGTACTCATTGTGCATGGAATCAAGATGCAATTTGGGGATTTATGCTACTAGTCACTTGTGATAACCCTAAGTTCTAATATTTGTGTAAAGACTCGCCAACCAATAGAGGTAAGGGGGATTTGAGAGTGTACCTTTTGAATCCAAAGCAAGGCCTCACTTTTCTTAGGGATCGGAGTCCAGTATACTACAACATTTATGGAATACAATATAAAGAAATACCATAAGAGGCATCACCGATCAGGTATCGATTGTCCACTATTAATTGGTAAATTTTTATCTCATTTTTTAAAATTTATTTCTTATTGTAATTATTTGGTTAATTAGGTTATTGACCACCCTATCCAAGAAGGAAGGCTAGTTTTATGGTTTCATTGCCAATATATTCTTTTGACTATGTGGGCCCATGGTGCCTACAAGCCAAAAGCCTAAGCAATTTGCTAAAATCTTAGTTGTGTGAAAATCAAGAAGCATGTCTTCATCTAGCAAAAAGGAGTTATGAGTGGATGATGCATCAATGTCTAAAGAGAAATCATATAGGGTCTAGCATTTTAACTTGTGGATGGGCAATGACAAATTTGTGGGCATGTCCAAGCAACTATCAAGTTTACACAATTAATTATTACTACAAATTCATATATTTAATGCTATTCTCTCTCATATCTTACTCAGATTGAAAAGATTCGACATTTTTTTGATGAATCTAGACCTTATTACTATTTTAATTAGGGTTAACTAGTAATCTTGGGAATTATGCCAAGAAATCTCAATCTTGTGAGATAGAGGGGTTTGCTGTAAATTGAAGAAATTTTAGTAGATCTATAGAGGAGAGCACATCTACAATTAAAGAGACCTAGATGCAAGTGTTCAAGATCCAATTTGTGTTTGAATGTGCACAGAATAAAGGGCACTTTGGGGATTTGTGTTGTTGGTCACTTGTGACAACTTTAAGTGTTTGAAAGTTTATAGAGGGATTGGCCAATCAATAGAGGAAGAGGGGATTTGAGAGTATACCTTTCAAATCCAAGGCAAGATCTAAATCTTCTTAGAGATTGGAGTCCAATCTTAGTATACTACAACATTTGTGGAATAAATCTAAAGGAATATTGTAAGGTGTGCTAGTTTTGGGGCCACTCGAGTATTAGCTATCCACTATAATTGGTTAAGTTTTATTTCATTGTATTTGAATTTATTCCTTATTGCAATTACTGGTCAATCATGCCATTTGCCACCCTATTGATGAATAAGAAAGAATATTTAATGGTTCCATTGTTGGGATATACCCTCTTTTGAGTAGATGGACATGTGGCACTTGATTACAAACCAAAAGCCTAAGAAATTTGTCGAAATTTCAAATGTATAAAAATTAATAAGCATGTCTTCATCTAACAATGAGGAATTGCAAATCTATAGGGTTCTTGCCATTCAAGATTTGACAAGCTCTTCTATCTTCTTATCCTCAATCACCTCTTTAATGAAGTGATAATGGACCTCAATGTGCTTTGTCTTTGCATAAAAGACCAAATTACATGCCAACTAAATGGCACCCATTGAGTATGAATGCAATGTAAGAGTCATAGTCATACCAAGGTCTATACCACTAGATGGCCTAACCATAGGGCCTCCTTACAAGCCTCAATGGCTGCAATATACTCAACCTTAGTAGTAGACAAGGCCATGTATTTATGTAGCCTAGACATCCAAGAAAAAACATCTCTAACAAAGATGAAGACATTGCCAACGATGGACTTCCTACTATGTATATGTTCTAGATTTCATCATATAATGAGCAACAATTTCCACTACAAATGCTATGTCAAGTTTAGTGGCTATCATGGTATACATCAAGTTTCCCACCATAGATATATATAGGATCTTGACCTTCTCATCATCTGGGGCCAATCTTCCTAACTAACCTTCACTTGAGAAGGTAATGGGTAGCCAATAGGCTTACCACCTTGCATATGGAACTGCTCAAGGACTTTATGAATGTATTCTTTCTATGACAAATAGATGAGACCCTTAAAGTGATTGCACATAATACACATACCAAGTATATGAGAGGCATGCCAAATGTCCTTCATCTCAAGGCTCTTCTTGAGTTGAGTCTTCATAGCATCATTCATCATGTACACTCTCAAAAAAATCATCATATCATCAATATGTAGCACCAAAATGATCAAGCTACCATCATGGGTCTTTTTTGTATAAAGACACAAATCCATATCACTACAAGAGTAACATTGTGAATGCATAAAGGCATTAAAGTTATGATAGAATTCCCTAGGTGTCTACTTAGATCCATAAAGTGTAAGATTTCCGCTTGAAATATTAAAGAGCTTTGATCACCGCATGCCCACACTGTCGTTGTGTTAAGGGTTGAAGGTCTACCATCGGGGCTTTAGTGCAAAAGAGGAGTTTAGGATTCAAGGTTCAGGAAGGGGAAATAGATTGGGGTTTAATAAGATCCGGGATTTAGAAATGATTTAGGTACGGAAGAAGAATTCAAGCTTTTTCTCTATACATGAACGGAAGAAATAACTCTATCTTGATAACATCAAATGCCTTTGGATACATACATCATATCATAAAGGACATTTTCAGATTCTCAATTTAATTATGAATATCAAATGCAAGGTCTAATGGATTTTATTTCAAGTACATAGATGGATTTCAACCCTTTGGAACAAGTATTATGTTGATAGACTCAAATGCATTCAAGATTTGGGCCAATGATACATGAAATGAATTGAAGAAGCATAATTTTAGCTTCAGCCCTGTTTTAAAATAGAAAATTCCAGCCCATAATCAAGCTCAAAATGAGTGCATAAACTCAAGAAGGAGCACCTCTAATCATTAATGATCAAAGTCCTGATGAAAAGAGGTCATTTCCTTCCATTACAACCACATAAATCTCTTGTTTGCTCATAAAAATGGACCATAACAGTGGGCTGCGTCGGTTGGATTGCAAGAGGAAAGAAACTTTTCTCATGCTTTTGTTTGCTATTGAATGAAGCATGAGGTATCATTTCTCATTCTCTTTCTCTTCAATGCATCACTTCTCTTTCTCTCCTCACCATTTCACTTTCTCTTGTCATAGGTTTAGATATTGGCGTAAACACATATTCAATTATTGTAGGCCTGTGTGTGTGTGTGTGTCCATATATTCAATTATTCTAGTAGATACAATATCAAAGGCTTGGTTAAAAAGACACCACATTTTATTTTATAAGTATTTTACCTTTGATCTTGACCTCATAAGTTTAACTTTTTATTTTATATAGATCCTAATATGCTCTTTTTCTGTGTAGCATCATTTAATTGAGGCATGGAATATCCTTTGTTGAATAATTAAGGGACTATTAGCAATAAGAAATGATCTTTTCCTTAATAACTAGAAGACATGATATCATGCTAATAAAAGCTTGCAATAGATTGAGAAAATATAAAATATTGTACCAATAAATTGAGCCATCTCCCATGTTTGTTATACTTTGCCATAATCCCACACTCACAGTTGTTGCACCACATAAAAATTGCACATTTGTAACAAATTTTAATTTAAACTTTGTTAGTGACCAACATTTAAGATTTAAACCTTAATGTATCGATAAATTAGACCATCTCCCATGTGTGTTATACTTTCCACAATCCTACAATCCTACAAGTCTAGATCCTGGCAATATATGTGTTACAAGTAGACATTCTATGCAATGGGGAGAAAACCTTATAAGCTCTAAATCTTTTCCCTAACAAGAATAGTCCTTCACTTCCAATCGAGATTTTGACTTTGACAATTTCTCGTCTTGAAAATCCAAAGGTTGTAGGCATTCAGGCCAAGCTTCTTTGACCTACCACTAAGGAGAGCTCCATCTCTCTCTCTCTCTCTCTCTCTCTCTCTCTCTCTCTCTCTCTCTCTCTCTCTCTCTCTCTCTCTCTCTCTCTCTCTCGCTAGGTTGATAGCCTAATCCACTGTAGTGTCTAATTTGACGATGTCAGCTTCAAAACATTAGCTTCATGTTCGATAGTTGAATTATTCATTAGAATTGTTTTGTCTATTATGATAGGTGGTAGAGAATTATATCATCCTTATTCATTTGTATCTCTTTTTATAAAAGGTTTTGGAGTCTCTCAAACATTGTAAATGCAACAATTAGTGTACACATTGTCAAATAATTGAGTTTCAAGATTGAGAAGTTCTTGAAACTAAGTTCTCAATCCTAAAGTCTGGAGATTTAATGACATATAAAATTATTTGGTGCATTTACAAAGTTTGGTGACTCTAGAAGATGTTATAAAAATAAAGATAATTAAACAATAGTATACAACTCAACCACCTCTCATAACACATAAACTTAGATGAGTAGTGTTATTATTAGCTACGTTGAAAAGCCATTGGCCACATGAAATTGAGACCTAGATTTGAGAACTTCAAGCCTTACCTTGAGATCTTTCTTGCTTAACACTTTCCATCATAGAGACATTGATTAATCTATAGATTGTACCAATTTTTTGAGTATACAGGCACATCTTTTACTTTTCTCCTTCTATCCATATTAGCAGCAATGTATGGCACAATTGGATGCCCTTCATCATCAACCACTTGCTTTATTGATCCCTTGGGTAATGCAATATGAACTTGGTATTTGAGGAATCAATTATAAGGCACTAAAAGTGTCCCAACAATAATGCTTTGGTAGATGAGTTTGTCATTTAGAAGATCCTAAACAGAATGTCACACAAATGTAATCACCAAGTTGTGGGAATACCTTCATTACTAATCACACATACTCACTATCAAAATT
Organism: Lygodium microphyllum; assembly: GCF_053477565.2. Lineage (NCBI taxonomy): Eukaryota > Viridiplantae > Streptophyta > Polypodiopsida > Schizaeales > Lygodiaceae > Lygodium > Lygodium microphyllum. The sequence goes on along the minus strand of NC_141151.1, from coordinate 1,432,130 downwards.
ACATAGCACAACAGACACGATCTCAACAAGGAGTAAAGTATACACAGCAAATATGAGAAGAACACAAACAACTTTAATTTCAAACGAGCTAATATAAAGATGGCTCTATCCACCCATGCACTTCCATTGTGAAGCTTAGGTGGCAATTCATATAGATGATAGGCAAAGAGCTTATAAGGCTAGCTAGGAGAACTCTAGGTGGGTGAAAGATTGATGATGGCTTGGGATGGGTCATCCTTTTATAGCTTGAGAAGGTAGTTTGGTCGGCCTATCTGACCATATTATGAACCTTCCCTAGTTTGCTAGTATTGATATATCATCAATGGACAACTTCACATTAACCTCCATAGGTGTAGCTATCTCCTTACACTCAATTATGCCAAACGCTTTTAAGATTTTTTAGGCATACATTAGGGGAGTTTTGAGCTCTCGAAAATGCCTTTTAGGAGATAGAGAGAGGTTGCTCTAGACCAATAAGAGGACAACCTCCGTAACAAAAGTTATATATATATATATATATATATATATAGACTTTGTACTATCCATATCTATTTTTAGCCTTTTATATTCGTGATTATGACATTCTTTGCATTAATGATATATAATCCCTACCACTTTTATTTAATGATATGTCCGGATTAATGGTAATGACATATTTAATCTAAATTCAAATTAATAAGGAGCTTGACACTTATTTTTTTTCTTCCTTTCTTTTATCCCTCTCTTGTTTTTTCCTCCTTTGTGGTACTTAGTCCTCTCTCTCTCTCTCTCTCTCTCTCGTCTATTGTTGATGTGATGCATGGCTTGATTGGAGAAGAGATGTACAAATGTAGAAAGAAGACAGAGCTTGCAGAGAATGGAATATTCTTCTATGGCCATTCTTATATTGTCCCCATGCAGTGTAGCCAATGGGGATCAATATCCCCTCTTCCTTTGCCAGATTTTTCAAGCTTTAAGTGGCCTTTGCCAAGTCTAGCTACTAGTGAGGGCTATAGAACCTAATATCTCAAGTAGGCTAATCAAAATTACTTTGTTCATGCCTATTAATATATTTGTTGACTTCTTTTCTGATGCTAAGATAAGAAGATCAAATGCCATGCTTTCAGTGAAGAGACTAACATATGATCATATTATACAATTTGTTGATGAGGGATGGGACACTAGGATAGAAGGAAAAATTATATGTAAGATAGATCAAGACTCTATAGCTTGTAAATATATGCTTGCTACTCAAAATTTCATCCTTAGCTTTTATTATAGTAAAGGGCATTATGTTGGTGGTAATTTGGTTGCTTTAGACCCAAATCTTGATAATATTAGCAAAGATCCTATAGTGGATCTTAATGTTTGGTACAATGAGGACATTATTGCAATCTTAAAGGTTAGATCATCATGTACGCTACATCAAGTGAGGATGGATTTACAAAATAAAGATATTGAGCTACCGTACTCATTTGTATTCCAACTTAATAACAAATGAGTAAGTTTTTATATCATATTATATCCACTTAGGTGTATGTCTGATTTCAATTCCTAATTAATAAACATTTGTAATTTTTTTTATAAAGATATCAATGAGGAGAGAGAAGAATATACAATGCAAGGATATTCAAGAAAATATCTAATTTACTATCAATATAAAATACATGTATAAATTTCGTGGTAAATTTTTGTTAGCCATCTCCATGACTTATACATAAGGGCTTACAATCAATGAGGCAAAGCTACTTTTTAAAAGAAATTTTCTTAGGAAAAGGGACATCCTTTCTAGGAGTTCTTTTGCCTATCTTTGATACTTTGGTTGCCTTGGGTGTTGAAGGCATAACTTCACCTACTGTAGTTACATGCACCTCCTCTCCTTCAATGTCCAAGCCCCTACTATTGTCCATTCTTGTCAGTTGTATACAATTGACCATTATGTACTTCATGAGCTTTGCTCTTATATACCAAACATGCTCTCTTTTATAGCAATCCCTTGTAAGCTGCCATACATTTGCAAGAAAAGATTTTTAGTTCATTGTTATTTTTTACAATGGACTATTTTGCAATAAACCTTTATCTTAAAGTTTAGTATGTTTCACATTACCTTGATAAGTTTATCATCATTGAGATAAATAAACAGAACCAATCTTCTGGCATTTACAATTACTCTCCAACTACAAGAGTAATTATCATCCTGATGAGGACACTGCAATCAAAAATATAAAGTAAAACAATAAAACTTGTTTACAGAAGTTTTTAGAATATTTTTTCTTACTATGTTCCAACCATATTAATCAAGACCTTACCGCAACTTGTCTATATTGCATTAATGCAACTAAGTCAGAAGACAATGCAACTAAGTCAGACGGCATGGAAGGCTTTTTCTCTAGCACTTCAATCAATCTTTCTAGAGCTCTATACCAAAAAGGTAATAAAATTGAGAGTAATTACAAAAGAAAGATCAAAATATTTAGAGTAGAAACAAAAAAAAGATCAAAATATCAAGGAGACCCTAGATTATATAACCTACAACTTGGCATTTTCATGGCTTTCTTTTAAAGAATTGATGAGGAAACATTGCCTCTCCACACAGTCTATTCCAATTAGGCTCCAATGAGAATTGAAAACAAAAATATTTCAATAATATAGAAAAACAAGATATCATAAAATCTAACAAAATATCAAATTGCTCACTTTTCATTGTATGGAATTAGAAGAACCTCCAAAGTTTCAAAGTCAATTGAATTGAACCAATAGTCAAATGAACTTGCATCAAGCTCACTTCTCTTATAGTATGAGATAGATGGATCAAGAACCTCAATCTTTTGTTGTATATCAAAGAAAAACTCATGCATTACACACCTAGCAAAGGAATGGAGATAGTAAAGCATCAACATGAAAGTCTATTGCTAGAAAAATATAGTGATTACAAATTAATTTTGGTATACTATGCCTCATCCCAGCAAGAAGAATAGAGTCATTCACTTCTCTCACTTTATTCTTGAGAATTTGAACACAATCAGAGTCCAAAAATACCATATCATATCTTTTATTAATATCACAAGGTAAAAAGTAACAAACATTCAAGCCCTTAGGGTCAACCCTTTCATGAAGGGTAGATAACTCTTCAAAAGATGGGAGTTGTTTTGCTTCCTTTTCTTCTTCCTTCTTTCTTTTATACTCCCTCCATTTATCTGCCTGCTCTTTTGTGGCATTTTCCTTTTTCTCATATTGTATTGTGTCCTTTTCATGGGTGACGCCTTCAACCTTAAGACCTAGATCATTTTTCTTCTTTCTATATAGAGGCACATTTAAAATATTGAAAGCCTTCACATTAGAAAAGGGGATTGGCTCAAGGACCTTTGAAAACATGTATCTCAATCTCCTAAGAATTATCATGTCTTTATCCATAAGTGTAAGCCTATGTGCATGAGCAACACAGATATAATAATCTTGGAAAAACTCAATCAAAAAATCTTCTGTAGCCTCCTAAATACAGTTGAGAGCTGCCCTAGTCCATCTAAAACTATCAAGGCTATACTTGTCACAAATTTCTCTAACAAACCTATGAAAATATAGTTTTGAAATTACATTATTCAGAGCCTTCATTGCACTTCTAATCTCCTTTAGGTATCTAACATGTTGTAAGAAACTTCTCCTTGGCTTTGATTTCCTTGTAAGTTTGAAAGGCTTGGAGGATTGATGGACCTTTGAAGCAAAACCTCTTAGATCAACTTTTTGCTTCCTTGCAATGGCCTTAGTTCTAGCCATCTGAAACATCAAAGAAAACAAATAATACAACTAAATTATGATAGATCTCCAAATCTCTAACATAATGTTATCTTAAATCACTCAGTAGCAAACAAACACTAATCACATAGTCTACCTCCAATTTCAATAAAACAATACATGCACAAAACGTATGAAACACGAGGAGGCCTTCTAGACAAGAGAAACAAACACCCCCTCGCGTTTCAATCGTCACTTCTTTTTTTGATACATATTTAATCAAAGATAATTAATGTCATGAAGTTTTACAAGTCTTCTTATTCTCAATGAGTTCAACCTTGAGAGAAGATCTATCTAAATGTTCACATCAATAATATTTAAATCTTATCCAAGTAATTCTTTTCAACATTAGTGGGAAAAAATTTATCCTTCTATGTCACCAAGCTCTATTGAGCCATGATTGTATTTCAAGAAGCTTGCATTCCAAGCGACGTATGAAATGCGAAAGAACTCTTGTCAATGGGAAGAGCCATGACTTATTGTGTTTCATACGTTGGGCTTTTTTGGGATCATTTGAAGGAACTTGCATTAGTGGAAAAAATTTCCATTTGAAGAAACTTGTCAAGCCATGACCATTCGTGGAAAAAAATTCCCATTTGAGGAAACTCGCATTCTAAGCGACGTATGAAACACGAAAGAACTCTTGTCCATCGGAAGACCATGACTTATCGTGTGTGTTGGGCTTTTTTTGGGATCATTTGACAAGAATTATCAAGTGATTTAGAGCTAACTCATTTTTGTCAAAGAACTTATATTTTTGAGGGTTTGGTGCGTATGTTGGGCGATGAAACCTTCTTTAGCTGCCTTGCGTTGAAGAATAATTTTGCATTGTGACCAAGTTAGCATTGCATTGGTGTGATTGAGCATAGAAAGAGCTTTGTCTCCGAAAAAAATCTTTTGTGGTTCAAAAATTGGGTTTAAAAGGATGTTGGTTTACACGTGTGGCTGTTGTAATGCGTAATTAATTTCACATGTGCGATGGGCAGATCGCTTTTGCATGGGAAGTTGTGCCATGCGTCACTTACTTTTTTGGCATGATTACACTTTTATGGCTCCATTTTTAAAAGGTAAAATATAATTCTTAGAATTTTCTTGTTCATTTTAAGCACAACTCCTCCAAATTAGTGCACTGTACATCTTGAACAAAAGTGCATTGACTGTTGGCAGATATATATGACAACTGAGCATCGGATTTATGTTAATATTTCTTTCACGTATTTTGTATTGTCTTCAACGAGCCATTTATCTTGTAAGCATTGGCAAGCCAAACCATGCATATTCTAACAAAAAACCATTTATTCTCAATAGTATGGACTGCAAATCTCACGTAACAAACCTTTTCTTGTCATTTTTTCTTTGCAATCTCGAAATTTGAGGCATTGAAGATGATCGTATTTGTAACCTTTCTCACGAAACGATTCATTGACGTATGAAACGATTTTGCCATTTGCAAATTGTTTTGAAAGTTTGTTGTCATGTTTCATGAGTCTTCAATGTCAAATAAAAACTAAATGATGAAACACAAAACTTAGAAATTGGTTTTACTTAGTTTTGAAAGTGTGTCGTCGCATTTCATGATACATCAGGAACTTGGTAATTCTATAAGGGTTTTACTTAGTATTTCTATCAATATTGGTTCAATATTCCAGGAACTTCCCCACTTAGGACCTTTGGGGTCCCCAAGTTTCTTCCCACAAGGAGTTTTAGATAAATTCCCACTATGATTCCCACATTATGAATTATGGCAATATCATAAGCGTGAGCTTTTGCGACAAGAGAGGGACCGAACACCTACAGGCTGCTAGTGAAACTGCCCCTAGCTAGGTTTGTGGTCTTTCCCTTAGAGAAGTTCATGATTTTGAATAGTGTAAAGAAAAACAAGGATATTCCCACATAGGAAAATGTTAAAAACTTCTTGCGTTCCCTTTTACATGATTGATCTTAGGTTCCACACTTTGTCAAGATTGTGGGAGAGAAGGAAGGAGTCTCGCTTGAAGCTTTCTTGCTTGCACAATGGGGGAAGACACACAAGGGTGGAGGCTGAAAACAGTTTTCCTCTTCTTAGTTGTGTAAGCCAAAAGAACTCCCGTACAAAGAAATAGAAGAACCCTATATATGGGTCTCAAACCAAACTCAACTAACTAAGGTGGCATACTAATTGAGCCACGAACTAGAGTAGATAAGGATAGCTATCATGTAGCTATTATTCATGGGCGGTGTACCAACCGCGTCTGCAACTGACAAGTTGGTGACATAAATACACAACGGTCACCCTGGCGTATCACGAGTGGAGCTCGATATCTCAACACTCCCCCTCGAGCTCAATCCCAATTCCTGCACACCAAGCAGGTCTTTGAACTTGCGCAGCTTCTCTGCGCCCAATGCCTTCATGAATATGTCAGCTACCTGATCCTCTGTGCTGACATAAACTAGATCAATAAGACCTAGTAAAACCCTCTCTCGCACATAGTGATAATGCACCTCAATGTGCTTTGTTCTAGCATGATAGACTGGGTTATTTGCCAAGTGTATACTACTCGAGTTGTCACAATAAATGACAATTGGTCCATCTGTAGACTAATGCATATCATAAAGTAGCTTATGCAACCAAGCTACCTCACATGCAGCCATTGCTGCACCCCTGTACTCAGCCTCTGTGCTCGACAAGGCAACTGTAGGCTGTTTCTTGCTGCTCCAAGTGACTGTAGCACTCCTAAAAGAGAACACATATCCACTGGTAGATCGTCTATCAGAAATACTACCAGCCCAATCAGCATCAGTGTATCCATGCAACTGTATCTGAACCCCAGTCTCATAAAATAGTCCATACTGCAATGTGGACTTCACATACCTGAGTATGCGTCTAGCCGCATCCAAATGTGGTTTTCTTGGAGCCTGCATAAACTGACTTACCAATCCAACAGCATAGCTCAAATTTGGCCTGGTAATAGTCATATAAATCAAACTTTCTACTATGCGTCTGTACATAGTAGGGTCTTCTAGAAGCTCACCTGCATCTGTGCTCAGCTTCACATTCTGCTCCAAAGGAACTGAAATAGGCTTACAGCCTGTCATCCCATATTTGGACATCATGTCCAATCCATACTGCCTCTGCAAGAGCTGAATCCCACTTGGTGATCTAATCACCTCAATGCCCAAGAAATAACGCAGCTCTCCCAAATCCTTCATCTCAAACTTCTGCTTCAATAGCATTTTCACATGAAGGATATCTTCATCACTGTCACCTGTCATAATCAAATCATCAACATAAATGACACGTAGCATAATACCTTTCTCTGTTTTTCTCACATAAAGTGAGAAATCTGCCTTGGAAATCTGAAAGCCAATAGTGACAAGATACTGTCCTATCTTGTCAGACCATGCTCTAGGTGCTTGCTTCAAGCCATACAAGGCTTTCTTCAACCTGCAAACAAACTCAGGATGAACAGCATGCACATAACCTGGTGGCTGCTCCATATAGACCTCTTCTTGCAAATCACCATGCAAGAAGGCATTCTTTACATCCATCTGATGTAAAGACCATCCCTTTGATGCAGCCATAGCAATGACTGCTCTTATGGTTGCCATCCTTGCAACCGGACTGAATGTTTCTTCATAGTCAATGCCATATGTTTGTGCATACCCCTTGACTACTAATCTTGCCTTGTATCTGTTCACAGAACCATCTGCATTGTGCTTCACCTTATAAACCCACTTACAGCCAATTGCATTTTTACCTTTAGGCAAATGTACAAATTCCCATGTAGCATTTGCTTCCAAGGCATCCATTTCTTTTCGTGGCTTTCTTCCATTTTTCTTTTCCCATGGCTTGCTCAAAAGAAGTGGATTCTGGTTCCTATATCACTTTGACCATATATGCATAGTGAATGGCTGTAAATCCATCATATTTCAGCCTATCCACAGGATACCTAGCTCTCGTAGACCTGCGCAAAGTAGGTTCACTTCCAGATGCTCTCAAAACATCCCTGGTCTTCCTTACTCCAGGTGTAACAATAGAAGGAATACCCAACTCATCATCAATGCTCTGTTCTGAGCCACTGGATTCACCATCCACATAAGAGTGACCTGCATTTGCATCAAACATGGGCTGCTCTACCTTCTCTTTTCCTTCTCGTGATACCTGCATACCACTATCTACATTGCTTTGAGAAGATTCTCCTGATCTCAATCTGCCTGTCCATGGCGAAGAATGTGAACCACTGCTAGAGGACGCTCAAGGTCCACTAATATCTTGTGACTGCTGCTGTGAGTTCTGTGCAGCATTACCATTTTGTGCATCTACATTATCAATCACATTTACTGGTTTATACTAGCTACTCATCTCATCAAAAATAACATCTCTGCTCACTGTAAACTTACGAGTAGAAGGGTTATAGCATCTATACCCTTTTTGATGCAGAGAGTAACCAATAAAGATGCACTTCTTAGCTTTTGGATCCAACTTGGATCTCAACTCATCTGGCACATGAACATAGGCAATGCAACCAAAAATCTTCAAATGAGAAAAATCTGGTTTCCTACCAGTATACCTCTCCTCTGGAGTCATCCCATGTATTGCTGCAGTGGGAGTCCTGTTCATTATGTAGACTGCTGTAGCAACTGCCGCAGCCCAATAAAAATCTGGCAGGTCTTTTTCATTGAGCATGGCACGAGATACCTCTCCAATATGCATGTTTTTCCTTTCTGCAATTCCATTTTGTTGTGGGGTATGACTACATGAATATTGCTGCTTTATGCCATCCTCCTGCAAGAATCTTGCAAACTCATTTGAGAGGTACTCTCCCCCTCCATCTGACCTTAGGCATTTTATTTGTAGTCCTGTTTCTTTTTCAACCATAGCTTTAAGAGTTTTGAAATGCCCAAAAACTTCACTTTTTTTTTCATAAAATACACCCAAACTTTTCTGCTATAGTCATCAATAAAAGTGAAAAAATAATGATAGCCTCCAAGAGATGCAACTTTAGTAGTCCACACATCAGAGTGGATTAATTCCAATGGCTTCTCACTCTCTTGAACATGTCTAGGAAATGGTTTCCTTGCATGTTTTCCAAATTGGCAGGCTTCACATACCTTATGCATTTCTGCAACCTTGAATTTAGGCAATCCTGCAACAATATTTTGGGCCTGCATTGATTTAAGTCGCTGGACATTAACATGACCAATGCGTTTATGCCAGATATCAATATCTGGAACTACACCGGTCCCATGTGCAAACATTGCTGCACTCAATTCAGACATGTCTGCATCCAAGTAAACATTTTGCCCTTCTTGTTTCCTTTTGCTATCAAGCGACCTTTATTTTTCATATCCTCAACAAAGCATCCATGAGGATTAAATTTGACCTGCAAGCCCTGCTCAACATTTGACCAACAGAAATCAGATTCTTGGTGATATTTGGGACATGAAATACATCGGACAGGTATTTTTTCCATCCTGCATAGACAAAGGAATTTTTCCAATCTGCACAATAGGATGTGCAGTATCATCAGCAGTCTCCACAAATCTTGGTTTTTCCATTTTCCTTGCATCCTCCATCCATTCTGCATGACCTATCATGTGGTTTGATGCACCTGAGTCAACATACCATACATCGTTGCTTTCTTCTGCACTTGTCACAGAATTATTCATGTGCTACACCATAATCAAATGCTCATTTCTATCATCACTCTGTCTACTAGAAGATGCATAATTCCCTTGTTGCAATTTTCCATTCATGATGTCATTCTGCTTTTTATAGCAGTCTTTAGCCATATGACCCATTTTACCACAGTAGTAGCATTCAACATTGCTATTTGCATTTTGGCCTCTTTGCCATCCACCACGACCTCTTTGGCTCCCCCTGCCTCTAGAGTTACCACGTCCTCCTCCATAGGACTGAGCTTGGCTTGCTTTCTTGAGCTCCTTACCACGAACAAGGCTCTGATACTATGTCAAGATTGTGGGAGAGAAGGAAGGAGTCTCACTTGTAGCTTTCTTGCTTGCACAATGGGGGAATACACACAAGGGTGGAGGCTAAAAAACAGTTTTCCTCTTCTTAGTTGTGTAAGCCAAAAAGAAGTCTATAGAGTACATAGAAATAGAAGAACCCTATATATGGGTCTCAAACCAAACTCAACTAACTAAGGTGGCATACTAACTGAGCCATGAACTAGAGTAGATAAGGATAGCTATCATCTAGCTATTATTCATGGGCGGTGTACCAACCGCATCTGCAACTGACAAGTCGGTGACATAAATGCACAACGGTCACCCTAGCATATCACGAGTGGAGCTCGATATCTCAACACCGACCAGTATCGGTGATGGTGCTAGGTAGAGGAAGAAGTAGAGGCTTTGGAGGACCAAGCCAATCTCATGTTGGACTTGCGGTCATCCATGCCATATTTCATCACGCTGCCCAAAAAGGGAACAAGCAAACAAGGACAAAGTTGACCTTCGATGCACCGAGTGTGGAATCACACACCTATTTTTTGACTGTCCTAGACAGAAGTCATCAACTAGTTCTGCCAACGTGCCCTCAGTACCCTTGGGGTTGTTCGGTGTGGAGACCTTTGACAGTGAGGATACGCCCATCCCACTACATGCCATGACGCGAGCACAGACAAAATAGGCAGGCATCCCATTGCCTAGGCCAAGTAACCTAGATGCAGCCTTGTTGAGAAAGAAAAGTTGGAGGAGAAGGAAAAAGAGAACAGACGCAAAGATTACCCTTAAGAATGAGGAAGCTACAATGCTAGTGATAGGAAAGAGGGTCACTGATGCAGAGGCAGAGATCTCAGCTCTTAAGACAGCAGAACTAGGGAGTGCCAAGGTAGGGGAATACCCCCATCCCAAACGGCAACTTGAGGCTATAGCCAAAGTCAAGGAGTGGGTCAAGGATGCCCAGGAACACCTTAAGGACATAGAGCCCATAATAGAAGACCAAATTGAAGACCTCTCTAGTGTGGGTACACTCGTTTCACCATCGCGACCTCAATCGGGGAACGTACCCACACCACATGAGATGCCACAGAGGCAAGACCAGGAAGAAGTATGTCAACAAGCTAACCAAGACATATGGCCAAAGAGTGCTGACCAAGGAGGAAGGCAACCATCCAGCAACCTCCTCACCACTTTAGTAACCATGCCAGTAACCTTGAGCCTAGGAGATCTGCTTTGGCAGTATCCTTCCTTATGGCAAGAATTAAAGCATTGGGTGGAGGGAAAAGAGGAGCACACTGTTGCTGACTTGCAAGAGTAGGAGGCAGTCACGCAGATTCCAAGCCTAATGCTACACTCAGTTCCAAGGTCACTACATGTCAATGCTTTCTGGGAAGGCACTGAGATGCATGCAGTCTTATCTATCTTAGCCTTGGGGGATGTAACACGAAAATGAATCATAGACATAGGTGCCGGTGTCAATGTCTTGAGCCAAGCAATTTAAAGGCCTGGGGAAACCCACCCATGGAAACGGCTAGGTTCAATGCCACATTGGCCAACGGAATGAAGGTCAAACCATTCGGAGTCCTAAAGAACTGGCCAGTGAAGGTCAAGGGGTGTAGTTTTTTGTGAACTTCATTGTCATGAAGGGAGTGGACTATGACATACTGCTAGGCCGACCCATGAGGAACGCACGAGTTATTGAAGATTGGGGTAACAATCTCATCTTCTTAGGGAATAGAACAGAAGTGGTAAGGGTTGAGATGGATACTTGGAAGACTACCCCAGCCAACCTTGATGCTATCTCAACCATGCTAAAAGGTGATGCACATGCAAGCAAATACTATGGGTCATTGACCAAGTACATCCCTTGCCCTGAGGATGAGCGGGATTGGATGCATGTCTTGGCAACCATTGACCTACCATTCTCAGATGAGGAATAGCTATATAGGCAAGCTGCTAACTCCCCAAGCATGCCAGCAAGGGAGCTCATCGTGCCACTTTGCATGGTGGCAGGAAGCTCATGTAACCCAGGGAAACCTGTCTTGTTCCATATCCCCACCAACAAGCTCGAGCTTCAGGAAATTATAGAGTACCTCACTGATAAACTAAAGGGCAATATGGCTGCCAATCTAAAACCCCTAAGCGATCTTTTGACTAGGCCTGAGTGGAAATGGACCAAAATTCACAATCTGAACCTATTATACAATTGGGCTTTAGTCACTGATGAAAAGGAGATTGGAGAGGAAAGCCTGGGGGATGACGAGCAGTTAGAGGGGCAAGACTCTGATGATGAGGAGTACGAGGACTGCCGCTCTATTGGAGATGAGAGTGAAGAAGAGTTAGACACGATAGAATATGACATTGAAGGGAGAACGATCGAACAGATCAAGGCAGACTCTAGGCCTAGAAGGGAAAGGGCAGACTGGAATGAAAGGGGAGTCATGCGGATGGAGTGTGATAGATCCTGGTTGGAGCACATAGGAGCCATGGATTATGAGCAAGCAGGAGTGGCACAACCATTGGTAGTTCCAGTGCTTAAGATGGATACACCTATTGAATTATGACCCCCTGGTGAAACTCCTTCCTCAAGCGAGGGATGTGAGTTTAACTCAAAATTAGAAGTCAGTACGGATAGTGATCCTGAAATACCCCAACCCTCTAAGGTTAGATGCATCAAAGGGGACTTGCCAGTCCACCTAAGGCACAGACGACTAAAGGAGGAGGCCAGGAAGCGAACTAAGGACTCAGAAGCAGAGAGGCAAAAGAAGCTGCAGGATCTCCCTAAACACTTCACAAAGTTTGAGAAGGGTGATAGAGTGGTGATTCTGCTAGGAGCAAAGAGACAAGGGCAAACCAATGAGACAATTGAGGGACCTACCAAGGTCAAGGAAGTCAACTTGGCAAGGGAAGGCGAGAAGCCTCGACCAATGTTCATTTGCTGACGACTTGACCAAGGATGAGGAGGCTAAACTTGTTGCTCTCCTACAAGAGTATGTCGACGTGTTTGCCTGGTCTTTGGATGAACTTAAAGGAGTCGATCCTAGGGTTGTGACCCATAATATCCCAATGGTTCAAGATGCGGTGCCAACAAAGCAACAACCTTACCCTATGAATCCCAAGCACGCCTATGCAGTGAAGGAGGAAATAGATAAGCTCCTGAAGGTGGGATTTATATATGAGATTGAGCACACGGATTGCGTATCGCCTATAGTGATCGTTATGAAAAAGAATGGTAAAATTTGAGTGTGTGTGAATTACAAGAAAGTTAATGCCGCTACGAAGAGGGAAAACTACCCCTTACTGTATACCGAGCACATGCTGGAGAGGGTAGTAGGCAAAGAAGCCTACAGCTTCCTGGATGGCTTCTCTAGCTATAATCAAGTGCAAGTGCACCCTGACGACAAGCACAAGACTGTGCCTTCGCCATGGAGTGGGATCGCCTACATCCTTATGCCCTTTGGGCTAATGAATACGCCTGTGACCTTCCAACGATTAATGTGCACCATCTTGAAGGATATGCTTAGACACGAGCTAGAGGTGTTCGCAGACGACTTATGCGTACACTCTAGTTGGGCCGAACACTTAGAAAAATTGAGAGCTGTCTTTGAACGGTGTCGGTTATACAACCTCTCATTGAACCCCTTAAAGTGCTAGTTCTGGGTGAAGCACGGATGTATCCTAGGGCACGTAGTGTCAAGGCATGTCATTGCCACCGACTTCTCAAAAGTCATGGTCATTGTCAACCTAGCACCACCCATTAACTACAAGGGCGTTCAGTGTTTCTTAGGCCATACGGGATACTATTGACACTTTGTACTAAATTACGCAGTGATTGCTAGACCATTGTACAAGCTGCTAATCGTATTCGAGTGGACTGAGGAATGCCAGCGTGCATATGAAGAGTTGAAGAAGGCTCTCACTACTGCACCAATCTTACAAGCCCCAGACTGGAGCATAATGTTTCATGTACACATAGATGCCTCTAAGTTTACTATTGGAGCTGTTCTATGCCAGCCTGGTGAGTATAACCTAGATTACCCCGTGAGTTTTGCCAGCAAAAAAACAGCTCACTGAAACGGAGATAAACTATTCCATTACAGAAAGGGAAGGGTTAGCCATGTTGTTTGCTGTAAAGAAATTTAGGCATTATCTACTAGCCACCCCCTTTATCTTTTTCGTTGACCATAAAGCCTTGCTTTATCTCATGAACAAGCCGTGCACTACAAGTCACATAGCTAGATGGTTACTTCTCTTATTGGAATTTGATTTCTCTGTGGTTGTACATAAGGGAAAGTAGCACTACATGGCTGATCACATATCCCACATATCCATAGGAGAAGCTGCTAGACAAGGCATACCTGATGACCTACCGAACGCTCATCTCTTTGGCCTGTCTAGCGAAAGAGACTTGTTTAGAGCCAATCTGATGCCATATTGGGCCAATGATGTAGTTCAAGTGCTAGAGAATGGTCTATCTAAGAGAGCTATTGAGAAAGCTAGGCTAAGGAGACTTATCTTAAAGATCCAACCATACCAATTGATCGCCGGCCAACTCTATAGGCTAGGACAGGACAGTTTGTTGTGTAGATGTGTGTGTGAGTACGAGATGCACGATGTATTGAGAGAAGCACATGGTGGAATAGCTGGAGGATACTTTAGTGGGGATACAATAGCCCGTAAGGTGCTACAATCCCAACTATGGTGGCCCACCCTATTCCATGATGCAACTAAATTTGTGAAACACTGCGATGAGTGCCAGAGGACTAAGGTGCCTATACACAAGGATAAGATGGAGTTGACCCCCGTAATAGCATGACAGCACTTCGAAAAATGGGGCATTGACTTCATTGGACCTATCAGTCCTACGGCACAGTACTCCCAAGCACGCTACATCATTGTGGCAACTGATTACCTGATGAAGTGGGCAGAGGTAAGAGCCACTAGGAAGAACGATGCTAGAACCAATGCGAAGTTCTTATGGGAGCAGGTCCTTTCACATTTTGGTTGTCCAATTGAACTAGTAAGTGATCAGGGCATGCACTTCATTAATGAAGTGATATCCCACCTACTCTCAACCTTCCTAATCATTCATAGAAGGTCCTCGCCCTACTACCCTCAAGCAAATGGCCAAGCAGAAACCATGAATAAAATCCTAGTCAACGTGCTTACGAAAATAGTATCCACATCACGAAGTGACTGGGATAACAAATTAATGGCGGCCTTGTGGGCCTATCGTACAGCTTATAAGACGGCTGTAGGGCAGACGCCCTTTAGGATAACTTATGGAACGGAGGCCATTCTACCTTTAGAGTTCTTTGTCCCTAGCTTAAGGATAGCAACCCATGAGCATTGGGAGGGAAGAGAGGCTTCGACCAACCGCTTGGTGGAGTTAGAGCATCTCATGGAGACTCAACTCTTAGCCACCCATGCTCTGATTTGTGAGAAGGCACGAAGAAAGATGTGGTTTGACAACATGTCAAACAACGCAACTTTGATCAGGGGGACCTCGTTCTACTATACTCTGTGAAGGGTCACAAACAGAAAATGAAATTTCGAGGACTAGGACCTTTTCGAGTACGTACAATTAGTAGAACAGGCAATATTGAATTGGAGACGCTCGAAGGTGAAGGAATAGGCTTCTTCAATGGCAGTCGCATGAAAAAGTACTATCCTCCTTCCCATCCGTTGCACGAGCCACCTATGCTTGAAGCCCCTGTCAGCGTCTGTGTGGCCACTATTACCAGAACTGACAGATCAAGATGAAGAAGCAGTGGCACCCACCTACCTACGAATCACGATCACTGCAGAATGGATGTATTCTTTTGATGCCTTGGTCGATGAAGGTGCCGACTATAATATCTTGACACATGACCATTGGACACGCATTGGCCAACCTAAATTACAGCCTACAAACACTGAACTCAACCCATTTGGGAGCAACACTTACTCACTCTTAGGAAAATGCAAAGTGGCTGTCTCTATCAAGTTTGGAAGTATACCAGTCTTCTTTTATGTGTTGCCAAACACTAAAGGGGCTAGTAATAAGTCACTACTAGGTCGCACTTTTAAAAAGCAGACAAACTGCAATGTGGACTATAACCTAGATCGCATCCATCTTGCTATAGGCAATGTGCTCATAGTGACTACTTTTAGCAAGGGTTATCTTGATCCTTCTACAATTGCAAAGCCATCGATAGAGACTCCTACGACCACGTCTATGACCAAGCCTAGGGAGAAGGGCTGCGATATCTCACCCCACACTCAAACTGCTAGAACCAAGCCCACCAAGGCCATTCACAAGGCCAAAGAGTCCATGCTCATATGGGTGCCAAAACGACAAGGGCTACCTCCTTGTAAACCGTAGAAACATGCTTCTAAACGCAAAAACTATTAGTCATAGCCTATGAGGCAGCTCAGACGCTATCGACATAGGCGCACTACCATGCCGTGATGGATCCCCAAAGATCTCTTGCGAGCACAAGGATACTATGAGGGCAACCCCTGGATATGGGTGCCTAAGAGTGGACATTCAAGAGGCTCAACTCTAAGCAACCTCACTCCAGCTAGAGAGGCTTGCACATACGGAGCCCAGGTTGCCAAGCAAGCTGGACCAGCACCGGTTGTGATTAATGAATCCTAAGCCTATAGGCTTCGCTTGAATGATAAAGGTAGAATGTGGCTCATAGGGCTAGATGCTAATGTGAAAACTCGTTTCTCTAACCTCAAGGGGTTGTTTATCATATGGTTCATAGAAGTTAGATATGGGGTATTGTACAGCTCATGAACTTGCAACAAGAAGAAGAAAATATATGCAAGAATATATCTCCAAGGTCCATAGCCTATATAAGCAAATCCATCTTGCAAAGAGGCTTAATGCCAAGGCCATCACAAAAGTCAAAATTTGTGACACTTTGAAGCACCAAATTGAACTAGCTAAAATTAGTAATGCTTTGAAGCAACCATGGTTGTATTCACAAAATGTTCAAAGCATGTACTCTAGTAGTGACAACCTCCCATCCAAGTATTCAAGTCCTTCTCAAGTTTGTACAACTATGGACGTACTATAATGGAGTAGCCTACTATCAAGCTCCTAGACACTTGCCCTACATGAACCCATTTGCAACAATGCACACCTATAAAATAGGGCATGATACTACCCTAGGCCTCCCTACTTAGCCATGTTAGCTCTTGCTAAATAAAAACTAGCTACATAGAGAGTAGAAATCAATACATTAGGCATACCTATTACTAATCTCCTGGCACTTCTTCCAATTATCCTACTTCACTTAGGGCATGGCAAGGGTAGGGCATACCATGGGAGCTCAATTCACCTATGAGCAGATGTGTCTCCCTAGGTCATTTGTACTTCTCATTCACCATAGTGCTATCATCTCGACAATGAAAGAAATGTGAAAAGGCACTTGAGAAAGAAACCAACTTCTCCAACTACTATAAGCAATTGCAATCACTAGAGATCTTATCCTTCGAAAGAACTCAACTTGGATACAATATCTTTGTTGGGGGTAAAGGCGCCTCTGCCTAGCCGCCCATGTATTACTACACTGACAGTCACCGCTCACTGCACACTACAGGTGGTGGGTGCCCGTCACTGTCACTTTATTCTTTATTCTTTTAGCGATAGTTTGAATAAAGGAAGGCCCGGTCACACATTGTGACTATTGGAGTTCCCATTTCTAGTCTCTCCCTTTCTTGCTCTTGCTCTCCCACCATAGCTCTCGAGTCCAACCTTCGATCCATCACTCCCTTTCAACTGGTATCAAAGCTTTGCTTTTTGACTCTTGAGCTTGGTTCGTGGCATTCTCAGCATCCCATCGACTCCCTACTTGCATTGGGTCTCCTTCCCGGCAACCATATCCGACTCCTTCGAGCTCCCGTCACTCCCCGGCTTCTCGAGCACCTTCCCGGCATTGTTGGGCACCTTCAGGGCATTACATCAGAGGTATTTGATCATTTTCTTCAGGGTTTACTTCAGTTCTCAGGCCTCACAGGTTGTAAACAAGTTGTGGGCAGCCATAGCTCACACCTCTTGGAGCTTCCTTCACCTGGATCTTGCTTTCAGCCTATCAAGGCTTGCTGAGGCTTGGTGTAGGCCTTCTTTGGACCTCATTTGTGCCCCGTTTGGGCCCCATTGTTGACACGTGGGATAGTAGACCCCCCCCAGCCAGTTCACGTTTTTTTTGCGCTTGTTTCAAAATCTAGCCCAAAAATCACTCTTTTTGTCATATCTTGGGCATTCGGAACCCAATTCAGGCAAGGTAAGAGTCTAAGTTGGGGTTTTGGCACACTCCGGACACGATGGTGATGTCAGATTTGCCAAATTCTAATGACAAAATCTTTTGCAACAGATTTCAGGTCTGAGATAGCATGTATTTGTATGCCTATGCTTGTTTGGGCATGACTACATAACCGGTTTGATGCCTATTGCATCCCAATTGATTGGGGGATTGAAGCTACATGTAATGCTATGATTTTGGCCTGATTTTGGGGCTAGAAATACACAGTTTATAAGAGTAAATGCATGCTAAATACTCTTGGACTGAAGCTATCTTTCATGCTTTGATATATGCCTATTGGTTCCGGATGTATGTCTTGGGTTATGCTATGATGTATTGATCATCGAGGGATGACTTTGAGCTTGTCACTGAATCTAGATGCTTTTTGGAAGCTTGAGCTTATTTTAGCCTGCACTTATTGATATTGGTATATGCTTTGACAGTGATACTTCTTGGGTTTATGCATACCTATTGCCTATGGCTTGATGCTCATGACACAATTGATTACCCTATGCATACGTTGAGCTTGAGTGCTCATTGAAGCTCCACTTTGGATGCATTTTGGATTATCTGGAGTAGTCTTAGATGTTACTTGGCTTGTCAGAGTTTGGATTAGGATGTATTTGATGTCTTATATACTTACAGATGCTACATACGGATGCTCTACTGCCTACATATTCGAGATGTACTATTGATGTATTGTCTTGGACTTATGTCATTGGCACTATGTCTTGCCTTGGCTTGAGCTCTTGAGCTCATACATATGACTTTTGTGCCAGTGGGAGCATTCTTGAATGCTTATCAGACATTAAGCATATGATACTTTTATGCATTGAGCAGTTATAGATACTTGAGACTTTGTGACTTCTTACCTTTTGGGATGATACATCATATGTCTTGGTTCACTATATGCTTATGAGGCAAGTCTCATTTTTGGATCCGTATCTTTGTGAACTGACACCTACTTGTGTCAAGTTTTGGTAGTGGCAGGAACACTTTGCCCCATTGCCTCGGGGGTGTGCCTACTCACTGGCAAATGTTTGTATGACATAATTGGGTGTTGGATTCATGCTTATCGACCATCATATGCTTATTTTATGCCCACATGATGCTGGCTTTGGTCTTGGCAATATCTGATTGCCTTGGGATCCGATTTTGGCACTATTAGCTCTCTTTTACTGAAATCTAAAATTTATTACAGCAAGCATATATGTATGGACTGACATGGATTTTTCATGCTGAAACACTCTGGAATGATGTACTTTCACTAGTACTTGGTGGGCAGCAGCTTTGGTTCCACTTTCCTTGCCATTTTCCCTCGATTTTGGTGAATTTTTTGTCATTTTATGCAGTAAACAGCAAGCAGTTCGTCCACTGATCATGCTATTTTCAACATCACTAAGCTTGATGGTATGAATTACTCTTATTGGAAGAGCCAGATTTGGCAAGTATTGGTGCAGAAATCGCAGATCAAACCTTTGAGGTTAAGCGGGCATCGGCCTACAACTATGCCAGATGAGGAATGGCTTGAGCTTGAAGAGTTATGCAAGTCCACCATTCTTTTGTCTCTCATAGAACAGGTTCACTATAATGTCTTTGAGGAAGAACAGAGTGCATGGCAGTTGTGGGAAAACATCAAAAATCTCTATGAAAAGAAAAGTCTAGCAAGTCAGATGTATTGACTGAAGCAGCTTATGGATCTGCGCCGCATGAAGGAGAATGTGACTATGTCTGCTCACTTGAGCCAATTCCATGCTATAGTCAAGAACTTGACTTCACAGGACATCACTTTTGCAGAGGATATCACTCCTCTTTTCTTGCTTGGTACTCTTAATGAGTCATGGGATGTATTCCACGCCGCATTATGTGTCTCTACTGCTACCTTGAAATTATCTGATGTTGAGAGTGCTCTTCTGCAGGAAGGGGTTAACCATAAGAATTTGGATGCCTCTTGTGTGTCTCATGCTAGACAGTTAGAGACAGGAATGATGGATATGGAAAGCATGGCAGTGGTAGTGGCCGTGGATGGGATTCTTAGAAATCTCAGTCCAAGTCTCGTGGGCAGTCACGTAGCAAATCCCGTGGCAAGAATGCAGATGTTACTTGTCACCATTGTGGGAAAAAGGGCCATATTAGGCCACAATGCCATGAATTGCACAATGAAAGGTGCAAAGATAAGGGGAAAGACAAAGTGCAGGATAAGTCTTCTGATTGCAGCATAGTACCTGCAAAGTCCAGTGTTAAAATTGAAGAGATCAATGTTATGTAGCCTGAGAATGTTGATGATGATGATTATATCCTAGCAGCTTCTTCTAGTGCTTTGTAGATGACAAAGATACACTCTATGTATGCACAGTGTTGGCTCTTGGACTCAGGTGGTGCGTCCTTTCATGTGACACCTTGTTGAGAGTGGTTTCATTCATACTGTACTGTTTCGGGTTCTGTGCGCTTGGGTGATGACAACTCTCTTGATATTGTGGGCATTGGTGATGTTAGGCTGCAGTTTCCTTCTGGTAGCAGTTTTGTTATGCAGGATGTACGTCATGTACCTGCTTTGGCATGCAGTCTCATGTCAGCTGGACAACTTGATGACACAGGTTATCATGTATCTTTTGGAGATTCTACATGGAAGATCACTCGTGGCAGACTTGTGATTGCGACAGGTGCCAAGGCCGGCAACCTCTACCCCTTGATTGTATCAGCTTCTTCCCTTGATCATGTTTTGTCTGTGGGTTCTATCCCACATGTATCTCTTTGGCATTCCCATTTGGGCCATATGTCTTTGAAGGGAATGAAAATGCTTTCTGGTTTGTAGTACTTACCGCCCCTTGATTATGCATGTTTTGATTCATGTGAGCATTGTCTTTATGGTAGGCAGACTAGGTCTACGCATAAAAAGTTTGGTAGGCCACGCATGAGTGAGCCCTTGGCATTGGTACATAGATGATTTTTGTTACGTTCATAGATGATTTTTCACAGAAAGTTTGGGCTTATCCCATTAAGCTGAAATCCAATGTCTTGGCTGTGTTTCAGAGATGGCTTGCATTGGTTGAGAACCAGTCTGGGTATAGGCTAAAATGCCTAAGGATAGATAATGGGGGTGAGTATATCTCACGTGCTTTTGAGCAGTTATGTGATTAGAGGGGTATTAAGCATCAGTTGACCGCCCCCTACACCCCCCAAGAATGGTTTGGCTAAGTGGATTAATAGAACCATCCAGGAGCGTATACGCAGTATGCTTAGCCATGCAGGCCTACCACAGAGCTTTTGGGTTGAGGCAATTAGTACAGTTGTGCATGTCATAAACAGATCACCCTCTAGTGGTTTGGATTTCCAGGTTGTAGAGGAGGTATGGACTGGAAAACCCCCCTCTTATGCGCATCTTCGTGTCTTTGGATATGAGGCATTTTGCCATGTGCCCCGGGACAAGAGAAATAAGCTAGATCCCAAGAGTGTCAAATGCATTTTCCTTGGTTATGGGGATGCAAAAGAGATGGGTTACCATCTCTGGGATCCACATGCACGGAAAGTCATCCGTAGTCATGATGTAGTCTTCCATAAAGACAAGATGCATAGGCAGCTTGAGAGAGTTGTTGAGATCCGCAAGGTCATATTTCAGGAGGAGCCAAGAGCTCCTGCACAACCAGTTGGACATCCTATAGCTGCAGTAGATGCTCATGGTCAGGGCATTGGACAGGCAGTTGGGTAGGCAGTAGAGCCTGCCATACGGTCTACTAGAGACAGACATTCACCAGATAGATTTCAACCCTCGATGCATTATGTCTTGGTTACAGATGGAGGAGAGCCTTTCACTTATGATGATGCTATGCGCAGAGGTGACAGTCACTCCTGGGAGAGGGCTATGCAGTCTGAGATAGACTCCCTGCATAAGAATGACACTTGGGATTTGGTTTCCTTGCCTATGAGCAAGAAGGCTTTGCTATGCAAGTGGGTGTACAAGCTAAAAAGTACCCCTGGATTCCCCAAGCCGGCATACAAGGCTAGATTGGTAGCAAAGGATTTTAAGCAGGAGCATGGTGTGGACTTTGACGATGTCTTTTCTCATGTGGTTAAGATGACCACCCTGCGCTTAGTCTTGGCTTTGGTTGCTCAGCTTGACTTGGATTTATACCAGATGGATGTCAAGACAGCTTTCCTACATGGGGACTTGCATGATGAGATTTATATGGAGCAGCCTAAGGGCTTTGCAGAACCTAGCAGGGAGCACCTAGTGTGCAAATTGAAGAAAAGTCTTTATGGCTTGAACCAAGCACCTAGGGAGTGGTATCATAAGTTTGATGCCTTTATGCAGTCATAGGGCTACAGTCGGAGTGCTATGGATCCGTGTCTTTACACTAAGAGAGCTCGTGATGGTTCTTTATTGATTTTGGTACTCTATGTGGATGATATGTTGATAGCAGGGAAAGCTCATGATGAGCTAGATGCTCTTAAGGCTCATCTTAAGAAGAGCTTTGAGATGAAAGATCTGGGATAGGCCACTCACATACTTGGTATGCGCATTACACGCGACAGGCATCAAAGACTCCTCTACTTGTCACAGAGAGAGTACATTCATAATGTCCTTGAGTGCTTCTGCATGCAGGAAGTAAAGCCTATTGGTTGTCCATTGCCTTCTTATGTGAAGGTATCACAGGCTAATTGTCCGCAGATAGAAGAGTAGAAGGCCGAGATGGCCAAGATTCCCTATGCATCCGTAGTGGGCAGTCTTATGTATGCCATGATAGCCACTCGTCCAGATATTGCCTTTGCAGTTAGTGTTGTGGCACGCTATATGGCTACACATGGCAAGAAGCATTCGGATGCTATGAAGGGTATCATGAGGTATCTGAGGGGCACTGCAGATATGCGTATATGCTATGGCAACTAGGATACAAGAGTCGTGGGGTACACTGACTCTGATTATGCAGGACATGCAGATAGTACGAAGTCCACTTC